>NC_060127.1:212705869-214200869 GCF_021461395.2 Schistocerca americana | reverse complement strand
CTCCCCTTCCTTTGAATCTTTTCCTCTCTTTAATTCGTACTGTGGAATGTCCAATCAGAAGCGAAACGCTGCAAGTAGTCCACCTTAACGATGTCTGAGTTACTCCAACGACGATATCCACGAGTTTTCAAATAGATTTCGCAGAGTGACGAGGCATTTGGCTTCCTTAAGAGACTCATAGTTACTGCTGCCCGCTGCTCCCCCTTCTTTGAATCTTTCCTTTCTTTAATTCGTATTGCGGCCAGTCCTGCAGAAGCGAAATGGTACAGCATGTCCACCTTAACGTTGTCTGAGCTACTCCAACGCCGATATCCTCGAGTTTTCAAATAAATTGCGCAGAGTGACGTGGTATTTGGCTACCTTAAGAGGGTCGTAGTTTCTCCTGCCGGCTGCTCCCATTGCTTTAGGCCTTTATCATTCTTGCTATGGCCAGTCCTACAGAACCGATATGCCACTGTATGTCCACCTTAAAGTCGTCACAGTCATTCCCACTACGAGTTTCTCGAGTTAGCAAATGTACTTCGCCGGATGACGAGGCATTTGGCTACCTTAAGAGAGTCATAGTTACTGCAGCCGAATGCTCCCCTTCCTTTGAATCTTTTCCTCTCTTTAATTCGTACTGTGGAATGTCCAATCAGAAGCGAAACGCTGCAAGTAGTCCACCTTGACGATGTCTGAGTTACTCCAACGACGATATCCACGAGTTTTCAAATAGATTTCGCAGAGTGACGAGGCATTTGGCTACCTTAAGAGAGTCATAGTTACTGCTGCCCGCTGCTCCCCCTTCTTTGAATCTTTCCTTTCTTTAATTCGTATTGCGGCCAGTCCTGCAGAAGCGAAATGGTACAGCATGTCCACCTTAACGTTGTCTGAGTTACTCCAACGCCGATATCCTCGAGTTTTCAAATAAATTGCGCAGAGTGACGTGGTATTTGGCTACCTTAAGAGGGTCGTAGTTTCTCCTGCCGGCTGCTCCCATTGCTTTAGGCCTTTATCATTCTTGCTATGGCCAGTCCTACAGAACCGATATGCCACTGTATGTCCACCTTAAAGTCGTCACAGTCATTCCCACTACGAGTTTCTCGAGTTAGCAAATGTACTTCGCCGGATGACGAGGCATTTGGCTACCTTAAGAGAGTCATAGTTACTGCAGCCGAATGCTCCCCTTCCTTTGAATCTTTTCCTCTCTTTAATTCGTACTGTGGAATGTCCAATCAGAAGCGAAACGCTGCAAGTAGTCCACCTTAACGATGTCTGAGTTACTCCAACGACGATATCCACGAGTTTTCAAATAGATTTCGCAGAGTGACGAGGCATTTGGCTTCCTTAAGAGACTCATAGTTACTGCTGCCCGCTGCTCCCCCTTCTTTGAATCTTTCCTTTCTTTAATTCGTATTGCGGCCAGTCCTGCAGAAGCGAAATGGTACAGCATGTCCACCTTAACGTTGTCTGAGCTACTCCAACGCCGATATCCTCGAGTTTTCAAATAAATTGCGCAGAGTGACGTGGTATTTGGCTACCTTAAGAGGGTCGTAGTTTCTCCTGCCGGCTGCTCCCATTGCTTTAGGCCTTTATCATTCTTGCTATGGCCAGTCCTACAGAACCGATATGCCACTGTATGTCCACCTTAAAGTCGTCACAGTCATTCCCACTACGAGTTTCTCGAGTTAGCAAATGTACTTCGCCGGATGACGAGGCATTTGGCTACCTTAAGAGAGTCATAGTTACTGCAGCCGAATGCTCCCCTTCCTTTGAATCTTTTCCTCTCTTTAATTCGTACTGTGGAATGTCCAATCAGAAGCGAAACGCTGCAAGTAGTCCACCTTGACGATGTCTGAGTTACTCCAACGACGATATCCACGAGTTTTCAAATAGATTTCGCAGAGTGACGAGGCATTTGGTTACCTTAAGAGAGTCATAGTTACTGCTGCCCGCTGCTCCCCCTTCTTTGAATCTTTCCTTTCTTTAATTCGTATTGCGGCCAGTCCTGCAGAAGCGAAATGGTACAGCATGTCCACCGTAACGTTGTCTGAGTTACTCCAACGACGATATCCTCGGGTTTTCAAATAAATTTCGCAGAGTGACGAGGCATTTGGCTACCTTAAGAGAGTCATAGTTACTCCTGCCGGCTGCTCCCATTTCTTTAGGCCTTTATCATTCTTGCTATGGCCAGTCCTACCGAACCGATATGCCACTGTATGTCCACCTTAACGTCGTCACAGATACTCCCAATACGAGTTTCTCGAGTTAGTAAATGTACTTCGCAGGATGACGAGGCATTTGGCAACCTTAAGAGAGTCATAGTTACTGCAGCCAGATGCTCGCCTTCCTTTGAATGTTCGCTCACTTACATTCGTACTGCGGAATGTCCAAGCAGAAGCGAAATGCTGCAACTTGTCCACCTTAACGTAGTCTGAGTTATTAAAACGACTATATCGACGAGTTTTCAAATAAATTTCGCAGAGTGACAAGGCATTTGGCTACCTTAAGAGAGTCATAGTTACTCCTGCCGGCTGCTCCCATTTCTTTAGGAATTTATCATTCTTGCTATGGCCAGTCCTACCGAACCGATATGCCACTGTATGTCCACCTTCACGTCGTCACAGTTACTCCCAATACGAGTTTCTCGAGTTAGCAAATGTACTTCGCCGGATGACGAGGCATTTGGCTACCTTAAGAGAGTCATAGTTACTGCAGCCGAATGCTCCCCTTCCTTTGAACCTTTTCCTCTCTTTAATTCGTACTGTGGCATTTGGCAACCTTAAGAGAGTCATAGTTACTGCAGCCAGATGCTCGCCTTCCTTTGAATGTTCGCTCTCTTTCATTCGTACTGCGGAATGTCCAAGCAGAAGCGAAATGCTGCAACTTGTCCACCTTAACGTAGTCTGAGTTATTAAAACGACTATATCGACGAGTTTTCAAATAAATTTCGCAGAGTGACAAGGCATTTGGCTACCTTAAGAGAGTCATAGTTACTCCTGCCGGCTGCTCCCATTTCTTTAGGAATTTATCGTTGTTGCTATGGCCAGTCCTACAGAACCGATATGCCACTGTATGTCCACCTTAAAGTCGTCACAGTCATTCCCACTACGAGTTTCTCGAGTTAGCAAATGTACTTCGCCGGATGACGAGGCATTTGGCTACCTTAAGAGAGTCATTGTTACTGCAGCCGAATGCTCCCCTTCCTTTGAATCTTTTCCTCTCTTTAATTCGTACTGTGGAATGTCCAATCAGAAGCGAAACGCTGCAAGTAGTCCACCTTAACGATGTCTGAGTTACTCCAACGACGATATCCACGAGTTTTCAAATAGATTTCCCAGAGTGACGAGGCATTTGGCTACCTTAAGAGAGTCATAGTTACTGCTGCCCGCTGCTCCCCCTTCTTTGAATCTTTCCTTTCTTTAATTCGTATTGCGGCCAGTCCTGCAGAAGCGAAATGGTACAGCATGTCCACCTTAACGTTGTCTGAGCTACTCCAACGCCGATATCCTCGAGTTTTCAAATAAATTGCGCAGAGTGACGTGGTATTTGGCTACCTTAAGAGGGTCGTAGTTTCTCCTGCCGGCTGCTCCCATTGCTTTAGGCCTTTATCATTCTTGCTATGGCCAGTCCTACAGAACCGATATGCCACTGTATGTCCACCTTAAAGTCGTCACAGTCATTCCCACTACGAGTTTCTCGAGTTAGCAAATGTACTTCGCCGGATGACGTGGCATTTGGCTACCTTAAGAGAGTCATAGTTACTGCAGCCGAATGCTCCCCTTCCTTTGAATCTTTTCCTCTCTTTAATTCGTACTGTGGAATGTCCAATCAGAAGCGAAACGCTGCAAGTAGTCCACCTTAACGATGTCTGAGTTACTCCAACGACGATATCCACGAGTTTTCAAATAGATTTCGCAGGGTGACGAGGCATTTGGCTACCTTAAGAGAGTCATAGTTACTGCTGCCCGCTGCTCCCCCTTCTTTGAATCTTTCCTTTCTTTAATTCGTATTGCGGCCAGTCCTGCAGAAGCGAAATGGTACAGCATGTCCATCTTAACGTTGTCTGAGTTACTCCAACGACGATATCCTCGGGTTTTCAAATAAATTTCGCAGAGTGACGAGGCATTTGGCTACCTTAAGAGAGTCAGAGGTTACTCCTGCCGGCTGCTTTAATTTCTTTAGGATTTTATCATTCTTGCTATGGCCAGTCCTACAGAACCGATATACCACTGTATGTCCACCTTAACGTCGTCACAGTCATTCCCACTACGAGTCTCTCGAGTTAGCAAATGTACTTCGCCGGATGACCAGGCATTTTTCTACCTTAAGAGAGTCATAGTTACTGCAGCCAAATGCTCCCCTTCCTTTGAATCTTTCCTCTCTTTAATTCGTACTGTGGAATGTCCAATCAGAAGCGAAATGCTGCAACTTGTCCACCTTAACGTAGTCTGAGTTACTCCAACGACGATATCCTCGAGTTTTCAAATAAATATCGCAGAGTGACGAGGCATTTAGCTACCTTAAGAGAGTCATAGTTACTCCTGCCGGCTGCTCCCATTTCTTTAGGCCTTTATCATTCTTGCTATGGCCAGTCCTACAGAACCGATATGCCACTGTATGTCCACCTTAAAGTCGTCACAGTCATTCCCACTACGAGTTTCTCGAGTTAGCAAATGTACTTCGCCGGATGACGAGGCATTTGGCTACCTTAAGAGAGTCATAGTTACTACAGCCGAATGCTCCCCTTCCTTTGAATCTTTTCCTCTCTTTAATTCGTACTGTGGAATGTCCAATCAGAAGCGAAACGCTGCAAGTAGTCCACCTTAACGATGTCTGAGTTACTCCAACGACGATATCCACGAGTTTTCAAATAGATTTCGCAGAGTGACGAGGCATTTGGCTTCCTTAAGAGACTCATAGTTACTGCTGCCCGCTGCTCCCCCTTCTTTGAATCTTTCCTTTCTTTAATTCGTATTGCGGCCAGTCCTGCAGAAGCGAAATGGTACAGCATGTCCACCTTAACGTTGTCTGAGTTACTCCAACGACGATATCCTCGGGTTTTCAAATAAATTTCGCAGAGTGACGAGGCATTTGGCAACCTTAAGAGAGTCATAGTTACTGCAGCCAGATGCTCGCCTTCCTTTGAATGTTCGCTCTCTTTCATTCGTACTGCGGAATGTCCAAGCAGAAGCGAAATGCTGCAACTTGTCCACCTTAACGTAGTCTGAGTTATTAAAACGACTATATCGACGAGTTTTCAAATAAATTTCGCAGAGTGACAAGGCATTTGGCTACCTTAAGAGAGTCATAGTTACTCCTGCCGGCTGCTCCCATTTCTTTAGGAATTTATCATTCTTGCTATGGCCAGTCCTACAGAACCGATATGCCACTGTATGTCCACCTTAAAGTCGTCACAGTCATTCCCACTACGAGTTTCTCGAGTTAGCAAATGTACTTCGCCGGATGACGAGGCATTTGGCTACCTTAAGAGAGTCATAGTTACTACAGCCGAATGCTCCCCTTCCTTTGAATCTTTTCCTCTCTTTAATTCGTACTGTGGAATGTCCAATCAGAAGCGAAACGCTGCAAGTAGTCCACCTTAACGATGTCTGAGTTACTCCAACGACGATATCCACGAGTTTTCAAATAGATTTCGCAGAGTGACGAGGCATTTGGCTTCCTTAAGAGACTCATAGTTACTGCTGCCCGCTGCTCCCCCTTCTTTGAATCTTTCCTTTCTTTAATTCGTATTGCGGCCAGTCCTGCAGAAGCGAAATGGTACAGCATGTCCACCTTAACGTTGTCTGAGTTACTCCAACGACGATATCCTCGGGTTTTCAAATAAATTTCGCAGAGTGACGAGGCATTTGGCAACCTTAAGAGAGTCATAGTTACTGCAGCCAGATGCTCGCCTTCCTTTGAATGTTCGCTCTCTTTCATTCGTACTGCGGAATGTCCAAGCAGAAGCGAAATGCTGCAACTTGTCCACCTTAACGTAGTCTGAGTTATTAAAACGACTATATCGACGAGTTTTCAAATAAATTTCGCAGAGTGACAAGGCATTTGGCTACCTTAAGAGAGTCATAGTTACTCCTGCCGGCTGCTCCCATTTCTTTAGGAATTTATCATTCTTGCTATGGCCAGTCCTACAGAACCGATATGCCACTGTATGTCCACCTTAAAGTCGTCACAGTCATTCCCACTACGAGTTTCTCGAGTTAGCAAATGTACTTTGCCGGATGACGAGGCATTTGGCTACCTTAAGAGAGTCATAGTTACTGCAGCCGAATGCTCCCCTTCCTTTGAATCTTTTCCTCTCTTTAATTCGTACTGTGGAATGTCCAATCAGAAGCGAAACGCTGCAAGTAGTCCACCTTAACGATGTCTGAGTTACTCCAACGACGATATCCACGAGTTTTCAAATAGATTTCGCAGAGTGACGAGGCATTTGGCTACCTTAAGAGAGTCATAGTTACTGCTGCCCGCTGCTCCCCCTTCTTTGAATCTTTCCTTTCTTTAATTCCTATTGCGGCCAGTCCTGCAGAAGCGAAATGGTACAGCATGTCCACCTTAACGTTGTCTGAGCTACTCCAACGCCGATATCCTCGAGTTTTCAAATAAATTGCGCAGAGTGACGTGGTATTTGGCTACCTTAAGAGGGTCGTAGTTTCTCCTGCCGGCTGCTCCCATTGCTTTAGGCCTTTATCATTCTTGCTATGGCCAGTCCTACAGAACCGATATGCCACTGTATGTCCACCTTAAAGTCGTCACAGTCATTCCCACTACGAGTTTCTCGAGTTAGCAAATGTACTTCGCCGGATGACGAATCATTTGGCTACCTTAAGAGAGTCATAGTTACTGCAGCCGAATGCTCCCCTTCCTTTGAATCTTTTCCTCTCTTTAATTCGTACTGTGGAATGTCCAACCAGAAGCGAAACGCTGCAAGTAGTCCACCTTAACGATGTCTGAGTTACTCCAACGACGATATCCACGAGTTTTCAAATAGATTTCGCAGAGTGACGAGGCATTTGGCTACCTTAAGAGACTCATAGTTACTGCTGCCCGCTGCTCCCCCTTCTTTGAATCTTTCCTTTCTTTAATTCGTATTGCGGCCAGTCCTGCAGAAGCGAAATGGTACAGCATGTCCACCTTAACGTTGTCTGAGCTACTCCAACGCCGATATCCTCGAGTTTTCAAATAAATTGCGCAGAGTGACGTGGTATTTGGCTACCTTAAGAGGGTCGTAGTTTCTCCTGCCGGCTGCTCCCATTGCTTTAGGCCTTTATCATTCTTGCTATGGCCAGTCCTACAGAACCGATATGCCACTGTATGTCCACCTTAAAGTCGTCACAGTCATTCCCACTACGAGTTTCTCGAGTTAGCAAATGTACTTCGCCGGATGACGAGGCATTTGGCTACCTTAAGAGAGTCATAGTTACTGCAGCCGAATGCTCCCCTTCCTTTGAATCTTTTCCTCTCTTTAATTCGTACTGTGGAATGTCCAATCAGAAGCGAAACGCTGCAAGTAGTCCACCTTGACGATGTCTGAGTTACTCCAACGACGATATCCACGAGTTTTCAAATAGATTTCGCAGAGTGACGAGGCATTTGGTTACCTTAAGAGAGTCATAGTTACTGCTGCCCGCTGCTCCCCCTTCTTTGAATCTTTCCTTTCTTTAATTCGTATTGCGGCCAGTCCTGCAGAAGCGAAATGGTACAGCATGTCCACCTTAACGTTGTCTGAGTTACTCCAACGACGATATCCTCGGGTTTTCAAATAAATTTCGCAGAGGGACGAGGCATTTGGCTACCTTAAGAGAGTCATAGTTACTCCTGCCGGCTGCTCCCATTTCTTTAAGCCTTTATCATTCTTGCTATGGCCAGTCCTACCGAACCGATATGCCACTGTATGTCCACCTTAACGTCGTCACAGATACTCCCAATACGAGTTTCTCGAGTTAGCAAATGTACTTCGCAGGATGACGAGGCATTTGGCAACCTTAAGAGAGTCATAGTTACTGCAGCCAGATGCTCGCCTTCCTTTGAATGTTCGCTCACTTTCATTCGTACTGCGGAATGTCCAAGCAGAAGCGAAATGCTGCAACTTGTCCACCTTAACGTAGTCTGAGTTATTAAAACGACTATATCGACGAGTTTTCAAATAAATTTCGCAGAGTGACAAGGCATTTGGCTACCTTAAGAGAGTCATAGTTACTCCTGCCGGCTGCTCCCATTTCTTTAGGAATTTATCATTCTTGCTATGGCCAGTCCTACCGAACCGATATGCCACTGTATGTCCACCTTCACGTCGTCACAGTTACTCCCAATACGAGTTTCTCGAGTTAGCAAATGTACTTCGCCGGATGACGAGGCATTTGGCTACCTTAAGAGAGTCATAGTTACTGCAGCCGAATGCTCCCCTTCCTTTGAACCTTTTCCTCTCTTTAATTCGTACTGTGGCATTTGGCAACCTTAAGAGAGTCATAGTTACTGCAGCCAGATGCTCGCCTTCCTTTGAATGTTCGCTCTCTTTCATTCGTACTGCGGAATGTCCAAGCAGAAGCGAAATGCTGCAACTTGTCCACCTTAACGTAGTCTGAGTTATTAAAACGACTATATCGACGAGTTTTCAAATAAATTTCGCAGAGTGACAAGGCATTTGGCTACCTTAAGAGAGTCATAGTTACTCCTGCCGGCTGCTCCCATTTCTTTAGGAATTTATCGTTGTTGCTATGGCCAGTCCTACAGAACCGATATGCCACTGTATGTCCACCTTAAAGTCGTCACAGTCATTCCCACTACGAGTTTCTCGAGTTAGCAAATGTACTTCGCCGGATGACGAGGCATTTGGCTACCTTAAGAGAGTCATTGTTACTGCAGCCGAATGCTCCCCTTCCTTTGAATCTTTTCCTCTCTTTAATTCGTACTGTGGAATGTCCAATCAGAAGCGAAACGCTGCAAGTAGTCCACCTTAACGATGTCTGAGTTACTCCAACGACGATATCCACGAGTTTTCAAATAGATTTCCCAGAGTGACGAGGCATTTGGCTACCTTAAGAGAGTCATAGTTACTGCTGCCCGCTGCTCCCCCTTCTTTGAATCTTTCCTTTCTTTAATTCGTATTGCGGCCAGTCCTGCAGAAGCGAAATGGTACAGCATGTCCACCTTAACGTTGTCTGAGCTACTCCAACGCCGATATCCTCGAGTTTTCAAATAAATTGCGCAGAGTGACGTGGTATTTGGCTACCTTAAGAGGGTCGTAGTTTCTCCTGCCGGCTGCTCCCATTGCTTTAGGCCTTTATCATTCTTGCTATGGCCAGTCCTACAGAACCGATATGCCACTGTATGTCCACCTTAAAGTCGTCACAGTCATTCCCACTACGAGTTTCTCGAGTTAGCAAATGTACTTCGCCGGATGACGTGGCATTTGGCTACCTTAAGAGAGTCATAGTTACTGCAGCCGAATGCTCCCCTTCCTTTGAATCTTTTCCTCTCTTTAATTCGTACTGTGGAATGTCCAATCAGAAGCGAAACGCTGCAAGTAGTCCACCTTAACGATGTCTGAGTTACTCCAACGACGATATCCACGAGTTTTCAAATAGATTTCGCAGGGTGACGAGGCATTTGGCTACCTTAAGAGAGTCATAGTTACTGCTGCCCGCTGCTCCCCCTTCTTTGAATCTTTCCTTTCTTTAATTCGTATTGCGGCCAGTCCTGCAGAAGCGAAATGGTACAGCATGTCCATCTTAACGTTGTCTGAGTTACTCCAACGACGATATCCTCGGGTTTTCAAATAAATTTCGCAGAGTGACGAGGCATTTGGCTACCTTAAGAGAGTCAGAGGTTACTCCTGCCGGCTGCTTTAATTTCTTTAGGATTTTATCATTCTTGCTATGGCCAGTCCTACAGAACCGATATACCACTGTATGTCCACCTTAACGTCGTCACAGTCATTCCCACTACGAGTCTCTCGAGTTAGCAAATGTACTTCGCCGGATGACCAGGCATTTTTCTACCTTAAGAGAGTCATAGTTACTGCAGCCAAATGCTCCCCTTCCTTTGAATCTTTCCTCTCTTTAATTCGTACTGTGGAATGTCCAATCAGAAGCGAAATGCTGCAACTTGTCCACCTTAACGTAGTCTGAGTTACTCCAACGACGATATCCTCGAGTTTTCAAATAAATATCGCAGAGTGACGAGGCATTTAGCTACCTTAAGAGAGTCATAGTTACTCCTGCCGGCTGCTCCCATTTCTTTAGGCCTTTATCATTCTTGCTATGGCCAGTCCTACAGAACCGATATGCCACTGTATGTCCACCTTAAAGTCGTCACAGTCATTCCCACTACGAGTTTCTCGAGTTAGCAAATGTACTTCGCCGGATGACGAGGCATTTGGCTACCTTAAGAGAGTCATAGTTACTACAGCCGAATGCTCCCCTTCCTTTGAATCTTTACCTCTCTTTAATTCGTACTGTGGAATGTCCAATCAGAAGCGAAACGCTGCAAGTAGTCCACCTTAACGATGTCTGAGTTACTCCAACGACGATATCCACGAGTTTTCAAATAGATTTCGCAGAGTGACGAGGCATTTGGCTACCTTAAGAGAGTCATAGTTACTGCTGCCCGCTGCTCCCCCTTCTTTGAATCTTTCCTTTCTTCAATTCGTATTGCGGCCAGTCCTGCAGAAGCGAAATGGTACAGCATGTCCACCTTAACGTTGTCTGAGCTACTCCAACGCCGATATCCTCGAGTTTTCAAATAAATTGCGCAGAGTGACGTGGTATTTGGCTACCTTAAGAGGGTCGTAGTTTCTCCTGCCGGCTGCTCCCATTGCTTTAGGCCTTTATCATTCTTGCTATGGCCAGTCCTACAGAACCGATATGCCACTGTATGTCCACCTTAAAGTCGTCACAGTCATTCCCACTACGAGTTTCTCGAGTTAGCAAATGTACTTCGCCGGATGACGAGGCATTTGGCTACCTTAAGAGAGTCATAGTTACTGCAGCCGAATGCTCCCCTTCCTTTGAATCTTTTCCTCTCTTTAATTCGTACTGTGGAATGTCCAATCAGAAGCGAAACGCTGCAAGTAGTCCACCTTGACGATGTCTGAGTTACTCCAACGACGATATCCACGAGTTTTCAAATAGATTTCGCAGAGTGACGAGGCATTTGGCTACCTTAAGAGAGTCATAGTTACTGCTGCCCGCTGCTCCCCCTTCTTTGAATCTTTCCTTTCTTTAATTCGTATTGCGGCCAGTCCTGCAGAAGCGAAATGGTACAGCATGTCCACCTTAACGTTGTCTGAGCTACTCCAACGCCGATATCCTCGAGTTTTCAAATAAATTGCGCAGAGTGACGTGGTATTTGGCTACCTTAAGAGGGTCGTAGTTTCTCCTGCCGGCTGCTCCCATTGCTTTAGGCCTTTATCATTCTTGCTATGGCCAGTCCTACAGAACCGATATGCCACTGTATGTCCACCTTAAAGTCGTCACAGTCATTCCCACTACGAGTTTCTCGAGTTAGCAAATGTACTTCGCCGGATGACGAGGCATTTGGCTACCTTAAGAGAGTCATAGTTACTGCAGCCGAATGCTCCCCTTCCTTTGAATCTTTTCCTCTCTTTAATTCGTACTGTGGAATGTCCAATCAGAAGCGAAACGCTGCAAGTAGTCCACCTTGACGATGTCTGAGTTACTCCAACGACGATATCCACGAGTTTTCAAATAGATTTCGCAGAGTGACGAGGCATTTGGCTACCTTAAGAGAGTCATAGTTACTGCTGCCCGCTGCTCCCCCTTCTTTGAATCTTTCCTTTCTTTAATTCGTATTGCGGCCAGTCCTGCAGAAGCGAAATGGTACAGCATGTCCACCTTAACGTTGTCTGAGTTACTCCAACGACGATATCCTCGGGTTTTCAAATAAATTTCGCAGAGTGACGAGGCATTTGGCTACCTTAAGAGAGTCATAGTTACTCCTGCCGGCTGCTACCATTTCTTTAGGCCTTTATCATTCTTGCTATGGCCAGTCCTACCGAACCGATATGCCACTGTATGTCCACCTTAACGTCGTCACAGTTACTCCCAATACGAGTTTCTCGAGTTAGCAAATGTACTTCGCAGGATGACGAGGCATTTGGCAACCTTAAGAGAGTCATAGTTACTGCAGCCAGATGCTCGCCTTCCTTTGAATGTTCGCTCTCTTTCATTCGTACTGCGGAATGTCCAAGCAGAAGCGAAATGCTGCAACTTGTCCACCTTAACGTAGTCTGAGTTATTAAAACGACTATATCGACGAGTTTTCAAATAAATTTCGCAGAGTGACAAGGCATTTGGCTACCTTAAGAGAGTCATAGTTACTCCTGCCGGCTGCTCCCATTTCTTTAGGAATTTATCATTCTTGCTATGGCCAGTCCTACAGAACCGATATGCCACTGTATGTCCACCTTAAAGTCGTCACAGTCATTCCCACTACGAGTTTCTCGAGTTAGCAAATGTACTTTGCCGGATGACGAGGCATTTGGCTACCTTAAGAGAGTCATAGTTACTGCAGCCGAATGCTCCCCTTCCTTTGAATCTTTTCCTCTCTTTAATTCGTACTGTGGAATGTCCAATCAGAAGCGAAACGCTGCAAGTAGTCCACCTTAACGATGTCTGAGTTACTCCAACGACGATATCCACGAGTTTTCAAATAGATTTCGCAGAGTGACGAGGCATTTGGCTACCTTAAGAGAGTCATAGTTACTGCTGCCCGCTGCTCCCCCTTCTTTGAATCTTTCCTTTCTTTAATTCGTATTGCGGCCAGTCCTGCAGAAGCGAAATGGTACAGCATGTCCACCTTAACGTTGTCTGAGCTACTCCAACGCCGATATCCTCGAGTTTTCAAATAAATTGCGCAGAGTGACGTGGTATTTGGCTACCTTAAGAGGGTCGTAGTTTCTCCTGCCGGCTGCTCCCATTGCTTTAGGCCTTTATCATTCTTGCTATGGCCAGTCCTACAGAACCGATATGCCACTGTATGTCCACCTTAAAGTCGTCACAGTCATTCCCACTACGAGTTTCTCGAGTTAGCAAATGTACTTCGCCGGATGACGAATCATTTGGCTACCTTAAGAGAGTCATAGTTACTGCAGCCGAATGCTCCCCTTCCTTTGAATCTTTTCCTCTCTTTAATTCGTACTGTGGAATGTCCAACCAGAAGCGAAACGCTGCAAGTAGTCCACCTTAACGATGTCTGAGTTACTCCAACGACGATATCCACGAGTTTTCAAATAGATTTCGCAGAGTGACGAGGCATTTGGCTACCTTAAGAGACTCATAGTTACTGCTGCCCGCTGCTCCCCCTTCTTTGAATCTTTCCTTTCTTTAATTCGTATTGCGGCCAGTCCTGCAGAAGCGAAATGGTACAGCATGTCCACCTTAACGTTGTCTGAGCTACTCCAACGCCGATATCCTCGAGTTTTCAAATAAATTGCGCAGAGTGACGTGGTATTTGGCTACCTTAAGAGGGTCGTAGTTTCTCCTGCCGGCTGCTCCCATTGCTTTAGGCCTTTATCATTCTTGCTATGGCCAGTCCTACAGAACCGATATGCCACTGTATGTCCACCTTAAAGTCGTCACAGTCATTCCCACTACGAGTTTCTCGAGTTAGCAAATGTACTTCGCCGGATGACGAGGCATTTGGCTACCTTAAGAGAGTC
This sequence comes from Schistocerca americana, assembly GCF_021461395.2. Taxonomy (NCBI): domain Eukaryota; kingdom Metazoa; phylum Arthropoda; class Insecta; order Orthoptera; family Acrididae; genus Schistocerca; species Schistocerca americana. Next base: position 214,187,191 of record NC_060127.1, on the reverse strand, counting down.
ATAGTTACTGCAGCCGAATGCTCCCCTTCCTTTGAATCTTTTCCTCTCTTTAATTCGTACTGTGGAATGTCCAATCAGAAGCGAAACGCTGCAAGTAGTCCACCTTGACGATGTCTGAGTTACTCCAACGATGATATCCACGAGTTTTCAAATAGATTTCGCAGAGTGACGAGGCATTTGGTTACCTTAAGAGAGTCATAGTTACTGCTGCCCGCTGCTCCCCCTTCTTTGAATCTTTCCTTTCTTTAATTCGTATTGCGGCCAGTCCTGCAGAAGCGAAATGGTACAGCATGTCCACCTTAACGTTGTCTGAGTTACTCCAACGACGATATCCTCGGGTTTTCAAATAAATTTCGCAGAGTGACGAGGCATTTGGCTACCTTAAGAGAGTCATAGTTACTCCTGCCGGCTGCTCCCATTTCTTTAAGCCTTTATCATTCTTGCTATGGCCAGTCCTACCGAACCGATATGCCACTGTATGTCCACCTTAACGTCGTCACAGATACTCCCAATACGAGTTTCTCGAGTTAGCAAATGTACTTCGCAGGATGACGAGGCATTTGGCAACCTTAAGAGAGTCATAGTTACTGCAGCCAGATGCTCGCCTTCCTTTGAATGTTCGCTCACTTTCATTCGTACTGCGGAATGTCCAAGCAGAAGCGAAATGCTGCAACTTGTCCACCTTAACGTAGTCTGAGTTATTAAAACGACTATATCGACGAGTTTTCAAATAAATTTCGCAGAGTGACAAGGCATTTGGCTACCTTAAGAGAGTCATAGTTACTCCTGCCGGCTGCTCCCATTTCTTTAGGAATTTATCATTCTTGCTATGGCCAGTCCTACCGAACCGATATGCCACTGTATGTCCACCTTCACGTCGTCACAGTTACTCCCAATACGAGTTTCTCGAGTTAGCAAATGTACTTCGCCGGATGACGAGGCATTTGGCTACCTTAAGAGAGTCATAGTTACTGCACCCGAATGCTCCCCTTCCTTTGAACCTTTTCCTCTCTTTAATTCGTACTGTGGCATTTGGCAACCTTAAGAGAGTCATAGTTACTGCAGCCAGATGCTCGCCTTCCTTTGAATGTTCGCTCTCTTTCATTCGTACTGCGGAATGTCCAAGCAGAAGCGAAATGCTGCAACTTGTCCACCTTAACGTAGTCTGAGTTATTAAAACGACTATATCGACGAGTTTTCAAATAAATTTCGCAGAGTGACAAGGCATTTGGCTACCTTAAGAGAGTCATAGTTACTCCTGCCGGCTGCTCCCATTTCTTTAGGCCTTTATCATTCTTGCTATGGCCAGTCCTACAGAACCGATATGCCACTGTATGTCCACCTTAAAGTCGTCACAGTCATTCCCACTACGAGTTTCTCGAGTTAGCAAATGTACTTCGCCGGATGACGAGGCATTTGGCTACCTTAAGAGAGTCATAGTTCCTACAGCCGAATGCTCCCCTTCCTTTGAATCTTTACCTCTCTTTAATTCGTACTGTGGAATGTCCAATCAGAAGCGAAACGCTGCAAGTAGTCCACCTTAACGATGTCTGAGTTACTCCAACGACGATATCCACGAGTTTTCAAATAGATTTCGCAGAGTGACGAGGCATTTGGCTACCTTAAGAGAGTCATAGTTACTGCTGCCCGCTGCTCCCCCTTCTTTGAATCTTTCCTTTCTTCAATTCGTATTGCGGCCAGTCCTGCAGAAGCGAAATGGTACAGCATGTCCACCTTAACGTTGTCTGAGCTACTCCAACGCCGATATCCTCGAGTTTTCAAATAAATTGCGCAGAGTGACGTGGTATTTGGCTACCTTAAGAGGGTCGTAGTTTCTCCTGCCGGCTGCTCCCATTGCTTTAGGCCTTTATCATTCTTGCTATGGCCAGTCCTACAGAACCGATATGCCACTGTATGTCCACCTTAAAGTCGTCACAGTCATTCCCACTACGAGTTTCTCGAGTTAGCAAATGTACTTCGCCGGATGACGAGGCATTTGGCTACCTTAAGAGAGTCATAGTTACTGCAGCCGAATGCTCCCCTTCCTTTGAATCTTTTCCTCTCTTTAATTCGTACTGTGGAATGTCCAATCAGAAGCGAAACGCTGCAAGTAGTCCACCTTGACGATGTCTGAGTTACTCCAACGACGATATCCACGAGTTTTCAAATAGATTTCGCAGAGTGACGAGGCATTTGGCTACCTTAAGAGAGTCATAGTTACTGCTGCCCGCTGCTCCCCCTTCTTTGAATCTTTCCTTTCTTTAATTCGTATTGCGGCCAGTCCTGCAGAAGCGAAATGGTACAGCATGTCCACCTTAACGTTGTCTGAGTTACTCCAACGACGATATCCTCGGGTTTTCAAATAAATTTCGCAGAGTGACGAGGCATTTGGCTACCTTAAGAGAGTCATAGTTACTCCTGCCGGCTGCTACCATTTCTTTAGGCCTTTATCATTCTTGCTATGGCCAGTCCTACCGAACCGATATGCCACTGTATGTCCACCTTAACGTCGTCACAGTTACTCCCAATACGAGTTTCTCGAGTTAGCAAATGTACTTCGCAGGATGACGAGGCATTTGGCAACCTTAAGAGAGTCATAGTTACTGCAGCCAGATGCTCGCCTTCCTTTGAATGTTCGCTCTCTTTCATTCGTACTGCGGAATGTCCAAGCAGAAGCGAAATGCAGCAACTTGTCCACCTTAACGTAGTCTGAGTTATTAAAACGACTATATCGACGAGTTTTCAAATAAATTTCGCAGAGTGACAAGGCATTTGGCTACCTTAAGAGAGTCATAGTTACTCCTGCCGGCTGCTCCCATTTCTTTAGGAATTTATCATTCTTGCTATGGCCAGTCCTACAGAACCGATATGCCACTGTATGTCCACCTTAAAGTCGTCACAGTCATTCCCACTACGAGTTTCTCGAGTTAGCAAATGTACTTTGCCGGATGACGAGGCATTTGGCTACCTTAAGAGAGTCATAGTTACTGCAGCCGAATGCTCCCCTTCCTTTGAATCTTTTCCTCTCTTTAATTCGTACTGTGGAATGTCCAATCAGAAGCGAAACGCTGCAAGTAGTCCACCTTAACGATGTCTGAGTTACTCCAACGACGATATCCACGAGTTTTCAAATAGATTTCGCAGAGTGACGAGGCATTTGGCTACCTTAAGAGAGTCATAGTTACTGCTGCCCGCTGCTCCCCCTTCTTTGAATCTTTCCTTTCTTTAATTCGTATTGCGGCCAGTCCTGCAGAAGCGAAATGGTACAGCATGTCCACCTTAACGTTGTCTGAGCTACTCCAACGCCGATATCCTCGAGTTTTCAAATAAATTGCGCAGAGTGACGTGGTATTTGGCTACCTTAAGAGGGTCGTAGTTTCTCCTGCCGGCTGCTCCCATTGCTTTAGGCCTTTATCATTCTTGCTATGGCCAGTCCTACAGAACCGATATGCCACTGTATGTCCACCTTAAAGTCGTCACAGTCATTCCCACTACGAGTTTCTCGAGTTAGCAAATGTACTTCGCCGGATGACGAATCATTTGGCTACCTTAAGAGAGTCATAGTTACTGCAGCCGAATGCTCCCCTTCCTTTGAATCTTTTCCTCTCTTTAATTCGTACTGTGGAATGTCCAACCAGAAGCGAAACGCTGCAAGTAGTCCACCTTAACGATGTCTGAGTTACTCCAACGACGATATCCACGAGTTTTCAAATAGATTTCGCAGAGTGACGAGGCATTTGGCTACCTTAAGAGACTCATAGTTACTGCTGCCCGCTGCTCCCCCTTCTTTGAATCTTTCCTTTCTTTAATTCGTATTGCGGCCAGTCCTGCAGAAGCGAAATGGTACAGCATGTCCACCTTAACGTTGTCTGAGCTACTCCAACGCCGATATCCTCGAGTTTTCAAATAAATTGCGCAGAGTGACGTGGTATTTGGCTACCTTAAGAGGGTCGTAGTTTCTCCTGCCGGCTGCTCCCATTGCTTTAGGCCTTTATCATTCTTGCTATGGCCAGTCCTACAGAACCGATATGCCACTGTATGTCCACCTTAAAGTCGTCACAGTCATTCCCACTACGAGTTTCTCGAGTTAGCAAATGTACTTCGCCGGATGACGAGGCATTTGGCTACCTTAAGAGAGTCATAGTTACTGCAGCCGAATGCTCCCCTTCCTTTGAATCTTTTCCTCTCTTTAATTCGTACTGTGGAATGTCCAATCAGAAGCGAAACGCTGCAAGTAGTCCACCTTGACGATGTCTGAGTTACTCCAACGACGATATCCACGAGTTTTCAAATAGATTTCGCAGAGTGACGAGGCATTTGGTTACCTTAAGAGAGTCATAGTTACTGCTGCCCGCTGCTCCCCCTTCTTTGAATCTTTCCTTTCTTTAATTCGTATTGCGGCCAGTCCTGCAGAAGCGAAATGGTACAGCATGTCCACCTTAACGTTGTCTGAGTTACTCCAACGACGATATCCTCGGGTTTTCAAATAAATTTCGCAGAGTGACGAGGCATTTGGCTACCTTAAGAGAGTCATAGTTACTCCTGCCGGCTGCTCCCATTTCTTTAGGCCTTTATCATTCTTGCTATGGCCAGTCCTACCGAACCGATATGCCACTGTATGTCCACCTTAACGTCGTCACAGATACTCCCAATACGAGTTTCTCGAGTTAGCAAATGTACTTCGCAGGATGACGAGGCATTTGGCAACCTTAAGAGAGTCATAGTTACTGCAGCCAGATGCTCGCCTTCCTTTGAATGTTCGCTCTCTTTCATTCGTACTGCGGAATGTCCAAGCAGAAGCGAAATGCTGCAACTTGTCCACCTTAACGTAGTCTGAGTTATTAAAACGACTATATCGACGAGTTTTCAAATAAATTTCGCAGAGTGACAAGGCATTTGGCTACCTTAAGAGAGTCATAGTTACTCCTGCCGGCTGCTCCCATTTCTTTAGGAATTTATCATTCTTGCTATGGCCAGTCCTACAGAACCGATATGCCACTGTATGTCCACCTTAAAGTCGTCACAGTCATTCCCACTACGAGTTTCTCGAGTTAGCAAATGTACTTCGCCGGATGACGAGGCATTTGGCTACCTTAAGAGAGTCATAGTTACTGCAGCCGAATGCTCCCCTTCCTTTGAATCTTTTCCTCTCTTTAATTCGTACTGTGGAATGTCCAATCAGAAGCGAAACGCTGCAAGTAGTCCACCTTAACGATGTCTGAGTTACTCCAACGACGATATCCACGAGTTTTCAAATAGATTTCGCAGAGTGACGAGGCATTTGGCTACCTTAAGAGAGTCATAGTTACTGCTGCCCGCTGCTCCCCCTTCTTTGAATCTTTCCTTTCTTTAATTCGTATTGCGGCCAGTCCTGCAGAAGCGAAATGGTACAGCATGTCCACCTTAACGTTGTCTGAGCTACTCCAACGCCGATATCCTCGAGTTTTCAAATAAATTGCGCAGAGTGACGTGGTATTTGGCTACCTTAAGAGGGTCGTAGTTTCTCCTGCCGGCTGCTCCCATTGCTTTAGGCCTTTATCATTCTTGCTATGGCCAGTCCTACAGAACCGATATGCGACTGTATGTCCACCTTAAAGTCGTCACAGTCATTCCCACTACGAGTTTCTCGAGTTAGCAAATGTACTTCGCCGGATGACGAGGCATTTGGCTACCTTAAGAGAGTCATAGTTACTGCAGCCGAATGCTCCCCTTCCTTTGAATCTTTTCCTCTCTTTAATTCGTACTGTGGAATGTCCAATCAGAAGCGAAACGCTGCAAGTAGTCCACCTTAACGATGTCTGAGTTACTCCAACGACGATATCCACGAGTTTTCAAATAGATTTCGCAGAGTGACGAGGCATTTGGCTACCTTAAGAGAGTCATAGTTACTGCTGCCCGCTGCTCCCCCTTCTTTGAATCTTTCCTTTCTTTAATTCGTATTGCGGCCAGTCCTGCAGAAGCGAAATGGTACAGCATGTCCACCTTAACGTTGTCTGAGCTACTCCAACGCCGATATCCTCGAGTTTTCAAATAAATTGCGCAGAGTGACGTGGTATTTGGCTACCTTAAGAGGGTCGTAGTTTCTCCTGCCGGCTGCTCCCATTGCTTTAGGCCTTTATCATTCTTGCTATGGCCAGTCCTACAGAACCGATATGCCACTGTATGTCCACCTTAAAGTCGTCACAGTCATTCCCACTACGAGTTTCTCGAGTTAGCAAATGTACTTCGCCGGATGACGAGGCATTTGGCTACCTAAAGAGAGTCGTAGTTACTGCAGCCGAATGCTCCCCTTCCTTTGAATCTTTTCCTCTCTTTAATTCGTACTGTGGAATGTCCAATCAGAAGCGAAACGCTGCAAGTAGTCCACCTTAACGATGTCTGAGTTACTCCAACGACGATATCCACGAGTTTTCAAATAGATTTCGCAGAGTGACGAGGCATTTGGCTACCTTAAGAGACTCATAGTTACTGCTGCCCGCTGCTCCCCCTTCTTTGAATCTTTCCTTTCTTTAATTCGTATTGCGGCCAGTCCTGCAGAAGCGAAATGGTACAGCATGTCCACCTTAACGTTGTCTGAGCTACTCCAACGCCGATATCCTAGAGTTTTCAAATAAATTGCGCAGAGTGACGTGGTATTTGGCTACCTTAAGAGGGTCGTAGTTTCTCCTGCCGGCTGCTCCCATTGCTTTAGGCCTTTATCATTCTTGCTATGGCCAGTCCTACAGAACCGATATGCCACTGTATGTCCACCTTAAAGTCGTCACAGTCATTCCCACTACGAGTTTCTCGAGTTAGCAAATGTACTTCGCCGGATGACGAGGCATTTGGCTACCTTAAGAGAGTCATAGTTACTGCAGCCGAATGCTCCCCTTCCTTTGAATCTTTTCCTCTCTTTAATTCGTACTGTGGAATGTCCAATCAGAAGCGAAACGCTGCAAGTAGTCCACCTTAACGATGTCTGAGTTACTCCAACGACGATATCCACGAGTTTTCAAATAGATTTCGCAGAGTGACGAGGCATTTGGCTACCTTAAGAGAGTCATAGTTACTGCTGCCCGCTGCTCCCCCTTCTTTGAATCTTTCCTTTCTTTAATTCGTATTGCGGCCAGTCCTGCAGAAGCGAAATGGTACAGCATGTCCACCTTAACGTTGTCTGAGCTACTCCAACGCCGATATCCTCGAGTTTTCAAATAAATTGCGCAGAGTGACGTGGTATTTGGCTACCTTAAGAGGGTCGTAGTTTCTCCTGCCGGCTGCTCCCATTGCTTTAGGCCTTTATCATTCTTGCTATGGCCAGTCCTACAGAACCGATATGCCACTGTATGTCCACCTTAAAGTCGTCACAGTCATTCCCACTACGAGTTTCTCGAGTTAGCAAATGTACTTCGCCGGATGACGAGGCATTTGGCTACCTTAAGAGAGTCATAGTTACTGCAGCCGAATGCTCCCCTTCCTTTGAATCTTTTCCTCTCTTTAATTCGTACTGTGGAATGTCCAATCAGAAGCGAAACGCTGCAAGTAGTCCACCTTAACGATGTCTGAGTTACTCCAACGACGATATCCACGAGTTTTCAAATAGATTTCGCAGAGTGACGAGGCATTTGGCTACCTTAAGAGAGTCATAGTTACTGCTGCCCGCTGCTCCCCCTTCTTTGAATCTTTCCTTTCTTTAATTCGTATTGCGGCCAGTCCTGCAGAAGCGAAATGGTACAGCATGTCCACCTTAACGTTGTCTGAGCTACTCCAACGCCGATATCCTCGAGTTTTCAAATAAATTGCGCAGAGTGACGTGGTATTTGGCTACCTTAAGAGGGTCGTAGTTTCTCCTGCCGGCTGCTCCCATTGCTTTAGGCCTTTATCATTCTTGCTATGGCCAGTCCTACAGAACCGATATGCCACTGTATGTCCACCTTAAAGTCGTCACAGTCATTCCCACTACGAGTTTCTCGAGTTAGCAAATGTACTTCGCCGGATGACGAGGCATTTGGCTACCTTAAGAGAGTCATAGTTACTGCAGCCGAATGCTCCCCTTCCTTTGAATCTTTTCCTCTCTTTAATTCGTACTGTGGAATGTCCAATCAGAAGCGAAACGCTGCAAGTAGTCCACCTTGACGATGTCTGAGTTACTCCAACGACGATATCCACGAGTTTTCAAATAGATTTCGCAGAGTGACGAGGCATTTGGTTACCTTAAGAGAGTCATAGTTACTGCTGCCCGCTGCTCCCCCTTCTTTGAATCTTTCCTTTCTTTAATTCGTATTGCGGCCAGTCCTGCAGAAGCGAAATGGTACAGCATGTCCACCTTAACGTTGTCTGAGTTACTCCAACGACGATATCCTCGGGTTTTCAAATAAATTTCGCAGAGTGACGAGGCATTTGGCTACCTTAAGAGAGTCATAGTTACTCCTGCCGGCTGCTCCCATTTCTTTAGGCCTTTATCATTCTTGCTATGGCCAGTCCTACCGAACCGATATGCCACTGTATGTCCACCTTAACGTCGTCACAGATACTCCCAATACGAGTTTCTCGAGTTAGCAAATGTACTTCGCAGGATGACGAGGCATTTGGCAACCTTAAGAGAGTCATAGTTACTGCAGCCAGATGCTCGCCTTCCTTTGAATGTTCGCTCTCTTTCATTCGTACTGCGGAATGTCCAAGCAGAAGCGAAATGCTGCAACTTGTCCACCTTAACGTAGTCTGAGTTATTAAAACGACTATATCGACGAGTTTTCAAATAAATTTCGCAGAGTGACAAGGCATTTGGCTACCTTAAGAGAGTCATAGTTACTCCTGCCGGCTGCTCCCATTTCTTTAGGAATTTATCATTCTTGCTATGGCCAGTCCTACAGAACCGATATGCCACTGTATGTCCACCTTAAAGTCGTCACAGTCATTCCCACTACGAGTTTCTCGAGTTAGCAAATGTACTTCGCCGGATGACGAGGCATTTGGCTACCTTAAGAGAGTCATAGTTACTGCAGCCGAATGCTCCCCTTCCTTTGAATCTTTTCCTCTCTTTAATTCGTACTGTGGAATGTCCAATCAGAAGCGAAACGCTGCAAGTAGTCCACCTTAACGATGTCTGAGTTACTCCAACGACGATATCCACGATTTTTCAAATAGATTTCGCAGAGTGACGAGGCATTTGGCTACCTTAAGAGAGTCATAGTTACTGCTGCCCGCTGCTCCCCCTTCTTTGAATCTTTCCTTTCTTTAATTCGTATTGCGGCCAGTCCTGCAGAAGCGAAATGGTACAGCATGTCCATCTTAACGTTGTCTGAGTTACTCCAACGACGATATCCTCGGGTTTTCAAATAAATTTCGCAGAGTGACAAGGCATTTGGCTACCTTAAGAGAGTCATAGTTACTCCTGCCGGCTGCTCCCATTTCTTTAGGAATTTATCATTCTTGCTATGGCCAGTCCTACAGAACCGATATGCCACTGTATGTCCACCTTAAAGTCGTCACAGTCATTCCCACTACGAGTTTCTCGAGTTAGCAAATGTACTTCGCCGGATGACGAGGCATTTGGGTACCTTAAGAGAGTCATAGTTACTGCAGCCGAATGCTCCCCTTCCTTTGAATCTTTTCCTCTCTTTAATTCGTACTGTGGAATGTCCAATCAGAAGCGAAACGCTGCAAGTAGTCCACCTTAACGATGTCTGAGTTACTCCAACGACGATATCCACGAGTTTTCAAATAGATTTCGCAGAGTGACGAGGCATTTGGCTACCTTAAGAGAGTCATAGTTACTGCTGCCCGCTGCTCCCCCTTCTTTGAATCTTTCCTTTCTTTAATTCGTATTGCGGCCAGTCCTGCAGAAGCGAAATGGTACAGCATGTCCACCTTAACGTTGTCTGAGCTACTCCAATGCCGATATCCTCGAGTTTTCAAATAAATTGCGCAGAGTGACGTGGTATTTGGCTACCTTAAGAGGGTCGTAGTTTCTCCTGCCGGCTGCTCCCATTGCTTTAGGCCTTTATCATTCTTGCTATGGCCAGTCCTACAGAACCGATATGCCACTGTATGTCCACCTTAAAGTCGTCACAGTCATTCCCACTACGAGTTTCTCGAGTTAGCAAATGTGCTTCGCCGGATGACGAGGCATTTGGCTACCTTAAGAGAGTCATAGTTACTGCAGCCGAATGCTCCCCTTCCTTTGAATCTTTTCCTCTCTTTAATTCGTACTGTGGAATGTCCAATCAGAAGCGAAACGCTGCAAGTAGTCCACCTTAACGATGTCTGAGTTACTCCAACGACGATATCCACGAGTTTTCAAATAGATATCGCAGAGTGACGAGGCATTTGGCTACCTTAAGAGAGTCATAGTTACTGCTGCCCGCTGCTCCCCCTTCTTTGAATCTTTCCTTTCTTTAATTCGTATTGCGGCCAGTCCTGCAGAAGCGAAATGGTACAGCATGTCCACCTTAACGTTGTCTGAGTTACTCCAACGACGATATCCTCGGGTTTTCAAATAAATTTCGCAGAGTGACGAGGCATTTGGCTACCTTAAGAGAGTCATAGTTACTGCTGCCCGCTGCTCCCCCCTCTTTGAATCTTTCCTTTCTTTAATTCGTATTGCGGCCAGTCCTGCAGAAGCGAAATGGTACAGCATGTCCATCTTAACGTTGTCTGAGTTACTCCAACGACGATATCCTCGGGTTTTCAAATAAATTTCGCAGAGTGACAAGGCATTTGGCTACCTTAAGAGAGTCATAGTTACTCCTGCCGGCTGCTCCCATTTCTTTAGGAATTTATCATTCTTGCTATGGCCAGTCCTACAGAACCGATATGCCACTGTATGTCCACCTTAAAGTCGTCACAGTCATTCCCACTACGAGTTTCTCGAGTTAGCAAATGTACTTCGCCGGATGACGAGGCATTTGGCTACCTTAAGAGAGTCATAGTTACTGCAGCCGAATGCTCCCCTTCCTTTGAATCTTTTCCTCTCTTTAATTCGTACTGTGTAATGTCCAATCAGAAGCGAAACGCTGCAAGTAGTCCACCTTAACGATGTCTGAGTTACTCCAACGACGATATCCACGAGTTTTCAAATAGATTTCGCAGAGTGACGAGGCATTTGGCTACCTTAAGAGAGTCATAGTTACTGCTGCCCGCTGCTCCCCCTTCTTTGAATCTTTCCTTTCTTTAATTCGTATTGCGGCCAGTCCTGCAGAAGCGAAATGGTACAGCATGTCCACCTTAACGTTGTCTGAGCTACTCCAATGCCGATATCCTCGAGTTTTCAAATAAATTGCGCAGAGTGACGTGGTATTTGGCTACCTTAAGAGGGTCGTAGTTTCTCCTGCCGGCTGCTCCCATTGCTTTAGGCCTTTATCATTCTTGCTATGGCCAGTCCTACAGAACCGATATGCCACTGTATGTCCACCTTAAAGTCGTCACAGTCATTCCCACTACGAGTTTCTCGAGTTAGCAAATGTACTTCGCCGGATGACGAGGCATTTGGCTACCTTAAGAGAGTCATAGTTACTGCAGCCGAATGCTCCCCTTCCTTTGAATCTTTTCCTCTCTTTAATTCGTACTGTGGAATGTCCAATCAGAAGCGAAACGCTGCAAGTAGTCCACCTTGACGATGTCTGAGTTACTCCAACGACGATATCCACGAGTTTTCAAATAGATTTCGCAGAGTGACGAGTTATTTGGCTACCTTAAGAGAGTCATAGTTACTGCTGCCCGCTGCTCCCCCTTCTTTGAATCTTTCCTTTCTTTAATTCGTATTGCGGCCAGTCCTGCAGAAGCGAAATGGTACAGCATGTCCACCTTAACGTTGTCTGAGTTACTCCAACGACGATATCCTCGGGTTTTCAAATAAATTTCGCAGAGTGACGAGGCATTTGGCTACCTTAAGAGAGTCATAGTTACTCCTGCCGGCTGCTCCCATTTCTTTAGGCCTTTATCATTCTTGCTATGGCCAGTCCTACCGAACCGATATGCCACTGTATGTCCACCTTAACGTCGTCACAGTTACTCCCAATACGAGTTTCTCGAGTTAGCAAATGTACTTCGCAGGATGACGAGGCATTTGGCAACCTTAAGAGAGTCATAGTTACTGCAGCCAGATGCTCGCCTTCCTTTGAATGTTCGCTCTCTTTCATTCGTACTGCGGAATGTCCAAGCAGAAGCGAAATGCTGCAACTTGTCCACCTTAACGTAGTCTGAGTTATTAAAACGACTATATCGACGAGTTTTCAAATAAATTTCGCAGAGTGACAAGGCATTTGGCTACCTTAAGAGAGTCATAGTTACTCCTGCCGGCTGCTCCCATTTCTTTAGGAATTTATCATTCTTGCTATGGCCAGTCCTACAGAACCGATATGCCACTGTATGTCCACCTTAAAGTCGTCACAGTCATTCCCACTACGAGTTTCTCGAGTTAGCAAATGTGCTTCGCCGGATGACGAGGCATTTGGCTACCTTAAGAGAGTCATAGTTACTGCAGCCGAATGCTCCCCTTCCTTTGAATCTTTTCCTCTCTTTAATTCGTACTGTGGAATGTCCAATCAGAAGCGAAACGCTGCAAGTAGTCCACCTTAACGATGTCTGAGTTACTCCAACGACGATATCCACGAGTTTTCAAATAGATATCGCAGAGTGACGAGGCATTTGGCTACCTTAAGAGAGTCATAGTTACTGCTGCCCGCTGCTCCCCACTCTTTGAATCTTTCCTTTCTTTAATTCGTATTGCGGCCAGTCCTGCAGAAGCGAAATGGTACAGCATGTCCACCTTAACGTTGTCTGAGTTACTCCAACGACGATATCCTCGGGTTTTCAAATAAATTTCGCAGAGTGACGAGGCATTTGGCTACCTTAAGAGAGTCATAGTTACTCCTGCCGGCTGCTCCCATTTCTTTAGGCCTTTATCATTCTTGCTATGGCCAGTCCTACCGAACCGATATGCCACTGTATGTCCACCTTAACGTCGTCACAGTTATTCCCAATACGAGTTTCTCGAGTTAGCAAATGTACTTCGCCGGATGACGAGGCATTTGGCTACCTTAAGAGAGTCATAGTTACTGCAGCCGAATGCTCCCCTTCCTTTGAATCTTTTCCTCTCTTTAATTCGTACTGTGGCATTTGGCAACCTTAAGAGAGTCATAGTTACTGCAGCCAGATGCTCGCCTTCCTTTGAATGTTCGCTCTCTTTCATTCGTACTGCGGAATGTCCAAGCAGAAGCGAAATGCTGCAACTTGTCCACCTTAACGTAGTCTGAGTTATTAAAACGACTATATCGACGAGTTTTCAAATAAATTTCGCAGAGTGACAAGGCATTTGGCTACCTTAAGAGAGTCATAGTTACTCCTGCCGGCTGCTCCCATTTCTTTAGGCCTTTATCATTCTTGCTATGGCCAGTCCTACCGAACCGATATCCCACTGTATGTCCACCTTAACGTCGTCACAGTTATTCCCAATACGAGTTTCTCGAGTTAGCAAATGTACTTCGCCGGATGACGAGGCATTTGGCTACCTTAAGAGAGTCATAGTTACTGCAGCCGAATGCTCCCCTTCCTTTGAATCTTTTCCTCTCTTTAATTCGTACTGTGGCATTTGGCAACCTTAAGAGAGTCATAGTTACTGCTGCCCGCTGCTCCCCCTTCTTTGAATCTTTCCTTTCTTTAATTCGTATTGCGGCCAGTCCTGCAGAAGCGAAATGGTACAGCATGTCCACCTTAACGTTGTCTGAGCTACTCCAACGCCGATATCCTCGAGTTTTCAAATAAATTGCGCAGAGTGACGTGGTATTTGGCTACCTTAAGAGAGTCGTAGTTTCTCCTGCCGGCTGCTCCCATTGCTTTAGGCCTTTATCATTCTTGCTATGGCCAGTCCTGCAGAACCGATATGCCACTGTATGTCCACCTTAAAGTCGTCACAGTCATTCCCACTACGAGTTTCTCGAGTTAGCAAATGTACTTCGCCGGATGACGAGGCATTTGGCTACCTTAAGAGAGTCATAGTTACTGCAGCCGAATGCTCCCCTTCCTTTGAATCTTTTCCTCTCTTTAATTCGTACTGTGGAATGTCCAATCAGAAGCGAAACGCTGCAAGTAGTCCACCTTGACGATGTCTGAGTTACTCCAACGACGATATCCACGAGTTTTCAAATAGATTTCGCAGAGTGACGAGGCATTTGGCTACCTTAAGAGAGTCATAGTTACTGCTGCCCGCTGCTCCCCCTTCTTTGAATCTTTCCTTTCTTTAATTCGTATTGCGGCCAGTCCTGCAGAAGCGAAATGGTACAGCATGTCCACCTTAACGTTGTCTGAGTTACTCCAACGACGATATCCTCGGGTTTTCAAATAAATTTCGCAGAGTGACGAGGCATTTGGCTACCTTAAGAGAGTCATAGTTACTCCTGCCGGCTGCTCCCATTTCTTTAGGCCTTTATCATTCTTGCTATGGCCAGTCCTACCGAACCGATATGCCACTGTATGTCCACCTTAACGTCGTCACAGTTACTCCCAATACGAGTTTCTCGAGTTAGCAAATGTACTTCGCAGGATGACGAGGCATTTGGCAACCTTAAGAGAGTCATAGTTACTGCAGCCAGATGCTCGCCTTCCTTTGAATGTTCGCTCTCTTTCATTCGTACTGCGGAATGTCCAAGCAGAAGCGAAATGCTGCAACTTGTCCACCTTAACGTAGTCTGAGTTATTAAAACGACTATATCGACGAGTTTTCAAATAAATTTCGCAGAGTGACAAGGCATTTGGCTACCTTAAGAGAGTCATAGTTACTCCTGCCGGCTGCTCCCATTTCTTTAGGAATTTATCATTCTTGCTATGGCCAGTCCTACAGAACCGATATGCCACTGTATGTCCACCTTAAAGTCGTCACAGTCATTCCCACTACGAGTTTCTCGAGTTAGCAAATGTACTTCGCCGGATGACGAGGCATTTGGCTACCTTAAGAGAGTCATAGTTACTGCAGCCGAATGCTCCCCTTCCTTTGAATCTTTTCCTCTCTTTAATTCGTACTGTGGAATGTCCAATCAGAAGCGAAACGCTGCAAGTAGTCCACCTTAACGATGTCTGAGTTACTCCAACGACGATATCCACGAGTTTTCAAATAGATTTCGCAGAGTGACGAGGCATTTGGCTACCTTAAGAGAGTCATAGTTACTGCTGCCCGCTGCTCCCCCTTCTTTGAATCTTTCCTTTCTTTAATTCGTATTGCGGCCAGTCCTGCAGAAGCGAAATGGTACAGCATGTCCACCTTAACGTTGTCTGAGCTACTCCAATGCCGATATCCTCGAGTTTTCAAATAAATTGCGCAGAGTGACGTGGTATTTGGCTACCTTAAGAGGGTCGTAGTTTCTCCTGCCGGCTGCTCCCATTGCTTTAGGCCTTTATCATTCTTGCTATGGCCAGTCCTACAGAACCGATATGCCACTGTATGTCCACCTTAAAGTCGTCACAGTCATTCCCACTACGAGTTTCTCGAGTTAGCAAATGTACTTCGCCGGATGACGAGGCATTTGGCTACCTTAAGAGAGTCATAGTTACTGCAGCCGAATGCTCCCCTTCCTTTGAATCTTTTCCTCTCTTTAATTCGTACTGTGGAATGTCCAATCAGAAGCGAAACGCTGCAAGTAGTCCACCTTGACGATGTCTGAGTTACTCCAACGACGATATCCACGAGTTTTCAAATAGATTTCGCAGAGTGACGAGGCATTTGGCTACCTTAAGAGAGTCATAGTTACTGCTGCCCGCTGCTCCCCCTTCTTTGAATCTTTCCTTTCTTTAATTCGTATTGCGGCCAGTCCTGCAGAAGCGAAATGGTACAGCATGTCCACCTTAACGTTGTCTGAGTTACTCCAACGACGATATCCTCGGGTTTTCAAATAAATTTCGCAGAGTGACGAGGCATTTGGCTACCTTAAGAGAGTCATAGTTACTCCTGCCGGCTGCTCCCATTTCTTTAGGCCTTTATCATTCTTGCTATGGCCAGTCCTACCGAACCGATATGCCACTGTATGTCCACCTTAACGTCGTCACAGTTACTCCCAATACGAGTTTCTCGAGTTAGCAAATGTACTTCGCAGGATGACGAGGCATTTGGCAACCTTAAGAGAGTCATAGTTACTGCAGCCAGATGCTCGCCTTCCTTTGAATGTTCGCTCTCTTTCATTCGTACTGCGGAATGTCCAAGCAGAAGCGAAATGCTGCAACTTGTCCACCTTAACGTAGTCTGAGTTATTAAAACGACTATATCGACGAGTTTTCAAATAAATTTCGCAGAGTGACAAGGCATTTGGCTACCTTAAGAGAGTCATAGTTACTCCTGCCGGCTGCTCCCATTTCTTTAGGAATTTATCATTCTTGCTATGGCCAGTCCTACAGAACCGATATGCCACTGTATGTCCACCTTAAAGTCGTCACAGTCATTCCCACTACGAGTTTCTCGAGTTAGCAAATGTGCTTCGCCGGATGACGAGGCATTTGGCTACCTTAAGAGAGTCATAGTTACTGCAGCCGAATGCTCCCCTTCCTTTGAATCTTTTCCTCTCTTTAATTCGTACTGTGGAATGTCCAATCAGAAGCGAAACGCTGCAAGTAGTCCACCTTAACGATGTCTGAGTTACTCCAACGACGATATCCACGAGTTTTCAAATAGATTTCGCAGAGTGACGAGGCATTTGGCTACCTTAAGAGAGTCATAGTTACTGCTGCCCGCTGCTCCCCCTTCTTTGAATCTTTCCTTTCTTTAATTCGTATTGCGGCCAGTCCTGCAGAAGCGAAATGGTACAGCATGTCCACCTTAACGTTGTCTGAGCTACTCCAACGCCGATATCCTCGAGTTTTCAAATAAATTGCGCAGAGTGACGTGGTATTTGGCTACCTTAAGAGGGTCGTAGTTTCTCCTGCCGGCTGCTCCCATTGCTTTAGGCCTTTATCATTCTTGCTATGGCCAGTCCTACAGAACCGATATGCCACTGTATGTCCACCTTAAAGTCGTCACAGTCATTCCCACTACGAGTTTCTCGAGTTAGCAAATGTACTTCGCCGGATGACGAGGCATTTGGCTACCTTAAGAGAGTCATAGTTACTGCAGCCGAATGCTCCCCTTCCTTTGAATCTTTTCCTCTCTTTAATTCGTACTGTGGAATGTCCAATCAGAAGCGAAACGCTGCAAGTAGTCCACCTTGACGATGTCTGAGTTACTCCAACGACGATATCCACGAGTTTTCAAATAGATTTCGCAGAGTGACGAGGCATTTGGCTACCTTAAGAGAGTCATAGTTACTGCTGCCCGCTGCTCCCCCTTCTTTGAATCTTTCCTTTCTTTAATTCGTATTGCGGCCAGTCCTGCAGAAGCGAAATGGTACAGCATGTCCACCTTAACGTTGTCTGAGTTACTCCAACGACGATATCCTCGGGTTTTCAAATAAATTTCGCAGAGTGACGAGGCATTTGGCTACCTTAAGAGAGTCATAGTTACTCCTGCCGGCTGCTCCCATTTCTTTAGGCCTTTATCATTCTTGCTATGGCCAGTCCTACCGAACCGATATGCCACTGTATGTCCACCTTAACGTCGTCACAGTTACTCCCAATACGAGTTTCTCGAGTTAGCAAATGTACTTCGCAGGATGACGAGGCATTTGGCAACCTTAAGAGAGTCATAGTTACTGCAGCCAGATGCTCGCCTTCCTTTGAATGTTCGCTCTCTTTCATTCGTACTGCGGAATGTCCAAGCAGAAGCGAAATGCTGCAACTTGTCCACCTTAACGTAGTCTGAGTTATTAAAACGACTATATCGACGAGTTTTCAAATAAATTTCGCAGAGTGACAAGGCATTTGGCTACCTTAAGAGAGTCATAGTTACTCCTGCCGGCTGCTCCCATTTCTTTAGGAATTTATCATTCTTGCTATGGCCAGTCCTACAGAACCGATATGCCACTGTATGTCCACCTTAAAGTCGTCACAGTCATTCCCACTACGAGTTTCTCGAGTTAGCAAATGTACTTCGCCGGATGACGAGGCATTTGGCTACCTTAAGAGAGTCATAGTTACTGCAGCCGAATGCTCCCCTTCCTTTGAATCTTTTCCTCTCTTTAATTCGTACTGTGGAATGTCCAATCAGAAGCGAAACGCTGCAAGTAGTCCACCTTAACGATGTCTGAGTTACTCCAACGACGATATCCACGAGTTTTCAAATAGATTTCGCAGAGTGACGAGGCATTTGGCTACCTTAAGAGAGTCATAGTTACTGCTGCCCGCTGCTCCCCCTTCTTTGAATCTTTCCTTTCTTTAATTCGTATTGCGGCCAGTCCTGCAGATGCGAAATGGTACAGCATGTCCACCTTAACGTTGTCTGAGCTACTCCAACGCCGATATCCTCGAGTTTTCAAATAAATTGCGCAGAGTGACGTGGTATTTGGCTACCTTAAGAGAGTCGTAGTTTCTCCTGCCGGCTGCTCCCATTGCTTTAGGCCTTTGTCATTCTTGCTATGGCCAGTCCTACAGAACCGATATGCCACTGTATGTCCACCTTAAAGTCGTCACAGTCATTCCCACTACGAGTTTCTCGAGTTAGCAAATGTACTTCGCCGGATGACGAGGCATTTGGCTACCTTAAGAGAGTCATAGTTACTGCAGCCGAATGCTCCCCTTCCTTTGAATCTTTTCCTCTCTTTAATTCGTACTGTGGAATGTCCAATCAGAAGCGAAACGCTGCAAGTAGTCCACCTTGACGATGTCTGAGTTACTCCAACGACGATATCCACGAGTTTTCAAATAGATTTCGCAGAGTGACGAGGCATTTGGCTACCTTAAGAGAGTCATAGTTACTGCTGCCCGCTGCTCCCCCTTCTTTGAATCTTTCCTTTCTTTAATTCGTATTGCGGCCAGTCCTGCAGAAGCGAAATGGTACAGCATGTCCACCTTAACGTTGTCTGAGTTACTCCAACGACGATATCCTCGGGTTTTCAAATAAATTTCGCAGAGTGACGAGGCATTTGGCTACCTTAAGAGAGTCATAGTTACTCCTGCCGGCTGCTCCCATTTCTTTAGGCCTTTATCATTCTTGCTATGGCCAGTCCTACCGAACCGATATGCCACTGTATGTCCACCTTAACGTCGTCACAGTTACTCCCAATACGAGTTTCTCGAGTTAGCAAATGTACTTCGCAGGATGACGAGGCATTTGGCAACCTTAAGAGAGTCATAGTTACTGCAGCCAGATGCTCGCCTTCCTTTGAATGTTCGCTCTCTTTCATTCGTACTGCGGAATGTCCAAGCAGAAGCGAAATGCTGCAACTTGTCCACCTTAACGTAGTCTGAGTTATTAAAACGACTATATCGACGAGTTTTCAAATAAATTTCGCAGAGTGACAAGGCATTTGGCTACCTTAAGAGAGTCATAGTTACTCCTGCCGGCTGCTCCCATTTCTTTAGGAATTTATCATTCTTGCTATGGCCAGTCCTACAGAACCGATATGCCACTGTATGTCCACCTTAAAGTCGTCACAGTCATTCCCACTACGAGTTTCTCGAGTTAGCAAATGTACTTCGCCGGATGACGAGGCATTTGGCTACCTTAAGAGAGTCATAGTTACTGCAGCCGAATGCTCCCCTTCCTTTGAATCTTTTCCTCTCTTTAATTCGTACTGTGGAATGTCCAATCAGAAGCGAAACGCTGCAAGTAGTCCACCTTAACGATGTCTGAGTTACTCCAACGACGATATCCACGAGTTTTCAAATAGATTTCGCAGAGTGACGAGGCATTTGGCTACCTTAAGAGAGTCATAGTTACTGCTGCCCGCTGCTCCCCCTTCTTTGAATCTTTCCTTTCTTTAATTCGTATTGCGGCCAGTCCTGCAGAAGCGAAATGGTACAGCATGTCCACCTTAACGTTGTCTGAGCTACTCCAACGCCGATATCCTCGAGTTTTCAAATAAATTGCGCAGAGTGACGTGGTATTTGGCTACCTTAAGAGAGTCGTAGTTTCTCCTGCCGGCTGCTCCCATTGCTTTAGGCCTTTATCATTCTTGCTATGGCCAGTCCTACACAACCGATATGCCACTGTATGTCCACCTTAAAGTCGTCACAGTCATTCCCACTACGAGTTTCTCGAGTTAGCAAATGTACTTCGCCGGATGACGAGGCATTTGGCTACCTTAAGAGAGTCATAGTTACTGCAGCCGAATGCTCCCCTTCCTTTGAATCTTTTCCTCTCTTTAATTCGTACTGTGGAATGTCCAATCAGAAGCGAAACGCTGCAAGTAGTCCACCTTGACGATGTCTGAGTAACTCCAACGACGATATCCACGAGTTTTCAAATAGATTTCGCAGAGTGACGAGGCATTTGGCTACCTTAAGAGAGTCATAGTTACTGCTGCCCGCTGCTCCCCCTTCTTTGAATCTTTCCTTTCTTTAATTCGTATTGCGGCCAGTCCTGCAGAAGCGAAATGGTACAGCATGTCCACCTTAACGTTGTCTGAGTTACTCCAACGACGATATCCTCGGGTTTTCAAATAAATTTCGCAGAGTGACGAGGCATTTGGCTACCTTAAGAGAGTCATAGTTACTCCTGCCGGCTGCTCCCATTTCTTTAGGCCTTTATCATTCTTGCTATGGCCAGTCCTACCGAACCGATATGCCACTGTATGTCCACCTTAACGTCGTCACAGTTACTCCCAATACGAGTTTCTCGAGTTAGCAAATGTACTTCGCAGGATGACGAGGCATTTGGCAACCTTAAGAGAGTCATAGTTACTGCAGCCAGATGCTCGCCTTCCTTTGAATGTTCGCTCTCTTTCATTCGTACTGCGGAATGTCCAAGCAGAAGCGAAATGCTGCAACTTGTCCACCTTAACGTAGTCTGAGTTATTAAAACGACTATATCGACGAGTTTTCAAATAAATTTCGCAGAGTGACAAGGCATTTGGCTACCTTAAGAGAGTCATAGTTACTCCTGCCGGCTGCTCCCATTTCTTTAGGAATTTATCATTCTTGCTATGGCCAGTCCTACAGAACCGATATGCCACTGTATGTCCACCTTAAAGTCGTCACATTCCCACTACGAGTTTCTCGAGTTAGCAAATGTACTTCGCCGGATGACGAGGCATTTGGCTACCTTAAGAGAGTCATAGTTACTGCAGCCGAATGCTCCCCTTCCTTTGAATCTTTTCCTCTCTTTAATTCGTACTGTGGAATGTCCAATCAGAAGCGAAACGCTGCAAGTAGTCCACCTTAACGATGTCTGAGTTACTCCAACGACGATATCCACGAGTTTTCAAATAGATTTCGCAGAGTGACGAGGCATTTGGCTACCTTAAGAGAGTCATAGTTACTGCTGCCCGCTGCTCCCCCTTCTTTGAATCTTTCCTTTCTTTAATTCGTATTGCGGCCAGTCCTGCAGAAGCGAAATGGTACAGCATGTCCACCTTAACGTTGTCTGAGCTACTCCAACGCCGATATCCTCGAGTTTTCAAATAAATTGCGCAGAGTGACGTGGTATTTGGCTACCTTAAGAGGGTCGTAGTTTCTCCTGCCGGCTGCTCCCATTGCTTTAGGCCTTTATCATTCTTGCTATGGCCAGTCCTACAGAACCGATATGCCACTGTATGTCCACCTTAAAGTCGTCACAGTCATTCCCACTACGAGTTTCTCGAGTTAGCAAATGTACTTCGCCGGATGACGAGGCATTTGGCTACCTTAAGAGAGTCATAGTTACTGCAGCCGAATGCTCCCCTTCCTTTGAATCTTTTCCTCTCTTTAATTCGTACTGTGGAATGTCCAATCAGAAGCGAAACGCTGCAAGTAGTCCACCTTAACGATGTCTGAGTTACTCCAACGACGATATCCACGAGTTTTCAAATAGATTTCGCAGAGTGACGAGGCATTTGGCTACCTTAAGAGACTCATAGTTACTGCTGCCCGCTGCTCCCCCTTCTTTGAATCTTTCCTTTCTTTAATTCGTATTGCGGCCAGTCCTGCAGAAGCGAAATGGTACAGCATGTCCACCTTAACGTTGTCTGAGCTACTCCAACGCCGATATCCTCGAGTTTTCAAATAAATTGCGCAGAGTGACGTGGTATTTGGCTACCTTAAGAGGGTCGTAGTTTCTCCTGCCGGCTGCTCCCATTGCTTTAGGCCTTTATCATTCTTGCTATGGCCAGTCCTACAGAACCGATATGCCACTGTATGTCCACCTTAAAGTCGTCACAGTCATTCCCACTACGAGTTTCTCGAGTTAGCAAATGTACTTCGCCGGATGACGAGGCATTTGGCTATCAACAGCCGTCTTTATTCAAAATAATTTGAATAACACAAAATATATACATATATAGCACGTGGCAGGTGTTTGACGCCATGTCCGCCACCGAGGTGGGGACTTACAGGGCGGTACCACAAAATACAAGTATAAAACTAACATACACATATACATATATATCAGTGCGGAAGAACAGCAACAAAACACAAAATAAAGACACAAAGAAGGAAGAACAAAGACGGTTTATTCCTCCTGTGGATAGGCCCCAGGAGTCAAGGCGAAGAAAAATAACCAGCAGCCTAGCCGACGCCGACGCGCTGCTTCGGGCTAGGAGCCGTCATACGCTCGAAAATCTTGTAACTTCTGCAGCAGCTCTGTAGTGTTCTTGTGCTCAGCACCGCCAGTTCTCGGGGTCGGAAGCCTAAGGCGGCGAGATCCCTCGCCGACGCTGGAGACCATACACCCCTCCAGTTCAACGTCGCGGTGGACACAATCACCTCCTCAACGTCACGGTGCAGGTTGGAGATGGCACGCCGGATGGACGGCGTGTCGTAGTAGGCCGCCTTCTGGGAGTGACACCAGTCGAGCCGGAGGTGGTCTCCGACTATCTGGGCGTCGACCACGCGGGCGATGCCGTCTTTGACCGCCACCACGTCAGGCTTGCGGATGCCCTCAGGTGTTCGGAGGTGGGGCTCCACAGAGACATTGAAGCCCCTCTGCGCGAGTCCACGGGCGACATAACGCACTACAGCGTCATGGCGCTTGACCCGGGACCCGTGCGTCCTAAAGCAAGCCTGAAGTACGTGGTTGGCGGTCTCCACGGCCTGGCACCCCGCGCGGCATCTGGTGTCCGCCTCCCGCCCGCGACTGCGCCGTGCCTTCGTAGGGAAGGCGTTGATGCGGGCGCGGAGGGCGTCGATGTATTCACGCCCAGATAGCAGGCGACTGGTGTCGGCGACCCACTGATGTTGGCCACTGACGGCGGCAGAAGATGACAGTGCCGCACCGTCAATGGCGATGTGTAGGCGCGCCGCCCACATTTCCCCAACCTGCGTTGACGATTTGAGGAGGTGGCCCTCCCACATTAGGTGGCGCTCCAGCACCTCAATCTCACGCTGTACCTCATCCATGCCTGCACCGTCGCAGGCTGGCCCTATCTTCTTCAGCGCCAGGAGACGGGACCGACGGAGGGTCGGACCCATCCATCGGCAAGATGGAATGCCGAGGCCCCCCTGGGCAACAGGAGCGTGGAAGTATCCCAGGGGGGTGTCCGCCGGAAGGCGGAACCATCTCCTGACGGCGGCCCGGATGGTAACGTCGGCCGACTTCAATGCACCCACCCGGGTGCGGCTGAGGGCCAGCCCGTGGTACAGGCCAGGGAGAAGTACGTTGGTGAGAGCGTGGAGGCGCTGTTGCGGCTTCAGCGGAGCTCGGGAGATGACGTCAAGCTGCTCCACCAGGTGGCTACGTGGATTGAAGACACAGCGACCCGCCGTGGAAAATTGCAGCCCCAGGTACCGGAAGGTTTCACCCACACGCAGGGCAGGCATGGTGGTATTGCCTGCTGTGAAGGTGACATTGCTGTCCACCTTCACCTTCTTCTCGCGCCCTGACGCGACTAAGGCGAGGGTGAAACACTTCCGGGCGTTGATCTGCAGCCCCAGGTGGGCGAGGGCTGCGGTAGCTGCGTCGATGAGGGACTGCAAGCCCCTCGGGGTCGCTGCAAACAGCAAGACGTCATCTGCAAAGGCCGCAGCGTTGACTCTGCGACCGAGGATCCGAGCTCCGATGTGGGAGGGCAGTTGGCCTAAAACGTAGTCCACCGCAAAGTTGAACAGGAGGGGGGAGAGGGGATCGCCCTGGCGAACGCCCCGTGCTGGCTGCACAGACACGCCCACGCCGGCGCCGTCCGCTATCACTGTCGTGCTGCCCTCGTAGCACCGCTCGACATACTCGACAAAGCAATCCGGCAGGCCATGCGCCTTCAGCACGGGGCGAAGGGCAGCATGATCTACCGAATCGAATGCCTTAGATACGTCGATCGATGCCACAAAGACAGAGCGGCAGGAGCGAACTGCGTCGGTGAGAGCAGTGTCCAAGATGAAGGTATTTTCCAACATCCCATCCCGAGGGATGAATGCCCGCTGACGTTCGTCCACAGCACAAGCGCGCATCAGGCGTGACGCGAGAACCTTGTGAAAGGTCCGCGCCAACACCGAGCAGACCGTAATGGGGCGAAAGTCAGCGGGGGATGTTGGTGCAGCCGTTTTCGGGAGAAGGGACGTCCGCGCGCGAAGCAGGCGTTCCGGAAGGGCGCGGGCCAGAAGGAAGAGATTCATCACTTTCACCAGGACTTCGTGCGGCAGGCGCCGCAACTCCGCTGGGGTAAGGCCGTCCGGCCCAGCTGCTGATCCCCTGGGCGGCAACGCGGCGGCGACCTCCTCACGTGTGACCGGCCCCCATATGCACTCGAGAGCGACAGGCTCTGAGTGCGGGAGGAGGCGGTCACGAATGAAGCCCGCGGTGGAGATGGGCTTCTTGGTGAAGAGGTCCGCCCAGAAGTCCAGCAGACCAGGGATGGCAGGTGGCGGCTGGAGCAGGGTGCCATCCAAGAGGCCGCGCACGCAACGCGCACGCGACCGTCGGAAGGCATCCTGCGTTCTCGCGTACTCCCAGCGGCGCCGCTTGCGCTTCTGCGTCATAGTTACTGCAGCCGAATGCTCCCCTTCCTTTGAATCTTTTCCTCTCTTTAATTCGTACTGTGGAATGTCCAATCAGAAGCGAAACGCTGCAAGTAGTCCACCTTAACGATGTCTGAGTTACTCCAACGACGATATCCACGAGTTTTCAAATAGATTTCGCAGAGTGACGAGGCATTTGGCTACCTTAAGAGAGTCATAGTTACTGCTGCCCGCTGCTCCCCCTTCTTTGAATCTTTCCTTTCTTTAATTCGTATTGCGGCCAGTCCTGCAGACGCGAAATGGTACAGCATGTCCACCTTAACGTTGTCTGAGTTACTCCAACGACGATATCCTCGGGTTTTCAAATAAATTTCGCAGAGTGACGAGGCATTTGGCTACCTTAAGAGAGTCATAGTTACTCCTGCCGGCTGCTCCCATTTCTTTAGGCCTTTATCATTCTTGCTATGGCCAGTCCTACCGAACCGATATGCCACTGTATGTCCACCTTAACGTCGTCACAGTTACTCCCAATACGAGTTTCTAGAGTTAGCAAATGTACTTCGCAGGATGACGAGGCATTTGGCAACCTTAAGAGAGTCATAGTTAATGCAGCCAGATGCTCGCCTTCCTTTGAATGTTCGCTCTCTTTCATTCGTACTGCGGAATGTCCAAGCAGAAGCGAAATGCTGCAACTTGTCCACCTTAACGATGTCTGAGTTACTCCAACGACGATATCCACGAGTTTTCAAATAGATTTCGCAGAGTGACGAGGCATTTGGCTACCTTAAGAGACTCATAGTTACTGCTGCCCGCTGCTCCCCCTTCTTAGAATCTTTCCTTTCTTTAATTCGTATTGCGGCCAGTCCTGCAGAAGCGAAATGGTACAGCATGTCCACCTTAACGTTTTTCTGAGCTACTCCAACGCCGATATCCTCGAGTTTTCAAATAAATTGCGCAGAGTGACGTGGTATTTGGCTACCTTAAGAGGGTCGTAGTTTCTCCTGCCGGCTGCTCCCATTGCTTTAGGCCTTTATCATTCTTGCTATGGCCAGTCCTACAGAACCGATATGCCACTGTATGTCCACCTTAAAGTCGTCACAGTCATTCCCACTACGAGTTTCTCGAGTTAGCAAATGTACTTCGCCGGATGACGAGGCATTTGGCTACCTTAAGAGAGTCATAGTTACTGCAGCCGAATGCTCCCCTTCCTTTGAATCTTTTCCTCTCTTTAATTCGTACTGTGGGATGTCCAATCAGAAGCGAAACGCTGCAAGTAGTCCACCTTAACGATGTCTGAGTTACTCCAACGACGATATCCACGAGTTTTCAAATAGATTTCGCAGAGTGACGAGGCATTTGGCTACCTTAAGAGAGTCATAGTTACTGCTGCCCGCTGCTCCCCCTTCTTTGAATCTTTCCTTTCTTTAATTCGTATTGCGGCCAGTCCTGCAGACGCGAAATGGTACAGCATGTCCACCTTAACGTTGTCTGAGTTACTCCAACGACGATATCCTCGGGTTTTCAAATAAATTTCGCAGAGTGACGAGGCATTTGGCTACCTTAAGAGAGTCATAGTTACTCCTGCCGGCTGCTCCCATTTCTTTAGGCCTTTACCATTCTTGCTATGGCCAGTCCTACCGAACCGATATGCCACTGTATGTCCACCTTAACGTCGTCACAGTTACTCCCAATACGAGTTTCTCGAGTTAGCAAATGTACTTCGCAGGATGACGAGGCATTTGACAACCTTAAGAGAGTCATAGTTACTGCAGCCAGATGCTCGCCTTCCTTTGAATGTTCGCTCTCTTTCATTCGTACTGCGGAATGTCCAAGCAGAAGCGAAATGCTGCAACTTGTCCACCTTAACGTAGTCTGAGTTATTAAAACGACTATATCGACGAGTTTTCAAATAAATTTCGCAGAGTGACAAGGCATTTGGCTACCTTAAGAGAGTCATAGTTACTCCTGCCGGCTGCTCCCATTTCTTTAGGAATTTATCATTCTTGCTATGGCCAGTCCTACAGAACCGATATGCCACTGTATGTCCACCTTAAAGTCGTCACAGTCATTCCCACTACGAGTTTCTCGAGTTAGCAAATGTACTTCGCCGGATGACGAGGCATTTGGCTACCTTAAGAGAGTCATAGTTACTGCAGCCGAATGCTCCCCTTCCTTTGAATCTTTTCCTCTCTTTAATTCGTACTGTGGAATGTCCAATCGGAAGCGAAACGCTGCAAGTAGTCCACCTTAACGATGTCTGAGTTACTCCAACGACGATATCCACGAGTTTTCAAATAGATTTCGCAGAGTGACGAGGCATTTGGCTACCTTAAGAGAGTCATAGTTACTGCTGCCCGCTGCTCCCCCTTCTTTGAATCTTTCCTTTCTTTAATTCGTATTGCGGCCAGTCCTGCAGAAGCGAAATGGTACAGCATGTCCACCTTAACGTTGTCTGAGCTACTCCAACGCCGATATCCTCGAGTTTTCAAATAAATTGCGCAGAGTGACGTGGTATTTGGCTACCTTAAGAGGGTCGTAGTTTCTCCTGCCGGCTGCTCCCATTGCTTTAGGCCTTTATCATTCTTGCTATGGCCAGTCCTACAGAACCGATATGCCACTGTATGTCCACCTTAAAGTCGTCACAGTCATTCCCACTACGAGTTTCTCGAGTTAGCAAATGTACTTCGCCGGATGACGAGGCATTTGGCTACCTTAAGAGAGTCATAGTTACTGCAGCCGAATGCTCCCCTTCCTTTGAATCTTTTCCTCTCTTTAATTCGTACTGTGGAATGTCCAATCAGAAGCGAAACGCTGCAAGTAGTCCACCTTAACGATGTCTGAGTTACTCCAACGACGATATCCACGAGTTTTCAAATAGATTTCGCAGAGTGACGAGGCATTTGGCTACCTTAAGAGACTCATAGTTACTGCTGCCCGCTGCTCCCCCTTCTTTGAATCTTTCCTTTCTTTAATTCGTATTGCGGCCAGTCCTGCAGAAGCGAAATGGTACAGCATGTCCACCTTAACGTTGTCTGAGCTACTCCAACGCCGATATCCTCGAGTCTTCAAATAAATTGCGCAGAGTGACGTGGTATTTGGCTACCTTAAGAGGGTCGTAGTTTCTCCTGCCGGCTGCTCCCATTGCTTTAGGCCTTTATCATTCTTGCTATGGCCAGTCCTACAGAACCGATATGCCACTGTATGTCCACCTTAAAGTCGTCACAGTCATTCCCACTACGAGTTTCTCGAGTTAGCAAATGTACTTCGCCGGATGACGAGGCATTTGGCTACCTTAAGAGAGTCATAGTTACTGCAGCCGAATGCTCCCCTTCCTTTGAATCTTTTCCTCTCTTTAATTCGTACTGTGGAATGTCCAATCAGAAGCGAAACGCTGCAAGTAGTCCACCTTAACGATGTCTGAGTTACTCCAACGACGATATCCACGAGTTTTCAAATAGATTTCGCAGAGTGACGAGGCATTTGGCTACCTTAAGAGAGTCATAGTTACTGCTGCCCGCTGCTCCCCCTTCTTTGAATCTTTCCTTTCTTTAATTCGTATTGCGGCCAGTCCTGCAGACGCGAAATGGTACAGCATGTCCACCTTAACGTTGTCTGAGTTACTCCAACGACGATATCCTCGGGTTTTCAAATAAATTTCGCAGAGTGACGAGGCATTTGGCTACCTTAAGAGAGTCATAGTTACTGCAGCCAGATGCTCGCCTTCCTTTGAATGTTCGCTCTCTTTCATTCGTACTGCGGAATGTCCAAGCAGAAGCGAAATGCTGCAACTTGTCCACCTTAACGATGTCTGAGTTACTCCAACGACGATATCCACGAGTTTTCAAATAGATTTCGCAGAGTGACGAGGCATTTGGCTACCTTAAGAGAGTCATAGTTACTGCTGCCCGCTGCTCCCCCTTCTTTGAATCTTTCCTTTCTTTAATTCGTATTGCGGCCAGTCCTGCAGACGCGAAATGGTACAGCATGTCCACCTTAACGTTGTCTGAGTTACTCCAACGACGATATCCTCGGGTTTTCAAATAAATTTCGCAGAGTGACGAGGCATTTGGCTACCTTAAGAGAGTCATAGTTACTCCTGCCGGCTGCTCCCATTTCTTTAGGAATTTATCATTCTTGCTATGGCCAGTCCTACCGAACCGATATGCCACTGTATGTCCACCTTAACGTCGTCACAGTTACTCCCAATACGAGTTTCTCGAGTTAGCAAATGTACTTCGCAGGATGACGAGGCATTTGACAACCTTAAGAGAGTCATAGTTACTGCAGCCAGATGCTCGCCTTCCTTTGAATGTTCGCTCTCTTTCATTCGTACTGCGGAATGTCCAAGCAGAAGCGAAATGCTGCAACTTGCCCACCTTAACGTAGTCTGAGTTATTAAAACGACTATATCGACGAGTTTTCAAATAAATTTCGCAGAGTGACAAGGCATTTGGCTACCTTAAGAGAGTCATAGTTACTCCTGCCGGCTGCTCCCATTTCTTTAGGAATTTATCATTCTTGCTATGGCCAGTCCTACAGAACCGATATGCCACTGTATGTCCACCTTAAAGTCGTCACAGTCATTCCCACTACGAGTTTCTCGAGTTAGCAAATGTACTTCGCCGGATGACGAGGCATTTGGCTACCTTAAGAGAGTCATAGTTACTGCAGCCGAATGCTCCCCTTCCTTTGAATCTTTTCCTCTCTTTAATTCGTACTGTGGAATGTCCAATCAGAAGCGAAACGCTGCAAGTAGTCCACCTTAACGATGTCTGAGTTACTCCAACGACGATATCCACGAGTTTTCAAATAGATTTCGCAGAGTGACGAGGCATTTGGCTACCTTAAGAGAGTCATAGTTACTGCTGCCCGCTGCTCCCCCTTCTTTGAATCTTTCCTTTCTTTAATTCGTATTGCGGCCAGTCCTGCAGAAGCGAAATGGTACAGCATGTCCACCTTAACGTTGTCTGAGCTACTCCAACGCCGATATCCTCGAGTTTTCAAATAAATTGCGCAGAGTGACGTGGTATTTGGCTACCTTAAGAGGGTCGTAGTTTCTCCTGCCGGCTGCTCCCATTGCTTTAGGCCTTTATCATTCTTGCTATGGCCAGTCCTACAGAACCGATATGCCACTGTATGTCCACCTTAAAGTCGTCACAGTCATTCCCACTACGAGTTTCTCGAGTTAGCAAATGTACTTCGCCGGATGACGAGGCATTTGGCTACCTTAAGAGAGTCATAGTTACTGCAGCCGAATGCTCCCCTTCCTTTGAATCTTTTCCTCTCTTTAATTCGTACTGTGGAATGTCCAATCAGAAGCGAAACGCTGCAAGTAGTCCACCTTAACGATGTCTGAGTTACTCCAACGACGATATCCACGAGTTTTCAAATAGATTTCGCAGAGTGACGAGGCATTTGGCTACCTTAAGAGACTCATAGTTACTGCTGCCCGCTGCTCCCCCTTCTTTGAATCTTTCCTTTCTTTAATTCGTATTGCGGCCAGTCCTGCAGAAGCGAAATGGTACAGCATGTCCACCTTAACGTTGTCTGAGCTACTCCAACGCCGATATCCTCGAGTTTTCAAATAAATTGCGCAGAGTGACGTGGTATTTGGCTACCTTAAGAGGGTCGTAGTTTCTCCTGCCGGCTGCTCCCATTGCTTTAGGCCTTTATCATTCTTGCTATGGCCAGTCCTACAGAACCGATATGCCACTGTATGTCCACCTTAAAGTCGTCACAGTCATTCCCACTACGAGTTTCTCGAGTTAGCAAATGTACTTCGCCGGATGACGAGGCATTTGGCTACCTTAAGAGAGTCATAGTTACTGCAGCCGAATGCTCCCCTTCCTTTGAATCTTTTCCTCTCTTTAATTCGTACTGTGGAATGTCCAATCAGAAGCGAAACGCTGCAAGTAGTCCACCTTAACGATGTCTGAGTTACTCCAACGACGATATCCACGAGTTTTCAAATAGATTTCGCAGAGTGACGAGGCATTTGGCTACCTTAAGAGAGTCATAGTTACTGCTGCCCGCTGCTCCCCCTTCTTTGAATCTTTCCTTTCTTTAATTCGTATTGCGGCCAGTCCTGCAGACGCGAAATGGTACAGCATGTCCACCTTAACGTTGTCTGAGTTACTCCAACGACGATATCCTCGGGTTTTCAAATAAATTTCGCAGAGTGACGAGGCATTTGGCTACCTTAAGAGAGTCATAGTTACTGCAGCCAGATGCTCGCCTTCCTTTGAATGTTCGCTCTCTTTCATTCGTACTGCGGAATGTCCAAGCAGAAGCGAAATGCTGCAACTT
Source organism: Schistocerca americana (assembly GCF_021461395.2). Taxonomy (NCBI): domain Eukaryota; kingdom Metazoa; phylum Arthropoda; class Insecta; order Orthoptera; family Acrididae; genus Schistocerca; species Schistocerca americana. Next base: position 214,155,970 of record NC_060127.1, on the reverse strand, counting down.
GTCCACCTTAACGATGCCTGAGTTACTCCAACGACGATATCCACGAGTTTTCAAATAGATTTCGCAGAGTGACGAGGCATTTGGCTACCTTAAGAGACTCATAGTTACTGCTGCCCGCTGCTCCCCCTTCTTTGAATCTTTCCTTTCTTTAATTCGTATTGCGGCCAGTCCTGCAGAAGCGAAATGGTACAGCATGTCCACCTTAACGTTTTTCTGAGCTACTCCAACGCCGATATCCTCGAGTTTTCAAATAAATTGCGCAGAGTGACGTGGTATTTGGCTACCTTAAGAGGGTCGTAGTTTCTCCTGCCGGCTGCTCCCATTGCTTTAGGCCTTTATCATTCTTGCTATGGCCAGTCCTACAGAACCGATATGCCACTGTATGTCCACCTTAAAGTCGTCACAGTCATTCCCACTACGAGTTTCTCGAGTTAGCAAATGTACTTCGCCGGATGACGAGGCATTTGGCTACCTTAAGAGAGTCATAGTTACTGCAGCCGAATGCTCCCCCTCCTTTGAATCTTTTCCTCTCTTTAATTCGTACTGTGGAATGTCCAATCAGAAGCGAAACGCTGCAAGTAGTCCACCTTAACGATGTCTGAGTTACTCCAACGACGATATCCACGAGTTTTCAAATAGATTTCGCAGAGTGACGAGGCATTTGGCTACCTTAAGAGAGTCATAGTTACTGCTGCCCGCTGCTCCCCCTTCTTTGAATCTTTCCTTTCTTTAATTCGTATTGCGGCCAGTCCTGCAGACGCGAAATGGTACAGCATGTCCACCTTAACGTTGTCTGAGTTACTCCAACGACGATATCCTCGGGTTTTCAAATAAATTTCGCAGAGTGACGAGGCATTTGGCTACCTTAAGAGAGTCATAGTTACTCCTGCCGGCTGCTCCCATTTCTTTAGGAATTTATCATTCTTGCTATGGCCAGTCCTACCGAACCGATATGCCACTGTATGTCCACCTTAACGTCGTCACAGTTACTCCCAATACGAGTTTCTCGAGTTAGCAAATGTACTTCGCAGGATGACGAGGCATTTGGCAACCTTAAGAGAGTCATAGTTACTGCAGCCAGATGCTCGCCTTCCTTTGAATGTTCGCTCTCTTTCATTCGTACTGCGGAATGTCCAAGCAGAAGCGAAATGCTGCAACTTGTCCACCTTAACGTAGTCTGAGTTATTAAAACGACTATATCGACGAGTTTTCAAATAAATTTCGCAGAGTGACAAGGCATTTGGCTACCTTAAGAGAGTCATAGTTACTCCTGCCGGCTGCTCCCATTTCTTTAGGAATTTATCATTCTTGCTATGGCCAGTCCTACAGAACCGATATGCCACTGTATGTCCACCTTAAAGTCGTCACAGTCATTCCCACTACGAGTTTCTCGAGTTAGCAAATGTACTTCGCCGGATGACGAGGCATTTGGCTACCTTAAGAGAGTCATAGTTACTGCAGCCGAATGCTCCCCTTCCTTTGAATCTTTTCCTCTCTTTAATTCGTACTGTGGAATGTCCAATCAGAAGCGAAACGCTGCAAGTAGTCCACCTTAACGATGTCTGAGTTACTCCAACGACGATATCCACGAGTTTTCAAATAGATTTCGCAGAGTGACGAGGCATTTGGCTACCTTAAGAGACTCATAGTTACTGCTGCCCGCTGCTCCCCCTTCTTTGAATCTTTCCTGTCTTTAATTCGTATTGCGGCCAGTCCTGCAGAAGCGAAATGGTACAGCATGTCCACCTTAACGTTTTTCTGAGCTACTCCAACGCCGATATCCTCGAGTTTTCAAATAAATTGCGCAGAGTGACGTGGTATTTGGCTACCTTAAGAGGGTCGTAGTTTCTCCTGCCGGCTGCTCCCATTGCTTTAGGCCTTTATCATTCTTGCTATGGCCAGTCCTACAGAACCGATATGCCACTGTATGTCCACCTTAAAGTCGTCACAGTCATTCCCACTACGAGTTTCTCGAGTTAGCAAATGTACTTCGCCGGATGACGAGGCATTTGGCTACCTTAAGAGAGTCATAGTTACTGCAGCCGAATGCTCCCCTTCCTTTGAATCTTTTCCTCTCTTTAATTCGTACTGTGGAATGTCCAATCAGAAGCGAAACGCTGCAAGTAGTCCACCTTAACGATGTCTGAGTTACTCCAACGACGATATCCACGAGTTTTCAAATAGATTTCGCAGAGTGACGAGGCATTTGGCTACCTTAAGAGAGTCATAGTTACTGCTGCCCGCTGCTCCCCCTTCTTTGAATCTTTCCTTTCTTTAATTCGTATTGCGGCCAGTCCTGCAGACGCGAAATGGTACAGCATGTCCACCTTAACGTTGTCTGAGTTACTCCAACGACGATATCCTCGGGTTTTCAAATAAATTTCGCAGAGTGACGAGGCATTTGGCTACCTTAAGAGAGTCATAGTTACTCCTGCCGGCTGCTCCCATTTCTTTAGGAATTTATCATTCTTGCTATGGCCAGTCCTACAGAACCGATATGCCACTGTATGTCCACCTTAAAGTCGTCACAGTCATTCCCACTACGAGTTTCTCGAGTTAGCAAATGTACTTCGCCGGATGACGAGGCATTTGGCTACCTTAAGAGAGTCATAGTTACTGCAGCCGAATGCTCCCCTTCCTTTGAATCTTTTCCTCTCTTTAATTCGTACTGTGGAATGTCCAATCAGAAGCGAAACGCTGCAAGTAGTCCACCTTAACGATGTCTGAGTTACTCCAACGACGATATCCACGAGTTTTCAAATAGATTTCGCAGAGTGACGAGGCATTTGGCTACCTTAAGAGAGTCATAGTTACTGCTGCCCGCTGCTCCCCCTTCTTTGAATCTTTCCTTTCTTTAATTCGTATTGCGGCCAGTCCTGCAGAAGCGAAATGGTACAGCATGTCCACCTTAACGTTGTCTGAGCTACTCCAACGCCGATATCCTCGAGTTTTCAAATAAATTGCGCAGAGTGACGTGGTATTTGGCTACCTTAAGAGGGTCGTAGTTTCTCCTGCCGGCTGCTCCCATTGCTTTAGGCCTTTATCATTCTTGCTATGGCCAGTCCTACAGAACCGATATGCCACTGTATGTCCACCTTAAAGTCGTCACAGTCATTCCCACTACGAGTTTCTCGAGTTAGCAAATGTACTTCGCCGGATGACGAGGCATTTGGCTACCTTAAGAGAGTCATAGTTACTGCAGCCGAATGCTCCCCTTCCTTTGAATCTTTTCCTCTCTTTAATTCGTACTGTGGAATGTCCAATCAGAAGCGAAACGCTGCAAGTAGTCCACCTTAACGATGTCTGAGTTACTCCAACGACGATATCCACGAGTTTTCAAATAGATTTCGCAGAGTGACGAGGCATTTGGCTACCTTAAGAGAGTCATAGTTACTGCTGCCCGCTGCTCCCCCTTCTTTGAATCTTTCCTTTCTTTAATTCGTATTGCGGCCAGTCCTGCAGAAGCGAAATGGTACAGCATGTCCACCTTAACGTTGTCTGAGTTACTCCAACGACGATATCCTCGGGTTTTCAAATAAATTTCGCAGAGTGACGAGGCATTTGGCTACCTTAAGAGAGTCATAGTTACTCCTGCCGGCTGCTCCCATTTCTTTAGGCCTTTATCATTCTTGCTATGGCCAGTCCTTCCGAACCGATATGCCACTGTATGTCCACCTTAACGTCGTCACAGTTACTCCCAATACGAGTTTCTCGAGTTAGCAAATGTACTTCGCAGGATGACGAGGCATTTGGCAACCTTAAGAGAGTCATAGTTACTGCAGCCAGATGCTCGCCTTCCTTTGAATGTTCGCTTTCTTTCATTCGTACTGCGGAATGTCCAAGCAGAAGCGAAATGCTGCAACTTGTCCACCTTAACGTAGTCTGAGTTATTAAAACGACTATATCGACGAGTTTTCAAATAAATTTCGCAGAGTGACAAGGCATTTGGCTACCTTAAGAGAGTCATAGTTACTCCTGCCGGCTGCTCCCATTTCTTTAGGAATTTATCATTCTTGCTATGGCCAGTCCTACAGAACCGATATGCCACTGTATGTCCACCTTAAAGTCGTCACAGTCATTCCCACTACGAGTTTCTCGAGTTAGCAAATTTACTTCGCCGGATGACGAGGCATTTGGCTACCTTAAGAGAGTCATAGTTACTGCAGCCGAATGCTCCCCTTCCTTTGAATCTTTTCCGCTCTTTAATTCGTACTGTGGAATGTCCAATCAGAAGCGAAACGCTGCAAGTAGTCCACCTTAACGATGTCTGAGTTACTCCAACGACGATATCCACGAGTTTTCAAATAGATTTCGCAGAGTGACGAGGCATTTGGCTACCTTAAGAGAGTCATAGTTACTGCTGCCCGCTGCTCCCCCTTCTTTGAATCTTTCCTTTCTTTAATTCGTATTGCGGCCAGTCCTGCAGAAGCGAAATGGTACAGCATGTCCACCTTAACGTTGTCTGAGCTACTCCAACGCCGATATCCTCGAGTTTTCAAATAAATTGCGCAGAGTGACGTGGTATTTGGCTACCTTAAGAGGGTCGTAGTTTCTCCTGCCGGCTGCTCCCATTGCTTTAGGCCTTTATCATTCTTGCTATGGCCAGTCCTACAGAACCGATATGCCACTGTATGTCCACCTTAAAGTCGTCACAGTCATTCCCACTACGAGTTTCTCGAGTTAGCAAATGTACTTCGCCGGATGACGAGGCATTTGGCTACCTTAAGAGAGTCATAGTTACTGCAGCCGAATGCTCCCCTTCCTTTGAATCTTTTCCTCTCTTTAATTCGTACTGTGGAATGTCCAATCAGAAGCGAAACGCTGCAAGTAGTCCACCTTAACGATGTCTGAGTTACTCCAACGACGATATCCACGAGTTTTCAAATAGATTTCGCAGAGTGACGAGGCATTTGGCTACCTTAAGAGAGTCATAGTTACTGCTGCCCGCTGCTCCCCCTTCTTTGAATCTTTCCTTTCTTTAATTCGTATTGCGGCCAGTCCTGCAGAAGCGAAATGGTACAGCATGTCCACCTTAACGTTGTCTGAGCTACTCCAACGCCGATATCCTCGAGTTTTCAAATAAATTGCGCAGAGTGACGTGGTATTTGGCTACCTTAAGAGGGTCGTAGTTTCTCCTGCCGACTGCTCCCATTGCTTTAGGCCTTTATCATTCTTGCTATGGCCAGTCCTACAGAACCGATATGCCACTGTATGTCCACCTTAACGTCGTCACAGTTACTCCCAATACGAGTTTCTCGAGTTAGCAAATGTACTTCGCAGGATGACGAGGCATTTGGCAACCTTAAGAGAGTCATAGTTACTGCAGCCAGATGCTCGCCTTCCTTTGAATGTTCGCTCTCTTTCATTCGTACTGCGGAATGTCCAAGCAGAAGCGAAATGCTGCAACTTGTCCACCTTAACGTAGTCTGAGTTATTAAAACGACTATATCGACGAGTTTTCAAATAAATTTCGCAGAGTGACAAGGCATTTGGCTACCTTAAGAGAGTCATAGTTACTCCTGCCGGCTGCTCCCATTTCTTTAGGAATTTATCATACTTGCTATGGCCAGTCCTACAGAACCGATATGCCACTGTATGTCCACCTTAAAGTCGTCACAGTCATTCCCACTACGAGTTTCTCGAGTTAGCAAATGTACTTCGCCGGATGACGAGGCATTTGGCTACCTTAAGAGAGTCATAGTTACTGCAGCCGAATGCTCCCCTTCCTTTGAATCTTTTCCTCTCTTTAATTCGTACTGTGGAATGTCCAATCAGAAGCGAAACGCTGCAAGTAGTCCACCTTAACGATGTCTGAGTTACTCCAACGACGATATCCACGAGTTTTCAAATAGATTTCGCAGAGTGACGAGGCATTTGGCTACCTTAAGAGAGTCATAGTTACTGCTGCCCGCTGCTCCCCCTTCTTTGAATCTTTCCTTTCTTTAATTCGTATTGCGGCCAGTCCTGCAGAAGCGAAATGGTACAGCATGTCCACCTTAACGTTGTCTGAGCTACTCCAACGCCGATATCCTCGAGTTTTCAAATAAATTGCGCAGAGTGACGTGGTATTTGGCTACCTTAAGAGGGTCGTAGTTTCTCCTGCCGGCTGCTCCCATTGCTTTAGGCCTTTATCATTCTTGCTATGGCCAGTCCTACAGAACCGATATGCCACTGTATGTCCACCTTAAAGTCGTCACAGTCATTCCCACTACGAGTTTCTCGAGTTAGCAAATGTACTTCGCCGGATGACGAGGCATTTGGCTACCTTAAGAGAGTCATAGTTACTGCAGCCGAATGCTCCCCTTCCTTTGAATCTTTTCCTCTCTTTAATTCGTACTGTGGAATGTCCAATCAGAAGCGAAACGCTGCAAGTAGTCCACCTTAACGATGTCTGAGTTACTCCAACGACGATATCCACGAGTTTTCAAATAGATTTCGCAGAGTGACGAGGCATTTGGCTACCTTAAGAGAGTCATAGTTACTGCTGCCCGCTGCTCCCCCTTCTTTGAATCTTTCCTTTCTTTAATTCGTATTGCGGCCAGTCCTGCAGAAGCGAAATGGTACAGCATGTCCACCTTAACGTTGTCTGAGTTACTCCAACGACGATATCCTCGGGTTTTCAAATAAATTTCGCAGAGTGACGAGGCATTTGGCTACCTTAAGAGAGTCATAGTTACTCCTGCCGGCTGCTCCCATTTCTTTAGGCCTTTATCATTCTTGCTATGGCCAGTCCTTCCGAACCGATATGCCACTGTATGTCCACCTTAACGTCGTCACAGTTACTCCCAATACGAGTTTCTCGAGTTAGCAAATGTACTTCGCAGGATGACGAGGCATTTGGCAACCTTAAGAGAGTCATAGTTACTGCAGCCAGATGCTCGCCTTCCTTTGAATGTTCGCTTTCTTTCATTCGTACTGCGGAATGTCCAAGCAGAAGCGAAATGCTGCAACTTGTCCACCTTAACGTAGTCTGAGTTATTAAAACGACTATATCGACGAGTTTTCAAATAAATTTCGCAGAGTGACAAGGCATTTGGCTACCTTAAGAGAGTCATAGTTACTCCTGCCGGCTGCTCCCATTTCTTTAGGAATTTATCATTCTTGCTATGGCCAGTCCTACAGAACCGATATGCCACTGTATGTCCACCTTAAAGTCGTCACAGTCATTCCCACTACGAGTTTCTCGAGTTAGCAAATTTACTTCGCCGGATGACGAGGCATTTGGCTACCTTAAGAGAGTCATAGTTACTGCAGCCGAATGCTCCCCTTCCTTTGAATCTTTTCCGCTCTTTAATTCGTACTGTGGAATGTCCAATCAGAAGCGAAACGCTGCAAGTAGTCCACCTTAACGATGTCTGAGTTACTCCAACGACGATATCCACGAGTTTTCAAATAGATTTCGCAGAGTGACGAGGCATTTGGCTACCTTAAGAGAGTCATAGTTACTGCTGCCCGCTGCTCCCCCTTCTTTGAATCTTTCCTTTCTTTAATTCGTATTGCGGCCAGTCCTGCAGAAGCGAAATGGTACAGCATGTCCACCTTAACGTTGTCTGAGCTACTCCAACGCCGATATCCTCGAGTTTTCAAATAAATTGCGCAGAGTGACGTGGTATTTGGCTACCTTAAGAGGGTCGTAGTTTCTCCTGCCGGCTGCTCCCATTGCTTTAGGCCTTTATCATTCTTGCTATGGCCAGTCCTACAGAACCGATATGCCACTGTATGTCCACCTTAAAGTCGTCACAGTCATTCCCACTACGAGTTTCTCGAGTTAGCAAATGTACTTCGCCGGATGACGAGGCATTTGGCTACCTTAAGAGAGTCATAGTTACTGCAGCCGAATGCTCCCCTTCCTTTGAATCTTTTCCTCTCTTTAATTCGTACTGTGGAATGTCCAATCAGAAGCGAAACGCTGCAAGTAGTCCACCTTAACGATGTCTGAGTTACTCCAACGACGATATCCACGAGTTTTCAAATAGATTTCGCAGAGTGACGAGGCATTTGGCTACCTTAAGAGAGTCATAGTTACTGCTGCCCGCTGCTCCCCCTTCTTTGAATCTTTCCTTTCTTTAATTCGTATTGCGGCCAGTCCTGCAGAAGCGAAATGGTACAGCATGTCCACCTTAACGTTGTCTGAGCTACTCCAACGCCGATATCCTCGAGTTTTCAAATAAATTGCGCAGAGTGACGTGGTATTTGGCTACCTTAAGAGGGTCGTAGTTTCTCCTGCCGACTGCTCCCATTGCTTTAGGCCTTTATCATTCTTGCTATGGCCAGTCCTACAGAACCGATATGCCACTGTATGTCCACCTTAACGTCGTCACAGTTACTCCCAATACGAGTTTCTCGAGTTAGCAAATGTACTTCGCAGGATGACGAGGCATTTGGCAACCTTAAGAGAGTCATAGTTACTGCAGCCAGATGCTCGCCTTCCTTTGAATGTTCGCTCTCTTTCATTCGTACTGCGGAATGTCCAAGCAGAAGCGAAATGCTGCAACTTGTCCACCTTAACGTAGTCTGAGTTATTAAAACGACTATATCGACGAGTTTTCAAATAAATTTCGCAGAGTGACAAGGCATTTGGCTACCTTAAGAGAGTCATAGTTACTCCTGCCGGCTGCTCCCATTTCTTTAGGAATTTATCATACTTGCTATGGCCAGTCCTACAGAACCGATATGCCACTGTATGTCCACCTTAAAGTCGTCACAGTCATTCCCACTACGAGTTTCTCGAGTTAGCAAATGTACTTCGCCGGATGACGAGGCATTTGGCTACCTTAAGAGAGTCATAGTTACTGCAGCCGAATGCTCCCCTTCCTTTGAATCTTTTCCTCTCTTTAATTCGTACTGTGGAATGTCCAATCAGAAGCGAAACGCTGCAAGTAGTCCACCTTAACGATGTCTGAGTTACTCCAACGACGATATCCACGAGTTTTCAAATAGATTTCGCAGAGTGACGAGGCATTTGGCTACCTTAAGAGACTCATAGTTACTGCTGCCCGCTGCTCCCCCTTCTTTGAATCTTTCCTTTCTTTAATTCGTATTGCGGCCAGTCCTGCAGAAGCGAAATGGTACAGCATGTCCACCTTAACGTTGTCTGAGCTACTCCAACGCCGATATCCTCGAGTTTTCAAATAAATTGCGCAGAGTGACGTGGTATTTGGCTACCTTAAGAGGGTCGTAGTTTCTCCTGCCGGCTGCTCCCATTTCTTTAGGCCTTTATCATTCTTGCTATGGCCAGTCCTTCCGAACCGATATGCCACTGTATGTCCACCTTAACGTCGTCACAGTTACTCCCAATACGAGTTTCTCGAGTTAGCAAATGTACTTCGCAGGATGACGAGGCATTTGGCAACCTTAAGAGAGTCATAGTTACTGCAGCCAGATGCTCGCCTACCTTTGAATGTTCGCTTTCTTTCATTCGTACTGCGGAATGTCCAAGCAGAAGCGAAATGCTGCAACTTGTCCACCTTAACGTAGTCTGAGTTATTAAAACGACTATATCGACGAGTTTTCAAATAAATTTCGCAGAGTGACAAGGCATTTGGCTACCTTAAGAGAGTCATAGTTACTCCTGCCGGCTGCTCCCATTTCTTTAGGAATTTATCATTCTTGCTATGGCCAGTCCTACAGAACCGATATGCCACTGTATGTCCACCTTAAAGTCGTCACAGTCATTCCCACTACGAGTTTCTCGAGTTAGCAAATGTACTTCGCCGGATGACGAGGCATTTGGCTACCTTAAGAGAGTCATAGTTACTGCAGCCGAATGCTCCCCTTCCTTTGAATCTTTTCCTCTCTTTAATTCGTACTGTGGAATGTCCAATCAGAAGCGAAACGCTGCAAGTAGTCCACCTTAACGATGTCTGAGTTACTCCAACGACGATATCCACGAGTTTTCAAATAGATTTCGCAGAGTGACGAGGCATTTGGCTACCTTAAGAGAGTCATAGTTACTGCTGCCCGCTGCTCCCCCTTCTTTGAATCTTTCCTTTCTTTAATTCGTATTGCGGCCAGTCCTGCAGAAGCGAAATGGTACAGCATGTCCACCTTAACGTTGTCTGAGCTACTCCAACGCCGACATCCTCGAGTTTTCAAATAAATTGCGCAGAGTGACGTGGTATTTGGCTACCTTAAGAGGGTCGTAGTTTCTCCTGCCGGCTGCTCCCATTGCTTTAGGCCTTTATCATTCTTGCTATGGCCAGTCCCACAGAACCGATATGCCACTGTATGTCCACCTTAAAGTCGTCACAGTCATTCCCACTACGAGTTTCTCGAGTTAGCAAATGTACTTCGCCGGATGACGAGGCATTTGGCTACCTTAAGAGAGTCATAGTTACTGCAGCCGAATGCTCCCCTTCCTTTGAATCTTTTCCTCTCTTTAATTCGCACTGTGGAATGTCCAATCAGAAGCGAAACGCTGCAAGTAGTCCACCTTAACGATGTCTGAGTTACTCCAACGACGATATCCACGAGTTTTCAAATAGATTTCGCAGAGTGACGAGGCATTTGGCTACCTTAAGAGAGTCATAGTTACTGCTGCCCGCTGCTCCCCCTTCTTTGAATCTTTCCTTTCTTTAATTCGTATTGCGGCCAGTCCTGCAGAAGCGAAATGGTACAGCATGTCCACCTTAACGTTGTCTGAGCTACTCCAACGCCGATATCCTCGAGTTTTCAAATAAATTGCGCAGAGTGACGTGGTATTTGGCTACCTTAAGAGGGTCGTAGTTTCTCCTGCCGGCTGCTCCCATTGCTTTAGGCCTTTATCATTCTTGCTATGGCCAGTCCTACAGAACCGATATGCCACTGTATGTCCACCTTAACGTCGTCACAGTTACTCCCAATACGAGTTTCTCGAGTTAGCAAATGTACTTCGCAGGATGACGAGGCATTTGGCAACCTTAAGAGAGTCATAGTTACTGCAGCCAGATGCTCGCCTTCCTTTGAATGTTCGCTCTCTTTCATTCGTACTGCGGAATGTCCAAGCAGAAGCGAAATGCTGCAACTTGTCCACCTTAACGTAGTCTGAGTTATTAAAACGACTATATCGACGAGTTTTCAAATAAATTTCGCAGAGTGACAAGGCATTTGGCTACCTTAAGAGAGTCATAGTTACTCCTGCCGGCTGCTCCCATTTCTTTAGGAATTTATCATACTTGCTATGGCCAGTCCTACAGAACCGATATGCCACTGTATGTCCACCTTAAAGTCGTCACAGTCATTCCCACTACGAGTTTCTCGAGTTAGCAAATGTACTTCGCCGGATGACGAGGCATTTGGCTACCTTAAGAGAGTCATAGTTACTGCAGCCGAATGCTCCCCTTCCTTTGAATCTTTTCCTCTCTTTAATTCGTACTGTGGAATGTCCAATCAGAAGCGAAACGCTGCAAGTAGTCCACCTTAACGATGTCTGAGTTACTCCAACGACGATATCCACGAGTTTTCAAATAGATTTCGCAGAGTGACGAGGCATTTGGCTACCTTAAGAGACTCATAGTTACTGCTGCCCGCTGCTCCCCCTTCTTTGAATCTTTCCTTTCTTTAATTCGTATTGCGGCCAGTCCTGCAGAAGCGAAATGGTACAGCATGTCCACCTTAACGTTGTCTGAGCTACTCCAACGCCGATATCCTCGAGTTTTCAAATAAATTGCGCAGAGTGACGTGGTATTTGGCTACCTTAAGAGGGTCGTAGTTTCTCCTGCCGGCTGCTCCCATTGCTTTAGGCCTTTATCATTCTTGCTATGGCCAGTCCTACAGAACCGATATGCCACTGTATGTCCACCTTAAAGTCGTCACAGTCATTCCCACTACGAGTTTCTCGAGTTAGCAAATGTACTTCGCCGGATGACGAGGCATTTGGCTACCTTAAGAGAGTCATAGTTACTGCAGCCGAATGCTCCCCTTCCTTTGAATCTTTTCCTCTCTTTAATTCGTACTGTGGAATGTCCAATCAGAAGCGAAACGCTGCAAGTAGTCCACCTTAACGATGTCTGAGTTACTCCAACGACGATATCCACGAGTTTTCAAATAGATTTCGCAGAGTGACGAGGCATTTGGCTACCTTAAGAGACTCATAGTTACTGCTGCCCGCTGCTCCCCCTTCTTTGAATCTTTCCTTTCTTTAATTCGTATTGCGGCCAGTCCTGCAGAAGCGAAATGGTACAGCATGTCCACCTTAACGTTGTCTGAGCTACTCCAACGCCGATATCCTCGAGTTTTCAAATAAATTGCGCAGAGTGACGTGGTATTTGGCTACCTTAAGAGGGTCGTAGTTTCTCCTGCCGGCTGCTCCCATTGCTTTAGGCCTTTATCATTCTTGCTATGGCCAGTCCTACAGAACCGATATGCCACTGTATGTCCACCTTAACGTCGTCACAGTTACTCCCAATACGAGTTTCTCGAGTTAGCAAATGTACTTCGCAGGATGACGAGGCATTTGGCAACCTTAAGAGAGTCATAGTTACTGCAGCCAGATGCTCGCCTTCCTTTGAATGTTCGCTCTCTTTCATTCGTACTGCGGAATGTCCAAGCAGAAGCGAAATGCTGCAACTTGTCCACCTTAACGTAGTCTGAGTTATTAAAACGACTATATCGACGAGTTTTCAAATAAATTTCGCAGAGTGACAAGGCATTTGGCTACCTTAAGAGAGTCATAGTTACTCCTGCCGGCTGCTCCCATTTCTTTAGGAATTTATCATACTTGCTATGGCCAGTCCTACAGAACCGATATGCCACTGTATGTCCACCTTAAAGTCGTCACAGTCATTCCCACTACGAGTTTCTCGAGTTAGCAAATGTACTTCGCCGGATGACGAGGCATTTGGCTACCTTAAGAGAGTCATAGTTACTGCAGCCGAATGCTCCCCTTCCTTTGAATCTTTTCCTCTCTTTAATTCGTACTGTGGAATGTCCAATCAGAAGCGAAACGCTGCAAGTAGTCCACCTTAACGATGTCTGAGTTACTCCAACGACGATATCCACGAGTTTTCAAATAGATTTCGCAGAGTGACGAGGCATTTGGCTACCTTAAGAGACTCATAGTTACTGCTGCCCGCTGCTCCCCCTTCTTTGAATCTTTCCTTTCTTTAATTCGTATTGCGGCCAGTCCTGCAGAAGCGAAATGGTACAGCATGTCCACCTTAACGTTGTCTGAGCTACTCCAACGCCGATATCCTCGAGTTTTCAAATAAATTGCGCAGAGTGACGTGGTATTTGGCTACCTTAAGAGGGTCGTAGTTTCTCCTGCCGGCTGCTCCCATTGCTTTAGGCCTTTATCATTCTTGCTATGGCCAGTCCTACAGAACCGATATGCCACTGTATGTCCACCTTAAAGTCGTCACAGTCATTCCCACTACGAGTTTCTCGAGTTAGCAAATGTACTTCGCCGGATGACGAGGCATTTGGCTACCTTAAGAGAGTCATAGTTACTGCAGCCGAATGCTCCCCTTCCTTTGAATCTTTTCCTCTCTTTACTTCGTACTGTGGAATGTCCAATCAGAAGCGAAACGCTGCAAGTAGTCCACCTTAACGATGTCTGAGTTACTCCAACGACGATATCCACGAGTTTTCAAATAGATTTCGCAGAGTGACGAGGCATTTGGCTACCTTAAGAGAGTCATAGTTACTGCTGCCCGCTGCTCCCCCTTCTTTGAATCTTTCCTTTCTTTAATTCGTATTGCGGCCAGTCCTGCAGACGCGAAATGGTACAGCATGTCCACCTTAACGTTGTCTGAGTTACTCCAACGACGATATCCTCGGGTTTTCAAATAAATTTCGCAGAGTGACGAGGCATTTGGCTACCTTAAGAGAGTCATAGTTACTCCTGCCGGCTGCTCCCATTTCTTTAGGAATTTATCATTCTTGCTATGGCCAGTCCTACAGAACCGATATGCCACTGTATGTCCACCTTAAAGTCGTCACAGTCATTCCCACTACGAGTTTCTCGAGTTAGCAAATGTACTTCGCCGGATGACGAGGCATTTGGCTACCTTAAGAGAGTCATAGTTACTGCAGCCGAATGCTCCCCTTCCTTTGAATCTTTTCCTCTCTTTAATTCGTACTGTGGAATGTCCAATCAGAAGCGAAACGCTGCAAGTAGTCCACCTTAACGATGTCTGAGTTACTCCAACGACGATATCCACGAGTTTTCAAATAGATTTCGCAGAGTGACGAGGCATTTGGCTACCTTAAGAGAGTCATAGTTACTGCTGCCCGCTGCTCCCCCTTCTTTGAATCTTTCCTTTCTTTAATTCGTATTGCGGCCAGTCCTGCAGAAGCGAAATGGTACAGCATGTCCACCTTAACGTTGTCTGAGCTACTCCAACGCCGATATCCTCGAGTTTTCAAATAAATTGCGCAGAGTGACGTGGTATTTGGCTACCTTAAGAGGGTCGTAGTTTCTCCTGCCGGCTGCTCCCATTGCTTTAGGCCTTTATCATTCTTGCTATGGCCAGTCCTACAGAACCGATATGCCACTGTATGTCCACCTTAACGTCGTCACAGTTACTCCCAATACGAGTTTCTCGAGTTAGCAAATGTACTTCGCAGGATGACGAGGCATTTGGCAACCTTAAGAGAGTCATAGTTACTGCAGCCAGATGCTCGCCTTCCTTTGAATGTTCGCTCTCTTTCATTCGTACTGCGGAATGTCCAAGCAGAAGCGAAATGCTGCAACTTGTCCACCTTAACGTAGTCTGAGTTATTAAAACGACTATATCGACGAGTTTTCAAATAAATTTCGCAGAGTGACAAGGCATTTGGCTACCTTAAGAGAGTCATAGTTACTCCTGCCGGCTGCTCCCATTTCTTTAGGAATTTATCATACTTGCTATGGCCAGTCCTACAGAACCGATATGCCACTGTATGTCCACCTTAAAGTCGTCACAGTCATTCCCACTACGAGTTTCTCGAGTTAGCAAATGTACTTCGCCGGATGACGAGGCATTTGGCTACCTTAAGAGAGTCATAGTTACTGCAGCCGAATGCTCCCCTTCCTTTGAATCTTTTCCTCTCTTTAATTCGTACTGTGGAATGTCCAATCAGAAGCGAAACGCTGCAAGTAGTCCACCTTAACGATGTCTGAGTTACTCCAACGACGATATCCACGAGTTTTCAAATAGATTTCGCAGAGTGACGAGGCATTTGGCTACCTTAAGAGAGTCATAGTTACTGCTGCCCGCTGCTCCCCCTTCTTTGAATCTTTCCTTTCTTTAATTCGTATTGCGGCCAGTCCTGCAGACGCGAAATGGTACAGCATGTCCACCTTAACGTTGTCTGAGTTACTCCAACGACGATATCCTCGGGTTTTCAAATAAATTTCGCAGAGTGACGAGGCATTTGGCTACCTTAAGAGAGTCATAGTTACTCCTGCCGGCTGCTCCCATTTCTTTAGGAATTTATCATTCTTGCTATGGCCAGTCCTACAGAACCGATATGCCACTGTATGTCCACCTTAAAGTCGTCACAGTCATTCCCACTACGAGTTTCTCGAGTTAGCAAATGTACTTCGCCGGATGACGAGGCATTTGGCTACCTTAAGAGAGTCATAGTTACTGCAGCCGAATGCTCCCCTTCCTTTGAATCTTTTCCTCTCTTTAATTCGTACTGTGGAATGTCCAATCAGAAGCGAAACGCTGCAAGTAGTCCACCTTAACGATGTCTGAGTTACTCCAACGACGATATCCACGAGTTTTCAAATAGATTTCGCAGAGTGACGAGGCATTTGGCTACCTTAAGAGACTCATAGTTACTGCTGCCCGCTGCTCCCCCTTCTTTGAATCTTTCCTTTCTTTAATTCGTATTGCGGCCAGTCCTGCAGAAGCGAAATGGTACAGCATGTCCACCTTAACGTTGTCTGAGCTACTCCAACGCCGATATCCTCGAGTTTTCAAATAAATTGCGCAGAGTGACGTGGTATTTGGCTACCTTAAGAGGGTCGTAGTTTCTCCTGCCGGCTGCTCCCATTGCTTTAGGCCTTTATCATTCTTGCTATGGCCAGTCCTACAGAACCGATATGCCACTGTATGTCCACCTTAAAGTCGTCACAGTCATTCCCACTACGAGTTTCTCGAGTTAGCAAATGTACTTCGCCGGATGACGAGGCATTTGGCTACCTTAAGAGAGTCATAGTTACTGCAGCCGAATGCTCCCCTTCCTTTGAATCTTTTCCTCTCTTTAATTCGTACTGTGGAATGTCCAATCAGAAGCGAAACGCTGCAAGTAGTCCACCTTAACGATGTCTGAGTTACTCCAACGACGATATCCACGAGTTTTCAAATAGATTTCGCAGAGTGACGAGGCATTTGGCTACCTTAAGAGAGTCATAGTTACTGCTGCCCGCTGCTCCCCCTTCTTTGAATCTTTCCTTTCTTTAATTCGTATTGCGGCCAGTCCTGCAGACGCGAAATGGTACAGCATGTCCACCTTAACGTTGTCTGAGTTACTCCAACGACGATATCCTCGGGTTTTCAAATAAATTTCGCAGAGTGACGAGGCATTTGGCTACCTTAAGAGAGTCATAGTTACTCCTGCCGGCTGCTCCCATTTCTTTAGGAATTTATCATTCTTGCTATGGCCAGTCCTACAGAACCGATATGCCACTGTATGTCCACCTTAAAGTCGTCACAGTCATTCCCACTACGAGTTTCTCGAGTTAGCAAATGTACTTCGCCGGATGACGAGGCATTTGGCTACCTTAAGAGAGTCATAGTTACTGCAGCCGAATGCTCCCCTTCCTTTGAATCTTTTCCTCTCTTTAATTCGTACTGTGGAATGTCCAATCAGAAGCGAAACGCTGCAAGTAGTCCACCTTAACGATGTCTGAGTTACTCCAACGACGATATCCACGAGTTTTCAAATAGATTTCGCAGAGTGACGAGGCATTTGGCTACCTTAAGAGAGTCATAGTTACTGCTGCCCGCTGCTCCCCCTTCTTTGAATCTTTCCTTTCTTTAATTCGTATTGCGGCCAGTCCTGCAGAAGCGAAATGGTACAGCATGTCCACCTTAACGTTGTCTGAGCTACTCCAACGCCGATATCCTCGAGTTTTCAAATAAATTGCGCAGAGTGACGTGGTATTTGGCTACCTTAAGAGGGTCGTAGTTTCTCCTGCCGGCTGCTCCCATTGCTTTAGGCCTTTATCATTCTTGCTATGGCCAGTCCTACAGAACCGATATGCCACTGTATGTCCACCTTAAAGTCGTCACAGTCATTCCCACTACGAGTTTCTCGAGTTAGCAAATGTACTTCGCCGGATGACGAGGCATTTGGCTACCTTAAGAGAGTCATAGTTACTGCAGCCGAATGCTCCCCTTCCTTTGAATCTTTTCCTCTCTTTAATTCGTACTGTGGAATGTCCAATCAGAAGCGAAACGCTGCAAGTAGTCCACCTTAACGATGTCTGAGTTACTCCAACGACGATATCCACGAGTTTTCAAATAGATTTCGCAGAGTGACGAGGCATTTGGCTACCTTAAGAGAGTCATAGTTACTGCTGCCCGCTGCTCCCCCTTCTTTGAATCTTTCCTTTCTTTAATTCGTATTGCGGCCAGTCCTGCAGAAGCGAAATGGTACAGCATGTCCACCTTAACGTAGTCTGAGTTACTCCAACGACGATATCCTCGGGTTTTCAAATAAATTTCGCAGAGTGACGAGGCATTTGGCTACCTTAAGAGAGTCATAGTTACTCCTGCCGGCTGCTTCCATTTCTTTAGGCCTTTATCATTCTTGCTATGGCCAGTCCTTCCGAACCGATATGCCACTGTATGTCCACCTTAACGTCGTCACAGTTACTCCCAATACGAGTTTCTCGAGTTATCAAATGTACTTCGCAGGATGACGAGGCATTTGGCAACCTTAAGAGAGTCATAGTTACTGCAGCCAGATGCTCGCCTTCCTTTGAATGTTCGCTCTCTTTCATTCGTACTGCGGAATGTCCAAGCAGAAGCGAAATGCTGCAACTTGTCCACCTTAACGTAGTCTGAGTTATTAAAACGACTATATCGACGAGTTTTCAAATAAATTTCGCAGAGTGACAAGGCATTTGGCTACCTTAAGAGAGTCATAGTTACTCCTGCCGGCTGCTCCCATTTCTTTAGGAATTTATCATACTTGCTATGGCCAGTCCTACAGAACCGATATGCCACTGTATGTCCACCTTAAAGTCGTCACAGTCATTCCCACTACGAGTTTCTCGAGTTAGCAAATGTACTTCGCCGGATGACGAGGCATTTGGCTACCTTAAGAGAGTCATAGTTACTGCAGCCGAATGCTCCCCTTCCTTTGAATCTTTTCCTCTCTTTAATTCGTACTGTGGAATGTCCAATCAGAAGCGAAACGCTGCAAGTAGTCCACCTTAACGATGTCTGAGTTACTC
This sequence comes from Schistocerca americana, assembly GCF_021461395.2. Classification (NCBI taxonomy): domain Eukaryota; kingdom Metazoa; phylum Arthropoda; class Insecta; order Orthoptera; family Acrididae; genus Schistocerca; species Schistocerca americana. The sequence goes on along the minus strand of NC_060127.1, from coordinate 214,137,600 downwards.
CAACGACGATATCCACGAGTTTTCAAATAGATTTCGCAGAGTGACGAGGCATTTGGCTACCTTAAGAGAGTCATAGTTACTGCTGCCCGCTGCTCCCCCTTCTTTGAATCTTTCCTTTCTTTAATTCGTATTGCGGCCAGTCCTGCAGACGCGAAATGGTACAGCATGTCCACCTTAACGTTGTCTGAGTTACTCCAACGACGATATCCTCGGGTTTTCAAATAAATTTCGCAGAGTGACGAGGCATTTGGCTACCTTAAGAGAGTCATAGTTACTCCTGCCGGCTGCTCCCATTTCTTTAGGAATTTATCATTCTTGCTATGGCCAGTCCTACAGAACCGATATGCCACTGTATGTCCACCTTAAAGTCGTCACAGTCATTCCCACTACGAGTTTCTCGAGTTAGCAAATGTACTTCGCCGGATGACGAGGCATTTGGCTACCTTAAGAGAGTCATAGTTACTGCAGCCGAATGCTCCCCTTCCTTTGAATCTTTTCCTCTCTTTAATTCGTACTGTGGAATGTCCAATCAGAAGCGAAACGCTGCAAGTAGTCCACCTTAACGATGTCTGAGTTACTCCAACGACGATATCCACGAGTTTTCAAATAGATTTCGCAGAGTGACGAGGCATTTGGCTACCTTAAGAGACTCATAGTTACTGCTGCCCGCTGCTCCCCCTTCTTTGAATCTTTCCTTTCTTTAATTCGTATTGCGGCCAGTCCTGCAGAAGCGAAATGGTACAGCATGTCCACCTTAACGTTGTCTGAGCTACTCCAACGCCGATATCCTCGAGTTTTCAAATAAATTGCGCAGAGTGACGTGGTATTTGGCTACCTTAAGAGGGTCGTAGTTTCTCCTGCCGGCTGCTCCCATTGCTTTAGGCCTTTATCATTCTTGCTATGGCCAGTCCTACAGAACCGATATGCCACTGTATGTCCACCTTAAAGTCGTCACAGTCATTCCCACTACGAGTTTCTCGAGTTAGCAAATGTACTTCGCCGGATGACGAGGCATTTGGCTACCTTAAGAGAGTCATAGTTACTGCAGCCGAATGCTCCCCTTCCTTTGAATCTTTTCCTCTCTTTAATTCGTACTGTGGAATGTCCAATCAGAAGCGAAACGCTGCAAGTAGTCCACCTTAACGATGTCTGAGTTACTCCAACGACGATATCCACGAGTTTTCAAATAGATTTCGCAGAGTGACGAGGCATTTGGCTACCTTAAGAGAGTCATAGTTACTGCTGCCCGCTGCTCCCCCTTCTTTGAATCTTTCCTTTCTTTAATTCGTATTGCGGCCAGTCCTGCAGACGCGAAATGGTACAGCATGTCCACCTTAACGTTGTCTGAGTTACTCCAACGACGATATCCTCGGGTTTTCAAATAAATTTCGCAGAGTGACGAGGCATTTGGCTACCTTAAGAGAGTCATAGTTACTCCTGCCGGCTGCTCCCATTTCTTTAGGAATTTATCATTCTTGCTATGGCCAGTCCTACAGAACCGATATGCCACTGTATGTCCACCTTAAAGTCGTCACAGTCATTCCCACTACGAGTTTCTCGAGTTAGCAAATGTACTTCGCCGGATGACGAGGCATTTGGCTACCTTAAGAGAGTCATAGTTACTGCAGCCGAATGCTCCCCTTCCTTTGAATCTTTTCCTCTCTTTAATTCGTACTGTGGAATGTCCAATCAGAAGCGAAACGCTGCAAGTAGTCCACCTTAACGATGTCTGAGTTACTCCAACGACGATATCCACGAGTTTTCAAATAGATTTCGCAGAGTGACGAGGCATTTGGCTACCTTAAGAGAGTCATAGTTACTGCTGCCCGCTGCTCCCCCTTCTTTGAATCTTTCCTTTCTTTAATTCGTATTGCGGCCAGTCCTGCAGAAGCGAAATGGTACAGCATGTCCACCTTAACGTTGTCTGAGCTACTCCAACGCCGATATCCTCGAGTTTTCAAATAAATTGCGCAGAGTGACGTGGTATTTGGCTACCTTAAGAGGGTCGTAGTTTCTCCTGCCGGCTGCTCCCATTGCTTTAGGCCTTTATCATTCTTGCTATGGCCAGTCCTACAGAACCGATATGCCACTGTATGTCCACCTTAAAGTCGTCACAGTCATTCCCACTACGAGTTTCTCGAGTTAGCAAATGTACTTCGCCGGATGACGAGGCATTTGGCTACCTTAAGAGAGTCATAGTTACTGCAGCCGAATGCTCCCCTTCCTTTGAATCTTTTCCTCTCTTTAATTCGTACTGTGGAATGTCCAATCAGAAGCGAAACGCTGCAAGTAGTCCACCTTAACGATGTCTGAGTTACTCCAACGACGATATCCACGAGTTTTCAAATAGATTTCGCAGAGTGACGAGGCATTTGGCTACCTTAAGAGAGTCATAGTTACTGCTGCCCGCTGCTCCCCCTTCTTTGAATCTTTCCTTTCTTTAATTCGTATTGCGGCCAGTCCTGCAGAAGCGAAATGGTACAGCATGTCCACCTTAACGTAGTCTGAGTTACTCCAACGACGATATCCTCGGGTTTTCAAATAAATTTCGCAGAGTGACGAGGCATTTGGCTACCTTAAGAGAGTCATAGTTACTCCTGCCGGCTGCTTCCATTTCTTTAGGCCTTTATCATTCTTGCTATGGCCAGTCCTTCCGAACCGATATGCCACTGTATGTCCACCTTAACGTCGTCACAGTTACTCCCAATACGAGTTTCTCGAGTTATCAAATGTACTTCGCAGGATGACGAGGCATTTGGCAACCTTAAGAGAGTCATAGTTACTGCAGCCAGATGCTCGCCTTCCTTTGAATGTTCGCTCTCTTTCATTCGTACTGCGGAATGTCCAAGCAGAAGCGAAATGCTGCAACTTGTCCACCTTAACGTAGTCTGAGTTATTAAAACGACTATATCGACGAGTTTTCAAATAAATTTCGCAGAGTGACAAGGCATTTGGCTACCTTAAGAGAGTCATAGTTACTCCTGCCGGCTGCTCCCATTTCTTTAGGAATTTATCATACTTGCTATGGCCAGTCCTACAGAACCGATATGCCACTGTATGTCCACCTTAAAGTCGTCACAGTCATTCCCACTACGAGTTTCTCGAGTTAGCAAATGTACTTCGCCGGATGACGAGGCATTTGGCTACCTTAAGAGAGTCATAGTTACTGCAGCCGAATGCTCCCCTTCCTTTGAATCTTTTCCTCTCTTTAATTCGTACTGTGGAATGTCCAATCAGAAGCGAAACGCTGCAAGTAGTCCACCTTAACGATGTCTGAGTTACTCCAACGACGATATCCACGAGTTTTCAAATAGATTTCGCAGAGTGACGAGGCATTTGGCTACCTTAAGAGACTCATAGTTACTGCTGCCCGCTGCTCCCCCTTCTTTGAATCTTTCCTTTCTTTAATTCGTATTGCGGCCAGTCCTGCAGAAGCGAAATGGTACAGCATGTCCACCTTAACGTTGTCTGAGCTACTCCAACGCCGATATCCTCGAGTTTTCAAATAAATTGCGCAGAGTGACGTGGTATTTGGCTACCTTAAGAGGGTCGTAGTTTCTCCTGCCGGCTGCTCCCATTGCTTTAGGCCTTTATCATTCTTGCTATGGCCAGTCCTACAGAACCGATATGCCACTGTATGTCCACCTTAAAGTCGTCACAGTCATTCCCACTACGAGTTTCTCGAGTTAGCAAATGTACTTCGCCGGATGACGAGGCATTTGGCTACCTTAAGAGAGTCATAGTTACTGCAGCCGAATGCTCCCCTTCCTTTGAATCTTTTCCTCTCTTTAATTCGTACTGTGGAATGTCCAATCAGAAGCGAAACGCTGCAAGTAGTCCACCTTAACGATGTCTGAGTTACTCCAACGACGATATCCACGAGTTTTCAAATAGATTTCGCAGAGTGACGAGGCATTTGGCTACCTTAAGAGAGTCATAGTTACTGCTGCCCACTGCTCCCCCTTCTTTGAATCTTTCCTTTCTTTAATTCGTATTGCGGCCAGTCCTGCAGAAGCGAAATGGTACAGCATGTCCACCTTAACGTTGTCTGAGATACTCCAACGCCGATATCCTCGAGTTTTCAAATAAATTGCGCAGAGTGACGTGGTATTTGGCTACCTTAAGAGGGTCGTAGTTTCTCCTGCCGGCTGCTCCCATTGCTTTAGGCCTTTATCATTCTTGCTATGGCCAGTCCTACAGAACCGATATGCCACTGTATGTCCACCTTAAAGTCGTCACAGTCATTCCCACTACGAGTTTCTCGAGTTAGCAAATGTACTTCGCCGGATGACGAGGCATTTGGCTACCTTAAGAGAGTCATAGTTACTGCAGCCGAATGCTCCCCTTCCTTTGAATCTTTTCCTCTCTTTAATTCGTACTGTGGAATGTCCAATCAGAAGCGAAACGCTGCAAGTAGTCCACCTTAACGATGTCTGAGTTACTCCAACGACGATATCCACGAGTTTTCAAATAGATTTCGCAGAGTGACGAGGCATTTGGCTACCTTAAGAGAGTCATAGTTACTGCTGCCCGCTGCTCCCCCTTCTTTGAATCTTTCCTTTCTTTAATTCGTATTGCGGCCAGTCCTGCAGACGCGAAATGGTACAGCATGTCCACCTTAACGTTGTCTGAGTTACTCCAACGACGATATCCTCGGGTTTTCAAATAAATTTCGCAGAGTGACGAGGCATTTGGCTACCTTAAGAGAGTCATAGTTACTCCTGCCGGCTGCTCCCATTTCTTTAGGAATTTATCATTCTTGCTATGGCCAGTCCTACAGAACCGATATGCCACTGTATGTCCACCTTAAAGTCGTCACAGTCATTCCCACTACGAGTTTCTCGAGTTAGCAAATGTACTTCGCCGGATGACGAGGCATTTGGCTACCTTAAGAGAGTCATAGTTACTGCAGCCGAATGCTCCCCTTCCTTTGAATCTTTTCCTCTCTTTAATTCGTACTGTGGAATGTCCAATCAGAAGCGAAACGCTGCAAGTAGTCCACCTTAACGATGTCTGAGTTACTCCAACGACGATATCCACGAGTTTTCAAATAGATTTCGCAGAGTGACGAGGCATTTGGCTACCTTAAGAGAGTCATAGTTACTGCTGCCCGCTGCTCCCCCTTCTTTGAATCTTTCCTTTCTTTAATTCGTATTGCGGCCAGTCCTGCAGAAGCGAAATGGTACAGCATGTCCACCTTAACGTTGTCTGAGCTACTCCAACGCCGATATCCTCGAGTTTTCAAATAAATTGCGCAGAGTGACGTGGTATTTGGCTACCTTAAGAGGGTCGTAGTTTCTCCTGCCGGCTGCTCCCATTGCTTTAGGCCTTTATCATTCTTGCTATGGCCAGTCCTACAGAACCGATATGCCACTGTATGTCCACCTTAAAGTCGTCACAGTCATTCCCACTACGAGTTTCTCGAGTTAGCAAATGTACTTCGCCGGATGACGAGGCATTTGGCTACCTTAAGAGAGTCATAGTTACTGCAGCCGAATGCTCCCCTTCCTTTGAATCTTTTCCTCTCTTTAATTCGTACTGTGGAATGTCCAATCAGAAGCGAAACGCTGCAAGTAGTCCACCTTAACGATGTCTGAGTTACTCCAACGACGATATCCACGAGTTTTCAAATAGATTTCGCAGAGTGACGAGGCATTTGGCTACCTTAAGAGAGTCATAGTTACTGCTGCCCGCTGCTCCCCCTTCTTTGAATCTTTCCTTTCTTTAATTCGTATTGCGGCCAGTCCTGCAGAAGCGAAATGGTACAGCATGTCCACCTTAACGTAGTCTGAGTTACTCCAACGACGATATCCTCGGGTTTTCAAATAAATTTCGCAGAGTGACGAGGCATTTGGCTACCTTAAGAGAGTCATAGTTACTCCTGCCGGCTGCTTCCATTTCTTTAGGCCTTTATCATTCTTGCTATGGCCAGTCCTTCCGAACCGATATGCCACTGTATGTCCACCTTAACGTCGTCACAGTTACTCCCAATACGAGTTTCTCGAGTTATCAAATGTACTTCGCAGGATGACGAGGCATTTGGCAACCTTAAGAGAGTCATAGTTACTGCAGCCAGATGCTCGCCTTCCTTTGAATGTTCGCTCTCTTTCATTCGTACTGCGGAATGTCCAAGCAGAAGCGAAATGCTGCAACTTGTCCACCTTAACGTAGTCTGAGTTATTAAAACGACTATATCGACGAGTTTTCAAATAAATTTCGCAGAGTGACAAGGCATTTGGCTACCTTAAGAGAGTCATAGTTACTCCTGCCGGCTGCTCCCATTTCTTTAGGAATTTATCATACTTGCTATGGCCAGTCCTACAGAACCGATATGCCACTGTATGTCCACCTTAAAGTCGTCACAGTCATTCCCACTACGAGTTTCTCGAGTTAGCAAATGTACTTCGCCGGATGACGAGGCATTTGGCTACCTTAAGAGAGTCATAGTTACTGCAGCCGAATGCTCCCCTTCCTTTGAATCTTTTCCTCTCTTTAATTCGTACTGTGGAATGTCCAATCAGAAGCGAAACGCTGCAAGTAGTCCACCTTAACGATGTCTGAGTTACTCCAACGACGATATCCACGAGTTTTCAAATAGATTTCGCAGAGTGACGAGGCATTTGGCTACCTTAAGAGACTCATAGTTACTGCTGCCCGCTGCTCCCCCTTCTTTGAATCTTTCCTTTCTTTAATTCGTATTGCGGCCAGTCCTGCAGAAGCGAAATGGTACAGCATGTCCACCTTAACGTTGTCTGAGCTACTCCAACGCCGATATCCTCGAGTTTTCAAATAAATTGCGCAGAGTGACGTGGTATTTGGCTACCTTAAGAGGGTCGTAGTTTCTCCTGCCGGCTGCTCCCATTGCTTTAGGCCTTTATCATTCTTGCTATGGCCAGTCCTACAGAACCGATATGCCACTGTATGTCCACCTTAAAGTCGTCACAGTCATTCCCACTACGAGTTTCTCGAGTTAGCAAATGTACTTCGCCGGATGACGAGGCATTTGGCTACCTTAAGAGAGTCATAGTTACTGCAGCCGAATGCTCCCCTTCCTTTGAATCTTTTCCTCTCTTTAATTCGTACTGTGGAATGTCCAATCAGAAGCGAAACGCTGCAAGTAGTCCACCTTAACGATGTCTGAGTTACTCCAACGACGATATCCACGAGTTTTCAAATAGATTTCGCAGAGTGACGAGGCATTTGGCTACCTTAAGAGAGTCATAGTTACTGCTGCCCACTGCTCCCCCTTCTTTGAATCTTTCCTTTCTTTAATTCGTATTGCGGCCAGTCCTGCAGAAGCGAAATGGTACAGCATGTCCACCTTAACGTTGTCTGAGATACTCCAACGCCGATATCCTCGAGTTTTCAAATAAATTGCGCAGAGTGACGTGGTATTTGGCTACCTTAAGAGGGTCGTAGTTTCTCCTGCCGGCTGCTCCCATTGCTTTAGGCCTTTATCATTCTTGCTATGGCCAGTCCTACAGAACCGATATGCCACTGTATGTCCACCTTAAAGTCGTCACAGTCATTCCCACTACGAGTTTCTCGAGTTAGCAAATGTACTTCGCCGGATGACGAGGCATTTGGCTACCTTAAGAGAGTCATAGTTACTGCAGCCGAATGCTCCCCTTCCTTTGAATCTTTTCCTCTCTTTAATTCGTACTGTGGAATGTCCAATCAGAAGCGAAACGCTGCAAGTAGTCCACCTTAACGATGTCTGAGTTACTCCAACGACGATATCCACGAGTTTTCAAATAGATTTCGCAGAGTGACGAGGCATTTGGCTACCTTAAGAGAGTCATAGTTACTGCTGCCCGCTGCTCCCCCTTCTTTGAATCTTTCCTTTCTTTAATTCGTATTGCGGCCAGTCCTGCAGAAGCGAAATGGTACAGCATGTCCACCTTAACGTTGTCTGAGCTACTCCAACGCCGATATCCTCGAGTTTTCAAATAAATTGCGCAGAGTGACGTGGTATTTGGCTACCTTAAGAGGGTCGTAGTTTCTCCTGCCGGCTGCTCCCATTGCTTTAGGCCTTTATCATTCTTGCTATGGCCAGTCCTACAGAACCGATATGCCACTGTATGTCCACCTTAAAGTCGTCACAGTCATTCCCACTACGAGTTTCTCGAGTTAGCAAATGTACTTCGCCGGATGACGAGGCATTTGGCTACCTTAAGAGAGTCATAGTTACTGCAGCCGAATGCTCCCCTTCCTTTGAATCTTTTCCTCTCTTTAATTCGTACTGTGGAATGTCCAATCAGAAGCGAAACGCTGCAAGTAGTCCACCTTAACGATGTCTGAGTTACTCCAACGACGATATCCACGAGTTTTCAAATAGATTTCGCAGAGTGACGAGGCATTTGGCTACCTTAAGAGAGTCATAGTTACTGCTGCCCGCTGCTCCCCCTTCTTTGAATCTTTCCTTTCTTTAATTCGTATTGCGGCCAGTCCTGCAGACGCGAAATGGTACAGCATGTCCACCTTAACGTTGTCTGAGTTACTCCAACGACGATATCCTCGGGTTTTCAAATAAATTTCGCAGAGTGACGAGGCATTTGGCTACCTTAAGAGAGTCATAGTTACTCCTGCCGGCTGCTCCCATTTCTTTAGGAATTTATCATTCTTGCTATGGCCAGTCCTATAGAACCGATATGCCACTGTATGTCCACCTTAAAGTCGTCACAGTCATTCCCACTACGAGTTTCTCGAGTTAGCAAATGTACTTCGCCGGATGACGAGGCATTTGGCTACCTTAAGAGAGTCATAGTTACTGCAGCCGAATGCTCCCCTTCCTTTGAATCTTTTCCTCTCTTTAATTCGTACTGTGGAATGTCCAATCAGAAGCGAAACGCTGCAAGTAGTCCACCTTAACGATGTCTGAGTTACTCCAACGACGATATCCACGAGTTTTCGAATAGATTTCGCAGAGTGACGAGGCATTTGGCTACCTTAAGAGAGTCATAGTTACTGCTGCCCGCTGCTCCCCCTTCTTTGAATCTTTCCTTTCTTTAATTCGTATTGCGGCCAGTCCTGCAGAAGCGAAATGGTACAGCATGTCCACCTTAACGTTGTCTGAGCTACTCCAACGCCGATATCCTCGAGTTTTCAAATAAATTGCGCAGAGTGACGTGGTATTTGGCTACCTTAAGAGGGTCGTAGTTTCTCCTGCCGGCTGCTCCCATTGCTTTAGGCCTTTATCATTCTTGCTATGGCCAGTCCTACAGAACCGATATGCCACTGTATGTCCACCTTAAAGTCGTCACAGTCATTCCCACTACGAGTTTCTCGAGTTAGCAAATGTACTTCGCCGGATGACGAGGCATTTGGCTACCTTAAGAGAGTCATAGTTACTGCAGCCGAATGCTCCCCTTCCTTTGAATCTTTTCCTCTCTTTAATTCGTACTGTGGAATGTCCAATCAGAAGCGAAACGCTGCAAGTAGTCCACCTTAACGATGTCTGAGTTACTCCAACGACGATATCCACGAGTTTTCAAATAGATTTCGCAGAGTGACGAGGCATTTGGCTACCTTAAGAGAGTCATAGTTACTGCTGCCCGCTGCTCCCCCTTCTTTGAATCTTTCCTTTCTTTAATTCGTATTGCGGCCAGTCCTGCAGAAGCGAAATGGTACAGCATGTCCACCTTAACGTAGTCTGAGTTACTCCAACGACGATATCCTCGGGTTTTCAAATAAATTTCGCAGAGTGACGAGGCATTTGGCTACCTTAAGAGAGTCATAGTTACTCCTGCCGGCTGCTTCCATTTCTTTAGGCCTTTATCATTCTTGCTATGGCCAGTCCTTCCGAACCGATATGCCACTGTATGTCCACCTTAACGTCGTCACAGTTACTCCCAATACGAGTTTCTCGAGTTATCAAATGTACTTCGCAGGATGACGAGGCATTTGGCAACCTTAAGAGAGTCATAGTTACTGCAGCCAGATGCTCGCCTTCCTTTGAATGTTCGCTCTCTTTCATTCGTACTGCGGAATGTCCAAGCAGAAGCGAAATGCTGCAACTTGTCCACCTTAACGTAGTCTGAGTTATTAAAACGACTATATCGACGAGTTTTCAAATAAATTTCGCAGAGTGACAAGGCATTTGGCTACCTTAAGAGAGTCATAGTTACTCCTGCCGGCTGCTCCCATTTCTTTAGGAATTTATCATACTTGCTATGGCCAGTCCTACCGAACCGATATGCCACTGTATGTCCACCTTAAAGTCGTCACAGTCATTCCCACTACGAGTTTCTCGAGTTAGCAAATGTACTTCGCCGGATGACGAGGCATTTGGCTACCTTAAGAGAGTCATAGTTACTGCAGCCGAATGCTCCCCTTCCTTTGAATCTTTTCCTCTCTTTAATTCGTACTGTGGAATGTCCAATCAGAAGCGAAACGCTGCAAGTAGTCCACCTTAACGATGTCTGAGTTACTCCAACGACGATATCCACGAGTTTTCAAATAGATTTCGCAGAGTGACGAGGCATTTGGCTACCTTAAGAGACTCATAGTTACTGCTGCCCGCTGCTCCCCCTTCTTTGAATCTTTCCTTTCTTTAATTCGTATTGCGGCCAGACCTGCAGAAGCGAAATGGTACAGCATGTCCACCTTAACGTTGTCTGAGCTACTCCAACGCCGATATCCTCGAGTTTTCAAATAAATTGCGCAGAGTGACGTGGTATTTGGCTACCTTAAGAGGGTCGTAGTTTCTCCTGCCGGCTGCTCCCATTGCTTTAGGCCTTTATCATTCTTGCTATGGCCAGTCCTACAGAACCGATATGCCACTGTATGTCCACCTTAAAGTCGTCACAGTCATTCCCACTACGAGTTTCTCGAGTTAGCAAATGTACTTCGCCGGATGACGAGGCATTTGGCTACCTTAAGAGAGTCATAGTTACTGCAGCCGAATGCTCCCCTTCCTTTGAATCTTTTCCTCTCTTTAATTCGTACTGTGGAATGTCCAATCAGAAGCGAAACGCTGCAAGTAGTCCACCTTAACGATGTCTGAGTTACTCCAACGACGATATCCACGAGTTTTCAAATAGATTTCGCAGAGTGACGAGGCATTTGGCTACCTTAAGAGAGTCATAGTTACTGCTGCCCACTGCTCCCCCTTCTTTGAATCTTTCCTTTCTTTAATTCGTATTGCGGCCAGTCCTGCAGAAGCGAAATGGTACAGCATGTCCACCTTAACGTTGTCTGAGATACTCCAACGCCGATATCCTCGAGTTTTCAAATAAATTGCGCAGAGTGACGTGGTATTTGGCTACCTTAAGAGGGTCGTAGTTTCTCCTGCCGGCTGCTCCCATTGCTTTAGGCCTTTATCATTCTTGCTATGGCCAGTCCTACAGAACCGATATGCCACTGTATGTCCACCTTAAAGTCGTCACAGTCATTCCCACTACGAGTTTCTCGAGTTAGCAAATGTACTTCGCCGGATGACGAGGCATTTGGCTACCTTAAGAGAGTCATAGTTACTGCAGCCGAATGCTCCCCTTCCTTTGAATCTTTTCCTCTCTTTAATTCGTACTGTGGAATGTCCAATCAGAAGCGAAACGCTGCAAGTAGTCCACCTTAACGATGTCTGAGTTACTCCAACGACGATATCCACGAGTTTTCAAATAGATTTCGCAGAGTGACGAGGCATTTGGCTACCTTAAGAGAGTCATAGTTACTGCTGCCCGCTGCTCCCCCTTCTTTGAATCTTTCCTTTCTTTAATTCGTATTGCGGCCAGTCCTGCAGAAGCGAAATGGTACAGCATGTCCACCTTAACGTTGTCTGAGCTACTCCAACGCCGATATCCTCGAGTTTTCAAATAAATTGCGCAGAGTGACGTGGTATTTGGCTACCTTAAGAGGGTCGTAGTTTCTCCTGCCGGCTGCTCCCATTGCTTTAGGCCTTTATCATTCTTGCTATGGCCAGTCCTACAGAACCGATATGCCACTGTATGTCCACCTTAAAGTCGTCACAGTCATTCCCACTACGAGTTTCTCGAGTTAGCAAATGTACTTCGCCGGATGACGAGGCATTTGGCTACCTTAAGAGAGTCATAGTTACTGCAGCCGAATGCTCCCCTTCCTTTGAATCTTTTCCTCTCTTTAATTCGTACTGTGGAATGTCCAATCAGAAGCGAAACGCTGCAAGTAGTCCACCTTAACGATGTCTGAGTTACTCCAACGACGATATCCACGAGTTTTCAAATAGATTTCGCAGAGTGACGAGGCATTTGGCTACCTTAAGAGACTCATAGTTACTGCTGCCCACTGCTCCCCCTTCTTTGAATCTTTCCTTTCTTTAATTCGTATTGCGGCCAGTCCTGCAGAAGCGAAATGGTACAGCATGTCCACCTTAACGTTGTCTGAGCTACTCCAACGCCGATATCCTCGAGTTTTCAAATAAATTGCGCAGAGTGACGTGGTATTTGGCTACCTTAAGAGGGTCGTAGTTTCTCCTGCCGGCTGCTCCCATTGCTTTAGGCCTTTATCATTCTTGCTATGGCCAGTCCTACAGAACCGATATGCCACTGTATGTCCACCTTAAAGTCGTCACAGTCATTCCCACTACGAGTTTCTCGAGTTAGCAAATGTACTTCGCCGGATGACGAGGCATTTGGCTACCTTAAGAGAGTCATAGTTACTGCAGCCGAATGCTCCCCTTCCTTTGAATCTTTTCCTCTCTTTAATTCGTACTGTGGAATGTCCAATCAGAAGCGAAACGCTGCAAGTAGTCCACCTTAACGATGTCTGAGTTACTCCAACGACGATATCCACGAGTTTTCAAATAGATTTCGCAGAGTGACGAGGCATTTGGCTACCTTAAGAGAGTCATAGTTACTGCTGCCCGCTGCTCCCCCTTCTTTGAATCTTTCCTTTCTTTAATTCGTATTGCGGCCAGTCCTGCAGAAGCGAAATGGTACAGCATGTCCACCTTAACGTTGTCTGAGCTACTCCAACGCCGATATCCTCGAGTTTTTAAATAAATTGCGCAGAGTGACGTGGTATTTGGCTACCTTAAGAGGGTCGTAGTTTCTCCTGCCGGCTGCTCCCATTGCTTTAGGCCTTTATCATTCTTGCTATGGCCAGTCCTACAGAACCGATATGCCACTGTATGTCCACCTTAAAGTCGTCACAGTCATTCCCACTACGAGTTTCTCGAGTTAGCAAATGTACTTCGCCGGATGACGAGGCATTTGGCTACCTTAAGAGAGTCATAGTTACTGCAGCCGAATGCTCCCCTTCCTTTGAATCTTTTCCTCTCTTTAATTCGTACTGTGGAATGTCCAATCAGAAGCGAAACGCTGCAAGTAGTCCACCTTAACGATGTCTGAGTTACTCCAACGACGATATCCACGAGTTTTCAAATAGATTTCGCAGAGTGACGAGGCATTTGGCTACCTTAAGAGACTCATAGTTACTGCTGCCCACTGCTCCCCCTTCTTTGAATCTTTCCTTTCTTTAATTCGTATTGCGGCCAGTCCTGCAGAAGCGAAATGGTACAGCATGTCCACCTTAACGTTGTCTGAGCTACTCCAACGCCGATATCCTCGAGTTTTCAAATAAATTGCGCAGAGTGACGTGGTATTTGGCTACCTTAAGAGGGTCGTAGTTTCTCCTGCCGGCTGCTCCCATTGCTTTAGGCCTTTATCATTCTTGCTATGGCCAGTCCTACAGAACCGATATGCCACTGTATGTCCACCTTAAAGTCGTCACAGTCATTCCCACTACGAGTTTCTCGAGTTAGCAAATGTACTTCGCCGGATGACGAGGCATTTGGCTACCTTAAGAGAGTCATAGTTACTGCAGCCGAATGCTCCCCTTCCTTTGAATCTTTTCCTCTCTTTAATTCGTACTGTGGAATGTCCAATCAGAAGCGAAACGCTGCAAGTAGTCCACCTTAACGATGTCTGAGTTACTCCAACGACGATATCCACGAGTTTTCAAATAGATTTCGCAGAGTGACGAGGCATTTGGCTACCTTAAGAGACTCATAGTTACTGCTGCCCACTGCTCCCCCTTCTTTGAATCTTTCCTTTCTTTAATTCGTATTGCGGCCAGTCCTGCAGAAGCGAAATGGTACAGCATGTCCACCTTAACGTTGTCTGAGCTACTCCAACGCCGATATCCTCGAGTTTTCAAATAAATTGCGCAGAGTGACGTGGTATTTGGCTACCTTAAGAGGGTCGTAGTTTCTCCTGCCGGCTGCTCCCATTGCTTTAGGCCTTTATCATTCTTGCTATGGCCAGTCCTACAGAACCGATATGCCACTGTATGTCCACCTTAAAGTCGTCACAGTCATTCCCACTACGAGTTTCTCGAGTTAGCAAATGTACTTCGCCGGATGACGAGGCATTTGGCTACCTTAAGAGAGTCATAGTTACTGCAGCCGAATGCTCCCCTTCCTTTGAATCTTTTCCTCTCTTTAATTCGTACTGTGGAATGTCCAATCAGAAGCGAAACGCTGCAAGTAGTCCACCTTAGCGATGTCTGAGTTACTCCAACGACGATATCCACGAGTTTTCAAATAGATTTCGCAGAGTGACGAGGCATTTGGCTACCTTAAGAGACTCATAGTTACTGCTGCCCACTGCTCCCCCTTCTTTGAATCTTTCCTTTCTTTAATTCGTATTGCGGCCAGTCCTGCAGAAGCGAAATGGTACAGCATGTCCACCTTAACGTTGTCTGAGCTACTCCAACGCCGATATCCTCGAGTTTTCAAATAAATTGCGCAGAGTGACGTGGTATTTGGCTACCTTAAGAGGGTCGTAGTTTCTCCTGCCGGCTGCTCCCATTGCTTTAGGCCTTTATCATTCTTGCTATGGCCAGTCCTACAGAACCGATATGCCACTGTATGTCCACCTTAAAGTCGTCACAGTCATTCCCACTACGAGTTTCTCGAGTTAGCAAATGTACTTCGCCGGATGACGAGGCATTTGGCTACCTTAAGAGAGTCATAGTTACTGCAGCCGAATGCTCCCCTTCCTTTGAATCTTTTCCTCTCTTTAATTCGTACTGTGGAATGTCCAATCAGAAGCGAAACGCTGCAAGTAGTCCACCTTAACGATGTCTGAGTTACTCCAACGACGATATCCACGAGTTTTCAAATAGATTTCGCAGAGTGACGAGGCATTTGGCTACCTTAAGAGAGTCATAGTTACTGCTGCCCGCTGCTCCCCCTTCTTTGAATCTTTCCTTTCTTTAATTCGTATTGCGGCCAGTCCTGCAGAAGCGAAATGGTACAGCATGTCCACCTTAACGTTGTCTGAGCTACTCCAACGCCGATATCCTCGAGTTTTTAAATAAATTGCGCAGAGTGACGTGGTATTTGGCTACCTTAAGAGGGTCGTAGTTTCTCCTGCCGGCTGCTCCCATTGCTTTAGGCCTTTATCATTCTTGCTATGGCCAGTCCTACAGAACCGATATGCCACTGTATGTCCACCTTAAAGTCGTCACAGTCATTCCCACTACGAGTTTCTCGAGTTAGCAAATGTACTTCGCCGGATGACGAGGCATTTGGCTACCTTAAGAGAGTCATAGTTACTGCAGCCGAATGCTCCCCTTCCTTTGAATCTTTTCCTCTCTTTAATTCGTACTGTGGAATGTCCAATCAGAAGCGAAACGCTGCAAGTAGTCCACCTTAACGATGTCTGAGTTACTCCAACGACGATATCCACGAGTTTTCAAATAGATTTCGCAGAGTGACGAGGCATTTGGCTACCTTAAGAGACTCATAGTTACTGCTGCCCACTGCTCCCCCTTCTTTGAATCTTTCCTTTCTTTAATTCGTATTGCGGCCAGTCCTGCAGAAGCGAAATGGTACAGCATGTCCACCTTAACGTTGTCTGAGCTACTCCAACGCCGATATCCTCGAGTTTTCAAATAAATTGCGCAGAGTGACGTGGTATTTGGCTACCTTAAGAGGGTCGTAGTTTCTCCTGCCGGCTGCTCCCATTGCTTTAGGCCTTTATCATTCTTGCTATGGCCAGTCCTACAGAACCGATATGCCACTGTATGTCCACCTTAAAGTCGTCACAGTCATTCCCACTACGAGTTTCTCGAGTTAGCAAATGTACTTCGCCGGATGACGAGGCATTTGGCTACCTTAAGAGAGTCATAGTTACTGCAGCCGAATGCTCCCCTTCCTTTGAATCTTTTCCTCTCTTTAATTCGTACTGTGGAATGTCCAATCAGAAGCGAAACGCTGCAAGTAGTCCACCTTAACGATGTCTGAGTTACTCCAACGACGATATCCACGAGTTTTCAAATAGATTTCGCAGAGTGACGAGGCATTTGGCTACCTTAAGAGACTCATAGTTACTGCTGCCCACTGCTCCCCCTTCTTTGAATCTTTCCTTTCTTTAATTCGTATTGCGGCCAGTCCTGCAGAAGCGAAATGGTACAGCATGTCCACCTTAACGTTGTCTGAGCTACTCCAACGCCGATATCCTCGAGTTTTCAAATAAATTGCGCAGAGTGACGTGGTATTTGGCTACCTTAAGAGGGTCGTAGTTTCTCCTGCCGGCTGCTCCCATTGCTTTAGGCCTTTATCATTCTTGCTATGGCCAGTCCTACAGAACCGATATGCCACTGTATGTCCACCTTAAAGTCGTCACAGTCATTCCCACTACGAGTTTCTCGAGTTAGCAAATGTACTTCGCCGGATGACGAGGCATTTGGCTACCTTAAGAGAGTCATAGTTACTGCAGCCGAATGCTCCCCTTCCTTTGAATCTTTTCCTCTCTTTAATTCGTACTGTGGAATGTCCAATCAGAAGCGAAACGCTGCAAGTAGTCCACCTTAACGATGTCTGAGTTACTCCAACGACGATATCCACGAGTTTTCAAATAGATTTCGCAGAGTGACGAGGCATTTGGCTACCTTAAGAGACTCATAGTTACTGCTGCCCACTGCTCCCCCTTCTTTGAATCTTTCCTTTCTTTAATTCGTATTGTGGCCAGTCCTGCAGAAGCGAAATGGTACAGCATGTCCACCTTAACGTTGTCTGAGCTACTCCAACGCCGATATCCTCGAGTTTTCAAATAAATTGCGCAGAGTGACGTGGTATTTGGCTACCTTAAGAGGGTCGTAGTTTCTCCTGCCGGCTGCTCCCATTGCTTTAGGCCTTTATCATTCTTGCTATGGCCAGTCCTACAGAACCGATATGCCACTGTATGTCCACCTTAAAGTCGTCACAGTCATTCCCACTACGAGTTTCTCGAGTTAGCAAATGTACTTCGCCGGATGACGAGGCATTTGGCTACCTTAAGAGAGTCATAGTTACTGCAGCCGAATGCTCCCCTTCCTTTGAATCTTTTCCTCTCTTTAATTCGTACTGTGGAATGTCCAATCAGAAGCGAAACGCTGCAAGTAGTCCACCTTAACGATGTCTAAGTTACTCCAACGACGATATCCACGAGTTTTCAAATAGATTTCGCAGAGTGACGAGGCATTTGGCTACCTTAAGAGACTCATAGTTACTGCTGCCCACTGCTCCCCCTTCTTTGAATCTTTCCTTTCTTTAATTCGTATTGCGGCCAGTCCTGCAGAAGCGAAATGGTACAGCATGTCCACCTTAACGTTGTCTGAGCTACTCCAACGCCGATATCCTCGAGTTTTCAAATAAATTGCGCAGAGTGACGTGGTATTTGGCTACCTTAAGAGGGTCGTAGTTTCTCCTGCCGGCTGCTCCCATTGCTTTAGGCCTTTATCATTCTTGCTATGGCCAGTCCTACAGAACCGATATGCCACTGTATGTCCACCTTAAAGTCGTCACAGTCATTCCCACTACGAGTTTCTCGAGTTAGCAAATGTACTTCGCCGGATGACGAGGCATTTGGCTACCTTAAGAGAGTCATAGTTACTGCAGCCGAATGCTCCCCTTCCTTTGAATCTTTTCCTCTCTTTAATTCGTACTGTGGAATGTCCAATCAGAAGCGAAACGCTGCAAGTAGTCCACCTTAACGATGTCTGAGTTACTCCAACGACGATATCCACGAGTTTTCAAATAGATTTCGCAGAGTGACGAGGCATTTGGCTACCTTAAGAGAGTCATAGTTACTGCTGCCCGCTGCTCCCCCTTCTTTGAATCTTTCCTTTCTTTAATTCGTATTGCGGCCAGTCCTGCAGAAGCGAAATGGTACAGCATGTCCACCTTAACGTTGTCTGAGCTACTCCAACGCCGATATCCTCGAGTTTTCAAATAAATTGCGCAGAGTGACGTGGTATTTGGCTACCTTAAGAGGGTCGTAGTTTCTCCTGCCGGCTGCTCCCATTGCTTTAGGCCTTTATCATTCTTGCTATGGCCAGTCCTACAGAACCGATATGCCACTGTATGTCCACCTTAAAGTCGTCACAGTCATTCCCACTACGAGTTTCTCGAGTTAGCAAATGTACTTCGCCGGATGACGAGGCATTTGGCTACCTTAAGAGAGTCATAGTTACTGCAGCCGAATGCTCCCCTTCCTTTGAATCTTTTCCTCTCTTTAATTCGTACTGTGGAATGTCCAATCAGAAGCGAAACGCTGCAAGTAGTCCACCTTAACGATGTCTGAGTTACTCCAACGACGATATCCACGAGTTTTCAAATAGATTTCGCAGAGTGACGAGGCATTTGGCTATCAACAGCCGTCTTTATTCAAAATAATATTTGAATAACACAAAATATATACATATATAGTACGTGGCAGGTGTTTGACGCCATGTCCGCCACCGAGGTGGGGACTTACAGGGCGGTACCACAAGATACAGGTATAAAACTAACATACACATATACATATATATCAGTGCGGAAGAACAACAACAAAAGACACAAAATAAAGACACAAAGAAGGAAGAACAAAGACGGTTTATTCCTCCTGTGGATAGGCCCCAGGAGTCAAGGCGAAGAGACTCATAGTTACTGCTGCCCACTGCTCCCCCTTCTTTGAATCTTTCCTTTCTTTAATTCGTATTGCGGCCAGTCCTGCAGAAGCGAAATGGTACAGCATGTCCACCTTAACGTTGTCTGAGCTACTCCAACGCCGATATCCTCGAGTTTTCAAATAAATTGCGCAGAGTGACGTGGTATTTGGCTACCTTAAGAGGGTCGTAGTTTCTCCTGCCGGCTGCTCCCATTGCTTTAGGCCTTTATCATTCTTGCTATGGCCAGTCCTACAGAACCGATATGCCACTGTATGTCCACCTTAAAGTCGTCACAGTCATTCCCACTACGAGTTTCTCGAGTTAGCAAATGTACTTCGCCGGATGACGAGGCATTTGGCTACCTTAAGAGAGTCATAGTTACTGCAGCCGAATGCTCCCCTTCCTTTGAATCTTTTCCTCTCTTTAATTCGTACTGTGGAATGTCCAATCAGAAGCGAAACGCTGCAAGTAGTCCACCTTAACGATGTCTGAGTTACTCCAAGGACGATATCCACGAGTTTTCAAATAAATTTCGCAGAGTGACGAGGCATTTGGCTACCTTAAGAGACTCATAGTTACTGCTGCCCACTGCTCCCCCTTCTTTGAATCTTTCCTTTCTTTAATTCGTATTGCGGCCAGTCCTGCAGAAGCGAAATGGTACAGCATGTCCACCTTAACGTTGTCTGAGCTACTCCAACGCCGATATCCTCGAGTTTTCAAATAAATTGCGCAGAGTGACGTGGTATTTGGCTACCTTAAGAGGGTCGTAGTTTCTCCTGCCGGCTGCTCCCATTGCTTTAGGCCTTTATCATTCTTGCTATGGCCAGTCCTACAGAACCGATATGCCACTGTATGTCCACCTTAAAGTCGTCACAGTCATTCCCACTACGAGTTTCTCGAGTTAGCAAATGTACTTCGCCGGATGACGAGGCATTTGGCTACCTTAAGAGAGTCATAGTTACTGCAGCCGAATGCTCCCCTTCCTTTGAATCTTTTCCTCTCTTTAATTCGTACTGTGGAATGTCCAATCAGAAGCGAAACGCTGCAAGTAGTCCACCTTAACGATGTCTGAGTTACTCCAACGACGATATCCACGAGTTTTCAAATAGATTTCGCAGAGTGACGAGGCATTTGGCTACCTTAAGAGACTCATAGTTACTGCTACCCACTGCTCCCCCTTCTTTGAATCTTTCCTTTCTTTAATTCGTATTGCGGCCAGTCCTGCAGAAGCGAAATGGTACAGCATGTCCACCTTAACGTTGTCTGAGCTACTCCAACGCCGATATCCTCGAGTTTTCAAATAAATTGCGCAGAGTGACGTGGTATTTGGCTACCTTAAGAGGGTCGTAGTTTCTCCTGCCGGCTGCTCCCATTGCTTTAGGCCTTTATCATTCTTGCTATGGCCAGTCCTACAGAACCGATATGCCACTGTATGTCCACCTTAAAGTCGTCACAGTCATTCCCACTACGAGTTTCTCGAGTTAGCAAATGTACTTCGCCGGATGACGAGGCATTTGGCTACCTTAAGAGAGTCATAGTTACTGCAGCCGAATGCTCCCCTTCCTTTGAATCTTTTCCTCTCTTTAATTCGTACTGTGGAATGTCCAATCAGAAGCGAAACGCTGCAAGTAGTCCACCTTAACGATGTCTAAGTTACTCCAACGACGATATCCACGAGTTTTCAAATAGATTTCGCAGAGTGACGAGGCATTTGGCTACCTTAAGAGACTCATAGTTACTGCTGCCCACTGCTCCCCCTTCTTTGAATCTTTCCTTTCTTTAATTCGTATTGCGGCCAGTCCTGCAGAAGCGAAATGGTACAGCATGTCCACCTTAACGTTGTCTGAGCTACTCCAACGCCGATATCCTCGAGTTTTCAAATAAATTGCGCAGAGTGACGTGGTATTTGGCTACCTTAAGAGGGTCGTAGTTTCTCCTGCCGGCTGCTCCCATTGCTTTAGGCCTTTATCATTCTTGCTATGGCCAGTCCTACAGAACCGATATGCCACTGTATGTCCACCTTAAAGTCGTCACAGTCATTCCCACTACGAGTTTCTCGAGTTAGCAAATGTACTTCGCCGGATGACGAGGCATTTGGCTACCTTAAGAGAGTCATAGTTACTGCAGCCGAATGCTCCCCTTCCTTTGAATCTTTTCCTCTCTTTAATTCGTACTGTGGAATGTCCAATCAGAAGCGAAACGCTGCAAGTAGTCCACCTTAACGATGTCTGAGTTACTCCAACGACGATATCCACGAGTTTCCAAATAGATTTCGCAGAGTGACGAGGCATTTGGCTACCTTAAGAGAGTCATAGTTACTGCTGCCCGCTGCTCCCCCTTCTTTGAATCTTTCCTTTCTTTAATTCGTATTGCGGCCAGTCCTGCAGAAGCGAAATGGTACAGCATGTCCACCTTAACGTTGTCTGAGCTACTCCAACGCCGATATCCTCGAGTTTTCAAATAAATTGCGCAGAGTGACGTGGTATTTGGCTACCTTAAGAGGGTCGTAGTTTCTCCTGCCGGCTGCTCCCATTGCTTTAGGCCTTTATCATTCTTGCTATGGCCAGTCCTACAGAACCGATATGCCACTGTATGTCCACCTTAAAGTCGTCACAGTCATTCCCACTACGAGTTTCTCGAGTTAGCAAATGTACTTCGCCGGATGACGAGGCATTTGGCTACCTTAAGAGAGTCATAGTTACTGCAGCCGAATGCTCCCCTTCCTTTGAATCTTTTCCTCTCTTTAATTCGTACTGTGGAATGTCCAATCAGAAGCGAAACGCTGCAAGTAGTCCACCTTAACGATGTCTGAGTTACTCCAACGACGATATCCACGAGTTTTCAAATAGATTTCGCAGAGTGACGAGGCATTTGGCTACCTTAAGAGACTCATAGTTACTGCTGCCCACTGCTCCCCCTTCTTTGAATCTTTCCTTTCTTTAATTCGTATTGCGGCCAGTCCTGCAGAAGCGAAATGGTACAGCATGTCCACCTTAACGTTGTCTGAGCTACTCCAACGCCGATATCCTCGAGTTTTCAAATAAATTGCGCAGAGTGACGTGGTATTTGGCTACCTTAAGAGGGTCGTAGTTTCTCCTGCCGGCTGCTCCCATTGCTTTAGGCCTTTATCATTCTTGCTATGGCCAGTCCTACAGAACCGATATGCCACTGTATGTCCACCTTAAAGTCGTCACAGTCATTCCCACTACGAGTTTCTCGAGTTAGCAAATGTACTTCGCCGGATGACGAGGCATTTGGCTACCTTAAGAGAGTCATAGTTACTGCAGCCGAATGCTCCCCTTCCTTTGAATCTTTTCCTCTCTTTAATTCGTACTGTGGAATGTCCAATCAGAAGCGAAACGCTGCAAGTAGTCCACCTTAACGATGTCTGAGTTACTCCAACGACGATATCCACGAGTTTTCAAATAGATTTCGCAGAGTGACGAGGCATTTGGCTACCTTAAGAGAGTCATAGTTACTGCTGCCCGCTGCTCCCCCTTCTTTGAATCTTTCCTTTCTTTAATTCGTATTGCGGCCAGTCCTGCAGAAGCGAAATGGTACAGCATGTCCACCTTAACGTTGTCTGAGCTACTCCAACGCCGATATCCTCGAGTTTTCAAATAAATTGCGCAGAGTGACGTGGTATTTGGCTACCTTGAGAGGGTCGTAGTTTCTCCTGCCGGCTGCTCCCATTGCTTTAGGCCTTTATCATTCTTGCTATGGCCAGTCCTACAGAACCGATATGCCACTGTATGTCCACCTTAAAGTCGTCACAGTCATTCCCACTACGAGTTTCTCGAGTTAGCAAATGTACTTCGCCGGATGACGAGGCATTTGGCTACCTTAAGAGAGTCATAGTTACTGCAGCCGAATGCTCCCCTTCCTTTGAATCTTTTCCTCTCTTTAATTCGTACTGTGGAATGTCCAATCAGAAGCGAAACGCTGCAAGTAGTCCACCTTAACGATGTCTGAGTTACTCCAACGACGATATCCACGAGTTTTCAAATAGATTTCGCGGAGTGACGAGGCATTTGGCTACCTTAAGAGACTCATAGTTACTGCTGCCCACTGCTCCCCCTTCTTTGAATCTTTCCTTTCTTTAATTCGTATTGCGGCCAGTCCTGCAGAAGCGAAATGGTACAGCATGTCCACCTTAACGTTGTCTGAGCTACTCCAACGCCGATATCCTCGAGTTTTCAAATAAATTGCGCAGAGTGACGTGGTATTTGGCTACCTTAAGAGGGTCGTAGTTTCTCCTGCCGGCTGCTCCCATTGCTTTAGGCCTTTATCATTCTTGCTATGGCCAGTCCTACAGAACCGATATGCCACTGTATGTCCACCTTAAAGTCGTCACAGTCATTCCCACTACGAGTTTCTCGAGTTAGCAAATGTACTTCGCCGGATGACGAGGCATTTGGCTACCTTAAGAGAGTCATAGTTACTGCAGCCGAATGCTCCCCTTCCTTTGAATCTTTTCCTCTCTTTAATTCGTACTGTGGAATGTCCAATCAGAAGCGAAACGCTGCAAGTAGTCCACCTTAACGATGTCTGAGTTACTCCAACGACGATATCCACGAGTTTTCAAATAGATTTCGCAGAGTGACGAGGCATTTGGCTACCTTAAGAGACTCATAGTTACTGCTGCCCACTGCTCCCCCTTCTTTGAATCTTTCCTTTCTTTAATTCGTATTGCGGCCAGTCCTGCAGAAGCGAAATGGTACAGCATGTCCACCTTAACGTTGTCTGAGCTACTCCAACGCCGATATCCTCGAGTTTTCAAATAAATTGCGCAGAGTGACGTGGTATTTGGCTACCTTAAGAGGGTCGTAGTTTCTCCTGCCGGCTGCTCCCATTGCTTTAGGCCTTTATCATTCTTGCTATGGCCAGTCCTACAGAACCGATATGCCACTGTATGTCCACCTTAAAGTCGTCACAGTCATTCCCACTACGAGTTTCTCGAGTTAGCAAATGTACTTCGCCGGATGACGAGGCATTTGGCTACCTTAAGAGAGTCATAGTTACTGCAGCCGAATGCTCCCCTTCCTTTGAATCTTTTCCTCTCTTTAATTCGTACTGTGGAATGTCCAATCAGAAGCGAAACGCTGCAAGTAGTCCACCTTAACGATGTCTGAGTTACTCCAACGACGATATCCACGAGTTTTCAAATAGATTTCGCAGAGTGACGAGGCATTTGGCTACCTTAAGAGAGTCATAGTTACTGCTGCCCGCTGCTCCCCCTTCTTTGAATCTTTCCTTTCTTTAATTCGTATTGCGGCCAGTCCTGCAGAAGCGAAATGGTACAGCATGTCCACCTTAACGTTGTCTGAGCTACTCCAACGCCGATATCCTCGAGTTTTCAAATAAATTGCGCAGAGTGACGTGGTATTTGGCTACCTTAAGAGGGTCGTAGTTTCTCCTGCCGGCTGCTCCCATTGCTTTAGGCCTTTATCATTCTTGCTATGGCCAGTCCTACAGAACCGATATGCCACTGTATGTCCACCTTAAAGTCGTCACAGTCATTCCCACTACGAGTTTCTCGAGTTAGCAAATGTACTTCGCCGGATGACGAGGCATTTGGCTACCTTAAGAGAGTCATAGTTACTGCAGCCGAATGCTCCCCTTCCTTTGAATCTTTTCCTCTCTTTAATTCGTACTGTGGAATGTCCAATCAGAAGCGAAACGCTGCAAGTAGTCCACCTTAA
Organism: Schistocerca americana; assembly: GCF_021461395.2. Classification (NCBI taxonomy): domain Eukaryota; kingdom Metazoa; phylum Arthropoda; class Insecta; order Orthoptera; family Acrididae; genus Schistocerca; species Schistocerca americana. The sequence goes on along the minus strand of NC_060127.1, from coordinate 214,113,004 downwards.
CGATGTCTGAGTTACTCCAACGACGATATCCACGAGTTTTCAAATAGATTTCGCAGAGTGACGAGGCATTTTGCTACCTTAAGAGACTCATAGTTACTGCTGCCCGCTGCTCCCCCTTCTTTGAATCTTTCCTTTCTTTAATTAGTATTGCGGCCAGTCCTGCAGAAGCGAAATGGTACAGCATGTCCACCTTAACGTTGTCTGAGCTACTCCAACGCCGATATCCTCGAGTTTTCAAATAAATTGCGCAGAGTGACGTGGTATTTGGCTACCTTGAGAGGGTCGTAGTTTCTCCTGCCGGCTGCTCCCATTGCTTTAGGCCTTTATCATTCTTGCTATGGCCAGTCCTACAGAACCGATATGCCACTGTATGTCCACCTTAAAGTCGTCACAGTCATTCCCACTACGAGTTTCTCGAGTTAGCAAATGTACTTCGCCGGATGACGAGGCATTTGGCTACCTTAAGAGAGTCATAGTTACTGCAGCCGAATTCTCCCCTTCCTTTGAATCTTTTCCTCTCTTTAATTCGTACTGTGGAATGTCCAATCAGAAGCGAAACGCTGCAAGTAGTCCACCTTAACGATGTCTGAGTTACTCCAACGACGATATCCACGAGTTTTCAAATAGATTTCGCAGAGTGACGAGGCATTTGGCTACCTTAAGAGACTCATAGTTACTGCTGCCCACTGCTCCCCCTTCTTTGAATCTTTCCTTTCTTTAATTCGTATTGCGGCCAGTCCTGCAGAAGCGAAATGGTACAGCATGTCCACCTTAACGTTGTCTGAGCTACTCCAACGCCGATATCCTCGAGTTTTCAAATAAATTGCGCAGAGTGACGTGGTATTTGGCTACCTTAAGAGGGTCGTAGTTTCTCCTGCCGGCTGCTCCCATTGCTTTAGGCCTTTATCATTCTTGCTATGGCCAGTCCTACAGAACCGATATGCCACTGTATGTCCACCTTAAAGTCGTCACAGTCATTCCCACTACGAGTTTCTCGAGTTAGCAAATGTACTTCGCCGGATGACGAGGCATTTGGCTACCTTAAGAGAGTCATAGTTACTGCAGCCGAATGCTCCCCTTCCTTTGAATCTTTTCCTCTCTTTAATTCGTACTGTGGAATGTCCAATCAGAAGCGAAACGCTGCAAGTAGTCCACCTTAACGATGTCTGAGTTACTCCAACGACGATATCCACGAGTTTTCAAATAGATTTCGCAGAGTGACGAGGCATTTGGCTACCTTAAGAGAGTCATAGTTACTGCTGCCCGCTGCTCCCCCTTCTTTGAATCTTTCCTTTCTTTAATTCGTATTGCGGCCAGTCCTGCAGAAGCGAAATGGTACAGCATGTCCACCTTAACGTTGTCTGAGCTACTCCAACGCCGATATCCTCGAGTTTTCAAATAAATTGCGCAGAGTGACGTGGTATTTGGCTACCTTAAGAGGGTCGTAGTTTCTCCTGCCGGCTGCTCCCATTGCTTTAGGCCTTTATCATTCTTGCTATGGCCAGTCCTACAGAACCGATATGCCACTGTATGTCCACCTTAAAGTCGTCACAGTCAATCCCACTACGAGTTTCTCGAGTTAGCAAATGTACTTCGCCGGATGACGAGGCATTTGGCTACCTTAAGAGAGTCATAGTTACTGCAGCCGAATGCTCCCCTTCCTTTGAATCTTTTCCTCTCTTTAATTCGTACTGTGGAATGTCCAATCAGAAGCGAAACGCTGCAAGTAGTCCACCTTAACGATGTCTGAGTTACTCCAACGACGATATCCACGAGTTTTCAAATAGATTTCGCAGAGTGACGAGGCATTTGGCTACCTTAAGAGAGTCATAGTTACTGCTGCCCGCTGCTCCCCCTTCTTTGAATCTTTCCTTTCTTTAATTAGTATTGCGGCCAGTCCTGCAGAAGCGAAATGGTACAGCATGTCCACCTTAACGTTGTCTGAGCTACTCCAACGCCGATATCCTCGAGTTTTCAAATAAATTGCGCAGAGTGACGTGGTATTTGGCTACCTTAAGAGGGTCGTAGTTTCTCCTGCCGGCTGCTCCCATTGCTTTAGGCCTTTATCATTCTTGCTATGGCCAGTCCTACAGAACCGATATGCCACTGTATGTCCACCTTAAAGTCGTCACAGTCATTCCCACTACGAGTTTCTTGAGTTAGCAAATGTACTTCGCCGGATGACGAGGCATTTGGCTACCTTAAGAGAGTCATAGTTACTGCAGCCGAATGCTCCCCTTCCTTTGAATCTTTTCCTCTCTTTAATTCGTACTGTGGAATGTCCAATCAGAAGCGAAACGCTGCAAGTAGTCCACCTTAACGATGTCTGAGTTACTCCAACGACGATATCCACGAGTTTTCAAATAGATTTCGCAGAGTGACGAGGCATTTGGCTACCTTAAGAGACTCATAGTTACTGCTGCCCACTGCTCCCCCTTCTTTGAATCTTTCCTTTCTTTAATTCGTATTGCGGCCAGTCCTGCAGAAGCGAAATGGTACAGCATGTCCACCTTAACGTTGTCTGAGCTACTCCAACGCCGATATCCTCGAGTTTTCAAATAAATTGCGCAGAGTGACGTGGTATTTGGCTACCTTAAAAGGGTCGTAGTTTCTCCTGCCGGCTGCTCCCATTGCTTTAGGCCTTTATCATTCTTGCTATGGCCAGTCCTACAGAACCGATATGCCACTGTATGTCCACCTTAAAGTCGTCACAGTCATTCCCACTACGAGTTTCTCGAGTTAGCAAATGTACTTCGCCGGATGACGAGGCATTTGGCTACCTTAAGAGAGTCATAGTTACTGCAGCCGAATGCTCCCCTTCCTTTGAATCTTTTCCTCTCTTTAATTCGTACTGTGGAATGTCCAATCAGAAGCGAAACGCTGCAAGTAGTCCACCTTAACGATGTCTGAGTTACTCCAACGACGATATCCACGAGTTTTCAAATAGATTTCGCAGCGTGACGAGGCATTTGGCTACCTTAAGAGAGTCATAGTTACGGCTGCCCGCTGCTCCCCCTTCTTTGAATCTTTCCTTTCTTTAATTCGTATTGCGGCCAGTCCTGCAGAAGCGAAATGGTACAGCATGTCCACCTTAACGTTGTCTGAGTTACTCCAACGACGATATCCTCGGGTTTTCAAATAAATTTCGCAGAGTGACGAGGCATTTGGCTACCTTAAGAGAGTCATAGTTACTCCTGCCGGCTGCTCCCATTTCTTTAGGCCTTTATCATTCTTGCTATGGCCAGTCCTACCGAACCGATATGCCACTGTATGTCCACCTTAACGTCGTCACAGTTACTCCCAATACGAGTTTCTCGAGTTAGCAAATGTACTTCGCAGGATGACGAGGCATTTGGCAACCTTAAGAGAGTCATAGTTACTGCAGCCAGATGCTCGCCTTCCTTTGAATGTTCGCTCTCTTTCATTCGTACTGCGGAATGTCCAAGCAGAAGCGAAATGCTGCAACTTGTCCACCTTAACGTAGTCTGAGTTATTAAAACGACTATATCGACGAGTTTTCAAATAAATTTCGCAGAGTGACAAGGCATTTGGCTACCTTAAGAGAGTCATAGTTACTCCTGCCGGCTGCTCCCATTTCTTTAGGAATTTATCATTCTTGCTATGGCCAGTCCTACAGAACCGATATGCCACTGTATGTCCACCTTAAAGTCGTCACAGTCATTCCCACTACGAGTTTCTCGAGTTAGCAAATGTACTTCGCCGGATGACGAGGCATTTGGCTACCTTAAGAGAGTCATAGTTACTGCAGCCGAATGCTCCCCTTCCTTTGAATCTTTTCCTCTCTTTAATTCGTACTGTGGAATGTCCAATCAGAAGCGAAACGCTGCAAGTAGTCCACCTTAACGATGTCTGAGTTACTCCAACGACGATATCCACGAGTTTTCAAATAGATTTCGCAGAGTGACGAGGCATTTGGCTACCTTAAGAGAGTCATAGTTACTGCTGCCCGCTGCTCCCCCTTCTTTGAATCTTTCCTTTCTTTAATTAGTATTGCGGCCAGTCCTGCAGAAGCGAAATGGTACAGCATGTCCACCTTAACGTTGTCTGAGCTACTCCAACGCCGATATCCTCGAGTTTTCAAATAAATTGCGCAGAGTGACGTGGTATTTGGCTACCTTGAGAGGGTCGTAGTTTCTCCTGCCGGCTGCTCCCATTGCTTTAGGCCTTTATCATTCTTGCTATGGCCAGTCCTACAGAACCGATATGCCACTGTATGTCCACCTTAAAGTCGTCACAGTCATTCCCACTACGAGTTTCTCGAGTTAGCAAATGTACTTCGCCGGATGACGAGGCATTTGGCTACCTTAAGAGAGTCATAGTTACTGCAGCCGAATGCTCCCCTTCCTTTGAATCTTTTCCTCTCTTTAATTCGTACTGTGGAATGTCCAATCAGAAGCGAAACGCTGCAAGTAGTCCACCTTAACGATGTCTGAGTTACTCCAACGACGATATCCACGAGTTTTCAAATAGATTTCGCAGAGTGACGAGGCATTTGGCTACCTTAAGAGACTCATAGTTACTGCTGCCCACTGCTCCCCCTTCTTTGAATCTTTCCTTTCTTTAATTCGTATTGCGGCCAGTCCTGCAGAAGCGAAATGGTACAGCATGTCCACCTTAACGTTGTCTGAGCTACTCCAACGCCGATATCCTCGAGTTTTCAAATAAATTGCGCAGAGTGACGTGGTATTTGGCTACCTTAAGAGGGTCGTAGTTTCTCCTGCCGGCTGCTCCCATTGCTTTAGGCCTTTATCATTCTTGCTATGGCCAGTCCTACAGAACCGATATGCCACTGTATGTCCACCTTAAAGTCGTCACAGTCATTCCCACTACGAGTTTCTCGAGTTAGCAAATGTACTTCGCCGGATGACGAGGCATTTGGCTACCTTAAGAGAGTCATAGTTACTGCAGCCGAATGCTCCCCTTCCTTTGAATCTTTTCCTCTCTTTAATTCGTACTGTGGAATGTCCAATCAGAAGCGAAACGCTGCAAGTAGTCCACCTTAACGATGTCTGAGTTACTCCAACGACGATATCCACGAGTTTTCAAATAGATTTCGCAGAGTGACGAGGCATTTGGCTACCTTAAGAGAGTCATAGTTACTGCTGCCCGCTGCTCCCCCTTCTTTGAATCTTTCCTTTCTTTAATTCGTATTGCGGCCAGTCCTGCAGAAGCGAAATGGTACAGCATGTCCACCTTAACGTTGTCTGAGCTACTCCAACGCCGATATCCTCGAGTTTTCAAATAAATTGCGCAGAGTGACGTGGTATTTGGCTACCTTAAGAGGGTCGTAGTTTCTCCTGCCGGCTGCTCCCATTGCTTTAGGCCTTTATCATTCTTGCTATGGCCAGTCCTACAGAACCGATATGCCACTGTATGTCCACCTTAAAGTCGTCACAGTCAATCCCACTACGAGTTTCTCGAGTTAGCAAATGTACTTCGCCGGATGACGAGGCATTTGGCTACCTTAAGAGAGTCATAGTTACTGCAGCCGAATGCTCCCCTTCCTTTGAATCTTTTCCTCTCTTTAATTCGTACTGTGGAATGTCCAATCAGAAGCGAAACGCTGCAAGTAGTCCACCTTAACGATGTCTGAGTTACTCCAACGACGATATCCACGAGTTTTCAAATAGATTTCGCAGAGTGACGAGGCATTTGGCTACCTTAAGAGAGTCATAGTTACTGCTGCCCGCTGCTCCCCCTTCTTTGAATCTTTCCTTTCTTTAATTAGTATTGCGGCCAGTCCTGCAGAAGCGAAATGGTACAGCATGTCCACCTTAACGTTGTCTGAGCTACTCCAACGCCGATATCCTCGAGTTTTCAAATAAATTGCGCAGAGTGACGTGGTATTTGGCTACCTTAAGAGGGTCGTAGTTTCTCCTGCCGGCTGCTCCCATTGCTTTAGGCCTTTATCATTCTTGCTATGGCCAGTCCTACAGAACCGATATGCCACTGTATGTCCACCTTAAAGTCGTCACAGTCATTCCCACTACGAGTTTCTTGAGTTAGCAAATGTACTTCGCCGGATGACGAGGCATTTGGCTACCTTAAGAGAGTCATAGTTACTGCAGCCGAATGCTCCCCTTCCTTTGAATCTTTTCCTCTCTTTAATTCGTACTGTGGAATGTCCAATCAGAAGCGAAACGCTGCAAGTAGTCCACCTTAACGATGTCTGAGTTACTCCAACGACGATATCCACGAGTTTTCAAATAGATTTCGCAGAGTGACGAGGCATTTGGCTACCTTAAGAGACTCATAGTTACTGCTGCCCACTGCTCCCCCTTCTTTGAATCTTTCCTTTCTTTAATTCGTATTGCGGCCAGTCCTGCAGAAGCGAAATGGTACAGCATGTCCACCTTAACGTTGTCTGAGCTACTCCAACGCCGATATCCTCGAGTTTTCAAATAAATTGCGCAGAGTGACGTGGTATTTGGCTACCTTAAAAGGGTCGTAGTTTCTCCTGCCGGCTGCTCCCATTGCTTTAGGCCTTTATCATTCTTGCTATGGCCAGTCCTACAGAACCGATATGCCACTGTATGTCCACCTTAAAGTCGTCACAGTCATTCCCACTACGAGTTTCTCGAGTTAGCAAATGTACTTCGCCGGATGACGAGGCATTTGGCTACCTTAAGAGAGTCATAGTTACTGCAGCCGAATGCTCCCCTTCCTTTGAATCTTTTCCTCTCTTTAATTCGTACTGTGGAATGTCCAATCAGAAGCGAAACGCTGCAAGTAGTCCACCTTAACGATGTCTGAGTTACTCCAACGACGATATCCACGAGTTTTCAAATAGATTTCGCAGCGTGACGAGGCATTTGGCTACCTTAAGAGAGTCATAGTTACGGCTGCCCGCTGCTCCCCCTTCTTTGAATCTTTCCTTTCTTTAATTCGTATTGCGGCCAGTCCTGCAGAAGCGAAATGGTACAGCATGTCCACCTTAACGTTGTCTGAGTTACTCCAACGACGATATCCTCGGGTTTTCAAATAAATTTCGCAGAGTGACGAGGCATTTGGCTACCTTAAGAGAGTCATAGTTACTCCTGCCGGCTGCTCCCATTTCTTTAGGCCTTTATCATTCTTGCTATGGCCAGTCCTACCGAACCGATATGCCACTGTATGTCCACCTTAACGTCGTCACAGTTACTCCCAATACGAGTTTCTCGAGTTAGCAAATGTACTTCGCAGGATGACGAGGCATTTGGCAACCTTAAGAGAGTCATAGTTACTGCAGCCAGATGCTCGCCTTCCTTTGAATGTTCGCTCTCTTTCATTCGTACTGCGGAATGTCCAAGCAGAAGCGAAATGCTGCAACTTGTCCACCTTAACGTAGTCTGAGTTATTAAAACGACTATATCGACGAGTTTTCAAATAAATTTCGCAGAGTGACAAGGCATTTGGCTACCTTAAGAGAGTCATAGTTACTCCTGCCGGCTGCTCCCATTTCTTTAGGAATTTATCATTCTTGCTATGGCCAGTCCTACAGAACCGATATGCCACTGTATGTCCACCTTAAAGTCGTCACAGTCATTCCCACTACGAGTTTCTCGAGTTAGCAAATGTACTTCGCCGGATGACGAGGCATTTGGCTACCTTAAGAGAGTCATAGTTACTGCAGCCGAATGCTCCCCTTCCTTTGAATCTTTTCCTCTCTTTAATTCGTACTGTGGAATGTCCAATCAGAAGCGAAACGCTGCAAGTAGTCCACCTTAACGATGTCTGAGTTACTCCAACGACGATATCCACGAGTTTTCAAATAGATTTCGCAGAGTGACGAGGCATTTGGCTACCTTAAGAGAGTCATAGTTACTGCTGCCCGCTGCTCCCCCTTCTTTGAATCTTTCCTTTCTTTAATTCGTATTGCGGCCAGTCCTGCAGAAGCGAAATGGTACAGCATGTCCACCTTAACGTTGTCTGAGCTACTCCAACGCCGATATCCTCGAGTTTTCAAATAAATTGCGCAGAGTGACGTGGTATTTGGCTACCTTGAGAGGGTCGTAGTTTCTCCTGCCGGCTGCTCCCATTGCTTTAGGCCTTTATCATTCTTGCTATGGCCAGTCCTACAGAACCGATATGCCACTGTATGTCCACCTTAAAGTCGTCACAGTCATTCCCACTACGAGTTTCTCGAGTTAGCAAATGTACTTCGCCGGATGACGAGGCATTTGGCTACCTTAAGAGAGTCATAGTTACTGCAGCCGAATGCTCCCCTTCCTTTGAATCTTTTCCTCTCTTTAATTCGTACTGTGGAATGTCCAATCAGAAGCGAAACGCTGCAAGTAGTCCACCTTAACGATGTCTGAGTTACTCCAACGACGATATCCACGAGTTTTCAAATAGATTTCGCAGAGTGACGAGGCATTTGGCTACCTTAAGAGAGTCATAGTTACTGCTGCCCGCTGCTCCCCCTTCTTTGAATCTTTCCTTTCTTTAATTCGTATTGCGGCCAGTCCTGCAGAAGCGAAATGGTACAGCATGTCCACCTTAACGTTGTCTGAGCTACTCCAACGCCGATATCCTCGAGTTTTCAAATAAATTGCGCAGAGTGACGTGGTATTTGGCTACCTTAAGAGGGTCGTAGTTTCTCCTGCCGGCTGCTCCCATTGCTTTAGGCCTTTATCATTCTTGCTATGGCCAGTCCTACAGAGCCGATATGCCACTGTATGTCCACCTTAAAGTCGTCACAGTCATTCCCACTACGAGTTTCTCGAGTTAGCAAATGTACTTCGCCGGATGACGAGGCATTTGGCTACCTTAAGAGAGTCATAGTTACTGCAGCCGAATGCTCCCCTTCCTTTGAATCTTTTCCTCTCTTTAATTCGTACTGTGGAATGTCCAATCAGAAGCGAAACGCTGCAAGTAGTCCACCTTAACGATGTCTGAGTTACTCCAACGACGATATCCACGAGTTTTCAAATAGATTTCGCAGCGTGACGAGGCATTTGGCTACCTTAAGAGAGTCATAGTTACGGCTGCCCGCTGCTCCCCCTTCTTTGAATCTTTCCTTTCTTTAATTCGTATTGCGGCCAGTCCTGCAGAAGCGAAATGGTACAGCATGTCCACCTTAACGTTGTCTGAGTTACTCCAACGACGATATCCTCGGGTTTTCAAATAAATTTCGCAGAGTGACGAGGCATTTGGCTACCTTAAGAGAGTCATAGTTACTCCTGCCGGCTGCTCCCATTTCTTTAGGCCTTTATCATTCTTGCTATGGCCAGTCCTACCGAACCGATATGCCACTGTATGTCCACCTTAACGTCGTCACAGTTACTCCCAATACGAGTTTCTCGAGTTAGCAAATGTACTTCGCAGGATGACGAGGCATTTGGCAACCTTAAGAGAGTCATAGTTACTGCAGCCAGATGCTCGCCTTCCTTTGAATGTTCGCTCTCTTTCATTCGTACTGCGGAATGTCCAAGCAGAAGCGAAATGCTGCAACTTGTCCACCTTAACGTAGTCTGAGTTATTAAAACGACTATATCGACGAGTTTTCAAATAAATTTCGCAGAGTGACAAGGCATTTGGCTACCTTAAGAGAGTCATAGTTACTCCTGCCGGCTGCTCCCATTTCTTTAGGAATTTATCATTCTTGCTATGGCCAGTCCTACAGAACCGATATGCCACTGTATGTCCACCTTAAAGTCGTCACAGTCATTCCCACTACGAGTTTCTCGAGTTAGCAAATGTACTTCGCCGGATGACGAGGCATTTGGCTACCTTAAGAGAGTCATAGTTACTGCAGCCGAATGCTCCCCTTCCTTTGAATCTTTTCCTCTCTTTAATTCGTACTGTGGAATGTCCAATCAGAAGCGAAACGCTGCAAGTAGTCCACCTTAACGATGTCTGAGTTACTCCAACGACGATATCCACGAGTTTTCAAATAGATTTCGCAGAGTGACGAGGCATTTGGCTACCTTAAGAGAGTCATAGTTACTGCTGCCCGCTGCTCCCCCTTCTTTGAATCTTTCCTTTCTTTAATTCGTATTGCGGCCAGTCCTGCAGAAGCGAAATGGTACAGCATGTCCACCTTAACGTTGTCTGAGCTACTCCAACGCCGATATCCTCGAGTTTTCAAATAAATTGCGCAGAGTGACGTGGTATTTGGCTACCTTGAGAGGGTCGTAGTTTCTCCTGCCGGCTGCTCCCATTGCTTTAGGCCTTTATCATTCTTGCTATGGCCAGTCCTACAGAACCGATATGCCACTGTATGTCCACCTTAAAGTCGTCACAGTCATTCCCACTACGAGTTTCTCGAGTTAGCAAATGTACTTCGCCGGATGACGAGGCATTTGGCTACCTTAAGAGAGTCATAGTTACTGCAGCCGAATGCTCCCCTTCCTTTGAATCTTTTCCTCTCTTTAATTCGTACTGTGGAATGTCCAATCAGAAGCGAAACGCTGCAAGTAGTCCACCTTAACGATGTCTGAGTTACTCCAACGACGATATCCACGAGTTTTCAAATAGATTTCGCAGAGTGACGAGGCATTTGGCTACCTTAAGAGAGTCATAGTTACTGCTGCCCGCTGCTCCCCCTTCTTTGAATCTTTCCTTTCTTTAATTCGTATTGCGGCCAGTCCTGCAGAAGCGAAATGGTACAGCATGTCCACCTTAACGTTGTCTGAGCTACTCCAACGCCGATATCCTCGAGTTTTCAAATAAATTGCGCAGAGTGACGTGGTATTTGGCTACCTTAAGAGGGTCGTAGTTTCTCCTGCCGGCTGCTCCCATTGCTTTAGGCCTTTATCATTCTTGCTATGGCCAGTCCTACAGAGCCGATATGCCACTGTATGTCCACCTTAAAGTCGTCACAGTCATTCCCACTACGAGTTTCTCGAGTTAGCAAATGTACTTCGCCGGATGACGAGGCATTTGGCTACCTTAAGAGAGTCATAGTTACTGCAGCCGAATGCTCCCCTTCCTTTGAATCTTTTCCTCTCTTTAATTCGTACTGTGGAATGTCCAATCAGAAGCGAAACGCTGCAAGTAGTCCACCTTAACGATGTCTGAGTTACTCCAACGACGATATCCACGAGTTTTCAAATAGATTTCGCAGCGTGACGAGGCATTTGGCTACCTTAAGAGAGTCATAGTTACGGCTGCCCGCTGCTCCCCCTTCTTTGAATCTTTCCTTTCTTTAATTCGTATTGCGGCCAGTCCTGCAGAAGCGAAATGGTACAGCATGTCCACCTTAACGTTGTCTGAGTTACTCCAACGACGATATCCTCGGGTTTTCAAATAAATTTCGCAGAGTGACGAGGCATTTGGCAACCTTAAGAGAGTCATAGTTACTCCTGCCGGCTGCTCCCATTTCTTTAGGCCTTTATCATTCTTGCTATGGCCAGTCCTACCGAACCGATATGCCACTGTATGTCCACCTTAACGTCGTCACAGTTACTCCCAATACGAGTTTCTCGAGTTAGCAAATGTACTTCGCAGGATGACGAGGCATTTGGCAACCTTAAGAGAGTCATAGTTACTGCAGCCAGATGCTCGCCTTCCTTTGAATGTTCGCTCTCTTTCATTCGTACTGCGGAATGTCCAAGCAGAAGCGAAATGCTGCAACTTGTCCACCTTAACGTAGTCTGAGTTATTAAAACGACTATATCGACGAGTTTTCAAATAAATTTCGCAGAGTGACAAGGCATTTGGCTACCTTAAGAGAGTCATAGTTACTCCTGCCGGCTGCTCCCATTTCTTTAGGAATTTATCATTCTTGCTATGGCCAGTCCTACAGAACCGATATGCCACTGTATGTCCACCTTAAAGTCGTCACAGTCATTCCCACTACGAGTTTCTCGAGTTAGCAAATGTACTTCGCCGGATGACGAGGCATTTGGCTACCTTAAGAGAGTCATAGTTACTGCAGCCGAATGCTCCCCTTCCTTTGAATCTTTTCCTCTCTTTAATTCGTACTGTGGAATGTCCAATCAGAAGCGAAACGCTGCAAGTAGTCCACCTTAACGATGTCTGAGTTACTCCAACGACGATATCCACGAGTTTTCAAATAGATTTCGCAGAGTGACGAGGCATTTGGCTACCTTAAGAGAGTCATAGTTACTGCTGCCCGCTGCTCCCCCTTCTTTGAATCTTTCCTTTCTTTAATTCGTATTGCGGCCAGTCCTGCAGAAGCGAAATGGTACAGCATGTCCACCTTAACGTTGTCTGAGCTACTCCAACGCCGATATCCTCGAGTTTTCAAATAAATTGCGCAGAGTGACGTGGTATTTGGCTACCTTGAGAGGGTCGTAGTTTCTCCTGCCGGCTGCTCCCATTGCTTTAGGCCTTTATCATTCTTGCTATGGCCAGTCCTACAGAACCGATATGCCACTGTATGTCCACCTTAAAGTCGTCACAGTCATTCCCACTACGAGTTTCTCGAGTTAGCAAATGTACTTCGCCGGATGACGAGGCATTTGGCTACCTTAAGAGAGTCATAGTTACTGCAGCCGAATGCTCCCCTTCCTTTGAATCTTTTCCTCTCTTTAATTCGTACTGTGGAATGTCCAATCAGAAGCGAAACGCTGCAAGTAGTCCACCTTAACGATGTCTGAGTTACTCCAACGACGATATCCACGAGTTTTCAAATAGATTTCGCAGAGTGACGAGGCATTTGGCTACCTTAAGAGAGTCATAGTTACTGCTGCCCGCTGCTCCCCCTTCTTTGAATCTTTCCTTTCTTTAATTCGTATTGCGGCCAGTCCTGCAGAAGCGAAATGGTACAGCATGTCCACCTTAACGTTGTCTGAGCTACTCCAACGCCGATATCCTCGAGTTTTCAAATAAATTGCGCAGAGTGACGTGGTATTTGGCTACCTTAAGAGGGTCGTAGTTTCTCCTGCCGGCTGCTCCCATTGCTTTAGGCCTTTATCATTCTTGCTATGGCCAGTCCTACAGAGCCGATATGCCACTGTATGTCCACCTTAAAGTCGTCACAGTCATTCCCACTACGAGTTTCTCGAGTTAGCAAATGTACTTCGCCGGATGACGAGGCATTTGGCTACCTTAAGAGAGTCATAGTTACTGCAGCCGAATGCTCCCCTTCCTTTGAATCTTTTCCTCTCTTTAATTCGTACTGTGGAATGTCCAATCAGAAGCGAAACGCTGCAAGTAGTCCACCTTAACGATGTCTGAGTTACTCCAACGACGATATCCACGAGTTTTCAAATAGATTTCGCAGCGTGACGAGGCATTTGGCTACCTTAAGAGAGTCATAGTTACGGCTGCCCGCTGCTCCCCCTTCTTTGAATCTTTCCTTTCTTTAATTCGTATTGCGGCCAGTCCTGCAGAAGCGAAATGGTACAGCATGTCCACCTTAACGTTGTCTGAGTTACTCCAACGACGATATCCTCGGGTTTTCAAATAAATTTCGCAGAGTGACGAGGCATTTGGCTACCTTAAGAGAGTCATAGTTACTCCTGCCGGCTGCTCCCATTTCTTTAGGCCTTTATCATTCTTGCTATGGCCAGTCCTACCGAACCGATATGCCACTGTATGTCCACCTTAACGTCGTCACAGTTACTCCCAATACGAGTTTCTCGAGTTAGCAAATGTACTTCGCAGGATGACGAGGCATTTGGCAACCTTAAGAGAGTCATAGTTACTGCAGCCAGATGCTCGCCTTCCTTTGAATGTTCGCTCTCTTTCATTCGTACTGCGGAATGTCCAAGCAGAAGCGAAATGCTGCAACTTGTCCACCTTAACGTAGTCTGAGTTATTAAAACGACTATATCGACGAGTTTTCAAATAAATTTCGCAGAGTGACAAGGCATTTGGCTACCTTAAGAGAGTCATAGTTACTCCTGCCGGCTGCTCCCATTTCTTTAGGAATTTATCATTCTTGCTATGGCCAGTCCTACAGAACCGATATGCCACTGTATGTCCACCTTAAAGTCGTCACAGTCATTCCCACTACGAGTTTCTCGAGTTAGCAAATGTACTTCGCCGGATGACGAGGCATTTGGCTACCTTAAGAGAGTCATAGTTACTGCAGCCGAATGCTCCCCTTCCTTTGAATCTTTTCCTCTCTTTAATTCGTACTGTGGAATGTCCAATCAGAAGCGAAACGCTGCAAGTAGTCCACCTTAACGATGTCTGAGTTACTCCAACGACGATATCCACGAGTTTTCAAATAGATTTCGCAGAGTGACGAGGCATTTGGCTACCTTAAGAGAGTCATAGTTACTGCTGCCCGCTGCTCCCCCTTCTTTGAATCTTTCCTTTCTTTAATTCGTATTGCGGCCAGTCCTGCAGAAGCGAAATGGTACAGCATGTCCACCTTAACGTTGTCTGAGCTACTCCAACGCCGATATCCTCGAGTTTTCAAATAAATTGCGCAGAGTGACGTGGTATTTGGCTACCTTGAGAGGGTCGTAGTTTCTCCTGCCGGCTGCTCCCATTGCTTTAGGCCTTTATCATTCTTGCTATGGCCAGTCCTACAGAACCGATATGCCACTGTATGTCCACCTTAAAGTCGTCACAGTCATTCCCACTACGAGTTTCTCGAGTTAGCAAATGTACTTCGCCGGATGACGAGGCATTTGGCTACCTTAAGAGAGTCATAGTTACTGCAGCCGAATGCTCCCCTTCCTTTGAATCTTTTCCTCTCTTTAATTCGTACTGTGGAATGTCCAATCAGAAGCGAAACGCTGCAAGTAGTCCACCTTAACGATGTCTGAGTTACTCCAACGACGATATCCACGAGTTTTCAAATAGATTTCGCAGAGTGACGAGGCATTTGGCTACCTTAAGAGAGTCATAGTTACTGCTGCCCGCTGCTCCCCCTTCTTTGAATCTTTCCTTTCTTTAATTCGTATTGCGGCCAGTCCTGCAGAAGCGAAATGGTACAGCATGTCCACCTTAACGTTGTCTGAGCTACTCCAACGCCGATATCCTCGAGTTTTCAAATAAATTGCGCAGAGTGACGTGGTATTTGGCTACCTTAAGAGGGTCGTAGTTTCTCCTGCCGGCTGCTCCCATTGCTTTAGGCCTTTATCATTCTTGCTATGGCCAGTCCTACAGAGCCGATATGCCACTGTATGTCCACCTTAAAGTCGTCACAGTCATTCCCACTACGAGTTTCTCGAGTTAGCAAATGTACTTCGCCGGATGACGAGGCATTTGGCTACCTTAAGAGAGTCATAGTTACTGCAGCCGAATGCTCCCCTTCCTTTGAATCTTTTCCTCTCTTTAATTCGTACTGTGGAATGTCCAATCAGAAGCGAAACGCTGCAAGTAGTCCACCTTAACGATGTCTGAGTTACTCCAACGACGATATCCACGAGTTTTCAAATAGATTTCGCAGCGTGACGAGGCATTTGGCTACCTTAAGAGAGTCATAGTTACGGCTGCCCGCTGCTCCCCCTTCTTTGAATCTTTCCTTTCTTTAATTCGTATTGCGGCCAGTCCTGCAGAAGCGAAATGGTACAGCATGTCCACCTTAACGTTGTCTGAGTTACTCCAACGACGATATCCTCGGGTTTTCAAATAAATTTCGCAGAGTGACGAGGCATTTGGCAACCTTAAGAGAGTCATAGTTACTCCTGCCGGCTGCTCCCATTTCTTTAGGCCTTTATCATTCTTGCTATGGCCAGTCCTACCGAACCGATATGCCACTGTATGTCCACCTTAACGTCGTCACAGTTACTCCCAATACGAGTTTCTCGAGTTAGCAAATGTACTTCGCAGGATGACGAGGCATTTGGCAACCTTAAGAGAGTCATAGTTACTGCAGCCAGATGCTCGCCTTCCTTTGAATGTTCGCTCTCTTTCATTCGTACTGCGGAATGTCCAAGCAGAAGCGAAATGCTGCAACTTGTCCACCTTAACGTAGTCTGAGTTATTAAAACGACTATATCGACGAGTTTTCAAATAAATTTCGCAGAGTGACA
Source organism: Schistocerca americana (assembly GCF_021461395.2). NCBI lineage: Eukaryota > Metazoa > Arthropoda > Insecta > Orthoptera > Acrididae > Schistocerca > Schistocerca americana. Next base: position 214,097,102 of record NC_060127.1, on the reverse strand, counting down.
AGGCATTTGGCTACCTTAAGAGAGTCATAGTTACTCCTGCCGGCTGCTCCCATTTCTTTAGGAATTTATCATTCTTGCTATGGCCAGTCCTACAGAACCGATATGCCACTGTATGTCCACCTTAAAGTCGTCACAGTCATTCCCACTACGAGTTTCTCGAGTTAGCAAATGTACTTCGCCGGATGACGAGGCATTTGGCTACCTTAAGAGAGTCATAGTTACTGCAGCCGAATGCTCCCCTTCCTTTGAATCTTTTCCTCTCTTTAATTCGTACTGTGGAATGTCCAATCAGAAGCGAAACGCTGCAAGTAGTCCACCTTAACGATGTCTGAGTTACTCCAACGACGGTATCCACGAGTTTTCAAATAGATTTCGCAGAGTGACGAGGCATTTGGCTACCTTAAGAGAGTCATAGTTACTGCTGCCCGCTGCTCCCCCTTCTTTGAATCTTTCCTTTCTTTAATTCGTATTGCGGCCAGTCCTGCAGAAGCGAAATGGTACAGCATGTCCACCTTAACGTTGTCTGAGCTACTCCAACGCCGATATCCTCGAGTTTTCAAATAAATTGCGCAGAGTGACGTGGTATTTGGCTACCTTGAGAGGGTCGTAGTTTCTCCTGCCGGCTGCTCCCATTGCTTTAGGCCTTTATCATTCTTGCTATGGCCAGTCCTACAGAACCGATATGCCACTGTATGTCCACCTTAAAGTCGTCACAGTCATTCCCACTACGAGTTTCTCGAGTTAGCAAATGTACTTCGCCGGATGACGAGGCATTTGGCTACCTTAAGAGAGTCATAGTTACTGCAGCCGAATGCTCCCCTTCCTTTGAATCTTTTCCTCTCTTTAATTCGTACTGTGGAATGTCCAATCAGAAGCGAAACGCTGCAAGTAGTCCACCTTAACGATGTCTGAGTTACTCCAACGACGATATCCACGAGTTTTCAAATAGATTTCGCAGAGTGACGAGGCATTTGGCTACCTTAAGAGAGTCATAGTTACTGCTGCCCGCTGCTCCCCCTTCTTTGAATCTTTCCTTTCTTTAATTCGTATTGCGGCCAGTCCTGCAGAAGCGAAATGGTACAGCATGTCCACCTTAACGTTGTCTGAGCTACTCCAACGCCGATATCCTCGAGTTTTCAAATAAATTGCGCAGAGTGACGTGGTATTTGGCTACCTTAAGAGGGTCGTAGTTTCTCCTGCCGGCTGCTCCCATTGCTTTAGGCCTTTATCATTCTTGCTATGGCCAGTCCTACAGAGCCGATATGCCACTGTATGTCCACCTTAAAGTCGTCACAGTCATTCCCACTACGAGTTTCTCGAGTTAGCAAATGTACTTCGCCGGATGACGAGGCATTTGGCTACCTTAAGAGAGTCATAGTTACTGCAGCCGAATGCTCCCCTTCCTTTGAATCTTTTCCTCTCTTTAATTCGTACTGTGGAATGTCCAATCAGAAGCGAAACGCTGCAAGTAGTCCACCTTAACGATGTCTGAGTTACTCCAACGACGATATCCACGAGTTTTCAAATAGATTTCGCAGAGTGACGAGGCATTTGGCTACCTTAAGAGACTCATAGTTACTGCTGCCCACTGCTCCCCCTTCTTTGAATCTTTCCTTTCTTTAATTCGTATTGCGGCCAGTCCTGCAGAAGCGAAATGGTACAGCATGTCCACCTTAACGTTGTCTGAGCTACTCCAACGCCGATATCCTCGAGTTTTCAAATAAATTGCGCAGAGTGACGTGGTATTTGGCTACCTTAAGAGGGTCGTAGTTTCTCCTGCCGGCTGCTCCCATTGCTTTAGGCCTTTATCATTCTTGCTATGGCCAGTCCTACAGAACCGATATGCCACTGTATGTCCACCTTAAAGTCGTCACAGTCATTCCCACTGCGAGTTTCTCGAGTTAGCAAATGTACTTCGCCGGATGACGAGGCATTTGGCTACCTTAAGAGAGTCATAGTTACTGCAGCCGAATGCTCCCCTTCCTTTGAATCTTTTCCTCTCTTTAATTCGTACTGTGGAATGTCCAATCAGAAGCGAAACGCTGCAAGTAGTCCACCTTAACGATGTCTGAGTTACTCCAACGACGATATCCACGAGTTTTCAAATAGATTTCGCAGAGTGACGAGGCATTTGGCTACCTTAAGAGACTCATAGTTACTGCTGCCCGCTGCTCCCCCTTCTTTGAATCTTTCCTTTCTTTAATTCGTATTGCGGCCAGTCCTGCAGAAGCGAAATGGTACAGCATGTCCACCTTAACGTTGTCTGAGTTACTCCAACGACGATATCCTCGGGTTTTCAAATAAATTTCGCAGAGTGACGAGGCATTTGGCTACCTTAAGAGAGTCATAGTTACTCCTGCCGGCTGCTCCCATTTCTTTAGGCCTTTATCATTCTTGCTATGGCCAGTCCTACCGAACCGATATGCCACTGTATGTCCACCTTAACGTCGTCACAGTTACTCCCAATACGAGTTTCTCGAGTTAGCAAATGTACTTCGCAGGATGACGAGGCATTTGGCAACCTTAAGAGAGTCATAGTTACTGCAGCCAGATGCTCGCCTTCCTTTGAATGTTCGCTCTCTTTCATTCGTACTGCGGAATGTCCAAGCAGAAGCGAAATGCTGCAACTTGTCCACCTTAACGTAGTCTGAGTTATTAAAACGACTATATCGACGAGTTTTCAAATAAATTTCGCAGAGTGACAAGGCATTTGGCTACCTTAAGAGAGTCATAGTTACTCCTGCCGGCTGCTCCCATTTCTTCAGGAATTTATTATTCTTGCTATGGCCAGTCCTACAGAACCGATATGCCACTGTATGTCCACCTTAAAGTCGTCACAGTCATTCCCACTACGAGTTTCTCGAGTTAGCAAATGTACTTCGCCGGATGACGAGGCATTTGGCTACCTTAAGAGAGTCATAGTTACTGCAGCCGAATGCTCCCCTTCCTTTGAATCTTTTCCTCTCTTTAATTCGTACTGTGGAATGTCCAATCAGAAGCGAAACGCTGCAAGTAGTCCACCTTAACGATGTCTGAGTTACTCCAACGACGATATCCACGAGTTTTCAAATAGATTTCGCAGAGTGACGAGGCATTTGGCTACCTTAAGAGAGTCATAGTTACTGCTGCCCGCTGCTCCCCCTTCTTTGAATCTTTCCTTTCTTTAATTCGTATTGCGGCCAGTCCTGCAGAAGCGAAATGGTACAGCATGTCCACCTTAACGTTGTCTGAGCTACTCCAACGCCGATATCCTCGAGTTTTCAAATAAATTGCGCAGAGTGACGTGGTATTTGGCTACCTTAAGAGGGTCGTAGTTTCTCCTGCCGGCTGCTCCCATTGCTTTAGGCCTTTATCATTCTTGCTATGGCCAGTCCTACAGAACCGATATGCCACTGTATGTCCACCTTAAAGTCGTCACAGTCATTCCCACTACGAGTTTCTCGAGTTAGCAAATGTACTTCGCCGGATGACGAGGCATTTGGCTACCTTAAGAGAGTCATAGTTACTGCAGCCGAATGCTCCCCTTCCTTTGAATCTTTTCCTCTCTTTAATTCGTACTGTGGAATGTCCAATCAGAAGCGAAACGCTGCAAGTAGTCCACCTTAACGATGTCTGAGTTACTCCAACGACGATATCCACGAGTTTTCAAATAGATTTCGCAGAGTGACGAGGCATTTGGCTACCTTAAGAGACTCATAGTTACTGCTGCCCACTGCTCCCCCTTCTTTGAATCTTTCCTTTCTTTAATTCGTATTGCGGCCAGTCCTGCAGAAGCGAAATGGTACAGCATGTCCACCTTAACGTTGTCTGAGCTACTCCAACGCCGATATCCTCGAGTTTTCAAATAAATTGCGCAGAGTGACGTGGTATTTGGCTACCTTAAGAGGGTCGTAGTTTCTCCTGCCGGCTGCTCCCATTGCTTTAGGCCTTTATCATTCTTGCTATGGCCAGTCCTACAGACCGGTATGCCACTGTATGTCCACCTTAAAGTCGTCACAGTCATTCCCACTACGAGTTTCTCGAGTTAGCAAATGTACTTCGCCGGATGACGAGGCATTTGGCTACCTTAAGAGAGTCATAGTTACTGCAGCCGAATGCTCCCCTTCCTTTGAATCTTTTCCTCTCTTTAATTCGTACTGTGGAATGTCCAATCAGAAGCGAAACGCTGCAAGTAGTCCACCTTAACGATGTCTGAGTTACTCCAACGACGATATCCACGAGTTTTCAAATAGATTTCGCAGAGTGACGAGGCATTTGGCTACCTTAAGAGAGTCATAGTTACTGCTGCCCGCTGCTCCCCCTTCTTTGAATCTTTCCTTTCTTTAATTCGTATTGCGGCCAGTCCTGCAGAAGCGAAATGGTACAGCATGTCCACCTTAACGTTGTCTGAGCTACTCCAACGCCGATATCCTCGAGTTTTCAAATAAATTGCGCAGAGTGACGTGGTATTTGGCTACCTTAAGAGGGTCGTAGTTTCTCCTGCCGGCTGCTCCCATTGCTTTAGGCCTTTATCATTCTTGCTATGGCCAGTCCTACAGAACCGATATGCCATTGTATGTCCACCTTAAAGTCGTCACAGTCATTCCCACTACGAGTTTCTCGAGTTAGCAAATGTACTTCGCCGGATGACGAGGCATTTGGCTACCTTAAGAGAGTCATAGTTACTGCAGCCGAATGCTCCCCTTCCTTTGAATCTTTTCCTCTCTTTAATTCGTACTGTGGAATGTCCAATCAGAAGCGAAACGCTGCAAGTAGTCCACCTTAACGATGTCTGAGTTACTCCAACGACGATATCCACGAGTTTTCAAATAGATTTCGCAGAGTGACGAGGCATTTGGCTACCTTAAGAGAGTCATAGTTACTGCTGCCCGCTGCTCCCCCTTCTTTGAATCTTTCCTTTCTTTAATTCGTATTGCGGCCAGTCCTGCAGAAGCGAAATGGTACAGCATGTCCACCTTAACGTTGTCTGAGCTACTCCAACGCCGATATCCTCGAGTTTTCAAATAAATTGCGCAGAGTGACGTGGTATTTGGCTACCTTAAGAGGGTCGTAGTTTCTCCTGCCGGCTGCTCCCATTGCTTTAGGCCTTTATCATTCTTGCTATGGCCAGTCCTACAGAGCCGATATGCCACTGTATGTCCACCTTAAAGTCGTCACAGTCATTCCCACTACGAGTTTCTCGAGTTAGCAAATGTTCTTCGCCGGATGACGAGGCATTTGGCTACCTTAAGAGAGTCATAGTTACTGCAGCCGAATGCTCCCCTTCCTTTGAATCTTTTCCTCTCTTTAATTCGTACTGTGGAATGTCCAATCAGAAGCGAAACGCTGCAAGTAGTCCACCTTAACGATGTCTGAGTTACTCCAACGACGATATCCACGAGTTTTCAAATAGATTTCGCAGAGTGACGAGGCATTTGGCTACCTTAAGAGAGTCATAGTTACTGCTGCCCGCTGCTCCCCCTTCTTTGAATCTTTCCTTTCTTTAATTCGTATTGCGGCCAGTCCTGCAGAAGCGAAATGGTACAGCATGTCCACCTTAACGTTGTCTGAGCTACTCCAACGCCGATATCCTCGAGTTTTCAAATAAATTGCGCAGAGTGACGTGGTATTTGGCTACCTTAAGAGGGTCGTAGTTTCTCCTGCCGGCTGCTCCCATTGCTTTAGGCCTTTATCATTCTTGCTATGGCCAGTCCTACAGAACCGATATGCCACTGTATGTCCACCTTAAAGTCGTCACAGTCATTCCCACTACGAGTTTCTCGAGTTAGCAAATGTACTTCGCCGGATGACGAGGCATTTGGCTACCTTAAGAGAGTCATAGTTACTGCAGCCGAATGCTCCCCTTCCTTTGAATCTTTTCCTCTCTTTAATTCGTACTGTGGAATGTCCAATCAGAAGCGAAACGCTGCAAGTAGTCCACCTTAACGATGTCTGAGTTACTCCAACGACGATATCCACGAGTTTTCAAATAGATTTCGCAGAGTGACGAGGCATTTGACTACCTTAAGAGACTCATAGTTACTGCTGCCCACTGCTCCCCCTTCTTTGAATCTTTCCTTTCTTTAATTCGTATTGCGGCCAGTCCTGCAGAAGCGAAATGGTACAGCATGTCCACCTTAACGTTGTCTGAGCTACTCCAACGCCGATATCCTCGAGTTTTCAAATAAATTGCGCAGAGTGACGTGGTATTTGGCTACCTTAAGAGGGTCGTAGTTTCTCCTGCCGGCTGCTCCCATTGCTTTAGGCCTTTATCATTCTTGCTATGGCCAGTCCTACAGAACCGATATGCCACTGTATGTCCACCTTAAAGTCGTCACAGTCATTCCCACTACGAGTTTCTCGAGTTAGCAAATGTACTTCGCCGGATGACGAGGCATTTGGCTACCTTAAGAGAGTCATAGTTACTGCAGCCGAATGCTCCCCTTCCTTTGAATCTTTTCCTCTCTTTAATTCGTACTGTGGAATGTCCAATCAGAAGCGAAACGCTGCAAGTAGTCCACCTTAACGATGTCTGAGTTACTCCAACGACGATATCCACGAGTTTTCAAATAGATTTCGCAGAGTGACGAGGCATTTGGCTACCTTAAGAGAGTCATAGTTACTGCTGCCCGCTGCTCCCCCTTCTTTGAATCTTTCCTTTCTTTAATTCGTATTGCGGCCAGTCCTGCAGAAGCGAAATGGTACAGCATGTCCACCTTAACGTTGTCTGAGCTACTCCAACGCCGATATCCTCGAGTTTTCAAATAAATTGCGCAGAGTGACGTGGTATTTGGCTACCTTAAGAGGGTCGTAGTTTCTCCTGCCGGTTGCTCCCATTGCTTTAGGCCTTTATCATTCTTGCTATGGCCAGTCCTACAGAACCGATATGCCACTGTATGTCCACCTTAAAGTCGTCACAGTCATTCCCACTACGAGTTTCTCGAGTTAGCAAATGTACTTCGCCGGATGACGAGGCATTTGGCTACCTTAAGAGAGTCATAGTTACTGCAGCCGAATGCTCCCCTTCCTTTGAATCTTTTCCTCTCTTTAATTCGTACTGTGGAATGTCCAATCAGAAGCGAAACGCTGCAAGTAGTCCACCTTAACGATGTCTGAGTTACTCCAACGACGATATCCACGAGTTTTCAAATAGATTTCGCAGAGTGACGAGGCATTTGGCTACCTTAAGAGAGTCATAGTTACTGCTGCCCGCTGCTCCCCCTTCTTTGAATCTTTCCTTTCTTTAATTCGTATTGCGGCCAGTCCTGCAGAAGCGAAATGGTACAGCATGTCCACCTTAACGTTGTCTGAGCTACTCCAACGCCGATATCCTCGAGTTTTCAAATAAATTGCGCAGAGTGACGTGGTATTTGGCTACCTTAAGAGGGTCGTAATTTCTCCTGCCGGCTGCTCCCATTGCTTTAGGCCTTTATCATTCTTGCTATGGCCAGTCCTACAGAGCCGATATGCCACTGTATGTCCACCTTAAAGTCGTCACAGTCATTCCCACTACGAGTTTCTCGAGTTAGCAAATGTACTTCGCCGGATGACGAGGCATTTGGCTACCTTAAGAGAGTCATAGTTACTGCAGCCGAATGCTCCCCTTCCTTTGAATCTTTTCCTCTCTTTAATTCGTACTGTGGAATGTCCAATCAGAAGCGAAACGCTGCAAGTAGTCCACCTTAACGATGTCTGAGTTACTCCAACGACGATATCCACGAGTTTTCAAATAGATTTCGCAGAGTGACGAGGCATTTGGCTACCTTAAGAGAGTCATAGTTACTGCTGCCCGCTGCTCCCCCTTCTTTGAATCTTTCCTTTCTTTAATTCGTATTGCGGCCAGTCCTGCAGAAGCGAAATGGTACAGCATGTCCACCTTAACGTTGTCTGAGCTACTCCAACGCCGATATCCTCGAGTTTTCAAATAAATTGCGCAGAGTGACGTGGTATTTGGCTACCTTAAGAGGGTCGTAGTTTCTCCTGCCGGCTGCTCCCATTGCTTTAGGCCTTTATCATTCTTGCTATGGCCAGTCCTACAGAACCGATATGCCACTGTATGTCCACCTTAAAGTCGTCACAGTCATTCCCACTACGAGTTTCTCGAGTTAGCAAATGTACTTCGCCGGATGACGAGGCATTTGGCTACCTTAAGAGAGTCATAGTTACTGCAGCCGAATGCTCCCCTTCCTTTGAATCTTTTCCTCTCTTTAATTCGTACTGTGGAATGTCCAATCAGAAGCGAAACGCTGCAAGTAGTCCACCTTAACGATGTCTGAGTTACTCCAACGACGATATCCACGAGTTTTCAAATAGATTTCGCAGAGTGACGAGGCATTTGGCTACCTTAAGAGAGTCATAGTTACTGCTGCCCGCTGCTCCCCCTTCTTTGAATCTTTCCTTTCTTTAATTCGTATTGCGGCCAGTCCTGCAGAAGCGAAATGGTACAGCATGTCCACCTTAACGTTGTCTGAGCTACTCCAACGCCGATATCCTCGAGTTTTCAAATAAATTGCGCAGAGTGACGTGGTATTTGGCTACCTTAAGAGGGTCGTAGTTTCTCCTGCCGGCTGCTCCCATTGCTTTAGGCCTTTATCATTCTTGCTATGGCCAGTCCTACAGAGCCGATATGCCACTGTATGTCCACCTTAAAGTCGTCACAGTCATTCCCACTACGAGTTTCTCGAGTTAGCAAATGTACTTCGCCGGATGACGAGGCATTTGGCTACCTTAAGAGAGTCATAGTTACTGCAGCCGAATGCTCCCCTTCCTTTGAATCTTTTCCTCTCTTTAATTCGTACTGTGGAATGTCCAATCAGAAGCGAAACGCTGCAAGTAGTCCACCTTAACGATGTCTGAGTTACTCCAACGACGATATCCACGAGTTTTCAAATAGATTTCGCAGAGTGACGAGGCATTTGGCTACCTTAAGAGACTCATAGTTACTGCTGCCCACTGCTCCCCCTTCTTTGAATCTTTCCTTTCTTTAATTCGTATTGCGGCCAGTCCTGCAGAAGCGAAATGGTACAGCATGTCCACCTTAACGTTGTCTGAGCTACTCCAACGCCGATATCCTCGAGTTTTCAAATAAATTGCGCAGAGTGACGTGGTATTTGGCTACCTTAAGAGGGTCGTAGTTTCTCCTGCCGGCTGCTCCCATTGCTTTAGGCCTTTATCATTCTTGCTATGGCCAGTCCTACAGAACCGATATGCCACTGTATGTCCACCTTAAAGTCGTCACAGTCATTCCCACTACGAGTTTCTCGAGTTAGCAAATGTACTTCGCCGGATGACGAGGCATTTGGCTACCTTAAGAGAGTCATAGTTACTGCAGCCGAATGCTCCCCTTCCTTTGAATCTTTTCCTCTCTTTAATTCGTACTGTGGAATGTCCAATCAGAAGCGAAACGCTGCAAGTAGTCCACCTTAACGATGTCTGAGTTACTCCAACGACGATATCCACGAGTTTTCAAATAGATTTCGCAGAGTGACGAGGCATTTGGCTACCTTAAGAGAGTCATAGTTACTGCTGCCCGCTGCTCCCCCTTCTTTGAATCTTTCCTTTCTTTAATTCGTATTGCGGCCAGTCCTGCAGAAGCGAAATGGTACAGCATGTCCACCTTAACGTTGTCTGAGTTACTCCAACGACGATATCCTCGGGTTTTCAAATAAATTTCGCAGAGTGACGAGGCATTCGGCTACCTTAAGGGAGTCATAGTTACTCCTGCCGGCTGCTCCCATTTCTTTAGGCCTTTATCATTCTTGCTATGGCCAGTCCTACCGAACCGATATGCCACTGTATGTCCACCTTAACGTCGTCACAGTTACTCCCAATACGAGTTTCTCGAGTTAGCAAATGTACTTCGCAGGATGACGAGGCATTTGGCAACCTTAAGAGAGTCATAGTTACTGCAGCCAGATGCTCGCCTTCCTTTGAATGTTCGCTCTCTTTCATTCGTACTGCGGAATGTCCAAGCAGAAGCGAAATGCTGCAACTTGTCCACCTTAACGTAGTCTGAGTTATTAAAACGACTATATCGACGAGTTTTCAAATAAATTTCGCAGAGTGACAAGGCATTTGGCTACCTTAAGAGAGTCATAGTTACTCCTGCCGGCTGCTCCCATTTCTTTAGGAATTTATCATTCTTGCTATGGCCAGTCCTACAGAACCGATATGCCACTGTATGTCCACCTTAATGTCGTCACAGTCATTCCCACTACGAGTTTCTCGAGTTAGCAAATGTACTTCGCCGGATGACGAGGCATTTGGCTACCTTAAGAGAGTCATAGTTACTGCAGCCGAATGCTCCCCTTCCTTTGAATCTTTTCCTCTCTTTAATTCGTACTGTGGAATGTCCAATCAGAAGCGAAACGCTGCAAGTAGTCCACCTTAACGATGTCTGAGTTACTCCAACGACGATATCCACGAGTTTTCAAATAGATTTCGCAGAGTGACGAGGCATTTGGCTACCTTAAGAGAGTCATAGTTACTGCTGCCCGCTGCTCCCCCTTCTTTGAATCTTTCCTTTCTTTAATTCGTATTGCGGCCAGTCCTGCAGAAGCGAAATGGTACAGCATGTCCACCTTAACGTTGTCTGAGCTACTCCAACGCCGATATCCTCGAGTTTTCAAATAAATTGCGCAGAGTGACGTGGTATTTGGCTACCTTAAGAGGGTCGTAGTTTCTCCTGCCGGCTGCTCCCATTGCTTTAGGCCTTTATCATTCTTGCTATGGCCAGTCCTACAGAGCCGATATGCCACTGTATGTCCACCTTAAAGTCGTCTCAGTCATTCCCACTACGAGTTTCTCGAGTTAGCAAATGTACTTCGCCGGATGACGAGGCATTTGGCTACCTTAAGAGAGTCATAGTTACTGCAGCCGAATGCTCCCCTTCCTTTGAATCTTTTCCTCTCTTTAATTCGTACTGTGGAATGTCCAATCAGAAGCGAAACGCTGCAAGTAGTCCACCTTAACGATGTCTGAGTTACTCCAACGACGATATCCACGAGTTTTCAAATAGATTTCGCAGAGTGACGAGGCATTTGGCTACCTTAAGAGACTCATAGTTACTGCTGCCCACTGCTCCCCCTTCTTTGAATCTTTCCTTTCTTTAATTCGTATTGCGGCCAGTCCTGCAGAAGCGAAATGGTACAGCATGTCCACCTTAACGTTGTCTGAGCTACTCCAACGCCGATATCCTCGAGTTTTCAAATAAATTGCGCAGAGTGACGTGGTATTTGGCTACCTTAAGAGGGTCGTAGTTTCTCCTGCCGGCTGCTCCCATTGCTTTAGGCCTTTATCATTCTTGCTATGGCCAGTCCTACAGACCGGTATGCCACTGTATGTCCACCTTAAAGTCGTCACAGTCATTCCCACTACGAGTTTCTCGAGTTAGCAAATGTACTTCGCCGGATGACGAGGCATTTGGCTACCTTAAGAGAGTCATAGTTACTGCAGCCGAATGCTCCCCTTCCTTTGAATCTTTTCCTCTCTTTAATTCGTACTGTGGAATGTCCAATCAGAAGCGAAACGCTGCAAGTAGTCCACCTTAACGATGTCTGAGTTACTCCAACGACGATATCCACGAGTTTTCAAATAGATTTCGCAGAGTGACGAGGCATTTGGCTACCTTAAGAGAGTCATAGTTACTGCTGCCCGCTGCTCCCCCTTCTTTGAATCTTTCCTTTCTTTAATTCGTATTGCGGCCAGTCCTGCAGAAGCGAAATGGTACAGCATGTCCACCTTAACGTTGTCTGAGCTACTCCAACGCCGATATCCTCGAGTTTTCAAATAAATTGCGCAGAGTGACGTGGTATTTGGCTACCTTAAGAGGGTCGTAGTTTCTCCTGCCGGCTGCTCCCATTGCTTTAGGCCTTTATCATTCTTGCTATGGCCAGTCCTACAGAACCGATATGCCACTGTATGTCCACCTTAAAGTCGTCACAGTCATTCCCACTACGAGTTTCTCGAGTTAGCAAATGTACTTCGCCGGATGACGAGGCATTTGGCTACCTTAAGAGAGTCATAGTTACTGCAGCCGAATGCTCCCCTTCCTTTGAATCTTTTCCTCTCTTTAATTCGTACTGTGGAATGTCCAATCAGAAGCGAAACGCTGCAAGTAGTCCACCTTAACGATGTCTGAGTTACTCCAACGACGATATCCACGAGTTTTCAAATAGATTTCGCAGAGTGACGAGGCATTTGGCTACCTTAAGAGAGTCATAGTTACTGCTGCCCGCTGCTCCCCCTTCTTTGAATCTTTCCTTTCTTTAATTCGTATTGCGGCCAGTCCTGCAGAAGCGAAATGGTACAGCATGTCCACCTTAACGTGGTCTGAGCTACTCCAACGCCGATATCCTCGAGTTTTCAAATAAATTGCGCAGAGTGACGTGGTATTTGGCTACCTTAAGAGGGTCGTAGTTTCTCCTGCCGGCTGCTCCCATTGCTTTAGGCCTTTATCATTCTTGCTATGGCCAGTCCTACAGAGCCGATATGCCACTGTATGTCCACCTTAAAGTCGTCACAGTCATTCCCACTACGAGTTTCTCGAGTTAGCAAATGTTCTTCGCCGGATGACGAGGCATTTGGCTACCTTAAGAGAGTCATAGTTACTGCAGCCGAATGCTCCCCTTCCTTTGAATCTTTTCCTCTCTTTAATTCGTACTGTGGAATGTCCAATCAGAAGCGAAACGCTGCAAGTAGTCCACCTTAACGATGTCTGAGTTACTCCAACGACGATATCCACGAGTTTTCAAATAGATTTCGCAGAGTGACGAGGCATTTGGCTACCTTAAGAGAGTCATAGTTACTGCTGCCCGCTGCTCCCCCTTCATTGAATCTTTCCTTTCTTTAATTCGTATTGCGGCCAGTCCTGCAGAAGCGAAATGGTACAGCATGTCCACCTTAACGTTGTCTGAGCTACTCCAACGCCGATATCCTCGAGTTTTCAAATAAATTGCGCAGAGTGACGTGGTATTTGGCTACCTTAAGAGGGTCGTAGTTTCTCCTGCCGGCTGCTCCCATTGCTTTAGGCCTTTATCATTCTTGCTATGGCCAGTCCTACAGAACCGATATGCCACTGTATGTCCACCTTAAAGTCGTCACAGTCATTCCCACTACGAGTTTCTCGAGTTAGCAAATGTACTTCGCCGGATGACGAGGCATTTGGCTACCTTAAGAGAGTCATAGTTACTGCAGCCGAATGCTCCCCTTCCTTTGAATCTTTTCCTCTCTTTAATTCGTACTGTGGAATGTCCAATCAGAAGCGAAACGCTGCAAGTAGTCCACCTTAACGATGTCTGAGTTACTCCAACGACGATATCCACGAGTTTTCAAATAGATTTCGCAGAGTGACGAGGCATTTGGCTACCTTAAGAGACTCATAGTTACTGCTGCCCACTGCTCCCCCTTCTTTGAATCTTTCCTTTCTTTAATTCGTATTGCGGCCAGTCCTGCAGAAGCGAAATGGTACAGCATGTCCACCTTAACGTTGTCTGAGCTACTCCAACGCCGATATCCTCGAGTTTTCAAATAAATTGCGCAGAGTGACGTGGTATTTGGCTACCTTAAGAGGGTCGTAGTTTCTCCTGCCGGCTGCTCCCATTGCTTTAGGCCTTTATCATTCTTGCTATGGCCAGTCCTACAGAACCGATATGCCACTGTATGTCCACCTTAAAGTCGTCACAGTCATTCCCACTACGAGTTTCTCGAGTTAGCAAATGTACTTCGCCGGATGACGAGGCATTTGGCTACCTTAAGAGAGTCATAGTTACTGCAGCCGAATGCTCCCCTTCCTTTGAATCTTTTCCTCTCTTTAATTCGTACTGTGGAATGTCCAATCAGAAGCGAAACGCTGCAAGTAGTCCACCTTAACGATGTCTGAGTTACTCCAACGACGATATCCACGAGTTTTCAAATAGATTTCGCAGAGTGACGAGGCATTTGGCTACCTTAAGAGAGTCATAGTTACTGCTGCCCGCTGCTCCCCCTTCTTTGAATCTTTCCTTTCTTTAATTCGTATTGCGGCCAGTCCTGCAGAAGCGAAATGGTACAGCATGTCCACCTTAACGTTGTCTGAGCTACTCCAACGCCGATATCCTCGAGTTTTCAAATAAATTGCGCAGAGTGACGTGGTATTTGGCTACCTTAAGAGGGTCGTAGTTTCTCCTGCCGGCTGCTCCCATTGCTTTAGGCCTTTATCATTCTTGCTATGGCCAGTCCTACAGAACCGATATGCCACTGTATGTCCACCTTAAAGTCGTCACAGTCATTCCCACTACGAGTTTCTCGAGTTAGCAAATGTACTTCGCCGGATGACGAGGCATTTGGCTACCTTAAGAGAGTCATAGTTACTGCAGCCGAATGCTCCCCTTCCTTTGAATCTTTTCCTCTCTTTAATTCGTACTGTGGAATGTCCAATCAGAAGCGAAACGCTGCAAGTAGTCCACCTTAACGATGTCTGAGTTACTCCAACGACGATATCCACGAGTTTTCAAATAGATTTCGCAGAGTGACGAGGCATTTGGCTACCTTAAGAGAGTCATAGTTACTGCTGCCCGCTGCTCCCCCTTCTTTGAATCTTTCCTTTCTTTAATTCGTATTGCGGCCAGTCCTGCAGAAGCGAAATGGTACAGCATGTCCACCTTAACGTTGTCTGAGCTACTCCAACGCCGATATCCTCGAGTTTTCAAATAAATTGCGCAGAGTGACGTGGTATTTGGCTACCTTAAGAGGGTCGTAATTTCTCCTGCCGGCTGCTCCCATTGCTTTAGGCCTTTATCATTCTTGCTATGGCCAGTCCTACAGAGCCGATATGCCACTGTATGTCCACCTTAAAGTCGTCACAGTCATTCCCACTACGAGTTTCTCGAGTTAGCAAATGTACTTCGCCGGATGACGAGGCATTTGGCTACCTTAAGAGAGTCATAGTTACTGCAGCCGAATGCTCCCCTTCCTTTGAATCTTTTCCTCTCTTTAATTCGTACTGTGGAATGTCCAATCAGAAGCGAAACGCTGCAAGTAGTCCACCTTAACGATGTCTGAGTTACTCCAACGACGATATCCACGAGTTTTCAAATAGATTTCGCAGAGTGACGAGGCATTTGGCTACCTTAAGAGAGTCATAGTTACTGCTGCCCGCTGCTCCCCCTTCTTTGAATCTTTCCTTTCTTTAATTCGTATTGCGGCCAGTCCTGCAGAAGCGAAATGGTACAGCATGTCCACCTTAACGTTGTCTGAGCTACTCCAACGCCGATATCCTCGAGTTTTCAAATAAATTGCGCAGAGTGACGTGGTATTTGGCTACCTTAAGAGGGTCGTAGTTTCTCCTGCCGGCTGCTCCCATTGCTTTAGGCCTTTATCATTCTTGCTATGGCCAGTCCTACAGAACCGATATGCCACTGTATGTCCACCTTAAAGTCGTCACAGTCATTCCCACTACGAGTTTCTCGAGTTAGCAAATGTACTTCGCCGGATGACGAGGCATTTGGCTACCTTAAGAGAGTCATAGTTACTGCAGCCGAATGCTCCCCTTCCTTTGAATCTTTTCCTCTCTTTAATTCGTACTGTGGAATATCCAATCAGAAGCGAAACGCTGCAAGTAGTCCACCTTAACGATGTCTGAGTTACTCCAACGACGATATCCACGAGTTTTCAAATAGATTTCGCAGAGTGACGAGGCATTTGGCTACCTTAAGAGAGTCATAGTTACTGCTGCCCGCTGCTCCCCCTTCTTTGAATCTTTCCTTTCTTTAATTCGTATTGCGGCCAGTCCTGCAGAAGCGAAATGGTACAGCATGTCCACCTTAACGTTGTCTGAGCTACTCCAACGCCGATATCCTCGAGTTTTCAAATAAATTGCGCAGAGTGACGTGGTATTTGGCTACCTTAAGAGGGTCGTAGTTTCTCCTGCCGGCTGCTCCCATTGCTTTAGGCCTTTATCATTCTTGCTATGGCCAGTCCTACAGAGCCGATATGCCACTGTATGTCCACCTTAAAGTCGTCACAGTCATTCCCACTACGAGTTTCTCGAGTTAGCAAATGTACTTCGCCGGATGACGAGGCATTTGGCTACCTTAAGAGAGTCATAGTTACTGCAGCCGAATGCTCCCCTTCCTTTGAATCTTTTCCTCTCTTTAATTCGTACTGTGGAATGTCCAATCAGAAGCGAAACGCTGCAAGTAGTCCACCTTAACGATGTCTGAGTTACTCCAACGACGATATCCACGAGTTTTCAAATAGATTTCGCAGAGTGACGAGGCATTTGGCTACCTTAAGAGACTCATAGTTACTGCTGCCCACTGCTCCCCCTTCTTTGAATCTTTCCTTTCTTTAATTCGTATTGCGGCCAGTCCTGCAGAAGCGAAATGGTACAGCATGTCCACCTTAACGTTGTCTGAGCTACTCCAACGCCGATATCCTCGACTTTTCAAATAAATTGCGCAGAGTGACGTGGTATTTGGCTACCTTAAGAGGGTCGTAGTTTCTCCTGCCGGCTGCTCCCATTGCTTTAGGCCTTTATCATTCTTGCTATGGCCAGTCCTACAGAACCGATATGCCACTGTATGTCCACCTTAAAGTCGTCACAGTCATTCCCACTACGAGTTTCTCGAGTTAGCAAATGTACTTCGCCGGATGACGAGGCATTTGGCTACCTTAAGAGAGTCATAGTTACTGCAGCCGAATGCTCCCCTTCCTTTGAATCTTTTCCTCTCTTTAATTCGTACTGTGGAATGTCCAATCAGAAGCGAAACGCTGCAAGTAGTCCACCTTAACGATGTCTGAGTTACTCCAACGACGATATCCGCGAGTTTTCAAATAGATTTCGCAGAGTGACGAGGCATTTGGCTACCTTAAGAGAGTCATAGTTACGGCTGCCCGCTGCTCCCCCTTCTTTGAATCTTTCCTTTCTTTAATTCGTATTGCGGCCAGTCCTGCAGAAGCGAAATGGTACAGCATGTCCACCTTAACGTTGTCTGAGTTACTCCAACGACGATATCCTCGGGTTTTCAAATAAATTTCGCAGAGTGACGAGGCATTCGGCTACCTTAAGGGAGTCATAGTTACTCCTGCCGGCTGCTCCCATTTCTTTAGGCCTTTATCATTCTTGCTATGGCCAGTCCTACCGAACCGATATGCCACTGTATGTCCACCTTAACGTCGTCACAGTTACTCCCAATACGAGTTTCTCGAGTTAGCAAATGTACTTCGCAGGATGACGAGGCATTTGGCAACCTTAAGAGAGTCATAGTTACTGCAGCCAGATGCTCGCCTTCCTTTGAATGTTCGCTCTCTTTCATTCGTACTGCGGAATGTCCAAGCAGAAGCGAAATGCTGCAACTTGTCCACCTTAACGTAGTCTGAGTTATTAAAACGACTATATCGACGAGTTTTCAAATAAATTTCGCAGAGTGACAAGGCATTTGGCTACCTTAAGAGAGTCATAGTTACTCCTGCCGGCTGCTCCCATTTCTTTAGGAATTTATCATTCTTGCTATGGCCAGTCCTACAGAACCGATATGCCACTGTATGTCCACCTTAATGTCGTCACAGTCATTCCCACTACGAGTTTCTCGAGTTAGCAAATGTACTTCGCCGGATGACGAGGCATTTGGCTACCTTAAGAGAGTCATAGTTACTGCAGCCGAATGCTCCCCTTCCTTTGAATCTTTTCCTCTCTTTAATTCGTACTGTGGAATGTCCAATCAGAAGCGAAACGCTGCAAGTAGTCCACCTTAACGATGTCTGAGTTACTCCAACGACGATATCCACGAGTTTTCAAATAGATTTCGCAGAGTGACGAGGCATTTGGCTACCTTAAGAGAGTCATAGTTACTGCTGCCCGCTGCTCCCCCTTCTTTGAATCTTTCCTTTCTTTAATTCGTATTGCGGCCAGTCCTGCAGAAGCGAAATGGTACAGCATGTCCACCTTAACGTTGTCTGAGCTACTCCAACGCCGATATCCTCGAGTTTTCAAATAAATTGCGCAGAGTGACGTGGTATTTGGCTACCTTAAGAGGGTCGTAGTTTCTCCTGCCGGCTGCTCCCATTGCTTTAGGCCTTTATCATTCTTGCTATGGCCAGTCCTACAGAGCCGATATGCCACTGTATGTCCACCTTAAAGTCGTCTCAGTCATTCCCACTACGAGTTTCTCGAGTTAGCAAATGTACTTCGCCGGATGACGAGGCATTTGGCTACCTTAAGAGAGTCATAGTTACTGCAGCCGAATGCTCCCCTTCCTTTGAATCTTTTCCTCTCTTTAATTCGTACTGTGGAATGTCCAATCAGAAGCGAAACGCTGCAAGTAGTCCACCTTAACGATGTCTGAGTTACTCCAACGACGATATCCACGAGTTTTCAAATAGATTTCGCAGAGTGACGAGGCATTTGGCTACCTTAAGAGACTCATAGTTACTGCTGCCCACTGCTCCCCCTTCTTTGAATCTTTCCTTTCTTTAATTCGTATTGCGGCCAGTCCTGCAGAAGCGAAATGGTACAGCATGTCCACCTTAACGTTGTCTGAGCTACTCCAACGCCGATATCCTCGAGTTTTCAAATAAATTGCGCAGAGTGACGTGGTATTTGGCTACCTTAAGAGGGTCGTAGTTTCTCCTGCCGGCTGCTCCCATTGCTTTAGGCCTTTATCATTCTTGCTATGGCCAGTCCTACAGAACCGATATGCCACTGTATGTCCACCTTAAAGTCGTCACAGTCATTCCCACTACGAGTTTCTCGAGTTAGCAAATGTACTTCGCCGGATGACGAGGCATTTGGCTACCTTAAGAGAGTCATAGTTACTGCAGCCGAATGCTCCCCTTCCTTTGAATCTTTTCCTCTCTTTAATTCGTACTGTGGAATGTCCAATCAGAAGCGAAACGCTGCAAGTAGTCCACCTTAACGATGTCTGAGTTACTCCAACGACGATATCCACGAGTTTTCAAATAGATTTCGCAGAGTGACGAGGCATTTGGCTACCTTAAGAGAGTCATAGTTACTGCTGCCCGCTGCTCCCCCTTCTTTGAATCTTTCCTTTCTTTAATTCGTATTGCGGCCAGTCCTGCAGAAGCGAAATGGTACAGCATGTCCACCTTAACGTTGTCTGAGTTACTCCAACGACGATATCCTCGAGTTTTCAAATAAATTGCGCAGAGTGACGTGGTATTTGGCTACCTTAAGAGGGTCGTAGTTTCTCCTGCCGGCTGCTCCCATTGCTTTAGGCCTTTATCATTCTTGCTATGGCCAGTCCTACCGAACCGATATGCCACTGTATGTCCACCTTAACGTCGTCACAGTTACTCCCAATACGAGTTTCTCGAGTTAGCAAATGTACTTCGCAGGATGACGAGGCATTTGGCAACCTTAAGAGAGTCATAGTTACTGCAGCCAGATGCTCGCCTTCCTTTGAATGTTCGCTCTCTTTCATTCGTACTGCGGAATGTCCAAGCAGAAGCGAAATGCTGCAACTTGTCCACCTTAACGTAGTCTGAGTTATTAAAACGACTATATCGACGAGTTTTCAAATAAATTTCGCAGAGTGACAAGGCATTTGGCTACCTTAAGAGAGTCATAGTTACTCCTGCCGGCTGCTCCCATTTCTTTAGGAATTTATCATTCTTGCTATGGCCAGTCCTACAGAACCGATATGCCACTGTATGTCCACCTTAAAGTCGTCACAGTCATTCCCACTACGAGTTTCTCGAGTTAGCAAATGTACTTCGCCGGATGACGAGGCATTTCGCTACCTTAAGAGAGTCATAGTTACTGCAGCCGAATGCTCCCCTTCCTTTGAATCTTTTCCTCTCTTTAATTCGTACTGTGGAATGTCCAATCAGAAGCGAAACGCTGCAAGTAGTCCACCTTAACGATGTCTGAGTTACTCCAACGACGATATCCACGAGTTTTCAAATAGATTTCGCAGAGTGACGAGGCATTTGGCTACCTTAAGAGAGTCATAGTTACTGCTGCCCGCTGCTCCCCCTTCTTTGAATCTTTCCTTTCTTTAATTCGTATTGCGGCCAGTCCTGCAGAAGCGAAATGGTACAGCATGTCCACCTTAACGTTGTCTGAGCTACTCCAACGCCGATATCCTCGAGTTTTCAAATAAATTGCGCAGAGTGACGTGGTATTTGGCTACCTTAAGAGGGTCGTAGTTTCTCCTGCCGGCTGCTCCCATTGCTTTAGGCCTTTATCATTCTTGCTATGGCCAGTCCTACCGAACCGATATGCCACTGTATGTCCACCTTAAAGTCGTCACAGTCATTCCCACTACGAGTTTCTCGAGTTAGCAAATGTACTTCGCCGGATGACGAGGCATTTGGCTACCTTAAGAGAGTCATAGTTACTGCAGCCGAATGCTCCCCTTCCTTTGAATCTTTTCCTCTCTTTAATTCGTACTGTGGAATGTCCAATCAGAAGCGAAACGCTGCAAGTAGTCCACCTTAACGATGTCTGAGTTACTCCAACGACGATATCCACGAGTTTTCAAATAGATTTCGCAGAGTGACGAGGCATTTGGCTACCTTAAGAGAGTCATAGTTACTGCTGCCCGCTGCTCCCCCTTCTTTGAATCTTTCCTTTCTTTAATTCGTATTGCGGCCAGTCCTGCAGAAGCGAAATGGTACAGCATGTCCACCTTAACGTTGTCTGAGCTACTCCAACGCCGATATCCTCGAGTTTTTAAAATAAATTGCGCAGAGTGACGTGGTATTTGGCTACCTTAAGAGGGTCGTAGTTTCTCCTGCCGGCTGCTCCCATTGCTTTAGGAATTTATCATTCTTGCTATGGCCAGTCCTACAGAACCGATATGCCACTGTATGTCCACCTTAAAGTCGTCACAGTCATTCCCACTACGAGTTTCTCGAGTTAGCAAATGTACTTCGCAGGATGACGAGGCATTTGGCTACCTTAAGAGAGTCATAGTTACTGCAGCCGAATGCTCCCCTTCCTTTGAATCTTTTCCTCTCTTTAATTCGTACTGTGGAATGTCCAATCAGAAGCGAAACGCTGCAAGTAGTCCACCTTAACGATGTCTGAGTTACTCCAACGACGATATCCACGAGTTTTCAAATAGATTTCGCAGAGTGACGAGGCATTTGGCTACCTTAAGAGAGTCATAGTTACTGCTGCCCGCTGCTCCCCCTTCTTTGAATCTTTCCTTTCTTTAATTCGTATTGCGGCCAGTCCTGCAGAAGCGAAATGGTACAGCATGTCCACCTTAACGTTGTCTGAGCTACTCCAACGCCGATATCCTCGAGTTTTCAAATAAATTGCGCAGAGTGACGTGGTATTTGGCTACCTTAAGAGGGTCGTAGTTTCTCCTGCCGGCTGCTCCCATTGCTTTAGGCCTTTATCATTCTTGCTATGGCCAGTCCTACAGAACCGATATGCCACTGTATGTCCACCTTAAAGTCGTCACAGTCATTCCCACTACGAGTTTCTCGAGTTAGCAAATGTACTTCGCCGGATGACGAGGCATTTGGCTACCTTAAGAGAGTCATAGTTACTGCAGCCGAATGCTCCACTTCCTTTGAATCTTTTCCTCTCTTTAATTCGTACTGTGGAATGTCCAATCAGAAGCGAAACGCTGCAAGTAGTCCACCTTAACGATGTCTGAGTTACTCCAACGACGATATCCACGAGTTTTCAAATAGATTTCGCAGAGTGACGAGGCATTTGGCTACCTTAAGAGAGTCATAGTTACTGCTGCCCGCTGCTCCCCCTTCTTTGAATCTTTCCTTTCTTTAATTCGTATTGCGGCCAGTCCTGCAGAAGCGAAATGGTACAGCATGTCCACCTTAACGTTGTCTGAGCTACTCCAACGCCGATATCCTCGAGTTTTCAAATAAATTGCGCAGAGTGACGTGGTATTTGGCTACCTTAAGAGGGTCGTAGTTTCTCCTGCCGGCTGCTCCCATTGCTTTAGGCCTTTATCATTCTTGCTATGGCCAGTCCTACCGAACCGATATGCCACTGTATGTCCACCTTAACGTCGTCACAGTTACTCCCAATACGAGTTTCTCGAGTTAGCAAATGTACTTCGCAGGATGACGAGGCATTTGGCAACCTTAAGAGAGTCATAGTTACTGCAGCCAGATGCTCGCCTTCCTTTGAATGTTCGCTCTCTTTCATTCGTACTGCGGAATGTCCAAGCAGAAGCGAAATGCTGCAACTTGTCCACCTTAACGTAGTCTGAGTTATTAAAACGACTATATCGACGAGTTTTCAAATAAATTTCGCAGAGTGACAAGGCATTTGGCTACCTTAAGAGAGTCATAGTTACTCCTGCCGGCTGCTCCCATTTCTTTAGGAATTTATCATTCTTGCTATGGCCAGTCCTACAGAACCGATATGCCACTGTATGTCCACCTTAAAGTCGTCACAGTCATTCCCACTACGAGTTTCTCGAGTTAGCAAATGTACTTCGCCGGATGACGAGGCATTTCGCTACCTTAAGAGAGTCATAGTTACTGCAGCCGAATGCTCCCCTTCCTTTGAATCTTTTCCTCTCTTTAATTCGTACTGTGGAATGTCCAATCAGAAGCGAAACGCTGCAAGTAGTCCACCTTAACGATGTCTGAGTTACTCCAACGACGATATCCACGAGTTTTCAAATAGATTTCGCAGAGTGACGAGGCATTTGGCTACCTTAAGAGAGTCATAGTTACTGCTGCCCGCTGCTCCCCCTTCTTTGAATCTTTCCTTTCTTTAATTCGTATTGCGGCCAGTCCTGCAGAAGCGAAATGGTACAGCATGTCCACCTTAACGTTGTCTGAGCTACTCCAACGCCGATATCCTCGAGTTTTCAAATAAATTGCGCAGAGTGACGTGGTATTTGGCTACCTTAAGAGGGTCGTAGTTTCTCCTGCCGGCTGCTCCCATTGCTTTAGGCCTTTATCATTCTTGCTATGGCCAGTCCTACCGAACCGATATGCCACTGTATGTCCACCTTAAAGTCGTCACAGTCATTCCCACTACGAGTTTCTCGAGTTAGCAAATGTACTTCGCCGGATGACGAGGCATTTGGCTACCTTAAGAGAGTCATAGTTACTGCAGCCGAATGCTCCCCTTCCTTTGAATCTTTTCCTCTCTTTAATTCGTACTGTGGAATGTCCAATCAGAAGCGAAACGCTGCAAGTAGTCCACCTTAACGATGTCTGAGTTACTCCAACGACGATATCCACGAGTTTTCAAATAGATTTCGCAGAGTGACGAGGCATTTGGCTACCTTAAGAGAGTCATAGTTACTGCTGCCCGCTGCTCCCCCTTCTTTGAATCTTTCCTTTCTTTAATTCGTATTGCGGCCAGTCCTGCAGAAGCGAAATGGTACAGCATGTCCACCTTAACGTTGTCTGAGCTACTCCAACGCCGATATCCTCGAGTTTTTAAAATAAATTGCGCAGAGTGACGTGGTATTTGGCTACCTTAAGAGGGTCGTAGTTTCTCCTGCCGGCTGCTCCCATTGCTTTAGGAATTTATCATTCTTGCTATGGCCAGTCCTACAGAACCGATATGCCACTGTATGTCCACCTTAAAGTCGTCACAGTCATTCCCACTACGAGTTTCTCGAGTTAGCAAATGTACTTCGCAGGATGACGAGGCATTTGGCTACCTTAAGAGAGTCATAGTTACTGCAGCCGAATGCTCCCCTTCCTTTGAATCTTTTCCTCTCTTTAATTCGTACTGTGGAATGTCCAATCAGAAGCGAAACGCTGCAAGTAGTCCACCTTAACGATGTCTGAGTTACTCCAACGACGATATCCACGAGTTTTCAAATAGATTTCGCAGAGTGACGAGGCATTTGGCTACCTTAAGAGAGTCATAGTTACTGCTGCCCGCTGCTCCCCCTTCTTTGAATCTTTCCTTTCTTTAATTCGTATTGCGGCCAGTCCTGCAGAAGCGAAATGGTACAGCATGTCCACCTTAACGTTGTCTGAGCTACTCCAACGCCGATATCCTCGAGTTTTCAAATAAATTGCGCAGAGTGACGTGGTATTTGGCTACCTTAAGAGGGTCGTAGTTTCTCCTGCCGGCTGCTCCCATTGCTTTAGGCCTTTATCATTCTTGCTATGGCCAGTCCTACAGAACCGATATGCCACTGTATGTCCACCTTAAAGTCGTCACAGTCATTCCCACTACGAGTTTCTCGAGTTAGCAAATGTACTTCGCCGGATGACGAGGCATTTGGCTACCTTAAGAGAGTCATAGTTACTGCAGCCGAATGCTCCACTTCCTTTGAATCTTTTCCTCTCTTTAATTCGTACTGTGGAATGTCCAATCAGAAGCGAAACGCTGCAAGTAGTCCACCTTAACGATGTCTGAGTTACTCCAACGACGATATCCACGAGTTTTCAAATAGATTTCGCAGAGTGACGAGGCATTTGGCTACCTTAAGAGAGTCATAGTTACTGCTGCCCGCTGCTCCCCCTTCTTTGAATCTTTCCTTTCTTTAATTCGTATTGCGGCCAGTCCTGCAGAAGCGAAATGGTACAGCATGTCCACCTTAACGTTGTCTGAGCTACTCCAACGCCGATATCCTCGAGTTTTCAAATAAATTGCGCAGAGTGACGTGGTATTTGGCTACCTTAAGAGGGTCGTAGTTTCTCCTGCCGGCTGCTCCCATTGCTTTAGGCCTTTATCATTCTTGCTATGGCCAGTCCTACAGAACCGATATGCCACTGTATGTCCACCTTAAAGTCGTCACAGTCATTCCCACTACGAGTTTCTCGAGTTAGCAAATGTACTTCGCCGGATGACGAGGCATTTGGCTACCTTAAGAGAGTCATAGTTACTGCAGCCGAATGCTCCCCTTCCTTTGAATCTTTTCCTCTCTTTAATTCGTACTGTGGAATGTCCAATCAGAAGCGAAACGCTGCAAGTAGTCCACCTTAACGATGTCTGAGTTACTCCAACGACGATATCCACGAGTTTTCAAATAGATTTCGCAGAGTGACGAGGCATTTGGCTACCTTAAGAGACTCATAGTTACTGCTGCCCACTGCTCCCCCTTCTTTGAATCTTTCCTTTCTTTAATTCGTATTGCGGCCAGTCCTGCAGAAGCGAAATGGTACAGCATGTCCACCTTAACGTTGTCTGAGCTACTCCAACGCCGATATCCTCGAGTTTTCAAATAAATTGCGCAGAGTGACGTGGTATTTGGTTACCTTAAGAGGGTCGTAGTTTCTCCTGCCGGCTGCTCCCATTGCTTTAGGCCTTTATCATTCTTGCTATGGCCAGTCCTACAGAACCGATATGCCACTGTATGTCCACCTTAAAGTCGTCACAGTCATTCCCACTACGAGTTTCTCGAGTTAGCAAATGTACTTCGCCGGATGACGAGGCATTTGGCTACCTTAAGAGAGTCATAGTTACTGCAGCCGAATGCTCCCCTTCCTTTGAATCTTTTCCTCTCTTTAATTCGTACTGTGGAATGTCCAATCAGAAGCGAAACGCTGCAAGTAGTCCACCTTAACGATGTCTGAGTTACTCCAACGACGATATCCACGAGTTTTCAAATAGATTTCGCAGAGTGACGAGGCATTTGGCTACCTTAAGAGAGTCATAGTTACTGCTGCCCGCTGCTCCCCCTTCTTTGAATCTTTCCTTTCTTTAATTCGTATTGCGGCCAGTCCTGCAGAAGCGAAATGGTACAGCATGTCCACCTTAACGTTGTCTGAGCTACTCCAACGCCGATATCCTCGAGTTTTCAAATAAATTGCGCAGAGTGACGTGGTATTTGGCTACCTTAAGAGGGTCGTAGTTTCTCCTGCCGGCTGCTCCCATTGCTTTAGGCCTTTATCATTCTTGCTATGGCCAGTCCTACAGAACCGATATGCCACTGTATGTCCACCTTAAAGT
The DNA here is from genome assembly GCF_021461395.2 of Schistocerca americana. Lineage (NCBI taxonomy): Eukaryota > Metazoa > Arthropoda > Insecta > Orthoptera > Acrididae > Schistocerca > Schistocerca americana. The sequence goes on along the minus strand of NC_060127.1, from coordinate 214,071,274 downwards.
CGTCACAGTCATTCCCACTACGAGTTTCTCGAGTTAGCAAATGTACTTCGCCGGATGACGAGGCATTTGGCTACCTTAAGAGAGTCATAGTTACTGCAGCCGAATGCTCCCCTTCCTTTGAATCTTTTCCTCTCTTTAATTCGTACTGTGGAATGTCCAATCAGAAGCGAAACGCTGCAAGTAGTCCACCTTAACGATGTCTGAGTTACTCCAACGACGATATCCACGAGTTTTCAAATAGATTTCGCAGAGTGACGAGGCATTTGGCTACCTTAAGAGACTCATAGTTACTGCTGCCCACTGCTCCCCCTTCTTTGAATCTTTCCTTTCTTTAATTCGTATTGCGGCCAGTCCTGCAGAAGCGAAATGGTACAGCATGTCCACCTTAACGTTGTCTGAGCTACTCCAACGCCGATATCCTCGAGTTTTCAAATAAATTGCGCAGAGTGACGTGGTATTTGGCTACCTTAAGAGGGTCGTAGTTTCTCCTGCCGGCTGCTCCCATTGCTTTAGGCCTTTATCATTCTTGCTATGGCCAGTCCTACAGAACCGATATGCCACTGTATGTCCACCTTAAAGTCGTCACAGTCATTCCCACTACGAGTTTCTCGAGTTAGCAAATGTACTTCGCCGGATGACGAGGCATTTGGCTACCTTAAGAGAGTCATAGTTACTGCAGCCGAATGCTCCCCTTCCTTTGAATCTTTTCCTCTCTTTAATTCGTACTGTGGAATGTCCAATCAGAAGCGAAACGCTGCAAGTAGTCCACCTTAACGATGTCTGAGTTACTCCAACGACGATATCCACGAGTTTTCAAATAGATTTCGCAGAGTGACGAGGCATTTGGCTACCTTAAGAGAGTCATAGTTACTGCTGCCCGCTGCTCCCCCTTCTTTGAATCTTTCCTTTCTTTAATTCGTATTGCGGCCAGTCCTGCAGAAGCGAAATGGTACAGCATGTCCACCTTAACGTTGTCTGAGTTACTCCAACGACGATATCCTCGGGTTTTCAAATAAATTTCGCAGAGTGACGAGGCATTTGGCTACCTTAAGAGAGTCATAGTTACTCCTGCCGGCTGCTCCCATTTCTTTAGGCCTTTACCATTCTTGCTATGGCCAGTCCTACCGAACCGATATGCCACTGTATGTCCACCTTAACGTCGTCACAGTTACTCCCAATACGAGTTTCTCGAGTTAGCAAATGTACTTCGCAGGATGACGAGGCATTTGGCAACCTTAAGAGAGTCATAGTTACTGCAGCCAGATGCTCGCCTTCCTTTGAATGTTCGCTCTCTTTCATTCGTACTGCGGAATGTCCAAGCAGAAGCGAAATGCTGCAACTTGTCCACCTTAACGTAGTCTGAGTTATTAAAACGACTATATCGACGAGTTTTCAAATAAATTTCGCAGAGTGACAAGGCATTTGGCTACCTTAAGAGAGTCATAGTTACTCCTGCCGGCTGCTCCCATTTCTTTAGGAATTTATCATTCTTGCTATGGCCAGTCCTACAGAACCGATATGCCACTGTATGTCCACCTTAAAGTCGTCACAGTCATTCCCACTACGAGTTTCTCGAGTTAGCAAATGTACTTCGCCGGATGACGAGGCATTTCGCTACCTTAAGAGAGTCATAGTTACTGCAGCCGAATGCTCCCCTTCCTTTGAATATTTTCCTCTCTTTAATTCGTACTGTGGAATGTCCAATCAGAAGCGAAACGCTGCAAGTAGTCCACCTTAACGATGTCTGAGTTACTCCAACGACGATATCCACGAGTTTTCAAATAGATTTCGCAGAGTGACGAGGCATTTGGCTACCTTAAGAGCGTCATAGTTACTGCTGCCCGCTGCTCCCCCTTCTTTGAATCTTTCCTTTCTTTAATTCGTATTGCGGCCAGTCCTGCAGAAGCGAAATGGTACAGCATGTCCACCTTAACGTTGTCTGAGCTACTCCAACGCCGATATCCTCGAGTTTTCAAATAAATTGCGCAGAGTGACGTGGTATTTGGCTACCTTAAGAGGGTCGTAGTTTCTCCTGCCGGCTGCTCCCATTGCTTTAGGCCTTTATCATTCTTGCTATGGCCAGTCCTACAGAACCGATATGCCACTGTATGTCCACCTTAAAGTCGTCACAGTCATTCCCACTACGAGTTTCTCGAGTTAGCAAATGTACTTCGCCGGATGACGAGGCATTTGGCTACCTTAAGAGAGTCATAGTTACTGCAGCCGAATGCTCCCCTTCCTTTGAATCTTTTCCTCTCTTTAATTCGTACTGTGGAATGTCCAATCAGAAGCGAAACGCTGCAAGTAGTCCACCTTAACGATGTCTGAGTTACTCCAACGACGATATCCACGAGTTTTCAAATAGATTTCGCAGAGTGACGAGGCATTTGGCTACCTTAAGAGAGTCATAGTTACTGCTGCCCGCTGCTCCCCCTTCTTTGAATCTTTCCTTTCTTTAATTCGTATTGCGGCCAGTCCTGCAGAAGCGAAATGGTACAGCATGTCCACCTTAACGTTGTCTGAGCTACTCCAACGCCGATATCCTCGAGTTTTCAAATAAATTGCGCAGAGTGACGTGGTATTTGGCTACCTTAAGAGGGTCGTAGTTTCTCCTGCCGGCTGCTCCCATTGCTTTAGGCCTTTATCATTCTTGCTATGGCCAGTCCTACAGAACCGATATGCCACTGTATGTCCACCTTAAAGTCGTCACAGTCATTCCCACTACGAGTTTCTCGAGTTAGCAAATGTACTTCGCCGGATGACGAGGCATTTGGCTACCTTAAGAGAGTCATAGTTACTGCAGCCGAATGCTCCCCTTCCTTTGAATCTTTTCCTCTCTTTAATTCGTACTGTGGAATGTCCAATCAGAAGCGAAACGCTGCAAGTAGTCCACCTTAACGATGTCTGAGTTACTCCAACGACGATATCCACGAGTTTTCAAATAGATTTCGCAGAGTGACGAGGCATTTGGCTACCTTAAGAGAGTCATAGTTACTGCTGCCCGCTGCTCCCCCTTCTTTGAATCTTTCCTTTCTTTAATTCGTATTGCGGCCAGTCCTGCAGAAGCGAAATGGTACAGCATGTCCACCTTAACGTTGTCTGAGCTACTCCAACGCCGATATCCTCGAGTTTTCAAATAAATTGCGCAGAGTGACGTGGTATTTGGCTACCTTAAGAGGGTCGTAGTTTCTCCTGCCGGCTGCTCCCATTGCTTTAGGCCTTTATCATTCTTGCTATGGCCAGTCCTACAGAACCGATATGCCACTGTATGTCCACCTTAAAGTCGTCACAGTCATTCCCACTACGAGTTTCTCGAGTTAGCAAATGTACTTCGCCGGATGACGAGGCATTTGGCTACCTTAAGAGAGTCATAGTTACTGCAGCCGAATGCTCCCCTTCCTTTGAATCTTTTCCTCTCTTTAATTCGTACTGTGGAATGTCCAATCAGAAGCGAAACGCTGCAAGTAGTCCACCTTAACGATGTCTGAGTTACTCCAACGACGATATCCACGAGTTTTCAAATAGATTTCGCAGAGTGACGAGGCATTTGGCTACCTTAAGAGAGTCATAGTTACTGCTGCCCGCTGCTCCCCCTTCTTTGAATCTTTCCTTTCTTTAATTCGTATTGCGGCCAGTCCTGCAGAAGCGAAATGGTACAGCATGTCCACCTTAACGTTGTCTGAGCTACTCCAACGCCGATATCCTCGAGTTTTCAAATAAATTGCGCAGAGTGACGTGGTATTTGGCTACCTTAAGAGGGTCGTAGTTTCTCCTGCCGGCTGCTCCCATTGCTTTAGGCCTTTATCATTCTTGCTATGGCCAGTCCTACAGAACCGATATGCCACTGTATGTCCACCTTAAAGTCGTCACAGTCATTCCCACTACGAGTTTCTCGAGTTAGCAAATGTACTTCGCCGGATGACGAGGCATTTGGCTACCTTAAGAGAGTCATAGTTACTGCAGCCGAATGCTCCACTTCCTTTGAATCTTTTCCTCTCTTTAATTCGTACTGTGGAATGTCCAATCAGAAGCGAAACGCTGCAAGTAGTCCACCTTAACGATGTCTGAGTTACTCCAACGACGATATCCACGAGTTTTCAAATAGATTTCGCAGAGTGACGAGGCATTTGGCTACCTTAAGAGAGTCATAGTTACTGCTGCCCGCTGCTCCCCCTTCTTTGAATCTTTCCTTTCTTTAATTCGTATTGCGGCCAGTCCTGCAGAAGCGAAATGGTACAGCATGTCCACCTTAACGTTGTCTGAGCTACTCCAACGCCGATATCCTCGAGTTTTCAAATAAATTGCGCAGAGTGACGTGGTATTTGGCTACCTTAAGAGGGTCGTAGTTTCTCCTGCCGGCTGCTCCCATTGCTTTAGGCCTTTATCATTCTTGCTATGGCCAGTCCTACAGAACCGATATGCCACTGTATGTCCACCTTAAAGTCGTCACAGTCATTCCCACTACGAGTTTCTCGAGTTAGCAAATGTACTTCGCCGGATGACGAGGCATTTGGCTACCTTAAGAGAGTCATAGTTACTGCAGCCGAATGCTCCCCTTCCTTTGAATCTTTTCCTCTCTTTAATTCGTACTGTGGAATGTCCAATCAGAAGCGAAACGCTGCAAGTAGTCCACCTTAACGATGTCTGAGTTACTCCAACGACGATATCCACGAGTTTTCAAATAGATTTCGCAGAGTGACGAGGCATTTGGCTACCTTAAGAGACTCATAGTTACTGCTGCCCACTGCTCCCCCTTCTTTGAATCTTTCCTTTCTTTAATTCGTATTGCGGCCAGTCCTGCAGAAGCGAAATGGTACAGCATGTCCACCTTAACGTTGTCTGAGCTACTCCAACGCCGATATCCTCGAGTTTTCAAATAAATTGCGCAGAGTGACGTGGTATTTGGCTACCTTAAGAGGGTCGTAGTTTCTCCTGCCGGCTGCTCCCATTGCTTTAGGCCTTTATCATTCTTGCTATGGCCAGTCCTACAGAACCGATATGCTACTGTATGTCCACCTTAAAGTCGTCACAGTCATTCCCACTACGAGTTTCTCGAGTTAGCAAATGTACTTCGCCGGATGACGAGGCATTTGGCTACCTTAAGAGAGTCATAGTTACTGCAGCCGAATGCTCCCCTTCCTTTGAATCTTTTCCTCTCTTTAATTCGTACTGTGGAATGTCCAATCAGAAGCGAAACGCTGCAAGTAGTCCACCTTAACGATGTCTGAGTTACTCCAACGACGATATCCACGAGTTTTCAAATAGATTTCGCAGAGTGACGAAGCATTTGGCTACCTTAAGAGAGTCATAGTTACTGCTGCCCGCTGCTCCCCCTTCTTTGAATCTTTCCTTTCTTTAATTCGTATTGCGGCCAGTCCTGCAGAAGCGAAATGGTACAGCATGTCCACCTTAACGTTGTCTGAGCTACTCCAACGCCGATATCCTCGAGTTTTCAAATAAATTGCGCAGAGTGACGTGGTATTTGGCTACCTTAAGAGGGTCGTAGTTTCTCCTGCCGGCTGCTCCCATTGCTTTAGGCCTTTATCATTCTTGCTACGGCCAGTCCTACAGAACCGATATGCCACTGTATGTCCACCTTAAAGTCGTCACAGTCATTCCCACTACGAGTTTCTCGAGTTAGCAAATGTACGTCGCCGGATGACGAGGCATTTGGCTACCTTAAGAGAGTCATAGTTACTGCAGCCGAATGCTCCCCTTCCTTTGAATCTTTTCCTCTCTTTAATTCGTACTGTGGAATGTCCAATCAGAAGCGAAACGCTGCAAGTAGTCCACCTTAACGATGTCTGAGTTACTCCAACGACGATATCCACGAGTTTTCAAATAGATTTCGCAGAGTGACGAGGCATTTGGCTACCTTAAGAGAGTCATAGTTACTGCTGCCCGCTGCTCCCCCTTCTTTGAATCTTTCCTTTCTTTAATTCGTATTGCGGCCAGTCCTGCAGAAGCGAAATGGTACAGCATGTCCACCTTAACGTTGTCTGAGTTACTCCAACGACGATATCCTCGGGTTTTCAAATAAATTTCGCAGAGTGACGAGGCATTTGGCTACCTTAAGAGAGTCATAGTTACTCCTGCCGGCTGCTCCCATTTCTTTAGGCCTTTACCATTCTTGCTATGGCCAGTCCTACCGAACCGATATGCCACTGTATGTCCACCTTAACGTCGTCACAGTTACTCCCAATACGAGTTTCTCGAGTTAGCAAATGTACTTCGCAGGATGACGAGGCATTTGGCAACCTTAAGAGAGTCATAGTTACTGCAGCCAGATGCTCGCCTTCCTTTGAATGTTCGCTCTCTTTCATTCGTACTGCGGAATGTCCAAGCAGAAGCGAAATGCTGCAACTTGTCCACCTTAACGTAGTCTGAGTTATTAAAACGACTATATCGACGAATTTTCAAATAAATTTCGCAGAGTGACAAGGCATTTGGCTACCTTAAGAGAGTCATAGTTACTCCTGCCGGCTGCTCCCATTTCTTTAGGAATTTATCATTCTTGCTATGGCCAGTCCTACAGAACCGATATGCCACTGTATGTCCACCTTAAAGTCGTCACAGTCATTCCCACTACGAGTTTCTCGAGTTAGCAAATGTACTTCGCCGGATGACGAGGCATTTGGCTACCTTAAGAGAGTCATAGTTACTGCAGCCGAATGCTCCCCTTCCTTTGAATCTTTTCCTCTCTTTAATTCGTACTGTGGAATGTCCAATCAGAAGCGAAACGCTGCAAGTAGTCCACCTTAACGATGTCTGAGTTACTCCAACGACGATATCCACGAGTTTTCAAATAGATTTCGCAGAGTGACGAGGCATTTGGCTACCTTAAGAGAGTCATAGTTACTGCTGCCCGCTGCTCCCCCTTCTTTGAATCTTTCCTTTCTTTAATTCGTATTGCGGCCAGTCCTGCAGAAGCGAAATGGTACAGCATGTCCACCTTAACGTTGTCTGAGCTACTCCAACGCCGATATCCTCGAGTTTTCAAATAAATTGCGCAGAGTGACGTGGTATTTGGCTACCTTAAGAGGGTCGTAGTTTCTCCTGCCGGCTGCTCCCATTGCTTTAGGCCTTTATCATTCTTGCTATGGCCAGTCCTACAGAACCGATATGCCACTGTATGTCCACCTTAAAGTCGTCACAGTCATTCCCACTACGAGTTTCTCGAGTTAGCAAATGTACTTCGCCGGATGACGAGGCATTTGGCTACCTTAAGAGAGTCATAGTTACTGCAGCCGAATGCTCCCCTTCCTTTGAATCTTTTCCTCTCTTTAATTCGTACTGTGGAATGTCCAATCAGAAGCGAAACGCTGCAAGTAGTCCACCTTAACGATGTCTGAGTTACTCCAACGACGATATCCACGAGTTTTCAAATAGATTTCGCAGAGTGACGAGGCATTAGGCTACCTTAAGAGAGTCATAGTTACTGCTGCCCGCTGCTCCCCCTTCTTTGAATCTTTCCTTTCTTTAATTCGTATTGCGGCCAGTCCTGCAGAAGCGAAATGGTACAGCATGTCCACCTTAACGTTGTCTGAGTTACTCCAACGACGATATCCTCGGGTTTTCAAATAAATTTCGCAGAGTGACAAGGCATTTGGCTACCTTAAGAGAGTCATAGTTACTCCTGCCGGCTGCTCCCATTTCTTTAGGAATTTATCATTCTTGCTATGGCCAGTCCTACAGAACCGTTATGCCACTGTATGTCCACCTTAAAGTCGTCACAGTCATTCCCACTACGAGTTTCTCGAGTTAGCAAATGTACTTCGCCGGATGACGAGGCATTTGGCTACCTTAAGAGAGTCATAGTTACTGCAGCCGAATGCTCCCCTTCCTTTGAATCTTTTCCTCTCTTTAATTCGTACTGTGGAATGTCCAATCAGAAGCGAAACGCTGCAAGTAGTCCACCTTAACGATGTCTGAGTTACTCCAACGACGATATCCACGAGTTTTCAAATAGATTTCGCAGAGTGACGTGGCATTTGGCTACCTTAAGAGAGTCATAGTTACTGCTGCCCGCTGCTCCCCCTTCTTTGAATCTTTCCTTTCTTTAATTCGTATTGCGGCCAGTCCTGCAGAAGCGAAATGGTACAGCATGTCCACCTTAACGTTGTCTGAGCTACTCCAACGCCGATATCCTCGAGTTTTCAAATAAATTGCGCAGAGTGACGTGGTATTTGGCTACCTTAAGAGGGTCGTAGTTTCTCCTGCCGGCTGCTCCCATTGCTTTAGGCCTTTATCATTCTTGCTATGGCCAGTCCTACAGAACCGATATGCCACTGTATGTCCACCTTAAAGTCGTCACAGTCATTCCCACTACGAGTTTCTCGAGTTAGCAAATGTACTTCGCCGGATGACGAGGCATTTGGCTACCTTAAGAGAGTCATAGTTACTGCAGCCGAATGCTCCCCTTCCTTTGAATCTTTTCCTCTCTTTAATTCGTACTGTGGAATGTCCAATCAGAAGCGAAACGCTGCAAGTAGTCCACCTTAACGATGTCTGAGTTACTCCAACGACGATATCCACGAGTTTTCAAATAGATTTCGCAGAGTGACGAGGCATTTGGCTACCTTAAGAGACTCATAGTTACTGCTGCCCACTGCTCCCCCTTCTTTGAATCTTTCCTTTCTTTAATTCGTATTGCGGCCAGTCCTGCAGAAGCGAAATGGTACAGCATGTCCACCTTAACGTTGTCTGAGCTACTCCAACGCCGATATCCTCGAGTTTTCAAATAAATTGCGCAGAGTGACGTGGTATTTGGCTACCTTAAGAGGGTCGTAGTTTCTCCTGCCGGCTGCTCCCATTGCTTTAGGCCTTTATCATTCTTGCTATGGCCAGTCCTACCGAACCGATATGCCACTGCATGTCCAACTTAACGTCGTCACAGTTACTCCCAATACGAGTTTCTCGAGTTAGCAAATGTACTTCGCAGGATGACGAGGCATTTGGCAACCTTAAGAGAGTCATAGTTACTGCAGCCAGATGCTCGCCTTCCTTTGAATGTTCGCTCTCTTTCATTCGTACTGCGGAATGTCCAAGCAGAAGCGAAATGCTGCAACTTGTCCACCTTAACGTAGTCTGAGTTATTAAAACGACTATATCGACGAGTTTTCAAATAAATTTCGCAGAGTGACAAGGCATTTGGCTACCTTAAGAGAGTCATAGTTACTCCTGCCGGCTGCTCCCATTTCTTTAGGAATTTATCATTCTTGCTATGGCCAGTCCTACAGAACCGATATGCCACTGTATGTCCACCTTAAAGTCGTCACAGTCATTCCCACTACGAGTTTCTCGAGTTAGCAAATGTACTTCGCCGGATGACGAGGCATTTGGCTACCTTAAGAGAGTCATAGTTACTGCAGCCGAATGCTCCCCTTCCTTTGAATCTTTTCCTCTCTTTAATTCGAACTGTGGAATGTCCAATCATAAGCGAAACGCTGCAAGTAGTCCACCTTAACGATGTCTGAGTTACTCCAACGACGATATCCACGAGTTTTCAAATAGATTTCGCAGAGTGACGAGGCATTTGGCTACCTTAAGAGAGTCATAGTTACTGCTGCCCGCTGCTCCCCCTTCTTTGAATCTTTCCTTTCTTTAATTCGTATTGCGGCCAGTCCTGCAGAAGCGAAATGGTACAGCATGTCCACCTTAACGTTGTCTGAGCTACTCCAACGCCGATATCCTCGAGTTTTCAAATAAATTGCGCAGAGTGACGTGGTATTTGGCTACCTTAAGAGGGTCGTAGTTTCTCCTGCCGGCTGCTCCCATTGCTTTAGGCCTTTATCATTCTTGCTATGGCCAGTCCTACAGAACCGATATGCCACTGTATGTCCACCTTAAAGTCGTCACAGTCATTCCCACTACGAGTTTCTCGAGTTAGCAAATGTACTTCGCCGGATGACGAGGCATTTGGCTACCTTAAGAGAGTCATAGTTACTGCAGCCGAATGCTCCCCTTCCTTTGAATCTTTTCCTCTCTTTAATTCGAACTGTGGAATGTCCAATCATAAGCGAAACGCTGCAAGTAGTCCACCTTAACGATGTCTGAGTTACTCCAACGACGATATCCACGAGTTTTCAAATAGATTTCGCAGAGTGACGAGGCATTTGGCTACCTTAAGAGAGTCATAGTTACTGCTGCCCGCTGCTCCCCCTTCTTTGAATCTTTCCTTTCTTTAATTCGTATTGCGGCCAGTCCTGCAGAAGCGAAATGGTACAGCATGTCCACCTTAACGTTGTCTGAGCTACTCCAACGCCGATATCCTCGAGTTTTCAAATAAATTGCGCAGAGTGACGTGGTATTTGGCTACCTTAAGAGGGTCGTAGTTTCTCCTGCCGGCTGCTCCCATTGCTTTAGGCCTTTATCATTCTTGCTATGGCCAGTCCTACAGAACCGATATGCCACTGTATGTCCACCTTAAAGTCGTCACAGTCATTCCCACTACGAGTTTCTCGAGTTAGCAAATGTACTTCGCCGGATGACGAGGCATTTGGCTACCTTAAGAGAGTCATAGTTACTGCAGCCGAATGCTCCCCTTCCTTTGAATCTTTTCCTCTCTTTAATTCGTACTGTGGAATGTCCAATCAGAAGCGAAACGCTGCAAGTAGTCCACCTTAACGATGTCTGAGTTACTCCAACGACGATATCCACGAGTTTTCAAATAGATTTCGCAGAGTGACGAGGCATTTGGCTACCTTAAGAGAGTCATAGTTACTGCTGCCCGCTGCTCCCCCTTCTTTGAATCTTTCCTTTCTTTAATTCGTATTGCGGCCAGTCCTGCAGAAGCGAAATGGTACAGCATGTCCACCTTAACGTTGTCTGAGTTACTCCAACGACGATATCCTCGGGTTTTCAAATAAATTTCGCAGAGTGACGAGGCATTTGGCTACCTTAAGAGAGTCATAGTTACTCCTGCCGGCTGCTCCCATTTCTTTAGGCCTTTATCATTCTTGCTATGGCCAGTCCTACCGAACCGATATGCCACTGCATGTCCACCTTAACGTCGTCACAGTTACTCCCAATACGAGTTTCTCGAGTTAGCAAATGTACTTCGCAGGATGACGAGGCATTTGGCAACCTTAAGAGAGTCATAGTTACTGCAGCCAGATGCTCGCCTTCCTTTGAATGTTCGCTCTCTTTCATTCGTACTGCGGAATGTCCAAGCAGAAGCGAAATGCTGCAACTTGTCCACCTTAACGTAGTCTGAGTTATTAAAACGACTATATCGACGAGTTTTCAAATAAATTTCGCAGAGTGACAAGGCATTTGGCTACCTTAAGAGAGTCATAGTTACTCCTGCCGGCTGCTCCCATTTCTTTAGGAATTTATCATTCTTGCTATGGCCAGTCCTACAGAACCGATATGCCACTGTATGTCCACCTTAAAGTCGTCACAGTCATTCCCACTACGAGTTTCTCGAGTTAGCAAATGTACTTCGCCGGATGACGAGGCATTTGGCTACCTTAAGAGAGTCATAGTTACTGCAGCCGAATGCTCCCCTTCCTTTGAATCTTTTCCTCTCTTTAATTCGAACTGTGGAATGTCCAATCATAAGCGAAACGCTGCAAGTAGTCCACCTTAACGATGTCTGAGTTACTCCAACGACGATATCCACGAGTTTTCAAATAGATTTCGCAGAGTGACGAGGCATTTGGCTACCTTAAGAGAGTCATAGTTACTGCTGCCCGCTGCTCCCCCTTCTTTGAATCTTTCCTTTCTTTAATTCGTATTGCGGCCAGTCCTGCAGAAGCGAAATGGTACAGCATGTCCACCTTAACGTTGTCTGAGCTACTCCAACGCCGATATCCTCGAGTTTTCAAATAAATTGCGCAGAGTGACGTGGTATTTGGCTACCTTAAGAGGGTCGTAGTTTCTCCTGCCGGCTGCTCCCATTGCTTTAGGCCTTTATCATTCTTGCTATGGCCAGTCCTACAGAACCGATATGCCACTGTATGTCCACCTTAAAGTCGTCACAGTCATTCCCACTACGAGTTTCTCGAGTTAGCAAATGTACTTCGCCGGATGACGAGGCATTTGGCTACCTTAAGAGAGTCATAGTTACTGCAGCCGAATGCTCCCCTTCCTTTGAATCTTTTCCTCTCTTTAATTCGAACTGTGGAATGTCCAATCATAAGCGAAACGCTGCAAGTAGTCCACCTTAACGATGTCTGAGTTACTCCAACGACGATATCCACGAGTTTTCAAATAGATTTCGCAGAGTGACGAGGCATTTGGCTACCTTAAGAGAGTCATAGTTACTGCTGCCCGCTGCTCCCCCTTCTTTGAATCTTTCCTTTCTTTAATTCGTATTGCGGCCAGTCCTGCAGAAGCGAAATGGTACAGCATGTCCACCTTAACGTTGTCTGAGCTACTCCAACGCCGATATCCTCGAGTTTTCAAATAAATTGCGCAGAGTGACGTGGTATTTGGCTACCTTAAGAGGGTCGTAGTTTCTCCTGCCGGCTGCTCCCATTGCTTTAGGCCTTTATCATTCTTGCTATGGCCAGTCCTACAGAACCGATATGCCACTGTATGTCCACCTTAAAGTCGTCACAGTCATTCCCACTACGAGTTTCTCGAGTTAGCAAATGTACTTCGCCGGATGACGAGGCATTTGGCTACCTTAAGAGAGTCATAGTTACTGCAGCCGAATGCTCCCCTTCCTTTGAATCTTTTCCTCTCTTTAATTCGAACTGTGGAATGTCCAATCATAAGCGAAACGCTGCAAGTAGTCCACCTTAACGATGTCTGAGTTACTCCAACGACGATATCCACGAGTTTTCAAATAGATTTCGCAGAGTGACGAGGCATTTGGCTACCTTAAGAGAGTCATAGTTACTGCTGCCCGCTGCTCCCCCTTCTTTGAATCTTTCCTTTCTTTAATTCGTATTGCGGCCAGTCCTGCAGAAGCGAAATGGTACAGCATGTCCACCTTAACGTTGTCTGAGCTACTCCAACGCCGATATCCTCGAGTTTTCAAATAAATTGCGCAGAGTGACGTGGTATTTGGCTACCTTAAGAGGGTCGTAGTTTCTCCTGCCGGCTGCTCCCATTGCTTTAGGCCTTTATCATTCTTGCTATGGCCAGTCCTACAGAACCGATATGCCACTGTATGTCCACCTTAAAGTCGTCACAGTCATTCCCACTACGAGTTTCTCGAGTTAGCAAATGTACTTCGCCGGATGACGAGGCATTTGGCTACCTTAAGAGAGTCATAGTTACTGCAGCCGAATGCTCCCCTTCCTTTGAATCTTTTCCTCTCTTTAATTCGTACTGTGGAATGTCCAATCAGAAGCGAAACGCTGCAAGTAGTCCACCTTAACGATGTCTGAGTTACTCCAACGACGATATCCACGAGTTTTCAAATAGATTTCGCAGAGTGACGAGGCATTTGGCTACCTTAAGAGAGTCATAGTTACTGCTGCCCGCTGCTCCCCCTTCTTTGAATCTTTCCTTTCTTTAATTCGTATTGCGGCCAGTCCTGCAGAAGCGAAATGGTACAGCATGTCCACCTTATCGTTGTCTGAGTTACTCCAACGACGATATCCTCGGGTTTTCAAATAAATTTCGCAGAGTGACGAGGCATTTGGCTACCTTAAGAGAGTCATAGTTACTCCTGCCGGCTGCTCCCATTTCTTTAGGCCTTTATCATTCTTGCTATGGCCAGTCCTACCGAACCGATATGCCACTGCATGTCCACCTTAACGTCGTCACAGTTACTCCCAATACGAGTTTCTCGAGTTAGCAAATGTACTTCGCAGGATGACGAGGCATTTGGCAACCTTAAGAGAGTCATAGTTACTGCAGCCAGATGCTCGCCTTCCTTTGAAGGTTCGCTCTCTTTCATTCGTACTGCGGAATGTCCAAGCAGAAGCGAAATGCTGCAACTTGCCCACCTTAACGTAGTCTGAGTTATTAAAACGACTATATCGACGAGTTTTCAAATAAATTTCGCAGAGTGACAAGGCATTTGGCTACCTTAAGAGAGTCATAGTTACTCCTGCCGGCTGCTCCCACTTCTTTAGGAATTTATCATTCTTGCTATGGCCAGTCCTACAGAACCGATATGCCACTGTATGTCCACCTTAAAGTCGTCACAGTCATTCCCACTACGAGTTTCTCGAGTTAGCAAATGTACTTCGCCGGATGACGAGGCATTTGGCTACCTTAAGAGAGTCATAGTTACTGCAGCCGAATGCTCCCCTTCCTTTGAATCTTTTCCTCTCTTTAATTCGAACTGTGGAATGTCCAATCATAAGCGAAACGCTGCAAGTAGTCCACCTTAACGATGTCTGAGTTACTCCAACGACGATATCCACGAGTTTTCAAATAGATTTCGCAGAGTGACGAGGCATTTGGCTACCTTAAGAGAGTCATAGTTACTGCTGCCCGCTGCTCCCCCTTCTTTGAATCTTTCCTTACTTTAATTCGTATTGCGGCCAGTCCTGCAGAAGCGAAATGGTACAGCATGTCCACCTTAACGTTGTCTGAGCTACTCCAACGCCGATATCCTCGAGTTTTCAAATAAATTGCGCAGAGTGACGTGGTATTTGGCTACCTTAAGAGGGTCGTAGTTTCTCCTGCCGGCTGCTCCCATTGCTTTAGGCCTTTATCATTCTTGCTATGGCCAGTCCTACAGAACCGATATGCCACTGTATGTCCACCTTAAAGTCGTCACAGTCATTCCCACTACGAGTTTCTCGAGTTAGCAAATGTACTTCGCCGGATGACGAGGCATTTGGCTACCTTAAGAGAGTCATAGTTACTGCAGCCGAATGCTCCCCTTCCTTTGAATCTTTTCCTCTCTTTAATTCGTACTCTGGAATGTCCAATCAGAAGCGAAACGCTGCAAGTAGTCCACCTTAACGATGTCTGAGTTACTCCAACGACGATATCCACGAGTTTTCAAATAGATTTCGCAGAGTGACGAGGCATTTGGCTACCTTAAGAGAGTCATAGTTACTGCTGCCCGCTGCTCCCCCTTCTTTGAATCTTTCCTTACTTTAATTCGTATTGCGGCCAGTCCTGCAGAAGCGAAATGGTACAGCATGTCCACCTTAACGTTGTCTGAGTTACTCCAACGACGATATCCTCGGGTTTTCAAATAAATTTCGCAGAGTGACGAGGCATTTGGCTACCTTAAGAGAGTCATAGTTACTCCTGCCGGCTGCTCCCATTTCTTTAGGCCTTTATCATTCTTGCTATGGCCAGTCCTACCGAACCGATATGCCACTGCATGTCCACCTTAACGTCGTCACAGTTACTCCCAATACGAGTTTCTCGAGTTAGCAAATGTACTTCGCAGGATGACGAGGCATTTGGCAACCTTAAGAGAGTCATAGTTACTGCAGCCAGATGCTCGCCTTCCTTTGAATGTTCGCTCTCTTTCATTCGTACTGCGGAATGTCCAAGCAGAAGCGAAATGCTGCAACTTGTCCACCTTAACGTAGTCTGAGTTATTAAAACGACTATATCGACGAGTTTTCAAATAAATTTCGCAGAGTGACAAGGCATTTGGCTACCTTAAGAGAGTCATAGTTACTCCTGCCGGCTGCTCCCATTTCTTTAGGAATTTATCATTCTTGCTATGGCCAGTCCTACAGAACCGATATGCCACTGTATGTCCACCTTAAAGTCGTCACAGTCATTCCCACTACGAGTTTCTCGAGTTAGCAAATGTACTTCGCCGGATGACGAGGCATTTGGCTACCTTAAGAGAGTCATAGTTACTGCAGCCGAATGCTCCCCTTCCTTTGAATCTTTTCCTCTCTTTAATTCGAACTGTGGAATGTCCAATCATAAGCGAAACGCTGCAAGTAGTCCACCTTAACGATGTCTGAGTTACTCCAACGACGATATCCACGAGTTTTCAAATAGATTTCGCAGAGTGACGAGGCATTTGGCTACCTTAAGAGAGTCATAGTTACTGCTGCCCGCTGCTCCCCCTTCTTTGAATCTTTCCTTTCTTTAATTCGAATTGCGGCCAGTCCTGCAGAAGCGAAATGGTACAGCATGTCCACCTTAACGTTGTCTGAGCTACTCCAACGCCGATATCCTCGAGTTTTCAAATAAATTGCGCAGAGTGACGTGGTATTTGGCTACCTTAAGAGGGTCGTAGTTTCTCCTGCCGGCTGCTCCCATTGCTTTAGGCCTTTATCATTCTTGCTATGGCCAGTCCTACAGAACCGATATGCCACTGTATGTCCACCTTAAAGTCGTCACAGTCATTCCCACTACGAGTTTCTCGAGTTAGCAAATGTACTTCGCCGGATGACGAGGCATTTGGCTACCTTAAGAGAGTCATAGTTACTGCAGCCGAATGCTCCCCTTCCTTTGAATCTTTTCCTCTCTTTAATTCGTACTGTGGAATGTCCAATCAGAAGCGAAACGCTGCAAGTAGTCCACCTTAACGATGTCTGAGTTACTCCAACGACGATATCCACGAGTTTTCAAATAGATTTCGCAGAGTGACGAGGCATTTGACTACCTTAAGAGAGTCATAGTTACTGCTGCCCGCTGCTCCCCCTTCTTTGAATCTTTCCTTTCTTTAATTCGTATTGCGGCCAGTCCTGCAGAAGCGAAATGGTACAGCATGTCCACCTTAACGTTGTCTGAGCTACTCCAACGCCGATATCCTCGAGTTTTCAAATAAATTGCGCAGAGTGACGTGGTATTTGGCTACCTTAAGAGGGTCGTAGTTTCTCCTGCCGGCTGCTCCCATTGCTTTAGGCCTTTATCATTCTTGCTATGGCCAGTCCTACAGAACCGATATGCCACTGTATGTCCACCTTAAAGTCGTCACAGTCATTCCCACTACGAGTTTCTCGAGTTAGCAAATGTACTTCGCCGGATGACGAGGCATTTGGCTACCTTAAGAGAGTCATAGTTACTGCAGCCGAATGCTCCACTTCCTTTGAATCTTTTCCTCTCTTTAATTCGTACTGTGGAATGTCCAATCAGAAGCGAAACGCTGCAAGTAGTCCACCTTAACGATGTCTGAGTTACTCCAACGACGATATCCACGAGTTTTCAAATAGATTTCGCAGAGTGACGAGGCATTTGGCTACCTTAAGAGAGTCATAGTTACTGCTGCCCGCTGCTCCCCCTTCTTTGAATCTTTCCTTTCTTTAATTCGTATTGCGGCCAGTCCTGCAGAAGCGAAATGGTACAGCATGTCCACCTTAACGTTGTCTGAGCTACTCCAACGCCGATATCCTCGAGTTTTCAAATAAATTGCGCAGAGTGACGTGGTATTTGGCTACCTTAAGAGGGTCGTAGTTTCTCCTGCCGGCTGCTCCCATTGCTTTAGGCCTTTATCATTCTTGCTATGGCCAGTCCTACAGAACCGATATGCCACTGTATGTCCACCTTAAAGTCGTCACAGTTACTCCCAATACGAGTTTCTCGAGTTAGCAAATGTACTTCGCAGGATGACGAGGCATTTGGCAACCTTAAGAGAGTCATAGTTACTGCAGCCAGATGCTCGCCTTCCTTTGAATGTTCGCTCTCTTTCATTCGTACTGCGGAATGTCCAAGCAGAAGCGAAATGCTGCAACTTGTCCACCTTAACGTAGTCTGAGTTATTAAAACGACTATATCGACGAGTTTTCAAATAAATTTCGCAGAGTGACAAGGCATTTGGCTACCTTAAGAGAGTCATAGTTACTCCTGCCGGCTGCTCCCATTTCTTTAGGAATTTATCATTCTTGCTATGGCCAGTCCTACAGAACCGATATGCCACTGTATGTCCACCTTAAAGTCGTCACAGTCATTCCCACTACGAGTTTCTCGAGTTAGCAAATGTACTTCGCCGGATGACGAGGCATTTGGCTACCTTAAGAGAGTCATAGTTACTGCAGCCGAATGCTCCCCTTCCTTTGAATCTTTTCCTCTCTTTAATTCGTACTGTGGAATGTCCAATCAGAAGCGAAACGCTGCAAGTAGTCCACCTTAACGATGTCTGAGTTACTCCAACGACGATATCCACGAGTTTTCAAATAGATTTCGCAGAGTGACGAGGCATTTGGCTACCTTAAGAGAGTCATAGTTACTGCTGCCCGCTGCTCCCCCTTCTTTGAATCTTTCCTTTCTTTAATTCGTATTGCGGCCAGTCCTGCAGAAGCGAAATGGTACAGCATGTCCACCTTAACGTTGTCTGAGCTACTCCAACGCCGATATCCTCGAGTTTTCAAATAAATTGCGCAGAGTGACGTGGTATTTGGCTACCTTAAGAGGGTCGTAGTTTCTCCTGCCGGCTGCTCCCATTGCTTTAGGCCTTTATCATTCTTGCTATGGCCAGTCCTACAGAACCGATATGCCACTGTATGTCCACCTTAAAGTCGTCACAGTCATTCCCACTACGAGTTTCTCGAGTTAGCAAATGTACTTCGCCGGATGACGAGGCATTTGGCTACCTTAAGAGAGTCATAGTTACTGCAGCCGAATGCTCCCCTTCCTTTGAATCTTTTCCTCTCTTTAATTCGTACTGTGGAATGTCCAATCAGAAGCGAAACGCTGCAAGTAGTCCACCTTAACGATGTCTGAGTTACTCCAACGACGATATCCACGAGTTTTCAAATAGATTTCGCAGAGTGACGAGGCATTTGGCTGCCTTAAGAGACTCATAGTTACTGCTGCCCACTGCTCCCCCTTCTTTGAATCTTTCCTTTCTTTAATTCGTATTGCGGCCAGTCCTGCAGAAGCGAAATGGTACAGCATGTCCACCTTAACGTTGTCTGAGCTACTCCAACGCCGATATCCTCGAGTTTTCAAATAAATTGCGCAGAGTGACGTGGTATTTGGCTACCTTAAGAGGGTCGTAGTTTCTCCTGCCGGCTGCTCCCATTGCTTTAGGCCTTTATCATTCTTGCTATGGCCAGTCCTACAGAACCGATATGCCACTGTATGTCCACCTTAAAGTCGTCACAGTCATTCCCACTACGAGTTTCTCGAGTTAGCAAATGTACTTCGCCGGATGACGAGGCATTTGGCTACCTTAAGAGAGTCATAGTTACTGCAGCCGAATGCTCCCCTTCCTTTGAATCTTTTCCTCTCTTTAATTCGTACTGTGGAATGTCCAATCAGAAGCGAAACGCTGCAAGTAGTCCACCTTAACGATGTCTGAGTTACTCCAACGACGATATCCTCGGGTTATCAAATAAATTTCGCAGAGTGACGAGGCATTTGGCTACCTTAAGAGAGTCATAGTTACTGCTGCCCGCTGCTCCCCCTTCTTTGAATCTTTCCTTTCTTTAATTCGTATTGCGGCCAGTCCTGCAGAAGCGAAATGGTACAGCATGTCCACCTTAACGTTGTCTGAGTTACTCCAACGACGATATCCTCGGGTTTTCAAATAAATTTCGCAGAGTGACGAGGCATTTGGCTACCTTAAGAGAGTCATAGTTACTCCTGCCGGCTGCTCCCATTTCTTTAGGCCTTTATCATTCTTGCTATGGCCAGTCCTACCGAACCGATATGCCACTGTATGTCCACCTTAACGTCGTCACAGTTACTCCCAATACGAGTTTCTCGAGTTAGCAAATGTACTTCTCAGGATGACGAGGCATTTGGCAACCTTAAGAGAGTCATAGTTACTGCAGCCAGATGCTCGCCTTCCTTTGAATGTTCGCTCTCTTTCATTCGTACTGCGGAATGTCCAAGCAGAAGCGAAATGCTGCAACTTGTCCACCTTAACGTAGTCTGAGTTATTAAAACGACTATATCGACGAGTTTTCAAATAAATTTCGCAGAGTGACAAGGCATTTGGCTACCTTAAGAGAGTCATAGTTACTCCTGCCGGCTGCTCCCATTTCTTTAGGAATTTATCATTCTTGCTATGGCCAGTCCTACAGAACCGATATGCCACTGTATGTCCACCTTAAAGTCGTCACAGTCATTCCCACTACGAGTTTCTCGAGTTAGCAAATGTACTTCGCCGGATGACGAGGCATTTGGCTACCTTAAGAGAGTCATAGTTACTGCAGCCGAATGCTCCCCTTCCTTTGAATCTTTTCCTCTCTTTAATTCGTACTGTGGAATGTCCAATCAGAAGCGAAACGCTGCAAGTAGTCCACCTTAACGATGTCTGAGTTACTCCAACGACGATATCCACGAGTTTTCAAATAGATTTCGCAGAGTGACGAGGCATTTGGCTACCTTAAGAGAGTCATAGTTACTGCTGCCCGCTGCTCCCCCTTCTTTGAATCTTTCCTTTCTTTAATTCGTATTGCGGCCAGTCCTGCAGAAGCGAAATGGTACAGCATGTCCACCTTAACGTTGTCTGAGCTACTCCAACGCCGACATCCTCGAGTTTTCAAATAAATTGCGCAGAGTGACGTGGTATTTGGCTACCTTAAGAGGGTCGTAGTTTCTCCTGCCGGCTGCTCCCATTGCTTTAGGCCTTTATCATTCTTGCTATGGCCAGTCCTACAGAACCGATATGCCACTGTATGTCCACCTTAAAGTCGTCACAGTCATTCCCACTACGAGTTTCTCGAGTTAGCAAATGTACTTCGCCGGATGACGAGGCATTTGGCTAGGTGTGTGGACAGCCTCGTGGCTATCTTGTCCAAGTTATTATACTGCCACTGGTGGGGCATGGAAGCAATCATGTCCGGGTCTTTCCCTAGCAATGCCATCCAGATGTCACGGAAGGGTGCTCATTCATGTCGAGCCGTTCGCCAAACTGTACGCATGAATTGCTGGTGGATTCTAACACCCGCTGTTATGGTGTTGCAGATAAGTTCCCTGATGAGGAACTGGCGAAGATGGAACCGGCTCCATATAGCCTTATTACAGGGTGCCCATGCACCACGTGCGCCAACAACGAGCGGCATAATATCGGGCGGGCGACTCAGATTGTATTTCCGCTGGAGTGCGCTGAGAACCGCTGGCTGCTCGTACTTCTGTCTCTTGATCGTTTCAGCACGATTAAGACTCCCGGTATACTCATATGTAATGGTTGACTCTATAATTGTCCCAAAACCCGTTCCTGGCTTGAAGTCCTGATCGTGGGTGACTAGAAGGTCTGGGACATACCGGTCCGAGTTGATAAGTGTGATAGTTGGCGTTGTAATCACATTGTACCCTTTATGCTCAAGTTCTTTTTGAATTGAGCTACCAACTCGGTCGTGCCTATCTATTCTAGCGAAATGCGTAAGTGGGCAACGTTGGAGGACATGCTGAAGAGTCTCTCTCCTGTTCCTGCAAGGACCTCCTGCTCTGCAGTTGGCAGCAGGACCCTGTATATAAGGGGCTCCTCTGGTGGGCAACAATCCAATTCGCAGATGGACTGCGCCAATGTACTGCCTACCTGTCCAAAATGGTGGTGGGTCGTTGATCCACTTATTGCACTCAGAATCCTGCTGGCAATATTCCAAGCCGCGGCCTAGTGCAGATTTGTGTAACCGTGCGCGCCAATATTTTGTAACCCCATCAGATGTTGGGATAACTACTGAACCTTTAACTGTTAGTATTCTCTTAAGCCTGGTTACGAGCTTGGACACGGTTTCTGTTTTAATGATGGCTTGCACGTGAATGTCGTTAAGAGACGACAACTGCTGAATTCTCCTGTAAAATACAGAGCCAATCAGCAGCCTTAATGCTGGTATACCCAAGCCACCGTCACGCTGCTTAGCATGGAGGAAAGGCGTTGGAGTTGTCTTAGGCAGATGGAGAGTTGCCTTAACGAATTGTATGATTAGGCGGTCCAAATAGTCTAACTTCTTGGCTGTAATGTTACTGTTCTGCAAGATGTGAACCAGTCTCGGTATGAGGTATGTATGAAGAACAGTTATCTTCTGCCAAGGCTTGAGTGCGGCACGTTTCAGGCGGTCCAACAGCGATGACAGAATAGATGGAGAAGGAGTCTGAATTCCCTGGTGCTCAAAGGTGTAACCCAGGTAGTGCAGCTGTTCTTGCACGTTCAAGGCAGGTATTTTAGCGCCAGATAACTTGAACAGACTTTTGGTTTCTACTGCACACCGTTTGGAGTGTGCCACTCTAATAAATTGAAAGGCCTTGCTTTTTGAGGGATTCACTTCTAAAGCCGTGCTTTTCGTGAACCTCTCAACACAGCGCAGATGTTGCTGCATGCCCTCTCTGGTCGACGAGAGGAGAACAATGTCATCTGCAAAGCCGAGAATAGCAAATTTCTCTCCATTGACTTCAACCCCATAGGACTGGTTGACTGCTTCCATGAGCCTGTCCATTACCATGTTGAAGATGACAGGACTGAGTGGATCGCCTTGTTTAACTCCCCTATGAAACTCAACTTCTCCAAAGGTGTCTTTACCAAGTTGGAGATTGGTCGTTTGACCTTTGTAAGATGACAATATATACTCGAGAGTCAAGTCATCCACTCCATGAGACCACAGTGCCTGATGTATGGCACTCCAAGATACCCGATCGAAGGCTTTCGTTAAATCAAGGGCCACCACAAAAATTGGCTTTCCTCTAGCCCTATGCTCCTTGATAATTACATCTAAGGAAAGTGCGTTCGCCATGATTCCATCAACGGACCTGAAGCCCCGCTGGGCAGGATGTATAGAAATGACCTGAGCCAACCTGAACGCCAAGATCTTATTTACCAGGCGTACTACCATTGATGAGATAGTTATT
Organism: Schistocerca americana; assembly: GCF_021461395.2. Lineage (NCBI taxonomy): Eukaryota > Metazoa > Arthropoda > Insecta > Orthoptera > Acrididae > Schistocerca > Schistocerca americana. Next base: position 214,048,648 of record NC_060127.1, on the reverse strand, counting down.
GGTCTCCAGTTAGACGGAGAGCGCAGGTCGCCTTTCTTAGGTAGAAGGCAGGTCTTGCTCACTGTAAATACAGATGGTAGTTGTTTTAACCCAAACACCACATTAAGCAGGACATTCAGATCCGCGTTCGGAATATTTCTCAGATGTTCATGAGTCACGCCATCAGGACCAGCGGCTGTTCGCCTCAATTTATGCGTCCAATTCCTAGTTTCATTCAGCGAGAAAGGCATACTCGTGTCTTTGATGGAATCGGGATTCCTAGGCGGTAACACGATCTCGGGGCCATGTTCCTCTCTTGCGTAGTAGCCCTTGAAATAGTCCACGAGCAGGCTCCTATCTGGTCTTGTGGTTGTACCATTCTCCTCCTCACCATTGAGAATTCCTCTTACCAAGCTTGCTCTGTTGTTTAACCACCGATACTGGGCATCTCGGAATCTACGAGATCTTTCCTGCTGCCGCACTCTTCGCTGTTCATTCCTGCCACCCTTATGTGGCTTCACGACCTTCGGCTGTCTTTTCCTTCTTCTAGATCTATGTAGTGGTCTATCATTCAGTTGTTGGATGATTCCAGTGACCTGTTCATCAATGGCGGACCAAGGTGATGAATTGTCAAGAACTACTTCAACCAGCCTTTTATAGGGTGGTGAGCAACTTTCTTTAATTTCCTCCAGATGGGAAATAATATGTTCGTTGCTAATCCAACGGCTTTGTTCTTGTGGAGTGGCACGACTCGCAGATTTCGCAACCTCATCGGGGACCGCACCAACAGCGTCCTCCATCCTGCCTTTCACAGTATCCAGGAGCTGTTGATACTCTGGAAGTGCTTTCCTTTTCTTGATACCTTCCGCAGATCTACCTAACTTCCTACCCAAGTACGTGTTCAACTGTAATTGAGTAGACCACTCTCCCGCACATTCCACTTCAAGAAACGCCATTTCCTCCATCTCAGCGGCGCTCCAATTCCCTTTCCGTTTGCCACTAGCATGCACTAGGTCGGCGGCATTAAAATCAACCGGATGTACTTGTTTCTCATGCAGCCGCCGTCCAATGAAGGTCGTAAATTGCCTACCACAAAAGGCACATTTGTGCAAGCCGTCCTCGTTGGGCGCGTTAATTAAGCCTTTGCACCTACGAATATGTTGTTTCTGTTGGGCCGATGTTCGCCTACCAATACCTAACTGACATTTGGGACATGTAATGCTATTTTCTAAACTTGGCGAATCAACATTCCTGCCAAGTCTTGCGTCCGTGGTAACCACGGAAGAAAGTTGAGGGTCCTGTACATTCGGGCCCTCCATCCGAGGCTCCGCTGAACTCATCGTCGCAACTGAGGCTCTCGTTAAGAGAGAGGGGAGATAGGCTGCGAACCTGGCACCCCTGCGGCCAATAGGCCTACAAACCGGAGGCTCGTCTCGGATACTAGGACAGAAACCTGCCCCGACACCTCAAACGACGGCTCCAGGATAAATACGAGATTAAACCCGTTGTTCCTACAAGCGAACGGCACTGCCACTATGAGGCCAACACCAAGTCGAGGGGCACTGGCCAGAGCCAGCAAGGCTCCCCCCGCCCATAGTCCTTGTATTTGCGAGATTCCTCTCGCACCGTTGACAAGTCACCGCCGAGGTCGCTTAAGCGATACCTCTACCGCACATCTATGCTATCATTTTCCGCCCTTTACCCACATAACATGGGATTGGGTAGTCCAATAACAGCTTTAAGGGCGACCGCCGTGCGGTCTGCAAGCGGCTCCATCGTGGCCCTAAAAAGGACACTGTCCTCAAAAGGACACTAGGAGGTCCTGAAAAGGACACTGCCCCGATAAGGGCACTTGGATACTAGTGAATCCCACAGTACAACCGTGGCCCGACACCTCAGACGACTACCGCAGCTGTCGCCCGTTATTGACCAAAGACTCGTCTCGGATACTAAGGCATCAACTGCCTCGACACCTCAAACGACTGCTTCGATACGAGGTCTCGTCTCGGATACTAGTACAAACTAGGTCTGTCCCGACACCTCAAGTGACGGCCCCGTGGCCCTGCCCTATTGGCTGCAAAGCCAGTCGCCCTTTGGCTTGCCTTAGCTCACCTCACGGTAGCTGACAATGCACCCGACTCTCGCCTCGGGGAGGCTAGGAACTAGGACTTCACCGCAGAGAGGCTAGAGGCACCACTCACCGATCCCAGCCTAAGGCATGGGGCACAGTGTGACTACCCTATATTTCGCATCTTGCGGGCTTAACGATGTCTGAGTTACTCCAACGACGATATCCACGAGTTTTCAAATAGATTTCGCAGAGTGACGAGGCATTGGGCTACCTTAAGAGAGTCATAGTTACTGCAGCCGAATGCTCCCCTTCCTTTGAATCTTTTCCTCTCTTTAATTCGTACTGTCGAATGTCCAATCAGAAGCGAAACGCTGCAAGTAGTCCACCTTAACGATGTCTGAGTTACTCCAACGACGATATCCACGAGTTTTCAAATAGATTTCGCAGAGTGACGAGGCATTTGGCTACCTTAAGAGAGTCATAGTTACTGCTGCCCGCTGCTCCCCCTTCTTTGAATCTTTCCTTTCTTTAATTCGTATTGCGGCCAGTCCTGCAGAAGCGAAATGGTACAGCATGTCCACCTTAACGTTGTCTGAGTTACTCCAACGACGATATCCTCGGGTTTTCAAATAAATTTCGCAGAGTGACGAGGCATTTGGCTACCTTAAGAGAGTCATAGTTACTCCTGCCGGCTGCTCCCATTTCTTTAGGCCTTTATCATTCTTGCTATGGCCAGTCCTACCGAACCGATATGCCACTGTATGTCCACCTTAACGTCGTCACAGTTACTCCCAATACGAGTTTCTCGAGTTAGCAAATGTACGTCGCAGGATGACGAGGCATTTGGCAACCTTAAGAGAGTCATAGTTACTGCAGCCAGATGCTCGCCTTCCTTTGAATGTTCGCTCTCTTTCATTCGTACTGCGGAATGTCCAAGCAGAAGCGAAATGCTGCAACTTGTCCACCTTAACGTAGTCTGAGTTATTAAAACGACTATATCGACGAGTTTTCAAATAAATTTCGCAGAGTGACAAGGCATTTGGCTACCTTAAGAGAGTCATAGTTACTCCTGCCGGCTGCTCCCATTTCTTTAGGAATTTATCATTCTTGCTATGGCCAGTCCTACCGAACCGATATGCCACTGTATGTCCACCTTAACGTCGTCACAGTTACTCCCAATACGAGTTCCTCGAGTTAGCAAATGTACGTCGCAGGATGACGAGGCATTTGGCAACCTTAAGAGAGTCATAGTTACTGCAGCCAGATGCTCGCCTTCCTTTGAATGTTCGCTCTCTTTCATTCGTACTGCGGAATGTCCAAGCAGAAGCGAAATGCTGCAACTTGTCCACCTTAACGTAGTCTGAGTTATTAAAACGACTATATCGACGAGTTTTCAAATAAATTTCGCAGAGTGACAAGGCATTTGGCTACCTTAAGAGAGTCATAGTTACTCCTGCCGGCTGCTCCCATTTCTTTAGGAATTTATCATTCTTGCTATGGCCAGTCCTACAGAACCGATATGCCACTGTATGTCCACCTTAAAGTCGTCACAGTCATTCCCACTACGAGTTTCTCGAGTTAGCAAATGTACTTCGCCGGATGACGAGGCATTTGGCTACCTTAAGAGAGTCATAGTTACTGCAGCCGAATGCTCCCCTTCCTTTGAATCTTTTCCTCTCTTTAATTCGTACTGTGGAATGTCCAATCAGAAGCGAAACGCTGCAAGTAGTCCACCTTAACGATGTCTGAGTTACTCCAACGACGATATCCACGAGTTTTCAAATAGATTTCGCAGAGTGACGAGGCATTTGGCTACCTTAAGAGAGTCATAGTTACTGCTGCCCGCTGCTCCCCCTTCTTTGAATCTTTCCTTTCTTTAATTCGTATTGCGGCCAGTCCTGCAGAAGCGAAATGGTACAGCATGTCCACCTTAACGTTGTCTGAGTTACTCCAACGACGATATCCTCGGGTTTTCAAATAAATTTCGCAGAGTGACGAGGCATTTGGCTACCTTAAGAGAGTCATAGTTACTCCTGCCGGCTGCTCCCATTTCTTTAGGCCTTTATCATTCTTGCTATGGCCAGTCCTACCGAACCGATATGCCACTGTATGTCCACCTTAACGTCGTCACAGTTACTCCCAATACGAGTTTCTCGAGTTAGCAAATGAACTTCGCAGGATGACGAGGCATTTGGCAACCTTAAGAGAGTCATAGTTACGGCAGCCAGATGCTCGCCTTCCTTTGAATGTTCGCTCTCTTTCATTCGTACTGCGGAATGTCCAAGCAGAAGCGAAATGCTGCAACTTGTCCACCTTAACGTAGTCTGAGTTATTAAAACGACTATATCGACGAGTTTTCAAATAAATTTCGCAGAGTGACAAGGCATTTGGCTACCTTAAGAGAGTCATAGTTACTCCTGCCGGCTGCTCCCATTTCTTTAGGAATTTATCATTCTTGCTATGGCCAGTCCTACAGAACCGATATGCCACTGTAAGTCCACCTTAAAGTCGTCACAGTCATTCCCACTACGAGTTTCTCGAGTTAGCAAATGTACTTCGCCGGATGACGAGGCATTTGGCTACCTTAAGAGAGTCATAGTTACTGCAGCCGAATGCTCCCCTTCCTTTGAATCTTTTCCTCTCTTTAATTCGTACTGTGGAATGTCCAATCAGAAGCGAAACGCTGCAAGTAGTCCACCTTAACGATGTCTGAGTTACTCCAACGACGATATCCACGAGTTTTCAAATAGATTTCGCAGAGTGACGAGGCATTTGGCTACCTTAAGAGAGTCATAGTTACTGCTGCCCGCTGCTCCCCCTTCTTTGAATCTTTCCTTTCTTTTATTCGTATTGCGGCCAGTCCTGCAGAAGCGAAATGGTACAGCATGTCCACCTTAACGTTGTCTGAGTTACTCCAACGACGATATCCTCGGGTTTTCAAATAAATTTCGCAGAGTGACGAGGCATTTGGCTACCTTAAGAGAGTCATAGTTACTCCTGCCGGCTGCTCCCATTTCTTTAGGCCTTTATCATTCTTGCTATGGCCAGTCCTACCGAACCGATATGCCACTGTATGTCCACCTTAACGTCGTCACAGTTACTCCCAATACGAGTTTCTCGAGTTAGCAAATGTACTTCGCAGGATGACGAGGCATTTGGCAACCTTAAGAGAGTCATAGTTACTGCAGCCAGATGCTCGCCTTCCTTTGAATGTTCGCTCTCTTTCATTCGTACTGCGGAATGTCCAAGCAGAAGCGAAATGCTGCAACTTGTCCACCTTAACGTAGTCTGAGTTTTTAAAACGACTATATCGACGAGTTTTCAAATAAATTTCGCAGAGTGACAAGGCATTTGGCTACCTTAAGAGAGTCATAGTTACTCCTGCCGGCTGCTCCCATTTCTTTAGGAATTTATCATTCTTGCTATGGCCAGTCCTACAGAACCGATATGCCACTGTATGTCCACCTTAAAGTCGTCACAGTCATTCCCACTACGAGTTTCTCGAGTTAGCAAATGTACTTCGCCGGATGACGAGGCATTTGGCTACCTTAAGAGAGTCATAGTTACTGCAGCCGAATGCTCCCCTTCCTTTGAATCTTTTCCTCTCTTTAATTCGTACTGTGGCATTTGGCAACCTGAAGAGAGTCATAGTTACTGCAGCCAGATGCTCGCCTTCCTTTGAATGTTCGCTCTCTTTCATTCGTACTGCGGAATGTCCAAGCAGAAGCGAAATGCTGCAACTTGTCCACCTTAACGTAGTCTGAGTTATTAAAACGACTATATCGACGAGTTTTCAAATAAATTTCGCAGAGTGACAAGGCATTTGGCTACCTTAAGAGAGTCATAGTTACTCCTGCCGGCTGCTCCCATTTCTTTAGGAATTTATCATTCTTGCTATGGCCAGTCCTACAGAACCGATATGCCACTGTATGTCCACCTTAAAGTCGTCACAGTCATTCCCACTACGAGTTTCTCGAGTTAGCAAATGTACTTCGCCGGATGACGAGGCATTTGGCTACCTTAAGAGAGTCATAGTTACTGCAGCCGAATGCTCCCCTTCCTTTGAATCTTTTCCTCTCTTTAATTCGTACTGTGGAATGTCCAATCAGAAGCGAAACGCTGCAAGTAGTCCACCTTAACGATGTCTGAGTTACTCCAACGACGATATCCACGAGTTTTCAAATAGATTTCGCAGAGTGACGAGGCATTTGGCTACCTTAAGCGAGTCATAGTTACTGCTGCCCGCTGCTCCCCCTTCTTTGAATCTTTCCTTTCTTTAATTCGTATTGCGGCCAGTCCTGCAGAAGCGAAATGGTACAGCATGTCCACCTTAACGTTGTCTGAGCTACTCCAACGCCGACATCCTCGAGTTTTCAAATAAATTGCGCAGAGTGACGTGGTATTTGGCTACCTTAAGAGGGTCGTAGTTTCTCCTGCCGGCTGCTCCCATTGCTTTAGGCCTTTATCATTCTTGCTATGGCCAGTCCTACAGAACCGATATGCCACTGTATGTCCACCTTAACGTCGTCACAGTTACTCCCAATACGAGTTTCTCGAGTTAGCAAATGTACTTCGCAGGATGACGAGGCATTTGGCAACCTTAAGAGAGTCATAGTTACTGCAGCCAGATGCTCGCCTTCCTTTGAATGTTCGCTCTCTTTCATTCGTACTGCGGAATGTCCAAGCAGAAGCGAAATGCTGCAACTTGTCCACCTTAACGTAGTCTGAGTTTTTAAAACGACTATATCGACGAGTTTTCAAATAAATTTCGCAGAGTGACAAGGCATTTGGCTACCTTAAGAGAGTCATAGTTACTCCTGCCGGCTGCTCCCATTTCTTTAGGAATTTATCATTCTTGCTATGGCCAGTCCTACAGAACCGATATGCCACTGTATGTCCACCTTAAAGTCGTCACAGTCATTCCCACTACGAGTTTCTCGAGTTAGCAAATGTACTTCGCCGGATGACGAGGCATTTGGCTACCTTAAGAGAGTCATAGTTACTGCAGCCGAATGCTCCCCTTCCTTTGAATCTTTTCCTCTCTTTAATTCGTACTGTGGCATTTGGCAACCTGAAGAGAGTCATAGTTACTGCAGCCAGATGCTCGCCTTCCTTTGAATGTTCGCTCTCTTTCATTCGTACTGCGGAATGTCCAAGCAGAAGCGAAATGCTGCAACTTGTCCACCTTAACGTAGTCTGAGTTATTAAAACGACTATATCGACGAGTTTTCAAATAAATTTCGCAGAGTGACAAGGCATTTGGCTACCTTAAGAGAGTCATAGTTACTCCTGCCGGCTGCTCCCATTTCTTTAGGAATTTATCATTCTTGCTATGGCCAGTCCTACAGAACCGATATGCCACTGTATGTCCACCTTAAAGTCGTCACAGTCATTCCCACTACGAGTTTCTCGAGTTAGCAAATGTACTTCGCCGGATGACGAGGCATTTGGCTACCTTAAGAGAGTCATAGTTACTGCAGCCGAATGCTCCCCTTCCTTTGAATCTTTTCCTCTCTTTAATTCGTACTGTGGAATGTCCAATCAGAAGCGAAACGCTGCAAGTAGTCCACCTTAACGATGTCTGAGTTACTCCAACGACGATATCCACGAGTTTTCAAATAGATTTCGCAGAGTGACGAGGCATTTGGCTACCTTAAGCGAGTCATAGTTACTGCTGCCCGCTGCTCCCCCTTCTTTGAATCTTTCCTTTCTTTAATTCGTATTGCGGCCAGTCCTGCAGAAGCGAAATGGTACAGCATGTCCACCTTAACGTTGTCTGAGCTACTCCAACGCCGACATCCTCGAGTTTTCAAATAAATTGCGCAGAGTGACGTGGTATTTGGCTACCTTAAGAGGGTCGTAGTTTCTCCTGCCGGCTGCTCCCATTGCTTTAGGCCTTTATCATTCTTGCTATGGCCAGTCCTACAGAACCGATATGCCACTGTATGTCCACCTTAAAGTCGTCACAGTCATTCCCACTACGAGTTTCTCGAGTTAGCAAATGTACTTCGCCGGATGACGAGGCATTTGGCTACCTTAAGAGAGTCATAGTTACTGCAGCCGAATGCTCCCCTTCCTTTGAATCTTTTCCTCTCTTTAATTCGTACTGTGGAATGTCCAATCAGAAGCGAAACGCTGCAAGTAGTCCACCTTAACGATGTCTGAGTTACTCCAACGACGATATCCACGAGTTTTCAAATAGATTTCGCAGAGTGACGAGGCATTTGGCTACCTTAAGAGAGTCATAGTTACTGCTGCCCGCTGCTCCCCCTTCTTTGAATCTTTCCTTTCTTTAATTCGTATTGCGGCCAGTCCTGCAGAAGCGAAATGGTACAGCATGTCCACCTTAACGTTGTCTGAGTTACTCCAACGACGATATCCTCGGGTTTTCAAATAAATTTCGCAGAGTGACGAGGCATTTGGCTACCTTAAGAGAGTCATAGTTACTCCTGCCGGCTGCTCCCATTTCTTTAGGCCTTTATCATTCTTGCTATGGCCAGTCCTACCGAACCGATATGCCACTGTATGTCCACCTTAACGTCGTCACAGTTACTCCCAATACGAGTTTCTCGAGTTAGCAAATGTACTTCGCAGGATGACGAGGCATTTGGCAACCTTAAGAGAGTCATAGTTACTGCAGCCAGATGCTCGCCTTCCTTTGAATGTTCGCTCTCTTTCATTCGTACTGCGGAATGTCCAAGCAGAAGCGAAATGCTGCAACTTGTCCACCTTAACGTAGTCTGAGTTATTAAAACGACTATATCGACGAGTTTTCAAATAAATTTCGCAGAGTGACAAGGCATTTGGCTACCTTAAGAGAGTCATAGTTACTCCTGCCGGCTGCTCCCATTTCTTTAGGAATTTATCATTCTTGCTATGGCCAGTCCTACAGAACCGATATGCCACTGTATGTCCACCTTCAAGTCGTCACAGTCATTCCCACTACGAGTTTCTCGAGTTAGCAAATGTACTTCGCGGGATGACGAGGCATTTGGCTACCTTAAGAGAGTCATAGTTACTGCAGCCGAATGCTCCCCTTCCTTTGAATCTTTTCCTCTCTTTAATTCGTACTGTGGAATGTCCAATCAGAAGCGAAACGCTGCAAGTAGTCCACCTTAACGATGTCTGAGTTACTCCAACGACGATATCCACGAGTTTTCAAATAGACTTCGCAGAGTGACGAGGCATTTGGCTACCTTAAGAGAGTCATAGTTACTGCTGCCCGCTGCTCCCCCTTCTTTGAATCTTTCCTTTCTTTAATTCGTATTGCGGCCAGTCCTGCAGAAGCGAAATGGTACAGCATGTCCACCTTAACGTTGTCTGAGCTACTCCAACGCCGACATCCTCGAGTTTTCAAATAAATTGCGCAGAGTGACGTGGTATTTGGCTACCTTAAGAGGGTCGTAGTTTCTCCTGCCGGCTGCTCCCATTGCTTTAGGCCTTTATCATTCTTGCTATGGCCAGTCCTACAGAACCGATATGCCACTGTATGTCCACCTTAAAGTCGTCACAGTCATTCCCACTACGAGTTTCTCGAGTTAGCAAATGTACTTCGCCGGATGACGAGGCATTTGGCTACCTTAAGAGAGTCATAGTTACTGCAGCCGAATGCTCCCCTTCCTTTGAATCTTTTCCTCTCTTTAATTCGTACTGTGGCATTTGGCAACCTGAAGAGAGTCATAGTTACTGCAGCCAGATGCTCGCCTTCCTTTGAATGTTCGCTCTCTTTCATTCGTACTGCGGAATGTCCAAGCAGAAGCGAAATGCTGCAACTTGTCCACCTTAACGTAGTCTGAGTTATTAAAACGACTATATCGACGAGTTTTCAAATAAATTTCGCAGAGTGACAAGGCATTTGGCTACCTTAAGAGAGTCATAGTTACTCCTGCCGGCTGCTCCCATTTCTTTAGGAATTTATCATTCTTGCTATGGCCAGTCCTACAGAACCGATATGCCACTGTATGTCCACCTTAAAGTCGTCACAGTCATTCCCACTACGAGTTTCTCGAGTTAGCAAATGTACTTCGCCGGATGACGAGGCATTTGGCTACCTTAAGGGAGTCATAGTTACTGCAGCCGAATGCTCCCCTTCCTTTGAATCTTTTCCTCTCTTTAATTCGTACTGTGGAATGTCCAATCAGAAGCGAAACGCTGCAAGTAGTCCACCTTAACGATGTCTGAGTTACTCCAACGACGATATCCACGAGTTTTCAAATAGATTTCGCAGAGTGACGAGGCATTTGGCTACCTTAAGCGAGTCATAGTTACTGCTGCCCGCTGCTCCCCCTTCTTTGAATCTTTCCTTTCTTTAATTCGTATTGCGGCCAGTCCTGCAGAAGCGAAATGGTACAGCATGTCCACCTTAACGTTGTCTGAGCTACTCCAACGCCGACATCCTCGAGTTTTCAAATAAATTGCGCAGAGTGACGTGGTATTTGGCTACCTTAAGAGGGTCGTAGTTTCTCCTGCCGGCTGCTCCCATTGCTTTAGGCCTTTATCATTCTTGCTATGGCCAGTCCTACAGAACCGATATGCCACTGTATGTCCACCTTAAAGTCGTCACAGTCATTCCCACTACGAGTTTCTCGAGTTAGCAAATGTACTTCGCCGGATGACGAGGCATTTGGCTACCTTAAGAGAGTCATAGTTACTGCAGCCGAATGCTCCCCTTCCTTTGAATCTTTTCCTCTCTTTAATTCGTACTGTGGAATGTCCAATCAGAAGCGAAACGCTGCAAGTAGTCCACCTTAACGATGTCTGAGTTACTCCAACGACGATATCCACGAGTTTTCAAATAGATTTCGCAGAGTGACGAGGCATTTGGCTACCTTAAGAGAGTCATAGTTACTGCTGCCCGCTGCTCCCCCTTCTTTGAATCTTTCCTTTCTTTAATTCGTATTGCGGCCAGTCCTGCAGAAGCGAAATGGTACAGCATGTCCACCTTAACGTTGTCTGAGTTACTCCAACGACGATATCCTCGGGTTTTCAAATAAATTTCGCAGAGTGACGAGGCATTTGGCTACCTTAAGAGAGTCATAGTTACTCCTGCCGGCTGCTCCCATTTCTTTAGGCCTTTATCATTCTTGCTATGGCCAGTCCTACCGAACCGATATGCCACTGTATGTCCACCTTAACGTCGTCACAGTTACTCCCAATACGAGTTTCTCGAGTTAGCAAATGTACTTCGCAGGATGACGAGGCATTTGGCAACCTTAAGAGAGTCATAGTTACTGCAGCCAGATGCTCGCCTTCCTTTGAATGTTCGCTCTCTTTCATTCGTACTGCGGAATGTCCAAGCAGAAGCGAAATGCTGCAACTTGTCCACCTTAACGTAGTCTGAGTTATTAAAACGACTATATCGACGAGTTTTCAAATAAATTTCGCAGAGTGACAAGGCATTTGGCTACCTTAAGAGAGTCATAGTTACTCCTGCCGGCTGCTCCCATTTCTTTAGGAATTTATCATTCTTGCTATGGCCAGTCCTACAGAACCGATATGCCACTGTATGTCCACCTTCAAGTCGTCACAGTCATTCCCACTACGAGTTTCTCGAGTTAGCAAATGTACTTCGCGGGATGACGAGGCATTTGGCTACCTTAAGAGAGTCATAGTTACTGCAGCCGAATGCTCCCCTTCCTTTGAATCTTTTCCTCTCTTTAATTCGTACTGTGGAATGTCCAATCAGAAGCGAAACGCTGCAAGTAGTCCACCTTAACGATGTCTGAGTTACTCCAACGACGATATCCACGAGTTTTCAAATAGACTTCGCAGAGTGACGAGGCATTTGGCTACCTTAAGAGAGTCATAGTTACTGCTGCCCGCTGCTCCCCCTTCTTTGAATCTTTCCTTTCTTTAATTCGTATTGCGGCCAGTCCTGCAGAAGCGAAATGGTACAGCATGTCCACCTTAACGTTGTCTGAGCTACTCCAACGCCGACATCCTCGAGTTTTCAAATAAATTGCGCAGAGTGACGTGGTATTTGGCTACCTTAAGAGGGTCGTAGTTTCTCCTGCCGGCTGCTCCCATTGCTTTAGGCCTTTATCATTCTTGCTATGGCCAGTCCTACAGAACCGATATGCCACTGTATGTCCACCTTAAAGTCGTCACAGTCATTCCCACTACGAGTTTCTCGAGTTAGCAAATGTACTTCGCCGGATGACGAGGCATTTGGCTACCTTAAGAGAGTCATAGTTACTGCAGCCGAATGCTCCCCTTCCTTTGAATCTTTTCCTCTCTTTAATTCGTACTGTGGAATGTCCAATCAGAAGCGAAACGCTGCAAGTAGTCCACCTTAACGATGTCTGAGTTACTCAAACGACGATATCCACGAGTTTTCAAATAGATTTCGCAGAGTGACGAGGCATTTGGCTACCTTAAGAGAGTCATAGTTACTGCTGCCCGCTGCTCCCCCTTCTTTGAATCTTTCCTTTCTTTAATTCGTATTGCGGCCAGTCCTGCAGAAGCGAAATGGTACAGCATGTCCACCTTAACGTTGTCTGAGTTACTCCAACGACGATATCCTCGGGTTTTCAAATAAATTTCGCAGAGTGACGAGGCATTTGGCTACCTTAAGAGAGTCATAGTTACTCCTGCCGGCTGCTCCCATTTCTTTAGGCCTTTATCATTCTTGCTATGGCCAGTCCTACCGAACCGATATGCCACTGTATGTCCACCTTAACGTCGTCACAGTTACTCCCAATACGAGTTTCTCGAGTTAGCAAATGTACTTCGCAGGATGACGAGGCATTTGGCAACCTTAAGAGAGTCATAGTTACTGCAGCCAGATGCTCGCCTTCCTTTGAACGTTCGCTCTCTTTCATTCGTACTGCGGAATGTCCAAGCAGAAGCGAAATGCTGCAACTTGTCCACCTTAACGTAGTCTGAGTTATTAAAACGACTATATCGACGAGTTTTCAAATAAATTTCGCAGAGTGACAAGGCATTTGGCTACCTTAAGAGAGTCATAGTTACTCCTGCCGGCTGCTCCCATTTCTTTAGGAATTTATCATTCTTGCTATGGCCAGTCCTACAGAACCGATATGCCACTGTATGTCCACCTTCAAGTCGTCACAGTCATTCCCACTACGAGTTTCTCGAGTTAGCAAATGTACTTCGCCGGATGACGAGGCATTTGGCTACCTTAAGAGAGTCATAGTTACTGCAGCCGAATGCTCCCCTTCCTTTGAATCTTTTCCTCTCTTTAATTCGTACTGTGGAATGTCCAATCAGAAGCGAAACGCTGCAAGTAGTCCACCTTAACGATGTCTGAGTTACTCCAACGACGATATCCACGAGTTTTCAAATAGATTTCGCAGAGTGACGAGGCATTTGGCTACCTTAAGAGAGTCATAGTTACTGCTGCCCGCTGCTCCCCCTTCTTTGAATCTTTCCTTTCTTTAATTCGTATTGCGGCCAGTCCTGCAGAAGCGAAATGGTACAGCATGTCCACCTTAACGTTGTCTGAGCTACTCCAACGCCGACATCCTCGAGTTTTCAAATAAATTGCGCAGAGTGACGTGGTATTTGGCTACCTTAAGAGGGTCGTAGTTTCTCCTGCCGGCTGCTCCCATTGCTTTAGGCCTTTATCATTCTTGCTATGGCCAGTCCTACAGAACCGATATGCCACTGTATGTCCACCTTAAAGTCGTCACAGTCATTCCCACTACGAGTTTCTCGAGTTAGCAAATGTACTTCGCCGGATGACGAGGCATTTGGCTACCTTAAGAGAGTCATAGTTACTGCAGCCGAATGCTCCCCTTCCTTTGAATCTTTTCCTCTCTTTAATTCGTACTGTGGAATGTCCAATCAGAAGCGAAACGCTGCAAGTAGTCCACCTTAACGATGTCTGAGTTACTCCAACGACGATATCCACGAGTTTTCAAATAGATTTCGCAGAGTGACGAGGCATTTGGCTACCTTAAGAGAGTCATAGTTACTGCTGCCCGCTGCTCCCCCTTCTTTGAATCTTTCCTTTCTTTAATTCGTATTGCGGCCAGTCCTGCAGAAGCGAAATGGTACAGCATGTCCACCTTAACGTTGTCTGAGTTACTCCAACGACGATATCCTCGGGTTTTCAAATAAATTTCGCAGAGTGACGAGGCATTTGGCTACCTTAAGAGAGTCATAGTTACTCCTGCCGGCTGCTCCCATTTCTTTAGGCCTTTATCATTGTTGCTATGGCCAGTCCTACCGAACCAATATGCCACTGTATGTCCACCTTAACGTCGTCACAGTTACTCCCAATACGAGTTTCTCGAGTTAGCAAATGTACTTCGCAGGATGACGAGGCATTTGGCAACCTTAAGAGAGTCATAGTTACTGCAGCCAGATGCTCGCCTTCCCTTGAATGTTCGCTCTCTTTCATTCGTACTGCGGAATGTCCAAGCAGAAGCGAAATGCTGCAACTTGTCCACCTTAACGTAGTCTGAGTTATTAAAACGACTATATCGACGAGTTTTCAAATAAATTTCGCAGAGTGACAAGGCATTTGGCTACCTTAAGAGAGTCATAGTTACTCCTGCCGGCTGCTCCCATTTCTTTAGGAATTTATCATTCTTGCTATGGCCAGTCCTACAGAACCGATATGCCACTGTATGTCCACCTTAAAGTCGTCACAGTCATTCCCACTACGAGTTTCTCGAGTTAGCAAATGTACTTCGCCGGATGACGAGGCATTTGGCTACCTTAAGAGAGTCATAGTTACTGCAGCCGAATGCTCCCCTTCCTTTGAATCTTTTCCTCTCTTTAATTCGTACTGTGGAATGTCCAATCAGAAGCGAAACGCTGCAAGTAGTCCACCTTAACGATGTCTGAGTTACTCCAACGACGATATCCACGAGTTTTCAAATAGACTTCGCAGAGTGACGAGGCATTTGGCTACCTTAAGAGAGTCATAGTTACTGCTGCCCGCTGCTCCCCCTTCTTTGAATCTTTCCTTTCTTTAATTCGTATTGCGGCCAGTCCTGCAGAAGCGAAATGGTACAGCATGTCCACCTTAACGTTGTCTGAGCTACTCCAACGCCGACATCCTCGAGTTTTCAAATAAATTGCGCAGAGTGACGTGGTATTTGGCTACCTTAAGAGGGTCGTAGTTTCTCCTGCCGGCTGCTCCCATTGCTTTAGGCCTTTATCATTCTTGCTATGGCCAGTCCTACAGAACCGATATGCCACTGTATGTCCACCTTAAAGTCGTCACAGTCATTCCCACTACGAGTTTCTCGAGTTAGCAAATGTACTTCGCCGGATGACGAGGCATTTGGCTACCTTAAGAGAGTCATAGTTACTGCAGCCGAATGCTCCCCTTCCTTTGAATCTTTTCCTCTCTTTAATTCGTACTGTGGAATGTCCAATCAGAAGCGAAACGCTGCAAGTAGTCCACCTTAACGATGTCTGAGTTACTCCAACGACGATATCCACGAGTTTTCAAATAGATTTCGCAGAGTGACGAGGCATTTGGCTACCTTAAGAGAGTCATAGTTACTGCTGCCCGCTGCTCCCCCTTCTTTGAATCTTTCCTTTCTTTAATTCGTATTGCGGCCAGTCCTGCAGAAGCGAAATGGTACAGCATGTCCACCTTAACGTTGTCTGAGTTACTCCAACGACGATATCCTCGGGTTTTCAAATAAATTTCGCAGAGTGACGAGGCATTTGGCTACCTTAAGAGAGTCATAGTTACTCCTGCCGGCTGCTCCCATTTCTTTAGGCCTTTATCATTCTTGCTATGGCCAGTCCTACCGAACCGATATGCCACTGTATGTCCACCTTAACGTCGTCACAGTTACTCCCAATACGAGTTTCTCGAGTTAGCAAATGTACTTCGCAGGATGACGAGGCATTTGGCAACCTTAAGAGAGTCATAGTTACTGCAGCCAGATGCTCGCCTTCCTTTGAATGTTCGCTCTCTTTCATTCGTACTGCGGAATGTCCAAGCAGAAGCGAAATGCTGCAACTTGTCCACCTTAACGTAGTCTGAGTTATTAAAACGACTATATCGACGAGTTTTCAAATAAATTTCGCAGAGTGACAAGGCATTTGGCTACCTTAAGAGAGTCATAGTTACTCCTGCCGGCTGCTCCCATTTCTTTAGGAATTTATCATTCTTGCTATGGCCAGTCCTACAGAACCGATATGCCACTGTATGTCCACCTTAAAGTCGTCACAGTCATTCCCACTACGAGTTTCTCGAGTTAGCAAATGTACTTCGCCGGATGACGAGGCATTTGGCTACCTTAAGAGAGTCATAGTTACTGCTGCCCGCTGCTCCCCCTTCTTTGAATCTTTCCTCTCTTTGATTCGTATTGCGGCCAGTCCTGCAGAAGCGAAATGGTACAGCATGTCCACCTTCACGTTGTCTGAGTTACTCCAACGACGAAATCGACGAGTTTTCAAATAAATTTCGCAGAGTGACAAGGCATTTGACTACCTTAAGAGAGTCATAGTTACTGCTGCCCGCTGCTCCCCCTTCTTTGAATCTTTCCTTTCTTTAATTCGTATTGCGGCCAGTCCTGCAGAAGCGAAATGGTACAGCATGTCCACGTTTACGTTGTCTGAGTTACTCCAACGACGATATCCTCGAGTTTTTAAATAAATTCCGCAGAGTGACGAGGCATTTGGCTATCTTAAGAGAGTCATAGTTACTCCTGCCGGCTGCTTTAATTTCTTTAGGCCTTTATCATTCTTGCTATGGCCAGTCCTACAGAACCGATAAGCACCTGTATGTCCACCTTAACGTCGTCACAGTTACTCCCACTACGAGTTTCTCGAGTTAGCAAATGTACTTCGACGGATGACGAGGCATTTGGCTACCATAAGTGAGTCATAGGTACTGCAGTTAGATGCTCCCCTTCCTTTGAATCTTTCCTCTCTCTAATTCGTACTGCGGAATGTCCAAGCAGAAGCGAAATGCTGCAACTTGTCCACCTTAACGTTGTCTGAGTTACTCCAACGACGATATCGACGAGTTTTCAAATAAATTTCGCAGAGTGACGAGGCATTTGGCTACCTTAAGAGAGTCATAGGTACTGCTGCCCGCTGCTCCCCCTTCTTTGAATCTTTCCTTTCTTTAATTCGTATTGCTGCCAGTCCTGCAGAAGCGAAATGGTACAGCATGTCCACCTTAACGTTGTCTGAGTTACTCCAACGACGATATCCTCGGGTTTTCAAATAAATTTCGCAGAGTGACGAGGCATTTGGCTACCTTAAGAGAGTCATAGTTACTCCTGCCGGCTGCTTTAATTTCTTTAGGCCTTTATCATTCTTGCTATGGCCAGTCCTACAGAACCGATATGCCACTGTATGTCCACCTTAACGTCGTCACAGTTACTCCCAATACGAGTTTCTCGAGTTAGCAAATGTACTTCGCCGGATGACGAGGCATTTGGCTACCTCAAGAGAGTCATAGTTACTGCAGCCGAATGCTCCCCTTCCTTTGAATCTTTTCCTCTCTTTAATTCGTACTGTGGCATTTGGCAACCTTAAGAGTGTCATAGTTACTGCAGCCAGATGCTCGCCTTCCTTTGAATGTTCGCTCTCTTTCATTCGTACTGCGGAATGTCCAAGCAGAAGCGAAATGCTGCAACTTGTCCACCTTAACGTAGTCTGAGTTATTAAAACGACTATATCGACGAGTTTTCAAATAAATTTCGCAGAGTGACAAGGCATTTGGCTACCTTAAGAGAGTCATAGTTACTCCTGCCGGCTGCTCCCATTTCTTTAGGAATTTATCATTCTTGCTATGGCCAGTCCTACAGAACCGATATGCCACTGTATGTCCACCTTAAAGTCGTCACAGTCATTCCCACTACGAGTTTCTCGAGTTAGCAAATGTACTTCGCCGGATGACGAGGCATTTGGCTACCTTAAGAGAGTCATAGTTACTGCAGCCGAATGCTCCCCTTCCTTTGAATCTTTTCCTCTCTTTAATTCGTACTGTGGAATGTCCAATCAGAAGCGAAACGCTGCAAGTAGTCCACCTTAACGATGTCTGAGTTACTCCAACGACGATATCCACGAGTTTTCAAATAGATTTCGCAGAGTGACGAGGCATTTGGCTACCTTAAGAGAGTCATAGTTACTGCTGCCCGCTGCTCCCCCTTCTTTGAATCTTTCCTTTCTTTAATTCGTATTGCGGCCAGTCCTGCAGAAGCGAAATGGTACAGCATGTCCACCTTAACGTTGTCTGAGCTACTCCAACGCCGACATCCTCGAGTTTTCAAATAAATTGCGCAGAGTGACGTGGTATTTGGCTACCTTAAGAGGGTCGTAGTTTCTCCTGCCGGCTGCTCCCATTGCTTTAGGCCTTTATCATTCTTGCTATGGCCAGTCCTACAGAACCGATATGCCACTGTATGTCCACCTTAAAGTCGTCACAGTCATTCCCACTACGAGTTTCTCGAGTTAGCAAATGTACTTCGCCGGATGACGAGGCATTTGGCTACCTTAAGAGAGTCATAGTTACTGCAGCCGAATGCTCCCCTTCCTTTGAATCTTTTCCTCTCTTTAATTCGTACTGTGGAATGTCCAATCAGAAGCGAAACGCTGCAAGTAGTCCACCTTAACGATGTCTGAGTTACTCCAACGACGATATCCACGAGTTTTCAAATAGATTTCGCAGAGTGACGAGGCATTTGGCTACCTTAAGAGAGTCATAGTTACTGCTGCCCGCTGCTCCCCCTTCTTTGAATCTTTCCTTTCTTTAATTCGTATTGCGGCCAGTCCTGCAGAAGCGAAATGGTACAGCATGTCCACCTTAACGTTGTCTGAGTTACTCCAACGACGATATCCTCGGGTTTTCAAATAAATTTCGCAGAGTGACGAGGCATTTGGCTACCTTAAGAGAGTCATAGTTACTCCTGCCGGCTGCTCCCATTTCTTTAGGCCTTTATCATTGTTGCTATGGCCAGTCCTACCGAACCAATATGCCACTGTATGTCCACCTTAACGTCGTCACAGTTACTCCCAATACGAGTTTCTCGAGTTAGCAAATGTACTTCGCAGGATGACGAGGCATTTGGCAACCTTAAGAGAGTCATAGTTACTGCAGCCAGATGCTCGCCTTCCTTTGAATGTTCGCTCTCTTTCATTCGTACTGCGGAATGTCCAAGCAGAAGCGAAATGCTGCAACTTGTCCACCTTAACGTAGTCTGAGTTATTAAAACGACTATATCGACGAGTTTTCAAATAAATTTCGCAGAGTGACAAGGCATTTGGCTACCTTAAGAGAGTCATAGTTACTCCTGCCGGCTGCTCCCATTTCTTTAGGAATTTATCATTCTTGCTATGGCCAGTCCTACAGAACCGATATGCCACTGTATGTCCACCTTAAAGTCGTCACAGTCATTCCCACTACGAGTTTCTCGAGTTAGCAAATGTACTTCGCCGGATGACGAGGCATTTGGCTACCTTAAGAGAGTCATAGTTACTGCAGCCGAATGCTCCCCTTCCTTTGAATCTTTTCCTCTCTTTAATTCGTACTGTGGAATGTCCAATCAGAAGCGAAACGCTGCAAGTAGTCCACCTTAACGATGTCTGAGTTACTCCAACGACGATATCCACGAGTTTTCAAATAGATTTCGCAGAGTGACGAGGCATTTGGCTACCTTAAGAGAGTCATAGTTACTGCTGCCCGCTGCTCCCCCTTCTTTGAATCTTTCCTTTCTTTAATTCGTATTGCGGCCAGTCCTGCAGAAGCGAAATGGTACAGCATGTCCACCTTAACGTTGTCTGAGCTACTCCAACGCCGACATCCTCGAGTTTTCAAATAAATTGCGCAGAGTGACGTGGTATTTGGCTACCTTAAGAGGGTCGTAGTTTCTCCTGCCGGCTGCTCCCATTGCTTTAGGCCTTTATCATTCTTGCTATGGCCAGTCCTACAGAACCGATATGCCACTGTATGTCCACCTTAAAGTCGTCACAGTCATTCCCACTACGAGTTTCTCGAGTTAGCAAATGTACTTCGCCGGATGACGAGGCATTTGGCTACCTTAAGAGAGTCATAGTTACTGCAGCCGAATGCTCCCCTTCCTTTGAATCTTTTCCTCTCTTTAATTCGTACTGTGGAATGTCCAATCAGAAGCGAAACGCTGCAAGTAGTCCACCTTAACGATGTCTGAGTTACTCCAACGACGATATCCACGAGTTTTCAAATAGATTTCGCAGAGTGACGAGGCATTTGGCTACCTTAAGAGAGTCATAGTTACTGCTGCCCGCTGCTCCCCCTTCTTTGAATCTTTCCTTTCTTTAATTCGTATTGCGGCCAGTCCTGCAGAAGCGAAATGGTACAGCATGTCCACCTTAACGTTGTCTGAGTTACTCCAACGACGATATCCTCGGGTTTTCAAATAAATTTCGCAGAGTGACGAGGCATTTGGCTACCTTAAGAGAGTCATAGTTACTCCTGCCGGCTGCTCCCATTTCTTTAGGCCTTTATCATTGTTGCTATGGCCAGTCCTACCGAACCAATATGCCACTGTATGTCCACCTTAACGTCGTCACAGTTACTCCCAATACGAGTTTCTCGAGTTAGCAAATGTACTTCGCAGGATGACGAGGCATTTGGCAACCTTAAGAGAGTCATAGTTACTGCAGCCAGATGCTCGCCTTCCTTTGAATGTTCGCTCTCTTTCATTCGTACTGCGGAATGTCCAAGCAGAAGCGAAATGCTGCAACTTGTCCACCTTAACGTAGTCTGAGTTATTAAAACGACTATATCGACGAGTTTTCAAATAAATTTCGCAGAGTGACAAGGCATTTGGCTACCTTAAGAGAGTCATAGTTACTCCTGCCGGCTGCTCCCATTTCTTTAGGAATTTATCATTCTTGCTATGGCCAGTCCTACAGAACCGATATGCCACTGTATGTCCACCTTAAAGTCGTCACAGTCATTCCCACTACGAGTTTCTCGAGTTAGCAAATGTACTTCGCCGGATGACGAGGCATTTGGCTACCTTAAGAGAGTCATAGTTACTGCAGCCGAATGCTCCCCTTCCTTTGAATCTTTTCCTCTCTTTAATTCGTACTGTGGAATGTCCAATCAGAAGCGAAACGCTGCAAGTAGTCCACCTTAACGATGTCTGAGTTACTCCAACGACGATATCCACGAGTTTTCAAATAGATTTCGCAGAGTGACGAGGCATTTGGCTACCTTAAGAGAGTCATAGTTACTGCTGCCCGCTGCTCCCCCTTCTTTGAATCTTTCCTTTCTTTAATTCGTATTGCGGCCAGTCCTGCAGAAGCGAAATGGTACAGCATGTCCACCTTAACGTTGTCTGAGCTACTCCAACGCCGACATCCTCGAGTTTTTAAATAAATTCCGCAGAGTGACGAGGCATTTGGCTACCTTAAGAGGGTCGTAGTTTCTCCTGCCGGCTGCTCCCATTGCTTTAGGCCTTTATCATTCTTGCTATGGCCAGTCCTACAGAACCGATATGCCACTGTATGTCCACCTTAAAGTCGTCACAGTCATTCCCACTACGAGTTTCTCGAGTTAGCAAATGTACTTCGCCGGATGACGAGGCATTTGGCTACCTTAAGAGAGTCATAGTTACTGCAGCCGAATGCTCCCCTTCCTTTGAATCTTTTCCTCTCTTTAATTCGTACTGTGGAATGTCCAATCAGAAGCGAAACGCTGCAAGTAGTCCACCTTAACGATGTCTGAGTTACTCCAACGACGATATCCACGAGTTTTCAAATAGATTTCGCAGAGTGACGAGGCATTTGGCTACCTTAAGAGAGTCATAGTTACTGCTGCCCGCTGCTCCCCTTTCTTTGAATCTTTCCTTTCTTTAATTCGTATTGCGGCCAGTCCTGCAGAAGCGAAATGGTACAGCATGTCCACCTTAACGTTGTCTGAGTTACTCCAACGACGATATCCTCGGGTTTTCAAATAAATTTCGCAGAGTGACGAGGCATTTGGCTACCTTAAGAGAGTCATAGTTACTCCTGCCGGCTGCTCCCATTTCTTTAGGCCTTTATCATTCTTGCTATGGCCAGTCCTACCGAACCGATATGCCACTGTATGTCCACCTTAACGTCGTCACAGTTACTCCCAATACGAGTTTCTCGAGTTAGCAAATGTACTTCGCAGGATGACGAGGCATTTGGCAACCTTAAGAGAGTCATAGTTACTGCAGCCAGATGCTCGCCTTCCTTTGAATGTTCGCTCTCTTTCATTCGTACTGCGGAATGTCCAAGCAGAAGCGAAATGCTGCAACTTGTCCACCTTAACGTAGTCTGAGTTATTAAAACGACTATATCGACGAGTTTTCAAATAAATTTCGCAGAGTGACAAGGCATTTGGCTACCTTAAGAGAGTCATAGTTACTCCTGCCGGCTGCTCCCATTTCTTTAGGAATTTATCATTCTTGCTATGGCCAGTCCTACAGAACCGATATGCCACTGTATGTCCACCTTAAAGTCGTCACAGTCATTCCCACTACGAGTTTCTCGAGTTAGCAAATGTACTTCGCCGGATGACGAGGCATTTGGCTACCTTAAGAGAGTCATAGTTACTGCTGCCCGCTGCTCCCCCTTCTTTGAATCTTTCCTCCCTTTGATTCGTATTGCGGCCAGTCCTGCAGAAGCGAAATGGTACAGCATGTCCACCTTCACGTTGTCTGAGTTACTCCAACGACGATATCGACGAGTTTTCAAATAAATTTCGCAGAGTGACAAGGCATTTGACTACCTTAAGAGAGTCATAGTTACTGCTGCCCGCTGCTCCCCCTTCTTTGAATCTTTCCTTTCTTTAATTCGTATTGCGGCCAGTCCTGCAGAAGCGAAATGGTACAGCATGTCCACGTTTACGTTGTCTGAGTTACTCCAACGACGATATCCTCGAGTTTTTAAATAAATTCCGCAGAGTGACGAGGCATTTGGCTATCTTAAGAGAGTCATAGTTACTCCTGCCGGCTGCTTTAATTTCTTTAGGCCTTTATCATTCTTGCTATGGCCAGTCCTACAGAACCGATAAGCACCTGTATGTCCACCTTAACGTCGTCACAGTTACTCCCACTACGAGTTTCTCGAGTTAGCAAATGTACTTCGACGGATGACGAGGCATTTGGCTACCATAAGTGAGTCATAGGTACTGCAGTTAGATGCTCCCCTTCCTTTGAATCTTTCCTCTCTCTAATTCGTACTGCGGAATGTCCAAGCAGAAGCGAAATGCTGCAACTTGTCCACCTTAACGTTGTCTGAGTTACTCCAACGACGATATCGACGAGTTTTCAAATAAATTTCGCAGAGTGACGAGGCATTTGGCTACCTTAAGAGAGTCATAGGTACTGCTGCCCGCTGCTCCCCCTTCTTTGAATCTTTCCTTTCTTTAATTCGTATTGCTGCCAGTCCTGCAGAAGCGAAATGGTACAGCATGTCCACCTTAACGTTGTCTGAGTTACTCCAACGACGATATCCTCGGGTTTTCAAATAAATTTCGCAGAGTGACGAGGCATTTGGCTACCTTAAGAGAGTCATAGTTACTCCTGCCGGCTGCTTTAATTTCTTTAGGCCTTTATCATTCTTGCTATGGCCAGTCCTACAGAACCGATATGCCACTGTATGTCCACCTTAACGTCGTCACAGTTACTCCCAATACGAGTTTCTCGAGTTAGCAAATGTACTTCGCCGGATGACGAGGCATTTGGCTACCTCAAGAGAGTCATAGTTACTGCAGCCGAATGCTCCCCTTCCTTTGAATCTTTTCCTCTCTTTAATTCGTACTGTGGCATTTGGCAACCTTAAGAGAGTCATAGTTACTGCAGCCAGATGCTCGCCTTCCTTTGAATGTTCGCTCTCTTTCATTCGTACTGCGGAATGTCCAAGCAGAAGCGAAATGCTGCAACTTGTCCACCTTAACGTAGTCTGAGTTATTAAAACGACTATATCGACGAGTTTTCAAATAAATTTCGCAGAGTGACAAGGCATTTGGCTACCTTAAGAGAGTCATAGTTACTCCTGCCGGCTGCTCCCATTTCTTTAGTAATTTATCATTCTTGCTATGGCCAGTCCTACAGAACCGATATGCCACTGTATGTCCACCTTAAAGTCGTCACAGTCATTCCCACTACGAGTTTCTCGAGTTAGCAAATGTACTTCGCCGGATGACGAGGCATTTGGCTACCTTAAGAGAGTCATAGTTACTGCAGCCGAATGCTCCCCTTCCTTTGAATCTTTTCCTCTCTTTAATTCGTACTGTGGAATGTCCAATCAGAAGCGAAACGCTGCAAGTAGTCCACCTGAACGATGTCTGAGTTACTCCAACGACGATATCCACGAGTTTTCAAATAGATTTCGCAGAGTGACGAGGCATTTGGCTACCTTAAGAGAGTCATAGTTACTGCTGCCCGCTGCTCCCCCTTCTTTGAATCTTTCCTTTCTTTAATTCGTATTGCGGCCAGTCCTGCAGAAGCGAAATGGTACAGCATGTCCACCTTAACGTTGTCTGAGCTACTCCAACGCCGACATCCTCGAGTTTTCAAATAAATTGCGCAGAGTGACGTGGTATTTGGCTACCTTAAGAGGGTCGTAGTTTCTCCTGCCGGCTGCTCCCATTGCTTTAGGCCTTTATCATTCTTGCTATGGCCAGTCCTACAGAACCGATATGCCACTGTATGTCCACCTTAAAGTCGTCACAGTCATTCCCACTACGAGTTTCTCGAGTTAGCAAATGTACTTCGCCGGATGACGAAGCGTTTGGCTACCTTAAGAGTGTCATAGTTACTGCAGCCGAATGCTCCCCTTCCTTTGAATCTTTTCCTCTCTTTAATTCGTACTGTGGAATGTCCAATCAGAAGCGAAACGCTGCAAGTAGTCCACCTTAACGATGTCTGAGTTACTCCAACGACGATATCCACGAGTTTTCAAATAGATTTCGCAGAGTGACGAGGCATTTGGCTACCTTAAGAGAGTCATAGTTACTGCTGCCCGCTGCTCCCCCTTCTTTGAATCTTTCCTTTCTTTAATTCGTATTGCGGCCAGTCCTGCAGAAGCGAAATGGTACAGCATGTCCACCTTAACGTTGTCTGAGTTACTCCAACGACGATATCCTCGGGTTTTCAAATAAATTTCGCAGAGTGACGAGGCATTTGGCTACCTTAAGAGAGTCATAGTTACTCCTGCCGGCTGCTCCCATTTCTTTAGGCCTTTATCATTCTTGCTATGGCCAGTCCTACCGAACCGATATGCCACTGTATGTCCACCTTAACGTCGTCACAGTTACTCCCAATACGAGTTTCTCGAGTTAGCAAATGTACGTCGCAGGATGACGAGGCATTTGGCAACCTTAAGAGAGTCATAGTTACTGCAGCCAGATGCTCGCCTTCCTTTGAATGTTCGCTCTCTTTCATTCGTACTGCGGAATGTCCAAGCAGAAGCGAAATGCTGCAACTTGTCCACCTTAACGTAGTCTGAGTTATTAAAACGACTATATCGACGAGTTTTCAAATAAATTTCGCAGAGTGACAAGGCATTTGGCTACCTTAAGAGAGTCATAGTTACTCCTGCCGGCTGCTCCCATTTCTTTAGGAATTTATCATTCTTGCTATGGCCAGTCCTACCGAACCGATATGCCACTGTATGTCCACCTTAACGTCGTCACAGTTACTCCCAATACGAGTTTCTCGAGTTAGCAAATGTACGTCGCAGGATGACGAGGCATTTGGCAACCTTAAGAGAGTCATAGTTACTGCAGCCAGATGCTCGCCTTCCTTTGAATGTTCGCTCTCTTTCATTCGTACTGCGGAATGTCCAAGCAGAAGCGAAATGCTGCAACTTGTCCACCTTAACGTAGTCTGAGTTATTAAAACGACTATATCGACGAGTTTTCAAATAAATTTCGCAGAGTGACAAGGCATTTGGCTACCTTAAGAGAGTCATAGTTACTCCTGCCGGCTGCTCCCATTTCTTTAGGAATTTATCATTCTTGCTATGGCCAGTCCTACAGAACCGATATGCCACTGTATGTCCACCTTAAAGTCGTCACAGTCATTCCCACTACGAGTTTCTCGAGTTAGCAAATGTACTTCGCCGGATGACGAGGCATTTGGCTACCTTAAGAGAGTCATAGTTACTGCAGCCGAATGCTCCCCTTCCTTTGAATCTTTTCCTCTCTTTAATTCGTACTGTGGAATGTCCAATCAGAAGCGAAACGCTGCAAGTAGTCCACCTTAACGATGTCTGAGTTACTCCAACGACGATATCCACGAGTTTTCAAATAGATTTCGCAGAGTGACGAGGCATTTGGCTACCTTAAGAGAGTCATAGTTACTGCTGCCCGCTGCTCCCCCTTCTTTGAATCTTTCCTTTCTTTAATTCGTATTGCGGCCAGTCCTGCAGAAGCGAAATGGTACAGCATGTCCACCTTAACGTTGTCTGAGCTACTCCAACGCCGACATCCTCGAGTTTTCAAATAAATTGCGCAGAGTGACGTGGTATTTGGCTACCTTAAGAGGGTCGTAGTTTCTCCTGCCGGCTGCTCCCATTGCTTTAGGCCCTTATCATTCTTGCTATGGCCAGTCCTACAGAACCGATATGCCACTGTATGTCCACCTTAAAGTCGTCACAGTCATTCCCACTACGAATTTCTCGAGTTAGCAAATGTACTTCGCCGGATGACCAGGCATTTGGCTACCTTAAGAGAGTCATAGTTACTGCAGCCGAATGCTCCCCTTCCTTTGAATCTTTTCCTCTCTTTAATTCGTACTGTGGAATGTCCAATCAGAAGCGAAACGCTGCAAGTAGTCCACCTTAACGATGTCTGAGTTACTCCAACGACGATATCCACGAGTTTTCAAATAGATTTCGCAGAGTGACGAGGCATTTGGCTACCTTAAGAGAGTCATAGTTACTGCTGCCCGCTGCTCCCCCTTCTTTGAATCTTTCCTTTCTTTAATTCGTATTGCGGCCAGTCCTGCATAAGCGAAATGGTACAGCATGTCCACCTTAACGTTGTCTGAGTTACTCCAACGACGATATCCTCGGGTTTTCAAATAAATTTCGCAGAGTGACGAGGCATTTGGCTACCTTAAGAGAGTCATAGTTACTCCTGCCGGCTGCTCCCATTTCTTTAGGCCTTTATCATTCTTGCTATGGCCAGTCCTACCGAACCGATATGCCACTGTATGTCCACCTTAACGTCGTCACAGTTACTCCCAATACGAGTTTCTCGAGTTAGCAAATGTACTTCGCAGGATGACGAGGCATTTGGCAACCTTAAGAGAGTCATAGTTACTGCAGCCAGATGCTCGCCTTCCTTTGAATGTTCGCTCTCTTTCATTCGTACTGCGGAATGTCCAAGCAGAAGCGAAATGCTGCAACTTGTCCACCTTAACGTAGTCTGAGTTATTAAAACGACTATATCGACGAGTTTTCAAATAAATTTCGCAGAGTGACAAGGCATTTGGCTACCTTAAGAGAGTCATAGTTACTCCTGCCGGCTGCTCCCATTTCTTTAGGAATTTATCATTCTTGCTATGGCCAGTCCTACAGAACCGATATGCCACTGTATGTCCACCTTAAAGTCGTCACAGTCATTCCCACTACGAGTTTCTCGAGTTAGCAAATGTACTTCGCCGGATGACGAGGCATTTGGCTACCTTAAGAGAGTCATAGTTACTGCTGCCCGCTGCTCCCCCTTCTTTGAATCTTTCCTCTCTTTGATTCGTATTGCGGCCAGTCCTGCAGAAGCGAAATGGTACAGCATGTCCACCTTCACGTTGTCTGAGTTACTCCAACGACGATATCGACGAGTTTTCAAATAAATTTCGCAGAGTGACAAGGCATTTGGCTACCTTAAGAGAGTCATAGTTACTGCTGCCCGCTGCTCCCCCTTCTTTGAATCTTTCCTTTCTTTAATTCGTATTGCGGCCAGTCCTGCAGAAGCGAAATGGTACAGCATGTCCACGTTTACGTTGTCTGAGTTACTCCAACGACGATATCCTCGAGTTTTTAAATAAATTCCGCAGAGTGACGAGGCATTTGGCTATCTTAAGAGAGTCATAGTTACTCCTGCCGGCTGCTTTAATTTCTTTAGGCCTTTATCATTCTTGCTATGGCCAGTCCTACAGAACCGATAAGCACCTGTATGTCCACCTTAACGTCGTCACAGTTACTCCCACTACGAGTTTCTCGAGTTAGCAAATGTACTTCGACGGATGACGAGGCATTTGGCTACCATAAGTGAGTCATAGGTACTGCAGTTAGATGCTCCCCTTCCTTTGAATCTTTCCTCTCTCTAATTCGTACTGCGGAATGTCCAAGCAGAAGCGAAATGCTGCAACTTGTCCACCTTAACGTTGTCTGAGTTACTCCAACGACGATATCGACGAGTTTTCAAATAAATTTCGCAGAGTGACGAGGCATTTGGCTACCTTAAGAGAGTCATAGGTACTGCTGCCCGCTGCTCCCCCTTCTTTGAATCTTTCCTTTCTTTAATTCGTATTGCTGCCAGTCCTGCAGAAGCGAAATGGTACAGCATGTCCACCTTAACGTTGTCTGAGTTACTCCAACGACGATATCCTCGGGTTTTCAAATAAATTTCGCAGAGTGACGAGGCATTTGGCTACCTTAAGAGAGTCATAGTTACTCCTGCCGGCTGCTTTAATTTCTTTAGGCCTTTATCATTCTTGCTATGGCCAGTCCTACAGAACCGATATGCCACTGTATGTCCACCTTAACGTCGTCACAGTCATTCCCACTACGAGTCTCTCGAGTTAGCAAATGTACTTCGCCGGATGACCAGGCATTTGGTTACCTTAAGAGAGTCATAGTTACTGCAGCCAAATGCTCCCCTTCCTTTGAATCTTTCCTCTCTTTAATTCGTACCGTGGAATGTCCAATCAGAAGCGAATTGCTGCAACTTGTCCACCTTAACGTTGTCTGAGTTACTCCAACGACGATATCCACGAGTTTTCAAATTAATTTCGCAGAGTGACGAGGCATTTGGCTACCTTTAGAGAGTCATAGTTACTGCTGCCCGCTGCTCCCCCTTCTTTGAATCTTTCCTCTCTTTAATTCGTGTTGCGGCCAGTCCTGCAGAAGCGAAATGGTACAGCATGTCCACGTTAACGTTGTCTGAGTTACTCCAACGACGATATCCTCGAGTTTTCAAATAAATTTCGCAGAGTAACGAGGCATTTGGCTACCTTAAGAGAGTCATAGTTACTCCTGCCGGCCGCTCCCATTTCTTTAGGCCTTTATCTTTCTTGCTATGGCCAGTCCTACAGAACCTATATGCCACTGTATGTCCACCATAAAGTCGTCACAGTTAGTCCCACTACGAGATTCTCGAGTTAGCAAATGAACCTCGCCTGATGACGAGGCATTTGGCTTCCTTAAGAGAGTCATAGTTACTGCTGCCAGATGCTCCCCTTCCTCTGAATCTTTCCTCTCTTTAGTTCGTACTGCGGAATGTCCAATCAGATGCGAAATGCTGCAACTTGTCCACCTTAACGTTGTCTGAGTTACTCCAACGACGATATCCACGAGTTTTCAAATAAATTTCGCAGAGTGACGAGGCATTTGGCTACCTTAAGAGAGTCATAGTTACTGCTGCCCGCTGCTCCCCCTTCTTTGAATCTTTCCTCTCTTTGATTCGTATTGCGGCCAGTCCTGCAGAAGCGAAATGGTACAGCATGTCCACCTTAACGTTGTCTGAGTTACTCCAACGACGATATCCTCGAGTTTTCAAATAAATTTCGCAGAGTGACGAGGCATTTGGCTACCTTAAGAGAGTCATAGTTACTCCTGCCGGCTCCTCCCATTTCTTTAGGCCTTTGTCATTCTTGCTATGGTCAGTCCTACAGAACCGATATGCCACTGTATGTCCACCTTAACGTCGTCACAGTCATTCCCACTACGTGTCTCTCGAATTAGCAAATGTACTTCGCCGGATGACCAGGCATTTGGTTACCTTAAGAGAGTCATAGTTACTGCAGCCAAATGCTCCCCTTCCTTTGAATCTTTCCTCTCTTTAATTCCTACTGTGGAATGTCCAATCAGAAGCGAAATGCTGCAACTTGTCCACCTTAACGTTGTCTGAGTTACTCCAACGACGATATCCACGAGTTTTCAAATAAATTTCGCAGAGTGACGAGGCATTTGGCTACCTTTAGAGAGTCATAGTTACTGCTGCCCGCTGCTCCCCCTTCTTTGAATCTTTCCTCTCTTTATTTCGAGTTGCGGCCAGTCCTGCAGAAGCGAAATGGTACAGCATGTCCACGTTAACGTTGTCTGAGTTACTCCAACGACGATATCCTCGAGTTTTCAAATAAATTTCGCAGAGTAACGAGGCATTTGGCTACCTTAAGAGAGTCATAGTTACTCCTGCCGGCCGCTCCCATTTCTTTAGGCCTTTATCATTCTTGCTATGGCCAGTCCTACAGAACCTATATGCCACTGTATGTCCACCATAAAGTCGTCACAGTTAGTCCCACTACGAGATTCTCGAGTTAGCAAATGTACCTCGCCTGATGACGAGGCATTTGGCTTCCTTAAGAGAGTCATAGTTACTGCAGCCAGATGCTCCCCTTCCTCTGAATCTTTCCTCTCTTTAGTTCGTACTGCGGAATGTCCAATCAGATGCGAAATGCTGCAACTTGTCCACCTTAACGTTGTCTGAGTTACTCCAACGACGATATCCACGAGTTTTCAAATAAATTTCGCAGAGTGACGAGGCATTTGGCTACCTTAAGAGAGTCATAGTTACTGCTGCCCGCTGCTCCCCCTTCTTTGAATCTTTCCTCTCTTTGATTCGTATTGCGGCCAGTCCTGCAGAACGAAATGGTACAGCATGTCCACGTTAACGTTGTCTGAGTTACTCCAACGACGATATCCTCGAGTTTTCAAATAAATTTCGCAGAGTGACGAGGCATTTGGCTACCTTAAGAGAGTCATAGTTACTCCTGCCGGCTCCTCCCATTTCTTTAGGCCTTTGTCATTCTTGCTATGGCCAGTCCTACAGAACCGATAAGCACCTGTATGTCCACCTTAACGTCGTCACAGTTACTCCCACTACGAGTTTCTCGAGTTAGCAAATGTACTTCGACGGATGACGAGGCATTTGGCTACCATAAGTGAGTTATAGGTACTGCAGTTAGATGCTCCCCTTCCTTTGAATCTTTCCTCTCTCTAATTCGTACTGCGGAATGTCCAAGCAGAAGCGAAATGCTGCAACTTGTCCACCTTAACGTTGTCTGAGTTACTCCAACGACGATATCGACGAGTTTTCAAATAATTTTCGCAGAGTGACGAGGCATTTGGCTACCTTAAGAGAGTCATAGGTACTGCTGCCCGCTGCTCCCCCTTCTTTGAATCTTTCCTTTCTTTAATTCGTATTGCTGCCAGTCCTGCAGAAGCGAAATGGTACAGCATGTCCACCTTAACGTTGTCTGAGTTACTCCAACGACGATATCCTCGGGTTTTCAAATAAATTTCGCAGAGTGACGAGGCATTTGGCTACCTTAAGAGAGTCATAGTTACTCCTGCCGGCTGCTCCCATTTCTTTAGGCCTTTATCATTCTTGCTATGGCCAGTCCTACAGAACCGATATGCCACTGTATGTCCACCTTAACGTCGTCACAGTCATTCCCACTACGAGTCTCTCGAGTTAGCAAATGTACTTCGCCGGATGACCAGGCATTTGGCTACCTTAAGAGAGTCATAGTTACTGCAGCCAAATGCTCCCCTTCCTTTGAATCTTTCCTCTCTTTAATTCGTACTGTGGAATGTCCAATCAGAAGCGAAATGCTGCAACTTGTCCACCTTAACGTTGTCCGAGTTACTCCAACGACGATATCCACGAGCTTTCAAATAAATTTCGCAAAGTGATGAGGCATTTGGCTACCTTAAGAGAGTCATAGTTACTTCTGCCCGCTGCTCCCCCTTCTTTGAATCTTTCCTCTCTTTAAATCGTATTGCGGCCAGTCCTGCAGAAGCGAAATGGTAAAGCATGTCCACCTTAACGTTGTCTGAGTTACTCCAATGACGATATCCTCGAGTTTTCAAATAAATCTCGCAGAGTGACGAGGCATTTGGCTACCTTAAGAGAGTCATAGTTACTCCTGCCGGCCGCTCCCATTTCTTTAGGCCTTTATCATTCTTGCTATGGCCAGTCCTACAGAACCTATATGCCACTGTATGTCCACCATAAAGTCGTCACAGTTAGTCCCACTACGAGATTCTCGAGTTAGCAAATGTACCTCGCCTGATGACGAGGCATTTGGCTACCTTAAGAGAGTCATAGCTACTGCTGCCCGCTGCTCCCCCTTCTTTGAATCTTTCCTTTCTTTAATTCGTATTGCGGCCAGTCCTGCAGAAGCGAAATGGTACGGCATGTAAACCTTAACGTTGACTGTGTTACTCCAACGACGATATCTTCGAGTTTTCAAATTAATTTCGCAGAGTGACGAGGCATTTGGCTACCTTAAGAGAGTCATAGTTACTTCTGCCGGCTGCTCCCATTTCTTTAGGCCTTTATCATTCTTGCTATGGCCAGTCCTACAGAACCGATATGCCACTGTATGTCTACCTTAACGTCGTCACAGTTATTCCCACTACGAATTTCTCGAGTTTGCAAAAGTACTTCGCCGTATGACGAGGCTTTTGGCTACCTTAAGAGAGTCATAGATACTGCAGCCAGATGCTCCCCTTCCTTTGAAACTTTCCTCTCTTTAATTCGTACTGCGGAATGTCCAATCAGAAGCGAAATGCTGCAACTTGTCCACCTTCACGTTGTCTGAGTTACTCCAACGACGATATCGACGAGTTTTCAAATAAATTTCGCAGAGTGACAAGGCATTTGGCTACCTTAAGAGAGTCATAGTTACTGCTGCCCGCTGCTCCCCCTTCTTTGAATCTTTCCTTTCTTTAATTCGTATTGCGGCCAGTCCTGCAGAAGCGAAATGGTACAGCATGTCCACGTTAACGTTGTCTGAGTTACTCCAACGACGATATCCTCGAGTTTTTAAATAAATTCCGCAGAGTGACGAGGCATTTGGCTATCTTAAGAGAGTCATAGTTACTCCTGCCGGCTGCTTTAATTTCTTTAGGCCTTTATCATTCTTGCTATGGCCAGTCCTACAGAACCGATAAGCACCTGTATGTCCACCTTAACGTCGTCACAGTTACTCCCACTACGAGTTTCTCGAGTTAGCAAATGTACTTCGACGGATGACGAGGCATTTGGCTACCATAAGTGAGTCATAGGTACTGCAGTTAGATGCTCCCCTTCCTTTGAATCTTTCCTCTCTCTAATTCGTACTGCGGAATGTCCAAGCAGAAGCGAAATGCTGCAACTTGTCCACCTTAACGTGGTCTGAGTTACTCCAACGACGATATCGACGAGTTTTCAAATAAATTTCGCAGAGTGACGAGGCATTTGGCTACCTTAAGAGAGTCATAGGTACTGCTGCCCGCTGCTCCCCCTTCTTTGAATCTTTCCTTTCTTTAATTCGTATTGCTGCCAGTCCTGCAGAACGAAATGGTACAGCATGTCCACCTTAACGTTGTCTGAGTTACTCCAACGACGATATCCTCGGGTTTTCAAATAAATTTCGCAGAGTGACGAGGCATTTGGCTACCTTAAGAGAGTCATAGTTACTCCTGCCGGCTGCTCCCATTTCTTTAGGCCTTTATCATTCTTGCTATGGCCAGTCCTACAGAACCGATATGCCACTGTATGTCCACCTTAACGTCGTCACAGTCATTCCCACTACGAGTCTCTCGAGTTAGCAAATGTACTTCGCCGGATGACCAGGCATTTGGCTACCTTAAGAGAGTCATAGTTACTGCAGCCAAATGCTCCCCTTCCTTTGAATCTTTCCTCTCTTTAATTCGTACTGTGGAATGTCCAATCAGAAGCGAAATGCTGCAACTTGTCCACCTTAACGTTGTCCGAGTTACTCCAACGACGATATCCACGAGCTTTCAAATAAATTTCGCAAAGTGATGAGGCATTTGGCTACCTTAAGAGAGTCATAGTTACTTCTGCCCGCTGCTCCCCCTTCTTTGAATCTTTCCTCTCTTTAAATCGTATTGCGGCCAGTCCTGCAGAAGCGAAATGGTAAAGCATGTCCACCTTAACGTTGTCTGAGTTACTCCAATGACGATATCCTCGAGTTTTCAAATAAATCTCGCAGAGTCACGAGGCATTTGGCTACCTTAAGAGAGTCATAGTTACTCCTGCCGACCGCTTCCATTTCTTTAGGCCTTTATCATTCTTGATATGGCCAGTCCTACAGAACCTATATGAAACTGTATGTCCACCATAAAGTCGTCACAGTTAGTCCCACTACGAGTTTCTCGAGTTAGCAAATGTACTTCGCCTGATGACGAGGCATTTGGCTACCTTAAGAGAGTCATAGTTACTCCTGCCGGCCGCTCCCATTTCTTTAGGCCTTTATCATTCTAGCTATGGCCAGTCCTACGGAACCGATATGCCACTGTATGTCCACCTTAACGTCGTCACAGTCATTCCCACTACGAGTCTCTCGAGTTAGCAAATCTACTTCGCCGGATGACCAGGCATTTGGCTACCTTAAGAGAGTCATAGTTACTGCAGCCAGATGCTCCCCTTCTTTTGAAACTTTCCTCTCTTTAATTCCTACTGCGGAATGTCCAATCAGAAGCGAAATGCTGCAACTTGTCCACCTTCACGTTGTCTGAGTTACTCCAACGACGATATCGACGAGTTTTCAAGTAAAGTTCGCAGAGTGACGAGGCATTTGGCTACCTTAAGAGAGTCATAGCTACTGCTGCCCGCTGCTCCCCCTTCTTTGAATCTTTCCTTTCTTTAATTCGTATTGCGGCCAGTCCTGCAGAAGCGAAATGGTACGGCATGTAAACCTTAACGTTGACTGTGTTACTCCAACGACGATATCTTCGAGTTTTCAAATTAATTTCGCAGAGTGACGAGGCATTTGGCTACCTTAAGAGAGTCATAGTTACTTCTGCCGGCTGCTCCCATTTCTTTAGGCCTTTATCATTCTTGCTATGGCCAGTCCTACAGAACGGATATGCCACTGTATGTCCACCTTAACGTCGTCACAGTCATTCACACTACGAGTTTCTCGAGTTAGCAAATGTACTTCGCCGGATGACCAGGCATTTGGCTACCTTAAGAGAGTCATAGTTACTGCAGCCAAATGCTCCCCTTCCTTTGAATCTTTCCTCTCTTTAATTCGTACTGTGGAATGTCCAATCAGAAGCGAAATGCTGCAGCTTGTCCACCTTAACGTTGTCTGAGTTACTCCAACGACGATATCCACATGTTTTCAAATAAATTTCGCAGAGTGACGAGGCATTTGGCTACCTTAAGAGAGTCATAGTTACTGCTGCCCGCTGCTCCTCCTTCTTTGAATCTTTCCTCTCTTTAATTCGTATTGCGGCCAGTCCTGCAGAAGCGAAATGGTAAAGCATGTCCACGTTAACGTTGTCTGAGTTACTCCAACGACGATATCCTCGAGTTTTCAAATAAATTTCGCAGAGTAACGAGGCATTTGGCTACCTTAAGAGAGTCATAGTTACTCCTGCCGGCCGCTCCCATTTCTTTAGGCCTTTATCATTCTTGCTATGGCCAGGCCTACAGAACCTATATGCCACTGTATGTCCACCATAAAGTCGTCACAGTTAGTCCCACTACGAGATTCTCGAGTTAGCAAATGTACCTCGCCTGATGACAAGGCATTTGGCTTCCTTAAGAGAGTCATAGTTACTGCAGCCAGATGCTCCCCTTCCTCTGAATCTTTCCTCTCTTTAGTTCGTACTGCGGAATGTCCAATCAGATGCGAAATGCTGCAACTTGTCCACCTTAACGTTGTCTGAGTTACTCCAACGACGATATTCACGAGTTTTCAAATAAATTTCGCAAAGTGACGAGGCATTTGGCTACCTTAAGAGAGTCATAGTTACTGCTGCCCGCTGCTCCCCCTTCTTTGAATCTTTCCTTTCTTTAATTCGTATTGCGGCCAGTCCTGCAGAAGCGAAATGGTACAGCATGTCCACGTTAACGTTGTCTGAGTTACTCCAACGACGATATCCTCGAGTTTTTAAATAAATTCCGCAGAGTGACGAGGCATTTGGCTATCTTAAGAGAGTCATAGTTACTCCTGCCGGCTGCTTTAATTTCTTTAGGCCTTTATCATTCTTGCTATGGCCAGTCCTACAGAACCGATATGCCACTGTATGTCCACCTTAACGTCGTCACAGTCATTCCCACTACGAGTCTCTCGAGTTAGCAAATGTACTTCGCCGGATGACCAGGCATTTGGCTACCTTAAGAGAGTCATAGTTACTGCAGCCAAATGCTCCCCTTCCTTTGAATCTTTCCTCTCTTTAATTCGTACTGTGGAATGTCCAATCAGAAGCGAAATGCTGCAACTTGTCCACCTTAACGTTGTCCGAGTTACTCCAACGACGATATCCACGAGCTTTCAAATAAATTTCGCAAAGTGATGAGGCATTTGGCTACCTTAAGAGAGTCATAGTTACTTCTGCCCGCTGCTCCCCCTTCTTTGAATCTTTCCTCTCTTTAAATCGTATTGCGGCCAGTCCTGCAGAAGCGAAATGGTAAAGCATGTCCACCTTAACGTTGTCTGAGTTACTCCAATGACGATATCCTCGAGTTTTCAAATAAATCTCGCAGAGTCACGAGGCATTTGGCTACCTTAAGAGAGTCATAGTTACTCCTGCCGACCGCTTCCATTTCTTTAGGCCTTTATCATTCTTGATATGGCCAGTCCTACAGAACCTATATGAAACTGTATGTCCACCATAAAGTCGTCACAGTTAGTCCCACTACGAGTTTCTCGAGTTAGCAAATGTACTTCGCCTGATGACGAGGCATTTGGCTACCTTAAGAGAGTCATAGTTACTCCTGCCGGCCGCTCCCATTTCTTTAGGCCTTTATCATTCTAGCTATGGCCAGTCCTACGGAACCGATATGCCACTGTATGTCCACCTTAACGTCGTCACAGTCATTCCCACTACGAGTCTCTCGAGTTAGCAAATCTACTTCGCCGGATGACCAGGCATTTGGCTACCTTAAGAGAGTCATAGTTACTGCAGCCAGATGCTCCCCTTCTTTTGAAACTTTCCTCTCTTTAATTCCTACTGCGGAATGTCCAATCAGAAGCGAAATGCTGCAACTTGTCCACCTTCACGTTGTCTGAGTTACTCCAACGACGATATCGACGAGTTTTCAAGTAAAGTTCGCAGAGTGACGAGGCATTTGGCTACCTTAAGAGAGTCATAGCTACTGCTGCCCGCTGCTCCCCCTTCTTTGAATCTTTCCTTTCTTTAATTCGTATTGCGGCCAGTCCTGCAGAAGCGAAATGGTACGGCATGTAAACCTTAACGTTGACTGTGTTACTCCAACGACGATATCTTCGAGTTTTCAAATTAATTTCGCAGAGTGACGAGGCATTTGGCTACCTTAAGAGAGTCATAGTTACTTCTGCCGGCTGCTCCCATTTCTTTAGGCCTTTATCATTCTTGCTATGGCCAGTCCTACAGAACGGATATGCCACTGTATGTCCACCTTAACGTCGTCACAGTCATTCACACTACGAGTTTCTCGAGTTAGCAAATGTACTTCGCCGGATGACCAGGCATTTGGCTACCTTAAGAGAGTCATAGTTACTGCAGCCAAATGCTCCCCTTCCTTTGAATCTTTCCTCTCTTTAATTCGTACTGTGGAATGTCCAATCAGAAGCGAAATGCTGCAGCTTGTCCACCTTAACGTTGTCTGAGTTACTCCAACGACGATATCCACATGTTTTCAAATAAATTTCGCAGAGTGACGAGGCATTTGGCTACCTTAAGAGAGTCATAGTTACTGCTGCCCGCTGCTCCTCCTTCTTTGAATCTTTCCTCTCTTTAATTCGTATTGCGGCCAGTCCTGCAGAAGCGAAATGGTAAAGCATGTCCACGTTAACGTTGTCTGAGTTACTCCAACGACGATATCCTCGAGTTTTCAAATAAATTTCGCAGAGTAACGAGGCATTTGGCTACCTTAAGAGAGTCATAGTTACTCCTGCCGGCCGCTCCCATTTCTTTAGGCCTTTATCATTCTTGCTATGGCCAGGCCTACAGAACCTATATGCCACTGTATGTCCACCATAAAGTCGTCACAGTTAGTCCCACTACGAGATTCTCGAGTTAGCAAATGTACCTCGCCTGATGACAAGGCATTTGGCTTCCTTAAGAGAGTCATAGTTACTGCAGCCAGATGCTCCCCTTCCTCTGAATCTTTCCTCTCTTTAGTTCGTACTGCGGAATGTCCAATCAGATGCGAAATGCTGCAACTTGTCCACCTTAACGTTGTCTGAGTTACTCCAACGACGATATTCACGAGTTTTCAAATAAATTTCGCAAAGTGACGAGGCATTTGGCTACCTTAAGAGAGTCATAGTTACTGCTGCCCGCTGCTCCCCCTTCTTTGAATCTTTCCTTTCTTTAATTCGTATTGCGGCCAGTCCTGCAGAAGCGAAATGGTACAGCATGTCCACGTTAACGTTGTCTGAGTTACTCCAACGACGATATCCTCGAGTTTTTAAATAAATTCCGCAGAGTGACGAGGCATTTGGCTATCTTAAGAGAGTCATAGTTACTCCTGCCGGCTGCTTTAATTTCTTTAGGCCTTTATCATTCTTGCTATGGCCAGTCCTACAGAACCGATATGCCACTGTATGTCCACCTTAACGTCGTCACAGTCATTCCCACTACGAGTCTCTCGAGTTAGCAAATGTACTTCGCCGGATGACCAGGCATTTGGCTACCTTAAGAGAGTCATAGTTACTGCAGCCAAATGCTCCCCTTCCTTTGAATCTTTCCTCTCTTTAATTCGTACTGTGGAATGTCCAATCAGAAGCGAAATGCTGCAACTTGTCCACCTTAACGTTGTCCGAGTTACTCCAACGACGATATCCACGAGCTTTCAAATAAATTTCGCAAAGTGATGAGGCATTTGGCTACCTTAAGAGAGTCATAGTTACTTCTGCCCGCTGCTCCCCCTTCTTTGAATCTTTCCTCTCTTTAAATCGTATTGCGGCCAGTCCTGCAGAAGCGAAATGGTAAAGCATGTCCACCTTAACGTTGTCTGAGTTACTCCAATGACGATATCTTCGAGTTTTCAAATAAATCTCGCAGAGTGACGAGGCATTTGGCTACCTTAAGAGAGTCATAGTTACTCCTGCCGACCGCTTCCATTTCTTTAGGCCTTTATCATTCTTGATATGGCCAGTCCTACAGAACCTATATGCCACTGTATGTCCACCATAAAGTCGTCACAGTTAGTCCCACTACGAGTTTCTCGAGTTAGCAAATGTACTTCGCCTGATGACGAGGCATTTGGCTACCTTAAGAGAGTCATAGTTACTCCTGCCGGCCGCTCCCATTTCTTTAGGCCTTTATCATTCTTGCTATGGCCAGTCCTACAGAACCGATATGCCACTGTATGTCCACCATAAAGTCGTCACAGTTAGTCCCACTACGAGATTCTCGAGTTAGCAAATGTACCTCGCCTGATGACGAGGCATTTGGCTACCTTAAGAGAGTCATAGTTACTGCAGCCAGATGCTCCCCTTCCTTTGAAACTTTCCTCTCTTTAATTCCTACTGCGGAATGTCCAATCAGAAGCGAAATGCTGCAACTTGTCCACCTTCACGTTGTCTGAGTTACTCCAACGACGATATCGACGAGTTTTCAAGTAAAGTTCGCAGAGTGACGAGGCATTTGGCTACCTTAAGAGAGTCATAGCTACTGCTGCCCGCTGCTCCCCCTTCTTTGAATCTTTCCTTTCTTTAATTCGTATTGCGGCCAGTCCTGCAGAAGCGAAATGGTACGGCATGTAAACCTTAACGTTGACTGTGTTACTCCAACGACGATATCTTC
This sequence comes from Schistocerca americana, assembly GCF_021461395.2. Classification (NCBI taxonomy): domain Eukaryota; kingdom Metazoa; phylum Arthropoda; class Insecta; order Orthoptera; family Acrididae; genus Schistocerca; species Schistocerca americana. Next base: position 214,008,717 of record NC_060127.1, on the reverse strand, counting down.
GAGTTTTCAAATTAATTTCGCAGAGTGACGGGGCATTTGGCTACCTTAAGAGAGTCATAGTTACTTCTGCCGGCTGCTCCCATTTCTTTAGGCCTTTATCATTCTTGCTATGGCCAGTCCTACAGAACGGATATGCCACTGTATGTCCACCTTAACGTCGTCACAGTCATTCACACTACGAGTTTCTCGAGTTAGCAAATGTACTTCGCCGGATGACCAGGCATTTGGCTACCTTAAGAGAGTCATAGTTACTGCAGCCAAATGCTCCCCTTCCTTTGAATCTTTCCTCTCTTTAATTCGTACTGTGGAATGTCCAATCAGAAGCGAAATGCTGCAACTTGTCCACCTTAACGTTGTCTGAGTTACTCCAACGACGATATCCACGTGTTTTCAAATAAATTTCGCAGAGTGACGAGGCATTTGGCTACCTTAAGAGAGTCATAGTTACTGCTGCCCGCTGCTCCCCCTTCTTTGAATCTTTCCTCTCTTTAATTCGTATTGCGGCCAGTCCTGCAGAAGCGAAATGGTAAAGCATGTCCACGTTAACATTGTCTGAGTTACTCCAACGACGATATCCTCGAGTTTTCAAATAAATTTCGCAGAGTAACGAGGCATTTGGCTACCTTAAGAGAGTCATAGTTACTCCTGCCGGCCGCTCCCATTTCTTTAGGCCTTTATCATTCTTGCTATGGCCAGGCCTACAGAACCTATATGCCACTGTATGTCCACCATAAAGTCGTCACAGTTAGTCCCACTACGAGATTCTCGAGTTAGCAAATGTACCTCGCCTGATGACAAGGCATTTGGCTTCCTTAAGAGAGTCATAGTTACTGCAGCCAGATGCTCCCCTTCCTCTGAATCTTTCCTCTCTTTAGTTCGTACTACGGAATGTCCAATCAGATGCGAAATGCTGCAACTTGTGCACCTTAACGTTGTCTGAGTTACTCCAACGACGATATTCACGAGTTTTCAAATAAATTTCGCAAAGTGACGAGGCATTTGGCTACCTTAAGAGAGTCATAGTTACTGCTGCCCGCTGCTCCCCCTTCTTTGAATCTTTCCTTTCTTTAATTCGTATTGCGGCCAGTCCTGCAGAAGCGAAATGGTACAGCATGTCCACGTTAACGTTGTCTGAGTTACTCCAACGACGATATCCTCGAGTTTTTAAATAAATTCCGCAGAGTGACGAGGCATTTGGCTATCTTAAGAGAGTCATAGTTACTCCTGCCGGCTGCTTTAATTTCTTTAGGCCTTTATCATTCTTGCTATGGCCAGTCCTACAGAACCGATATGCCACTGTATTTCCACCTTAACGTCGTCACAGTCATTCCCACTACGAGTCTCTCGAGTTAGCAAATGTACTTCGCCGGATGACCAGGCATTTGGCTACCTTAAGAGAGTCATAGATACTGCAGCCAAATGCTCCCCTTCCTTTGAATCTTTCCTCTCTTTAATTCGTACTGTGGAATGTCCAATCAGAAGCGAAATGCTGCAACTTGTCCACCTTAACGTTGTCCGAGTTACTCCAACGACGATATCCACGAGCTTTCAAATAAATTTCGCAAAGTGATGAGGCATTTGGCTACCTTAAGAGAGTCATAGTTACTTCTGCCCGCTGCTCCCCCTTCTTTGAATCTTTCCTCTCTTTAAATCGTATTGCGGCCAGTCCTGCAGAAGCGAAATGGTAAAGCATGTCCACCTTAACGTTGTCTGAGTTACTCCAATGACGATATCCTCGAGTTTTCAAATAAATCTCGCAGAGTGACGAGGCATTTGGCTACCTTAAGAGAGTCATAGTTACTCCTGCCGACCGCTTCCATTTCTTTAGGCCTTTATCATTCTTGATATGGCCAGTCCTACAGAACCTATATGAAACTGTATGTCCACCATAAAGTCGTCACAGTTAGTCCCACTACGAGTTTCTCGAGTTAGCAAATGTACTTCGCCTGATGACGAGGCATTTGGCTACCTTAAGAGAGTCATAGTTACTCCTGCCGGCCGCTCCCATGTCTTTAGGCCTTTATCATTCTTGCTATGGCCAGTCCTACAGAACCTATATGCCACTGTATGTCCACCATAAAGTCGTCACAGTTAGTCCCACTACGAGATTCTCGAGTTAGCAAATGTACCTCGCCTGATGACGAGGCATTTGGCTACCTTAAGAGAGTCATAGTTACTGCAGCCAGATGCTCCCCTTCCTTTGAAACTTTCCTCTCTTTAATTCCTACTGCGGAATGTCCAATCAGAAGCGAAATGCTGCAACTTGTCCACCTTCACGTTGTCAGAGTTACTCCAACGACGATATCGACGAGTTTTCAAGTAAAGTTCGCAGAGTGACGAGGCATTTGGCTACCTTAAGAGAGTCATAGCTACTGCTGCCCGCGGCTCCCCCTTCTTTGAATCTTTCCTTTCTTTAATTCGTATTGCGGCCAGTCCTGCAGAAGCGAAATGGTACGGCATGTAAACCTTAACGTTGACTGTGTTACTCCAACGGCGATATCTTCGAGTTTTCAAATTAATTTCGCAGAGTGACGAGGCAATTTGCTACCTTAAGAGAGTCATAGTTACTTCTGCCGGCTGCTCCCATTTCTTTAGGCCTTTATCATTCTTGCTATGGCCAGTGCTACAGAACGGATATGCCACTGTATGTCCACCTTAACGTCGTCACAGTCATTCACACTACGAGTTTCTCGAGTTAGCAAATGTACTTCGCCGGATGACCAGGCATTTGGCTACCTTAAGAGAGTCATAGTTACTGCAGCCAAATGCTCCCCTTCCTTTGAATCTTTCCTCTCTTTAATTCGTACTGTGGAATGTCCAATCAGAAGCGAAATGCTGCAACTTGTCCACCTTAACGTTGTCTGAGTTACTCCAACGACGATATCCACGTGTTTTCAAATAAATTTCGCAGAGTGACGAGGCATTTGGCTACCTTAAGAGAGTCATAGTTACTGCTGCCCGCTGCTCCCCCTTCTTTGAATCTTTCCTCTCTTTAATTCGTATTGCGGCCAGTCCTGCAGAAGCGAAATGGTAAAGCATGTCCACGTTAACGTTGTCTGAGTTACTCCAACGACGATATCCTCGAGTTTTCAAATAAATTTCGCAGAGTAACGAGGCATTTGGCTACCTTAAGAGAGTCATAGTTACTCCTGCCGGCCGCTCCCATTTCTTTAGGCCTTTATCATTCTTGCTATGGCCAGTCCTACAGAACCTATATGCCACTGTATGTCCACCATATAGTCGTCACAGTTAGTCCCACTACGAGATTCTCGAGTTAGCAAATGTACCTCGCCTGATGACAAGGCATTTGGCTTCCTTAAGAGAGTCATAGTTACTGCAGCCAGATGCTCCCCTTCCTCTGAATCTTTCCTCTCTTTAGTTCGTACTGCGGAATGTCCAATCAGATGCGAAATGCTGCAACTTGTCCACCTTAACGTTGTCTGAGTTACTCCAACGACGATATTCACGAGTTTTCAAATAAATTTCGCAAAGTGACGAGGCATTTGGCTACCTTAAGAGAGTCATAGTTACTGCTGCCCGCTGCTCCCCCTTCTTTGAATCTTTCCTTTCTTTAATTCGTATTGCGGCCAGTCCTGCAGAAGCGAAATGGTACAGCATGTCCACGTTAACGTTGTCTGAGTTACTCCAACGACGATATCCTCGAGTTTTTAAATAAATTCCGCAGAGTGACGAGGCATTTGGCTATCTTAAGAGAGTCATAGTTACCCCTGCCGGCTGCTTTAATTTCTTTAGGCCTTTATCATTCTTGCTATGGCCAGTCCTACAGAACCGATAAGCACCTGTATGTCCACCTTAACGTCGTCACAGTTACTCCCACTACGAGTTTCTCGAGTTAGCAAATGTACTTCGACGGATGACGAGGCATTTGGCTACCATAAGTGAGTCATAGGTACTGCAGTTAGATGCTCCCCTTCCTTTGAATCTTTCCTCTCTCTAATTCGTACTGCGGAATGTCCAAGCAGAAGCGAAATGCTGCAACTTGTCCACCTTAACGTTGTCTGAGTTACTCCAACGACGATATCGACGAGTTTTCAAATAAATTTCGCAGAGTGACAAGGCATTTGGCTACCTTAAGAGAGTCATAGGTACTGCTGCCCGCTGCTCCCCCTTCTTTGAATCTTTCCTTTCTTTAATTCGTATTGCTGCCAGTCCTGCAGAAGCGAAATGGTACAGCATGTTCACCTTAACGTTGTCTGAGTTACTCCAACGACGATATCCTCGGGTTTTCAAATAAATTTCGCAGAGTGACGAGGCATTTGGCTACCTTAAGAGAGTCATAGTTACTCCTGCCGGCTGCTCCCATTTCTTTAGGCCTTTATCATTCTTGCTATGGCCAGTCCTACAGAACCGATATGCCACTGTATGTCCACCATAAAGTCGTCACAGTTAGTCCCACTACGAGATTCTCGAGTTAGCAAATGTACCTCGCCTGATGACGAGGCATTTGGCTTCCTTAAGAGAGTCATAGTTACTGCAGCCAGATGCTCCCCTTCCTCTGAATCTTTCCTCTCTTTAGTTCGTACTGCGGAATGTCCAATCAGATGCGAAATGCTGCAACTTGTCCACCTTAACGTTGTCTGAGTTACTCCAACGACGATATTCACGAGTTTTCAAATAAATTTCGCAGAGTGACGAGGCATTTGGCTACCTTAAGAGAGTCATAGTTACTGCTGCCCGCTGCTCCCCCTTCTTTGAATCTTTCCTCTCTTTGATTCGTATTGCGGCCAGTCCTGCAGAAGCGAAATGGTACAGCATGTCCACGTTAACGTTGTCTGAGTTACTCTAACGACGATATCCTCGAGTTTTCAAATAAATTTCGCAGAGTGACGAGGCATTTGGCTACCTTAAGAGAGTCATAGTTACTCCTGCCGGCTAATCCCATTTCTTTAGGCCTTTGTCATTCTTGCTATGGTCAGTCCTACAGAACCGATATGCCACTGTATGTCTACCTTAACGTCGTCACAGTTATTCCCACTACGAGTTTCTCGAGTTTGCAAAAGTACTTCGCCGTATGACGAGGCTTTTGGCTACCTTAAGAGAGTCATAGATACTGCAGCCAGATGCTCCCCTTCCTTTGAAACTTTCCTCTCTTTAATTCGTACGGCGGAATGTCCAATCAGAAGCGAAATGCTGCAACTTGTCCACCTTCACGTTGTCTGAGTTACTCCAACGACGAATTCGACGAGTTTTCAAATAAATTTCGCAGAGTGACAAGGCATTTGGCTACCTTAAGAGAGTCATAGTTACTGCTGCCCGCTGCTCCCGCTTCTTTGAATCTTTCCTTTCTTTAATTCGTATTGCGGCCAGTCCTGCAGAAGCGAAATGGTACAGCATGTCCACGTTAACGTTGTCTGAGTTACTCCAACGACGATATCCTCGAGTTTTTAAATAAATTCCGCAGAGTGACGAGGCATTTGGCTATCTTAAGAGAGTCATAGTTACTCCTGCCGGCTGCTTTAATTTCTTTAGGCCTTTATCATTCTTGCTATGGCCAGTCCTACAGAACCGATAAGCACCTGTATGTCCACCTTAACGTCGTCACAGTTACTCCCACTACGAGTTTCTCGAGTTAGCAAATGTACTTCGACGGATGACGAGGCATTTGGCTACCATAAGTGAGTCATAGGTACTGCAGTTAGATGCTCCCCTTCCTTTGAATCTTTCCTCTCTCTAATTCGTACTGCGGAATGTCCAAGCAGAAGCGAAATGCTGCAACTTGTCCACCTTAACGTTGTCTGAGTTACTCCAACGACGATATCGACGAGTTTTCAAATAAATTTCGCAGAGTGACGAGGCATTTGGCTACCTTAAGAGAGTCATAGGTACTGCTGCCCGCTGCTCTTCCTTCTTTGAATCTTTCCTTTCTTTAATTCGTATTGCTGCCAGTCCTGCAGAAGCGAAATGGTACAGCATGTCCACCTTAACGTTGTCTGAGTTACTCCAACGACGATATCCTCGGGTTTTCAAATAAATTTCGCAGAGTGACGAGGCATTTGGCTACCTTAAGAGAGTCATAGTTACTCCTGCCGGCTGCTCCCATTTCTTTAGGCCTTTATCATTCTTGCTATGGCCAGTCCTACAGAACCGATATGCCACTGTATGTCCACCTTAACGTCGTCACAGTCCTTCCCACTACGAGTCTCTCGAGTTAGCAAATGTACTTCGCCGGATGACCAGGCATTTGGCTACCTTAAGAGAGTCATAGTTACTGCAGCCAAATGCTCCCCTTCCTTTGAATCTTTCCTCTCTTTAATTCGTACTGTGGAATGTCCAATCAGAAGCGAAATGCTGCAACTTGTCCACCTTAACGTTGTCCGAGTTACTCCAACGACGATATCCACGAGCTTTCAAATAAATTTCGCAAAGTGATGAGGCATTTGGCTACCTTAAGAGAGTCATAGTTACTTCTGCCCGCTGCTCCCCCTTCTTTGAATCTTTCCTCTCTTTAAATCGTATTGCGGCCAGTCCTGCAGAAGCGAAATGGTAAAGCATGTCCACCTTAACGTTGTCTGAGTTACTCCAATGACGATATCCTCGAGTTTTCAAATAAATCTCGCAGAGTGACGAGGCATTTGGCTACCTTAAGAGAGTCATAGTTACTCCTGCCGACCGCTTCCATTTCTTTAGGCCTTTATCATTCTTGATATGGCCAGTCCTACAGAACCTATATGAAACTGTATGTCCACCATAAAGTCGTCACAGTTAGTCCCACTACGAGTTTCTCGAGTTAGCAAATGTACTTCGCCTGATGACGAGGCATTTGGCTACCTTAAGAGAGTCATAGTTACTCCTGCCGGCCGCTCCCATTTCTTTAGGCCTTTATCATTCTTGCTATGGCCAGTCCTACAGAACCTATATGCCACTGTATGTCCACCATAAAGTCGTCACAGTTAGTCCCACTACGAGTTTCTCGAGTTAGCAAATGTACCTCGCCTGATGACGAGGCATTTGGCTACCTTAAGAGAGTCATAGTTACTGCAGCCAGATGCTCCCCTTCCTTTGAAACTTTCCTCTCTTTAATTCCTACTGCGGAATGTCCAATCAGAAGCGAAATGCTGCAACTTGTCCACCTTCACGTTGTCTGAGTTACTCCAACGACGATATCGACGAGTTTTCAAGTAAAGTTCGCAGAGTGACGAGGCATTTGGCTACCTTAAGAGAGTCATAGCTACTGCTGCCCGCTGCTCCCCCTTCTTTGAATCTTTCCTTTCTTTAATTCGTATTGCGGCCAGTCCTGCAGAAGCGAAATGGTACGGCATGTAAACCTTAACGTTGACTGTGTTACTCCAACGACGATATCTTCGAGTTTTCAAATTAATTTCGCAGAGTGACGAGGCATTTGGCTACCTTAAGAGAGTCATAGTTACTTCTGCCGGCTGCTCCCATTTCTTTAGGCCTTTATCATTCTTGCTATGGCCAGTCCTACGGAACGGATATGCCACTGTATGTCCACCTTAACGTCGTCACAGTCATTCACACTACGAGTTTCTCGAGTTAGCAAATGTACTTCGCCGGATGACCAGGCATTTGGCTACCTTAAGAGAGTCATAGTTACTGCAGCCAAATGCTCCCCTTCCTTTGAATCTTTCCTCTCTTTAATTCGTACTGTGGAATGTCCAATCAGAAGCGAAATGCTGCAACTTGTCCACCTTCACGTTGTCTGAGTTACTCCAACGACGATATCCACGAGTTTTCAAATAAATTTCGCAGAGTGACGAGGCATTTGGCTACCTTAAGAGAGTCATAGTTACTGCTGCCCGCTGCTCCCCTTTCTTTGAATCTTTCCTCTCTTTAATTCGTATTGCGGCCAGTCCTGCAGAAGCGAAATGGTAAAGCATGTCCACGTTAACGTTGTCTGAGTTACTCCAACGACGATATCCTCGAGTTTTCAAATAAATTTCGCAGAGTAACGAGGCATTTGGCTACCTTAAGAGAGTCATAGTTACTCCTGCCGGCCGCTCCCATTTCTTTAGGCCTTTATCATTCTTGCTATGGCCAGTCCTACAGAACCTATATGCCACTGTATGTCCACCATAAAGTCGTCACAGTTAGTCCCACTACGAGATTCTCGAGTTAGCAAATGTACCTCGCCTGATGACGAGGCATTTGGCTTCCTTAAGAGAGTCATAATTACTGCAGCCAGATGCTCCCCTTCCTGTGAATCTTTCCTCTCTTTAGTTCGTACTGCGGAATGTCCAATCAGAAGCGAAATGCTGCAACTTGTCCACCTTAACGTTGTCTGAGTTACTCCAACGACGATATCCACGAGTTTTCAAATAAATTTCGCAGAGTGACGAGGCATTTGGCTACCTTAAGAGAGTCATAGTTACTGCTGCCCGCTGCTCCCCCTTCTTTGAATCTTTCCTTTCTTTAATTCGTATTGCGGCCAGTGCTGCAGAAGCGAAATGGTACAGCATGTCCACCTTAACGTTGTCTGAGTTACTCCAACGACGATATCCTCGGGTTTTCAAATAAATTTCGCAGAGTGACGAGGCATTTGGCTACCTTAAGAGAGTCGTAGTTACTCCTGCCGGCTGCTTTAATTTCTTTAGGCCTTTATCATTCTTGCTATGGCCAGTCCTACGGAACCGATATGCCACTGTATGTCCACCTTAACGTCGTCACAGTCATTCCCACTACGAGTCTCTCGAGTTAGCAAATGTACTTCGCCGGATGACCAGGCATTTGGTTACCTTAAGAGAGTCATAGTTACTGCAGCCAAATGCTCCCCTTCCTTTGAATCTTTCCTCTCTTTAATTCGTACTGTGGAATGTCCAATCAGAAGCGAAATGCTGCAACTTGTCCACCTTAACGTTGTCTGAGTTACTCCAACGACGATATCCTCGAGTTTTCAAATAAATTTCGCAGAGTAACGAGGCATTTGGCTACCTTAAGAGAGTCATAGTTACTCCTGCCGGCCGCTCCCATTTCTTTAGGCCTTTATCATTCTTGCTATGGCCAGTCCTACAGAACCTATATGCCACTGTATGTCCACCATAAAGTCGTCACAGTTAGTCCCACTACGATATTCTCGAGTTAGAAAATGTACCTCGCCTGATGACGAGGCATTTGGCTTCCTTAAGAGAGTCATAGTTACTGCAGCCAGATGCTCCCCTTCCTCTGAATCTTTCCTCTCTTTAGTTCGTACTGCGGAATGTCCAATCAGATGCGAAATGCTGCAACTTGTCCACCTTAACGTTGTCTGAGTTACTCCAACGACGATATCCACGAGTTTTCAAATAAATTTCGCAGAGTGACGAGGCATTTGGCTACCTTAAGAGAGTCATAGTTACTGCTGCCCGCTGCTCCCCCTTCTTTGAATCTTTCCTCTCTTTGATTCGTATTGCGGCCAGTCCTACAGAAGCGAAATGGTACAGCATGTCCACCTTCACGTTGTCTGAGTTACTCCAACGACGATATCCTCGAGTTTTCAAATAAATTTCGCAGAGTGACGAGGCATTTGGCTACCTTAAGAGAGGAATAGTTACTCCTGCCGGCTCCTCCCATTTCTTTAGGCCTTTATCATTCTTGCTATGGTCAGTCCTACAGAACCGATATGCCACTGTATGTCCACCTTAACGTCGTCACAGTCATTCCCACTACGAGTCTCTCGAGTTAGCAAATGTACTTCGCCGGATGACCAGGCATTTGGTTACCTTAAGAGAGTCATAGTTACTGCAGCCAGATGCTCCCCTTCCTTTGAATCTTTCCTCTCTTTAATTCGTACTGTGGAGTGTCCAATCAGAAGCGAAATGCTGCAACTTGTCCACCTTAACGTTGTCTGAGTTACTCCAACGACGATATCCACGAGTTTTCAAATAAATTTCGCATAGTGACGAGGCATTTGGCTACCTTTAGAGAGTCATAGTTACTGCTGCCCGCTGCTCCCCCTTCTTTGAATCTTTCCTCTCTTTAATTCGTGTTGCGGCCAGTCCTGCAGAAGCGAAATGGTACAGCATGTCCACGTTAACGTTGTCTGAGTTACTCCAACGACGATATCCTCGAGTTTTCAAATAAATTTCGCAGAGTAACGAGGCATTTGGCTACCTTAAGAGAGTCATAGTTACTCCTGCCGGCCGCTCCCATTTCTTTAGGCCTTTATCATTCTTGCTATGGCCAGTCCTACAGAACCTATATGCCACTGTATGTCCACCATAAAGTCGTCACAGTTAGTCCCACTACGAGACTCTCGAGTTAGCAAATGTACCTCGCCTGATGACGAGGCATTTGGCTTCCTTAAGAGAGTCATAGTTACTGCAGCCAGATGCTCCCCTTCCTCTGAATCTTTCCTCTCTTTAGTTCGTACTGCGGAATGTCCAATCAGAAGCGAAATGCTGCAACTTGTCCACCTTAACGTTGTCTGAGTTACTCCAACGACGATATCCACGAGTTTTCAAATAAATTTCGCAGAGTGACGAGGCAATTGGCTACCTTAAGAGAGTCATAGTTACTGCTGCCCGCTGCTCCCCCTTCTTTGAATCTTTCCTTTCTTTAATTCGTATTGCGGCCAGTCCTGCAGAAGCGAAATGGTACAGCATGTCCACCTTAACGTTGTCTGAGTTACTCCAACGACGATATCCTCGGGTTTTCAAATAAATTTCGCAGAGTGACGAGGCATTTGGCTACCTCAAGAGAGTCATAGTTACTCCTGCCGGCTGCTTTAATTTCTTTAGGCCTTTATCATTCTTGCTATGGCCAGTCCTACGGGACCGATATGCCACTGTATGTCCACCTTAACGTCGTCACAGTCATTCCCACTACGAGTCTCTCGAGTTAGCAAATGTACTTCGCCGGATGACCAGGCATTTGGTTACCTTAAGAGAGTCATAGTTACTGCAGCCAAATGCTCCCCTTCCTTTGAATCTTTCCTCTTTTTAATTCGTACTGTGGAATGTCCAATCAGAAGCGAAATGCTGCAACTTGTCCACCTTAACGTTGTCTGAGTTACTCCAACGACGATATCCTCGAGTTTCCAAATAAATTTCGCAGAGTAACGAGTCATTTGGCTACCTTAAGAGAGTCATAGTTACTCCTGCCGGCCGCTCCCATTTCTTTAGGCCTTTATCATTCTTGCTATGGCCAGTCCTACAGAACCGATATGCCACTGTATGTCCACCTTAACGTCGTCACAGTCATTCCCACTACGAGTCTCTCGAGTTAGCAAATGTACTTCGCCGGATGACCAGGCATTTGGTTACCTTAAGAGAGTCATAGTTACTGCAGCCAAATGCTCCCCTTCCTTTGAATCTTTCCTCTCTTTAATTCGTACTGTGGAATGTCCAATCAGAAGCGAAATGCTGCAACTTGTCCACCTTAACGTTGTCTGAGTTACTCCAACGACGATATCCACGAGTTTTCAAATTAATTTCGCAGAGTGACGAGGCATTTGGCTACCTTAAGAGAGTCACAGTTACTGCTGCCCGCTGCTCCCCCTTCTTTGAATCTTTCCTCTCTTTAATTCGTGTTGCGGCCAGTCCTGCAGAAGCGAAATGGTACAGCATGTCCACCTTCACGTTGTCTGAGTTACTCCAACGACGATATCCTCGAGTTTTCAAATAAATTTCGCAGAGTGACGAGGCATTTGGCTACCTTAAGAGAGTCATAGTTACTCCTGCCGGCTCCTCCCATTTCTTTAGGCCTTTATCATTCTTGCTATGGTCAGTCCTACAGAACCGATATGCCACTGTATGTCCACCTTAACGTCGTCACAGTCATTCCCACTACGAGTCTCTCGAGTTAGCAAATGTACTTCGCCGGATGACCAGGCATTTGGTTACCTTAAGAGAGTCATAGTTACTGCAGCCAAATGCTCCCCTTCCTTTGAATCTTTCCTCTCTTTAATTCGTACTGTGGAATGTCCAATCAGAAGCGAAATGCTGCAACTTGTCCACCTTAACGTTGTCTGAGTTACTCCAACGACGATATCCACGAGTTTTCAAATTAATTTCGCAGAGTGACGAGGCATTTGGCTACCTTAAGAGAGTCATAGTTACTGCTGCCCGCTGCTCCCCCTTCTTTGAATCTTTCCTCTCTTTAATTCGTGTTGCGGCCAGTCCTGCAGAAGTGAAATGGTACAGCATGTCCACCTTCACGTTGTCTGAGTTACTCCAACGACGATATCCTCGAGTTTTCAAATAAATTTCGCAGAGTGACGAGGCATTTGGCTACCTTAAGAGAGTCATAGTTACTCCTGCCGGCTCCTCCCATTTCTTTAGGCCTTTATCATTCTTGCTATGGTCAGTCCTACAGAATCGATATGCCACTGTATGTCCACCTTAACGTCGTCACAGTCATTCCCACTACGAGTCTCTCAAGTTAGCAAATGTACTTCGCCGGATGACCAGGCATTTGGTTACCTTAAGAGAGTCATAGTTACTGCAGCCAGATGCTCCCCTTCCTTTGAATCTTTCCTCTCTTTAATTCGTACTGTGGAGTGTCCAATCAGAAGCGAAATGCTGCAACTTGTCCACCTTAACGTTGTCTGAGTTACTCCAACGACGATATCCACGAGTTTTCAAATAAATTTCGCAGAGTGACGAGGCATTTGGCTACCTTTAGAGAGTCATAGTTACTGCTGCCCGCTGCTCCCCCTTCTTTGAATCTTTCCTCTCTTTAATTCGTGTTGCGGCCAGTCCTGCAGAAGCGAAATGGTACAGCATGTCCACGTTAACGTTGTCTGAGTTACTCCAACGACGATATCCTCGAGTTTTCAAATAAATTTCGCAGAGTAACGAGGCATTTGGCTACCTTAAGAGAGTCATAGTTACTCCTGCCGGCCGCTCCCATTTCTTTAGGCCTTTATCATTCTTGCTATGGCCAGTCCTACAGAACCGATATGCCACTGTATGTCTACCTTAACGTCGTAACAGTTATTCCCACTACGAGTTGTTCGAGTTTGCAAAAGTACTTCGCCGTATGACGAGGCTTTTGGCTACCTTAGGAGAGTCATAGTTACTGCAGCCAGATGCTCCCCTTCCTCTGAATCTTTCCTCTCTTTAGTTCGTACTGCGGAATGTCCAATCAGAAGCGAAATGCTGCAACTTGTCCACCTTAACGTTGTCTGAGTTACTCCAACGACGATATCCACGAGTTTTCAAATAAATTTCGCAGAGTGACGAGGCATTTGGCTACCTTAAGAGAGTCATAGTTACTGCTGCCCGCTGCTCCCCCTTCTTTGAATCTTTCCTTTCTTTAATTCGTATTGCGGCCAGTCCTGCAGAAACGAAATGGTACAGCATGTCCACCTTAACGTTGTCTGAGTTACTCAAACGACGATATCCTCGAGTTTTCAAATAAATTTCGCAGAGTGACGAGGCATTTGGCTACCTTAAGAGAGTCATAGTTACTCCTGCCGGCTCCTCCCATTTCTTTAGGCCTTTATCATTCTTGCTATGGTCAGTCCTACAGAACCGATATGCCACTGTATGTCCACCTTAACGTCGTCACAGTCATTCCCACTACGAGTCTCTCGAGTTAGCAAATGTACTTCGCCGGATGACCAGGCATTTGGTTACCTTAAGAGAGTCATAGTTACTGCAGCCAGATGCTCCCCTTCCTTTGAATCTTTCCTCTCATTAATTCGTACTGTGGAGTGTCCAATCAGAAGCGAAATGCTGCAACTTGTCCACCTCAACGTTGTCTGAGTTACTCCAACGACGATATCCACGAGTTTTCAAATAAATTTCGCAGAGTGACGAGGCATTTGGCTAACTTTAGAGAGTCATAGTTACTGCTGCCCGCTGCTCCCCCTTCTTTGAATCTTTCCTCTCTTTAATTAGTGTTGCGGCCAGTCCTGCAGAAGCGAAATGGTACAGCATGTCCACGTTAACGTTGTCTGAGTTACTCCAACGACGATATCCTCGAGTTTTCAAATAAATTTCGCAGAGTAACGAGGCATTTGGCTACCTTAAGAGAGTCATAGTTACTCCTGCCGGCCGCTCCCATTTCTTTAGGCCTTTATCATTTTTGCTATGGCCAGTCCTACAGAACCGATATGCCACTGTATGTCTACCTTAACGTCGTAACAGTTATTCCCACTACGAGTTTCTCGAGTTTGCAAAAGTACTTCGCCGTATGACGAGGCTTTTGGCTACCTTAAGAGAGTCATAGTTACTGCAGCCAGATGCTCCCCTTCCTCTGAATCTTTCCTCTCTTTAGTTCGTACTGCGGAATGTCCAATCAGAAGCGAAATGCTGCAACTTGTCCACCTTAACGTTGTCTGAGTTACTCCAACGACGATATCCACGAGTTTTCAAATAAATTTCGCAGAGTGACGAGGCATTTGGCTACCTTAAGAGAGTCATAGTTACTGCTGCCCGCTGCTCCCCCTTCTTTGAATCTTTCCTTTCTTTAATTCGTATTGCGGCCAGTCCTGCAGAAACGAAATGGTACAGCATGTCCACCTTAACGTTGTCTGAGTTACTCCAACGACGATATCCTCGAGTTTTCAAATAAATTTCGCAGAGTGACGAGGCATTTGGCTACCTTAAGAGAGTCATAGTTACTCCTGCCGGCTCCTCCCATTTCTTTAGGCCTTTATCATTCTTGCTATGGTCAGTCCTACAGAACCGATATGCCACTGTATGTCCACCTTAACGTCGTCACAGTCATTCCCACTACGAGTCTCTCGAGTTAGCAAATGTACTTCGCCGGATGACCAGGCATTTGGTTACCTTAAGAGAGTCATAGTTACTGCAGCCAGATGCTCCCCTTCCTTTGAATCTTTCCTCTCTTTAATTCGTACTGTGGAGTGTCCAATCAGAAGCGAAATGCTGCAACTTGTCCACCTTAACGTTGTCTGAGTTACTCCAACGACGATATCCACGAGTTTTCAAATAAATTTCGCAGAGTGACGAGGCATTTGGCTACCTTTAGAGAGTCATAGTTACTGCTGCCCGCTGATCCCCCTTCTTTGAATCTTTCCTCTCTTTAATTCGTGTTGCGGCCAGTCCTGCAGAAGCGAAATGGTACAGCATGTCCACGTTAACGTTGTCTGAGTTACTCCAACGACGATATCCTCGAGTTTTCAAATAAATTTCGCAGAGTAACGAGGCATTTGGCTACCTTAAGAGAGTCATAGTTACTCCTGCCGGCCGCTCCCATTTCTTTAGGCCTTTATCATTCTTGCTATGGCCAGTCCTACAGAACCGATATGCCACTGTATGTCTACCTTAACGTCGTAACAGTTATTCCCACTACGAGTTGTTCGAGTTTGCAAAAGTACTTCGCCGTATGACGAGGCTTTTGGCTACCTTAAGAGAGTCATAGTTACTGCAGCCAGATGCTCCCCTTCCTCTGAATCTTTCCTCTCTTTAGTTCGTACTGCGGAATGTCCAATCAGAAGCGAAATGCTGCAACTTGTCCACCTTAACGTTGTCTGAGTTACTCCAACGACGATATCCACGAGTTTTCAAATAAATTTCGCAGAGTGACGAGGCATTTGGCTACCTTAAGAGAGTCATAGTTACTGCTGCCCGCTGCTCCCCCTTCTTTGAATCTTTCCTTTCTTTAATTCGTATTGCGGCCAGTCCTGCAGAAACGAAATGGTACAGCATGTCCACCTTAACGTTGTCTGAGTTACTCCAACGACGATATCCTCGAGTTTTCAAATAAATTTCGCAGAGTGACGAGGCATTTGGCTACCTTAAGAGAGTCATAGTTACTCCTGCCGGCTCCTCCCATTTCTTTAGGCCTTTATCATTCTTGCTATGGTCAGTCCTACAGAACCGATATGCCACTGTATGTCCACCTTAACGTCGTCACAGTCATTCCCACTACGAGTCTCTCGAGTTAGCAAATGTACTTCGCCGGATGACCAGGCATTTGGTTACCTTAAGAGAGTCATAGTTACTGCAGCCAGATGCTCCCCTTCCTTTGAATCTTTCCTCTCATTAATTCGTACTGTGGAGTGTCCAATCAGAAGCGAAATGCTGCAACTTGTCCACCTCAACGTTGTCTGAGTTACTCCAACGACGATATCCACGAGTTTTCAAATAAATTTCGCAGAGTGACGAGGCATTTGGCTAACTTTAGAGAGTCATAGTTACTGCTGCCCGCTGCTCCCCCTTCTTTGAATCTTTCCTCTCTTTAATTAGTGTTGCGGCCAGTCCTGCAGAAGCGAAATGGTACAGCATGTCCACGTTAACGTTGTCTGAGTTACTCCAACGACGATATCCTCGAGTTTTCAAATAAATTTCGCAGAGTAACGAGGCATTTGGCTACCTTAAGAGAGTCATAGTTACTCCTGCCGGCCGCTCCCATTTCTTTAGGCCTTTATCATTCTTGCTATGGCCAGTCCTACAGAACCGATATGCCACTGTATGTCTACCTTAACGTCGTAACAGTTATTCCCACTACGAGTTTCTCGAGTTTGCAAAAGTACTTCGCCGTATGACGAGGCTTTTGGCTACCTTAAGAGAGTCATAGTTACTGCAGCCAGATGCTCCCCTTCCTCTGAATCTTTCCTCTCTTTAGTTCGTACTGCGGAATGTCCAATCAGAAGCGAAATGCTGCAACTTGTCCACCTTAACGTTGTCTGAGTTACTCCAACGACGATATCCACGAGTTTTCAAATAAATTTCGCAGAGTGACGAGGCATTTGGCTACCTTAAGAGAGTCATAGTTACTGCTGCCCGCTGCTCCCCCTTCTTTGAATCTTTCCTTTCTTTAATTCGTATTGCGGCCAGTCCTGCAGAAACGAAATGGTACAGCATGTCCACCTTAACGTTGTCTGAGTTACTCCAACGACGATATCCTCGAGTTTTCAAATAAATTTCGCAGAGTGACGAGGCATTTGGCTACCTTAAGAGAGTCATAGTTACTCCTGCCGGCTCCTCCCATTTCTTTAGGCCTTTATCATTCTTGCTATGGTCAGTCCTACAGAACCGATATGCCAATGTATGTCCACCTTAACGTCGTCACAGTCATTCCCACTACGAGTCTCTCGAGTTAGCAAATGTACTTCGCCGGATGACCAGGCATTTGGTTACCTTAAGAGAGTCATAGTTACTGCAGCCAGATGCTCCCCTTCCTTTGAATCTTTCCTCTCTTTAATTCGTACTGTGGAGTGTCCAATCAGAAGCGAAATGCTGCAACTTGTCCACCTTAACGTTGTCTGAGTTACTCCAACGACGATATCCACGAGTTTTCAAATAAATTTCGCAGAGTGACGAGGCATTTGGCTACCTTTAGAGAGTCATAGGTACTGCTGCCCGCTGATCCCCCTTCTTTGAATCTTTCCTCTCTTTAATTCGTGTTGCGGCCAGTCCTGCAGAAGCGAAATGGTACAGCATGTCCACGTTAACGTTGTCTGAGTTACTCCAACGACGATATCCTCGAGTTTTCAAATAAATTTCGCAGAGTAACGAGGCATTTGGCTACCTTAAGAGAGTCATAGTTACTCCTGCCGGCCGCTCCCATTTCTTTAGGCCTTTATCATTCTTGCTATGGCCAGTCCTACAGAACCGATATGCCACTGTATGTCTACCTTAACGTCGTAACAGTTATTCCCACTACGAGTTTCTCGAGTTTGCAAAAGTACTTCGCCGTATGACGAGGCTTTTGGCTACCTTAAGAGAGTCATAGTTACTGCAGCCAGATGCTCCCCTTCCTCTGAATCTTTCCTCTCTTTAGTTCGTACTGCGGAATGTCCAATCAGAAGCGAAATGCTGCAACTTGTCCACCTTAACGTTGTCTGAGTTACTCCAACGACGATATCCACGAGTTTTCAAATAAATTTCGCAGAGTGACGAGGCATTTGGCTACCTTAAGAGAGTCATAGTTACTGCTGCCCGCTGCTCCCCCTTCTTTGAATCTTTCCTTTCTTTAATTCGTATTGCGGCCAGTCCTGCAGAAACGAAATGGTACAGCATGTCCACCTTAACGTTGTCTGAGTTACTCCAACGACGATATCCTCGAGTTTTCAAATAAATTTCGCAGAGTGACGAGGCATTTGGCTACCTTAAGAGAGTCATAGTTACTCCTGCCGGCTCCTCCCATTTCTTTAGGCCTTTATCATTCTTGCTATGGTCAGTCCTACAGAACCGATATGCCACTGTATGTCCACCTTAACGTCGTCACAGTCATTCCCACTACGAGTCTCTCGAGTTAGCAAATGTACTTCGCCGGATGACCAGGCATTTGGTTACCTTAAGAGAGTCATAGTTACTGCAGCCAGATGCTCCCCTTCCTTTGAATCTTTCCTCTCTTTAATTCGTACTGTGGAGTGTCCAATCAGAAGCGAAATGCTGCAACTTGTCCACCTCAACGTTGTCTGAGTTACTCCAACGACGATATCCACGAGTTTTCAAATAAATTTCGCAGAGTGACGAGGCATTTGGCTACCTTTAGAGAGTCATAGTTACTGCTGCCCGCTGCTCCCCCTTCTTTGAATCTTTCCTCTCTTTAATTCGTGTTGCGGCCAGTCCTGCAGAAGCGAAATGGTACAGCATGTCCACGTTAACGTTGTCTGAGTTACTCCAACGACGATATCCTCGAGTTTTCAAATAAATTTCGCAGAGTAACGAGGCATTTGGCTACCTTAAGAGAGTCATAGTTACTCCTGCCGGCCGCTCCCATTTCTTTAGGCCTTTATCATTCTTGCTATGGCCAGTCCTACAGAACCGATATGCCACTGTATGTCTACCTTAACGTCGTAACAGTTATTCCCACTACGAGTTTCTCGAGTTTGCAAAAGTACTTCGCCGTATGACGAGGCTTTTGTCTACCTTAAGAGAGTCATAGTTACTGCAGCCAGATGCTCCCCTTCCTCTGAATCTTTCCTCTCTTTAGTTCGTACTGCGGAATGTCCAATCAGAAGCGAAATGCTGCAACTTGTCCACCTTAACGTTGTCTGAGTTACTCCAACGACGATATCCACGAGTTTTCAAATAAATTTCGCAGAGTGACGAGGCATTTGGCTACCTTAAGAGAGTCATAGTTACTGCTGCCCGCTGCTCCCCCTTCTTTGAATCTTTCCTTTCTTTAATTCGTATTGCGGCCAGTCCTGCAGAAACGAAATGGTACAGCATGTCCACCTTAACGTTGTCTGAGTTACTCCAACGACGATATCCTCGAGTTTTCAAATAAATTTCGCAGAGTGACGAGGCATTTGGCTACCTTAAGAGAGTCATAGTTACTCCTGCCGGCTCCTCCCATTTCTTTAGGCCTTTATCATTCTTGCTATGGTCAGTCCTACAGAACCGATATGCCACTGTATGTCCACCTTAACGTCGTCACAGTCATTCCCACTACGAGTCTCTCGAGTTAGCAAATGTACTTCGCCGGATGACCAGGCATTTGGTTACCTTAAGAGAGTCATAGTTACTGCAGCCAGATGCTCCCCTTCCTTTGAATCTTTCCTCTCTTTAATTCGTACTGTGGAGTGTCCAATCAGAAGCGAAATGCTGCAACTTGTCCACCTCAACGTTGTCTGAGTTACTCCAACGACGATATCCACGAGTTTTCAAATAAATTTCGCAGAGTGACGAGGCATTTGGCTACCTTTAGAGAGTCATAGTTACTGCTGCCCGCTGCTCCCCCTTCTTTGAATCTTTCCTCTCTTTAATTCGTGTTGCGGCCAGTCCTGCAGAAGCGAAATGGTACAGCATGTCCACGTTAACGTTGTCTGAGTTACTCCAACGACGATATCCTCGAGTTTTCAAATAAATTTCGCAGAGTAACGAGGCATTTGGCTACCTTAAGAGAGTCATAGTTACTCCTGCCGGCCGCTCCCATTTCTTTAGGCCTTTATCATTCTTGCTATGGCCAGTCCTACAGAACCGATATGCCACTGTATGTCTACCTTAACGTCGTAACAGTTATTCCCACTACGAGTTTCTCGAGTTTGCAAAAGTACTTCGCCGTATGACGAGGCTTTTGTCTACCTTAAGAGAGTCATAGTTACTGCAGCCAGATGCTCCCCTTCCTCTGAATCTTTCCTCTCTTTAGTTCGTACTGCGGAATGTCCAATCAGAAGCGAAATGCTGCAACTTGTCCACCTTAACGTTGTCTGAGTTACTCCAACGACGATATCCACGAGTTTTCAAATAAATTTCGCAGAGTGACGAGGCATTTGGCTACCTTAAGAGAGTCATAGTTACTGCTGCCCGCTGCTCCCCCTTCTTTGAATCTTTCCTTTCTTTAATTCGTATTGCGGCCAGTCCTGCAGAAACGAAATGGTACAGCATGTCCACCTTAACGTTGTCTGAGTTACTCCAACGACGATATCCTCGAGTTTTCAAATAAATTTCGCAGAGTGACGAGGCATTTGGCTACCTTAAGAGAGTCATAGTTACTCCTGCCGGCTCCTCCCATTTCTTTAGGCCTTTATCATTCTTGCTATGGTCAGTCCTACAGAACCGATATGCCACTGTATGTCCACCTTAACGTCGTCACAGTCATTCCCACTACGAGTCTCTCGAGTTAGCAAATGTACTTCGCCGGATGACCAGGCATTTGGTTACCTTAAGAGAGTCATAGTTACTGCAGCCAGATGCTCCCCTTCCTTTGAATCTTTCCTCTCTTCAATTCGTACTGTGGAGTGTCCAATCAGAAGCGAAATGCTGCAACTTGTCCACCTTAACGTTGTCTGAGTTACTCCAACGACGATATCCACGAGTTTTCAAATAAATTTCGCAGAGTGACGGGGCATTTGGCTACCTTTAGAGAGTCATATTTACTGCTGCCCGCTGCTCCCCCTTCTTTGAATCTTTCCTCTCTTTAATTCGTGTTGCGGCCAGTCCTGCAGAAGCGAAATGGTACAGCATGTCCACGTTAACGTTGTCTGAGTTACTCCAACGACGATATCCTCGAGTTTTCAAATAAATTTCGCAGAGTAACGAGGCATTTGGCTACCTTAAGAGAGTCATAGTTACTCCTGCCGGCCGCTCCCATTTCTTTAGGCCTTTATCATTCTTGCTATGGCCAGTCCTACAGAACCGATATGCCACTGTATGTCCACCTTAACGTCGTCACAGTCATTCCCACTACGAGTCTCTCGAGTTAGCAAATGTACTTCGCCGGATGACCAGGCATTTGGTTACCTTAAGAGAGTCATAGTTACTGCAGCCAAATGCTCCCCTTCCTTTGAATCTTTCCTCTCTTTAATTCGTACTGTGGAATGTCCAATCAGAAGCGAAATGCTGCAACTTGTCCACCTTAACGTTGTCTGAGTTACTCCAACGACGATATCCACGAGTTTTCAAATTAATTTCGCAGAGTGACGAGGCATTTGGCTACCTTAAGAGAGTCACAGTTACTGCTGCCCGCTGCTCCCCCTTCTTTGAATCTTTCCTCTCTTTAATTCGTGTTGCGGCCAGTCCTGCAGAAGCGAAATGGTACAGCATGTCCACCTTCACGTTGTCTGAGTTACTCCAACGACGATATCCTCGAGTTTTCAAATAAATTTCGCAGAGTGACGAGGCATTTGGCTACCTTAAGAGAGTCATAGTTACTCCTGCCGGCTCCTCCCATTTCTTTAGGCCTTTATCATTCTTGCTATGGTCAGTCCTACAGAACCGATATGCCACTGTATGTCCACCTTAACGTCGTCACAGTCATTCCCACTACGAGTCTCTCGAGTTAGCAAATGTACTTCGCCGGATGACCAGGCATTTGGTTACCTTAAGAGAGTCATAGTTACTGCAGCCAAATGCTCCCCTTCCTTTGAATCTTTCCTCTCTTTAATTCGTACTGTGGAATGTCCAATCAGAAGCGAAATGCTGCAACTTGTCCACCTTAACGTTGTCTGAGTTACTCCAACGACGATATCCACGAGTTTTCAAATTAATTTCGCAGAGTGACGAGGCATTTGGCTACCTTAAGAGAGTCATAGTTACTGCTGCCCGCTGCTCCCCCTTCTTTGAATCTTTCCTCTCTTTAATTCGTGTTGCGGCCAGTCCTGCAGAAGCGAAATGGTACAGCATGTCCACCTTCACGTTGTCTGAGTTACTCCAACGACGATATCCTCGAGTTTTCAAATAAATTTCGCAGAGTGACGAGGCATTTGGCTACCTTAAGAGAGTCATAGTTACTCCTGCCGGCTCCTCCCATTTCTTTAGGCCTTTATCATTCTTGCTATGGTCAGTCCTACAGAACCGATATGCCACTGTATGTCCACCTTAACGTCGTCACAGTCATTCCCACTACGAGTCTCTCGAGTTAGCAAATGTACTTCGCCGGATGACCAGGCATTTGGTTACCTTAAGAGAGTCATAGTTACTGCAGCCAGATGCTCCCCTTCCTTTGAATCTTTCCTCTCTTTAATTCGTACTGTGGAGTGTCCAATCAGAAGCGAAATGCTGCAACTTGTCCACCTTAACGTTGTCTGAGTTACTCCAACGACGATATCCACGAGTTTTCAAATAAATTTCGCAGAGTGACGAGGCATTTGGCTACCTTTAGAGAGTCATAGTTACTGCTGCCCGCTGCTCCCCCTTCTTTGAATCTTTCCTCTCTTTAATTCGTGTTGCGGCCAGTCCTGCAGAAGCGAAATGGTACAGCATGTCCACGTTAACGTTGTCTGAGTTACTCCAACGACGATATCCTCGAGTTTTCAAATAAATTTCGCAGAGTAACGAGGCATTTGGCTACCTTAAGAGAGTCATAGTTACTCCTGCCGGCCGCTCCCATTTCTTTAGGCCTTTATCATTCTTGCTATGGCCAGTCCTACAGAACCGATATGCCACTGTATGTCTACCTTAACGTCGTAACAGTTATTCCCACTACGAGTTTCTCGAGTTTGCAAAAGTACTTCGCCGTATGACGAGGCTTTTGGCTACCTTAAGAGAGTCATAGTTACTGCAGCCAGATGCTCCCCTTCCTCTGAATCTTTCCTCTCTTTAGTTCGTACTGCGGAATGTCCAATCAGAAGCGAAATGCTGCAACTTGTCCACCTTAACGTTGTCTGAGTTACTCCAACGACGATATCCACGAGTTTTCAAATAAATTTCGCAGAGTGACGAGGCATTTGGCTACCTTAAGAGAGTCATAGTTACTGCTGCCCGCTGCTCCCCCTTCTTTGAATCTTTCCTCTCTTTAATTCGTGTTGCGGCCAGTCCTGCAGAAGCGAAATGGTACAGCATGTCCACCTTCACGTTGTCTGAGTTACTCCAACGACGATATCCTCGAGTTTTCAAATAAATTTCGCAGAGTGACGAGGCATTTGGCTACCTTAAGAGAGTCATAGTTACTCCTGCCGGCTCCTCCCATTTCTTTAGGCCTTTATCATTCTTGCTATGGTCAGTCCTACAGAACCGATATGCCACTGTATGTCCACCTTAACGTCGTCACAGTCATTCCCACTACGAGTCTCTCGAGTTAGCAAATGTACTTCGCCGGATGACCAGGCATTTGGTTACCTTAAGAGAGTCATAGTTACTGCAGCCAAATGCTCCCCTTCCTTTGAATCTTTCCTCTCTTTAATTCGTACTGTGGAATGTCCAATCAGAAGCGAAATGCTGCAACTTGTCCACCTTAACGTTGTCTGAGTTACTCCAACGACGATATCCACGAGTTTTCAAATTAATTTCGCAGAGTGACGAGGCATTTGGCTACCTTAAGAGAGTCATAGTTACTGCTGCCCGCTGCTCCCCCTTCTTTGAATCTTTCCTCTCTTTAATTCGTGTTGCGGCCAGTCCTGCAGAAGCGAAATGGTACAGCATGTCCACCTTCACGTTGTCTGAGTTACTCCAACGACGATATCCTCGAGTTTTCAAATAAATTTCGCAGAGTGACGAGGCATTTGGCTACCTTAAGAGAGTCATAGTTACTCCTGCCGGCTCCTCCCATTTCTTTAGGCCTTTATCATTCTTGCTATGGTCAGTCCTACAGAACCGATATGCCACTGTATGTCCACCTTAACGTCGTCACAGTCATTCCCACTACGAGTCTCTCGAGTTAGCAAATGTACTTCGCCGGATGACCAGGCATTTGGTTACCTTAAGAGAGTCATAGTTACTGCAGCCAGATGCTCCCCTTCCTTTGAATCTTTCCTCTCTTTAATTCGTACTGTGGAGTGTCCAATCAGAAGCGAAATGCTGCAACTTGTCCACCTTAACGTTGTCTGAGTTACTCCAACGACGATATCCACGAGTTTTCAAATAAATTTCGCAGAGTGACGAGGCATTTGGCTACCTTTAGAGAGTCATAGTTACTGCTGCCCGCTGCTCCCCCTTCTTTGAATCTTTCCTCTCTTTAATTCGTGTTGCGGCCAGTCCTGCAGAAGCGAAATGGTACAGCATGTCCACGTTAACGTTGTCTGAGTTACTCCAACGACGATATCCTCGAGTTTTCAAATAAATTTCGCAGAGTAACGAGGCATTTGGCTACCTTAAGAGAGTCATAGTTACTCCTGCCGGCCGCTCCCATTTCTTTAGGCCTTTATCATTCTTGCTATGGCCAGTCCTACAGAACCGATATGCCACTGTATGTCTACCTTAACGTCGTAACAGTTATTCCCACTACGAGTTTCTCGAGTTTGCAAAAGTACTTCGCCGTATGACGAGGCTTTTGGCTACCTTAAGAGAGTCATAGTTACTGCAGCCAGATGCTCCCCTTCCTCTGAATCTTTCCTCTCTTTAGTTCGTACTGCGGAATGTCCAATCAGAAGCGAAATGCTGCAACTTGTCCACCTTAACGTTGTCTGAGTTACTCCAACGACGATATCCACGAGTTTTCAAATAAATTTCGCAGAGTGACGAGGCATTTGGCTACCTTAAGAGAGTCATAGTTACTGCTGCCCGCTGCTCCCCCTTCTTTGAATCTTTCCTTTCTTTAATTCGTATTGCGGCCAGTCCTGCAGAAACGAAATGGTACAGCATGTCCACCTTAACGTTGTCTGAGTTACTCCAACGACGATATCCTCGAGTTTTCAAATAAATTTCGCAGAGTGACGAGGCATTTGGCTACCTTAAGAGAGTCATAGTTACTCCTGCCGGCTCCTCCCATTTCTTTAGGCCTTTATCATTCTTGCTATGGTCAGTCCTACAGAACCGATATGCCACTGTATGTCCACCTTAACGTCGTCACAGTCATTCCCACTACGAGTCTCTCGAGTTAGCAAATGTACTTCGCCGGATGACCAGGCATTTGGTTACCTTAAGAGAGTCATAGTTACTGCAGCCAGATGCTCCCCTTCCTTTGAATCATTCCTCTCATTAATTCGTACTGTGGAGTGTCCAATCAGAAGCGAAATGCTGCAACTTGTCCACCTCAACGTTGTCTGAGTTACTCCAACGACGATATCCACGAGTTTTCAAATAAATTTCGCAGAGTGACGAGGCATTTGGCTAACTTTAGAGAGTCATAGTTACTGCTGCCCGCTGCTCCCCCTTCTTTGAATCTTTCCTCTCTTTAATTAGTGTTGCGGCCAGTCCTGCAGAAGCGAAATGGTACAGCATGTCCACGTTAACGTTGTCTGAGTTACTCCAACGACGATATCCTCGAGTTTTCAAATAAATTTCGCAGAGTAACGAGGCATTTGGCTACCTTAAGAGAGTCATAGTTACTCCTGCCGGCCGCTCCCATTTCTTTAGGCCTTTATCATTCTTGCTATGGCCAGTCCTACAGAACCGATATGCCACTGTATGTCTACCTTAACGTCGTAACAGTTATTCCCACTACGAGTTTCTCGAGTTTGCAAAAGTACTTCGCCGTATGACGAGGCTTTTGGCTACCTTAAGAGAGTCATAGTTACTGCAGCCAGATGCTCCCCTTCCTCTGAATCTTTCCTCTCTTTAGTTCGTACTGCGGAATGTCCAATCAGAAGCGAAATGCTGCAACTTGTCCACCTTAACGTTGTCTGAGTTACTCCAACGACGATATCCACGAGTTTTCAAATAAATTTCGCAGAGTGACGAGGCATTTGGCTACCTTAAGAGAGTCATAGTTACTGCTGTTCGCTGCTCCCCCTTCTTTGAATCTTTCCTTTCTTTAATTCGTATTGCGGCCAGTCCTGCAGAAACGAAATGGTACAGCATGTCCACCTTAACGTTGTCTGAGTTACTCCAACGACGATATCCTCGAGTTTTCAAATAAATTTCGCAGAGTGACGACGCATTTGGCTACCTTAAGAGAGTCATAGTTACTCCTGCCGGCTCCTCCCATTTCTTTAGGCCTTTATCATTCTTGCTATGGTCAGTCCTACAGAACCGATATGCCACTGTATGTCCACCTTAACGTCGTCACAGTCATTCCCACTACGAGTCTCTCGAGTTAGCAAATGTACTTCGCCGGATGACCAGGCATTTGGTTACCTTAAGAGAGTCATAGTTACTGCAGCCAGATGCTCCCCTTCCTTTGAATCTTTCCTCTCTTTAATTCGTACTGTGGAGTGTCCAATCAGAAGCGAAATGCTGCAACTTGTCCACCTTAACGTTGTCTGAGTTACTC
Source organism: Schistocerca americana (assembly GCF_021461395.2). Taxonomy (NCBI): domain Eukaryota; kingdom Metazoa; phylum Arthropoda; class Insecta; order Orthoptera; family Acrididae; genus Schistocerca; species Schistocerca americana. The sequence continues at coordinate 213,982,308 of NC_060127.1, read as the reverse complement.
CAACGACGATATCCACGAGTTTTCAAATAAATTTCGCAGAGTGACGAGGCATTTGGCTACCTTTAGAGAGTCATAGTTACTGCTGCCCGCTGCTCCCCCTTCTTTGAATCTTTCCTCTCTTTAATTCGTGTTGCGGCCAGTCCTGCAGAAGCGAAATGGTACAGCATGTCCACGTTAACGTTGTCTGAGTTACTCCAACGACGATATCCTCGAGTTTTCAAATAAATTTCGCAGAGTAACGAGGCATTTGGCTACCTTAAGAGAGTCATAGTTACTCCTGCCGGCCGCTCCCATTTCTTTAGGCCTTTATCATTCTTGCTATGGCCAGTCCTACAGAACCGATATGCCACTGTATGTCTACCTTAACGTCGTAACAGTTATTCCCACTACGAGTTTCTCGAGTTTGCAAAAGTACTTCGCCGTATGACGAGGCTTTTGGCTACCTTAAGAGAGTCATAGTTACTGCAGCCAGATGCTCCCCTTCCTCTGAATCTTTCCTCTCTTTAGTTCGTACTGCGGAATGTCCAATCAGAAGCGAAATGCTGCAACTTGTCCACCTTAACGTTGTCTGAGTTACTCCAACGACGATATCCACGAGTTTTCAAATAAATTTCGCAGAGTGACGAGGCATTTGGCTACCTTAAGAGAGTCATAGTTACTGCTGCCCGCTGCTCCCCCTTCTTTGAATCTTTCCTTTCTTTAATTCGTATTGCGGCTAGTCCTGCAGAAACGAAATGGTACAGCATGTCCACCTTAACGTTGTCTGAGTTACTCCAACGACGATATCCTCGAGTTTTCAAATAAATTTCGCAGAGTGACGAGGCATTTGGCTACCTTAAGAGAGTCATAGTTACTCCTGCCGGCTCCTCCCATTTCTTTAGGCCTTTATCATTCTTGCTATGGTCAGTCCTACAGAACCGATATGCCACTGTATGTCCACCTTAACGTCGTCACAGTCATTCCCACTACGAGTCTCTCGAGTTAGCAAATGTACTTCGCCGGATGACCAGGCATTTGGTTACCTTAAGAGAGTCATAGTTACTGCAGCCAGATGCTCCCCTTCCTTTGAATCTTTCCTCTCTTTAATTCGTACTGTGGAGTGTCCAATCAGAAGCGAAATGCTGCAACTTGTCCACCTCAACGTTGTCTGAGTTACTCCAACGACGATATCCACGAGTTTTCAAATAAATTTCGCAGAGTGACGAGGCATTTGGCTACCTTTAGAGAGTCATAGTTACTGCTGCCGCTGCTCCCCCTTCTTTGAATCTTTCCTCTCTTTAATTCGTGTTGCGGCCAGTCCTGCAGAAGCGAAATGGTACAGAATGTCCACGTTAACGTTGTCTGAGTTACTCCAACGACGATATCCTCGAGTTTTCAAATAAATTTCGCAGAGTAACGAGGCATTTGGCTACGTTAAGAGAGTCATAGTTACTCCTGCCGGCCGCTCCCATTTCTTTAGGCCTTTATCATTCTTGCTATGGCCAGTCCTACAGAACCGATATGCCACTGTATGTCTACCTTAACGTCGTAACAGTTATTCCCACTACGAGTTTCTCGAGTTTGCAAAAGTACTTCGCCGTATGACGAGGCTTTTGGCTACCTTAAGAGAGTCATAGTTACTGCAGCCAGATGCTCCCCTTCCTCTGAATCTTTCCTCTCTTTAGTTCGTACTGCGGAATGTCCAATCAGAAGCGAAATGCTGCAACTTGTCCACCTTAACGTTGTCTGAGTTACTCCAACGACGATATCCACGAGTTTTCAAATAAATTTCGCAGAGTGACGAGGCATTTGGCTACCTTAAGAGAGTCATAGTTACTGCTGCCCGCTGCTCCCCCTTCTTTGAATCTTTCCTTTCTTTAATTCGTATTGCGGCCAGTCCTGCAGAAACGAAATGGTACAGCATGTCCACCTTAACGTTGTCTGAGTTACTCCAACGACGATATCCTCGAGTTTTCAAATAAATTTCGCAGAGTGACGAGGCATTTGGCTACCTTAAGAGGGTCATAGTTACTCCTGCCGGTTCCTCCCATTTCTTTAGGCCTTTATCATTCTTGCTATGGTCAGTCCTACAGAACCGATATGCCACTGTATGTCCACCTTAACGTCGTCACAGTCATTCCCACTACGAGTCTCTCGAGTTAGCAAATGTACTTCGCCGGATGACCAGGCATTTGGTTACCTTAAGAGAGTCATAGTTACTGCAGCCAGATGCTCCCCTTCCTTTGAATCTTTCCTCTCTTTAATTCGTACTGTGGAGTGTCCAATCAGAAGCGAAATGCTGCAACTTGTCCACCTTAACGTTGTCTGAGTTACTCCAACGACGATATCCACGAGTTTTCAAATAAATTTCGCAGAGTGACGGGGCATTTGGCTACCTTTAGAGAGTCATATTTACTGCTGCCCGCTGCTCCCCCTTCTTTGAATCTTTCCTCTCTTTAATTCGTGTTGCGGCCAGTCCTGCAGAAGCGAAATGGTACAGCATGTCCACGTTAACGTTGTCTGAGTTACTCCAACGACGATATCCTCGAGTTTTCAAATAAATTTCGCAGAGTAACGAGGCATTTGGCTACCTTAAGAGAGTCATAGTTACTCCTGCCGGCCGCTCCCATTTCTTTAGGCCTTTATCATTCTTGCTATGGCCAGTCCTACAGAACCGATATGCCACTGTATGTCTACCTTAACGTCGTAACAGTTATTCCCACTACGAGTTTCTCGAGTTTGCTAAAGTACTTCGCCGTATGACGAGGCTTTTGGCTACCTTAAGAGAGTCATAGTTACTGCAGCCAGATGCTCCCCTTCCTCTGAATCTTTCCTCTCTTTAGTTCGTACTGCGGAATGTCCAATCAGAAGCGAAATGCTGCAACTTGTCCACCTTAACGTTGTCTGAGTTACTCCAACGACGATATCCACGAGTTTTCAAATAAATTTCGCAGAGTGACGAGGCATTTGGCTACCTTAAGAGAGTCATAGTTACTGCTGCCCGCTGCTCCCCCTTCTTTGAATCTTTCCTTTCTTTAATTCGTATTGCGGCCAGTCCTGCAGAAACGAAATGGTACAGCATGTCCACCTTAACGTTGTCTGAGTTACTCCAACGACGATATCCTCGAGTTTTCAAATAAATTTCGCAGAGTGACGAGGCATTTGGCTACCTTAAGAGAGTCATAGTTACTCCTGCCGGCTCCTCCCATTTCTTTAGGCCTTTATCATTCTTGCTATGGTCAGTCCTACAGAACCGATATGCCACTGTATGTCCACCTTAACGTCGTCACAGTCATTCCCACTACGAGTCTCTCGAGTTAGCAAATGTACTTCGCCGGATGACCAGGCATTTGGTTACCTTAAGAGAGTCATAGTTACTGCAGCCAGATGCTCCCCTTCCTTTGAATCTTTCCTCTCTTTAATTCGTACTGTGGAGTGTCCAATCAGAAGCGAAATGCTGCAACTTGTCCACCTTATCGTTGTCTGAGTTACTCCAACGACGATATCCACGAGTTTTCAAATAAATTTCGCAGAGTGACGAGGCATTTGGCTACCTTTAGAGAGTCATAGTTACTGCTGCCCGCTGCTCCCCCTTCTTTGAATCTTTCCTCTCTTTAATTCGTGTTGCGGCCAGTCCTGCAGAAGCGAAATGGTACAGCATGTCCACGTTAACGTTGTCTGAGTTACTCCAACGACGATATCCTCGAGTTTTCAAATAAATTTCGCAGAGTAACGAGGCATTTGGCTACCTTAAGAGAGTCATAGTTACTCCTGCCGGCCGCTCCCATTTCTTTAGGCCTTTATCATTCTTGCTATGGCCAGTCCTACAGAACCGATATGCCACTGTATGTCTACCTTAACGTCGTAACAGTTATTCCCACTACGAGTTTCTCGAGTTTGCAAAAGTACTTCGCCGTATGACGAGGCTTTTGGCTACCTTAAGAGAGTCATAGTTACTGCAGCCAGATGCTCCCCTTCCTCTGAATCTTTCCTCTCTTTAGTTCGTACTGCGGAATGTCCAATCAGAAGCGAAATGCTGCAACTTGTCCACCTTAACGTTGTCTGAGTTACTCCAACGACGATATCCACGAGTTTTCAAATAAATTTCGCAGAGTGACGAGGCATTTGGCTACCTTAAGAGAGTCATAGTTACTGCTGCCCGCTGCTCCCCCTTCTTTGAATCTTTCCTTTCTTTAATTCGTATTGCGGCCAGTCCTGCAGGAGCGAAATGGTACAGCATGTCCACCTTAACGTTGTCTGAGTTACTCCAACGACGATATCCTCGGGTTTTCAAATAAATTTCGCAGAGTGACGAGGCATTTGGCTACCTTAAGAGAGTCATAGTTACTCCTGCCGGCTGCTTTAATTTCTTTAGGCCTTTATCATTCTTGCTATGGCCAGTCCTACAGAACCGATATGCCACTGTATGTCCACCTTAACGTCGTCACAGTCATTCCCACTACGAGTCTCTCGAGTTAGCAAATGTACTTCGCCGGATGACCAGGCATTTGGTTACCTTAAGAGAGTCATAGTTACTGCAGCCAAATGCTCCCCTTCCTTTGAATCTTTCCTCTCTTTAATTCGTACTGTGGAATGTCCAATCAGAAGCGAAATGCTGCAACTTGTCCACCTTAACGTTGTCTGAGTTACTCCAACGACGATATCCACGAGTTTTCAAATTAATTTCGCAGAGTGACGAGGCATTTGGCTACCTTTAGAGAGTCATAGTTACTGCTGCCCGCTGCTCCCCCTTCTTTGAATCTTTCCTCTCTTTAATTCGTGTTGCGGCCAGTCCTGCAGAAGCGAAATGGTACAGCATGTCCACGTTAACGTTGTCTGAGTTACTCCAACGACGATATCCTCGAGTTTTCAAATAAATTTCGCAGAGTAACGAGGCATTTGGCTACCTTAAGAGAGTCATAGTTACTCCTGCCGGCCGCTCCCATTTCTTTAGGCCTTTATCTTTCTTGCTATGGCCAGTCCTACAGAACCTATATGCCACTGTATGTCCACCATAAAGTCGTCACAGTTAGTCCCACTACGAGATTCTCGAGTTAGCAAATGTACCTCGCCTGATGACGAGGCATTTGGCTTCCTTAAGAGAGTCATAGTTACTGCAGCCAGATGCTCCCCTTCCTCTGAATCTTTCCTCTCTTTAGTTCGTACTGCGGAATGTCCAATCAGATGCGAAATGCTGCAACTTGTCCACCTTAACGTTGTCTGAGTTACTCCAACGACGATATCCACGAGTTTTCAAATAAATTTCGCAGAGTGACGAGGCATTTGGCTACCTTAAGAGAGTCATAGTTACTGCTGCCCGCTGCTCCCCCTTCTTTGAATCTTTCCTCTCTTTGATTCGTATTGCGGCCAGTCCTGCAGAAGCGAAATGGTACACCATGTCCACCTTAACGTTGTCTGAGTTACTCCAACGACGATATCCTCGAGTTTTCAAATAAATTTCGCAGAGTGACGAGGCATTTGGCTACCTTAAGAGAGTCATAGTTACTCCTGCCGGCTCCTCCCATTTCTTTAGGCCTTTGTCATTCTTGCTATGGTCAGTCCTACAGAACCGATATGCCACTGTATGTCCACCTTAACGTCGTCACAGTCATTCCCACTACGAGTCTCTCGAGTTAGCAAATGTACTTCGCCGGATGACCAGGCATTTGGTTACCTTAAGAGAGTCATAGTTACTGCAGCCAAATGCTCCCCTTCCTTGGAATCTTTCCTCTCTTTAATTCGTACTGTGGAATGTCCAATCAGAAGCGAAATGCTGCAACTTGTCCACCTTAACGTTGTCTGAGTTACTCCAACGAAGATATCCACGAGTTTTCAAATAAATTTCGCAGAGTGACGAGGCATTTGGCTACCTTTAGAGAGTCATAGTTACTGCTGCCCGCTGCTCCCCCTTCTTTGAATCTTTCCTCTCTTTAATTCGAGTTGCGGCCAGTCCTGCAGAAGCGAAATGGTACAGCATGTCCACGTTTACGTTGTCTGAGTTACTCCAACGACGATATCCTCGAGTTTTCAAATAAATTTCGCAGAGTAACGAGGCATTTGGCTACCTTAAGAGAGTCATAGTTACTCCTGCCGGCCGCTCCCATTTCTTTAGGCCTTTATCATTCTTGCTATGGCCAGTCCTACAGAACCTATATGCCACTGTATGTCCACCATAAAGTCGTCACAGTTAGTCCCACTACGAGATTCTCGAGTTAGCAAATGTACCTCGCCTGATGACGAGGCATTTGGCTTCCTTAAGAGAGTCATAGTTACTGCAGCCAGATGCTCCCCTTCCTCTGAATCTTTCCTCTCTTTAGTTCGTACTGCGGAATGTCCAATCAGATGCGAAATGCTGCAACTTGTCCACCTTAACGTTGTCTGAGTTACTCCAACGACGAAATCCACGAGTTTTCAAATAAATTTCGCAGAGTGACGAGGCATTTGACTACCTTAAGAGAGTCATAGTTACTGCTGCCCGCTGCTCCCCCTTCTTTGAATCTTTCCTCTCTTTGATTCGTTTTGCGGCCAGTCCTGCAGAAGCGAAATGGTACAGCATGTCCACGTTAACGTTGTCTGAGTTACTCCAACGACGATATCCTCGAGTTTTCAAATAAATTTCGCAGAGTGACGAGGCATTTGGCTACCTTAAGAGAGTCATAGTTACTCCTGCCGGCTCCTCCCATTTCTTTAGGCCTTTGTCATTCTTGCTATGGTCAGTCCTACAGAACCGATATGCCACTGTATGTCTACCTCAACGTCGTCACAGTTATTCCCACTACGAGTTTCTCGAGTTTGCAAAAGTACTTCGCCGTATGACGAGGCTTTTGGCTACCTTAAGAGAGTCATAGATACTGCAGCCAGATGCTCCCCTTCCTTTGAAACTTTCCTCTCTTTAATTCGTACTGCGGAATGTCCAATCAGAAGCGAAATGCTGCAACTTGTCCACCTTCACGTTGTCTGAGTTACTCCAACGACGATATCGACGAGTTTTCAAATAAATTTCGCAGAGTGACAAGGCATTTGGCTACCTTAAGAGAGTCATAGTTACTGCTGCCCGCTGCTCCCCCTTCTTTGAATCTTTCCTTTCTTTAATTCGTATTGCGGCCAGTCCTGCAGAAGCGAAATGGTACAGCATGTCCACGTTAACGTTGTCTGAGTTACTCCAACGACGATATCCTCGAGTTTTTAAATAAATTCCGCAGAGTGACGAGGCATTTGGCTATCTTAAGAGAGTCATAGTTACTCCTGCCGGCTGCTTTAATTTCTTTAGGCCTTTATCATTCTTGCTATGGCCAGTCCTACAGAACCGATAAGCACCTGTATGTCCACCTTAACGTCGTCACAGTTACTCCCACTACGAGTTTCTCGAGTTAGCAAATGTACTTCGACGGATGACGAGGCATTTGGCTACCATAAGTGAGTCATAGGTACTGCAGTTAGATGCTCCCCTTCCTTTGAATCTTTCCTCTCTCTAATTCGTACTGCGGAATGTCCAAGCAGAAGCGAAATGCTGCAACTTGTCCACCTTAACGTTGTCTGAGTTACTCCAACGACGATATCGACGAGTTTTCAAATAAATTTCGCAGAGTGACGAGGCATTTGGCTACCTTAAGAGAGTCATAGGTACTGCTGCCCGCTGCTCCCCCTTCTTTGAATCTTTCCTTTCTTTAATTCGTATTGCTGCCAGTCCTGCAGAAGCGAAATGGTACAGCATGTCCACCTTAACGTTGTCTGAGTTACTCCAATGACGATATCCTCGGGTTTTCAAATAAATTTCGCAGAGTGACGAGGCATTTGGCTACCTTAAGAGAGCCATAGTTACTCCTGCCGGCTGCTCCTATTTCTTTAGGCCTTTATCATTCTTGCTATGGCCAGTCCTACAGAACCGATATGCCACTGTATGTCCACCTTAACGTCGTCACAGTCATTCCCACTACGAGTCTCTCGAGTTAGCAAATGTACTTCGCCGGATGACCAGGCATTTGGCTACCTTAAGAGAGTCATAGTTACAGCAGCCAAATGCTCCCCTTCCTCTGAATCTTTCCTCTCTTTAGTTCGTACTGCGGAATGTCCAATCAGATGCGAAATGCTGCAACTTGTCCACCTTAACGTTGTCTGAGTTACTCCAACGACGATATCCACGAGTTTTCAAATAAATTTCGCAGAGTGACGAGGCATTTGACTACCTTAAGAGAGTCATAGTTACTGCTGCCCGCTGCTCCCCCTTCTTTGAATCTTTCCTCTCTTTGATTCGTATTGCGGCCAGTCCTGCAGAAGCGAAATGGTACAGCATGTCCACCTTCACGTTGTCTGAGTTACTCCAACGACGATATCCTCGAGTTTTCAAATAAATTTCGCAGAGTGACGAGGCATTTGGATACCTTAAGAGAGTCATAGTTACTCCTGCCGGCTCCTCCCATTTCTTTAGGCCTTTATCATTCTTGCTATGGTCAGTCCTACAGAACCGATATGCCACTGTATGTCCACCTTAACGTCGTCACAGTCATTCCCACTACGAGTCTCTCGAGTTAGCAAATGTACTTCGCCGGATGACCAGGCATTTTGTTACCTTAAAAGAGTCATAGTTACTGCAGCCAGATGCTCCCCTTCCTTTGAATCTTTCCTCTCTTTAATTCGTACTGTGGAGTGTCCAATCAGATGCGAAATGCTGCAACTTGTCCACCTTAACGTTGTCTGAGTTACTCCAACGACGATATCCACGAGTTTTCAAATAAATTTCGCAGAGTGACGAGGCATTTGGCTACCTTAAGAGAGTCATAGTTACTGCTGCCCGCTGCTCCCCCTTCTTTGAATCTTTCCTCTCTTTGATTCGTATTGCGGCCAGTCCTGCAGAAGCGAAATGGTACACCATGTCCACCTTATCGTTGTCTGAGTTACTCCAACGACGATATCCTCGAGTTTTCAAATAAATTTCGCAGAGTGACGTGGCATTTGGCTACCTTAAGAGAGTCATAGTTACTCCTGCCGGCTCCTCCCATTTCTTTAGGCCTTTGTCATTCTTGCTATGGTCAGTCCTACAGAACCGATATGCCACTGTATGTCCACCTTAACGTCGTCACAGTCATTCCCACTACGAGTCTCTCGAGTTAGCAAATGTACTTCGCCGGATGACCAGGCATTTGGTTACCTTAAGAGAGTCATAGTTACTGCAGCCAAATGCTCCCCTTCCTTTGAATCTTTCCTCTCTTTAATTCGTACTGTGGAATGTCCAATCAGAAGCGAAATGCTGCAACTTGTCCACCTTAACGTTGTCTGAGTTACTCCAACGACGATATCCACGAGTTTTCAAATAAATTTCGCAGAGTGACGAGGCATTTGGCTACCTTTAGAGAGTCATAGTTACTGCTGCCCGCTGCTCCCCCTTCTTTGAATCTTTACTCTCTTTAATTCGAGTTGCGGCCAGTCCTGCAGAAGCGAAATGGTACAGCATGTCCACGTTTACGTTGTCTGAGTTACTCCAACGACGATATCCTCGAGTTTTCAAATAAATTTCGCAGAGTAACGAGGCATTTGGCTACCTTAAGAGAGTCATAGTTACTCCTGCCGGCCGCTCCCATTTCTTTAGGCCTTTATCATTCTTGCTATGGCCAGTCCTACAGAACCTATATGCCACTGTATGTCCACCATAAAGTCGTCACAGTTAGTCCCACTACGAGATTCTCGAGTTAGCAAATGTACCTCGCCTGATGACGAGGCATTTGGCTTCCTTAAGAGAGTCATAGTTACTGCAGCCAGATGCTCCCCATCCTCTGAATCTTTCCTCTCTTTAGTTCGTACTGCGGAATGTCCAATCAGAAGCGAAATGCTGCAACTTGTCCACCTTAACGTTGTCTGAGTTACTCCAACGACGATATCCACGAGTTTTCAAATAAATTTCGCAGAGTGACGAGGCATTTGGCTACCTTAAGAGAGTCATAGTTACTGCTGCCCGCTGCTCCCCCTTCTTTGAATCTTTCCTCTCTTTGATTCGTATTGCGGCCAGTCCTGCAGAAGCGAAATGGTACAGCATGTCCACCTTCACGTTGTCTGAGTTACTCCAACGACGATATCCTCGAGTTTTCAATTAATTTCGCAGAGTGACGAGGCATTTGGATACCTTAAGAGAGTCATAGTTACTCCTGCCGGCTCCTCCCATTTCTTTAGGCCTTTATCATTCTTGCTATGGTCAGTCCTACAGAACCGATATGCCACTGTATGTCCACCTTAACGTCGTCACAGTCATTCCCACTACGAGTCTCTCGAGTTAGCAAATGTACTTCGCCGGATGACCAGGCATTTTGTTACCTTAAAAGAGTCATAGTTACTGCAGCCAGATGCTCCCCTTCCTTTGAATCTTTCCTCTCTTTAATTCGTACTGTGGAGTGTCCAATCAGATGCGAAATGCTGCAACTTGTCCACCTTAACGTTGTCTGAGTTACTCCAACGACGATATCCACGAGTTTTCAAATAAATTTCGCAGAGTGACGAGGCATTTGGCTACCTTAAGAGAGTCATAGTTACTGCTGCCCGCTGCTCCCCCTTCTTTGAATCTTTCCTCTCTTTGATTCGTATTGCGGCCAGTCCTGCAGAAGCGAAATGGTACACCATGTCCACCTTATCGTTGTCTGAGTTACTCCAACGACGATATCCTCGAGTTTTCAAATAAATTTCGCAGAGTGACGTGGCATTTGGCTACCTTAAGAGAGTCATAGTTACTCCTGCCGGCTCCTCCCATTTCTTTAGGCCTTTGTCATTCTTGCTATGGTCAGTCCTACAGAACCGATATGCCACTGTATGTCCACCTTAACGTCGTCACAGTCATTCCCACTACGAGTCTCTCGAGTTAGCAAATGTACTTCGCCGGATGACCAGGCATTTGGTTACCTTAAGAGAGTCATAGTTACTGCAGCCAAATGCTCCCCTTCCTTTGAATCTTTCCTCTCTTTAATTCGTACTGTGGAATGTCCAATCAGAAGCGAAATGCTGCAACTTGTCCACCTTAACGTTGTCTGAGTTACTCCAACGACGATATCCACGAGTTTTCAAATAAATTTCGCAGAGTGACGAGGCATTTGGCTACCTTTAGAGAGTCATAGTTACTGCTGCCCGCTGCTCCCCCTTCTTTGAATCTTTACTCTCTTTAATTCGAGTTGCGGCCAGTCCTGCAGAAGCGAAATGGTACAGCATGTCCACGTTTACGTTGTCTGAGTTACTCCAACGACGATATCCTCGAGTTTTCAAATAAATTTCGCAGAGTAACGAGGCATTTGGCTACCTTAAGAGAGTCATAGTTACTCCTGCCGGCCGCTCCCATTTCTTTAGGCCTTTATCATTCTTGCTATCTCCAGTCCTACAGAACCTATATGCCACTGTATGTCCACCATAAAGTCGTCACAGTTAGTCCCACTACGAGATTCTCGAGTTAGCAAATGTACCTCGCCTGATGACGAGGCATTTGGCTTCCTTAAGAGAGTCATAGTTACTGCAGCCAGATGCTCCCCATCCTCTGAATCTTTCCTCTCTTTAGTTCGTACTGCGGAATGTCCAATCAGAAGCGAAATGCTGCAACTTGTCCACCTTAACGTTGTCTGAGTTACTCCAACGACGATATCCACGAGTTTTCAAATAAATTTCGCAGAGTGACGAGGCATTTGGCTACCTTAAGAGAGTCATAGTTACTGCTGCCCGCTGCTCCCCCCTCTTTGAATCTTTCCTTTCTTTAATTCGTATTGCGGCCAGTCCTGCAGAAGCGAAATGGTACAGCATGTCCACCTTAACGTTGCCTGAGTTACTCCAACGACGATATCCTCGGGTTTTCAAATAAATTTTGCAGAGTGACGAGGCATTTGGCTACCTTAAGAGAGTCATAGTTACTCCTGCCGGCCGCTCCCATTTCTTTAGGCCTTTATCATTCTTGCTATGGCCAGTCCTACAGAACCTATATGCCACTGTATGTCCACCATAAAGTCGTCACAGTTAGTCCCACTACGAGATTCTCGAGTTAGCAAATGTACCTCGCCTGATGACGAGGCATTTGGCTTCCTTAAGAGAGTCATAGTTACTGCAGCCAGATGCTCCCCATCCTCTGAATCTTTCCTCTCTTTAGTTCGTACTGCGGAATGTCCAATCAGAAGCGAAATGCTGCAACTTGTCCACCTTAACGTTGTCTGAGTTACTCCAACGACGATATCCACGAGTTTTCAAATAAATTTCGCAGAGTGACGAGGCATTTGGCTACCTTAAGAGAGTCATAGTTACTGCTGCCCGCTGCTCCCCCTTCTTTGAATCTTTCCTCTCTTTGATTCGTATTGCGGCCAGTCCTGCAGAAGCGAAATGGTACAGCATGTCCACCTTCACGTTGTCTGAGTTACTCCAACGACGATATCCTCGAGTTTTCAATTAATTTCGCAGAGTGACGAGGCATTTGGATACCTTAAGAGAGTCATAGTTACTCCTGCCGGCTCCTCCCATTTCTTTAGGCCTTTATCATTCTTGCTATGGTCAGTCCTACAGAACCGATATGCCACTGTATGTCCACCTTAACGTCGTCACAGTCATTCCCACTACGAGTCTCTCGAGTTAGCAAATGTACTTCGCCGGATGACCAGGCATTTTGTTACCTTAAAAGAGTCATAGTTACTGCAGCCAGATGCTCCCCTTCCTTTGAATCTTTCCTCTCTTTAATTCGTACTGTGGAGTGTCCAATCAGATGCGAAATGCTGCAACTTGTCCACCTTAACGTTGTCTGAGTTACTCCAACGACGATATCCACGAGTTTTCAAATAAATTTCGCAGAGTGACGAGGCATTTGGCTACCTTAAGAGAGTCATAGTTACTGCTGCCCGCTGCTCCCCCTTCTTTGAATCTTTCCTCTCTTTGATTCGTATTGCGGCCAGTCCTGCAGAAGCGAAATGGTACACCATGTCCACCTTATCGTTGTCTGAGTTACTCCAACGACGATATCCTCGAGTTTTCAAATAAATTTCGCAGAGTGACGTGGCATTTGGCTACCTTAAGAGAGTCATAGTTACTCCTGCCGGCTCCTCCCATTTCTTTAGGCCTTTGTCATTCTTGCTATGGTCAGTCCTACAGAACCGATATGCCACTGTATGTCCACCTTAACGTCGTCACAGTCATTCCCACTACGAGTCTCTCGAGTTAGCAAATGTACTTCGCCGGATGACCAGGCATTTGGTTACCTTAAGAGAGTCATAGTTACTGCAGCCAAATGCTCCCCTTCCTTTGAATCTTTCCTCTCTTTAATTCGTACTGTGGAATGTCCAATCAGAAGCGAAATGCTGCAACTTGTCCACCTTAACGTTGTCTGAGTTACTCCAACGACGATATCCACGAGTTTTCAAATAAATTTCGCAGAGTGACGAGGCATTTGGCTACCTTTAGAGAGTCATAGTTACTGCTGCCCGCTGCTCCCCCTTCTTTGAATCTTTACTCTCTTTAATTCGAGTTGCGGCCAGTCCTGCAGAAGCGAAATGGTACAGCATGTCCACGTTTACGTTGTCTGAGTTACTCCAACGACGATATCCTCGAGTTTTCAAATAAATTTCGCAGAGTAACGAGGCATTTGGCTACCTTAAGAGAGTCATAGTTACTCCTGCCGGCCGCTCCCATTTCTTTAGGCCTTTATCATTCTTGCTATCTCCAGTCCTACAGAACCTATATGCCACTGTATGTCCACCATAAAGTCGTCACAGTTAGTCCCACTACGAGATTCTCGAGTTAGCAAATGTACCTCGCCTGATGACGAGGCATTTGGCTTCCTTAAGAGAGTCATAGTTACTGCAGCCAGATGCTCCCCATCCTCTGAATCTTTCCTCTCTTTAGTTCGTACTGCGGAATGTCCAATCAGAAGCGAAATGCTGCAACTTGTCCACCTTAACGTTGTCTGAGTTACTCCAACGACGATATCCACGAGTTTTCAAATAAATTTCGCAGAGTGACGAGGCATTTGGCTACCTTAAGAGAGTCATAGTTACTGCTGCCCGCTGCTCCCCCCTCTTTGAATCTTTCCTTTCTTTAATTCGTATTGCGGCCAGTCCTGCAGAAGCGAAATGGTACAGCATGTCCACCTTAACGTTGCCTGAGTTACTCCAACGACGATATCCTCGGGTTTTCAAATAAATTTTGCAGAGTGACGAGGCATTTGGCTACCTTAAGAGAGTCATAGTTACTCCTGCCGGCTGCCTTAATTTCTTTAGGCCTTTATCATTCTTGCTATGGCCAGTCCTACAGAACCGATATGCCACTGTATGTCCACCTTAACGTCGTCACAGTCATTCCCACTACGAGTCTCTCGAGTTAGCAAATGTACTTCGCCGGATGACCAGGCATTTGGTTACCTTAAGAGAGTCATAGTTACTGCAGCCAAATGCTCCCCTTCCTTTGAATCTTTCCTCTCTTTAATTCGTACTGTGGAATGTCCAATCAGAAGCGAAATGCTGCAACTTGTCCACCTTAACGTTGTCTGAGTTACTCCAACGACGATATCCACGAGTTTTCAAATTAATTTCGCAGAGTGACGAGGCATTTGGCTACCTTTAGAGAGTCATAGTTACTGCTGCCCGCTGCTCCCCCTTCTTTGAATCTTTCCTCTCTTTAATTCGTGTTGCGGCCAGTCCTGCAGAAGCGAAATGGTACAGCATGTCCACGTTAACGTTGTCTGAGTTACTCCAACGACGATATCCTCGAGTTTTCAAATAAATTTCGCAGAGTAACGAGGCATTTGGCTACCTTAAGAGAGTCATAGTTACTCCTGCCGGCCGCTCCCATTTCTTTAGGCCTTTATCTTTCTTGCTATGGCCAGTCCTACAGAACCTATATGCCACTGTATGTCCACCATAAAGTCGTCACAGTTAGTCCCACTACGAGATTCTCGAGTTAGCAAATGTACCTCGCCTGATGACGAGGCATTTGGCTTCCTTAAGAGAGTCATAGTTACTGCAGCCAGATGCTCCCCTTCCTCTGAATCTTTCCTCTCTTTAGTTCGTACTGCGGAATGTCCAATCAGATGCGAAATGCTGCAACTTGTCCACCTTAACGTTGTCTGAGTTACTCCAACGACGATATCCACGAGTTTTCAAATAAATTTCGCAGAGTGACGAGGCATTTGGCTACCTTAAGAGAGTCATAGTTACTGCTGCCCGCTGCTCCCCCTTCTTTGAATCTTTCCTCTCTTTGATTCGTATTGCGGCCAGTCCTGCAGAAGCGAAATGGTACACCATGTCCACCTTAACGTTGTCTGAGTTACTCCAACGACGATATCCTCGAGTTTTCAAATAAATTTCGCAGAGTGACGAGGCATTTGGCTACCTTAAGAGAATCATAGTTACTCCTGCCGGCTCCTCCCATTTCTTTAGGCCTTTGTCATTCTTGCTATGGTCAGTCCTACAGAACCGATATGCCACTGTATGTCCACCTTAACGTCGTCACAGTCATTCCCACTACGAGTCTCTCGAGTTAGCAAATGTACTTCGCCGGACGACCAGGCATTTGGTTACCTTAAGAGAGTCATAGTTACTGCAGCCAAATGCTCCCCTTCCTTTGAATCTTTCCTCTCTTTAATTCGTACTGTGGAATGTCCAATCAGAAGCGAAATGCTGCAACTTGTCCACCTTAACGTTGTCTGAGTTACTCCAACGACGATATCCACGAGTTTTCAAATAAATTTCGCAGAGTGACGAGGCATTTGGCTACCTTTAGAGAGTCATAGTTACTGCTGCCCGCTGCTCCCCCTTCTTTGAATCTTTCCTCTCTTTAATTCGAGTTGCGGCCAGTCCTGCAGAAGCGAAATGGTACAGCATGTCCACGTTTACGTTGTCTGAGTTACTCCAACGACGATATCCTCGAGTTTTCAAATAAATTTCGCAGAGTAACGAGGCATTTGGCTACCTTAAGAGAGTCATAGTTACTCCTGCCGGCCGCTCCCATTTCTTTAGGCCTTTATCATTCTTGCTATGGCCAGTCCTACAGAACCTATATGCCACTGTATGTCCACCATAAAGTCGTCACAGTTAGTCCCACTACGAGATTCTCGAGTTAGCAAATGTACCTCGCCTGATGACGAGGCATTTGGCTTCCTTAAGAGAGTCATAGTTACTGCAGCCAGATGCTCCCCTTCCTCTGAATCTTTCCTCTCTTTAGTTCGTACTGCGGAATGTCCAATCAGATGCGAAATGCTGCAACTTGTCCACCTTAACGTTGTCTGAGTTACTCCAACGACGAAATCCACGAGTTTTCAAATAAATTTCGCAGAGTGACGAGGCATTTGGCTACCTTAAGAGAGTCATAGTTACTGCTGCCCGCTGCTCCCCCTTCTTTGAATCTTTCCTCTCTTTGATTCGTTTTGCGGCCAGTCCTGCAGAAGCGAAATGGTACAGCATGTCCACGTTAACGTTGTCTGAGTTACTCCAACGACGATATCCTCGAGTTTTCAAATAAATTTCGCAGAGTGACGAGGCATTTGGCTACCTTAAGAGAGTCATAGTTACTCCTGCCGGCTCCTCCCATTTCTTTAGGCCTTTGTCATTCTTGCTATGGTCAGTCCTACAGAACCGATATGCCACTGTATGTCCACCTTAACGTCGTCACAGTCATTCCCACTACGAGTCTCTCGAGTTAGCAAATGTACTTCGCCGGATGACCAGGCATTTGGCTACCTTAAGAGAGTCATAGTTACAGCAGCCAAATGCTCCCCTTCCTCTGAATCTTTCCTCTCTTTAGTTCGTACTGCGGAATGTCCAATCAGATGCGAAATGCTGCAACTTGTCCACCTTAACGTTGTCTGAGTTACTCCAACGACGATATCCACGAGTTTTCAAATAAATTTCGCAGAGTGACGAGGCATTTGACTACCTTAAGAGAGTCATAGTTACTGCTGCCCGCTGCTCCCCCTTCTTTGAATCTTTCCTCTCTTTGATTCGTATTGCGGCCAGTCCTGCAGAAGCGAAATGGTACAGCATGTCCACCTTCACGTTGTCTGAGTTACTCCAACGACGATATCCTCGAGTTTTCAAATAAATTTCGCAGAGTGACGAGGCATTTGGATACCTTAAGAGAGTCATAGTTACTCCTGCCGGCTCCTCCCATTTCTTTAGGCCTTTATCATTCTTGCTATGGTCAGTCCTACAGAACCGATATGCCACTGTATGTCCACCTTAACGTCGTCACAGTCATTCCCACTACGAGTCTCTCGAGTTAGCAAATGTACTTCGCCGGATGACCAGGCATTTTGTTACCTTAAAAGAGTCATAGTTACTGCAGCCAGATGCTCCCCTTCCTTTGAATCTTTCCTCTCTTTAATTCGTACTGTGGAGTGTCCAATCAGATGCGAAATGCTGCAACTTGTCCACCTTAACGTTGTCTGAGTTACTCCAACGACGATATCCACGAGTTTTCAAATAAATTTCGCAGAGTGACGAGGCATTTGGCTACCTTAAGAGAGTCATAGTTACTGCTGCCCGCTGCTCCCCCTTCTTTGAATCTTTCCTCTCTTTGATTCGTATTGCGGCCAGTCCTGCAGAAGCGAAATGGTACACCATGTCCACCTTATCGTTGTCTGAGTTACTCCAACGACGATATCCTCGAGTTTTCAAATAAATTTCGCAGAGTGACGTGGCATTTGGCTACCTTAAGAGAGTCATAGTTACTCCTGCCGGCTCCTCCCATTTCTTTAGGCCTTTGTCATTCTTGCTATGGTCAGTCCTACAGAACCGATATGCCACTGTATGTCCACCTTAACGTCGTCACAGTCATTCCCACTACGAGTCTCTCGAGTTAGCAAATGTACTTCGCCGGATGACCAGGCATTTGGTTACCTTAAGAGAGTCATAGTTACTGCAGCCAAATGCTCCCCTTCCTTTGAATCTTTCCTCTCTTTAATTCGTACTGTGGAATGTCCAATCAGAAGCGAAATGCTGCAACTTGTCCACCTTAACGTTGTCTGAGTTACTCCAACGACGATATCCACGAGTTTTCAAATAAATTTCGCAGAGTGACGAGGCATTTGGCTACCTTTAGAGAGTCATAGTTACTGCTGCCCGCTGCTCCCCCTTCTTTGAATCTTTCCTCTCTTTAATTCGAGTTGCGACCAGTCCTGCAGAAGCGAAATGGTACAGCATGTCCACGTTTACGTTGTCTGAGTTACTCCAACGACGATATCCTCGAGTTTTCAAATAAATTTCGCAGAGTAACGAGGCATTTGGCTACCTTAAGAGAGTCATAGTTACTCCTGCCGGCCGCTCCCATTTCTTTAGGCCTTTATCATTCTTGCTATGGCCAGTCCTACAGAACCTATATGCCACTGTATGTCCACCATAAAGTCGTCACAGTTAGTCCCACTACGAGATTCTCGAGTTAGCAAATGTACCTCGCCTGATGACGAGGCATTTGGCTTCCTTAAGAGAGTCATAGTTACTGCAGCCAGATGCTCCCCATCCTCTGAATCTTTCCTCTCTTTAGTTCGTACTGCGGAATGTCCAATCAGAAGCGAAATGCTGCAACTTGTCCATCTTAACGTTGTCTGAGTTACTCCAACGACGATATCCACGAGTTTTCAAATAAATTTCGCAGAGTGACGAGGCATTTGGCTACCTTAAGAGAGTCATAGTTACTGCTGCCCGCTGCTCCCCCTTCTTTGAATCTTTCCTTTCTTTAATTCGTATTGCGGCCAGTCCTGCAGAAGCGAAATGGTACAGCATGTCCACCTTAACGTTGTCTGAGTTACTCCAACGACGATATCCTCGGGTTTTCAAATAAATTTCGCAGAGTGACGAGGCATTTGGCTACCTTAAGAGAGTCATAGTTACTCCTGCCGGCTGCTTTAATTTCTTTAGGCCTTTATCATTCTTGCTATGGCCAGTCCTACAGAACCGATATGCCACTGTATGTCCACCTTAACGTCGTCACAGTCATTCCCACTACGAGTCTCTCGAGTTAGCAAATGTACTTCGCCGGATGACCAGGCATTTGGTTACCTTAAGAGAGTCATAGTTACTGCAGCCAAATGCTCCCCTTCCTTTGAATCTTTCCTCTCTTTAATTCGTACTGTGGAATGTCCAATCAGAAGCGAAATGCTGCAACTTGTCCACCTTAACGTTGTCTGAGTTACTCCAACGACGATATCCACGAGTTTTCAAATTAATTTCGCAGAGTGACGAGGCATTTGGCTACCTTTAGAGAGTCATAGTTACTGCTGCCCGCTGCTCCCCCTTCTTTGAATCTTTCCTCTCTTTAATTCGTGTTGCGGCCAGTCCTGCAGAAGCGAAATGGTACAGCATGTCCACGTTAACGTTGTCTGAGTTACTCCAACGACGATATCCTCGAGTTTTCAAATAAATTTCGCAGAGTAACGAGGCATTTGGCTACCTTAAGAGAGTCATAGTTACTCCTGCCGGCCGCTCCCATTTCTTTAGGCCTTTATCTTTCTTGCTATGGCCAGTCCTACAGAACCTATATGCCACTGTATGTCCACCATAAAGTCGTCACAGTTAGTCCCACTACGAGATTCTCGAGTTAGCAAATGTACCTCGCCTGATGACGAGGCATTTGGCTTCCTTAAGAGGGTCATAGTTACTGCAGCCAGATGCTCCCCTTCCTCTGAATCTTTCCTCTCTTTAGTTCGTACTGCGGAATGTCCAATCAGATGCGAAATGCTGCAACTTGTCCACCTTAACGTTGTCTGAGTTACTCCAACGACGATATCCACGAGTTTTCAAATAAATTTCGCAGAGTGACGAGGCATTTGGCTACCTTAAGAGAGTCATAGTTACTGCTGCCCGCTGCTCCCCCTTCTTTGAATCTTTCCTCTCTTTGATTCGTATTGCGGCCAGTCCTGCAGAAGCGAAATGGTACACCATGTCCACCTTAACGTTGTCTGAGTTACTCCAACGACGATATCCTCGAGTTTTCAAATAAATTTCGCAGAGTGACGAGGCATTTGGCTACCTTAAGAGAATCATAGTTACTCCTGCCGGCTCCTCCCATTTCTTTAGGCCTTTGTCATTCTTGCTATGGTCAGTCCTACAGAACCGATATGCCACTGTATGTCCACCTTAACGTCGTCACAGTCATTCCCACTACGAGTCTCTCGAGTTAGCAAATGTACTTCGCCGGACGACCAGGCATTTGGTTACCTTAAGAGAGTCATAGTTACTGCAGCCAAATGCTCCCCTTCCTTTGAATCTTTCCTCTCTTTAATTCGTACTGTGGAATGTCCAATCAGAAGCGAAATGCTGCAACTTGTCCACCTTAACGTTGTCTGAGTTACTCCAACGACGATATCCACGAGTTTTCAAATAAATTTCGCAGAGTGACGAGGCATTTGGCTACCTTTAGAGAGTCATAGTTACTGCTGCCCGCTGCTCCCCCTTCTTTGAATCTTTCCTCTCTTTAATTCGTTTTGCGGCCAGTCCTGCAGAAGCGAAATGGTACAGCATGTCCACGTTTACGTTGTCTGAGTTACTCCAACGACGATATCCTCGAGTTTTCAAATAAATTTCGCAGAGTAACGAGGCATTTGGCTACCTTAAGAGAGTCATAGTTACTCCTGCCGGCCGCTCCCATTTCTTTAGGCCTTTATCATTCTTGCTATGGCCAGTCCTACAGAACCTATATGCCACTGTATGTCCACCATAAAGTCGTCACAGTTAGTCCCACTACGAGATTCTCGAGTTAGCAAATGTACCTCGCCTGATGACGAGGCATTTGGCTTCCTTAAGAGAGTCATAGTTACTGCAGCCAGATGCTCCCCTTCCTCTGAATCTTTCCTCTCTTTAGTTCGTACTGCGGAATGTCCAATCAGATGCGAAATGCTGCAACTTGTCCACCTTAACGTTGTCTGAGTTACTCCAACGACGAAATCCACGAGTTTTCAAATAAATTTCGCAGAGTGACGAGGCATTTGGCTACCTTAAGAGAGTCATAGTTACTGCTGCCCGCTGCTCCCCCTTCTTTGAATCTTTCCTCTCTTTGATTCGTTTTGCGGCCAGTCCTGCAGAAGCGAAATGGTACAGCATGTCCACGTTAACGTTGTCTGAGTTACTCCAACGACGATATCCTCGAGTTTTCAAATAAATTTCGCAGAGTGACGAGGCATTTGGCTACCTTAAGAGAGTCATAGTTACTCCTGCCGGCTCCTCCCATTTCTTTAGGCCTTTGTCATTCTTGCTATGGTCAGTCCTACAGAACCGATATGCCACTGTATGTCTACCTCAACGTCGTCACAGTTATTCCCACTACGAGTTTCTCGAGTTTGCAAAAGTACTTCGCCGTATGACGAGGCTTTTGGCTACCTTAAGAGAGTCATAGATACTGCAGCCAGATGCTCCCCTTCCTTTGAAACTTTCCTCTCTTTAATTCGTACTGCGGAATGTCCAATCAGAAGCGAAATGCTGCAACTTGTCCACCTTCACGTTGTCTGAGTTACTCCAACGACGATATCGACGAGTTTTCAAATAAATTTCGCAGAGTGACAAGGCATTTGGCTACCTTAAGAGAGTCATAGTTACTGCTGCCCACTGCTCCCCCTTCTTTGAATCTTTCCTTTCTTTAATTCGTATTGCGGCCAGTCCTGCAGAAGCGAAATGGTACAGCATGTCCACGTTAACGTTGTCTGAGTTACTCCAACGACGATATCCTCGAGTTTTTAAATAAATTCCGCAGAGTGACGAGGCATTTGGCTATCTTAAGAGAGTCATAGTTACTCCTGCCGGCTGCTTTAATTTCTTTAGGCCTTTATCATTCTTGCTATGGCCAGTCCTACAGAACCGATAAGCACCTGTATGTCCACCTTAACGTCGTCACAGTTACTCCCACTACGAGTTTCTCGAGTTAGCAAATGTACTTCGACGGATGACGAGGCATTTGGCTACCATAAGTGAGTCATAGGTACTGCAGTTAGATGCTCCCCTTCCTTTGAATCTTTCCTCTCTCTAATTCGTACTGCGGAATGTCCAAGCAGAAGCGAAATGCTGCAACTTGTCCACCTTAACGTTGTCTGAGTTACTCCAACGACGATATCGACGAGTTTTCAAATAAATTTCGCAGAGTGACGAGGCATTTGGCTACCTTAAGAGAGTCATAGGTACTGCTGCCCGCTGCTCCCCCTTCTTTGAATCTTTCCTTTCTTTAATTCGTATTGCTGCCAGTCCTGCAGAAGCGAAATGGTACAGCATGTCCACCTTAACGTTGTCTGAGTTACTCCAATGACGATATCCTCGGGTTTTCAAATAAATTTCGCAGAGTGACGAGGCATTTGGCTACCTTAAGAGAGCCATAGTTACTCCTGCCGGCTGCTCCTATTTCTTTAGGCCTTTATCATTCTTGCTATGGCCAGTCCTACAGAACCGATATGCCACTGTATGTCCACCTTAACGTCGTCACAGTCATTCCCACTACGAGTCTCTCGAGTTAGCAAATGTACTTCGCCGGATGACCAGGCATTTGGCTACCTTAAGAGAGTCATAGTTACAGCAGCCAAATGCTCCCCTTCCTCTGAATCTTTCCTCTCTTTAGTTCGTACTGCGGAATGTCCAATCAGATGCGAAATGCTGCAACTTGTCCACCTTAACGTTGTCTGAGTTACTCCAACGACGATATCCACGAGTTTTCAAATAAATTTCGCAGAGTGACGAGGCATTTGACTACCTTAAGAGAGTCATAGTTACTGCTGCCCGCTGCTCCCCCTTCTTTGAATCTTTCCTCTCTTTGATTCGTATTGCGGCCAGTCCTGCAGAAGCGAAATGGTACAGCATGTCCACCTTCACGTTGTCTGAGTTACTCCAACGACGATATCCTCGAGTTTTCAAATAAATTTCGCAGAGTGACGAGGCATTTGGATACCTTAAGAGAGTCATAGTTACTCCTGCCGGCTCCTCCCATTTCTTTAGGCCTTTATCATTCTTGCTATGGTCAGTCCTACAGAACCGATATGCCACTGTATGTCCACCTTAACGTCGTCACAGTCATTCCCACTACGAGTCTCTCGAGTTAGCAAATGTACTTCGCCGGATGACCAGGCATTTGGTTACCTTAAAAGAGTCATAGTTACTGCAGCCAGATGCTCCCCTTCCTTTGAATCTTTCCTCTCTTTAATTCGTACTGTGGAGTGTCCAATCAGATGCGAAATGCTGCAACTTGTCCACCTTAACGTTGTCTGAGTTACTCCAACGACGATATCCACGAGTTTTCAAATAAATTTCGCAGAGTGACGAGGCATTTGGCTACCTTAAGAGAGTCATAGTTACTGCTGCCCGCTGCTCCCCCTTCTTTGAATCTTTCCTCTCTTTGATTCGTATTGCGGCCAGTCCTGCAGAAGCGAAATGGTACACCATGTCCACCTTATCGTTGTCTGAGTTACTCCAACGACGATATCCTCGAGTTTTCAAGTAAATTTCGCAGAGTGACGAGGCATTTGGCTACCTTAAGAGAGTCATAGTTACTCCTGCCGGCTCCTCCCATTTCTTTAGGCCTTTGTCATTCTTGCTATGGTCAGTCCTACAGAACCGATATGCCACTGTATGTCCACCTTAACGTCGTCACAGTCATTCCCACTACGAGTCTCTCGAGTTAGCAAATGTACTTCGCCGGATGACCAGGCATTTGGTTACCTTAAGAGAGTCATAGTTACTGCAGCCAAATGCTCCCCTTCCTTTGAATCTTTCCTCTCTTTAATTCGTACTGTGGAATGTCCAATCAGAAGCGAAATGCTGCAACTTGTCCACCTTAACGTTGTCTGAGTTACTCCAACGACGATATCCACGAGTTTTCAAATAAATTTCGCAGAGTGACGAGGCATTTGGCTACCTTTAGAGAGTCATAGTTACTGCTGCCCGCTGCTCCCCCTTCTTTGAATCTTTCCTCTCTTTAATTCGAGTTGCGGCCAGTCCTGCAGAAGCGAAATGGTACAGCATGTCCACGTTTACGTTGTCTGAGTTACTCCAACGACGATATCCTCGAGTTTTCAAATAAATTTCGCAGAGTAACGAGGCATTTGGCTACCTTAAGAGAGTCATAGTTACTCCTGCCGGCCGCTCCCATTTCTTTAGGCCTTTATCATTCTTGCTATGGCCAGTCCTACAGAACCTATATGCCACTGTATGTCCACCATAAAGTCGTCACAGTTAGTCCCACTACGAGATTCTCGAGTTAGCAAATGTACCTCGCCTGATGACGAGGCATTTGGCTTCCTTAAGAGAGTCATAGTTACTGCAGCCAGATGCTCCCCATCCTCTGAATCTTTCCTCTCTTTAGTTCGTACTGCGGAATGTCCAATCAGATGCGAAATGCTGCAACTTGTCCACCTTAACGTTGTCTGAGTTACTCCAACGACGAAATCCACGAGTTTTCAAATAAATTTCGCAGAGTGACGAGGCATTTGGCTACCTTAAGAGAGTCATAGTTACTGCTGCCCGCTGCTCCCCCTTCTTTGAATCTTTCCTCTCTTTGATTCGTATTGCGGCCAGTCCTGCAGAAGCGAAATGGTACAGCATGTCCACGTTAACGTTGTCTGAGTTACTCCAACGACGATATCCTCGAGTTTTCAAATAAATTTCGCAGAGTGACGAGGCATTTGGCTACCTTAAGAGAGTCATAGTTACTCCTGCCGGCTGCTTTAATTTCTTTAGGCCTTTGTCATTCTTGCTATGGTCAGTCCTACAGAACCGATATGCCACTGTATGTCTACCTCAACGTCGTCACAGTTATTCCCACTACGAGTTTCTCGAGTTTGCAAAAGTACTTCGCCGTATGACGAGGCTTTTGGCTACCTTAAGAGAGTCATAGATACTGCAGCCAGATGCTCCCCTTCCTTTGAAACTTTCCTCTCTTTAATTCGTACTGCGGAATGTCCAATCAGAAGCGAAATGCTGCAACTTGTCCACCTTCACGTTGTCTGAGTTACTCCAACGACGATATCGACGAGTTTTCAAATAAATTTCGCAGAGTGACAAGGCATTTGGCTACCTTAAGAGAGTCATAGTTACTGCAGCCCGCTGCTCCCCCTTCTTTGAATCTTTCCTCTCTTTAATTCGAGTTGCGGCCAGTCCTGCAGAAGCGAAATGGTACAGCATGTCCACGTTTACGTTGTCTGAGTTACTCCAACGACGATATCCTCGAGTTTTCAAATAAATTTCGCAGAGTAACGAGGCATTTGGCTACCTTAAGAGAGTCATAGTTACTCCTGCCGGCCGCTCCCATTTCTTTAGGCCTTTATCATTCTTGCTATGGCCAGTCCTACAGAACCTATATGCCACTGTATGTCCACCATAAAGTCGTCACAGTTAGTCCCACTACGAGATTCTCGAGTTAGCAAATGTACCTCGCCTGATGACGAGGCATTTGGCTTCCTTAAGAGAGTCATAGTTACTGCAGCCAGATGCTCCCCATCCTCTGAATCTTTCCTCTCTTTAGTTCGTACTGCGGAATGTCCAATCAGATGCGAAATGCTGCAACTTGTCCACCTTAACGTTGTCTGAGTTACTCCAACGACGATATCCACGAGTTTTCAAATAAATTTCGCAGAGTGACGAGGCATTTGGCTACCTTTAGAGAGTCATAGTTACTGCTGCCCGCTGCTCCCCCTTCTTTGAATCTTTCCTCTCTTTAATTCGAGTTGCGGCCAGTCCTGCAGAAGCGAAATGGTACAGCATGTCCACGTTTACGTTGTCTGAGTTACTCCAACGACGATATCCTCGAGTTTTCAAATAAATTTCGCAGAGTAACGAGGCATTTGGCTACCTTAAGAGAGTCATAGTTACTCCTGCCGGCCGCTCCCATTTCTTTAGGCCTTTATCTTTCTTGCTATGGCCAGTCCTACAGAACCTATATGCCACTGTATGTCCACCATAAAGTCGTCACAGTTAGTCCCACTACGAGATTCTCGAGTTAGCAAATGTACCTCGCCTGATGACGAGGCATTTGGCTTCCTTAAGAGAGTCATAGTTACTGCAGCCAGATGCTCCCCTTCCTCTGAATCTTTCCTCTCTTTAGTTCGTACTGCGGAATGTCCAATCAGATGCGAAATGCTGCAACTTGTCCACCTTAACGTTGTCTGAGTTACTCCAACGACGATATCCACGAGTTTTCAAATAAATTTCGCAGAGTGACGAGGCATTTGGCTACCTTAAGAGAGTCATAGTTACTGCTGCCCGCTGCTCCCCCTTCTTTGAATCTTTCCTCTCTTTGATTCGTATTGCGGCCAGTCCTGCAGAAGCGAAATGGTACACCATGTCCACCTTAACGTTGTCTGAGTTACTCCAACGACGATATCCTCGAGTTTTCAAATAAATTTCGCAGAGTGACGAGGCATTTGGCTACCTTAAGAGAGTCATAGTTACTCCTGCCGGCTCCTCCCATTTCTTTAGGCCTTTGTCATTCTTGCTATGGTCAGTCCTACAGAACCGATATGCCACTGTATGTCCACCTTAACGTCGTCACAGTCATTCCCACTACGAGTCTCTCGAGTTAGCAAATGTACTTCGCCGGATGACCAGGCATTTGGTTACCTTAAGAGAGTCATAGTTACTGCAGCCAAATGCTCCCCTTCCTTTGAATCTTTCCTCTCTTTATTTCGTACTGTGGAATGTCCAATCAGAAGCGAAATGCTGCAACTTGTCCACCTTAACGTTGTCTGAGTTACTCCAACGACGATATCGACGAGTTTTCAAATAAATTTCGCAGAGTGACGAGGCATTTGGCTACCTTAAGAGAGTCATAGGTACTGCTGCCCGCTGCTCCCCCTTCTTTGAATCTTTCCTTTCTTTAATTCGTATTGCTGCCAGTCCTGCAGAAGCGAAATGGTACAGCATGTCCACCTTAACGTTGTCTGAGTTACTCCAATGACGATATCCTCGGGTTTTCAAATAAATTTCGCAGAGTGACGAGGCATTTGGCTACCTTAAGAGAGCCATAGTTACTCCTGCCGGCTGCTCCTATTTCTTTAGGCCTTTATCATTCTTGCTATGGCCAGTCCTACAGAACCGATATGCCACTGTATGTCCACCTTAACGTCGTCACAGTCATTCCCACTACGAGTCTCTCGAGTTAGCAAATGTACTTCGCCGGATGACCAGGCATTTGGCTACCTTAAGAGAGTCATAGTTACAGCAGCCAAATGCTCCCCTTCCTCTGAATCTTTCCTCTCTTTAGTTCGTACTGCGGAATGTCCAATCAGATGCGAAATGCTGCAACTTGTCCACCTTAACGTTGTCTGAGTTACTCCAACGACGATATCCACGAGTTTTCAAATAAATTTCGCAGAGTGACGAGGCATTTGACTACCTTAAGAGAGTCATAGTTACTGCTGCCCGCTGCTCCCCCTTCTTTGAATCTTTCCTCTCTTTGATTCGTATTGCGGCCAGTCCTGCAGAAGCGAAATGGTACAGCATGTCCACCTTCACGTTGTCTGAGTTACTCCAACGACGATATCCTCGAGTTTTCAAATAAATTTCGCAGAGTGACGAGGCATTTGGATACCTTAAGAGAGTCATAGTTACTCCTGCCGGCTCCTCCCATTTCTTTAGGCCTTTATCATTCTTGCTATGGTCAGTCCTACAGAACCGATATGCCACTGTATGTCCACCTTAACGTCGTCACAGTCATTCCCACTACGAGTCTCTCGAGTTAGCAAATGTACTTCGCCGGATGACCAGGCATTTGGTTACCTTAAAAGAGTCATAGTTACTGCAGCCAGATGCTCCCCTTCCTTTGAATCTTTCCTCTCTTTAATTCGTACTGTGGAGTGTCCAATCAGATGCGAAATGCTGCAACTTGTCCACCTTAACGTTGTCTGAGTTACTCCAACGACGATATCCACGAGTTTTCAAATAAATTTCGCAGAGTGACGAGGCATTTGGCTACCTTAAGAGAGTCATAGTTACTGCTGCCCGCTGCTCCCCCTTCTTTGAATCTTTCCTCTCTTTGATTCGTATTGCGGCCAGTCCTGCAGAAGCGAAATGGTACACCATGTCCACCTTATCGTTGTCTGAGTTACTCCAACGACGATATCCTCGAGTTTTCAAATAAATTTCGCAGAGTGACGAGGCATTTGGCTACCTTAAGAGAGTCATAGTTACTCCTGCCGGCTCCTCCCATTTCTTTAGGCCTTTGTCATTCTTGCTATGGTCAGTCCTACAGAACCGATATGCCACTGTATGTCCACCTTAACGTCGTCACAGTCATTCCCACTACGAGTCTCTCGAGTTAGCAAATGTACTTCGCCGGATGACCAGGCATTTGGTTACCTTAAGAGAGTCATAGTTACTGCAGCCAAATGCTCCCCTTCCTTTGAATCTTTCCTCTCTTTAATTCGTACTGTGGAATGTCCAATCAGAAGCGAAATGCTGCAACTTGTCCACCTTAACGTTGTCTGAGTTACTCCAACGACGATATCCACGAGTTTTCAAATAAATTTCGCAGAGTGACGAGGCATTTGGCTACCTTTAGAGAGTCATAGTTACTGCTGCCCGCTGCTCCCCCTTCTTTGAATCTTTCCTCTCTTTAATTCGAGTTGCGGCCAGTCCTGCAGAAGCGAAATGGTACAGCATGTCCACGTTTACGTTGTCTGAGTTACTCCAACGACGATATCCTCGAGTTTTCAAATAAATTTCGCAGAGTAACGAGGCATTTGGCTACCTTAAGAGAGTCATAGTTACTCCTGCCGGCCGCTCCCATTTCTTTAGGCCTTTATCATTCTTGCTATGGCCAGTCCTACAGAACCTATATGCCACTGTATGTCCACCATAAAGTCGTCACAGTTAGTCCCACTACGAGATTCTCGAGTTAGCAAATGTACCTTGCCTGATGACGAGGCATTTGGCTTCCTTAAGAGAGTCATAGTTACTGCAGCCAGATGCTCCCCATCCTCTGAATCTTTCCTCTCTTTAGTTGGTAGTGCGGAATGTCCAATCAGATGCGAAATGCTGCAACTTGTCCACCTTAACGTTGTCTGAGTTACTCCAACGACGAAATCCACGAGTTTTCAAATAAATTTCGCAGAGTGACGAGGCATTTGGCTACCTTAAGAGAGTCATAGTTACTGCTGCCCGCTGCTCCCCCTTCTTTGAATCTTTCCTCTCTTTGATTCGTATTGCGGCCAGTCCTGCAGAAGCGAAATGGTACAGCATGTCCACGTTAACGTTGTCTGAGTTACTCCAACGACGATATCCTCGAGTTTTCAAATAAATTTCGCAGAGTAACGAGGCATTTGGCTACCTTAAGAGAGTCATAGTTACTCCTGCCGGCTCCTCCCATTTCTTTAGGCCTTTGTCATTCTTGCTATGGTCAGTCCTACAGAACCGATATGCCACTGTATGTCTACCTCAACGTCGTCACAGTTATTCCCACTACGAGTTTCTCGAGTTTGCAAAAGTACTTCGCCGTATGACGAGGCTTTTGGCTACCTTAAGAGAGTCATAGATACTGCAGCCAGATGCTCCCCTTCCTTTGAAACTTTCCTCTCTTTAATTCGTACTGCGGAATGTCCAATCAGAAGCGAAATGCTGCAACTTGTCCACCTTCACGTTGTCTGAGTTACTCCAACGACGATATCGACGAGTTTTCAAATAAATTTCGCAGAGTGACAAGGCATTTGGCTACCTTAAGAGAGTCATAGTTACTGCTGCCCGCTGCTCCCCCTTCTTTGAATCTTTCCTCTCTTTAATTCGAGTTGCGGCCAGTCCTGCAGAAGCGAAATGGTACAGCATGTCCACGTTTACGTTGTCTGAGTTACTCCAACGACGATATCCTCGAGTTTTCAAATAAATTTCGCAGAGTAACGAGGCATTTGGCTACCTTAAGAGAGTCATAGTTACTCCTGCCGGCCGCTCCCATTTCTTTAGGCCTTTATCATTCTTGCTATGGCCAGTCCTACAGAACCTATATGCCACTGTATGTCCACCATAAAGTCGTCACAGTTAGTCCCACTACGAGATTCTCGAGTTAGCAAATGTACCTCGCCTGATGACGAGGCATTTGGCTTCCTTAAGAGAGTCATAGTTACTGCAGCCAGATGCTCCCCATCTCCTGAATCTTTCCTCTCTTTAGTTCGTACTGCGGAATGTCCAATCAGATGCGAAATGCTGCAACTTGTCCACCTTAACGTTGTCTGAGTTACTCCAACGACGAAATCCACGAGTTTTCAAATAAATTTCGCAGAGTGACGAGGCATTTGGCTACCTTAAGAGAGTCATAGTTACTGCTGCCCGCTGCTCCCCTTCTTTGAATCTTTCCTCTCTTTGATTCGTATTGCGGCCAGTCCTGCAGAAGCGAAATGGTACAGCATGTCCACGTTAACGTTGTCTGAGTTACTCCAACGACGATATCCTCGAGTTTTCAAATAAATTTCGCAGAGTGACGAGGCATTTGGCTACCTTAAGAGAGTCATAGTTACTCCTGCCGGCTCCTCCCATTTCTTTAGGCCTTTGTCATTCTTGCTATGGTCAGTCCTACAGAACCGATATGCCACTGTATGTCTACCTCAACGTCGTCACAGTTATTCCCACTACGAGTTTCTCGAGTTTGCAAAAGTACTTCGCCGTATGACGAGGCTTTTGGCTACCTTAAGAGAGTCATAGATACTGCAGCCAGATGCTCCCCTTCCTTTGAAACTTTCCTCTCTTTAATTCGTACTGCGGAATGTCCAATCAGAAGCGAAATGCTGCAACTTGTCCACCTTCACGATGTCTGAGTTACTCCAACGACGATATCGACGAGTTTTCAAATAAATTTCGCAGAGTGACAAGGCATTTGGCTACCTTAAGAGAGTCATAGTTACTGCTGCCCGCTGCTCCCCCTTCTTTGAATCTTTCCTCTCTTTAATTCGTGTTGCGGCCAGTCCTGCAGAAGCGAAATGGTACAGCATGTCCACGTTAACGTTGTCTGAGTTACTCCAACGACGATATCCTCGAGTTTTCAAATAAATTTCGCAGAGTAACGAGGCATTTGGCTACCTTAAGAGAGTCATAGTTACTCCTGCCGGCCGCTCCCATTTCTTTAGGCCTTTATCTTTCTTGCTATGGCCAGTCCTACAGAACCTATATGCCACTGTATGTCCACCATAAAGTCGTCACAGTTAGTCCCACTACGAGATTCTCGAGTTAGCAAATGTACCTCGCCTGATGACGAGGCATTTGGCTTCCTTAAGAGAGTCATAGTTACTGCAGCCAGATGCTCCCCTTCCTCTGAATCTTTCCTCTCTTTAGTTCGTACTGCGGAATGTCCAATCAGATGCGAAATGCTGCAACTTGTCCACCTTAACGTTGTCTGAGTTACTCCAACGACGATATCCACGAGTTTTCAAATAAATTTCGCAGAGTGACGAGGCATTTGGCTACCTTAAGAGAGTCATAGGTACTGCTGCCCGCTGCTCCCCCTTCTTTGAATCTTTCCTTTCTTTAATTCGTATTGCTGCCAGTCCTGCAGAAGCGAAATGGTACAGCATGTCCACCTTAACGTTGTCTGAGTTACTCCAATGACGATATCCTCGGGTTTTCAAATAAATTTCGCAGAGTGACGAGGCATTTGGCTACCTTAAGAGAGCCATAGTTACTCCTGCCGGCTGCTCCTATTTCTTTAGGCCTTTATCATTCTTGCTATGGCCAGTCCTACAGAACCGATATGCCACTGTATGTCCACCTTAACGTCGTCACAGTCATTCCCACTACGAGTCTCTCGAGTTAGCAAATGTACTTCGCCGGATGACCAGGCATTTGGCTACCTTAAGAGAGTCATAGTTACAGCAGCCAAATGCTCCCCTTCCTCTGAATCTTTCCTCTCTTTAGTTCGTACTGCGGAATGTCCAATCAGATGCGAAATGCTGCAACTTGTCCACCTTAACGTTGTCTGAGTTACTCCAACGACGATATCCACGAGTTTTCAAATAAATTTCGCAGAGTGACGAGGCATTTGACTACCTTAAGAGAGTCATAGTTACTGCTGCCCGCTGCTCCCCCTTCTTTGAATCTTTCCTCTCTTTGATTCGTATTGCGGCCAGTCCTGCAGAAGCGAAATGGTACAGCATGTCCACCTTCACGTTGTCTGAGTTACTCCAACGACGATATCCTCGAGTTTTCAAATAAATTTCGCAGAGTGACGAGGCATTTGGATACCTTAAGAGAGTCATAGTTACTCCTGCCGGCTCCTCCCATTTCTTTAGGCCTTTATCATTCTTGCTATGGTCAGTCCTACAGAACCGATATGCCACTGTATGTCCACCTTAACGTCGTCACAGTCATTCCCACTACGAGTCTCTCGAGTTAGCAAATGTACTTCGCCGGATGACCAGGCATTTGGTTAC
Source organism: Schistocerca americana (assembly GCF_021461395.2). NCBI lineage: Eukaryota > Metazoa > Arthropoda > Insecta > Orthoptera > Acrididae > Schistocerca > Schistocerca americana. The sequence continues at coordinate 213,950,024 of NC_060127.1, read as the reverse complement.
CTTAAAAGAGTCATAGTTACTGCAGCCAGATGCTCCCCTTCCTTTGAATCTTTCCTCTCTTTAATTCGTACTGTGGAGTGTCCAATCAGATGCGAAATGCTGCAACTTGTCCACCTTAACGTTGTCTGAGTTACTCCAACGACGATATCCACGAGTTTTCAAATAAATTTCGCAGAGTGACGAGGCATTTGGCTACCTTAAGAGAGTCATAGTTACTGCTGCCCGCTGCTCCCCCTTCTTTGAATCTTTCCTCTCTTTGATTCGTATTGCGGCCAGTCCCGCAGAAGCGAAATGGTACACCATGTCCACCTTATCGTTGTCTGAGTTACTCCAACGACGATATCCTCGAGTTTTCAAATAAATTTCGCAGAGTGACGAGGCATTTGGCTACCTTAAGAGAGTCATAGTTACTCCTGCCGGCTCCTCCCATTTCTTTAGGCCTTTGTCATTCTTGCTATGGTCAGTCCTACAGAACCGATATGCCACTGTATGTCCACCTTAACGTCGTCACAGTCATTCCCACTACGAGTCTCTCGAGTTAGCAAATGTACTTCGCCGGATGACCAGGCATTTGGTTACCTTAAGAGAGTCATAGTTACTGCAGCCAAATGCTCCCCTTCCTTTGAATCTTTCCTCTCTTTAATTCGTACTGTGGAATGTCCAATCAGAAGCGAAATGCTGCAACTTGTCCACCTTAACGTTGTCTGAGTTACTCCAACGACGATATCCACGAGTTTTCAAATAAATTTCGCAGAGTGACGAGGCATTTGGCTACCTTTAGAGAGTCATAGTTACTGCTGCTCCCCCTTCTTTGAATCTTTCCTCTCTTTAATTCGAGTTGCGGCCAGTCCTGCAGAAGCGAAATGGTACAGCATGTCCACGTTTACGTTGTCTGAGTTACTCCAACGACGATATCCTCGAGTTTTCAAATAAATTTCGCAGAGTAACGAGGCATTTGGCTACCTTAAGAGAGTCATAGTTACTCCTGCCGGCCGCTCCCATTTCTTTAGGCCTTTATCATTCTTGCTATGGCCAGTCCTACAGAACCTATATGCCACTGTATGTCCACCATAAAGTCGTCACAGTTAGTCCCACTACGAGATTCTCGAGTTAGCAAATGTACCTTGCCTGATGACGAGGCATTTGGCTTCCTTAAGAGAGTCATAGTTACTGCAGCCAGATGCTCCCCATCCTCTGAATCTTTCCTCTCTTTAGTTGGTAGTGCGGAATGTCCAATCAGATGCGAAATGCTGCAACTTGTCCACCTTAACGTTGTCTGAGTTACTCCAACGACGAAATCCACGAGTTTTCAAATAAATTTCGCAGAGTGACGAGGCATTTGGCTACCTTAAGAGAGTCATAGTTACTGCTGCCCGCTGCTCCCCCTTCTTTGAATCTTTCCTCTCTTTGATTCGTATTGCGGCCAGTCCTGCAGAAGCGAAATGGTACAGCATGTCCACGTTAACGTTGTCTGAGTTACTCCAACGACGATATCCTCGAGTTTTCAAATAAATTTCGCAGAGTAACGAGGCATTTGGCTACCTTAAGAGAGTCATAGTTACTCCTGCCGGCTCCTCCCATTTCTTTAGGCCTTTGTCATTCTTGCTATGGTCAGTCCTACAGAACCGATATGCCACTGTATGTCTACCTCAACGTCGTCACAGTTATTCCCACTACGAGTTTCTCGAGTTTGCAAAAGTACTTCGCCGTATGACGAGGCTTTTGGCTACCTTAAGAGAGTCATAGATACTGCAGCCAGATGCTCCCCTTCCTTTGAAACTTTCCTCTCTTTAATTCGTACTGCGGAATGTCCAATCAGAAGCGAAATGCTGCAACTTGTCCACCTTCACGTTGTCTGAGTTACTCCAACGACGATATCGACGAGTTTTCAAATAAATTTCGCAGAGTGACAAGGCATTTGGCTACCTTAAGAGAGTCATAGTTACTGCTGCCCGCTGCTCCCCCTTCTTTGAATCTTTCCTCTCTTTAATTCGAGTTGCGGCCAGTCCTGCAGAAGCGAAATGGTACAGCATGTCCACGTTTACGTTGTCTGAGTTACTCCAACGACGATATCCTCGAGTTTTCAAATAAATTTCGCAGAGTAACGAGGCATTTGGCTACCTTAAGAGAGTCATAGTTACTCCTGCCGGCCGCTCCCATTTCTTTAGGCCTTTATCATTCTTGCTATGGCCAGTCCTACAGAACCTATATGCCACTGTATGTCCACCATAAAGTCGTCACAGTTAGTCCCACTACGAGATTCTCGAGTTAGCAAATGTACCTCGCCTGATGACGAGGCATTTGGCTTCCTTAAGAGAGTCATAGTTACTGCAGCCAGATGCTCCCCATCTCCTGAATCTTTCCTCTCTTTAGTTCGTACTGCGGAATGTCCAATCAGATGCGAAATGCTGCAACTTGTCCACCTTAACGTTGTCTGAGTTACTCCAACGACGAAATCCACGAGTTTTCAAATAAATTTCGCAGAGTGACGAGGCATTTGGCTACCTTAAGAGAGTCATAGTTACTGCTGCCCGCTGCTCCCCTTCTTTGAATCTTTCCTCTCTTTGATTCGTATTGCGGCCAGTCCTGCAGAAGCGAAATGGTACAGCATGTCCACGTTAACGTTGTCTGAGTTACTCCAACGACGATATCCTCGAGTTTTCAAATAAATTTCGCAGAGTGACGAGGCATTTGGCTACCTTAAGAGAGTCATAGTTACTCCTGCCGGCTCCTCCCATTTCTTTAGGCCTTTGTCATTCTTGCTATGGTCAGTCCTACAGAACCGATATGCCACTGTATGTCTACCTCAACGTCGTCACAGTTATTCCCACAACGAGTTTCTCGAGTTTGCAAAAGTACTTCGCCGTATGACGAGGCTTTTGGCTACCTTAAGAGAGTCATAGATACTGCAGCCAGATGCTCCCCTTCCTTTGAAACTTTCCTCTCTTTAATTCGTACTGCGGAATGTCCAATCAGAAGCGAAATGCTGCAACTTGTCCACCTTCACGATGTCTGAGTTACTCCAACGACGATATCGACGAGTTTTCAAATAAATTTCGCAGAGTGACAAGGCATTTGGCTACCTTAAGAGAGTCATAGTTACTGCTGCCCGCTGCTCCCCCTTCTTTGAATCTTTCCTCTCTTTAATTCGTGTTGCGGCCAGTCCTGCAGAAGCGAAATGGTACAGCATGTCCACGTTAACGTTGTCTGAGTTACTCCAACGACGATATCCTCGAGTTTTCAAATAAATTTCGCAGAGTAACGAGGCATTTGGCTACCTTAAGAGAGTCATAGTTACTCCTGCCGGCCGCTCCCATTTCTTTAGGCCTTTATCTTTCTTGCTATGGCCAGTCCTACAGAACCTATATGCCACTGTATGTCCACCATAAAGTCGTCACAGTTAGTCCCACTACGAGATTCTCGAGTTAGCAAATGTACCTCGCCTGATGACGAGGCATTTGGCTTCCTTAAGAGAGTCATAGTTACTGCAGCCAGATGCTCCCCTTCCTCTGAATCTTTCCTCTCTTTAGTTCGTACTGCGGAATGTCCAATCAGATGCGAAATGCTGCAACTTGTCCACCTTAACGTTGTCTGAGTTACTCCAACGACGATATCCACGAGTTTTCAAATAAATTTCGCAGAGTGACGAGGCATTTGGCTACCTTAAGAGAGTCATAGTTACTGCTGCCCGCTGCTCCCCCTTCTTTGAATCTTTCCTCTCTTTGATTCGTATTGCGGCCAGTCCTGCAGAAGCGAAATGGTACACCATGTCCACCTTAACGTTGTCTGAGTTACTCCAACGACGATATCCTCGAGTTTTCAAATAAATTTCGCAGAGTGACGAGGCATTTGGCTACCTTAAGAGAGTCATAGTTACTCCTGCCGGCTCCTCCCATTTCTTTAGGCCTTTGTCATTCTTGCTATGGTCAGTCCTACAGAACCGATATGCCACTGTATGTCCACCTTAACGTCGTCACAGTCATTCCCACTACGAGTCTCTCGAGTTAGCAAATGTACTTCGCCGGATGACCAGGCATTTGGTTACCTTAAGAGAGTCATAGTTACTGCAGCCAAATGCTCCCCTTCCTTTGAATCTTTCCTCTCTTTAATTCGTACTGTGGAATGTCCAATCAGAAGCGAAATGCTGCAACTTGTCCACCTTAACGTTGTCTGAGTTACTCCAACGACGATATCCACGAGTTTTCAAATAAATTTCGCAGAGTGACGAGGCATTTGGCTACCTTTAGAGAGTCATAGTTACTGCTGCCCGCTGCTCCCCCTTCTTTGAATCTTTCCTCTCTTTAATTCGAGTTGCGGCCAGTCCTGCAGAAGCGAAATGGTACAGCATGTCCACGTTTACGTTGTCTGAGTTACTCCAACGACGATATCCTCGAGTTTTCAAATAAATTTCGCAGAGTAACGAGGCATTTGGCTACCTTAAGAGAGTCATAGTTACTCCTGCCGGCCGCTCCCATTTCTTTAGGCCTTTATCATTCTTGCTATGGCCAGTCCTACAGAACCTATATGCCACTGTATGTCAACCATAAAGTCGTCACAGTTAGTCCCACTACGAGATTCTCGAGTTAGCAAATGTACCTCGCCTGATGACGAGGCATTTGGCTTCCTTAAGAGAGTCATAGTTACTGCAGCCAGATGCTCCCCTTCCTCTGAATCTTTCCTCTCTTTAGTTCGTACTGCGGAATGTCCAATCAGATGCGAAATGCTGCAACTTGTCCACCTTAACGTTGTCTGAGTTACTCCAACGACGAAATCCACGAGTTTTCAAATAAATTTCGCAGAGTGACGAGGCATTTGGCTACCTTAAGAGAGTCATAGTTACTGCTGCCCGCTGCTCCCCCTTCTTTGAATCTTTCCTCTCTTTGATTCGTTTTGCGGCCAGTCCTGCAGAAGCGAAATGGTACAGCATGTCCACGTTAACGTTGTCTGAGTTACTCCAACGACGATATCCTTGAGTTTTCAAATAAATTTCGCAGAGTGACGAGGCATTTGGCTACCTTAAGAGAGTCATAGTTACTCCTGCCGGCTCCTCCCATTTCTTTAGGCCTTTGTCATTCTTGCTATGGTCAGTCCTACAGAACCGATATGCCACTGTATGTCTACCTCAACGTCGTCACAGTTATTCCCACTACGAGTTTCTCGAGTTTGCAAAAGTACTTCGCCGTATGACGAGGCTTTTGGCTACCTTAAGAGAGTCATAGATACTGCAGCCAGATGCTCCCCTTCCTTTGAAACTTTCCTCTCTTTAATTCGTACTGCGGAATGTCCAATCAGAAGCGAAATGCTGCAACTTGTCCACCTTCACGTTGTCTGAGTTACTCCAACGACGATATCGACGAGTTTTCAAATAAATTTCGCAGAGTGACAAGGCATTTGGCTACCTTAAGAGAGTCATAGTTACTGCTGCCCGCTGCTCCCCCTTCTTTGAATCTTTCCTTTCTTTAATTCGTATTGCGGCCAGTCCTGCAGAAGCGAAATGGTACAGCATGTCCACGTTAACGTTGTCTGAGTTACTCCAACGACGATATCCTCGAGTTTTTAAATAAATTCCGCAGAGTGACGAGGCATTTGGCTATCTTAAGAGAGTCATAGTTACTCCTGCCGGCTGCTTTAATTTCTTTAGGCCTTTATCATTCTTGCTATGGCCAGTCCTACAGAACCGATAAGCACCTGTATGTCCACCTTAACGTCGTCACAGTTACTCCCACTACGAGTTTCTCGAGTTAGCAAATGTACTTCGACGGATGACGAGGCATTTGGCTACCATAAGTGAGTCATAGGTACTGCAGTTAGATGCTCCCCTTCCTTTGAATCTTTCCTCTCTCTAATTCGTACTGCGGAATGTCCAAGCAGAAGCGAAATGCTGCAACTTGTCCACCTTAACGTTGTCTGAGTTACTCCAACGATGATATCGACGAGTTTTCAAATAAATTTCGCAGAGTGACGAGGAATTTGGCTACCTTAAGAGAGTCATAGGTACTGCTGCCCGCTGCTCCCCCTTCTTTGAATCTTTCCTTTCTTTAATTCGTATTGCTGCCAGTCCTGCAGAAGCGAAATGGTACAGCATGTCCACCTTAACGTTGTCTGAGTTACTCCAACGACGATATCCTCGGGTTTTCAAATAAATTTCGCAGAGTGACGAGGCATTTGGCTACCTTAAGAGAGCCATAGTTACTCCTGCCGGCTGCTCCTATTTCTTTAGGCCTTTATCATTCTTGCTATGGCCAGTCCTACAGAACCGATATGCCACTGTATGTCCACCTTAACGTCGTCACAGTCATTCCCACTACGAGTCTCTCGAGTTAGCAAATGTACTTCGCCGGATGACCAGGCATTTGGCTACCTTAAGAGAGTCATAGTTACAGCAGCCAAATGCTCCCCTTCCTCTGAATCTTTAATCTCTTTAGTTCGTACTGCGGAATGTCCAATCAGATGCGAAATGCTGCAACTTGTCCACCTTAACGTTGTCTGAGTTACTCCAACGACGATATCCACGAGTTTTCAAATAAATTTCGCAGAGTGACGAGGCATTTGACTACCTTAAGAGAGTCATAGTTACTGCTGCCCGCTGCTCCCCCTTCTTTGAATCTTTCCTCTCTTTAATTCGTGTTGCGGCCAGTCCTGCAGAAGCGAAATGGTACAGCATGTCCACCTTCACGTTGTCTGAGTTACTCCAACGACGATATCCTCGAGTTTTCAAATAAATTTCGCAGAGTGACGAGGCATTTGGATACCTTAAGAGAGTCATAGTTACTCCTGCCGGCTCCTCCCATTTCTTTAGGATTTTATCATTCTTGCTATGGTCAGTCCTACAGAACCGATATGCCACTGTATGTCCACCTTAACGTCGTCACAGTCATTCCCACTACGAGTCTCTCGAGTTAGCAAATGTACTTCGCCGGATGACCAGGCATTTGGTTACCTTAAAAGAGTCATAGTTACTGCAGCCAGATGCTCCCCTTCCTTTGAATCTTTCCTCTCTTTAATTCGTACTGTGGAGTGTCCAATCAGATGCGAAATGCTGCAACTTGTCCACCTTAACGTTGTCTGAGTTACTCCAACGACGATATCCACGAGTTTTCAAATAAATTTCGCAGAGTGACGAGGCATTTGGCTACCTTAAGAGAGTCATAGTTACTGCTGCCCGCTGCTCCCCCTTCTTTGAATCTTTCCTCTCTTTGATTCGTATTGCGGCCAGTCCTGCAGAAGCGAAATGGTACAGCATGTCCACCTTATCGTTGTCTGAGTTACTCCAACGACGATATCCTCGAGTTTTCAAATAAATTTCGCAGAGTGACGAGGCATTTGGCTACCTTAAGAGAGTCATAGTTACTCCTGCCGGCTCCTCCCATTTCTTTAGGCCTTTGTCATTCTTGCTATGGTCAGTCCTACAGAACCGATATGCCACTGTATGTCCACCTTAACGTCGTCAGAGTCATTCCCACTACGAGTCTCTCGAGTTAGCAAATGTACTTCGCCGGATGACCAGGCATTTGGTTACCTTAAGAGAGTCATAGTTACTGCAGCCAAATGCTCCCCTTCCTTTGAATCTTTCCTCTCTTTAAGTCGTACTGTGGAATGTCCAATCAGAAGCGAAATGCTGCAACTTGTCCACCTTAACGTTGTCTGAGTTACTCCAACGACGATATCCACGAGTTTTCAAATTAATTTCGCAGAGTGACGAGGCATTTGGCTACCTTTAGAGAGTCATAGTTACTGCTGCCCGCTGCTCCCCCTTCTTTGAATCTTTCCTCTCTTTAATTCGAGTTGCGGCCAGTCCTGCAGAAGCGAAATGGTACAGCATGTCCACGTTTACGTTGTCTGAGTTACTCCAACGACGATATCCTCGAGTTTTCAAATAAATTTCGCAGAGTAACGAGGCATTTGGCTACCTTAAGAGAGTCATAGTTACTCCTGCCGGCCGCTCCCATTTCTTTAGGCCTTTATCATTCTTGCTATGGCCAGTCCTACAGAACCTATATGCCACTGTATGTCCACCATAAAGTCGTCACAGTTAGTCCCACTACGAGATTCTCGAGTTAGCAAATGTACCTCGCCTGATGACGAGGCATTTGGCTTCCTTAAGAGAGTCATAGTTACTGCAGCCAGATGCTCCCCATCCTCTGAATCTTTCCTCTCTTTAGTTCGTACTGCGGAATGTCCAATCAGATGCGAAATGCTGCAACTTGTCCACCTTAACGTTGTCTGAGTTACTCCAACGACGAAATCCACGAGTTTTCAAATAAATTTCGCAGAGTGACGAGGCATTTGGCTACCTTAAGAGAGTCATAGTTACTGCTGCCCGCTGCTCCCCCTTCTTTGAATCTTTCCTCTCTTTGATTCGTATTGCGGCCAGTCCTGCAGAAGCGAAATGGTACAGCATGTCCACGTTAACGTTGTCTGAGTTACTCCAACGACGATATCCTCGAGTTTTCAAATAAATTTCGCAGAGTAACGAGGCATTTGGCTACCTTAAGAGAGTCATAGTTACTCCTGCCGGCTCCTCCCATTTCTTTAGGCCTTTGTCATTCTTGCTATGGTCAGTCCTACAGAACCGATATGCCACTGTATGTCTACCTCAACGTCGTCACAGTTATTCCCACTACGAGTTTCTCGAGTTTGCAAAAGTACTTCGCCGTATGACGAGGCTTTTGGCTACCTTAAGAGAGTCATAGATACTGCAGCCAGATGCTCCCCTTCCTTTGAAACTTTCCTCTCTTTAATTCGTACTGCGGAATGTCCAATCAGAAGCGAAATGCTGCAACTTGTCCACCTTCACGTTGTCTGAGTTACTCCAACGACGATATCGACGAGTTTTCAAATAAATTTCGCAGAGTGACAAGGGATTTGGCTACCTTAAGAGAGTCATAGTTACTGCTGCCCGCTGCTCCCCCTTCTTTGAATCTTTCCTTTCTTTAATTCGTATTGCGGCCAGTCCTGCAGAAGCGAAATGGTACAGCATGTCCACGTTAACGTTGTCTGAGTTACTCCAACGACGATATCCTCGAGTTTTTAAATAAATTCCGCAGAGTGACGAGGCATTTGGCTACCTTAAGAGAGTCATAGGTACTGCTGCCCGCTGCTCCCCCTTCTTTGAATCTTTCCTTTCTTTAATTCGTATTGCTGCCAGTCCTGCAGAAGCGAAATGGTACAGCATGTCCACCTTAACGTTGTCTGAGTTACTCCAACGACGATATCCTCGGGTTTTCAAATAAATTTCGCAGAGTGACAAGGCATTTGGCTACCTTAAGAGAGTCATAGTTACTCCTGCCGGCTGCTCCCATTTCTTTAGGCCTTTATCATTCTTGCTATGGCCAGTCCTACAGAACCGATATGCCACTGTATGTCCACCTTAACGTCGTCACAGTCATTCCCACTACGAGTCTCTCGAGTTAGCAAATGTACTTCGCCGGATGACCAGGCATTTGGCTACCTTAAGAGAGTCATAGTTACTGCAGCCAAATGCTCCCCTTCCTCTGAATATTTCCTCTCTTTAGTTCGTACTGCGGAATGTCCAATCAGATGCGAAATGCTGCAACTTGTCCACCTTAACGTTGTCTGAGTTACTCCAACGACGATATCCACGAGTTTTCAAATAAATTTCGCAGAGTGACGAGGCATTTGGCTACCTTAAGAGAGTCATAGTTACTGCTGCCCGCTGCTCCCCCTTCTTTGAATCTTTCCTCTCTTTGATTCGTATTGCGGCCAGTCCTGCAGAAGCGAAATGGTACAGCATGTCCACCTTCACGTTGTCTGAGTTACTCCAACGACGATATCCTCGGGTTTTCAAATAAATTTCGCAGAGTGACGAGGCATTTGGCTACCTTAAGAGAGTCATAGTTACTCCTGCCGGCTGCTTTAATTTCTTTAGGCCTTTATCATTCTTGCTATGGCCAGTCCTACAGAACCGATATGCCACTGTATGTCCACCTTAACGTCGTCACAGTCATTCCCACTACGAGTCTCTCGAGTTAGCAAATGTACTTCGCCGGATGACCAGGCATTTGGTTACCTTAAGAGAGTCATAGTTACTGCAGCCAGATGCTCCCCTTCCTTTGAATCTTTCCTCTCTTTAATTCGTACTGTGGAGTGTCCAATCAGAAGCGAAATGCTGCAACTTGTCCACCTTAACGTTGTCTGAGTTACTCCAACGACGATATCCACGAGTTTTCAAATAAATTTCGCAGAGTGACGAGGCATTTGGCTACCTTTAGAGAGTCATAGTTACTGCTGCCCGCTGCTCCCCCTTCTTTGAATCTTTCCTCTCTTTAATTCGTGTTGCGGCCAGTCCTGCAGAAGCGAAATGGTACAGCATGTCCACGTTAACGTTGTCTGAGTTACTCCAACGACGATATCCTCGAGTTTTCAAATAAATTTCGCTGAGTAACGAGGCATTTGGCTACCTTAAGAGAGTCATAGTTACTCCTGCCGGCCGCTCCCATTTCTTTAGGCCTTTATCATTCTTGCTATGGCCAGTCCTACAGAACCGATATGCCACTGTATGTCTACCTTAACGTCGTAACAGTTATTCCCACTACGAGTTTCTCGAGTTTGCAAAAGTACTTCGCCGTATGACGAGGCTTTTGGCTACCTTAAGAGAGTCATAGTTACTGCAGCCAGATGCTCCCCTTCCTCTGAATCTTTCCTCTCTTTAGTTCGTACTGCGGAATGTCCAATCAGAAGCGAAATGCTGCACCTTGTCCACCTTAACGTTGTCTGAGTTACTCCAACGACGATATCCACGAGTTTTCAAATTAATTTCGCAGAGTGACGAGGCATTTGGCTACCTTAAGAGAGTCATAGTTACTGCTGCCCGCTGCTCCCCCTTCTTTGAATCTTTCCTTTCTTTAATGCGTATTGCGGCCAGTCCTGCAGAAGCGAAATGGTACAGCTTGTCCACCTTAACGTTGTCTGAGTTACTCCAACGACGATATCCTCGAGTTTTCAAATAAATTTCGCAGACTAACGAGGCATTTGGCTACCTTAAGAGAGTCATAGTTACTCCTGCCGGCTGCTTTAATTTCTTTAGGCCTTTATCATTCTTGCTATGGCCATTCCTACAGAACCGATATGCCACTGTATGTCCACCTTAACGTCGTCACAGTCATTCCCACTACGAGTCTCTCGAGTTAGCAAATGTACTTCGCCGGATGACCAGGCATTTGGCTACCTTAAGAGAGTCATAGTTACTGCAGCCAAATGCTCCCCTTCCTCTGAATCTTTCCTCTCTTTAGTTCGTACTGCGGAATGTCCAATCAGATGCGAAATGCTGCAACTTGTCCACCTTAACGTTGTCTTAGTTACTCCAACGACGATATCCACGAGTTTTCAAATAAATTTCGCAGACTAACGAGGCATTTGGCTATCTTAAGAGAGTCATAGTTACTCCTGCCGGCTGCTTTAATTTCTTTAGGCCTTTATCATTCTTGCTATGGCCAGTCCTACAGAACCGATAAGCACCTGTGTGTCCACCTTAACGTCGTCACTGTTACTCCCACTACGAGTTTCTCGAGTTAGCAAATGTACTTCGACGGATGACGAGGCATTTGGCTACCATAAGTGAGTCATAGGTACCGCAGTTAGATGCTCCCCTTCCTTTGAATCTTTCCTCTCACTAATTCGTACTGCGGAATGTCCAAGCAGAAGCGAAATGCTGCAACTTGTCCACCTTAACGTTGTCTGAGTTACTCCAACGACGATATCGACGAGTTTTCAAATAAATTTCGCAGAGTGACGAGGCATTTGGCTACCTTAAGAGAGTCATAGGTACTGCTGCCCGCTGCTCCCCCTTCTTTGAATCTTTCCTTTCTTTAATTCGTATTGCTGCCAGTCCTGCAGAAGCGAAATGGTACAGCATGTCCACCTTAACGTTGTCTGAGTTACTCCAACGACGATATCCTCGGGTTTTCAAATAAATTTCGCAGAGTGACAAGGCATTTGGCTACCTTAAGAGAGTCATAGTTACTCCTGCCGGCTGCTCCCATTTCTTTAGGCCTTTATCATTCTTGCTATGGCCAGTCCTACAGAACCGATATGCCACTGTATGTCCACCTTAACGTCGTCACAGTCATTCCCACTACGAGTCTCTCGAGTTAGCAAATGTACTTCGCCGGATGACCAGGCATTTGGCTACCTTAAGAGAGTCATAGTTACTGCAGCCAAATGCTCCCCTTCCTCTGAATATTTCCTCTCTTTAGTTCGTACTGCGGAATGTCCAATCAGATGCGAAATGCTGCAACTTGTCCACCTTAACGTTGTCTGAGTTACTCCAACGACGATATCCACGAGTTTTCAAATAAATTTCGCAGAGTGACGAGGCATTTGGCTACCTTAAGAGAGTCATAGTTACTGCTGCCCGCTGCTCCCCCTTCTTTGAATCTTTCCTCTCTTTGATTCGTATTGCGGCCAGTCCTGCAGAAGCGAAATGGTACAGCATGTCCACCTTCACGTTGTCTGAGTTACTCCAACGACGATATCCTCGGGTTTTCAAATAAATTTCGCAGAGTGACGAGGCATTTGGCTACCTTAAGAGAGTCATAGTTACTCCTGCCGGCTGCTTTAATTTCTTTAGGCCTTTATCACTCTTGCTATGGCCAGTCCTACAGAACCGATATGCCACTGTATGTCCACCTTAACGTCGTCACAGTCATTCCCACTACGAGTCTCTCGAGTTAGCAAATGTACTTCGCCGGATGACCAGGCATTTGGTTACCTTAAGAGAGTCATAGTTACTGCAGCCAGATGCTCCCCTTCCTTTGAATCTTTCCTCTCTTTAATTCGTACTGTGGAGTGTCCAATCAGAAGCGAAATGCTGCAACTTGTCCACCTTAACGTTGTCTGAGTTACTCCAACGACGATATCCACGAGTTTTCAAATAAATTTCGCAGAGTGACGAGGCATTTGGCTACCTTTAGAGAGTCATAGTTACTGCTGCCCGCTGCTCCCCCTTCTTTGAATCTTTCCTCTCTTTAATTCGTGTTGCGGCCAGTCCTGCAGAAGCGAAATGGTACAGCATGTCCACGTTAACGTTGTCTGAGTTACTCCAACGACGATATCCTCGAGTTTTCAAATAAATTTCGCTGAGTAACGAGGCATTTGGCTACCTTAAGAGAGTCATAGTTACTCCTGCCGGCCGCTCCCATTTCTTTAGGCCTTTATCATTCTTGCTATGGCCAGTCCTACAGAACCGATATGCCACTGTATGTCTACCTTAACGTCGTAACAGTTATTCCCACTACGAGTTTCTCGAGTTTGCAAAAGTACTTCGCCGTATGACGAGGCTTTTGGCTACCTTAAGAGAGTCATAGTTACTGCAGCCAGATGCTCCCCTTCCTCTGAATCTTTCCTCTCTTTAGTTCGTACTGCGGAATGTCCAATCAGAAGCGAAATGCTGCACCTTGTCCACCTTAACGTTGTCTGAGTTACTCCAACGACGATATCCACGAGTTTTCAAATTAATTTCGCAGAGTGACGAGGCATTTGGCTACCTTAAGAGAGTCATAGTTACTGCTGCCCGTTGCTCCCCCTTCTTTGAATCTTTCCTTTCTTTAATTCGTATTGCGGCCAGTCCTGCAGAAGCGAAATGGTACAGCTTGTCCACCTTAACGTTGTCTGAGTTACTCCAACGACGATATCCTCGAGTTTTCAAATAAATTTCGCAGACTAACGAGGCATTTGGCTACCTTAAGAGAGTCATAGTTACTCCTGCCGGCTGCTTTAATTTCTTTAGGCCTTTATCATTCTTGCTATGGCCAGTCCTACAGAACCGATATGCCACTGTATGTCCACCTTAACGTCGTCACAGTCATTCCCACTACGAGTCTCTCGAGTTAGCAAATGTACTTCGCCGGATGACCAGGCATTTGGCTACCTTAAGAGAGTCATAGATACTGCAGCCAAATGCTCCCCTTCCTCTGAATCTTTCCTCTCTTTAGTTCGTACTGCGGAATGTCCAATCAGATGCGAAATGCTGCAACTTGTCCACCTTAACGTTGTCTGAGTTACTCCAACGACGATATCCACGAGTTTTCAAATAAATTTCGCAGAGTGACGAGGCATTTGGCTACCTTAAGAGAGTCATAGTTACTGCTGCCCGCTGCTCCCCCTTCTTTGAATCTTTCCTCTCTTTGATTCGCATTGCGGCCAGTCCTGCAGAAGCGAAATGGTACAGCATGTCCACCTTCACGTTGTCTGAGTTACTCCAACGACGATATCCTCGAGTTTTCAAATAAATTTCGCAGAGTGACGAGGCATTTGGATACCTTAAGAGAGTCATAGTTACTCCTGCCGGCTGCTTTAATTTCTTTAGGCCTTTATCATTCTTGCTATGGCCAGTCCTACAGAACCGATATGCCACTGTATGTCCACCTTAACGTCGTCACAGTCATTCCCACTACGAGTCTCTCGAGTTAGCAAATGTACTTCGCCGGATGACCAGGCATTTGGCTACCTTAAGAGAGTCATAGTTACTGCAGCCAAATGCTCCCCTTCCTCTGATATTTCCTCTCTTTAGTTCGTACTGCGGAATGTCCAATCAGATGCGAAATGCTGCAACTTGTCCACCTTAACGTTGTCTGAGTTACTCCAACGACGATATCCACGAGTTTTCAAATAAATTTCGCAGAGTGACGAGGCATTTGGCTACCTTAAGAGAGTCATAGTTACTGCTGCCCGCTGCTCCCCCTTCTTTGAATCTTTCCTCTCTTTGATTCGTATTGCGGCCAGTCCTGCAGAAGCGAAATGGTACAGCATGTCCACCTTCACGTTGTCTGAGTTACTCCAACGACGATATCCTCGGGTTTTCAAATAAATTTCGCAGAGTGACGAGGCATTTGGCTACCTTAAGAGAGTCATAGTTACTCCTGCCGGCTGCTTTAATTTCTTTAGGCCTTTATCATTCTTGCTATGGCCAGTCCTACAGAACCGATATGCCACTGTATGTCCACCTTAACGTCGTCACAGTCATTCCCACTACGAGTCTCTCGAGTTAGCAAATGTACTTCGCCGGATGACCAGGCATTTGGTTACCTTAAGAGAGTCATAGTTACTGCAGCCAGATGCTCCCCTTCCTTTGAATCTTTCCTCTCTTTAATTCGTACTGTGGAGTGTCCAATCAGAAGCGAAATGCTGCAACTTGTCCACCTTAACGTTGTCTGAGTTACTCCAACGACGATATCCACGAGTTTTCAAATAAATTTCGCAGAGTGACGAGGCATTTGGCTACCTTTAGAGAGTCATAGTTACTGCTGCCCGCTGCTCCCCCTTCTTTGAATCTTTCCTCTCTTTAATTCGTGTTGCGGCCAGTCCTGCAGAAGCGAAATGGTACAGCATGTCCACGTTAACGTTGTCTGAGTTACTCCAACGACGATATCCTCGAGTTTTCAAATAAATTTCGCTGAGTAACGAGGCATTTGGCTACCTTAAGAGAGTCATAGTTACTCCTGCCGGCCGCTCCCATTTCTTTAGGCCTTTATCATTCTTGCTATGGCCAGTCCTACAGAACCGATATGCCACTGTATGTCTACCTTAACGTCGTAACAGTTATTCCCACTACGAGTTTCTCGAGTTTGCAAAAGTACTTCGCCGTATGACGAGGCTTTTGGCTACCTTAAGAGAGTCATAGTTACTGCAGCCAGATGCTCCCCTTCCTCTGAATCTTTCCTCTCTTTAGTTCGTACTGCGGAATGTCCAATCAGAAGCGAAATGCTGCACCTTGTCCACCTTAACGTTGTCTGAGTTACTCCAACGACGATATCCACGAGTTTTCAAATTAATTTCGCAGAGTGACGAGGCATTTGGCTACCTTAAGAGAGTCATAGTTACTGCTGCCCGCTGCTCCCCCTTCTTTGAATCTTTCCTTTCTTTAATGCGTATTGCGGCCAGTCCTGCAGAAGCGAAATGGTACAGCTTGTCCACCTTAACGTTGTCTGAGTTACTCCAACGACGATATCCTCGAGTTTTCAAATAAATTTCGCAGACTAACGAGGCATTTGGCTACCTTAAGAGAGTCATAGTTACTCCTGCCGGCTGCTTTAATTTCTTTAGGCCTTTATCATTCTTGCTATGGCCATTCCTACAGAACCGATATGCCACTGTATGTCCACCTTAACGTCGTCACAGTCATTCCCACTACGAGTCTCTCGAGTTAGCAAATGTACTTCGCCGGATGACCAGGCATTTGGCTACCTTAAGAGAGTCATAGTTACTGCAGCCAAATGCTCCCCTTCCTCTGAATCTTTCCTCTCTTTAGTTCGTACTGCGGAATGTCCAATCAGATGCGAAATGCTGCAACTTGTCCACCTTAACGTTGTCTTAGTTACTCCAGCGACGATATCCACGAGTTTTCAAATAAATTTCGCAGACTAACGAGGCATTTGGCTATCTTAAGAGAGTCATAGTTACTCCTGCCGGCTGCTTTAATTTCTTTAGGCCTTTATCATTCTTGCTATGGCCAGTCCTACAGAACCGATAAGCACCTGTGTGTCCACCTTAACGTCGTCACTGTTACTCCCACTACGAGTTTCTCGAGTTAGCAAATGTACTTCGACGGATGACGAGGCATTTGGCTACCATAAGTGAGTCATAGGTACCGCAGTTAGATGCTCCCCTTCCTTTGAATCTTTCCTCTCTCTAATTCGTACTGCGGAATGTCCAAGCAGAAGCGAAATGCTGCAACTTGTCCACCTTAACGTTGTCTGAGTTACTCCAACGACGATATCGACGAGTTTTCAAATAAATTTCGCAGAGTGACGAGGCATTTGGCTACCTTAAGAGAGTCATAGGTACTGCTGCCCGCTGCTCCCCCTTCTTTGAATCTTTCCTTTCTTTAATTCGTATTGCTGCCAGTCCTGCAGAAGCGAAATGGTACAGCATGTCCACCTTAACGTTGTCTGAGTTACTCCAACGACGATATCCTCGGGTTTTCAAATAAATTTCGCAGAGTGACAAGGCATTTGGCTACCTTAAGAGAGTCATAGTTACTCCTGCCGGCTGCTCCCATTTCTTTAGGCCTTTATCATTCTTGCTATGGCCAGTCCTACAGAACCGATATGCCACTGTATGTCCACCTTAACGTCGTCACAGTCATTCCCACTACGAGTCTCTCGAGTTAGCAAATGTACTTCGCCGGATGACCAGGCATTTGGCTACCTTAAGAGAGTCATAGTTACTGCAGCCAAATGCTCCCCTTCCTCTGAATATTTCCTCTCTTTAGTTCGTACTGCGGAATGTCCAATCAGATGCGAAATGCTGCAACTTGTCCACCTTAACGTTGTCTGAGTTACTCCAACGACGATATCCACGAGTTTTCAAATAAATTTCGCAGAGTGACGAGGCATTTGGCTACCTTAAGAGAGTCATAGTTACTGCTGCCCGCTGCTCCCCCTTCTTTGAATCTTTCCTCTCTTTGATTCGTATTGCGGCCAGTCCTGCAGAAGCGAAATGGTACAGCATGTCCACCTTCACGTTGTCTGAGTTACTCCAACGACGATATCCTCGGGTTTTCAAATAAATTTCGCAGAGTGACGAGGCATTTGGCTACCTTAAGAGAGTCATAGTTACTCCTGCCGGCTGCTTTAATTTCTTTAGGCCTTTATCACTCTTGCTATGGCCAGTCCTACAGAACCGATATGCCACTGTATGTCCACCTTAACGTCGTCACAGTCATTCCCACTACGAGTCTCTCGAGTTAGCAAATGTACTTCGCCGGATGACCAGGCATTTGGTTACCTTAAGAGAGTCATAGTTACTGCAGCCAGATGCTCCCCTTCCTTTGAATCTTTCCTCTCTTTAATTCGTACTGTGGAGTGTCCAATCAGAAGCGAAATGCTGCAACTTGTCCACCTTAACGTTGTCTGAGTTACTCCAACGACGATATCCACGAGTTTTCAAATAAATTTCGCAGAGTGACGAGGCATTTGGCTACCTTTAGAGAGTCATAGTTACTGCTGCCCGCTGCTCCCCCTTCTTTGAATCTTTCCTCTCTTTAATTCGTGTTGCGGCCAGTCCTGCAGAAGCGAAATGGTACAGCATGTCCACGTTAACGTTGTCTGAGTTACTCCAACGACGATATCCTCGAGTTTTCAAATAAATTTCGCTGAGTAACGAGGCATTTGGCTACCTTAAGAGAGTCATAGTTACTCCTGCCGGCCGCTCCCATTTCTTTAGGCCTTTATCATTCTTGCTATGGCCAGTCCTACAGAACCGATATGCCACTGTATGTCTACCTTAACGTCGTAACAGTTATTCCCACTACGAGTTTCTCGAGTTTGCAAAAGTACTTCGCCGTATGACGAGGCTTTTGGCTACCTTAAGAGAGTCATAGTTACTGCAGCCAGATGCTCCCCTTCCTCTGAATCTTTCCTCTCTTTAGTTCGTACTGCGGAATGTCCAATCAGAAGCGAAATGCTGCACCTTGTCCACCTTAACGTTGTCTGAGTTACTCCAACGACGATATCCACGAGTTTTCAAATTAATTTCGCAGAGTGACGAGGCATTTGGCTACCTTAAGAGAGTCATAGTTACTGCTGCCCGTTGCTCCCCCTTCTTTGAATCTTTCCTTTCTTTAATTCGTATTGCGGCCAGTCCTGCAGAAGCGAAATGGTACAGCTTGTCCACCTTAACGTTGTCTGAGTTACTCCAACGACGATATCCTCGAGTTTTCAAATAAATTTCGCAGACTAACGAGGCATTTGGCTACCTTAAGAGAGTCATAGTTACTCCTGCCGGCTGCTTTAATTTCTTTAGGCCTTTATCATTCTTGCTATGGCCAGTCCTACAGAACCGATATGCCACTGTATGTCCACCTTAACGTCGTCACAGTCATTCCCACTACGAGTCTCTCGAGTTAGCAAATGTACTTCGCCGGATGACCAGGCATTTGGCTACCTTAAGAGAGTCATAGATACTGCAGCCAAATGCTCCCCTTCCTCTGAATCTTTCCTCTCTTTAGTTCGTACTGCGGAATGTCCAATCAGATGCGAAATGCTGCAACTTGTCCACCTTAACGTTGTCTGAGTTACTCCAACGACGATATCCACGAGTTTTCAAATAAATTTCGCAGAGTGACGAGGCATTTGGCTACCTTAAGAGAGTCATAGTTACTGCTGCCCGCTGCTCCCCCTTCTTTGAATCTTTCCTCTCTTTGATTCGCATTGCGGCCAGTCCTGCAGAAGCGAAATGGTACAGCATGTCCACCTTCACGTTGTCTGAGTTACTCCAACGACGATATCCTCGAGTTTTCAAATAAATTTCGCAGAGTGACGAGGCATTTGGATACCTTAAGAGAGTCATAGTTACTCCTGCCGGCTGCTTTAATTTCTTTAGGCCTTTATCATTCTTGCTATGGCCAGTCCTACAGAACCGATATGCCACTGTATGTCCACCTTAACGTCGTCACAGTCATTCCCACTACGAGTCTCTCGAGTTAGCAAATGTACTTCGCCGGATTACCAGGCATTTGGCTACCTTAAGAGAGTCATAGTTACTGCAGCCAAATGCTCCCCTTCCTCTGAATATTTCCTCTCTTTAGTTCGTACTGCGGAATGTCCAATCAGAT
Source organism: Schistocerca americana (assembly GCF_021461395.2). Taxonomy (NCBI): domain Eukaryota; kingdom Metazoa; phylum Arthropoda; class Insecta; order Orthoptera; family Acrididae; genus Schistocerca; species Schistocerca americana. The sequence goes on along the minus strand of NC_060127.1, from coordinate 213,930,451 downwards.
GCGAAATGCTGCAACTTGTCCACCTTAACGTTGTCTGAGTTACTCCAACGACGATATCCACGAGTTTTCAAATAAATTTCGCAGAGTGACGAGGCATTTGGCTACCTTAAGAGAGTCATAGTTACTGCTGCCCGCTGCTCCCCCTTCTTTGAATCTTTCCTCTCTTTGATTCGTATTGCGGCCAGTCCTGCAGAAGCGAAATGGTACAGCATGTCCACCTTCACGTTGTCTGAGTTACTCCAACGACGATATCCTCGGGTTTTCAAATAAATTTCGCAGAGTGACGAGGCATTTGGCTACCTTAAGAGAGTCATAGTTACTCCTGCCGGCTGCTTTAATTTCTTTAGGCCTTTATCATTCTTGCTATGGCCAGTCCTACAGAACCGATATGCCACTGTATGTCCACCTTAACGTCGTCACAGTCATTCCCACTACGAGTCTCTCGAGTTAGCAAATGTACTTCGCCGGATGACCAGGCATTTGGTTACCTTAAGAGAGTCATAGTTACTGCAGCCAGATGCTCCCCTTCCTTTGAATCTTTCCTCTCTTTAATTCGTACTGTGGAGTGTCCAATCAGAAGCGAAATGCTGCAACTTGTCCACCTTAACGTTGTCTGAGTTACTCCAACGACGATATCCACGAGTTTTCAAATAAATTTCGCAGAGTGACGAGGCATTTGGCTACCTTTAGAGAGTCATAGTTACTGCTGCCCGCTGCTCCCCCTTCTTTGAATCTTTCCTCTCTTTAATTCGTGTTGCGGCCAGTCCTGCAGAAGCGAAATGGTACAGCATGTCCACGTTAACGTTGTCTGAGTTACTCCAACGACGATATCCTCGAGTTTTCAAATAAATTTCGCTGAGTAACGAGGCATTTGGCTACCTTAAGAGAGTCATAGTTACTCCTGCCGGCCGCTCCCATTTCTTTAGGCCTTTATCATTCTTGCTATGGCCAGTCCTACAGAACCGATATGCCACTGTATGTCTACCTTAACGTCGTAACAGTTATTCCCACTACGAGTTTCTCGAGTTTGCAAAAGTACTTCGCCGTATGACGAGGCTTTTGGCTACCTTAAGAGAGTCATAGTTACTGCAGCCAGATGCTCCCCTTCCTCTGAATCTTTCCTCTCTTTAGTTCGTACTGCGGAATGTCCAATCAGAAGCGAAATGCTGCACCTTGTCCACCTTAACGTTGTCTGAGTTACTCCAACGACGATATCCACGAGTTTTCAAATTAATTTCGCAGAGTGACGAGGCATTTGGCTACCTTAAGAGAGTCATAGTTACTGCTGCCCGCTGCTCCCCCTTCTTTGAATCTTTCCTTTCTTTAATTCGTATTGCGGCCAGTCCTGCAGAAGCGAAATGGTACAGCTTGTCCACCTTAACGTTGTCTGAGTTACTCCAACGACGATATCCTCGAGTTTTCAAATAAATTTCGCAGACTAACGAGGCATTTGGCTACCTTAAGAGAGTCATAGTTACTCCTGCCGGCTGCTTTAATTTCTTTAGGCCTTTATCATTCTTGCTATGGCCAGTCCTTCAGAACCGATATGCCACTGTATGTCCACCTTAACGTCGTCACAGTCATTCCCACTACGAGTCTCTCGAGTTAGCAAATGTACTTCGCCGGATGACCAGGCATTTGGCTACCTTAAGAGAGTCATAGATACTGCAGCCAAATGCTCCCCTTCCTCTGAATCTTTCCTCTCTTTAGTTCGTACTGCGGAATGTCCAATCAGATGCGAAATGCTGCAACTTGTCCACCTTAACGTTGTCTGAGTTACTCCAACGACGATATCCACGAGTTTTCAAATAAATTTCGCAGAGTGACGAGGCATTTGGCTACCTTAAGAGAGTCATAGTTACTGCTGCCCGCTGCTCCCCCTTCTTTGAATCTTTCCTCTCTTTGATTCGCATTGCGGCCAGTCCTGCAGAAGCGAAATGGTACAGCATGTCCACCTTCACGTTGTCTGAGTTACTCCAACGACGATATCCTCGAGTTTTCAAATAAATTTCGCAGAGTGACGAGGCATTTGGATACCTTAAGAGAGTCATAGTTACTCCTGCCGGCTCCTCCCATTTCTTTAGGCCTTTATCATTCTTGCTATGGTCAGTCCTACAGAACCGATATGCCACTGTATGTCCACCTTAACGTCGTCACAGTCATTCCCACTACGAGTCTCTCGAGTTAGCAAATGTACTTCGCCGGATGACCAGGCATTTGGTTACCTTAAGAGAGTCATAGTTACTGCAGCCAGATGCTCCCCTTCCTTTGAATCTTTCCTCTCTTTAATTCGTACTGTGGAGTGTCCAATCAGAAGCGAAATGCTGCAACTTGTCCACCTTAACGTTGTCTGAGTTACTCCAACGACGATATCCACGAGTTTTCAAATAAATTTCGCAGAGTGACGAGGCATTTGGCTACCTTTAGAGAGTCATAGTTACTGCTGCCCGCTGCTCCCCCTTCTTTGAATCTTTCCTCTCTTTAATTCGTGTTGCGGCCAGTCCTGCAGAAGCGAAATGGTACAGCATGTCCACGTTAACGTTGTCTGAGTTACTCCAACGACGATATCCTCGAGTTTTCAAATAAATTTCGCAGAGTAACGAGGCATTTAGCTACCTTAAGAGAGTCATAGTTACCTTTGCCGGCCGCTCCCATTTCTTTAGGCCTTTATCATTCTTGCTATGGCCAGTCCTACAGAACCGATATGCCACTGTATGTCTACCTTAACGTCGTAACAGTTATTCCCACTACGAGTTTCTCGAGTTTGCAAAAGTACTTCGCCGTATGACGAAGCTTTTGGCTACCTTAAGAGAGTCATAGTTACTGCAGCCAGATGCTCCCCTTCCTCTGAATCTTTCCTCTCTTTAGTTCGTACTGCGGAATGTCCAATCAGAAGCGAAATGCTGCACCTTGTCCACCTTAACGTTGTCTGAGTTACTCCAACGACGATATCCACGAGTTTTCAAATTAATTTCGCAGAGTGACGAGGCATTTGGCTACCTTAAGAGAGTCATAGTTACTGCTGCCCGCTGCTCCCCCTTCTTTGAATCTTTCCCTTCTTTAATTCGTATTGCGGCCAGTCCTGCAGAAGCGAAATGGTACAGCATGTCCACCTTAACGTTGTCTGAGTTACTCCAACGACGATATCCTCGAGTTTTCAAATAAATTTCGCAGACTAACGAGGCATTTGGCTACCTTAAGAGAGTCATAGTTACTCCTGCCGGCTGCTTTAATTTCTTTTGGCCTTTATCATTCTTGCTATGGCCAGTCCTACAGAACCGATATACCACTGTATGTCCACCTTAACGTCGTCACAGTCATTCCCACTACGAGTCTCTCGAGTTAGCAAATGTACTTCGCCGGATGACCAGGCATTTGGCTACCTTAAGAGAGTCATAGTTACTGCAGCCAAATGCTCCCCTTCCTCTGAATCTTTCCTCTCTTTAGTTCGTACTGCGGAATGTCCAATCAGATGCGAAATGCTGCAACTTGTCCACCTTAACGTTGTCTGAGTTACTCCAACGACGATATCCACGAGTTTTCAAATAAATTTCGCAGAGTGACGAGGCATTTGGCTACCTTAAGAGAGTCATAGTTACTGCTGCCCGCTGCTCCCCCTTCTTTGAATCTTTCCTCTCTTTGATTCGTATTGCGGCCAGTCCTGCAGAAGCGAAATGGTACAGCATGTCCACCTTCACGTTGTCTGAGTTACTCCAACGACGATATCCTCGAGTTTTCAAATAAATTTCGCAGAGTGACGAGGCATTTGGCTACCTTAAGAGAGTCATAGTTACTCCTGCCGGCTCCTCCCATTTCTTTAGGCCTTTATCATTCTTGCTATGGTCAGTCCTACAGAACCGATATGCCACTGTATGTCCACCTTAACGTCGTCACAGTCATTCCCACTACGAGTCTCTCGAGTTAGCAAATGTACTTCGCCGGATGACCAGGCATTTGGTTACCTTAAGAGAGTCATAGTTACTGCAGCCAGATGCTCCCCTTCCTTTGAATCTTTCCTCTCTTTAATTCGTACTGTGGAGTGTCCAATCAGAAGCGAAATGCTGTAACTTGTCCACCTCAACGTTGTCTGAGTTACTCCAACGACGATATCCACGAGTTTTCAAATAAATTTCGCAGAGTGACGAGGCATTTGGCTACCTTTAGAGAGTCATAGTTACTGCTGCCCGCTGCTCCCCCTTCTTTGAATCTTTCCTCTCTTTAATTCGTGTTGCGGCCAGTCCTGCAGAAGCGAAATGGTACAGCATGTCCACGTTAACGTTGTCTGAGTTACTCCAACGACGATATCCTCGAGTTTTCAAATAAATTTCGCAGAGTAACGAGGCATTTGGCTACCTTAAGAGAGTCATAGTTACTCCTGCCGGCCGCTCCCATTTCTTTAGGCCTTTATCATTCTTGCTATGGCCAGTCCTACAGAACCGATATGCCACTGTATGTCTACCTTAACGTCGTAACAGTTATTCCCACTACGAGTTTCTCGAGTTTGCAAAAGTACTTCGCCGTATGACGAGGCTTTTGGCTACCTTAAGAGAGTCATAGTTACTGCAGCCAGATGCTCCCCTTCCTCTGAATCTTTCCTCTCTTTAGTTCGTACTGCGGAATGTCCAATCAGAAGCGAAATGCTGCAACTTGTCCACCTTAACGTAGTCTGAGTTACTCCAACGACGATATCCACGAGTTTTCAAATTAATTTCGCAGAGTGACGAGGCATTTGGCTACCTTAAGAGAGTCATAGTTACTGCTGCCCGCTGCTCCCCCTTCTTTGAATCTTTCCTTTCTCTAATTCGTATTGCGGCCAGTCCTGCAGAAGCGAAATGGTACAGCATGTCCACGTTAACGTTGTCTGAGTTACTCCAACGACGATATCCTCGAGTTTTCAAATAAATTTCGCAGACTAACGAGGCATTTGGCTACCTTAAGAGAGTCATAGTTACTCCTGCCGGCTGCTTTAATTTCTTTAGGCCTTTATCATTCTTGCTATGGCCAGTCCTACAGAACCGATATGCCACTGTATGTCCACCTTAACGTCGTCACAGTCATTCCCACTACGAGTCTCTCGAGTTAGCAAATGTACTTCGCCGGATGACCAGGCATTTGGTTACCTTAAGAGAGTCATAGTTACTGCAGCCAAATGCTCCCCTTCCTTTGAATCTTTCCTCTCTTTAATTCGTACTGTGGAATGTCCAATCAGAAGCGAAATGCTGCAACTTGTCCACCTTAACGTTGTCTGAGTTACTCCAACGACGATATCCACGAGTTTTCAAATAAATTTCGCAGAGTGACGAGGCATTTGGCTACCTTAAGAGAGTCATAGTTACTGCTGCCCGCTGCTCCCCCTTCTTTGAATCTTTCCTCTCTTTGATTCGTATTGCGGCCAGTCCTGCAGAAGCGAAATGGTACAGCATGTCCACCTTCACGTTGTCTGAGTTACTCCAACGACGATATCCTCGAGTTTTCAAATAAGTTTCGCAGAGTGACGAGGCATTTGGCTACCTTAAGAGAGTCATAGTTACTCCTGCCGGCTCCTCCCATTTCTTTAGGCCTTTATCATTCTTGCTATGGCCAGTCCTACAGAACCCATATGAAACTGTATGTCCACCATAAAGTCGTCACAGTTAGTCCCACTACGAGATTCTCGAGTTAGCAAATGTACCTCGCCTGATGACGAGGCATTTGGCTTCCTCAAGAGAGTCATAGTTACTGCAGCCAGATGCTCCCCTTCCTCTGAATCTTTCCTCTCTTTAGTTCGTACTGCGGAATGTCCAATCAGATGCGAAATGCTGCAACTTGTCCACCTTAACGTTGTCTGAGTTACTCCAACGACGATATCCACGAGTTTTCAAATAAATTTCGCAGAGTGACGAGGCATTTGGCTACCTTAAGAGAGTCATAGTTGCTGCTGCCCGCTGCTCCCCCTTCTTTGAATCTTTCCTCTCTTTGATTCGTATTGCGGCCAGTCCTGCAGAAGCGAAATGGTACAGCATGTCCACCTTAACGTTGTCTGAGTTACTCCAACGACGATATCCTCGAGTTTTCAAATAAATTTCGCAGAGTGACGAAGCATTTGGCTACCTTAAGAGAGTCATAGTTACTCCTGCCGGCTCCTCCCATTTCTTTAGGCCTTTGTCATTCTTGCTATGGTCAGTCCTACAGAACCGATATGCCACTGTATGTCTACCTCAACGTCGTCACAGTTATTCCCACTACGAGTTTCTCGAGTTTGCAAAAGTACTTCGCCGTATGACGAGGCTTTTGGCTACCTTAAGAGAGTCATAGATACTGCAGCCAGATGCTCCCCTTCCTTTGAAACTTTCCTCTCTTTAATTCGTACTGCGGAATGTCCAATCAGAAGCGAAATGCTGCAACTTGTCCACCTTCACGTTGTCTGAGTTACTCCAACGACGATATCGACGAGTTTTCAAATAAATTTCGCAGAGTGACAAGGCATTTGGCTACCTTAAGCGAGTCATAGTTACTGCTGCCCGCTGCTCCCCCTTCTTTGAATCTTTCCTTTCTTTAATTCGTATTGCCTTCAGTCCTGCAGAAGCGAAATGGTACAGCATGTCCACGTTAACGTTGTCTGAGTTACTCCAACGACGATATCCTCGAGTTTTTAAATAAATTCCGCAGAGTGACGAGGCATTTGGCTATCTTAAGAGAGTCATAGTTACTCCTGCCGGCTGCTTTAATTTCTTTAGGCCTTTATCATTCTTGCTATGGCCAGTCCTACAGAACCGATATGCCACTGTATGTCTACCTTAACGTCGTAACAGTTATTCCCACTACGAGTTTCTCGAGTTTGCAAAAGTACTTCGCCGTATGACGAGGCTTTTGGCTACCTTAAGAGAGTCATAGTTACTGCAGCCAGATGCTCCCCTTCCTCTGAATCTTTCCTCTCTTTAGTTCGTACTGCGGAATGTCCAATCAGAAGCGAAATGCTGCAACTTGTCCACCTTAACGTAGTCTGAGTTACTCCAACGACGATATCCACGAGTTTTCAAATTAATTTCGCAGAGCGACGAGGCATTTGGCTACCTTAAGAGAGTCATAGTTACTGCTGCCCGCTGCTCCCCCTTCTTTGAATCTTTCCTTTCTTTAATTCGAGTTGCGGCCAGTCCTGCAGAAGCGAAATGGTACAGCATGTCCACGTTAACGTTGTCTGAGTTACTCCAACGACGATATCCTCGAGTTTTCAAATAAATTTCGCAGAGTAACGAGGCATTTGGCTACCTTAAGAGAGTCATAGTTACTCCTGCCGGCCGCTCCCATTTCTTTAGGCCTTTATCATTCTTGCTATGGCCAGTCCTACAGAACCCATATGAAACTGTATGTCCACCATAAAGTCGTCACAGTTAGTCCCACTACGAGATTCTCGAGTTAGCAAATGTACCTCGCCTGATGACGAGGCATTTGGCTTCCTTAAGAGAGTCATAGTTACTGCAGCCAGATGCTCCCCTTCCTCTGAATCTTTCCTATCTTTAGTTCGTACTGCGGAATGTCCAATCAGATGCGAAATGCTGCAACTTGTCCACCTTAACGTTGTCTGAGTTACTCCAACGACGATATCCACGAGTTTTCAAATAAATTTCGCAGAGTGACGAGGCATTTGGCTACCTTAAGAGAGTCATAGTTACTGCTGCCCGCTGCTCCCCCTTCTTTGAATCTTTCCTCTCTTTGATTCGTATTGCGGCCAGTCCTGCAGAAGCGAAATGGTACAGCATGTCCACGTTAACGTTGTCTGAGTTACTCCAACGACGATATCCTCGAGTTTTCAAATAAATTTCGCAGAGTGACGAAGCATTTGGCTACCTTAAGAGAGTCATAGTTACTCCTGCCGGCTCCTCCCATTTCTTTAGGCCTTTGTCATTCTTGCTATGGTCAGTCCTACAGAACCGATATGCCACTGTATGTCTACCTCAACGTCGTCGCAGTTATTCCCACTACGAGTTTCTCGAGTTTGCAAAAGTACTTCGCCGTATGACGAGGCTTTTGGCTACCTTAAGAGAGTCATAGATACTGCAGCCAGATGCTCCCCTTCCTTTGAAACTTTCCTCTCTTTAATTCGTACTGCGGAATGTCCAATCAGAAGCGAAATGCTGCAACTTGTCCACCTTCACGTTGTCTGAGTTACTCCAACGACGATATCCACGAGTTTTCAAATAAATTTCGCAGAGTGACAAGGCATTTGGCTACCTTAAGTGAGTCATAGTTACTGCTGACCGCTGCTCCCCCTTCTTTGAATCTTTCCTTTCTTTAATTCGTATTGCGGCCAGTCCTGCAGAAGCGAAATGGTACAGCATGTCCACGTTAACGTTGTCTGAGTTACTCCAACGACGATATCCTCGAGTTTTTAAATAAATTCCGCAGAGTGACGAGGCATTTGGCTATCTTAAGAGAGTCATAGTTACTCCTGCCGGCTGCTTTAATTTCTTTAGGCCTTTATCATTCTTGCTATGGCCAGTCCTACAGAACCGATATGCCACTGTATGTCCACCTTAACGTCGTCACAGTCATTCCCACTACGAGTCTCTCGAGTTAGCAAATGTACTTCGCCGGATGACCAGGCAATTGGTTACCTTAAGAGAGTCATAGTTACTGCAGCCAGATGCTCCCCTTCCTTTGAATCTTTCCTCTCTTTAGTTCGTACTGCGGAATGTCCAATCAGATGCGAAATGCTGCAACTTGTCCACCTTAACGTTGTCTGAGTTACTCCAACGACGATATCCACGAGTTTTCAAATAAATTTCGCAGAGTGACGAGGCATTTGGCTACCTTAAGAGAGTCATAGTTACTGCTGCCCGCTGCTCCCCCTTCTTTGAATCTTTCCTCTCTTTGATTCGTATTGCGGCCAGTCCTGCAGAAGCGAAATGGTACAGCATGTCCACCTTCACGTTGTCTGAGTTACTCCAACGACGATATCCTCGAGTTTTCAAATAAATTTCGCAGAGTGACGAGGCATTTGGCTACCTTAAGAGAGTCATAGTTACTCCTGCCGGCTCCTCCCATTTCTTTAGGCCTTTATCATTCTTGCTATGGTCAGTCCTACAGAACCGATATGCCACTGTATGTCCACCTTAACGTCGTCACAGTCATCCCACTACGAGTCTCTCGAGTTAGCAAATGTACTTCGCCGGATGACCAGGCATTTGGTTACCTTAAGAGAGTCATAGTTACTGCAGCCAGATGCTCCCCTTCCTTTGAATCTTTCCTCTCTTTAATTCGTACTGTGGAGTGTCCAATCAGAAGCGAAATGCTGTAACTTGTCCACCTCAACGTTGTCTGAGTTACTCCAACGACGATATCCACGAGTTTTCAAATAAATTTCGCAGAGTGACGAGGCATTTGGCTACCTTTAGAGAGTCATAGTTACTGCTGCCCGCTGCTCCCCCTTCTGTGAATCTTTCCTCTCTTTAATTCGTGTTGCGGCCAGACCTGCAGAAGCGAAATGGTACAGCATGTCCACGTTAACGTTGTCTGAGTTACTCCAACGACGATATCCTCGAGTTTTCAAATAAATTTCGCAGAGTAACGAGGCATTTGGCTACCTTAAGAGAGTCATAGTTACTCCTGCCGGCCGCTCCCATTTCTTTAGGCCTTTATCATTCTTGCTATGGCCAGTCCTACAGAACCGATATGCCACTGTATGTCTACCTTAACGTCGTAACAGTTATTCCCACTACGAGTTTCTCGAGTTTGCAAAAGTACTTCGCCGTATGACGAGGCTTTTGGCTACCTTAAGAGAGTCATAGTTACTGCAGCCAGATGCTCCCCTTCCTCTGAATCTTTCCTCTCTTTAGTTCGTACTGCGGAATGTCCAATCAGAAGCGAAATGCTGCAACTTGTCCACCTTAACGTAGTCTGAGTTACTCCAACGACGATATCCACGAGTTTTCAAATTAATTTCGCAGAGTGACGAGGCATTTGGCTACCTTAAGAGAGTCATAGTTACTGCTGCCCGCTGCTCCCCCTTCTTTGAATCTTTCCTTTCTCTAATTCGTATTGCGGCCAGTCCTGCAGAAGCGAAATGGTACAGCATGTCCACGTTAACGTTGTCTGAGTTACTCCAACGACGATATCCTCGAGTTTTCAAATAAATTTCGCAGACTAACGAGGCATTTGGCTACCTTAAGAGAGTCATAGTTACTCCTGCCGGCTGCTTTAATTTCTTTAGGCCTTTATCATTCTTGCTATGGCCAGTCCTACAGAACCGATATGCCACTGTATGTCCACCTTAACGTCGTCACAGTCATTCCCACTACGAGTCTCTCGAGTTAGCAAATGTACTTCGCCGGATGACCAGGCATTTGGTTACCTTAAGAGAGTCATAGTTACTGCAGCCAAATGCTCCCCTTCCTTTGAATCTTTCCTCTCTTTAATTCGTACTGTGGAATGTCCAATCAGAAGCGAAATGCTGCAACTTGTCCACCTTAACGTTGTCTGAGTTACTCCAACGACGATATCCACGAGTTTTCAAATAAATTTCGCAGAGTGACGAGGCATTTGGCTACCTTAAGAGAGTCATAGTTACTGCTGCCCGCTGCTCCCCCTTCTTTGAATCTTTCCTCTCTTTGATTCGTATTGCGGCCAGTCCTGCAGAAGCGAAATGGTACAGCATGTCCACCTTCACGTTGTCTGAGTTACTCCAACGACGATATCCTCGAGTTTTCAAATAAGTTTCGCAGAGTGACGAGGCATTTGGCTACCTTAAGAGAGTCATAGTTACTCCTGCCGGCTCCTCCCATTTCTTTAGGCCTTTATCATTCTTGCTATGGCCAGTCCTACAGAACCCATATGAAACTGTATGTCCACCATAAAGTCGTCACAGTTAGTCCCACTACGAGATTCTCGAGTTAGCAAATGTACCTCGCCTGATGACGAGGCATTTGGCTTCCTCAAGAGAGTCATAGTTACTGCAGCCAGATGCTCCCCTTCCTCTGAATCTTTCCTCTCTTTAGTTCGTACTGCGGAATGTCCAATCAGATGCGAAATGCTGCAACTTGTCCACCTTAACGTTGTCTGAGTTACTCCAACGACGATATCCACGAGTTTTCAAATAAATTTCGCAGAGTGACGAGGCATTTGGCTACCTTAAGAGAGTCATAGTTGCTGCTGCCCGCTGCTCCCCCTTCTTTGAATCTTTCCTCTCTTTGATTCGTATTGCGGCCAGTCCTGCAGAAGCGAAATGGTACAGCATGTCCACCTTAACGTTGTCTGAGTTACTCCAACGACGATATCCTCGAGTTTTCAAATAAATTTCGCAGAGTGACGAAGCATTTGGCTACCTTAAGAGAGTCATAGTTACTCCTGCCGGCTCCTCCCATTTCTTTAGGCCTTTGTCATTCTTGCTATGGTCAGTCCTACAGAACCGATATGCCACTGTATGTCTACCTCAACGTCGTCACAGTTATTCCCACTACGAGTTTCTCGAGTTTGCAAAAGTACTTCGCCGTATGACGAGGCTTTTGGCTACCTTAAGAGAGTCATAGATACTGCAGCCAGATGCTCCCCTTCCTTTGAAACTTTCCTCTCTTTAATTCGTACTGCGGAATGTCCAATCAGAAGCGAAATGCTGCAACTTGTCCACCTTCACGTTGTCTGAGTTACTCCAACGACGATATCGACGAGTTTTCAAATAAATTTCGCAGAGTGACAAGGCATTTGGCTACCTTAAGTGAGTCATAGTTACTGCTGCCCGCTGCTCCCCCTTCTTTGAATCTTTCCTTTCTTTAATTCGTATTGCCTTCAGTCCTGCAGAAGCGAAATGGTACAGCATGTCCACGTTAACGTTGTCTGAGTTACTCCAACGACGATATCCTCGAGTTTTTAAATAAATTCCGCAGAGTGACGAGGCATTTGGCTATCTTAAGAGAGTCATAGTTACTCCTGCCGGCTGCTTTAATTTCTTTAGGCCTTTATCATTCTTGCTATGGCCAGTCCTACAGAACCGATATGCCACTGTATGTCTACCTTAACGTCGTAACAGTTATTCCCACTACGAGTTTCTCGAGTTTGCAAAAGTACTTCGCCGTATGACGAGGCTTTTGGCTACCTTAAGAGAGTCATAGTTACTGCAGCCAGATGCTCCCCTTCCTCTGAATCTTTCCTCTCTTTAGTTCGTACTGCGGAATGTCCAATCAGAAGCGAAATGCTGCAACTTGTCCACCTTAACGTAGTCTGAGTTACTCCAACGACGATATCCACGAGTTTTCAAATTAATTTCGCAGAGTGACAAGGCATTTGGCTACCTTAAGTGAGTCATAGTTACTGCTGCCCGCTGCTCCCCCTTCTTTGAATCTTTCCTCTCTTTGATTCGTATTGCGGCCAGTCCTGCAGAAGCGAAATGGTACAGCATGTCCACGTTAACGTTGTCTGAGTTACTCCAACGACGATATCCTCGAGTTTTCAAATAAATTTCGCAGAGTGACGAAGCATTTGGCTACCTTAAGAGAGTCATAGTTACTCCTGCCGGCTCCTCCCATTTCTTTAGGCCTTTGTCATTCTTGCTATGGTCAGTCCTACAGAACCGATATGCCACTGTATGTCTACCTCAACGTCGTCACAGTTATTCCCACTACGAGTTTCTCGAGTTTGCAAAAGTACTTCGCCGTATGACGAGGCTTTTGGCTACCTTAAGAGAGTCATAGATACTGCAGCCAGATGCTCCCCTTCCTTTGAAACTTTCCTCTCTTTAATTCGTACTGCGGAATGTCCAATCAGAAGCGAAATGCTGCAACTTGTCCACCTTCACGTTGTCTGAGTTACTCCAACGACGATATCCACGAGTTTTCAAATAAATTTCGCAGAGTGACAAGGCATTTGGCTACCTTAAGTGAGTCATAGTTACTGCTGCCCGCTGCTCCCCCTTCTTTGAATCTTTCCTTTCTTTAATTCGTATTGCGGCCAGTCCTGCAGAAGCGAAATGGTACAGCATGTCCACGTTAACGTTGTCTGAGTTACTCCAACGACGATATCCTCGAGTTTTTAAATAAATTCCGCAGAGTGACGAGGCATTTGGCTATCTTAAGAGAGTCATAGTTACTCCTGCCGGCTGCTTTAATTTCTTTAGGCCTTTATCATTCTTGCTATGGCCAGTATTACAGAACCGATATGCCACTGTATGTCCACCTTAACGTCGTCACAGTCATTCCCACTACGAGTCTCTCGAGTTAGCAAATGTACTTCGCCGGATGACCAGGCAATTGGTTACCTTAAGAGAGTCATAGTTACTGCAGCCAGATGCTCCCCTTCCTTTGAATCTTTCCTCTCTTTAATTCGTACTGTGGAGTGTCCAATCAGAAGCGAAATGCTGCAACTTGTCCACCTTAACGTTGTCTGAGTTACTCCAACGACGATATCCACGAGTTTTCAAATAAATTTCGCAGAGTGACGAGGCATTTGGCTACCTTTAGAGAGTCATAGTTACTGCTGCCCGCTGCTCCCCCTTCTTTGAATCTTTCCTCTCTTTAATTCGTGTTGCGGCCAGTCCTGCAGAAGCGAAATGGTACAGCATGTCCACGTTAACGTTGTCTGAGTTACTCCAACGACGATATCCTCGAGTTTTCAAATAAATTTCGCAGAGTAACGAGGCATTTGGCTACCTTAAGAGAGTCATAGTTACTCCTGCCGGCCGCTCCCATTTCTTTAGGCCTTTATCATTCTTGCTATGGCCAGTCCTACAGAACCGATATGCCACTGTATGTCTACCTTAACGTCGTAACAGTTATTCCCACTACGAGTTTCTCGAGTTTGCAAAAGTACTTCGCCGTATGACGAGGCTTTTGGCTACCTTAAGAGATTCATAGTTACTGCAGCCAGATGCTCCCCTTCCTCTGAATCTTTCCTCTCTTTAGTTCGTACTGCGGAATGTCCAATCAGAAGCGAAATGCTGCAACTTGTCCACCTTAACGTTGTCTGAGTTACTCCAACGACGATATCCACTAGTTTTCAAATTAATTTCGCAGAGTGTCGAGGCATTTGGCTACCTTAAGAGAGTCATAGTTACTGCTGCCCGCTGCTCCCCCTTCTTTGAATCTTTCCTTTCTCTAATTCGTATTGCGGCCAGTCCTGCAGAAGCGAAATGGTACAGCATGTCCACCTTAACGTTGTCTGAGTTACTCCAACGACGATATCCTCGAGTTTTCAAATAAATTTCGCAGACTAACGAGGCATTTGGCTACCTTAAGAGAGTCATAGTTACTCCTGCCGGCTGCTTTAATTTCTTTAGGCCTTTATCATTCTTGCTATGGCCAGTCCTACAGAACCGATATGCCACTGTATGTCCACCTTAACGTCGTCACAGTCATTCCCACTACGAGTCTCTCGAGTTAGCAAATGTACTTCGCCGGATGACCAGGCATTTGGTTACCTTAAGAGAGTCATAGTTACTGTAGCCAAATGCTCCCCTTCCTTTGAATCTTTCCTCTCTTTAATTCGTACTGTGGAATGTCCAATCAGAAGCGAAATGCTGCAACTTGTCCACCTTAACGTTGTCTGAGTTACTCCAACGACGATATCCACGAATTTTCAAATAAATTTCGCAGAGTGACGAGGCATTTGGCTACCTTTAGAGAGTCATAGTTACTGCTGCCCGCTGCTCCCCCTTCTTTGAATCTTTCCTCTCTTTAATTCGAGTTGCGGCCAGTCCTGCAGAAGCGAAATGGTACAGCATGTCCACGTTAACGTTGTCTGAGTTACTCCAACGACGATATCCTCGAGTTTTCAAATAAATTTCGCAGAGTAACGAGGCATTTGGCGACCTTAAGAGAGTCATAGTTACTCCTGCCGGCCGCTCCCATTTCTTTAGGCCTTTATCATTCTTGCTATGGCCAGTCCTACAGAACCCATATGCCACTGTATGTCCACCATAAAGTCGTCACAGTTAGTCCCACTACGAGATTCTCGAGTTAGCAAATGTACCTCGCCTGATGACGAGGCATTTGGCTTCCTTAAGAGAGTCATAGTTACTGCAGCCAGATGCTCCCCTTCCTCTGAATCTTTCCTCTCTTTAGTTCGTACTGCGGAATGTCCAATCAGATGCGAAATGCTGCAACTTGTCCACCTTAACGTTGTCTGAGTTACTCCAACGACGATATCCACGAGTTTTCAAATAAATTTCGCAGAGTGACGAGGCATTTGGCTACCTTAAGAGAGTCATAGTTACTGCTGCCCGCTGCTCCCCCTTCTTTGAATCTTTCCTCTCTTTGATTCGTATTGCGGCCAGTCCTGCAGAAGCGAAATGGTACAGCATGTCCACCTTAACGTTGTCTGAGTTACTCCAACGACGATATCCTCGAGTTTTCAAATAAATTTCGCAGAGTGACGAAGCATTTGGCTACCTTAAGAGAGTCATAGTTACTCCTGCCGGCTCCTCCCATTTCTTTAGGCCTTTGTCATTCTTGCTATGGTCAGTCCTACAGAACCGATATGCCACTGTATGTCTACCTCAACGTCGTCACAGTTATTCCCACTACGAGTTTCTCGAGTTTGCAAAAGTACTTCGCCGTATGACGAGGCTTTTGGCTACCTTAAGAGAGTCATAGATACTGCAGCCAGATGCTCCCCTTCCTTTGAAACTTTCCTCTCCTTAATTCGTACTGCGGAATGTCCAATCAGAAGCGAAATGCTGCAACTTGTCCACCTTCACGTTGTCTGAGTTACTCCAACGACGATATCGACGAGTTTTCAAATAAATTTCGCAGAGTGACAAGGCATTTGGCTACCTTAAGTGAGTCATAGTTACTGCTGCCCGCTGATCCCCCTTCTTTGAATCTTTCCTTTCTTTAATTCGTATTGCGGCCAGTCCTGCAGAAGCGAAATGGTACAGCATGTCCACGTTAACGTTGTCTGAGTTACTCCAACGACGATATCCTCGAGTTTTTAAATAAATTCCGCAGAGTGACGAGGCATTTGGCTATATTAAGAGAGTCATAGTTACTCCTGCCGGCTGCTTTAATTTCTTTAGGCCTTTATCATTCTTGCTATGGCCAGTCCTACAGAACCGATATGCCACTGTATGTCCACCTTAACGTCGTCACAGTCATTCCCACTACGAGTCTCTCGAGTTAGCAAATGTACTTCGCCGGATGACCAGGCATTTGGTTACCTTAAGAGAGTCATAGTTACTGCAGCCAGATGCTCCCCTTCCTTTGAATCTTTCCTCTCTTTAATTCGTACTGTGGAGTGTCCAATCAGAAGCGAAATGCTGCAACTTGTCCACCTTAACGTTGTCTGAGTTACTCCAACGACGATATCCACGAGTTTTCAAATAAATTTCGCAGAGTGACGAGGCATTTGGCTACCTTTAGAGAGTTATAGTTACTGCTGCCCGCTGCTCCCCCTTCTTTGAATCTTTCCTCTCTTTAATTCGTGTTGCGGCCAGTCCTGCAGAAGCGAAATGGTACAGCATGTCCACGTTAACGTTGTCTGAGTTACTCCAACGACGATATCCTCGAGTTTTCAAATAAATTTCGCAGAGTAACGAGGCATTTGGCTACCTTAAGAGAGTCATAGTTACTCCTGCCGGCCGCTCCCATTTCTTTAGGCCTTTATCATTCTTGCTATGGCCAGTCCTACAGAACCGATATGCCACTGTATGTCTACCTTAACGTCGTAACAGTTATTCCCACTACGAGTTTCTCGAGTTTGCAAAAGTACTTCGCCGTATGACGAGGCTTTTGGCTACCTTAAGAGAGTCATAGTTACTGCAGCCAGATGCTCCCCTTCCTCTGAATCTTTCCTCTCTTTAGTTCGTACTGCGGAATGTCCAATCAGAAGCGAAATGCTGCAACTTGTCCACCTTAACGTTGTCTGAGTTACTCCAACGACGATATCCACGAGTTTTCAAATTAATTTCGCAGAGTGACGAGGCATTTGGCTACCTTAAGAGAGTCATAGTTACTGCTGCCCGCTGCTCCCCCTTCTTTGAATCTTTCCTTTCTTTAATTCGTATTGCGGCCAGTCCTGCAGAAGCGAAATGGTACAGCATGTCCACCTTAACGTTGTCTGAGTTACTCCAACGACGATATCCTCGAGTTTTCAAATAAATTTCGCAGACTAACGAGGCATTTGGCTACCTTAAGAGAGTCATAGTTACTCCTGCCGGCTGCTTTAATTTCTTTAGGCCTTTATCATTCTTGCTATGGCCAGTCCTACAGAACCGATATGCCACTGTATGTCCACCTTAACGTCGTCACAGTCATTCCCACTACGAGTCTCTCGAGTTAGCAAATGTACTTCGCCGGATGACCAGGCATTTGGTTACCTTAAGAGAGTCATAGTTACTGCAGCCAAATGCTCCCCTTCCTTTGAATCTTTCCTCTCTTTAATTCGTACTGTGGAATGTCCAATCAGAAGCGAAATGCTGCAACTTGTCCACCTTAACGTTGTCTGAGTTACTCCAACGACGATATCCACGAGTTTTCAAATAAATTTCGCAGAGTGACGAGGCATTTGGCTACCTTTAGAGAGTCATAGTTACTGCTGCCCGCTGCTCCCCCTTCTTTGAATCTTTCCTCTCTTTAATTCGAGTTGCGGCCAGTCCTGCAGAAGCGAAATGGTACAGCATGTCCACGTTAACGTTGTCTGAGTTACTCCAACGACGATATCCTCGAGTTTTCAAATAAATTTCGCAGAGTAACGAGGCATTTGGCTACCTTAAGAGAGTCATAGTTACTCCTGCCGGCCGCTCCCATTTCTTTAGGCCTTTATCATTCTTGCTATGGCCAGTCCTACAGAACCCATATGAAACTGTATGTCCACCATAAAGTCGTCACAGTTAGTCCCACTACGAGATTCTCGAGTTAGCAAATGTACCTCGCCTGATGACGAGGCATTTGGCTTCCTTAAGAGAGTCATAGTTACTGCAGCCAGATGCTCCCCTTCCTCTGAATCTTTCCTATCTTTAGTTCGTACTGCGGAATGTCCAATCAGATGCGAAATGCTGCAACTTGTCCACCTTAACGTTGTCTGAGTTACTCCAACGACGATATCCACGAGTTTTCAAATAAATTTCGCAGAGTGACGAGGCATTTGGCTACCTTAAGAGAGTCATAGTTACTGCTGCCCGCTGCTCCCCCTTCTTTGAATCTTTCCTCTCTTTGATTCGTATTGCGGCCAGTCCTGCAGAAGCGAAATGGTACAGCATGTCCACGTTAACGTTGTCTGAGTTACTCCAACGACGATATCCTCGAGTTTTCAAATAAATTTCGCAGAGTGACGAAGCATTTGGCTACCTTAAGAGAGTCATAGTTACTCCTGCCGGCTCCTCCCATTTCTTTAGGCCTTTGTCATTCTTGCTATGGTCAGTCCTACAGAACCGATATGCCACTGTATGTCTACCTCAACGTCGTCACAGTTATTCCCACTACGAGTTTCTCGAGTTTGCAAAAGTACTTCGCCGTATGACGAGGCTTTTGGCTACCTTAAGAGAGTCATAGATACTGCAGCCAGATGCTCCCCTTCCTTTGAAACTTTCCTCTCTTTAATTCGTACTGCGGAATGTCCAATCAGAAGCGAAATGCTGCAACTTGTC
This sequence comes from Schistocerca americana, assembly GCF_021461395.2. Lineage (NCBI taxonomy): Eukaryota > Metazoa > Arthropoda > Insecta > Orthoptera > Acrididae > Schistocerca > Schistocerca americana. The sequence goes on along the minus strand of NC_060127.1, from coordinate 213,911,904 downwards.
CACCTTCACGTTGTCTGAGTTACTCCAACGACGATATCCACGAGTTTTCAAATAAATTTCGCAGAGTGACAAGGCATTTGGCTACCTTAAGTGAGTCATAGTTACTGCTGCCCGCTGCTCCCCCTTCTTTGAATCTTTCCTTTCTTTAATTCGTATTGCGGCCAGTCCTGCAGAAGCGAAATGGTACAGCATGTCCACGTTAACGTTGTCTGAGTTACTCCAACGACGATATCCTCGAGTTTTTAAATAAATTCCGCAGAGTGACGAGGCATTTGGCTATCTTAAGAGAGTCATAGTTACTCCTGCCGGCTGCTTTAATTTCTTTAGGCCTTTATCATTCTTGCTATGGCCAGTATTACAGAACCGATATGCCACTGTATGTCCACCTTAACGTCGTCACAGTCATTCCCACTACGAGTCTCTCGAGTTAGCAAATGTACTTCGCCGGATGACCAGGCAATTGGTTACCTTAAGAGAGTCATAGTTACTGCAGCCAGATGCTCCCCTTCCTTTGAATCTTTCCTCTCTTTAATTCGTACTGTGGAGTGTCCAATCAGAAGCGAAATGCTGCAACTTGTCCACCTTAACGTTGTCTGAGTTACTCCAACGACGATATCCACGAGTTTTCAAATAAATTTCGCAGAGTGACGAGGCATTTGGCTACCTTTAGAGAGTCATAGTTACTGCTGCCCGCTGCTCCCCCTTCTTTGAATCTTTCCTCTCTTTAATTCGTGTTGCGGCCAGTCCTGCAGAAGCGAAATGGTACAGCATGTCCACGTTAACGTTGTCTGAGTTACTCCAACGACGATATCCTCGAGTTTTCAAATAAATTTCGCAGAGTAACGAGGCATTTGGCTACCTTAAGAGAGTCATAGTTACTCCTGCCGGCCGCTCCCATTTCTTTAGGCCTTTATCATTCTTGCTATGGCCAGTCCTACAGAACCGATATGCCACTGTATGTCTACCTTAACGTCGTAACAGTTATTCCCACTACGAGTTTCTCGAGTTTGCAAAAGTACTTCGCCGTATGACGAGGCTTTTGGCTACCTTAAGAGAGTCATAGTTACTGCAGCCAGATGCTCCCCTTCCTCTGAATCTTTCCTCTCTTTAGTTCGTACTGCGGAATGTCCAATCAGAAGCGAAATGCTGCAACTTGTCCACCTTAACGTTGTCTGAGTTACTCCAACGACGATATCCACTAGTTTTCAAATTAATTTCGCAGAGTGACGAGGCATTTGGCTACCTTAAGAGAGTCATAGTTACTGCTGCCCGCTGCTCCCCCTTCTTTGAATCTTTCCTTTCTCTAATTCGTATTGCGGCCAGTCCTGCAGAAGCGAAATGGTACAGCATGTCCACCTTAACGTTGTCTGAGTTACTCCAACGACGATATCCTCGAGTTTTCAAATAAATTTCGCAGACTAACGAGGCATTTGGCTACCTTAAGAGAGTCATAGTTACTCCTGCCGGCTGCTTTAATTTCTTTAGGCCTTTATCATTCTTGCTATGGCCAGTCCTACAGAACCGATATGCCACTGTATGTCCACCTTAACGTCGTCACAGTCATTCCCACTACGAGTCTCTCGAGTTAGCAAATGTACTTCGCCGGATGACCAGGCATTTGGTTACCTTAAGAGAGTCATAGTTACTGCAGCCAAATGCTCCCCTTCCTTTGAATCTTTCCTCTCTTTAATTCGTACTGTGGAATGTCCAATCAGAAGCGAAATGCTGCAACTTGTCCACCTTAACGTTGTCTGAGTTACTCCAACGACGATATCCACGAATTTTCAAATAAATTTCGCAGAGTGACGAGGCATTTGGCTACCTTTAGAGAGTCATAGTTACTGCTGCCCGCTGCTCCCCCTTCTTTGAATCTTTCCTCTCTTTAATTCGAGTTGCGGCCAGTCCTGCAGAAGCGAAATGGTACAGCATGTCCACGTTAACGTTGTCTGAGTTACTCCAACGACGATATCCTCGAGTTTTCAAATAAATTTCGCAGAGTAACGAGGCATTTGGCGACCTTAAGAGAGTCATAGTTACTCCTGCCGGCCGCTCCCATTTCTTTAGGCCTTTATCATTCTTGCTATGGCCAGTCCTACAGAACCCATATGCCACTGTATGTCCACCATAAAGTCGTCACAGTTAGTCCCACTACGAGATTCTCGAGTTAGCAAATGTACCTCGCCTGATGACGAGGCATTTGGCTTCCTTAAGAGAGTCATAGTTACTGCAGCCAGATGCTCCCCTTCCTCTGAATCTTTCCTCTCTTTAGTTCGTACTGCGGAATGTCCAATCAGATGCGAAATGCTGCAACTTGTCCACCTTAACGTTGTCTGAGTTACTCCAACGACGATATCCACGAGTTTTCAAATAAATTTCGCAGAGTGACGAGGCATTTGGCTACCTTAAGAGAGTCATAGTTACTGCTGCCCGCTGCTCCCCCTTCTTTGAATCTTTCCTCTCTTTGATTCGTATTGCGGCCAGTCCTGCAGAAGCGAAATGGTACAGCATGTCCACGTTAACGTTGTCTGAGTTACTCCAACGACGATATCCTCGAGTTTTCAAATAAATTTCGCAGAGTGACGAAGCATTTGGCTACCTTAAGAGAGTCATAGTTACTCCTGCCGGCTCCTCCCATTTCTTTAGGCCTTTGTCATTCTTGCTATGGTCAGTCCTACAGAACCGATATGCCACTGTATGTCTACCTCAACGTCGTCACAGTTAGTCCCACTACGAGTTTCTCGAGTTTGCAAAAGTACTTCGCCGTATGACGAGGCTTTTGGCTACCTTAAGAGAGTCATAGATACTGCAGCCAGATGCTCCCCTTCCTTTGAAACTTTCCTCTCCTTAATTCGTACTGCGGAATGTCCAATCAGAAGCGAAATGCTGCAACTTGTCCACCTTCACGTTGTCTGAGTTACTCCAACGACGATATCGACGAGTTTTCAAATAAATTTCGCAGAGTGACAAGGCATTTGGCTACCTTAAGTGAGTCATAGTTACTGCTGCCCGCTGCTCCCCCTTCTTTGAATCTTTCCTTTCTTTAATTCGTATTGCGGCCAGTCCTGCAGAAGCGAAATGGTACAGCATGTCCACGTTAACGTTGTCTGAGTTACTCCAACGACGATATCCTCGAGTTTTTAAATAAATTCCGCAGAGTGACGAGGCATTTGGCTATATTAAGAGAGTCATAGTTACTCCTGCCGGCTGCTTTAATTTCTTTAGGCCTTTATCATTCTTGCTATGGCCAGTCCTACAGAACCGATATGCCACTGTATGTCCACCTTAACGTCGTCACAGTCATTCCCACTACGAGTCTCTCGAGTTAGCAAATGTACTTCGCCGGATGACCAGGCATTTGGTTACCTTAAGAGAGTCATAGTTACTGCAGCCAGATGCTCCCCTTCCTTTGAATCTTTCCTCTCTTTAATTCGTACTGTGGAGTGTCCAATCAGAAGCGAAATGCTGCAACTTGTCCACCTTAACGTTGTCTGAGTTACTCCAACGACGATATCCACGAGTTTTCAAATAAATTTCGCAGAGTGACGAGGCATTTGGCTACCTTTAGAGAGTTATAGTTACTGCTGCCCGCTGCTCCCCCTTCTTTGAATCTTTCCTCTCTTTAATTCGTGTTGCGGCCAGTCCTGCAGAAGCGAAATGGTACAGCATGTCCACGTTAACGTTGTCTGAGTTACTCCAACGACGATATCCTCGAGTTTTCAAATAAATTTCGCAGAGTAACGAGGCATTTGGCTACCTTAAGAGAGTCATAGTTACTCCCGCCGGCCGCTCCCATTTCTTTAGGCCTTTATCATTCTTGCTATGGCCAGTCCTACAGAACCGATATGCCACTGTATGTCTACCTTAACGTCGTAACAGTTATTCCCACTACGAGTTTCTCGAGTTTGCAAAAGTACTTCGCCGTATGACGAGGCTTTTGGCTACCTTAAGAGAGTCATAGTTACTGCAGCCAAATGCTCCCCTTCCTTTGAATCTTTCCTCTCTTTAATTCGTACTGTGGAATGTCCAATCAGAAGCGAAATGCTGCAACTTGTCCACCTTAACGTTGTCTGAGTTACTCCAACGACGATATCCACGAATTTTCAAATAAATTTCGCAGAGTGACGAGGCATTTGGCTACCTTTAGAGAGTCATAGTTACTGCTGCCCGCTGCTCCCCCTTCTTTGAATCTTTCCTCTCTTTAATTCGAGTTGCGGCCAGTCCTGCAGAAGCGAAATGGTACAGCATGTCCACGTTAACGTTGTCTGAGTTACTCCAACGACGATATCCTCGAGTTTTCAAATAAATTTCGCAGAGTAACGAGGCATTTGGCGACCTTAAGAGAGTCATAGTTACTCCTGCCGGCCGCTCCCATTTCTTTAGGCCTTTATCATTCTTGCTATGGCCAGTCCTACAGAACCCATATGCCACTGTATGTCCACCATAAAGTCGTCACAGTTAGTCCCACTACGAGATTCTCGAGTTAGCAAATGTACCTCGCCTGATGACGAGGCATTTGGCTTCCTTAAGAGAGTCATAGTTACTGCAGCCAGATGCTCCCCTTCCTCTGAATCTTTCCTCTCTTTAGTTCGTACTGCGGAATGTCCAATCAGATGCGAAATGCTGCAACTTGTCCACCTTAACGTTGTCTGAGTTACTCCAACGACGATATCCACGAGTTTTCAAATAAATTTCGCAGAGTGACGAGGCATTTGGCTACCTTAAGAGAGTCATAGTTACTGCTGCCCGCTGCTCCCCCTTCTTTGAATCTTTCCTCTCTTTGATTCGTATTGCGGCCAGTCCTGCAGAAGCGAAATGGTACAGCATGTCCACGTTAACGTTGTCTGAGTTACTCCAACGACGATATCCTCGAGTTTTCAAATAAATTTCGCAGAGTGACGAAGCATTTGGCTACCTTAAGAGAGTCATAGTTACTCCTGCCGGCTCCTCCCATTTCTTTAGGCCTTTGTCATTCTTGCTATGGTCAGTCCTACAGAACCGATATGCCACTGTATGTCTACCTCAACGTCGTCACAGTTATTCCCACTACGAGTTTCTCGAGTTTGCAAAAGTACTTCGCCGTATGACGAGGCTTTTGGCTACCTTAAGAGAGTCATAGATACTGCAGCCAGATGCTCCCCTTCCTTTGAAACTTTCCTCTCCTTAATTCGTACTGCGGAATGTCCAATCAGAAGCGAAATGCTGCAACTTGTCCACCTTCACGTTGTCTGAGTTACTCCAACGACGATATCGACGAGTTTTCAAATAAATTTCGCAGAGTGACAAGGCATTTGGCTACCTTAAGTGAGTCATAGTTACTGCTGCCCGCTGCTCCCCCTTCTTTGAATCTTTCCTTTCTTTAATTCGTATTGCGGCCAGTCCTGCAGAAGCGAAATGGTACAGCATGTCCACGTTAACGTTGTCTGAGTTACTCCAACGACGATATCCTCGAGTTTTTAAATAAATTCCGCAGAGTGACGAGGCATTTGGCTATATTAAGAGAGTCATAGTTACTCCTGCCGGCTGCTTTAATTTCTTTAGGCCTTTATCATTCTTGCTATGGCCAGTCCTACAGAACCGATATGCCACTGTATGTCCACCTTAACGTCGTCACAGTCATTCCCACTACGAGTCTCTCGAGTTAGCAAATGTACTTCGCCGGATGACCAGGCATTTGGTTACCTTAAGAGAGTCATAGTTACTGCAGCCAGATGCTCCCCTTCCTTTGAATCTTTCCTCTCTTTAATTCGTACTGTGGAGTGTCCAATCAGAAGCGAAATGCTGCAACTTGTCCACCTTAACGTTGTCTGAGTTACTCCAACGACGATATCCACGAGTTTTCAAATTAATTTCGCAGAGTGACGAGGCATTTGGCTACCTTAAGAGAGTCATAGTTACTGCTGCCCGCTGCTCCCCCTTCTTTGAATCTTTCCTTTCTTTAATTCGTATTGCGGCCAGTCCTGCAGAAGCGAAATGGTACAGCATGTCCACCTTAACGTTGTCTGAGTTACTCCAACGACGATATCCTCGAGTTTTCAAATAAATTTCGCAGACTAACGAGGCATTTGGCTACCTTAAGAGAGTCATAGTTACTCCTGCCGGCTGCTTTAATTTCTTTAGGCCTTTATCATTCTTGCTATGGCCAGTCCTACAGAACCGATATGCCACTGTATGTCCACCTTAACGTCGTCACAGTCATTCCCACTACGAGTCTCTCGAGTTAGCAAATGTACTTCGCCGGATGACCAGGCATTTGGTTACCTTAAGAGAGTCATAGTTACTGCAGCCAAATGCTCCCCTTCCTTTGAATCTTTCCTCTCTTTAATTCGTACTGTGGAATGTCCAATCAGAAGCGAAATGCTGCAACTTGTCCACCTTAACGTTGTCTGAGTTACTCCAACGACGATATCCACGAATTTTCAAATAAATTTCGCAGAGTGACGAGGCATTTGGCTACCTTTAGAGAGTCATAGTTACTGCTGCCCGCTGCTCCCCCTTCTTTGAATCTTTCCTCTCTTTAATTCGAGTTGCGGCCAGTCCTGCAGAAGCGAAATGGTACAGCATGTCCACGTTAACGTTGTCTGAGTTACTCCAACGACGATATCCTCGAGTTTTCAAATAAATTTCGCAGAGTAACGAGGCATTTGGCGACCTTAAGAGAGTCATAGTTACTCCTGCCGGCCGCTCCCATTTCTTTAGGCCTTTATCATTCTTGCTATGGCCAGTCCTACAGAACCCATATGCCACTGTATGTCCACCATAAAGTCGTCACAGTTAGTCCCACTACGAGATTCTCGAGTTAGCAAATGTACCTCGCCTGATGACGAGGCATTTGGCTTCCTTAAGAGAGTCATAGTTACTGCAGCCAGATGCTCCCCTTCCTCTGAATCTTTCCTCTCTTTAGTTCGTACTGCGGAATGTCCAATCAGATGCGAAATGCTGCAACTTGTCCACCTTAACGTTGTCTGAGTTACTCCAACGACGATATCCACGAGTTTTCAAATAAATTTCGCAGAGTGACGAGGCATTTGGCTACCTTAAGAGAGTCATAGTTACTGCTGCCCGCTGCTCCCCCTTCTTTGAATATTTCCTCTCTTTGATTCGTATTGCGGCCAGTCCTGCAGAAGCGAAATGGTACAGCATGTCCACGTTAACGTTGTCTGAGTTACTCCAACGACGATATCCTCGAGTTTTCAAATAAATTTCGCAGAGTGACGAGGCATTTGGCTACCTTAAGAGAGTCATAGTTACTCCTGCCGGCTCCTCCCATTTCTTTAGGCCTTTGTCATTCTTGCTATGGTCAGTCCTACAGAACCGATATGCCACTGTATGTCTACCTCAACGTCGTCACAGTTATTCCCACTACGAGTTTCTCGAGTTTGCAAAAGTACTTCGCCGTATGACGAGGCTTTTGGCTACCTTAAGAGAGTCATAGATACTGCAGCCAGATGCACCCCTTCCTTTGAAACTTTCCTCTCTTTAATTCGTACTGCGGAATGTCCAATCAGAAGCGAAATGCTGCAACTTGTCCACCTTCACGTTGTCTGAGTTACTCCAACGACGATATCGACGAGTTTTCAAATAAATTTCGCAGAGTGACAAGGCATTTGGCTACCTTAAGAGAGTCATAGTTACTGCTGCCCGCTGCTCCCCCTTCTTTGAATCTTTCCTTTCTTTAATTCGTATTGCGGCCAGTCCTGCAGAAGCGAAATGGTACAGCATGTCCACGTTAACGTTGTCTGAGTTACTCCAACGACGATATCCTCGAGTTTTTAAATAAATTCCGCAGAGTGACGAGGCATTTGGCTATCTTAAGAGAGTCATAGTTACTCCTGCCGGCTGCTTTAATTTCTTTAGGCCTTTATCATTCTTGCTATGGCCAGTCCTACAGAACCGATAAGCAACTGTATGTCCACCTTAACGTCGTCACAGTTACTCCCACTACGAGTTTCTCGAGTTAGCAAATGTACTTCGACGGATGACGAGGCATTTGGCTACCATAAGTGAGTCATAGGTACTGCAGTTAGATGCTCCCCTTCCTTTGAATCTTTCCTCTCTCTAATTCGTACTGCGGAATGTCCAAGCAGAAGCGAAATGCTGCAACTTGTCCACCTTAACGTTGTCTGAGTTACTCCAACGACGATATCGACGAGTTTTCAAATAAATTTCGCAGAGTGACGAGGCATTTGGCTACCTTAAGAGAGTCATAGGTACTGCTGCCCGCTGCTCCCCCTTCTTTGAATCTTTCCTTTCTTTAATTCGTATTGCTGCCAGTAATGCAGAAGCGAAATGGTACAGCATGTCCACCTTAACGTTGTCTGAGTTACTCCAACGACGATATCCTCGGGTTTTCAAATAAACTTCGCAGAGTGACGAGGCATTTGGCTACCTTAAGAGAGTCATAGTTACTCCTGCCGGCTGCTCCCATTTCTTTAGGCCTTTATCATTCTTGCTATGGCCAGTCCTACAGAACCGATATGCCACTGTATGTCCACCTTAACGTCGTCACAGTCATTCCCACTACGAGTCTCTCGAGTTAGCAAATGTACTTCGCCTGATGACGAGGCATTTGGCTACTTTAAGAGGGTCATAGGTACTGCAGCCAGATGCTCCCCTTCTTTTGAATCTTTCCTCTCTTTAATTTGTACTGCGGTATGTCCAATCAGAAGCGAAATGCTGCAACTTGTCCACCTTAACGTTGTCTGAGTTACTCCAACGACGATATCGACGAGTTTTCAAATAAACGTCGCTGAGTGACGAGGCATTTGGCTACATTAAGAGAGTCATACTTACAGCTGCCCGCTGCTCCCCCTTCTTTGAATCTTTCCTTTCTTTAATTCGTATTGCGGCCGATCCTGCAGAAGCGAAATGGTGCAGCGTGTCCACCTTAACGTTGTCTGAGTTACTCCAACGACGATATCCTCGAGTTATCAAATAAATTTCGCAGAGTGACGAGGCATTTGGCCACCTTAACAGAGTCATAGTTACTCCTGCCGGCTGCTCCCATTTCTTTAGGCCTTTATCATTCTTGCTATGGCCAGTCCTACAGAAATGATAAGCACCTGTATGTCCACCTTAACGTCGTCACAGTTACTCCCACTACGAGTTTCTCGAGTTAGCAAATGTACTTCGACGGATGACGAGGCATTTGGCTACCATAAGAGAGTCATAGGTACTGCAGCTAGATGCTCCCCTTCCTTTGAATCTTTCCTCTCTTTAATTCGTACTGCGGAATATCCAAGCAGAAGCGAAATGCTGCAACTTGTCCACCTTAACGTTGTCTGAGTTACTCCAATGACGATATCAACGAGTTTTCAAATAAATTTCGCAGAGTGACGAGGCATTTGGCTACCTTAAGATAGTCATAGGTACTGCTGCCCGCTGCTCCCCCTTCTTTGATTCTTTCCTCTCTTTAATTCGTATTGCGGCCAGTCCTGCAGAAGCGAAATGGTACAGCATGTAAACCTTAACGTTGACTGTGTTACTCCAACGAAGATATCCTCGAGTTTTCAAATAAATTTCGCAGAGTGATTAGGCATTTGGCTACCTTAAGAGAGCCATAGTTACTCCTGCCGGCTGCTCCCATTTCTTTAGGCCTTTATCATTCTTGCTATGGCCAGTCCTACAGAACCGATAAGCACCTGTATGTCCACCTTAACGTCGTCACAGTCATTCCCACTACGAGTCTCTCGAGTTAGCAAATGTACTTCGCCGGATGACCAGGCATTTGGTTACCTTAAGAGAGTCATAGTTACTGCAGCCAAATGCTCCCCTTCCTTTGAATCTTTCCTCTCTTTAATTCGTACTGTGGAATGTCCAATCAGAAGCGAAATGCTTCAACTTGTCCACCTTAACGTTGTCTGAGTTACTCCAACGACGATATCCACGAGTTTTCAAATTAATTTCGCAGAGTGACGAGGCATTTGGCTACCTTTAGAGAGTCATAGTTACTGCTGCCCGCTGCTCCCCCTTCTTTGAATCTTTCCTCTCTTTAATTCGAGTTGCGGCCAGTCCTGCAGAAGCGAAATGGTACAGCATGTCCACGTTAACGTTGTCTGAGTTACTCCAACGACGATATCCTCGAGTTTTCAAATAAATTTCGCAGAGTAACGAGGCATTTGGCTACCTTAAGAGAGTCATAGTTACTCCTGCCGGCCGCTCCCATTTCTTTAGGCCTTTATCATTCTTGCTATGGCCAGTCCTACAGAACCTATATGCCACTGTATGTCCACCATAAAGTCGTCACAGTTAGTCCCACTACGAGATTCTCGAGTTAGCAAATGTACCTCGCCTGATGACGAGGCATTTGGCTTCCTTAAGAGAGTCATAGTTACTGCAGCCAGATGCTCCCCTTCCTCTGAATCTTTCCTCTCTTTAGTTCGTACTGCGGAATGTCCAATCAGATGCGAAATGCTGCAACTTGTCCACCTTAACGTTGTCTGAGTTACTCCAACGACGATATCCACGAGTTTTCAAATAAATTTCGCAGAGTGACGAGGCATTTGGCTACCTTAAGAGAGTCATAGTTACTGCTGCCCGCTGCTCCCCCTTCTTTGAATCTTTCCTCTCTTTGATTCGTATTGCGGCCGGTCCTGCAGAAGCGAAATGGTACAGCATGTCCACGTTAACGTTGTCTGAGTTACTCCAACGACGATATCCTCGAGTTTTCAAATAAATTTCGCAGAGTGACGAGGCATTTGGCTACCTTAAGAGAGTCATAGTTACTCCTGCCGGCTCCTCCCATTTCTTTAGGCCTTTGTCATTCTTGCTATGGTCAGTCCTACAGAACCGATATGCCACTGTATGTCTACCTCAACGTCGTCACAGTTATTCCCACTACGAGTTTCTCGAGTTTGCAAAAGTACTTCGCCGTATGACGAGGCTTTTGGCTACCTTAAGAGAGTCATAGATACTGCAGCCAGATGCTCCCCTTCCTTTGAAACTTTCCTCTCTTTAATTCGTACTGCGGAATGTCCAATCAGAAGCGAAATGCTGCAACTTGTCCACCTTCACGTTGTCTGAGTTACTCCAACGACGATATCGACGAGTTTTAAAATAAATTTCGCAGAGTGACAAGGCATTTGGCTACCTTAAGAGAGTCATAGTTACTGCTGCCCGCTGCTCCCCCTTCTTTGAATCTTTCCTTTCTTTAATTCGTATTGCGGCCAGTCCTGCAGAAGCGAAATGGTACAGCATGTCCACGTTAACGTTGTCTGAGTTACTCCAACGACGATATCCTCGAGTTTTTAAATAAATTCCGCAGAGTGACGAAGCATTTGGCTATCTTAAGAGAGTCGTAGTTACTCCTGCCGGCTGCTTTAATTTCTTTAGGCCTTTATCATTCTTGCTATGGCCAGTCCTACAGAACCGATAAGCACCTGTATGTCCACCTTAACGTCGTCACAGTTACTCCCACTACGAGTTTCTCGAGTTAGCAAATGTACTTCGACGGATGACGAGGCATTTGGCTACCATAAGTGAGTCATAGGTACTGCAGTTAGATGCTCGCCTTCCTTTGAATCTTTCCTCTCTCTAATTCGTACTGCGGAATGTCCAGGCAGAAGCGAAATGCTGCAACTTGTCCACCTTAACGTTGTCTGAGTTACTCCAACGACGATATCGACGAGTTTTCAAATAAATTTCGCAGAGTGACGAGGCATTTGGCTACCTTAAGAGAGTCATAGGTACTGCTGCCCGCTGCTCCCCCTTCTTTGAATCTTTCCTTTCTTTAATTCGTATTGCTGCCAGTCCTGCAGAAGCGAAATGGTACAGCATGTCCACCTTAACGTTGTCTGAGTTACTCCAACGACGATATCCTCGGGTTTTCAGATAAATTTCGCAGAGTGACGAGGCATTTGGCTACCTTAAGAGAGTCATAGTTACTCCTGCCGGCTGCTTTAGTTTCTTTAGGCCTTTATCATTCTTGCTATGGCCAGTCCTACGGAACCGATATGCCACTGTATGTCCACCTTAACGTCGTCACAGTCATTCCCACTACGAGTCTCTCGAGTTAGCAAATCTACTTCGCCGGATGACCAGGCATTTGGTTACCTTAAGAGAGTCATAGTTACTGCAGCCAAATGCTCCCCTTCCTTTGAATCTTTCCTCTCTTTAATTCGTACTGTGGAATGTCCAATCAGAAGCGAAATGCTGCAACTTGTCCACCTTAACGTTGTCTGAGTTACTCCAACGACGATATCCTCGAGTTTTCAAATAAATTTCGCAGAGTAACGAGGCATTTGGCTACCTTAAGAGAGTCATAGTTACTCCTGCCGGCCGCTCCCATTTCCTTAGGCCTTTATCATTCTTGCTATGGCCAGTCCTACAGAACCTATATGCCACTGTATGTCCACCATAAAGTCGTCACAGTTAGTCCCACTACGAGATTCTCGAGTTAGAAAATGTACCTCGCCTGATGACGAGGCATTTGGCTTCCTTAAGAGAGTCATAGTTACTGCAGCCAGATGCTCCCCTTCCTCTGAATCTTTCCTCTCTTTAGTTCGTACTGCGGAATGTCCAATCAGATGCGAAATGCTGCAACTTGTCCACCTTAACGTTGTCTGAGTTACTCCAACGACGATATCCACGAGTTTTCAAATAAATTTCGCAGAGTGACGAGGCATTTGGCTACCTTAAGAGAGTCATAGTTACTGCTGCCCGCTGCTCCCCCTTCTTTGAATCTTTCCTCTCTTTGGTTCGTATTGCGGCCAGTCCTGCAGAAGCGAAATGGTACAGCATGTCCACCTTCACGTTGTCTGAGTTACTCCAACGACGATATCCTCGAGTTTTCAAATAAATTTCGCAGAGTGACGAGGCATTTGGCTACCTTAAGAGAGTCATAGTTACTCCTGCCGGCTGCTCCCATTTCTTTAGGCCTTTATCATTCTTGCTATGGCCAGTCCTACAGAACCGATATGCCACTGTATGTCCACCTTAACGTCGTCACAGTCATTCCCACTACGAGTCTCTCGAGTTAGCAAATGTACTTCGCCTGATGACGAGGCATTTGGCTACTTTAAGAGGGTCATAGGTACTGCAGCCAGATGCTCCCCTTCTTTTGAATCTTTCCTCTCTTTAATTTGTACTGCGGTATGTCCAATCAGAAGCGAAATGCTGCAACTTGTCCACCTTAACGTTGTCTGAGTTACTCCAACGACGATATCGACGAGTTTTCAAATAAACGTCGCTGAGTGACGAGGCATTTGGCTACATTAAGAGAGTCATACTTACAGCTTCCCGCTGCTCCCCCTTCTTTGAATCTTTCCTTTCTTTAATTCGTATTGCGGCCGATCCTGCAGAAGCGAAATGGTGCAGCGTGTCCACCTTAACGTTGTCTGAGTTACTCCAACGACGATATCCTCGAGTTATCAAATAAATTTCGCAGAGTGACGAGGCATTTGGCCACCTTAACAGAGTCATAGTTACTCCTGCCGGCTGCTCCCATTTCTTTAGGCCTTTATCATTCTTGCTATGGCCAGTCCTACAGAAATGATAAGCACCTGTATGTCCACCTTAACGTCGTCACAGTTACTCCCACTACGAGTTTCTCGAGTTAGCAAATGTACTTCGACGGATGACGAGGCATTTGGCTACCATAAGAGAGTCATAGGCACTGCAGCTAGATGCTCCCCTTCCTTTGAATCTTTCCTCTCTTTAATTCGTACTGCGGAATATCCAAGCAGAAGCGAAATGCTGCAACTTGTCCACCTTAACGTTGTCTGAGTTACTCCAATGACGATATCGACGAGTTTTCAAATAAATTTCGCAGAGTGACGAGGCATTTGGCTACCTTAAGATAGTCATAGGTACTGCTGCCCGCTGCTCCCCCTTCTTTGATTCTTTCCTCTCTTTAATTCGTATTGCGGCCAGTCCTGCAGAAGCGAAATGGTACAGCATGTAAACCTTAACGTTGACTGTGTTACTCCAACGAAGATATCCTCGAGTTTTCAAATAAATTTCGCAGAGTGATTAGGCATTTGGCTACCTTAAGAGAGCCATAGTTACTCCTGCCGGCTGCTCCCATTTCTTTAGGCCTTTATCATTCTTGCTATGGCCAGTCCTACAGAACCGATAAGCACCTGTATGTCCACCTTAACGTCGTCACAGTCATTCCCACTACGAGTCTCTCGAGTTAGCAAATGTACTTCGCCGGATGACCAGGCATTTGGTTACCTTAAGAGAGTCATAGTTACTGCAGCCAAATGCTCCCCTTCCTTTGAATCTTTCCTCTCTTTAATTCGTACTGTGGAATGTCCAATCAGAAGCGAAATGCTTCAACTTGTCCACCTTAACGTTGTCTGAGTTACTCCAACGACGATATCCACGAGTTTTCAAATTAATTTCGCAGAGTGACGAGGCATTTGGCTACCTTTAGAGAGTCATAGTTACTGCTGCCCGCTGCTCCCCCTTCTTTGAATCTTTCCTCTCTTTAATTCGAGTTGCGGCCAGTCCTGCAGAAGCGAAATGGTACAGCATGTCCACGTTAACGTTGTCTGAGTTACTCCAACGACGATATCCTCGAGTTTTCAAATAAATTTCGCAGAGTAACGAGGCATTTGGCTACCTTAAGAGAGTCATAGTTACTCCTGCCGGCCGCTCCCATTTCTTTAGGCCTTTATCATTCTTGCTATGGCCAGTCCTACAGAACCTATATGCCACTGTATGTCCACCATAAAGTCGTCACAGTTAGTCCCACTACGAGATTCTCGAGTTAGCAAATGTACCTCGCCTGATGACGAGGCATTTGGCTTCCTTAAGAGAGTCATAGTTACTGCAGCCAGATGCTCCCCTTCCTCTGAATCTTTCCTCTCTTTAGTTCGTACTGCGGAATGTCCAATCAGATGCGAAATGCTGCAACTTGTCCACCTTAACGTTGTCTGAGTTACTCCAACGACGATATCCACGAGTTTTCAAATAAATTTCGCAGAGTGACGAGGCATTTGGCTACCTTAAGAGAGTCATAGTTACTGCTGCCCGCTGCTCCCCCTTCTTTGAATCTTTCCTCTCTTTGATTCGTATTGCGGCCGGTCCTGCAGAAGCGAAATGGTACAGCATGTCCACGTTAACGTTGTCTGAGTTACTCCAACGACGATATCCTCGAGTTTTCAAATAAATTTCGCAGAGTGACGAGGCATTTGGCTACCTTAAGAGAGTCATAGTTACTCCTGCCGGCTCCTCCCATTTCTTTAGGCCTTTGTCATTCTTGCTATGGTCAGTCCTACAGAACCGATATGCCACTGTATGTCTACCTCAACGTCGTCACAGTTATTCCCACTACGAGTTTCTCGAGTTTGCAAAAGTACTTCGCCGTATGACGAGGCTTTTGGCTACCTTAAGAGAGTCATAGATACTGCAGCCAGATGCTCCCCTTCCTTTGAAACTTTCCTCTCTTTAATTCGTACTGCGGAATGTCCAATCAGAAGCGAAATGCTGCAACTTGTCCACCTTCACGTTGTCTGAGTTACTCCAACGACGATATCGACGAGTTTTCAAATAAATTTCGCAGAGTGACAAGGCATTTGGCTACCTTAAGAGAGTCATAGTTACTGCTGCCCGCTGCTCCCCCTTCTTTGAATCTTTCCTTTCTTTAATTCGTATTGCGGCCAGTCCTGCAGAAGCGAAATGGTACAGCATGTCCACGTTAACGTTGTCTGAGTTACTCCAACGACGATATCCTCGAGTTTTTAAATAAATTCCGCAGAGTGACGAAGCATTTGGCTATCTTAAGAGAGTCATAGTTACTCCTGCCGGCTGCTTTAATTTCTTTAGGCCTTTATCATTCTTGCTATGGCCAGTCCTACAGAACCGATAAGCACCTGTATGTCCACCTTAACGTCGTCACAGTTACTCCCACTACGAGTTTCTCGAGTTAGCAAATGTACTTCGACGGATGACGAGGCATTTGGCTACCATAAGTGAGTCATAGGTACTGCAGTTAGATGCTCGCCTTCCTTTGAATCTATCCTCTCTCTAATTCGTACTGCGGAATGTCCAGGCAGAAGCGAAATGCTGCAACTTGTCCACCTTAACGTTGTCTGAGTTACTCCAACGACGATATCGACGAGTTTTCAAATAAATTTCGCAGAGTGACGAGGCATTTGGCTACCTTAAGAGAGTCATAGGTACTGCTGCCCGCTGCTCCCCCTTCTTTGAATCTTTCCTTTCTTTAATTCGTATTGCTGCCAGTCCTGCAGAAGCGAAATGGTACAGCATGTCCACCTTAACGTTGTCTGAGTTACTCCAACGACGATATCCTCGGGTTTTCAGATAAATTTCGCAGAGTGACGAGGCATTTGGCTACCTTAAGAGAGTCATAGTTACTCCTGCCGGCTGCTCCCATTTCTTTAGGCCTTTATCATTCTTGCTATGGCCAGTCCTACAGAACCGATATGCCACTGTATGTCCACCTTAACGTCGTCACAGTCATTCCCACTACGAGTCTCTCGAGTTAGCAAATGTACTTCGCCGGATGACCAGGCATTTGGCTACCTTAAGAGAGTCATAGTTACTGCAGCCAAATGCTCCCCTTCCTTTGAATCTTTCCTCTCTTTAATTCGTACTGTGGAATGTCCAATCAGAAGCGAAATGCTGCAACTTGTCCACCTTAACGTTGACCGAGTTACTCCAACGACGATATCCACGAGCTTTCAAATAAATTTCGCAAAGTGATGAGGCATTTGGCTACCTTAAGAGAGTCATAGTTACTTCTGCCCGCTGCTCCCCCTTCTTTGAATCTTTCCTTTCTTTAATTCGTGTTGCGGCCAGTCCTGCAGAAGCGAAATGGTACAGCATGTCCACCTTAACGTTGTCTGAGTTTCTCCAACGACGATATCCTCGGGTTTTGAAATAAATTTCGCAGAGTGACGAGGCATTTGGCTACCTTAAGAGAGTCATAGTTACTCCTGCCGGCTGCTTTAATTTCTTTAGGCCTTTATCATTCTTGCTATGGCCAGTCCTACGGAACCGATATGCCACTGTATGTCCACCTTAACGTCGTCACAGTCATTCCCACTACGAGTCTCTCGAGTTAGCAAATCTACTTCGCCGGATGACCAGGCATTTGGTTACCTTAAGAGAGTCATAGTTACTGCAGCCAAATGCTCCCCTTCCTTTGAATCTTTCCTCTCTTTAATTCGTACTGTGGAATGTCCAATCAGAAGCGAAATGCTGCAACTTGTCCACCTTAACGTTGTCTGAGTTACTCCAACGACGATATCCTCGAGTTTTCAAATAAATTTCGCAGAGTAACGAGGCATTTGGCTACCTTAAGAGAGTCATAGTTACTCCTGCCGGCCGCTCCCATTTCCTTAGGCCTTTATCATTCTTGCTATGGCCAGTCCTACAGAACCTATATGCCACTGTATGTCCACCATAAAGTCGTCACAGTTAGTCCCACTACGAGATTCTCGAGTTAGAAAATGTACCTCGCCTGATGACGAGGCATTTGGCTTCCTTAAGAGAGTCATAGTTACTGCAGCCAGATGCTCCCCTTCCTCTGAATCTTTCCTCTCTTTAGTTCGTACTGCGGAATGTCCAATCAGATGCGAAATGCTGCAACTTGTCCACCTTAACGTTGTCTGAGTTACTCCAACGACGATATCCACGAGTTTTCAAATAAATTTCGCAGAGTGACGAGGCATTTGGCTACCTTAAGAGAGTCATAGTTACTGCTGCCCGCTGCTCCCCCTTCTTTGAATCTTTCCTCTCTTTGGTTCGTATTGCGGCCAGTCCTGCAGAAGCGAAATGGTACAGCATGTCCACCTTCACGTTGTCTGAGTTACTCCAACGACGATATCCTCGAGTTTTCAAATAAATTTCGCAGAGTGACGAAGCATTTGGCTATCTTAAGAGAGTCATAGTTACTCCTGCCGGCTGCTTTAATTTCTTTAGGCCTTTATCATTCTTGCTATGGCCAGTCCTACAGAACCGATAAGCACCTGTATGTCCACCTTAACGTCGTCACAGTTACTCCCACTACGAGTTTCTCGAGTTAGCAAATGTACTTCGACGGATGACGAGGCATTTGGCTACCATAAGTGAGTCATAGGTACTGCAGTTAGATGCTCGCCTTCCTTTGAATCTTTCCTCTCTCTAATTCGTACTGCGGAATGTCCAGGCAGAAGCGAAATGCTGCAACTTGACCACCTTAACGTTGTCTGAGTTACTCCAACGACGATATCGACGAGTTTTCAAATAAATTTCGCAGAGTGACGAGGCATTTGGCTACCTTAAGAGAGTCATAGGTACTGCTGCCCGCTGCTCCCCCTTCTTTGAATCTTTCCTTTCTTTAATTCGTATTGCTGCCAGTCCTGCAGAAGCGAAATGGTACAGCATGTCCACCTTAACGTTGTCTGAGTTACTCCAACGACGATATCCTCGGGTTTTCAGATAAATTTCGCAGAGTGACGAGGCATTTGGCTACCTTAAGAGAGTCATAGTTACTCCTGCCGGCTGCTCCCATTTCTTTAGGCCTTTATCATTCTTGCTATGGCCAGTCCTACAGAACCGATATGCCACTGTATGTCCACCTTAACGTCGTCACAGTCATTCCCACTACGAGTCTCTCGAGTTAGCAAATGTACTTCGCCGGATGACCAGGCATTTGGCTACCTTAAGAGAGTCATAGTTACTGCAGCCAAATGCTCCCCTTCCTTTGAATCTTTCCTCTCTTTAATTCGTACTGTGGAATGTCCAATCAGAAGCGAAATGCTGCAACTTGTCCACCTTAACGTTGACCGAGTTACTCCAACGACGATATCCACGAGCTTTCAAATAAATTTCGCAAAGTGATGAGGCATTTGGCTACCTTAAGAGAGTCATAGTTACTTCTGCCCGCTGCTCCCCCTTCTTTGAATCTTTCCTTTCTTTAATTCGTGTTGCGGCCAGTCCTGCAGAAGCGAAATGGTACAGCATGTCCACCTTAACGTTGTCTGAGTTTCTCCAACGACGATATCCTCGGGTTTTGAAATAAATTTCGCAGAGTGACGAGGCATTTGGCTACCTTAAGAGAGTCATAGTTACTCCTGCCGGCTGCTTTAATTTCTTTAGGCCTTTATCATTCTTGCTATGGCCAGTCCTACGGAACCGATATGCCACTGTATGTCCACCTTAACGTCGTCACAGTCATTCCCACTACGAGTCTCTCGAGTTAGCAAATCTACTTCGCCGGATGACCAGGCATTTGGTTACCTTAAGAGAGTCATAGTTACTGCAGCCAAATGCTCCCCTTCCTTTGAATCTTTCCTCTCTTTAATTCGTACTGTGGAATGTCCAATCAGAAGCGAAATGCTGCAACTTGTCCACCTTAACGTTGTCTGAGTTACTCCAACGACGATATCCTCGAGTTTTCAAATAAATTTCGCAGAGTAACGAGGCATTTGGCTACCTTAAGAGAGTCATAGTTACTCCTGCCGGCCGCTCCCATTTCCTTAGGCCTTTATCATTCTTGCTATGGCCAGTCCTACAGAACCTATATGCCACTGTATGTCCACCATAAAGTCGTCACAGTTAGTCCCACTACGAGATTCTCGAGTTAGAAAATGTACCTCGCCTGATGACGAGGCATTTGGCTTCCTTAAGAGAGTCATAGTTACTGCAGCCAGATGCTCCCCTTCCTCTGAATCTTTCCTCTCTTTAGTTCGTACTGCGGAATGTCCAATCAGATGCGAAATGCTGCAACTTGTCCACCTTAACGTTGTCTGAGTTACTCCAACGACGATATCCACGAGTTTTCAAATAAATTTCGCAGAGTGACGAGGCATTTGGCTACCTTAAGAGAGTCATAGTTACTGCTGCCCGCTGCTCCCCCTTCTTTGAATCTTTCCTCTCTTTGGTTCGTATTGCGGCCAGTCCTGCAGAAGCGAAATGGTACAGCATGTCCACCTTCACGTTGTCTGAGTTACTCCAACGACGATATCCTCGAGTTTTCAAATAAATTTCGCAGAGTGACGAGGCATTTGGCTACCTTAAGAGAGTCATAGTTACTCCTGCCGGCTCCTCCCATTTCCTTAGGCCTTTATCATTCTTGCTATGGTCAGTCCTACAGAACCGATATGCCACTGTATGTCCACCTTAACGTCGTCACAGTCATTCCCACTACGAGTCTCTCGAGTTAGCAAATGTACTTCGCCGGATGACCAGGCATGTGGTTACCTTAAGAGAGTCATAGTTACTGCAGCCAGATGCTCCCCTTCTTTTGAATCTTTCCTCTCTTTAATTCGTACTGTGGAGTGTCCAATCAGAAGCGAAATGCTGCAACTTGTCCACCTTAACGTTGTCTAAGTTACTCCAACGACGATATCCACGAGTTTTCAAATAAATTTCGCAGAGTGACGAGGCATTTGGCTACCTTTAGAGAGTCATAGTTACTGCTGCCCGCTGCTCCCCCTTCTTTGAATCTTTCCTCTCTTTAATTCGTGTTGCGGCCAGTCCTGCAGAAGCGAAATGGTACAGCATGTCCACGTTAACGTTGTCTGAGTTACTCCAACGACGATATCCTCGAGTTTTCAAATAAATTTCGCAGAGTAACGAGGCATTTGGCTACCTTAAGAGAGTCATAGTTACTCCTGCCGGCCGCTCCCATTTCTTTAGGCCTTTATCATTCTTGCTATGGCCAGTCCTACAGAACCGATATGCCACTGTATGTCTACCTTAACGTCGTAACAGTTATTCCCACTACGAGTTTCTCGAGTTTGCAAAAGTACTTCGCCGTATGACGAGGCTTTTGGCTACCTTAAGAGAGTCATAGTTACTGCAGCCAGATGCTCCCCTTCCTCTGAATCTTTCCTCTCTTTAGTTCGTACTGCGGAATGTCCAATCAGAAGCGAAATGCTGCAACTTGTCCACCTTAACGTTGTCTGAGTTACTCCAACGACGATATCCACGAGTTTTCAAATTAATTTCGCAGAGTGACGAGGCATTTGGCTACCTTAAGAGAGTCATAGGTACTGCTGCCCGCTGCTCCCCCTTCTTTGAATCTTTCCTTTCTTTAATTCGTATTGCTGCCAGTCCTGCAGAAGCGAAATGGTACAGCATGTCCACCTTAACGTTGTCTGAGTTACTCCAACGACGATATCCTCGGGTTTTCAGATAAATTTCGCAGAGTGACAAGGCATTTGGCTACCTTAAGAGAGTCATAGTTACTCCTGCCGGCTGCTCCCATTTCTTTAGGCCTTTATCATTCTTGCTATGGCCAGTCCTACAGAACCGATATGCCACTGTATGTCCACCTTAACGTCGTCACAGTCATTCCCACTACGAGTCTCTCGAGTTAGCAAATGTACTTCGCCGGATGACCAGGCATTTGGCTAATTTAAGAGAGTCATAGTTACTGCAGCCAAATGCTCCCCTTCCTTTGAATCTTTCCTCTCTTTAATTCGTACTGTGGAATGTCCAATCAGAAGCGAAATGCTGCAACTTGTCCACCTTAACGTTGACCGAGTTACTCCAACGACGATATCCACGAGCTTTCAAATAAATTTCGCAAAGTGATGAGGCATTTGGCTACCTTAAGAGAGTCATAGTTACTTCTGCCCACTGCTCCCCCTTCTTTGAATCTTTCCTTTCTTTAATTCGTGTTGCGGCCAGTCCTGCAGAAGCGAAATGGTACAGCATGTCCACCTTAACGTTGTCTGAGTTTCTCCAACGACGATATCCTCGGGTTTTGAAATAAATTTCGCAGAGTGACGAGGCATTTGGCTACCTTAAGAGAGTCGTAGTTACTCCTGCCGGCTGCTTTAATTTCTTTAGGCCTTTATCATTCTTGCTATGGCCAGTCCTACGGAACCGATATGCCACTGTATGTCCACCTTAACGTCGTCACAGTCATTCCCACTACGAGTCTCTCGAGTTAGCAAATCTACTTCGCCGGATGACCAGGCATTTGGTTACTTTAAGAGAGTCATAGTTACTGCAGCCAAATGCTCCCCTTCCTTTGAATCTTTCCTCTCTTTAATTCGTACTGTGGAATGTCCAATCAGAAGCGAAATGCTGCAACTTGTCCACCTTAACGTTGTCTGAGTTACTCCAACGACGATATCCTCGAGTTTTCAAATAAATTTCGCAGAGTAACGAGGCATTTGGCTACCTTAAGAGAGTCATAGTTACTCCTGCCGGCCGCTCCCATTTCTTTAGGCCTTTATCATTCTTGCTATGGCCAGTCCTACAGAACCTATATGCCACTGTATGTCCACCATAAAGTCGTCACAGTTAGTCCCACTACGAGATTCTCGAGTTAGAAAATGTACCTCGCCTGATGACGAGGCATTTGGCTTCCTTAAGAGAGTCATAGTTACTGCAGCCAGATGCTCCCCTTCCTCTGAATCTTTCCTCTCTTTAGTTCGTACTGCGGAATGTCCAATCAGATGCGAAATGCTGCAACTTGTCCACCTTAACGTTGTCTGAGTTACTCCAACGACGATATCCACGAGTTTTCAAATAAATTTCGCAGAGTGACGAGGCATTTGGCTACCTTAAGAGAGTCATAGGTACTGCTGCCCGCTGCTCCCCCTTCTTTGAATCTTTCCTTTCTTTAATTCGTATTGCTGCCAGTCCTGCAGAAGCGAAATGGTACAGCATGTCCTCCTTAACGTTGTCTGAGTTACTCCAACGACGATATCCTCGGGTTTTCAGATAAATTTCGCAGAGTGACGAGGCATTTGGCTACCTTAAGAGAGTCATAGTTACTCCTGCCGGCTGCTCCCATTTCTTTAGGCCTTTATCATTCTTGCTATGGCCAGTCCTACAGAACCGATATGCCACTGTATGTCCACCTTAACGTCGTCACAGTCATTCCCACTACGAGTCTCTCGAGTTAGCAAATGTACTTCGCCGGATGACCAGGCATTTGGCTACCTTAAGAGAGTCATAGTTACTGCAGCCAAATGCTCCCCTTCCTTTGAATCTTTCCTCTCTTTAATTCGTACTGTGGAATGTCCAATCAGAAGCGAAATGCTGCAACTTGTCCACCTTAACGTTGACCGAGTTACTCCAACGACGATATCCACGAGCTTTCAAATAAATTTCGCAAAGTGATGAGGCATTTGGCTACCTTAAGAGAGTCATAGTTACTTCTGCCCGCTGCTCCCCCTTCTTTGAATCTTTAATTTCTTTAATTCGTGTTGCGGCCAGTCCTGCAGAAGCGAAATGGTACAGCATGTCCACCTTAACGTTGTCTGAGTTTCTCCAACGACGATATCCTCGGGTTTTGAAATAAATTTCGCAGAGTGACGAGGCATTTGGCTACCTTAAGAGAGTCATAGTTACTCCTGCCGGCTGCTTTAATTTCTTTAGGCCTTTATCATTCTTGCTATGGCCAGTCCTACGGAACCGATATGCCACTGTATGTCCACCTTAACGTCGTCACAGTCATTCCCACTACGAGTCTCTCGAGTTAGCAAATCTACTTCGCCGGATGACCAGGCATTTGGTTACCTTAAGAGAGTCATAGTTACTGCAGCCAAATGCTCCCCTTCCTTTGAATCTTTCCTCTCTTTAATTCGTACTGTGGAATGTCCAATCAGAAGCGAAATGCTGCAACTTGTCCACCTTAACGTTGTCTGAGTTACTCCAACGACGATATCCTCGAGTTTTCAAATAAATTTCGCAGAGTAACGAGGCATTTGGCTACCTTAAGAGAGTCATAGTTACTCCTGCCGGCCGCTCCCATTTCCTTAGGCCTTTATCATTCTTGCTATGGCCAGTCCTACAGAACCTATATGCCACTGTATGTCCACCATAAAGTCGTCACAGTTAGTCCCACTACGAGATTCTCGAGTTAGAAAATGTACCTCGCCTGATGACGAGGCATTTGGCTTCCTTAAGAGAGTCATAGTTACTGCAGCCAGATGCTCCCCTTCCTCTGAATCTTTCCTCTCTTTAGTTCGTACTGCGGAATGTCCAATCAGATGCGAAATGCTGCAACTTGTCCACCTTAACGTTGTCTGAGTTACTCCAACGACGATATCCACGAGTTTTCAAATAAATTTCGCAGAGTGACGAGGCATTTGGCTACCTTAAGAGAGTCATAGTTACTGCTGCCCGCTGCTCCCCCTTCTTTGAATCTTTCCTCTCTTTGGTTCGTATTGCGGCCAGTCCTGCAGAAGCGAAATGGTACAGCATGTCCACCTTCACGTTGTCTGAGTTACTCCAACGACGATATCCTCGAGTTTTCAAATAAATTTCGCAGAGTGACGAGGCATTTGGCTACCTTAAGAGAGTCATAGTTACTCCTGCCGGCTCCTCCCATTTCCTTAGGCCTTTATCATTCTTGCTATGGTCAGTCCTACAGAACCGATATGCCACTGTATGTCCACCTTAACGTCGTCACAGTCATTCCCACTACGAGTCTCTCGAGTTAGCAAATGTACTTCGCCGGATGACCAGGCATGTGGTTACCTTAAGAGAGTCATAGTTACTGCAGCCAGATGCTCCCCTTCCTTTGAATCTTTCCTCTCTTTAATTCGTACTGTGGAGTGTCCAATCAGAAGCGAAATGCTGCAACTTGTCCACCTTAACGTTGTCTAAGTTACTCCAACGACGATATCCACGAGTTTTCAAATAAATTTCGCAGAGTGACGAGGCATTTGGCTACCTTTAGAGAGTCATAGTTACTGCTGCCCGCTGCTCCCCCTTCTTTGAATCTTACCTCTCTTTAATTCGTGTTGCGGCCAGTCCTGCAGAAGCGAAATGGTACAGCATGTCCACGTTAACGTTGTCTGAGTTACTCCAACGACGATATCCTCGAGTTTTCAAATAAATTTCGCAGAGTAACGAGGCATTTGGCTACCTTAAGAGAGTCATAGTTACTCCTGCCGGCCGCTCCCATTTCTTTAGGCCTTTATCATTCTTGCTATGGCCAGTCCTACAGAACCGATATGCCACTGTATGTCTACCTTAACGTCGTAACAGTTATTCCCACTACGAGTTTCTCGAGTTTGCAAAAGTACTTCGCCGTATGACGAGGCTTTTGGCTACCTTAAGAGAGTCATAGTTACTGCAGCCAGATGCTCCCCTTCCTCTGAATCTTTCCTCTCTTTAGTTCGTACTGCGGAATGTCCAATCAGAAGCGAAATGCTGCAACTTGTCCACCTTAACGTTGTCTGAGTTACTCCAACGACGATATCCACGAGTTTTCAAATTAATTTCGCAGAGTGACGAGGCATTTGGCTACCTTAAGAGAGTCATAGGTACTGCTGCCCGCTGCTCCCCCTTCTTTGAATCTTTCCTTTCTTTAATTCGTATTGCTGCCAGTCCTGCAGAAGCGAAATGGTACAGCATGTCCACCTTAACGTTGTCTGAGTTACTCCAACGACGATATCCTCGGGTTTTCAGATAAATTTCGCAGAGTGACGAGGCATTTGGCTACCTTAAGAGAGTCATAGTTACTCCTGCCGGCTGCTCCCATTTCTTTAGGCCTTTATCATTCTTGCTATGGCCAGTCCTACAGAACCGATATGCCACTGTATGTCCACCTTAACGTCGTCACAGTCATTCCCACTACGAGTCTCTCGAGTTAGCAAATGTACTTCGCCGGATGACCAGGCATGTGGTTACCTTAAGAGAGTCATAGTTACTGCAGCCAGATGCTCCCCCTCCTTTGAATCTTTCCTCTCTTTAATTCGTACTGTGGAGTGTCCAATCAGAAGCGAAATGCTGCAACTTGTCCACCTTAACGTTGTCTAAGTTACTCCAACGACGATATCCACGAGTTTTCAAATAAATTTCGCAGAGTGACGAGGCATTTGGCTACCTTTAGAGAGTCATAGTTACTGCTGCCCGCTGCTCCCCCTTCTTTGAATCTTTCCTCTCTTTAATTCGTGTTGCGGCCAGTCCTGCAGAAGCGAAATGGTACAGCATGTCCACGTTAACGTTGTCTGAGTTACTCCAACGACGATATCCTCGAGTTTTCAAATAAATTTCGCAGAGTAACGAGGCATTTGGCTACCTTAAGAGAGTCATAGTTACTCCTGCCGGCCGCTCCCATTTCTTTAGGCCTTTATCATTCTTGCTATGGCCAGTCCTACAGAACCGATATGCCACTGTATGTCTACCTTAACGTCGTAACAGTTATTCCCACTACGAGTTTCTCGAGTTTGCAAAAGTACTTCGCCGTATGACGAGGCTTTTGGCTACCTTAAGAGAGTCATAGTTACTGCAGCCAGATGCTCCCCTTCCTCTGAATCTTTCCTCTCTTTAGTTCGTACTGCGGAATGTCCAATCAGAAGCGAAATGCTGCAACTTGTCCACCTTAACGTTGTCTGAGTTACTCCAACGACGATATCCACGAGTTTTCAAATTAATTTCGCAGAGTGACGAGGCATTTGGCTACCTTAAGAGAGTCATAGGTACTGCTGCCCGCTGCTCCCCCTTCTTTGAATCTTTCCTTTCTTTAATTCGTATTGCTGCCAGTCCTGCAGAAGCGAAATGGTACAGCATGTCCACCTTAACGTTGTCTGAGTTACTCCAACGACGATATCCTCGGGTTTTCAGATAAATTTCGCAGAGTGACGAGGCATTTGGCTACCTTAAGAGAGTCATAGTTACTCCTGCCGGCTGCTCCCATTTCTTTAGGCCTTTATCATTCTTGCTATGGCCAGTCCTACAGAACCGATATGCCACTGTATGTCCACCTTAACGTCGTCACAGTCATTCCCACTACGAGTCTCTCGAGTTAGCAAATGTACTTCGCCGGATGACCAGGCATTTGGCTACCTTAAGAGAGTCATAGTTACTGCAGCCAAATGCTCCCCTTCCTTTGAATCTTTCCTCTCTTTAATTCGTACTGTGGAATGTCCAATCAGAAGCGAAATGCTGCAACTTGTCCACCTTAACGTTGACCGAGTTACTCCAACGACGATATCCACGAGCTTTCAAATAAATTTCGCAAAGTGATGAGGCATTTGGCTACCTTAAGAGAGTCATAGTTACTTCTGCCCGCTGCTCCCCCTTCTTTGAATCTTTCCTTTCTTTAATTCGTGTTGCGGCCAGTCCTGCAGAAGCGAAATGGTACAGCATGTCCACCTTAACGTTGTCTGAGTTTCTCCAACGACGATATCCTCGGGTTTTGAAATAAATTTCGCAGAGTGACGAGGCATTTGGCTACCTTAAGAGAGTCATAGTTACTCCTGCCGGCTGCTTTAATTTCTTTAGGCCTTTATCATTCTTGCTATGGCCAGTCCTACGGAACCGATATGCCACTGTATGTCCACCTTAACGTCGTCACAGTCATTCCCACTACGAGTCTCTCGAGTTAGCAAATCTACTTCGCCGGATGACCAGGCATTTGGTTACCTTAAGAGAGTCATAGTTACTGCAGCCAAATGCTCCCCTTCCTTTGAATCTTTCCTCTCTTTAATTCGTACTGTGGAATGTCCAATCAGAAGCGAAATGCTGCAACTTGTCCACCTTAACGTTGTCTGAGTTACTCCAACGACGATATCCTCGAGTTTTCAAATAAATTTCGCAGAGTAACGAGGCATTTGGCTACCTTAAGAGAGTCATAGTTACTCCTGCCGGCCGCTTTCATTTCTTTAGGCCTTTATCATTCTTGCTATGGCCAGTCCTACAGAACCTATATGCCACTGTATGTCCACCATAAAGTCGTCACAGTTAGTCCCACTACGAGATTCTCGAGTTAGAAAATGTACCTCGCCTGATGACGAGGCATTTGGCTTCCTTAAGAGAGTCATAGTTACTGCAGCCAGATGCTCCCCTTCCTCTGAATCTTTCCTCTCTTTAGTTCGTACTGCGGAATGTCCAATCAGATGCGAAATGCTGCAACTTGTCCACCTTAACGTTGTCTGAGTTACTCCAACGACGATATCCACGAGTTTTCAAATAAATTTCGCAGAGTGACGAGGCATTTGGCTACCTTTAGAGAGTCATAGTTACTGCTGCCCGCTGCTCCCCCTTCTTTGAATCTTTCCTCTCTTTAATTCGTGTTGCGGCCAGTCCTGCAGAAGCGAAATGGTACAGCATGTCCACGTTAACGTTGTCTGAGTTACTCCAACGACGATATCCTCGAGTTTTCAAATAAATTTCGCAGAGTAACGAGGCATTTGGCTACCTTAAGAGAGTCATAGTTACTCCTGCCGGCCGCTCCCATTTCTTTAGGCCTTTATCATTCTTGCTATGGCCAGTCCTACAGAACCGATATGCCACTGTATGTCTACCTTAACGTCGTAACAGTTATTCCCACTACGAGTTTCTCGAGTTTGCAAAAGTACTTCGCCGTATGACGAGGCTTTTGGCTACCTTAAGAGAGTCATAGTTACTGCAGCCAGATGCTCCCCTTCCTCTGAATCTTTCCTCTCTTTAGTTCGTACTGCGGAATGTCCAATCAGAAGCGAAATGCTGCAACTTGTCCACCTTAACGTTGTCTGAGTTACTCCAACGACGATATCCACGAGTTTTCAAATTAATTTCGCAGAGTGACGAGGCATTTGGCTACCTTAAGAGAGTCATAGTTACTGCTGCCCGCTGCTCCCCCTTCTTTGAATCTTTCCTTTCTTTAATTCGTATTGCGGCCAGTCCTGCAGAAGCGAAATGGTACAACATGTCCACCTTAACGTTGTCTGAGTTACTCCAACGACGATATCCTCGGGTTTTCAAATAAATTTCGCAGAGTGACGAGGCATTTGGCTACCTTAAGAGAGTCATAGTTACTCCTGCCGGCTGCTTTAATTTCTTTAGGCCTTTATCATTCTTGCTATGGCCAGTCCTACAGAACCGATATGCCACTGTATGTCCACCTTAACGTCGTCACAGTCATTCCCACTACGAGTCTCTCGAGTTAGGAAATGTACTTCGCCGGATGACCAGGCATTTGGTTACCTTAAGAGAGTCATAGTTACTGCAGCCAAATGCTCCCCTTCCTTTGAATCTTTCCTCTCTTTAATTCGTACTGTGGAATGTCCAATCAGAAGCGAAATGCTGCAACTTGTCCACCTTAACGTTGTCTGAGTTACTCCAACGACGATATCCACGAGTTTTCAAATTAATTTCGCAGAGTGACGAGGCATTTGGCTACCTTTAGAGAGTCATAGTTACTGCTGCCCGCTGCTCCCCCTTCTTTGAATCTTTCCTCTCTTTAATTCGTGTTGCGGCCAGTCCTGCAGAAGCGAAATGGTACAGCATGTCCACGTTAACGTTGTCTGAGTTACTCCAACGACGATATCCTCGAGTTTTCAAATAAATTTCGCAGACTAACGAGGCATTTGGCTACCTTAAGAGAGTCATAGTTACTCCTGCCGGCCGCTCCCATTTCTTTAGGCCTTTATCTTTCTTGCTATGGCCAGTCCTACAGAACCTATATGCCACTGTATGTCCACCATAAAGTCGTCACAGTTAGTCCCACTACGAGATTCTCGAGTTAGCAAATGTACCTCGCCTGATGACGAGGCATTTGGCTTCCTTAAGAGAGTCATAGTTACTGCAGCCAGATGCTCCCCTTCCTCTGAATCTTTCCTCTCTTTAGTTCGTACTGCGGAATGTCCAATCAGATGCGAAATGCTGCAACTTGTCCACCTTAACGTTGTCTGAGTTACTCCAACGACGATATCCACGAGTTTTCAAATAAATTTCGCAGAGTGACGAGGCATTTGGCTACCTTAAGAGAGTCATAGTTACTGCTGCCCGCTGCTCCCCCTTCTTTGAATCTTTCCTCTCTTTGGTTCGTATTGCGGCCAGTCCTGCAGAAGCGAAATGGTACAGCATGTCCACCTTCACGTTGTCTGAGTTACTCCAACGACGATATCCTCGAGTTTTCAAATAAATTTCGCAGAGTGACGAGGCATTTGGCTACCTTAAGAGAGTCATAGTTACTCCTGCCGGCTCCTCCCATTTCTTTAGGCCTTTATCATTCTTGCTATGGTCAGTCCTACAGAACCGATATGCCACTGTATGTCCACCTTAACGTCGTAACAGTTATTCCCACTACGAGTTTCTCGAGTTTGCAAAAGTACTTCGCCGTATGACGAGGCTTTTGGCTACCTTAAGAGAGTCATAGTTACTGCAGCCAGATGCTCCCCTTCCTCTGAATCTTTCCTCTCTTTAGTTCGTACTGCGGAATGTCCAATCAGAAGCGAAATGCTGCAACTTGTCCACCTTAACGTTGTCTGAGTTACTCCAACGACGATATCCACGAGTTTTCAAATAAATTTCGCAGCGTGACGAGGCATTTGACTACCTTAAGAGAGTCATAGTTACTGCTGCCCGCTGCTCCCCCTTCTTTGAATCTTTCCTTTCTTTAATCCGTATTGCGGCCAGTCCTGCAGAAGCGAAATGGTACAGCATGTCCACCTTAACGTTGTCTGAGTTACTCCAACGACGATATCCTCGGGTTTTCAAATAAATTTCGCAGAGTGACGAGGCATTTGGCTACCTTAAGAGAGTCATAGTTACTCCTGCCGGCTGCTTTAATTTCTTTAGGCCTTTATCATTCTTGCTATGGCCAGTCCTACAGAACCGATATGCCACTGTATGTCCACCTTAACGTCGTCACAGTCATTCCCACTACGAGTCTCTCGAGTTAGCAAATGTACTTCGCCGGATGACCAGGCATTTGGTTACCTTAAGAGAGTCATAGTTACTGCAGCCAAATGCTCCCCTTCCTTTGAATCTTTCCTCTCTTTAATTCGTACTGTGGAATGTCCAATCAGAAGCGAAATGCTGCAACTTGTCCACCTTAACGTTGTCTGAGTTACTCCAACGACGATATCCACGAGTTTTCAAATTAATTTCGCAGAGTGACGAGGCATTTGGCTACCTTTAGAGAGTCATAGTTACTGCTGCCCGCTGCTCCCCCTTCTTTGAATCTTTCCTCTCTTTAATTCGTGTTGCGGCCAGTCCTGCAGAAGCGAAATGGTACAGCATGTCCACGTTAACGTTGTCTGAGTTACTCCAACGACGATATCCTCGAGTTTTCAAATAAATTTCGCAGACTAACGAGGCATTTGGCTACCTTAAGAGAGTCATAGTTACTCCTGCCGGCCGCTCCCATTTCTTTAGGCCTTTATCTTTCTTGCTATGGCCAGTCCTACAGAACCTATATGCCACTGTATGTCCACCATAAAGTCGTCACAGTTAGTCCCACTACGAGATTCTCGAGTTAGCAAATGTACCTCGCCTGATGACGAGGCATTTGGCTTCCTTAAGAGAGTCATAGTTACTTCAGCCAGATGCTCCCCTTCCTCTGAATCTTTCCTCTCTTTAGTTCGTACTGCGGAATGTCCAATCAGATGCGAAATGCTGCAACTTGTCCACCTTAACGTTGTCTGAGTTACTCCAACGACGATATCCACGAGTTTTCAAATAAATTTCGCAGAGTGACGAGGCATTTGGCTACCTTAAGAGAGTCATAGTTACTGCTGCCCGCTGCTCCCCCTTCTTTGAATCTTTCCTCTCTTTAATTCGTGTTGCGGCCAGTCCTGCAGAAGCGAAATGGTACAGCATGTCCACCTTCACGTTGTCTGAGTTACTCCAACGACGATATCCTCGAGTTTTCAAATAAATTTCGCAGAGTAACGAGGCATTTGGCTACCTTAAGAGAGTCATAGTTACTCCTGCCGGCCGCTCCCATTTCTTTAGGCCTTTATCATTCTTGCTATGGCCAGTCCTACAGAACCGATATGCCACTGTATGTCTACCTTAACGTCGTAACAGTTATTCCCACTACGAGTTTCTCGAGTTTGCAAAAGTACTTCGCCGTATGACGAGGCTTTTGGCTACCTTAAGAGAGTCATAGTTACTGCAGCCAGATGCTCCCCTTCCTCTGAATCTTTCCTCTCTTTAGTTCGTACTGCGGAATGTCCAATAAGAAGCGAAATGCTGCAACTTGTCCACCTTAACGTTGTCTGAGTTACTCCAACGACGATATCCACGAGTTTTCAAATAAATTTCGCAGAGTGACGAGGCATTTGGCTACCTTAAGAGAGTCATAGTTACTGCTGCCCGCTGCTCCCCCTTCTATGAATCTTTCCTTTCTTTAATTCGTATTGCGGCCAGTCCTGCAGAAGCGAAATGGTACAGCATGTCCACCTTAACGTTGTCTGAGTTACTCCAACGACGATATCCTCGGGTTTTCAAATAAATTTCGCAGAGTGACGAGGCATTTGGCTACCTTTAGAGAGTCATAGTTACTGCTGCCCGCTGCTCCCCCTTCTTTGAATCTTTCCTCTCTTTGATTCGTATTGCGGCCAGTCCTGCAGAAGCGAAATGGTACAGCATGTCCACCTTCACGTTGTCTGAGTTACTCCAACGACGATATCCTCGAGTTTTCAAATAAATTTCGCAGAGTGACGAGGCATTTGGCTACCTTAAGAGAGTCATAGTTACTCCTGCCGGCTCCTCCCATTTCTTTAGGCCTTTATCATTCTTGCTATGGTCAGTCCTACAGAACCGATATGCCACTGTATGTCCACCTTAACGTCGTCACAGTCATTCCCACTACGAGTCTCTCGAGTTAGCAAATGTACTTCGCCGGATGACCAGGCATGTGGTTACCTTAAGAGAGTCATAGTTACTGCAGCCAGATGCTCCCCTTCCTTTGAATCTTTCCTCTCTTTAATTCGTACTGTGGAGTGTCCAATCAGAAGCGAAATGCTGCAACTTGTCCACCTTAACGTTGTCTAAGTTACTCCAACGACGATATCCACGAGTTTTCAAATAAATTTCGCAGAGTGACGAGGCATTTGGCTACCTTTAGAGAGTCATAGTTACTGCTGCCCGCTGCTCCCCTTCTTTGAATCTTTCCTCTCTTTAATTCGTGTTGCGGCCAGTCCTGCAGAAGCGAAATGGTACAGCATGTCCACGTTAACGTTGTCTGAGTTACTCCAACGACGATATCCTCGAGTTTTCAAATAAATTTCGCAGAGTAACGAGGCATTTGGCTACCTTAAGAGAGTCATAGTTACTCCTGCCGGCTGCTTTAATTTCTTTAGGCCTTTATCATTCTTGCTATGGCCAGTCCTACAGAACCGATATGCCACTGTCTGTCCACCTTAACGTCGTCACAGTCATTCCCACTACGAGTCTCTCGAGTTAGCAAATGTACTTCGCCGGATGACCAGGCATTTGGTTACCTTAAGAGAGTCATAGTTACTGCAGCCAAATGCTCCCCTTCCTTTGAATCTTTCCTCTCTTTAATTCGTACTGTGGAATGTCCAATCAGAAGCGAAATGCTGCAACTTGTCCACCTTAACGTTGTCTGAGTTACTCCAACGACGATATCCACGAGTTTTCGAATAAATTTCGCAGAGTGACGAGGCATTTGGCTACCTTTAGAGAGTCATAGTTACTGCTGCCCGCTGCTCCCCCTTCTTTGAATCTTTCCTCTCTTTAATTCGTGTTGCGGCCAGTCCTGCAGAAGCGAAATGGTACAGCATGTCCACGTTAACGTTGTCTGAGTTACTCCAACGACGATATCCTCGAGTTTTCAAATAAATTTCGCAGACTAACGAGGCATTTGGCTACCTTAAGAGAGTCATAGTTACTCCTGCCGGCCGCTCCCATTTCTTTAGGCCTTTATCTTTCTTGCTATGGCCAGTCCTACAGAACCTATATGCCACTGTATGTCCACCATAAAGTCGTCACAGTTAGTCCCACTACGAGATTCTCGAGTTAGCAAATGTACCTCGCCTGATGACGAGGCATTTGGCTTCCTTAAGAGAGTCATAGTTACTGCAGCCAGATGCTCCCCTTCCTCTGAATCTTTCCTCTCTTTAGTTCGTACTGCGGAATGTCCAATCAGATGCGAAATGCTGCAACTTGTCCACCTTAACGTTGTCTGAGTTACTCCAACGACGATATCCACGAGTTTTCAAATAAATTTCGCAGAGTGACGAGGCATTTGGCTACCTTAAGAGAGTCATAGTTACTGCTGCCCGCTGCTCCCCCTTCTTTGAATCTTTCCTCTCTTTGATTCGTATTGCGGCCAGTCCTGCAGAAGCGAAATGGTACAGCATGTCCACCTTCACGTTGTCTGAGTTACTCCAACGACGATATCCTCGAGTTTTCAAATAAATTTCGCAGAGTGACGAGGCATTTGGCTACCTTAAGAGAGTCATAGTTACTCCTGCCGGCTCCTCCCATTTCTTTAGGCCTTTATCATTCTTGCTATGGTCAGTCCTACAGAACCGATATGCCACTGTATGTCCACCTTAACGTCGTCACAGTCATTCCCACTACGAGTCTCTCGAGTTAGCAAATGTACTTCGCCGGATGACCAGGCATTTGGTTACCTTAAGAGAGTCATAGTTACTGCAGCCAGATGCTCCCCTTCCTTTGAATCTTTCCTCTCTTTAATTCGTACTGTGGAGTGTCCAATCAGAAGCGAAATGCTGCAACTTGTCCACCTTAACGTTGTCTGAGTTACTCCAACGACGATATCCACGAGTTTTCAAATAAATTTCGCAGAGTGACGAGGCATTTGGCTACCTTTAGAGAGTCATAGTTACTGCTGCCCGCTGCTCCCCCTTCTTTGAATCTTTCCTCTCTTTAATTCGTGTTGCGGCCAGTCCTGCAGAAGCGAAATGGTACAGCATGTCCACGTTAACGTTGTCTGAGTTACTCCAACGACGATATCCTCGAGTTTTCAAATAAATTTCGCAGAGTAACGAGGCATTTGGCTACCTTAAGAGAGTCATAGTTACTCCTGCCGGCCGCTCCCATTTCTTTAGGCCTTTATCATTCTTGCTATGGCCAGTCCTACAGAACCGATATGCAACTGTATGTCTACCTTAACGTCGTAACAGTTATTCCCACTACGAGTTTCTCGAGTTTGCAAAAGTACTTCGCCGTATGACGAGGCTTTTGGCTACCTTAAGAGAGTCATAGTTACTGCAGCCAGATGCTCCCCTTCCTCTGAATCTTTCCTCTCTTTAGTTCGTACTGCGGAATGTCCAATCAAAAGCGAAATGCTGCAACTTGTCCACCTTAACGTTGTCTGAGTTACTCCAACGACGATATCCACGAGTTTTCAAATAAATTTCGCAGAGTGACGAGGCATTTGGCTACCTTAAGAGAGTCATAGTTACTGCTGCCCGCTGCTCCCCCTTCTTTGAATCTTTCCTTTCTTTAATTCGTATTGCGGCCAGTCCTGCAGAAGCGAAATGGTACAGCATGTCCACCTTAACGTTGTCTGAGTTACTCCAACGACGATATCCTCGGGTTTTCAAATAAATTTCGCAGAGTGACGAGGCATTTGGCTACCTTAAGAGAGTCATAGTTACTCCTGCCGGCTCCTCCCATTTCTTTAGGCCTTTATCATTCTTGCTATGGTCAGTCCTACAGAACCGATATGCCACTGTATGTCCACCTTAACGTCGTCACAGTCATTCCCACTACGAGTCTCTCGAGTTAGCAAATGTACTTCGCCGGATGACCAGGCATGTGGTTACCTTAAGAGAGTCATAGTTACTGCAGCCAGATGCTCCCCTTCCTTTGAATCTTTCCTCTCTTTAATTCGTACTGTGGAGTGTCCAATCAGAAGCGAAATGCTGCAACTTGTCCACCTTAACGTTGTCTAAGTTACTCCAACGACGATATCCACGAGTTTTCAAATAAATTTCGCAGAGTGACGAGGCATTTGGCTACCTTTAGAGAGTCATAGTTACTGCTGCCCGCTGCTCCCCTTCTTTGAATCTTTCCTCTCTTTAATTCGTGTTGCGGCCAGTCCTGCAGAAGCGAAATGGTACAGCATGTCCACGTTAACGTTGTCTGAGTTACTCCAACGACGATATCCTCGAGTTTTCAAATAAATTTCGCAGAGTAACGAGGCATTTGGCTACCTTAAGAGAGTCATAGTTACTCCTGCCGGCTGCTTTAATTTCTTTAGGCCTTTGTCATTCTTGCTATGGCCAGTCCTACAGAACCGATATGCCACTGTCTGTCCACCTTAACGTCGTCACAGTCATTCCCACTACGAGTCTCTCGAGTTAGCAAATGTACTTCGCCGGATGACCAGGCATTTGGTTACCTTAAGAGAGTCATAGTTACTGCAGCCAAATGCTCCCCTTCCTTTGAATCTTTCCTCTCTTTAATTCGTACTGTGGAATGTCCAATCAGAAGCGAAATGCTGCAACTTGTCCACCTTAACGTTGTCTGAGTTACTCCAACGACGATATCCACGAGTTTTCAAATTAATTTCGCAGAGTGACGAGGCATTTGGCTACCTTTAGAGAGTCATAGTTACTGCTGCCCGCTGCTCCCCCTTCTTTGAATCTTTCCTCTCTTTGATTCGTATTGCGGCCAGTCCTGCAGAAGCGAAATGGTACAGCATGTCCACCTTAACGTTGTCTGAGTTACTCCAACGACGATATCCTCGAGTTTTCAAATAAATTTCGCAGAGTGACGAGGCATTTGGCTACCTTAAGAGAGTCATAGTTACTCCTGCCGGCTCCTCCCATTTCTTTAGGCCTTTATCATTCTTGCTATGGTCAGTCCTACAGAACCGATATGCCACTGTATGTCCACCTTAACGTCGTCACAGTCATTCCCACTACGAGTCTCTCGAGTTAGCAAATGTACTTCGCCGGATGACCAGGCATTTGGTTACCTTAAGAGAGTCATAGTTACTGCAGCCAGATGCTCCCCTTCCTTTGAATCTTTCCTCTCTTTAATTCGTACTGTGGAGTGTCCAATCAGAAGCGAAATGCTGCAACTTGTCCACCTTAACGTTGTCTGAGTTACTCCAACGACGATATCCACGAGTTTTCAAATAAATTTCGCAGAGTGACGAGGCATTTGGCTACCTTTAGAGAGTCATAGTTACTGCTGCCCGCTGCTCCCCCTTCTTTGAATCTCTCCTCTCTTTAATTCGTGTTGCGGCCAGTCCTGCAGAAGCGAAATGGTACAGCATGTCCACGTTAACGTTGTCTGAGTTACTCCAACGACGATATCCTCGAGTTTTCAAATAAATTTCGCAGAGTAACGAGGCATTTGGCTACCTTAAGAGAGTCATAGTTACTCCTGCCGGCCGCTCCCATTTCTTTAGGCCTTTATCATTCTTGCTATGGCCAGTCCTACAGAACCGATATGCCACTGTATGTCTACCTTAACGTCGTAACAGTTATTCCCACTACGAGTTTCTCGAGTTTGCAAAAGTACTTCGCCGTATGACGAGGCTTTTGGCTACCTTAAGAGAGTCATAGTTACTGCAGCCAGATGCTCCCCTTCCTCTGAATCTTTCCTCTCTTTAGTTCGTACTGCGGAATGTCCAATCAAAAGCGAAATGCTGCAACTTGTCCACCTTAACGTTGTCTGAGTTACTCCAACGTCGATATCCACGAGTTTTCAAATAAATTTCGCAGAGTGACGAGGCATTTGGCTACCTTAAGAGAGTCATAGTTACTGCTGCCCGCTGCTCCCCCTTCTTTGAATCTTTCCTTTCTTTAATTCGTATTGCGGCCAGTCCTGCAGAAGCGAAATGGTACAGCATGTCCACCTTAACGTTGTCTGAGTTACTCCAACGACGATATCCTCGGGTTTTCAAATAAATTTCGCAGAGTGACGAGGCATTTGGCTACCTTAAGAGAGTCATAGTTACTCCTGCCGGCTGCTTTAATTTCTTTAGGCGTTTATCATTCTTGCTATGGCCAGTCCTACAGAACCGATATGCCACTGTATGTCCACCTTAACGTCGTCACAGTCATTCCCACTACGAGTCTCTCGAGTTAGCAAATGTACTTCGCCGGATGACCAGGCATTTGGTTACCTTAAGAGAGTCATAGTTACTGCAGCCAAATGCTCCCCTTCCTTTGAATCTTTCCTCTCTTTAATTCGTACTGTGGAATGTCCAATCAGAAGCGAAATGCTGCAACTTGTCCACCTTAACGTTGTCTGAGTTACTCCAACGACGATATCAACGAGTTTTCAAATTAATTTCGCAGAGTGACGAGGCATTTGGCTACCTTTAGAGAGTCATAGTTACTGCTGCCCGCTGCTCCCCCTTCTTTGAATCTTTCCTCTCTTTAATTCGTGTTGCGGCCAGTCCTGCAGAAGCGAAATGGTACAGCATGTCCACGTTAACGTTGTCTGAGTTACTCCAACGACGATATCCTCGAGTTTTCAAATAAATTTCGCAGACTAACGAGGCATTTGGCTACCTTAAGAGAGTCATAGTTACTCCTGCCGGCCGCTCCCATTTCTTTAGGCCTTTATCTTTCTTGCTATGGCCAGTCCTACAGAACCTATATGCCACTGTATGTCCACCATAAAGTCGTCACAGTTAGTCCCACTACGAGATTCTCGAGTTAGCAAATGTACCTCGCCTGATGACGAGGCATTTGGCTTCCTTAAGAGAGTCGTAGTTACTGCAGCCAGATGCTCCCCTTCCTCTGAATCTTTCCTCTCTTTAGTTCGTACTGCGGAATGTCCAATCAGATGCGAAATGCTGCAACTTGTCCACCTTAACGTTGTCTGAGTTACTCCAACGACGATATCCACGAGTTTTCAAATAAATTTCGCAGAGTGACGAGGCATTTGGCTACCTTAAGAGAGTCATAGTTACTGCTGCCCGCTGCTCCCCCTTCTTTGAATCTTTCCTCTCTTTGATTCGTATTGCGGCCAGTCCTGCAGAAGCGAAATGGTACAGCATGTCCACGTTAACGTTATCTGAGTTACTCCAACGACGATATCCTCGAGTTTTCAAATAAATTTCGCAGAGTGACGAGGCATTTGGCTACCTTAAGAGAGTCATAGTTACTCCTGCCGGCTACTCCCATTTCTTTAGGCCTTTGTCATTCTTGCTATGGTCAGTCCTACAGAACCGATATGCCACTGTATGTCCACCTTAACGTCGTCACAGTCATTCCCACTACGAGTCTCTCGAGTTAGCAAATGTACTTCGCCGGATGACCAGGCATTTGGTTACCTTAAGAGAGTCATAGTTACTGCAGCCAAATGCTCCCCTTCCTTTGAATCTTTCCTCTCTTTAATTCGTACTGTGGAATGTCCAATCAGAAGCGAAATGCTGCAACTTGTCCACCTTAACGTTGTCTGAGTTACTCCAACGACGATATCCACGAGTTTTCAAATAAATTTCGCAGAGTGACGAGGCATTTGGCTACCTTTAGAGAGTCATAGTTACTGCTGCCCGCTGCTCCCCCTTCTTTGAATCTTTCCTCTCTTTAATTCGAGTTGCGGCCAGTCCTGCAGAAGCGAAATGGTACAGCATGTCCACGTTTACGTTGTCTGAGTTACTCCAACGACGATATCCTCGAGTTTTCAAATAAATTTCGCAGAGTAACGAGGCATTTGGCTACCTTAAGAGAGTCATAGTTACTCCTGCCGGCCGCTCCCATTTCTTTAGGCCTTTATCATTCTTGCTATGGCCAGTCCTACAGAACCTATATGCCACTGTATGTCCACCATAAAGTCGTCACAGTTAGTCCCACTACGAGATTCTCGAGTTTGCAAAAGTACTTCGCCGTATGACGAGGCTTTTGGCTACCTTAAGAGAGTCATAGATACTGCAGCCAGATGCTCCCCTTCCTTTGAAACTTTCCTCTCTTTAATTCGTACTGCGGAATGTCCAATCAGAAGCAAAATGCTGCAACTTGTCCACCTTCACGTTGTCTGAGTTACTCCAACGACGATATCGACGAGTTTTCAAATAAATTTCGCAGAGTGACAAGGCATTTGGCTACCTTAAGAGAGTCATAGTTACTGCTGCCCGCTGCTCCCCCTTCTTTGAATCTCTCCTCTCTTTAATTCGTGTTGCGGCCAGTCCTGCAGAAGCGAAATGGTACAGCATGTCCACGTTAACGTTGTCTGAGTTACTCCAACGACGATATCCTCGAGTTTTCAAATAAATTTCGCAGAGTAACGAGGCATTTGGCTACCTTAAGAGAGTCATAGTTACTCCTGCCGGCCGCTCCCATTTCTTTAGGCCTTTATCATTCTTGCTATGGCCAGTCCTACAGAACCGATATGCCACTGTATGTCTACCTTAACGTCGTAACAGTTTTTCCCACTACGAGTTTCTCGAGTTTGCAAAAGTACTTCGCCGTATGACGAGGCTTTTGGCTACCTTAAGAGAGTCATAGTTACTGCAGCCAGATGCTCCCCTTCCTCTGAATCTTTCCTCTCTTTAGTTCGTACTGCGGAATGTCCAATCAAAAGCGAAATGCTGCAACTTGTCCACCTTAACGTTGTCTGAGTTACTCCAACGTCGATATCCACGAGTTTTCAAATAAATTTCGCAGAGTGACGAGGCATTTGGCTACCTTAAGAGAGTCATAGTTACTGCTGCCCGCTGCTCCCCCTTCTTTGAATCTTTCCTTTCTTTAATTCGTATTGCGGCCAGTCCTGCAGAAGCGAAATGGTACAGCATGTCCACCTTAACGTTGTCTGAGTTACTCCAACGACGATATCCTCGGGTTTTCAAATAAATTTCGCAGAGTGACGAGGCATTTGGCTACCTTAAGAGAGTCATAGTTACTCCTGCCGGCTGCTTTAATTTCTTTAGGCGTTTATCATTCTTGCTATGGCCAGTCCTACAGAACCGATATGCCACTGTATGTCCACCTTAACGTCGTCACAGTCATTCCCACTACGAGTCTCTCGAGTTAGCAAATGTACTTCGCCGGATGACCAGGCATTTGGTTACCTTAAGAGAGTCATAGTTACTGCAGCCAAATGCTCCCCTTCCTTTGAATCTTTCCTCTCTTTAATTCGTACTGTGGAATGTCCAATCAGAAGCGAAATGCTGCAACTTGTCCACCTTAACGTTGTCTGAGTTACTCCAACGACGATATCAACGAGTTTTCAAATTAATTTCGCAGAGTGACGAGGCATTTGGCTACCTTTAGAGAGTCATAGTTACTGCTGCCCGCTGCTCCCCCTTCTTTGAATCTTTCCTCTCTTTAATTCGTGTTGCGGCCAGTCCTGCAGAAGCGAAATGGTACAGCATGTCCACGTTAACGTTGTCTGAGTTACTCCAACGACGATATCCTCGAGTTTTCAAATAAATTTCGCAGACTAACGAGGCATTTGGCTACCTTAAGAGAGTCATAGTTACTCCTGCCGGCCGCTCCCATTTCTTTAGGCCTTTATCTTTCTTGCTATGGCCAGTCCTACAGAACCTATATGCCACTGTATGTCCACCATAAAGTCGTCACAGTTAGTCCCACTACGAGATTCTCGAGTTAGCAAATGTACCTCGCCTGATGACGAGGCATTTGGCTTCCTTAAGAGAGTCGTAGTTACTGCAGCCAGATGCTCCCCTTCCTCTGAATCTTTCCTCTCTTTAGTTCGTACTGCGGAATGTCCAATCAGATGCGAAATGCTGCAACTTGTCCACCTTAACGTTGTCTGAGTTACTCCAACGACGATATCCACGAGTTTTCAAATAAATTTCGCAGAGTGACGAGGCATTTGGCTACCTTAAGAGAGTCATAGTTACTGCTGCCCGCTGCTCCCCCTTCTTTGAATCTTTCCTCTCTTTGATTCGTATTGCGGCCAGTCCTGCAGAAGCGAAATGGTACAGCATGTCCACGTTAACGTTATCTGAGTTACTCCAACGACGATATCCTCGAGTTTTCAAATAAATTTCGCAGAGTGACGAGGCATTTGGCTACCTTAAGAGAGTCATAGTTACTCCTGCCGGCTCCTCCCATTTCTTTAGGCCTTTGTCATTCTTGCTATGGTCAGTCCTACAGAACCGATATGCCACTGTATGTCCACCTTAACGTCGTCACAGTCATTCCCACTACGAGTCTCTCGAGTTAGCAAATGTACTTCGCCGGATGACCAGGCATTTGGTTACCTTAAGAGAGTCATAGTTACTGCAGCCAAATGCTCCCCTTCCTTTGAATCTTTCCTCTCTTTAATTCGTACTGTGGAATGTCCAATCAGAAGCGAAATGCTGCAACTTGTCCACCTTAACGTTGTCTGAGTTACTCCAACGACGATATCCACGAGTTTTCAAATAAATTTCGCAGAGTGACGAGGCATTTGGCTACCTTTAGAGAGTCATAGTTACTGCTGCCCGCTGCTCCCCCTTCTTTGAATCTTTCCTCTCTTTAATTCGAGTTGCGGCCAGTCCTGCAGAAGCGAAATGGTACAGCATGTCCACGTTTACGTTGTCTGAGTTACTCCAACGACGATATCCTCGAGTTTTCAAATAAATTTCGCAGAGTAACGAGGCATTTGGCTACCTTAAGAGAGTCATAGTTACTCCTGCCGGCCGCTCCCATTTCTTTAGGCCTTTATCATTCTTGCTATGGCCAGTCCTACAGAACCTATATGCCACTGTATGTCCACCATAAAGTCGTCACAGTTAGTCCCACTACGAGATTCTCGAGTTTGCAAAAGTACTTCGCCGTATGACGAGGCTTTTGGCTACCTTAAGAGAGTCATAGATACTGCAGCCAGATGCTCCCCTTCCTTTGAAACTTTCCTCTCTTTAATTCGTACTGCGGAATGTCCAATCAGAAGCAAAATGCTGCAACTTGTCCACCTTCACGTTGTCTGAGTTACTCCAACGACGATATCGACGAGTTTTCAAATAAATTTCGCAGAGTGACAAGGCATTTGGCTACCTTAAGAGAGTCATAGTTACTGCTGCCCGCTGCTCCCCCTTCTTTGAATCTTTCCTCTCTTTGATTCGTATTGCGGCCAGTCCTGCAGAAGCGAAATGGTACAGCATGTCCACGTTAACGTTGTCTGAGTTACTCCAACGACGATATCCTCGAGTTTTCAAATAAATTTCGCAGAGTGACGAGGCATTTGGCTACCTTAAGAGAGTCATAGTTACTCCTGCCGGCTCCTCCCATTTCTTTAGGCCTTTGTCATTCTTGCTATGGTCAGTCCTACAGAACCGATATGCCACTGTATGTCTACCTCAACGTCGTCACAGTTATTCCCACTACGAGTTTCTCGAGTTTGCAAAAGTACTTCGCCGTATGACGAGGCTTTTGGCTACCTTAAGAGAGTCATAGATACTGCAGCCAGATGCTCCCCTTCCTTTGAAACTTTCCTCTCTTTAATTCGTACTGCGGAATGTCCAATCAGAAGCAAAATGCTGCAACTTGTCCACCTTCACGTTGTCTGAGTTACTCCAACGACGATATCGACGAGTTTTCAAATAAATTTCGCAGAGTGACAAGGCATTTGGCTACCTTAAGAGAGTCATAGTTACTGCTGCCCGCTGCTCCCCCTTCTTTGAATCTTTCCTTTCTTTAATTCGTATTGCGGCCAGTCCTGCAGAAGCGAAATGGTACAGCATGTCCACGTTAACGTTGTCTGAGTTACTCCAACGACGATATCCTCGAGTTTTTAAATAAATTCCGCAGAGTGACGAGGCATTTGGCTATCTTAAGAGAGTCATAGTTACTCCTGCCGGCTGCTTTAATTTCTTTAGGCCTTTATCATTCTTGCTATGGCCAGTCCTACAGAACCGATAAGCACCTGTATGTCCACCTTAACGTCGTCACAGTTACTCCCACTACGAGTTTCTCGAGTTAGCAAGTGTACTTCGACGGATGACGAGGCATTTGGCTACCATAAGTGAGTCATAGGTACTGCAGTTAGATGCTCCCCTTCCTTTGAATCTTTCCTCTCTCTAATTCGTACTGCGGAATGTCCAAGCAGAAGCGAAATGCTGCAACTTGTCCACCTTAACGTTGTCTGAGTTACTCCAACGACGATATCCACGAGTTTTCAAATAAATTTCGCAGAGTGACGAGGCATTTGGCTACCTTTAGAGAGTCATAGTTACTGCTGCCCGCTGCTCCCCCTTCTTTGAATCTTTCCTCTCTTTAATTCGAGTTGCGGCCAGTCCTGCAGAAGCGAAATGGTACAGCATGTCCACGTTTACGTTGTCTGAGTTACTCCAACGACGATATCCTCGAGTTTTCAAATAAATTTCGCAGAGAAACGAGGCATTTGGCTACCTTAAGAGAGTCATAGTTACTCCTGCCGGCCGCTCCCATTTCTTTAGGCCTTTATCATTCTTGCTATGGCCAGTCCTACAGAACCTATATGCCACTGTATGTCCACCATAAAGTCGTCACAGTTAGTCCCACTACGAGATTCTCGAGTTAGCAAATGTACCTCGCCTGATGACGAGGCATTTGGCTTCCTTAAGAGAGTCATAGTTACTGCAGCCAGATGCTCCCCTTCCTCTGAATCTTTCCTCTCTTTAGTTCGTACTGCGGAATGTCCAATCAGATGCGAAATGCTGCAACTTGTCCACCTTAACGTTGTCTGAGTTACTCCAA
This sequence comes from Schistocerca americana, assembly GCF_021461395.2. Lineage (NCBI taxonomy): Eukaryota > Metazoa > Arthropoda > Insecta > Orthoptera > Acrididae > Schistocerca > Schistocerca americana. The sequence continues at coordinate 213,867,691 of NC_060127.1, read as the reverse complement.
CGACGATATCCACGAGTTTTCAAATAAATTTCGCAGAGTGACGAGGCATTTGGCTACCTTAAGAGAGTCATAGTTACTGCTGCCCGCTGCTCCCCCTTCTTTGAATCTTTCCTCTCTTTGATTCGTATTGCGGCCAGTCCTGCAGAAGCGAAATGGTACAGCATGTCCACGTTAACGTTGTCTGAGTTACTCCAACGACGATATCCTCGAGTTTTCAAATAAATTTCGCAGAGTGACGAGGCATTTGGCTACCTTAAGAGAGTCATAGTTACTCCTGCCGGCTCCTCCCATTTCTTTAGGCCTTTGTCATTCTTGCTATGGTCAGTCCTACAGAACCGATATGCCACTGTATGTCTACCTCAACGTCGTCACAGTTATTCCCACTACGAGTTTCTCGAGTTTGCAAAAGTACTTAGCCGTATGACGAGGCTTTTGGCTACCTTAAGAGAGTCATAGATACTGCAGCCAGATGCTCCCCTTCCTTTGAAACTTTCCTCTCTTTAATTCGTACTGCGGAATGTCCAATCAGAAGCGAAATGCTGCAACTTGTCCACCTTCACGTTGTCTGAGTTACTCCAACGACGATATCGACGAGTTTTCAAATAAATTTCGCAGAGTGACAAGGCATTTGGCTACCTTAAGAGAGTCATAGTTACTGCTGCCCGCTGCTCCCCCTTCTTTGAATCTTTCCTTTCTTTAATTCGTATTGCGGCCAGTCCTGCAGAAGCGAAATGGTACAGCATGTCCACGTTAACGTTGCCTGAGTTACTCCAACGACGATATCCTCGAGTTTTTAAATAAATTCCGCAGAGTGACGAGGCATTTGGCTATCTTAAGAGAGTCATAGTTACTCCTGCCGGCTGCTTTAATTTCTTTAGGCCTTTATCATTCTTGCTATGGCCAGTCCTACAGAACCGATAAGCACCTGTATGTCCACCTTAACGTCGTCACAGTTACTCCCACTACGAGTTTCTCGAGTTAGCAAATGTACTTCGACGGATGACGAGGCATTTGGCTACCATAAGTGAGTCATAGGTACTGCAGTTAGATGCTCCCCTTCCTTTGAATCTTTCCTCTCTCTAATTCGTACTGCGGAATGTCCAAGCAGAAGCGAAATGCTGCAACTTGTCCACCTTAACGTTGTCTGAGTTACTCCAACGACGATATCGACGAGTTTTCAAGTAAATTTCGCAGAGTGACGAGGCATTTGGCTACCTTAAGAGAGTCACAGGTACTGCTGCCCGCTGCTCCCCCTTCTTTGAATCTTTCCTTTCTTTAATTCGTATTGCTTCCAGTCCTGCAGAAGCGAAATGGTACAGCATGTCCACCTTAACGTTGTCTGAGTTACTCCAACGACGATATCCTCGGGTTTTCAAATAAATTTCGCAGAGTGACGAGGCATTTGGCTGCCTTAAGAGAGTCATAGTTACTCCTGCCGGCTGCTCCCATTTCTTTAGGACTTTATCATTCTTGCTATGGCCAGTCCTACAGAACCGATATGCCACTGTATGTCCACCTTAACGTCGTCACAGTCATTCCCACTACGAGTCTCTCGAGTTAGCAAGTGTACTTCGCCGGATGACCAGGCATTTGGCTACCTTAAGAGAGTCATAGTTACTGCAGCCAAATGCTCCCCTTCCTTTGAATCTTTCCTCTCTTTAATTCGTACTGTGGAATGTCCAATCAGAAGCGAAATGCTGCAACTTGTCCACCTTAACGTTGACCGAGTTACTCCAACGACGATATCCACGAGCTTTCAAATAAATTTCGCAAAGTGATGAGGCATTTGGCTACCTTAAGAGAGTCATAGTTACTTCTGCCCGCTGCTCCCCCTTCTTTGAATCTTTCCTCTCTTTAAATCGTATTGCGGCCAGTCCTGCAGAAGCGAAATGGTAAAGCATGTCCACCTTAACGCTGTCTGAGTTACTCCAATGACGATATCCTCGAGTTTTCAAATAAATCTCGCAGAGTGACGAGGCATTTGGCTACCTTAAGAGAGTCATAGTTACTCCTGCCGACCGCTTCCATTTCTTTAGGCCTTTATCATTCTTGATATGGCCAGTCCTACAGAACCTATATGAAACTGTATGTCCACCATAAAGTCGTCACAGTTAGTCCCACTACGAGATTCTCGAGTTAGCAAATGTACTTCGCCTGATGACGAGGCATTTGGCTACCTTAAGAGAGTCATAGTTACTCCTGCCGGCCGCTCCCATTTCTTTAGGCCTTTATCATTCTTGCTATGGCCAGTCCTACAGAACCTATATGTAACTGTATGTCCACCATAAAGTCGTCACAGTTAGTCCCACTACGAGATTCTCGAGTTAGCAAATGTACCTCGCCTGATGACGAGGCATTTGGCTACCTTAAGAGAGTCATAGTTACTGCAGCCAGATGCTCCCCTTCCTTTGAAACTTTCCTCTCTTTAATTCCTACTGCGGAATGTCCAATCAGAAGCGAAATGCTGCAACTTGTCCACCTTCACGTTGTCTGAGTTACTCCAACGACGATATCGACGAGTTTTCAAGTAAAGTTCGCAGAGTGACGAGGCATTTGGCTACCTTAAGAGAGTCATAGCTACTGCTGCCCGCTGCTCCCCCTTCTTTGAATCTTTCCTTTCTTTAATTCGTATTGCGGCCAGTCCTGCAGAAGCGAAATGGTACGGCATGTAAACCTTAACGTTGACTGTGTTACTCCAACGCCGATATCTTCGAGTTTTCAAATTAATTTCGCAGAGTGACGAGGCATTTGGCTACCTTAAGAGAGTCATAGTTACTTCTGCCGGCTGCTCCCATTTCTTTAGGCCTTTATCATTCTTGCTATGGCCAGTCCTACAGAACGGATATGCCACTGTATGTCCACCTTAACGTCGTCACAGTCATTCACACTACGAGTTTCTCGAGTTAGCAAATGTACTTCGCCGGATGACCAGGCATTTGGCTACCTTAAGAGAGTCATAGTTACTGCAGCCAAATGCTCCCCTTCCTTTGAATTTTTCCTCTCTTTAATTCGTACTGTGGAATGTCCAATCAGAAGCGAAATGCTGCAACTTGTCCACCTTAACGTTGTCTGAGTTACTCCAACGACGATATCCACGAGTTTTCAAATAAATTTCGCAGAGTGACGAGGCATTTGGCTACCTTAAGAGAGTCATAGTTACTCCTGCCGGCCGCTCCCATTTCTTTAGGCCTTTATCATTCTTGCTATGGCCAGTCCTACAGAACGGATATGCCACTGTATGTCCACCTTAACGTCGTCACAGTCATTCACACTACGAGTTTCTCGAGTTAGCAAATGTACTTCGCCTGATGACGAGGCATTTGGCTACTTTAAGAGGGTCATAGGTACTGCAGCCAGATGCTCCCCTTCTTTTGAATCTTTCCTCTCTTTAATTTGTACTGCGGTATGTCCAATCAGAAGCGAAATGCTGCAACTTGTCCACCTTAACGTTGTCTGAGTTACTCCAACGACGATATCGACGAGTTTTTAAATAAACGTCGCTGAGTGACGAGGCATTTGGCTACATTAAGAGAGTCATACTTACAGCTGCCCGCTGCTCCCCCTTCTTTGAATCTTTCCTTTCTTTAATTCGTATTGCGGCCGATCCTGCAGAAGCGAAATGGTGCAGCGTGTCCACCTTAACGTTGTCTGAGTTACTCCAACGACGATATCCTCGAGTTATCAAATAAATTTCGCAGAGTGACGAGGCATTTGGCTACCTTAACAGAGTCATAGTTACTCCTGCCGGCTGCTCCCATTTCTTTAGGCCTTTATCATTCTTGCTATGGCCAGTCCTACAGAACCGATAAGCACCTGTATGTCCACCTTAACGTCGTCACAGTTACTCCCACTACGAGTTTCTCGAGTTAGCAAATGTACTTCGACGGATGACGAGGCATTTGGCTACCATAAGAGAGTCATAGTTACTGCAGCTAGATGCTCCCCTTCCTTTGAATCTTTCCTCTCTTTAATTCGTACTGCGGAATGTCCAAGCAGAAGCGAAATGCTGCAACTTGTCCACCTTAACGTTGTCTGAGTTACTCCAATGACGATATCGACGAGTTTTCAAATAAATTTCGCAGAGTGACGAGGCATTTGGCTACCTTAAGATAGTCATAGGTACTGCTGCCCGCTGCTCCCCCTTCTTTGATTCTTTCCTCTCTTTAATTCGTATTGCGGCCAGTCCTGCAGAAGCGAAATGGTACAGCATGTAAACCTTAACGTTGACTGTGTTACTCCAACGAAGATATCCTCGAGTTTTCAAATAAATTTCGCAGAGTGATGAGGCATTTGGCTACCTTAAGAGAGCCATAGTTACTCCTGCCGGCTGCTCCCATTTCTTTAGGACTTTATCATTCTTGCTATGGCCAGTCCTACAGAACCGATATGCCACTGTATGTCCACCTTAACGTCGTCACAGTCATTCCCACTACGAGTCTCTCGAGTTAGCAAGTGTACTTCGCCGGATGACCAGGCATTTGGCTACCTTAAGAGAGTCATAGTTACTGCAGCCAAATGCTCCCCTTCCTTTGAATCTTTCCTCTCTTTAATTCGTACTGTGGAATGTCCAATCAGAAGCGAAATGCTGCAACTTGTCCACCTTAACGTTGTCTGAGTTACTCCAACGACGATATCAACGAGTTTTCAAATTAATTTCGCAGAGTGACGAGGCATTTGGCTACCTTTAGAGAGTCATAGTTACTGCTGCCTGCTGCTCCCCCTTCTTTGAATCTTTCCTCTCTTTAATTCGTGTTGCGGCCAGTCCTGCAGAAGCGAAATGGTACAGCATGTCCACGTTAACGTTGTCTGAGTTACTCCAACGACGATATCCTCGAGTTTTCAAATAAATTTCGCAGACTAACGAGGCATTTGGCTACCTTAAGAGAGTCATAGTTACTCCTGCCGGCCGCTCCCATTTCTTTAGGCCTTTATCTTTCTTGCTATGGCCAGTCCTACAGAACCTATATGCCACTGTATGTCCACCATAAAGTCGTCACAGTTAGTCCCACTACGAGATTCTCGAGTTAGCAAATGTACCTCGCCTGATGACGAGGCATTTGGCTTCCTTAAGAGAGTCATAGTTACTGCAGCCAGATGCTCCCCTTCCTCTGAATCTTTCCTCTCTTTAGTTCGTACTGCGGAATGTCCAATCAGATGCGAAATGCTGCAACTTGTCCACCTTAACATTGTCTGAGTTACTCCAACGACGATATCCACGAGTTTTCAAATAAATTTCGCAGAGTGACGAGGCATTTGGCTATCTTAAGAGAGTCATAGTTACTGCTGCCCGCTGCTCCCCCTTCTTTGAATCTTTCCTCTCTTTGATTCGTATTGCGGCCAGTCCTGCAGAAGCGAAATGGTACAGCATGTCCACGTTAACGTTGTCTGAGTTACTCCAACGACGATATCCTCGAGTTTTCAAATAAATTTCGCAGAGTGACGAGGCATTTGGCTACCTTAAGAGAGTCATAGTTACTCCTGCCGGCTCCTCCCATTTCTTTAGGCCTTTGTCATTCTTGCTATGGTCAGTCCTACAGAACCGATATGCCACTGTATGTCCACCTTAACGTCGTCACAGTCATTCCCACTACGAGTCTCTCGAGTTAGCAAATGTACTTCGCCGGATGACCAGGCATTTGGTTACCTTAAGAGAGTCATAGGTACTGCAGCCAAATGCTCCCCTTCCTTTGAATCTTTCCTCTCTTTAATTCGTACTGTGGAATGTCCAATCAGAAGCGAAATGCTGCAACTTGTCCACCTTAACGTTGTCTGAGTTACTCCAACGACGATATCCACGAGTTTTCAAATAAATTTCGCAGAGTGACGAGGCATTTGGCTACCTTTAGAGAGTCATAGTTACTGCTGCCCGCTGCTCCCCCTTCTTTGAATCTTTCCTCTCTTTAATTCGAGTTGCGGCCAGTCCTGCAGAAGCGAAATGGTACAGCATGTCCACGTTTACGTTGTCTGAGTTACTCCAACGACGATATCCTCGAGTTTTCAAATAAATTTCGCAGAGTAACGAGGCATTTGGCTACCTTAAGAGAGTCATAGTTACTCCTGCCGGCCGCTCCCATTTCTTTAGGCCTTTATCATTCTTGCTATGGCCAGTCCTACAGAACCTATATGCCACTGTATGTCCACCATAAAGTCGTCACAGTTAGTCCCACTACGAGATTCTCGAGTTTGCAAAAGTACTTCGCCGTATGACGAGGCTTTTGGCTACCTTAAGAGAGTCATAGATACTGCAGCCAGATGCTCCCCTTCCTTTGAAACTTTCCTCTCTTTAATTCGTACTGCGGAATGTCCAATCAGAAGCAAAATGCTGCAACTTGTCCACCTTCACGTTGTCTGAGTTACTCCAACGACGATATCGACGAGTTTTCAAATAAATTTCGCAGAGTGACAAGGCATTTGGCTACCTTAAGAGAGTCATAGTTACTGCTGCCCGCTGCTCCCCCTTCTTTGAATCTTTCCTCTCTTTGATTCGTATTGCGGCCAGTCCTGCAGAAGCGAAATGGTACAGCATGTCCACGTTAACGTTGTCTGAGTTACTCCAACGACGATATCCTCGAGTTTTCAAATAAATTTCGCAGAGTGACGAGGCATTTGGCTACCTTAAGAGAGTCATAGTTACTCCTGCCGGCTCCTCCCATTTCTTTAGGCCTTTGTCATTCTTGCTATGGTCAGTCCTACAGAACCGATATGCCACTGTATGTCTACCTCAACGTCGTCACAGTTATTCCCACTACGAGTTTCTCGAGTTTGCAAAAGTACTTCGCCGTATGACGAGGCTTTTGGCTACCTTAAGAGAGTCATAGATACTGCAGCCAGATGCTCCCCTTCCTTTGAAACTTTCCTCTCTTTAATTCGTACTGCGGAATGTCCAATCAGAAGCAAAATGCTGCAACTTGTCCACCTTCACGTTGTCTGAGTTACTCCAACGACGATATCGACGAGTTTTCAAATAAATTTCGCAGAGTGACAAGGCATTTGGCTACCTTAAGAGAGTCATAGTTACTGCTGCCCGCTGCTCCCCCTTCTTTGAATCTTTCCTTTCTTTAATTCGTATTGCGGCCAGTCCTGCAGAAGCGAAATGGTACAGCATGTCCACGTTAACGTTGTCTGAGTTACTCCAACGACGATATCCTCGAGTTTTTAAATAAATTCCGCAGAGTGACGAGGCATTTGGCTATCTTAAGAGAGTCATAGTTACTCCTGCCGGCTGCTTTAATTTCTTTAGGCCTTTATCATTCTTGCTATGGCCAGTCCTACAGAACCGATAAGCACCTGTATGTCCTCCTTAACGTCGTCACAGTTACTCCCACTACGAGTTTCTCGAGTTAGCAAATGTACTTCGACGGATGACGAGGCATTTGGCTACCATAAGTGAGTCATAGGTACTGCAGTTAGATGCTCCCCTTCCTTTGAATCTTTCCTCTCTCTAATTCGTACTGCGGAATGTCCAAGCAGAAGCGAAATGCTGCAACTTGTCCACCTTAACGTTGTCTGAGTTACTCCAACGACGATATCCACGAGTTTTCAAATAAATTTCGCAGAGTGACGAGGCATTTGGCTACCTTTAGAGAGTCATAGTTACTGCTGCCCGCTGCTCCCCCTTCTTTGAATCTTTCCTCTCTTTAATTCGAGTTGCGGCCAGTCCTGCAGAAGCGAAATGGTACAGCATGTCCACGTTTACGTTGTCTGAGTTACTCCAACGACGATATCCTCGAGTTTTCAAATAAATTTCGCAGAGTAACGAGGCATTTGGCTACCTTAAGAGAGTCATAGTTACTCCTGCCGGCCGCTCCCATTTCTTTAGGCCTTTATCATTCTTGCTATGGCCAGTCCTACAGAACCTATATGCCACTGTATGTCCACCATAAAGTCGTCACAGTTAGTCCCACTACGAGATTCTCGAGTTAGCAAATGTACCTCGCCTGATGACGAGGCATTTGGCTTCCTTAAGAGAGTCATAGTTACTGCAGCCAGATGCTCCCCTTCCTCTGAATCTTTCCTCTCTTTAGTTCGTACTGCGGAATGTCCAATCAGATGCGAAATGCTGCAACTTGTCCACCTTAACGTTGTCTGAGTTACTCCAACGACGATATCCACGAGTTTTCAAATAAATTTCGCAGAGTGACGAGGCATTTGGCTACCTTAAGAGAGTCATAGTTACTGCTGCCCGCTGCTCCCCCTTCTTTGAATCTTTCCTCTCTTTGATTCGTATTGCGGCCAGTCCTGCAGAAGCGAAATGGTACAGCATGTCCACGTTAACGTTGTCTGAGTTACTCCAACGACGATATCCTCGAGTTTTCAAATAAATTTCGCAGAGTGACGAGGCATTTGGCTACCTTAAGAGAGTCATAGTTACTCCTGCCGGCTCCTCCCATTTCTTTAGGCCTTTGTCATTCTTGCTATGGTCAGTCCTACAGAACCGATATGCCACTGTATGTCTACCTCAACGTCGTCACAGTTATTCCCACTACGAGTTTCTCGAGTTTGCAAAAGTACTTCGCCGTATGACGAGGCTTTTGGCTACCTTAAGAGAGTCATAGATACTGCAGCCAGATGCTCCCCTTCCTTTGAAACTTTCCTCTCTTTAATTCGTACTGCGGAATGTCCAATCAGAAGCGAAATGCTGCAACTTGTCCACCTTAACGTTGTCTGAGTTACTCCAACGACGATATCGACGAGTTTTCAAGTAAATTTCGCAAAGTGACGAGGCATTTGGCTACCTTAAGAGAGTCACAGGTACTGCTGCCCGCTGCTCCCCCTTCTTTGAATCTTTCCTTTCTTTAATTCGTATTGCTGCCAGTCCTGCAGAAGCGAAATGGTACAGCATGTCCACCTTAACGTTGTCTGAGTTACTCCAACGACGATATCCTCGAGTTTTTAAATAAATTCCGCAGAGTGACGAGGCATTTGGCTATCTTAAGAGAGTCATAGTTACTCCTGCCGGCTGCTTTAATTTCTTTAGGCCTTTATCATTCTTGCTATGGCCAGTCCTACAGAACCGATAAGCACCTGTATGTCCACCTTAACGTCGTCACAGTTACTCCCACTACGAGTTTCTCGAGTTAGCAAATGTACTTCGACGGATGACGAGGCATTTGGCTACCATAAGTGAGTCATAGGTACTGCAGTTAGATGCTCCCCTTCCTTTGAATCTTTCCTCTCTCTAATTCGTACTGCGGAATGTCCAAGCAGAAGCGAAATGCTGCAACTTGTCCACCTTAACGTTGTCTGAGTTACTCCAACGACGATATCGACGAGTTTTCAAGTAAATTTCGCAGAGTGACGAGGCATTTGGCTACCTTAAGAGAGTCACAGGTACTGCTGCCCGCTGCTCCCCCTTCTTTGAATCTTTCCTTTCTTTAATTCGTATTGCTGCCAGTCCTGCAGAAGCGAAATGGTACAGCATGTCCACCTTAACGTTGTCTGAGTTACTCCAACGACGATATCCTCGGGTTTTCAAATAAATTTCGCAGAGTGACGAGGCATTTGGCTACCTTAAGAGAGTCATAGTTACTCCTGCCGGCTGCTCCCATTTCTTTAGGACTTTATCATTCTTGCTATGGCCAGTCCTACAGAACCGATATGCCACTGTATGTCCACCTTAACGTCGTCACAGTCATTCCCACTACGAGTCTCTCGAGTTAGCAAGTGTACTTCGCCGGATGACCAGGCATTTGGCTACCTTAAGAGAGTCATAGTTACTGCAGCCAAATGCTCCCCTTCCTTTGAATCTTTCCTCTCTTTAATTCGTACTGTGGAATGTCCAATCAGAAGCGAAATGCTGCAACTTGTCCACCTTAACGTTGACCGAGTTACTCCAACGACGATATCCACGAGCTTTCAAATAAATTTCGCAAAGTGATGAGGCATTTGGCTACCTTAAGAGAGTCATAGTTACTTCTGCCCGCTGCTCCCCCTTCTTTGAATCTTTCCTCTCTTTAAATCGTATTGCGGCCAGTCCTGCAGAAGCGAAATGGTAAAGCATGTCCACCTTAACGCTGTCTGAGTTACTCCAATGACGATATCCTCGAGTTTTCAAATAAATCTCGCAGAGTGACGAGGCATTTGGCTACCTTAAGAGAGTCATAGTTACTCCTGCCGACCGCTTCCATTTCTTTAGGCCTTTATCATTCTTGATATGGCCAGTCCTACAGAACCTATATGAAACTGTATGTCCACCATAAAGTCGTCACAGTTAGTCCCACTACGAGTTTCTCGAGTTAGCAAATGTACTTCGCCTGATGACGAGGCATTTGGCTACCTTAAGAGAGTCATAGTTACTCCTGCCGGCCGCTCCCATTTCTTTAGGCCTTTATCATTCTTGCTATGGCCAGTCCTACAGAACCTATATGCCACTGTATGTCCACCATAAAGTCGTCACAGTTAGTCCCACTACGAGATTCTCGAGTTAGCAAATGTACCTCGCCTGATGACGAGGCATTTGGCTACCTTAAGAGAGTCATAGTTACTGCAGCCAGATGCTCCCCTTCCTTTGAAACTTTCCTCTCTTTAATTCCTACTGCGGAATGTCCAATCAGAAGCGAAATGCTGCAACTTGTCCACCTTCACGTTGTCTGAGTTACTCCAACGACGATATCGACGAGTTTTCAAGTAAAGTTCGCAGAGTGACGAGGCATTTGGCTACCTTAAGAGAGTCATAGCTACTGCTGCCCGCTGCTCCCCCTTCTTTGAATCTTTCCTTTCTTTAATTCGTATTGCGGCCAGTCCTGCAGAAGCGAAATGGTACGGCATGTAAACCTTAACGTTGACTGTGTTACTCCAACGCCGATATCTTCGAGTTTTCAAATTAATTTCGCAGAGTGACGAGGCATTTGGCTACCTTAAGAGAGTCATAGTTACTTCTGCCGGCTGCTCCCATTTCTTTAGGCCTTTATCATTCTTGCTATGGCCAGTCCTACAGAACGGATATGCCACTGTATGTCCACCTTAACGTCGTCACAGTCATTCACACTACGAGTTTCTCGAGTTAGCAAATGTACTTCGCCGGATGACCAGGCATTTGGCTACCTTAAGAGAGTCATAGTTACTGCAGCCAAATGCTCCCCTTCCTTTGAATTTTTCCTCTCTTTAATTCGTACTGTGGAATGTCCAATCAGAAGCGAAATGCTGCAACTTGTCCACCTTAACGTTGTCTGAGTTACTCCAACGACGATATCCACGAGTTTTCAAATAAATTTCGCAGAGTGACGAGGCATTTGGCTACCTTAAGAGAGTCATAGTTACTCCTGCTGGCCGCTCCCATTTCTTTAGGCCTTTATCATTCTTGCTATGGCCAGTCCTACAGAACGGATATGCCACTGTATGTCCACCTTAACGTCGTCACAGTCATTCACACTACGAGTTTCTCGAGTTAGCAAATGTACTTCGCCTGATGACGAGGCATTTGGCTACTTTAAGAGGGTCATAGGTACTGCAGCCAGATGCTCCCCTTCTTTTGAATCTTTCCTCTCTTTAATTTGTACTGCGGTATGTCCAATCAGAAGCGAAATGCTGCAACTTGTCCACCTTAACGTTGTCTGAGTTACTCCAACGACGATATCGACGAGTTTTCAAATAAACGTCGCTGAGTGACGAGGCATTTGGCTACATTAAGAGAGTCATACTTACAGCTGCCCGCTGCTCCCCCTTCTTTGAATCTTTCCTTTCTTTAATTCGTATTGCGGCCGATCCTGCAGAAGCGAAATGGTGCAGCGTGTCCACCTTAACGTTGTCTGAGTTACTCCAACGACGATATCCTCGAGTTATCAAATAAATTTCGCAGAGTGACGAGGCATTTGGCTACCTTAACAGAGTCATAGTTACTCCTGCCGGCTGCTCCCATTTCTTTAGGCCTTTATCATTCTTGCTATGGCCAGTCCTACAGAACCGATAAGCACCTGTATGTCCACCTTAACGTCGTCACAGTTACTCCCACTACGAGTTTCTCGAGTTAGCAAATGTACTTCGACGGATGACGAGGCATTTGGCTACCATAAGAGAGTCATAGTTACTGCAGCTAGATGCTCCCCTTCCTTTGAATCTTTCCTCTCTTTAATTCGTACTGCGGAATGTCCAAGCAGAAGCGAAATGCTGCAACTTGTCCACCTTAACGTTGTCTGAGTTACTCCAATGACGATATCGACGAGTTTTCAAATAAATTTCGCAGAGTGACGAGGCATTTGGCTACCTTAAGATAGTCATAGGTACTGCTGCCCGCTGCTCCCCCTTCTTTGATTCTTTCCTCTCTTTAATTCGTATTGCGGCCAGTCGTGCAGAAGCGAAATGGTACAGCATGTAAACCTTAACGTTGACTGTGTTACTCCAACGAAGATATCCTCGAGTTTTCAAATAAATTTCGCAGAGTGATGAGGCATTTGGCTACCTTAAGAGAGCCATAGTTACTCCTGCCGGCTGCTCCCATTTCTTTAGGACTTTATCATTCTTGCTATGGCCAGTCCTACAGAACCGATATGCCACTGTATGTCCACCTTAACGTCGTCACAGTCATTCCCACTACGAGTCTCTCGAGTTAGCAAGTGTACTTCGCCGGATGACCAGGCATTTGGCTACCTTAAGAGAGTCATAGTTACTGCAGCCAAATGCTCCCCTTCCTTTGAATCTTTCCTCTCTTTAATTCGTACTGTGGAATGTCCAATCAGAAGCGAAATGCTGCAACTTGTCCACCTTAACGTTGTCCGAGTTACTCCAACGACGATATCCACGAGCTTTCAAATAAATTTCGCAAAGTGATGAGGCATTAGGCTACCTTAAGAGAGTCATAGTTACTTCTGCCCGCTGCTCCCCCTTCTTTGAAACTTTCCTCTCTTTAAATCGTATTGCGGCCAGTCCTGCAGAAGCGAAATGGTAAAGCATGTCCACCTTAACGTTGTCTGAGTTACTCCAATGACGATATAATCGAGTTTTCAAATAAATCTCGCAGAGTGACGAGGCATTTGGCTACCTTAAGAGAGTCATAGTTACTCCTGCCGACCGCTCATATTTCTTTAGGCCTTTATCATTCTTGATATGGCCAGTCCTACAGAACCTATATGCCACTGTATGTCCACCATAAAGTCGTCACAGTTAGTCCCACTACGAGATTCTCGAGTTAGCAAATGTACCTCGCCTGATGACGAGGCATTTGGCTACCTTAAGAGAGTCATAGTTACTGCAGCCAGATGCTCCCCTTCCTTTGAAACTTTCCTCTCTTTAATTCCTACTGCGGAATGTCCAATCAGAAGCGAAATGCTGCAACTTGTCCACCTTAACGTTGTCTGAGTTACTCCAATGACGATATCGACGAGTTTTCAAATAAATTTCGCAGAGTGACGAGGCATTTGGCTACCTTAAGATAGTCATAGGTACTGCTGCCCGCTGCTCCCCCTTCTTTGATTCTTTCCTCTCTTTAATTCGTATTGCGGCCAGTCCTGCAGAAGCGAAATGGTACAGCATGTAAACCTTAACGTTGACTGTGTTACTCCAACGAAGATATCCTCGAGTTTTCAAATAAATTTCGCAGAGTGATGAGGCATTTGGCTACCTTAAGAGAGCCATAGTTACTCCTGCCGGCTGCTCCCATTTCTTTAGGACTTTATCATTCTTGCTATGGCCAGTCCTACAGAACCGATATGCCACTGTATGTCCACCTTAACGTCGTCACAGTCATTCCCACTACGAGTCTCTCGAGTTAGCAAGTGTACTTCGCCGGATGACCAGGCATTTGGCTACCTTAAGAGAGTCATAGTTACTGCAGCCAAATGCTCCCCTTCCTTTGAATCTTTCCTCTCTTTAATTCGTACTGTGGAATGTCCAATCAGAAGCGAAATGCTGCAACTTGTCCACCTTAACGTTGTCCGAGTTACTCCAACGACGATATCCACGAGCTTTCAAATAAATTTCGCAAAGTGATGAGGCATTAGGCTACCTTAAGAGAGTCATAGTTACTTCTGCCCGCTGCTCCCCCTTCTTTGAAACTTTCCTCTCTTTAAATCGTATTGCGGCCAGTCCTGCAGAAGCGAAATGGTAAAGCATGTCCACCTTAACGTTGTCTGAGTTACTCCAATGACGATATAATCGAGTTTTCAAATAAATCTCGCAGAGTGACGAGGCATTTGGCTACCTTAAGAGAGTCATAGTTACTCCTGCCGACCGCTCCCATTTCTTTAGGCCTTTATCATTCTTGATATGGCCAGTCCTACAGAACCTATATGCCACTGTATGTCCACCATAAAGTCGTCACAGTTAGTCCCACTACGAGATTCTCGAGTTAGCAAATGTACCTCGCCTGATGACGAGGCATTTGGCTACCTTAAGAGAGTCATAGTTACTGCAGCCAGATGCTCCCCTTCCTTTGAAACTTTCCTCTCTTTAATTCCTACTGCGGAATGTCCAATCAGAAGCGAAATGCTGCAACTTGTAGACCTTAACGTTGTCTGAGTTACTCCAATGACGATATCGACGAGTTTTCAAATAAATTTCGCAGAGTGACGAGGCATTTGGCTACCTTAAGATAGTCATAGGTACTGCTGCCCGCTGCTCCCCCTTCTTTGATTCTTTCCTCTCTTTAATTCGTATTGCGGCCAGTCCTGCAGAAGCGAAATGGTACAGCATGTAAACCTTAACGTTGACTGTGTTACTCCAACGAAGATATCCTCGAGTTTTCAAATAAATTTCGCAGAGTGATGAGGCATTTGGCTACCTTAAGAGAGCCATAGTTACTCCTGCCGGCTGCTCCCATTTCTTTAGGACTTTATCATTCTTGCTATGGCCAGTCCTACAGAACCGATATGCCACTGTATGTCCACCTTAACGTCGTCACAGTCATTCCCACTACGAGTCTCTCGAGTTAGCAAGTGTACTTCGCCGGATGACCAGGCATTTGGCTACCTTAAGAGAGTCATAGTTACTGCAGCCAAATGCTCCCCTTCCTTTGAATCTTTCCTCTCTTTAATTCGTACTGTGGAATGTCCAATCAGAAGCGAAATGCTGCAACTTGTCCACCTTAACGTTGTCCGAGTTACTCCAACGACGATATCCACGAGCTTTCAAATAAATTTCGCAAAGTGATGAGGCATTAGGCTACCTTAAGAGAGTCATAGTTACTTCTGCCCGCTGCTCCCCCTTCTTTGAAACTTTCCTCTCTTTAAATCGTATTGCGGCCAGTCCTGCAGAAGCGAAATGGTAAAGCATGTCCACCTTAACGTTGTCTGAGTTACTCCAATGACGATATAATCGAGTTTTCAAATAAATCTCGCAGATTGACGAGGCATTTGGCTACCTTAAGAGAGTCATAGTTACTCCTGCCGACCGCTCCCATTTCTTTAGGCCTTTATCATTCTTGATATGGCCAGTCCTACAGAACCTATATGCCACTGTATGTCCACCATAAAGTCGTCACAGTTAGTCCCACTACGAGATTCTCGAGTTAGCAAATGTACCTCGCCTGATGACGAGGCATTTGGCTACCTTAAGAGAGTCATAGTTACTGCAGCCAGATGCTCCCCTTCCTTTGAAACTTTCCTCTCTTTAATTCCTACTGCGGAATGTCCAATCAGAAGCGAAATGCTGCAACTTGTCCACCTTCACGTTGTCTGAGTTACTCCAACGACGATATCGACGAGTTTTCAAGTAAAGTTCGCAGAGTGACGAGGCATTTGGCTACCTTAAGAGAGTCATAGCTACTGCTGCCCGCTGCTCCCCCTTCTTTGAATCTTTCCTTTCTTTAATTCGTATTGCGGCCAGTCCTGCAGAAGCGAAATGGTACGGCATGTAAACCTTAACGTTGACTGTGTTACTCCAACGACGATGTCCTCGAGTTTTCAAATTAATTTCGCAGAGTGACGAGGCATTTGGCTACCTTAAGAGAGTCATAGTTACTTCTGCCGGCTGCTCCCATTTCTTTAGGCCTTTATCATTCTTGCTATGGCCAGTCCTCCAGAACCGATATGCCACTGTATGTCCACCTTAACGTCGTCACAGTCATTCCCACTACGAGTTTCTCGAGTTAGCAAATGTACTTCGCCGGATGACCAGGCATTTGGCTACCTTAAGAGAGTCATAGTTACTGCAGCCAAATGCTCCCCTTCCTTTGAATCTTTCCTCTCTTTAATTCGTACTGCGGTATGTCCAATCAGAAGCGAAATGCTGCAACTTGTCCACCTTAACGTTGTCTGAGTTACTCCAACGACGATATCGACGAGTTTTCAAATAAACGTCGCTGAGTGACGAGGCATTTGGCTACATTAAGAGAGTCATACTTACAGCTGCCCGCTGCTCCCCCTTCTTTGAATCTTTCCTCTCATTAATTCGTATTGCGGCCAGTCCTGCAGAAGCGAAATGGTACCGCATGTCCACCTTAACGTTGTCTGAGTTACTCCAATGACGATATCCTCGAGTTTTCAAATAAATCTCGCAGAGTGACGAGGCATTTGGCTACCTTAAGAGAGTCATAGTTACTCCTGCCGGCCGCTCCCATTTCTTTAGGCCTTTATCATTCTTGATATGGCCAGTCCTACAGAACCTATATGCCACTGTATGTCCACCATAAAGACGTCACAGTTAGTCCCACTACGAGTTTCTCGAGTTAGCAAATGTACTTCGCCTGATGACGAGGCATTTGGCTACTTTAAGAGGGTCATAGGTACTGCAGCCAGATGCTCCCCTTCTTTTGAATCTTTCCTCTCTTTAATTTGTACTGCGGTATGTCCAATCAGAAGCGAAATGCTGCAACTTGTCCACCTTAACGTTGTCTGAGTTACTCCAACGACGATATCGACGAGTTTTCAAATAAACGTCGCTGAGTGACGAGGCATTTGGCTACATTAAGAGAGTCATACTTACAGCTGCCCGCTGCTCCCCCTTCTTTGAATCTTTCCTTTCTTTAATTCGTATTGCGGCCGATCCTGCAGAAGCGAAATGGTGCAGCGTGTCCACCTTAACGTTGTCTGAGTTACTCCAACGACGATATCCTCGAGTTATCAAATAAATTTCGCAGAGTGACGAGGCATTTGGCTACCTTAACAGAGTCATAGTTACTCCTGCCGGCTGCTCCCATTTCTTTAGGCCTTTATCATTCTTGCTATGGCCAGTCCTACAGAACCGATATGCCACTGTATGTCCACCTTAACGTCGTCAGAGTCATTCCCACTACGAGTTTCTCGAGTTAGCAAATGTACTTCGCCGGATGACCAGGCATTTGGCTACCTTAAGAGAGTCATAGTTACTGCAGCCAAATGCTCCCCTTCCTTTGAATCTTTCCTCTCTTTAATTCGTACTGTGGAATGTCCAATCAGAAGCGAAATGCTGCAACTTGTCCACCTTAACGTTGTCTGAGTTACTCGAATGACGATATCCACGAGTTTTCAAAAAAATTTCGCAGAGTGACGAGGCATTTGGCTACCTTAAGAGAGTCATAGTTACTGCTGCCCGCTGCTCCCCCTTCTTTGAATATTTCCTCTCATTAATTCGTATTGCGGCCAGTCCTGCAGAAGCGAAATGGTACCGCATGTCCACCTTAACGTTGTCTGAGTTACTCCAACGACGATATCCTCGAGTTTTCAAATAAATCTCGCAGAGTGACGAGGCATTTTGCTACCTTAAGAGAGTCATAGTTATTGCTGCCGGCCGCTCCCATTTCTTTAGGCATTTATCATTCTTGCTATGGCCAGTCCTACAGAACCTATATGCCACTGTATGTCCACCATAAAGTCGTCACAGTTAGGCCCACTACGAGTTTCTCGAGTTAGCAAATGTACTTCGCCTGATGAAGAGGCATTTGGCTACCTTAAGAGAGTCATAGTTACTGCAGCCAGATGCTCCCCTTTTGAATCTTTCCTCTCTTTAATTTGTACTGCGGAATGTCCAATCAGAAGCGAAATGCTGCAACTTGTCCACCTTAACGTTGTCTGAGTTACTCCAACGACGATATCGACGAGTTTTCAAATAAACTTCGCAGAGTGACGAGGCATTTGGCTACCTTAAGAGAGTCATAGTTACTGCTGCCCGCTGCTCCCCCTTCTTTGAATCTTTCCTTTCTTTAATTCGTATTGCGGCCAGTCCTGCAGAAGCGAAATAGTTCAGCATGTCCACCTTAACGTTGTCTGAGTTACTCCAACGACGATATCCTCGAGTTATCAAATAAATTTCGCAGAGTGACGAGGCATTTGGCTACCTTAACAGAGTCATAGTTACTCCTGCCGGCTGCTCCCATTTCTTTAGGCCTTTATCATTCTTGCTATGGCCAGTCCTACAGAACCGATATGCCACTGTATGTCCACCTTAACGTCGTCACAGTCATTCCCACTACGAGTTTCTCGAGTTAGCAAATGTACTTCGCCGGATGACCAGGCATTTGGCTACCTTAAGAGAGTCATAGTTACTGCAGCCAAATGCTCCCCTTCCTTTGAATCTTTCCTCTCTTTAATTCGTACTGTGGAATGTCCAATCAGAAGCGAAATGCTGCAACTTGTCCACCTTAACGTTGTCTGAGTTACTCGAACGACGATATCCACGAGTTTTCAAAAAAATTTCGCAGAGTGACGAGGCATTTGGCTACCTTAAGAGAGTCATAGTTACTGCTGCCCGCTGCTCCCCCTTCTTTGAATCTTTCCTCTCATTAATTCGTATTGCGGCCAGTCCTGCAGAAGCGAAATGGTACCGCATGTCCACCTTAACGTTGTCTGAGTTACTCCAACGACGATATACTCGAGTTTTCAAATAAATCTCGCAGAGTGACGAGGCATTTTGCTACCTTAAGAGAGTCATAGTTATTGCTGCCGGCCGCTCCCATTTCTTTAGGCATTTATCATTCTTGCTATGGCCAGTCCTACAGAACCTATATGCCACTGTATGTCCACCATAAAGTCGTCAGAGTTAGTCCCACTACGAGTTTCTCGAGTTAGCAAATGTACTTCGCCTGATGAAGAGGCATTTGGCTACCTTAAGAGAGTCATAGTTACTGCAGCCAGATGCTCCCCTTTTGAATCTTTCCTCTCTTTAATTTGTACTGCGGAATGTCCAATCAGAAGCGAAATGCTGCAACTTGTCCACCTTAACGTTGTCTGAGTTACTCCAACGACGATATCGACGAGTTTTCAAATAAACTTCGCAGAGTGACGAGGCTTTTGGCTACCTTAAGAGAGTTATAGTTACTGCTGCCCGCTGCTCCCCCTTCTTTGAATCTTTCCTTTCTTTAATTCGTATTGCGGCCAGTCCTGCAGAAGCGAAATAGTTCAGCATGTCCACCTTAACGTTGTCTGAGTTACTCCAAAGACGATATCCTCGACTTTTCAAATAAATTCCGCAGAGTGACGAGGAATTTGGGTAACTTAAGAGAGTCATAGTTTCTCCTGCCGGCTGCTTCAATTTCTTTAGGTCTTTATCATTCTTGCTATGGCCAGTCCTACTGAACCGATATGCCACTGTATGTCCACCTTAACGTCGTCACAGTTATTCCCACTACGAGTTTCTCGAATTAGCAAATGTACTTCGCCGGATGACGATGCTTTTGGCTACCTTAAGAGAGTCATAGTTACTGCAACCAGATGCTCCCCTTCCTTAGAATCTTTCCTCTCTTTAATTCGTACTGCGGAATGTCCAATCAGAACCGAAATGCTGCAACTTGTCCACCTAAAAGTTGTCTGAGTTACTCCAACGACGATATCGACGAGTTTTCAAGTAAATTTCGCAGAGTAACGAGGCATTTGGCTACCTTAAGAGAGTCATAGTTACTGCTGCTACTTCCCCTTCTTTGAATCTTTCCTTTCTTTAATTCGTATTGCGGCCAGTACTGCAGAAGCGAAATGGTACAGCAAGTCCTTCTTAACGTTGTCTGAGTTACTCCAACGACGATATCCCCGAACTTTCAAATAAATTTCGCAGAGTGACGAGGCATTTGGCTACCTTAAGAGAGTCATAGTGACTCCTGCCGGCTGCTCCCATTTCTTTAGGCCTTTATCATTCTTGCTATGGCCAGTCCTACTGAACCAATATGCCACTTTATGTCCACCTTAATGTCGTCACAGTTACTCCCACTACGAGTTTCTCGAGTTAGCAAATGTACTTCGCCGGATGACGAGGCATTTGGCTATTTAAGCCGTCTTTATTCACGTCTATGTGAACATACATACAGATATAAGTACCCACAAAGTGGGTTTACAATTGACAAAAAACAAAAACAAACATTAGACGGACAGGAAGAGACGTGAACAGAGAAGGGTTTGTGCCTGTTGACAGACGCCAGGCAGCAGCGTAGACAACATATAATTGGGCCATCACCCAACACCAGTCCGGGGCATCGTGCGCGTAATGGCAGTCATAGTGTCGAACCGCCGTGCCGCCATCACAGTCCCGATGAGTACTCTTGTTGACATCGCCGCAAAGTGGTGGTCCTTGAATCCAAGCCGCCGCAGATCCTGCGCAGATGTGGGTGACCACACCCCCCTCCATGAGATGGTAGCTGAAGAGGTGGTGATGGTCTTGGCTGCTGGGGTCTGACTCCTAATCGCCTGGTGGACGGCTTCCCTATTGTAAACCGCGACTTTCTGCTGGTGACACTCTTCGATGTCAAGATTGACACCAACCACCTGGGCATCGATGATATAGGCTGCATCGCCATGAACTGCCACGATGTCCGGCTTCCTCAGTCCCTCAGATGTCCTAAGGTGGGGCTCCAGGTGGACGTCGAAGCCCCTGCGACGAAGCCCCTGCGCGACATAAGACGCTAGGGCGTTGTGTCGCTTCACTCGTGCGTTGTGACTTCGGAAGCAGTGCTGGACAACGTGATTTGCAGTTTCCTTCGCGATGCAGCCAGCCCGGCAGTTAGTATCACCAGCACGACCTCGCTGCAACCGTGCCCGGGTTGGAAGGGCATTGATCCTCGTACGGATGCAGGAGATAAAGTCGCGGCCTGTGATCGCTAGTCGAGGATCGTCGACCCAGCGATGCTGCCCTGGTGTTCGGGCAGACTTCTTAAGGGCAGCGCCGTCCACCGACAGATGCAACCGTTCAGCCCACATCCGGCCCATTTGGTTGGAAGTTCTTATGACCGTATTATTACCCCGTAGTTGCTGCTCAAGCCTCCCAATCTCACGCCCCAGAACGTCGTCTGCTGTCCTGTCAGATAAGACACCCAATGCCCGCATCCTAGCGAGCCGGTTCCGCCGCAGAAGAGGCCCTAGCCAGCGCGCTGATGGCACTCCCAGCCCCCCAGATGACACAGGGGCATGGAAGTAACCAACAGGGACGTCCGCTGGCAGGCACAACCAAGATCTAATTGCTGCGCGGATGGTGGTGTCCATTGCTGACAGGGCTCCTAGCCGGGTCCTCGAAAGGGCCAGGCCATGGTGTATCCCTGGCAAGACGACGGTTCTGAGGGCGTGCAAACGCTGTTGTGGCTTTAGTGGTGCCTTGGACAGGACGGTCAGCTGTCGCTCGACCTCCCGCCTCGGATGAAAGAGGCTGCGTCCGCTCGTGGAGAACTCCAGGCCAAGATACCGGAAAGTGCTCTCGATCCCCAGGGCTGGGAGGATGGTATACCCAGCCCTGAAGGTCGCGGTGTCGTCGACCTTAATCTTCTTCTCACGGCCAGAAGCCGTCAGGGCGAGAGTGAAGCACTTTCCGGGATTGACTTGGAGACCAAGGTCCCCAAGGGCAGATGTTGCTGCATCAATAAGGTCCTGGAGCCCTCCTGGAGTCTCGGCGAACAGCAGGAGGTCGTCAGCAAAGGCAGCAGCGTTGAGACGTCGTCCCATCACATTGGCACCAATGTAATCTGGGAGGCGAGCAAGCATGAGGTCTAAGGACAGGTTGAAAAGGATAGGAGAGAGTGGATCACCCTGCCTAACACCCCTTGAAGGCCGCACTGGACCCAGCGACATCCCAGGACCAGAGATCATCGTCACCCCATCCTCATAGCATCCCAGGACGTATCCAATGAACTCGTCAGGCAGACCATGTGCCCTCAGGGCAGGCCTAAGGGCACCATGGTCTAGCGAGTCGAAAGCCTTGGACACGTCCAGGGACGCAACATAGAGGGAGCGACAGTTCGCCCTGGCCTGAGTCATCGCCAAGTCCAACAAGAACGTATTGTGCAGCATCCCATCCTGAGGAAGGAAAGCCCGCTGACGCCCATCCAGCACACAGGTCCGCATCAGACGACCCGCCAGGATCTTATGGAAGACCCTAGCGAGGACTGAGCAAACCGTGATCGGACGGAAGTCAGCGGGGGATGCTGGGGCGCCCTTCTTGGGCAACAGGGATGTACGGGCTAGGAGAAGACGGGATGGGAGGCGACGGGTCAAGAGGAAGAGGTTAAGGATTTTAAGGAGGACCTCACGGGGTATACGGCGAATCTGGGCCGGTGTAAGTCGGTCTGGGCCTGCAGCAGAGCGACGAGGGGGGAGCGCTGAAGCAACTTCCTCAATCGTAATAGGCGCCCACAGCTGTTCGAAGGGAACCTCGATGGAGGAAGGCAACAGCCGACCCTCCAGACGGTCCACCCGGCCAGATGGTCGCCGGGTGAAAAGGTCCTTCCAAAACTCCACCAACCCAGGAATAGGGGGTGGTGGGTGAAGGAGCGTTCCATCCAGAAGGCCGCTGATGCAGCGAGCAGCGCTCTTAGAGAAGGCCCGCTGACAGAGGGCGTACTCCCTCCTCCGCAGGGCCCGCTTCGTCGCTCGTGGCTCTGACATCCGGCGAGAGGCAACAGGATTAGGTGATGGTGATGGTTCCCTGCTGCCGATGGCGTCAAGGGCAGCCGACAGCATGCCCATTATGACTGAGGCCGATGTTGTTGGCCCAAGCGCCAGGATGTCATCGACTGCTTTATACCTAGACCCAGACGACGGGAGGGCTGCCAGGGCCGACCAGACAGCTTGGTCGACAGTATCCACAGCTGCAGACGGAGAGGGGGATGCTGCACAGGAACGGGCTGGCTCCACAGCTGCAACAGATGGAGGCGACCCCGCCCCAACAGCAGAGAGGGCAGCAACAAACTCGGCGACCTGGTTCCTATAGGCTGTTCCACGACGCTGCCCCTTAATGGACTCAAGTGAACGATTTGGGAACGCCTTTGCAAGCTCTTGATTTAGGAACCGGGTGCCCTTGAGCGTAAGTGCTGCTTCAGAGTGGGCCAGGCGTAGCAGCTCTTCACTAGACCACCTGGCCTTTACCCTCTCGGTGGTCACCTCTGCGTTGGCTGCGGCAGGATGGGCACGGCGACGATGTACGCCAAGACCCGTCTTCGTGGTGAAGGTCCGGTGGCACTCAGGACATGTGATGGCAGGCACAGCGGCTCGACCCGAACTGGCGGCGTCGGATGCTGACCCAACGGCTGGCGCGGCGTCTCTTGTGGGAGTACCGCTACCTGGTTTCTTCGTTTTGTTGGGGCCAGCTGAAACAAGGGCAGGGGGGGCGGCAACCCCCAAGCCCCGAAAAGTTCACCCCGCTCTGTCTGTCGAGGAACTTTGGAAGAGTTATACGCGAGCATAATCTTCCTAAGAACCTCTCACGACCCCTGCCACGAGAAGGCCAGAGCTAGGATTTCCCACCGAGAGGCTAAGCGAACCATCCTCCACTCGACATCGCTAGGATGCTGAGGAGTGGAGAGAGAGGATCCGTATATGACGCATCATGTGAGCCTTAAGAGAGTCATAGTTACTGCAGCCAGATGCTCCCCTTCCTCTGAACCTTTCCTCTCTTTAATTCGTACTGCGGAATGTCCAAGCAGAAGCGATATGCTGCAACATGTCCACCATAACGTTGTCTGAGTTACTCCAACGACGATATCCACGAGTTTTCAAATAAATTTCGCAGAGTGACGAGGCATTTGGCTACCTTAAGAGAGTCATAGCTACTGCTGCCCGCTGCTCCCCCTTCTTTGAATCTTTCCTCTCTTTAATTCGTATTGCGGCCTGTCCTGCAGAAGCGAAATGGTACAGCATGTCCGCCTTAACGTTGTCTGAGTTAATCCAACGACGATATCCTCGAGTTTTCAAATAAATTTTGCGGAGTGACGAGGCATTTGGCTACCTTAAGAGAGTCATAGTTACTGCTTTAAATTCTCTCTTAAGGCATTTGGCTACCTTAAGAGAGTCATAGTTACTGCTGCCCGCTGCTCCCCCTTCTTTGAATCTTTCCTTTCTTTAATTCGTATTGCGGCCAGTCCTGCAGAGGCGAATTGGTAAAGCATGTCCACCTTAACGTTGTCTGAGTTACTCCAACGACGATACCCACGAGTTTTCAAATTAATTTCGCAGAGTGACGAGGCATTTGGCTACCTTAAGAGTGTCATAGTTACTCCTGCCGGCTGCTCCCATTTCTTTAGACCTTTATCATTCTTGCTATGGCCAGTCCTACAGAACAGATAAGCACCTGTATGTCCACCTTAACGTCGTCACAGTTACTCCCACTACGAGTTTCTCGAGTTAGCAATTGTACTTCGACGGATGACGAGGCATTTGGCTACCATAAGAGAGTCATAGTTACTGCAGCCAGATGCTCCCCTTCCTTTGAATCGTTCCTCTCTTTAATTCGTACTGTGGAATGTCCAATCAGAATCGAAATGCTGCAACTTGTCCACCTCAACGTTGTCTGAGTTACTCCAACGACGACATCCACGAGTTATCAAATAAATTTCGCAGAGTGACGAGGCATTTGGATACCTTAGGAGGGTCATAGTTACTGCTGCCCGCTGCTCCCCCTTCTTTCAATCTTTCTTTTCTTTAATTCGTATTGCGGCCAGTCCTGCAGAGGCGAAATGGTACAGCATGTCCAAATTAACGTTGTCTGAGTTACTCCAACGACGATATCCTCGAGTTTTCAAATAAATTTCGCAAAGTGACGAGGCATTTGGCTACCTTAAGAGAGTCATAGTTACTCCTGCCGGCTGCTCCCATTTCTTTAGGCCTTTATCATTCTTGCTAAGGCCAGTCCTACAGAACCGATACGCCACTGTATGTCCACCTTAACGTCGTCACAGTTACTCCCACTACGAGATTCTCGAGCTAGCAAATTTACGTCGACGGATGACGAGGCATTTGGCTACCTTAGGAGAGTCATAGTTACTGCAGCCAGATGCTCCCCTTCCTTTGAATCTTTCCTCTCTTTAATTTGTACTGCAGAATGTCCAAGCAGAAGCGAAATGCTGCAACTTGTCCACCTTAACGTTGTCTGAGTTTCTCCAACGACGACATCCACGAGTTATAAATAAATTTCGCAGAGTGACGAGGCATTTGGCTACCTTAAGAGAGTCATAGTTACTGCTGCCTGCTGCTCCCCCTTCTTTGAATCTTTCCCCTCTTTAATTCGTATTGCGGCCGGTCATCCAGGATCGAAATGGTACAATACGTGACGAGGCATTTGGCTACCTTAAGAGACTCATAGTTACTCCTGCCGGCTGCTCCCATTTCTTTAGGCCTTTATCATTCTTGCTATGGCCAGTCCTACAGAACCGATATGCCACTGTATGTCCACCTTAACGTCGTCACAGTCATTCCCACTACGAGTTTCTCGAGTTAGCAAATGTACTTCGCCGGATGACCAGGCATTTGGCTACCTTAAGAGAGTCATAGTTACTGCAGCCAAATGCTCCCCTTCCTTTGAATCTTTCCTCTCTTTAATTCGTACTGTGGAATGTCCAATCAGAAGCGAAATGCTGCAACTTGTCCACCTTAACGTTGTCTGAGTTACTCGAACGACGATATCCACGAGTTTTCAAAAAAATTTCGCAGAGTGACGAGGCATTTGGCTACCTTAAGAGAGTCATAGTTACTGCTGCCCGCTGCTCCCCCTTCTTTGAATCTTTCCTCTCATTAATTCGTATTGCGGCCAGTCCTGCAGAAGCGAAATGGTACCGCATGTCCACCTTAACGTTGTCTGAGTTACTCCAACGACGATATACTCGAGTTTTCAAATAAATCTCGCAGAGTGACGAGGCATTTTGCTACCTTAAGAGAGTC
This sequence comes from Schistocerca americana, assembly GCF_021461395.2. Classification (NCBI taxonomy): domain Eukaryota; kingdom Metazoa; phylum Arthropoda; class Insecta; order Orthoptera; family Acrididae; genus Schistocerca; species Schistocerca americana. The sequence goes on along the minus strand of NC_060127.1, from coordinate 213,841,721 downwards.
ATAGTTATTGCTGCCGGCCGCTCCCATTTCTTTAGGCATTTATCATTCTTGCTATGGCCAGTCCTACAGAACCTATATGCCACTGTATGTCCACCATAAAGTCGTCAGAGTTAGTCCCACTACGAGTTTCTCGAGTTAGCAAATGTACTTCGCCTGATGAAGAGGCATTTGGCTACCTTAAGAGAGTCATAGTTACTGCAGCCAGATGCTCCCCTTTTGAATCTTTCCTCTCTTTAATTTGTACTGCGGAATGTCCAATCAGAAGCGAAATGCTGCAACTTGTCCACCTTAACGTTGTCTGAGTTACTCCAACGACGATATCGACGAGTTTTCAAATAAACTTCGCAGAGTGACGAGGCTTTTGGCTACCTTAAGAGAGTTATAGTTACTGCTGCCCGCTGCTCCCCCTTCTTTGAATCTTTCCTTTCTTTAATTCGTATTGCGGCCAGTCCTGCAGAAGCGAAATAGTTCAGCATGTCCACCTTAACGTTGTCTGAGTTACTCCAAAGACGATATCCTCGACTTTTCAAATAAATTCCGCAGAGTGACGAGGAATTTGGGTAACTTAAGAGAGTCATAGTTTCTCCTGCCGGCTGCTTCAATTTCTTTAGGTCTTTATCATTCTTGCTATGGCCAGTCCTACTGAACCGATATGCCACTGTATGTCCACCTTAACGTCGTCACAGTTATTCCCACTACGAGTTTCTCGAATTAGCAAATGTACTTCGCCGGATGACGATGCTTTTGGCTACCTTAAGAGAGTCATAGTTACTGCAACCAGATGCTCCCCTTCCTTAGAATCTTTCCTCTCTTTAATTCGTACTGCGGAATGTCCAATCAGAACCGAAATGCTGCAACTTGTCCACCTAAAAGTTGTCTGAGTTACTCCAACGACGATATCGACGAGTTTTCAAGTAAATTTCGCAGAGTAACGAGGCATTTGGCTACCTTAAGAGAGTCATAGTTACTGCTGCCCGCTACTTCCCCTTCTTTGAATCTTTCCTTTCTTTAATTCGTATTGCGGCCAGTACTGCAGAAGCGAAATGGTACAGCAAGTCCTTCTTAACGTTGTCTGAGTTACTCCAACGACGATATCCCCGAACTTTCAAATAAATTTCGCAGAGTGACGAGGCATTTGGCTACCTTAAGAGAGTCATAGTGACTCCTGCCGGCTGCTCCCATTTCTTTAGGCCTTTATCATTCTTGCTATGGCCAGTCCTACTGAACCAATATGCCACTTTATGTCCACCTTAATGTCGTCACAGTTACTCCCACTACGAGTTTCTCGAGTTAGCAAATGTACTTCGCCGGATGACGAGGCATTTGGCTATTTAAGCCGTCTTTATTCACGTCTATGTGAACATACATACAGATATAAGTACCCACAAAGTGGGTTTACAATTGACAAAAAACAAAAACAAACATTAGACGGACAGGAAGAGACGTGAACAGAGAAGGGTTTGTGCCTGTTGACAGACGCCAGGCAGCAGCGTAGACAACATATAATTGGGCCATCACCCAACACCAGTCCGGGGCATCGTGCGCGTAATGGCAGTCATAGTGTCGAACCGCCGTGCCGCCATCACAGTCCCGATGAGTACTCTTGTTGACATCGCCGCAAAGTGGTGGTCCTTGAATCCAAGCCGCCGCAGATCCTGCGCAGATGTGGGTGACCACACCCCCCTCCATGAGATGGTAGCTGAAGAGGTGGTGATGGTCTTGGCTGCTGGGGTCTGACTCCTAATCGCCTGGTGGACGGCTTCCCTATTGTAAACCGCGACTTTCTGCTGGTGACACTCTTCGATGTCAAGATTGACACCAACCACCTGGGCATCGATGATATAGGCTGCATCGCCATGAACTGCCACGATGTCCGGCTTCCTCAGTCCCTCAGATGTCCTAAGGTGGGGCTCCAGGTGGACGTCGAAGCCCCTGCGACGAAGCCCCTGCGCGACATAAGACGCTAGGGCGTTGTGTCGCTTCACTCGTGCGTTGTGACTTCGGAAGCAGTGCTGGACAACGTGATTTGCAGTTTCCTTCGCGATGCAGCCAGCCCGGCAGTTAGTATCACCAGCACGACCTCGCTGCAACCGTGCCCGGGTTGGAAGGGCATTGATCCTCGTACGGATGCAGGAGATAAAGTCGCGGCCTGTGATCGCTAGTCGAGGATCGTCGACCCAGCGATGCTGCCCTGGTGTTCGGGCAGACTTCTTAAGGGCAGCGCCGTCCACCGACAGATGCAACCGTTCAGCCCACATCCGGCCCATTTGGTTGGAAGTTCTTATGACCGTATTATTACCCCGTAGTTGCTGCTCAAGCCTCCCAATCTCACGCCCCAGAACGTCGTCTGCTGTCCTGTCAGATAAGACACCCAATGCCCGCATCCTAGCGAGCCGGTTCCGCCGCAGAAGAGGCCCTAGCCAGCGCGCTGATGGCACTCCCAGCCCCCCAGATGACACAGGGGCATGGAAGTAACCAACAGGGACGTCCGCTGGCAGGCACAACCAAGATCTAATTGCTGCGCGGATGGTGGTGTCCATTGCTGACAGGGCTCCTAGCCGGGTCCTCGAAAGGGCCAGGCCATGGTGTATCCCTGGCAAGACGACGGTTCTGAGGGCGTGCAAACGCTGTTGTGGCTTTAGTGGTGCCTTGGACAGGACGGTCAGCTGTCGCTCGACCTCCCGCCTCGGATGAAAGAGGCTGCGTCCGCTCGTGGAGAACTCCAGGCCAAGATACCGGAAAGTGCTCTCGATCCCCAGGGCTGGGAGGATGGTATACCCAGCCCTGAAGGTCGCGGTGTCGTCGACCTTAATCTTCTTCTCACGGCCAGAAGCCGTCAGGGCGAGAGTGAAGCACTTTCCGGGATTGACTTGGAGACCAAGGTCCCCAAGGGCAGATGTTGCTGCATCAATAAGGTCCTGGAGCCCTCCTGGAGTCTCGGCGAACAGCAGGAGGTCGTCAGCAAAGGCAGCAGCGTTGAGACGTCGTCCCATCACATTGGCACCAATGTAATCTGGGAGGCGAGCAAGCATGAGGTCTAAGGACAGGTTGAAAAGGATAGGAGAGAGTGGATCACCCTGCCTAACACCCCTTGAAGGCCGCACTGGACCCAGCGACATCCCAGGACCAGAGATCATCGTCACCCCATCCTCATAGCATCCCAGGACGTATCCAATGAACTCGTCAGGCAGACCATGTGCCCTCAGGGCAGGCCTAAGGGCACCATGGTCTAGCGAGTCGAAAGCCTTGGACACGTCCAGGGACGCAACATAGAGGGAGCGACAGTTCGCCCTGGCCTGAGTCATCGCCAAGTCCAACAAGAACGTATTGTGCAGCATCCCATCCTGAGGAAGGAAAGCCCGCTGACGCCCATCCAGCACACAGGTCCGCATCAGACGACCCGCCAGGATCTTATGGAAGACCCTAGCGAGGACTGAGCAAACCGTGATCGGACGGAAGTCAGCGGGGGATGCTGGGGCGGCCTTCTTGGGCAACAGGGATGTACGGGCTAGGAGAAGACGGGATGGGAGGCGACGGGTCAAGAGGAAGAGGTTAAGGATTTTAAGGAGGACCTCACGGGGTATACGGCGAATCTGGGCCGGTGTAAGTCGGTCTGGGCCTGCAGCAGAGCGACGAGGGGGGAGCGCTGAAGCAACTTCCTCAATCGTAATAGGCGCCCACAGCTGTTCGAAGGGAACCTCGATGGAGGAAGGCAACAGCCGACCCTCCAGACGGTCCACCCGGCCAGATGGTCGCCGGGTGAAAAGGTCCTTCCAAAACTCCACCAACCCAGGAATAGGGGGTGGTGGGTGAAGGAGCGTTCCATCCAGAAGGCCGCTGATGCAGCGAGCAGCGCTCTTAGAGAAGGCCCGCTGACAGAGGGCGTACTCCCTCCTCCGCAGGGCCCGCTTCGTCGCTCGTGGCTCTGACATCCGGCGAGAGGCAACAGGATTAGGTGATGGTGATGGTTCCCTGCTGCCGATGGCGTCAAGGGCAGCCGACAGCATGCCCATTATGACTGAGGCCGATGTTGTTGGCCCAAGCGCCAGGATGTCATCGACTGCTTTATACCTAGACCCAGACGACGGGAGGGCTGCCAGGGCCGACCAGACAGCTTGGTCGACAGTATCCACAGCTGCAGACGGAGAGGGGGATGCTGCACAGGAACGGGCTGGCTCCACAGCTGCAACAGATGGAGGCGACCCCGCCCCAACAGCAGAGAGGGCAGCAACAAACTCGGCGACCTGGTTCCTATAGGCTGTTCCACGACGCTGCCCCTTAATGGACTCAAGTGAACGATTTGGGAACGCCTTTGCAAGCTCTTGATTTAGGAACCGGGTGCCCTTGAGCGTAAGTGCTGCTTCAGAGTGGGCCAGGCGTAGCAGCTCTTCACTAGACCACCTGGCCTTTACCCTCTCGGTGGTCACCTCTGCGTTGGCTGCGGCAGGATGGGCACGGCGACGATGTACGCCAAGACCCGTCTTCGTGGTGAAGGTCCGGTGGCACTCAGGACATGTGATGGCAGGCACAGCGGCTCGACCCGAACTGGCGGCGTCGGATGCTGACCCAACGGCTGGCGCGGCGTCTCTTGTGGGAGTACCGCTACCTGGTTTCTTCGTTTTGTTGGGGCCAGCTGAAACAAGGGCAGGGGGGGCGGCAACCCCCAAGCCCCGAAAAGTTCACCCCGCTCTGTCTGTCGAGGAACTTTGGAAGAGTTATACGCGAGCATAATCTTCCTAAGAACCTCTCACGACCCCTGCCACGAGAAGGCCAGAGCTAGGATTTCCCACCGAGAGGCTAAGCGAACCATCCTCCACTCGACATCGCTAGGATGCTGAGGAGTGGAGAGAGAGGATCCGTATATGACGCATCATGTGAGCCTTAAGAGAGTCATAGTTACTGCAGCCAGATGCTCCCCTTCCTCTGAACCTTTCCTCTCTTTAATTCGTACTGCGGAATGTCCAAGCAGAAGCGATATGCTGCAACATGTCCACCATAACGTTGTCTGAGTTACTCCAACGACGATATCCACGAGTTTTCAAATAAATTTCGCAGAGTGACGAGGCATTTGGCTACCTTAAGAGAGTCATAGCTACTGCTGCCCGCTGCTCCCCCTTCTTTGAATCTTTCCTCTCTTTAATTCGTATTGCGGCCTGTCCTGCAGAAGCGAAATGGTACAGCATGTCCGCCTTAACGTTGTCTGAGTTAATCCAACGACGATATCCTCGAGTTTTCAAATAAATTTTGCGGAGTGACGAGGCATTTGGCTACCTTAAGAGAGTCATAGTTACTGCTTTAAATTCTCTCTTAAGGCATTTGGCTACCTTAAGAGAGTCATAGTTACTGCTGCCCGCTGCTCCCCCTTCTTTGAATCTTTCCTTTCTTTAATTCGTATTGCGGCCAGTCCTGCAGAGGCGAATTGGTAAAGCATGTCCACCTTAACGTTGTCTGAGTTACTCCAACGACGATACCCACGAGTTTTCAAATTAATTTCGCAGAGTGACGAGGCATTTGGCTACCTTAAGAGTGTCATAGTTACTCCTGCCGGCTGCTCCCATTTCTTTAGACCTTTATCATTCTTGCTATGGCCAGTCCTACAGAACAGATAAGCACCTGTATGTCCACCTTAACGTCGTCACAGTTACTCCCACTACGAGTTTCTCGAGTTAGCAATTGTACTTCGACGGATGACGAGGCATTTGGCTACCATAAGAGAGTCATAGTTACTGCAGCCAGATGCTCCCCTTCCTTTGAATCGTTCCTCTCTTTAATTCGTACTGTGGAATGTCCAATCAGAATCGAAATGCTGCAACTTGTCCACCTCAACGTTGTCTGAGTTACTCCAACGACGACATCCACGAGTTATCAAATAAATTTCGCAGAGTGACGAGGCATTTGGATACCTTAGGAGGGTCATAGTTACTGCTGCCCGCTGCTCCCCCTTCTTTCAATCTTTCTTTTCTTTAATTCGTATTGCGGCCAGTCCTGCAGAGGCGAAATGGTACAGCATGTCCAAATTAACGTTGTCTGAGTTACTCCAACGACGATATCCTCGAGTTTTCAAATAAATTTCGCAAAGTGACGAGGCATTTGGCTACCTTAAGAGAGTCATAGTTACTCCTGCCGGCTGCTCCCATTTCTTTAGGCCTTTATCATTCTTGCTAAGGCCAGTCCTACAGAACCGATACGCCACTGTATGTCCACCTTAACGTCGTCACAGTTACTCCCACTACGAGTTTCTCGAGCTAGCAAATTTACGTCGACGGATGACGAGGCATTTGGCTACCTTAGGAGAGTCATAGTTACTGCAGCCAGATGCTCCCCTTCCTTTGAATCTTTCCTCTCTTTAATTTGTACTGCAGAATGTCCAAGCAGAAGCGAAATGCTGCAACTTGTCCACCTTAACGTTGTCTGAGTTTCTCCAACGACGACATCCACGAGTTATAAATAAATTTCGCAGAGTGACGAGGCATTTGGCTACCTTAAGAGAGTCATAGTTACTGCTGCCTGCTGCTCCCCCTTCTTTGAATCTTTCCCCTCTTTAATTCGTATTGCGGCCGGTCATCCAGGATCGAAATGGTACAATACGTGACGAGGCATTTGGCTACCTTAAGAGACTCATAGTTACTCCTGCCGGCTGCTCCCATTTCTTTAGGCCTTTATCATTCTTGCTATGGCCAGTCCTACAGAACCGATATGCCACTGTATGTCCACCTTAACGTCGTCACAGTTATTCCCACTACGAGTTTCTCGAGTTAGCAAATGTACTTCGCCGGATGACGAGGCATTTAGCTACCTTAAGAGAGTCATAGTTACTGCAGCTAGATGCTCCCCTTCCTTTGAATCTTTCCTCTCTTTAATTCGTACTGCGGAATGTCCAATCAGAAGCGAAATGCTGCTACTTGTCCACCTTAACGTTGTCTGAGTTACTCCGACGACGATATCGACGAGTTTTCAAATAATTTTCGCTGAGTGACAAGGGATTTGGCTACCTTAAGAGAGTCATAGTAACTGCTGCCCACTGCTCCCCCTTCTTTGAATCTTTCCTTTCTGTAATTCGTATTGCGGCCAGCCCTGCAGAAGCGAAATGGTACAGGATGTCCACCTTAACGTTGTCTGAGTTACTCCAACGACGATATCCTCGAGTTTTCAAATAAATTTCGCAGAGTGACGAGCCATTTGGCTACCTTAAGTTGGTCATAGTTACTCCTGCCGGCTGCTCCCATTTCTTTAGGCCTTTATCATTCCTGCTATGGCCAGTCCTACAGAACCGATAAGCACCTGTATGTCCACCATAACGTCGTCACAGTTACTCCCACTACGAGTTTCTCGAGTTAGCAAATGTACTTCGACGGATGACGAGGCATTTGGCTACCATAAGAGAGTCATAGTTACTGCAGCCAGATGCTCCCCCTTCTTTGAATCTTTCCCCTCTTTAATTCGTATTGCGGCCGGTCATCCAGGATCGAAATGGTACAATACGTGACGAGGCATTTGGCTACCTTAAGAGACTCATAGTTACTCCTGCCAGCTGCTCCCATTTCTTTAGGCCTTTATCATTCTTGCTATGCCCAGTCCTACTGAACCGATATGCCACTGTATGTCCACCTTAACTTCGTCACAGTTACTCCCACTACGAGTATCTCGATTTAGCAAACGTACTTCGCCGGATGACGAGGCATTTGGCTACCTTAAGAGAGTCATAGTTACTGCAGCCAGATGCTCCCCTTTCTTTGAATCCTTCCTCTCTTTAATTCAAACTGCGGAATGTCCAAGCAGAAGCGAAATGCTGCAACATGTCCACCTTAACGTCGTCTGAGTTACTCCAACGACGATATCCTGGAGTTTTCAAATATATTTCGCAGAGTGACGAGGCATTTGACTACCTTAAGAGAGTCATAGTTACTCCTGCCGGCTGCTCGCATTTCTTTAGGCCTTTATCATTCTTGCTATGGCCAGTCCTACAGAACCGATATGCCACTGTATGTCCACCTTAACGTCGTCACAGTTATTCCCACTACATGTTTCTCGAGTTAGCAAATGTACTTTGCCGGATGACGAGGCATTTGGGTATCTTAAGAAAGTCATAGTTACTGCAGCCAGATGCTACTCTTCCTTTGAATCTTTCCTCTCTTTAATTCGTACTGCAGAATGTCCAAGCAGAAGCGAAATGCTGCAACTTGTCCACCTTAACGTTGTCTGAGTTTCTCCAACGACGACATCCACGAGTTATAAATAAATTTCGCAGAGTGACGAGGCATTTGGCTACCTTAAGAGAGTCATAGTTACTGCTGCCTGCTGCTCCCCCTTCTTTGAATCTTTCCCCTCTTTAATTCGTATTGCGGCCGGTCATCCAGGATCGAAATGGTACAATACGTGACGAGGCATTTGGCTACCTTAAGAGACTCATAGTTACTCCTGCCGGCTGCTCCCATTTCTTTAGGCCTTTATCATTTTTGCTATGCCCAGTCCTACTGAACCGATATGCCACTGTATGTCCACCTTAACTTCGTCACAGTTACTCCCACTACGAGTATCTCGATTTAGCAAACGTACTTCGCCGGATGACGAGGCATTTGGCTACCTTAAGAGAGTCATAGTTACTGCAGCCAGATGCTCCCCTTTCTTTGAATCCTTCCTCTCTTTAATTAAAACTGCGGAATGTCCAAGCAGAAGCGAAATGCTGCAACATGTCCACCTTAACGTCGTCTGAGTTACTCCAACGACGATATCCTGGAGTTTTCAAATATATTTCGCAGAGTGACGAGGCATTTGACTACCTTAAGAGAGTCATAGTTACTCCTGCCGGCTCCTCCCATTTCTTTAGGCCTTTGTCATTCTTGCTATGGCCAGTCCTACAGAACCGATATGCCACTGTATGTCCACCTTAACGTCGTCACAGTTATTCCCACTACGAGTTTCTCGAGTTAGCAAATGTACTTCGCCGGATGACGAGGCATTTAGCTACCTTAAGAGAGTCATAGTTACTGCAGCTAGATGCTCCCCTTCCTTTGAATCTTTCCTCTCTTTAATTCGTACTGCGGAATGTCCAATCAGAAGCGAAATGCTGCTACTTGTCCACCTTAACGTTGTCTGAGTTACTCCGACGACGATATCGACGAGTTTTCAAATAATTTTCGCTGAGTGACAAGGGATTTGGCTACCTTAAGAGAGTCATAGTAACTGCTGCCCGCTGCTCCCCCTTCTTTGAATCTTTCCTTTCTTTAATTCGTATTGCGGCCAGCCCTGCAGAAGCGAAATGGTACAGGATGTCCACCTTAACGTTGTCTGAGTTACTCCAACGACGATATCCTCGAGTTTTCAAATAAATTTCGCAGAGTGACGAGCCATTTGGCTACCTTAAGATGGTCATAGTTACTCCTGCCGGCTGCTCCCATTTCTTTAGGCCTTTATCATTCCTGCTATGGCCAGTCCTACAGAACCGATAAGCACCTGTATGTCCACCATAACGTCGTCACAGTTACTCCCACTACGAGTTTCTCGAGTTAGCAAATGTACTTCGACGGATGACGAGGCATTTGGCTACCATAAGAGAGTCATAGTTACTGCAGCCAGATGCTCCCCTTCCTTTGAATCGTTCCTCTCTTTAATTCGTACTGCGGAATGTCCAATCAGAAGCGAAATGCTGCATCTTGTCCACCTTAACGTTGTCTGAGTTGCTCCAAAGACGATATCGACGAGTTTTCAAATAAATTTCGCAGAGTGACGAGGCGTTTGGCTACCTTAAGAGAGTCATAGTTCCTGCAGCCAGATGCTCCCCGTCCTTCGAATCGTTCCTCTCTTTAATTCGTATTGCGGCCAGTCCTGCAGAAGCGAAATGGTACAGCATGTCCACCTTAACGTTGTCTGAGTTAATCCAACGACGATATCCTCGAGTTTTCAAATAAATTTCGCAGAGTGACGAGGCATTTGGCTACCTTAAGAGAGTCATAGTTACTGCTGCCCGCTGCTCCCTCTTCTTTGAATCTTTCCTCTCTTTAATTCGTACTGCGAAATGTCCAATCAGAAGCGAAATGCTGCATCTTGTCCACCTTAACGTTGTCCGAGTTACTCCAACGACGATATCCTCGAGTTTTCAAATAAATTTCACAGAGTGACGAGGCATTTGGCTACCTTAAGACAGTCATAGTTACTCCTGCTGGCCGCTCCCATTTCTTATGGCCTTTATCATTCTTGCTATGGCCAGTCCTACAGAACCTATATGCCACTGTATGTCCACCGTAAAGTCGTCACAGTTAGTCCCTCTAAGAGTTTTTCGAGTTAGCAAATGTACTTCGCCTGATGACGAGGCATTTGGCTACCTTAAGAGAGTCGAAGTTACTGCAGCCAGATGCTCCCCTTCCTTTGAATCGTTCCTCTTTTTAATTCGTACTGCGGAATGTCCAATCAGAAGCGAAATGCCGCAACTTGTCCACCTTAACGTTGTCTGAGTTACTCCAACGACGATATCGACGAGTTTTCAAATAAATTTCGCAGAGTGGCAAGGCATTTGGCTACCTTAAGAGAGTCATAGTTACTGCTGCCCGCTGCTCCCCCTTCTTTGAATCTTTCCTCTCTTTAATTCGTATTGCGGCCAGTCGTGCAGAAGCGAAATGGTACAGCATGTCCACCTTAACGTTGTCTGAGTTACTCCAACGACGATATCCTCGAGTTTTCAAATCAATTTCGCAGAGTGACGAGGCATTTGGCTACCTTAAGAGACTCATAGTTACTCCTGCCGTCTGCTCCCATTTCTTTAGGCCTTTATCATTCTTGCTATGGCCAGTCCTACAGAACCGATATGCCACTGTATGTCCACCTTAACGTCATCACAGTTACTCCCACTACGAGTTTCTCGAGTTAGCAAATGTACTTCGACGGATGACGAGGCATTTGGCTACCTTAAGAGAGTCACAGTTACTGCAGCCAGATGCTCCCTTTCCTTTGAATCTTTCCTCTATTTAATTCGTACCGCGGAATGTCCAAGCAGAAGCGAAATGCTGCAACATGTCCACCTTAACGTTGTCTGCGTTACTAAAACGACGATATCCACGAGTTTTCAAATAAATTTCGCAGAGTGACGAGGCATTTGGCAACCTTAAGAGAGTCATAGTTACTGCTGCCCGCTGCTCCGCTTCATTGAAACTTTCCTCTCTTTAATTCGTATTGCGGCCAGTCCTGCAGAACCGAAATGGTACAGCATGTCCACCTTAACATTGTCTGAGTTACTCCAACGACGATATCCTCGAGTTTTGAAAGAAATTTCGCAGAGTGACGAGGCATTTGGCTACCTTAAGAGAGTCATAGTTACTATTGCCGGCTGCTCCCACTTCTTTAGACCTTTATCATTCTTGCTATGGCCAGTCCTACAGAACCGATATGGCACTGTATGTCCACCTTAACGTCGTCACAGTTACTCCCACTACGAGTTTCTCGAGCTAGCAAATTTACGTCGACGGATGACGAGGCATTTGGCTACCTTAAGAGAGTCATAGTTACTGCAGCCAGATGCTCTCCTTTCTTTGAATCTTTCCTCTCCTTAATTTGTACTGCAGTATGTCCAAGCAGAAGCGAAATGCTGCAACTTGTCCACCTTAACGTTGTCTGAGTTTCTCCAACGACGATATCCTGGAGTTTTCAAATAAATTTCGCAGAGTGACGGGGCATTTGGCTACCTTAAGAGAGTTATAGTAGCTCCTGACGGCTGCTCCTATTTCTTTAGGCTTTTATCATTCTTGCTATGGCCAGCCCTACAGAACCGATATGCCACAGAATGCCCACCTTAACGTCGTCACAGTTATTCCCACTACAAGTTTCTCGAGTTAGCAAATGTACTTTGCCGGATGACGAGGCATTTGGGTACCTTAAGAGAGTCATAGTTACTGCAGCCAGATGCTCCCCTTCCTTTGAATCTTGCCTCTCTTTAATTTGTACTGCGGAATGTCTAATCAGAAGCGAAATGCTGCAACTTGTCCACCTTAACGTTGTCTGAGTTACTCCAACGACGATATCGACGAGTTTTCAAATAAATTTCGCAGAGTGACGAGTCATTTGGCTACCTTAAGAGAGTCATAGTTACTGCTGCCCGCTGCTCCCCCTTCTTTTAATCTTTCCTTTCTTTAATTTGTATTGCGGCCAGTCCTGCAGAAGCGAAATGGTACAGCATGTCCACCTTTACGTTGTCTGAGTTACTCCAACGACGATAACCTCGAACTTTCAAATAAATTTCGCAGAGTGACGAGCCATTTGGCTACCTTAAGACAGTCATAGTTACTCCTGCCTTCTGCTCGCATTTCTTTAGGCCTTTATCATTCTTGCTATGGCCAGTCCTACAGAACCGATATGCCTCTGTATGTCCACCTTAACGTCGTCACAGTTATTCCCACTACGAGATTTTCGAGTTAGCAAATGTACTTCGCCGGATGACGAGGCATTTGGCTACCTTAAGAGAGTCACAGTTACTGCAGCCAGATGCTGCCCTTCCTTTGAATCTTTCCTCTCTTTAATTCGTACTGCGAAACGTCCAATCAGAAGCGAAATGCTTCTACTTGTCCACCTTAACGTTGTCTGAGTTACTCCAACGACGATATCGACGAGTTTTCAAATAAATTTCGCAGAGTGACGAGGCATTTGGCTACCTTAAGAGAGTCATAGTTACTGCTGCCCGCTGCTCCCCCTTCTTTGAATCTTTCCTTTCTTTTATTCGTATTGCGGCCAGTCCTGCAGAAGCGAAATGGTACAGCACGTCCACCTTAACGTTGTCTGAGTTACTCCAACGACGATATCCTCGAGATTTCAAATAAATTTCGCAGAGTGACGAGGCATTTGGCTACCTTAAGACAGTCATAGTTACTCCTGCTGCCTGCTCCCATTTCTTTAGGCCTTTGTCATTCTTGCTATGGCCAGTCCTACAGAACCGATAAGCACCTGTATGTCCACCATAACGTCGTCACTGTTACTCCCACTACGAGTTTCTCGAGTTAGCAAATGTACTTCGACGGATGACGAGGCATTTGGCTACCATAAGAGAGTCATAGTTACTGCAGCCTGATGCTCGCCTTCCTTTGAATGTTCCCTCTCTTTAATTCGTACGGCGGAATGTCCAATCAGAAGCGAAATGCTGCAACTTGTCCAACTTAACGTTGTCTGAGTTACTCCAACGACGATATCGACGAGTTTTCAAATAAATTTCGCGTAGTGACGAGGCATTTGGCTACCATAAGAGAGTCATAGTTACTGCTGCCTGCTGCTCCCCCTTCCTTCAATCTTTCCTCTCTTTAATTCGTATTGCGGCTGGTCCTGCAGAAGCGAAATGGTACAGCATGTCCACCTTAACGTTGTCTGAGTTACTCCAACGACGATATCCTCGAGTTTTCGAATAAATTTCGCAGAGTGACGGGGCATTTGGCTACCTTAAGAGAGTCATAGTAGCTCCTGCCGGCTGCTCCCATTTCTTTAGGTCTTTATCATTCTTGCTATGGCCAGCCCTACAGAACTGATATGCCACTGTATGTCCAGTTTAACGTCGTCACAGGTATTCCCACTACGAGTTTCTCGAGTTAGCAAATGTACTTTGCCGGATGACGAGGCATTTGGGTACCTTAAGAGAGTCAAAGTTACTGTAGCCAGATGCTCCCCTTCCTTTGAATCTTTCCTCTCTTTAATTCGTACTGCGGAATGTCCAATCAGCGGCGATATGCTGTAACTTGTCCACCTTAACGTTGTCAGAGTTACTCCAACGACGATATCGACGAGTTTTCAAATAAATTTCGCAGAGTGACGAGGCATTTGGCTACCTTAAGTGAGTCATAGTTACTGCTGCCCGCTGCTCCCCCTTCTTTGAATCTTTCCTTTCTTTAATTCGTATTGCGGCCAGTACTGCAGCAGCGAAATAGTACAGCATGTCCACCTTAACGTTGTCTGAGTTACTCCAACGACGATAACCTCGAACTTTCAAATAAATTTCGCAGAGTGACGAGGCATTTGGCTACCTTATGAGAGTCACAGTTACCCCTGCCGGCTGCTCCCATTTCTTTAGGCCTTTATCATTCATGCTATGGCCAGTCCTACAGAACCGATATGCCTCTGTATGTCCACCATAACGTCGTCACTGTTACTCCCACTACGACTTTCTCGAGTTAGCAAATGTACTTCGACGGATGACGAGGCATTTGGCTACCATAAGAGAGTCATAGTTACTGCAGCCTGATGCTCGCCTTCCTTTGAATGTTCCCTCTCTTTAATTCGTACGGCGGAATGTCCAATCAGAAGCGAAATGCTGCTACTTGTCCACCTTAACGTTGTCTGAGTTACTCCGACGACGATATCGACGAGTTTTCAAATAATTTTCGCTGAGTGACAAGGGATTTGGCTACCTTAAGAGAGTCATAGTAACTGCTGCCCGCTGCTCCCCCTTCTTTGAATCTTTCCTTTCTTTAATTCGTATTGCGGCCAGCCCTGCAGAAGCGAAAAGGTACAGGATGTCCACCTTAACGTTGTCTGAGTTACTCCAACGACGATATCCTCGAGTTTTCAAATAAAGTTCGCAGAGTGACGAGGCATTTGGCTACCTTAAGATGGTCATAGTTACTCCTGCCGGCTGCTCCCATTTCTTTAGGCCTTTATCATTCCTGCTATGGCCAGTCCTACAGAACCGATAAGCACCTGTATGTCCACCATAACGTCGTCACAGTTACTCCCACTACGAGTTTCTCGAGTTAGCAAATGTACTTCGACGGATGACGAGGCATTTGGCTACCATAAGAGAGTCATAGTTACTGCAGCCAGATGCTCCCCTTCCTTTGAATCGTTCCTCTCTTTAATTCGTATTGCGGAATGTCCAATCAGAAGCGAAATGCTGCATCTTGTCCACCTTAACGTTGTCTGAGTTGCTCCAAAGACGATATCGACGAGTTTTCAAATAAATTTCGCAGAGTGACGAGGCATTTGGCTACCTTAAGAGAGTCATAGTTCCTGCAGCCAGATGCTCCCCTTCCTTCGAATCGTTCCTCTCTTTAATTCGTATTGCGGCCAGTCCTGCAGAAGCGAAATGGTACAGCATGTCCACCTTAACGTTGTCTGAGTTAATCCAACGACGATATCCTCGAGTTTTCAAATAAATTTCGCAGAGTGACGAGGAATTTGGCTACCTTAAGAGAGTCATAGTTACTGCTGCCCGCTGCTCCCTCTTCTTTGAATCTTTCCTCTTTTTAATTCGTACTGCGAAATGTCCAATCAGAAGCGAAATGCTGCATCTTGTCCACCTTAACGTTGTCCGAGTTACTCCAACGACGATATCCTCGAGTTTTCAAATAAATTTCACAGAGTGACGAGGCATTTGGCTACCTTAAGACAGTCATAGTTACTCCTGCTGGCCGCTCCCATTTCTTTTGGCCTTTATCATTCTTGCTATGGCCAGTCCTACAGAACCTATATTCCACTGTATGTCCACCGTAAAGTCGTCACAGTTAGTCCCTCTAAGAGTTAATTCGTACTGCGGAATGTCCAAGCAGAAACGAAATGCTGCAACTTGTCCATCTTAACGTTGTCTGAGTTGCTCCGACGACGATATCGACGAGTTTTCAAATTAATTTCGCAGAGTGACGTGGCACTTGGCTACCTTATGAGTGTCATAGTAACTGCTGCCCGCTGCTCCCCCTTCTTTAGATCTTTCCCCTCTTTAATTCTTATTGCGGCCAGTCCTGCACAAGCGAAACGGTACAGCATGTCCACCTTAACGTTGTCTGAGTTACTCCAACGACGATATCCTCGAGTTTTCAAATAAATTTCGCAGAGTGACGAAGCATTTGGCTACCTTAAGAGAGTCATAGTTACTCCTGCTGGCTGCTCCCATTTCTTTAGGCCTTTATCATTCATGCTATGGCCAGTCCTACAAAACCGATATGCCTCTGTATGTCCACCTTAACGTCGTCACAGGTATTCCCACTACGAGATTTTCGAGTTAGCAAATGTACTTCGCCGGATGACGAGGCAATTGGCTACCTTAAGAGAGTCACAGTTACTGCAGCCAGATGCTGCCCTTCCTTTGAATCTTTCCTCTCTTTAATTCGTACTGCGAAACGTCCAATCAGAAGCGAAATGCTGCTACTTGTCCACCTTAACGTTGTCTGAGTTACTCCAACGACGATATCCACGAGTTTTCAAATAAATTTCGCAGAGTGACGAGGCATTTGGCTACCTTAAAAGAGTCATAGTTACTGCTGCCCGCTGCTCCCCCTTCTTTGAATCTTTCCTTTCTTTTATTCGTATTGCGGCCAGTCCTGCAGAAGCGAAATGGTACAGCACGTCCACCTTAACGTTGTCTGAGTTACTCCAACGACGATATCCTCGAGATTTCAAATAAATTTCGCAGAGTGACGAGGCATTTCGCTACCTTAAGAGAGTCATAGTTACTCCTGCTGCCTGCTCCCATTTCTTTAGGCCTTTGTCATTCTTGCTATGGCCAGTCCTACAGAACCGATAAGCACCTGTATGTCCACCATAACGTCGTCACTGTTACTCCCACTACGAGTTTCTCGAGTTAGCAAATGTACTTCGACGGATGACGAGGCATTTGGCTACCATAAGAGAGTCATAGTTACTGCAGCCTGATGCTCGCCTTCCTTTGAATGTTCCCTCTCTTTAATTCGTACGGCGGAATGTCCAATCAGAAGCGAAATGCTGCAACTTGTCCAACTTAACGTTGTCTGAGTTACTCCAACGACGATATCGACGAGTTTTCAATTAAATTTCGCGTAGTGACGAGGCATTTGGCTACCATAAGAGAGTCATAGTTACTGCTGCCTGCTGCTCCCCCTTCCTTCAATCTTTCCTCTCTTTAATTCGTATTGCGGCCGGTCCTGCAGAAGCGAAATGGTATAGCATGTCCACCTTAACGTTGTCTGAGTTACTCCAACGACGATATCCTCGAGTTTTCAAATAAATTTCGCAGAGTGACGGGGCATTTGGCTACCTTAAGAGAGTCATAGTAGCTCCTGCCGGCTGCTCCCATTGCTTTAGGTCTTTATCATTCTTGCTATGGCCAGCCCTACAGAACTGATATGCCACTGTATGTCCACTTTAACGTCGTCACAGGTATTCCCACTACGAGTTTCTCGAGTTAGCAAATGTACTTTGCCGGATGACGAGGCATTTGGGTACCTTAAGAGAGTCAAAGTTACTGTAGCCAGATGCTCCCCTTCCTTTGAACCTTTCCTCTCTTTAATTCGTACTGCGGAATGTCCAATCAGAAGCGATATGCTGTAACTTGTCCACCTTAACGTTGTCAGAGTTACTCCAACGACGATATCGACGAGTTTTCAAATAAATTTCGCAGAGTGACGAGGCATTTGGCTACCTTAAGTGAGTCATAGTTACTGCTGCCCGCTGCTCCCCCTTCTTTGAATCTTTCCTTTCTTTAATTCGTATTGCGGCCAGTACTGCAGCAGCGAAATAGTACAGCATGTCCACCTTAACGTTGTCTGAGTTACTCCAACGACGATAACCTCGAACTTTCAAATAAATTTCGCAGAGTGACGAGGCATTTGGCTACCTTATGAGAGTCACAGTTACCCCTGCCGGCTGCTCCCATTTCTTTAGGCCTTTATCATTCTTGCTATGGCCAGTCCTACAGAACCGATATGCCACTGTATGTCCACCTTAACGTCGTCACAGTTATTCCCACAACAAGTTTCTCGAGTTAGCAAATGTACTTTGCCGGATGACGAGGCATTTGGGTACCTTAAGAAAGTCATAGTTACTGCAGCCAGATGCTCCTCTTCCTTTGAATCTTTCCTCTCTTTAATTCGTACTGCGGAATGTCCAAGCAGAAACGAAATGCTGCAACTTGTCCATCTTAACGTTGTCTGAGTTACTCCGACGACGATATCGACGAGTTTTCAAATTAATTTCGCAGAGTGACGTGGCACTTGGCTACCTTATGAGAGTCATAGTAACTGCTGCCCGCTGCTCCCCCATCTTTAGATCTTTCCCCTCTTTAATTCTTATTGCGGCCAGTCCTGCACAAGTGAAACGGTACAGCATGTCCACCTTAACGTTGTCTGAGTTACTCCAACGACGATATCCTCGAGTTTTCAAATAAATTTCGCAGAGTGACGAAGCATTTGGCTACCTTAAGAGAGTCATAGTTACTCCTGCTGGCTGCTCCCATTTCTTTAGGCCTTTATCATTCATGCTAGGGCCAGTCCTACAGAACCGATATGCCTCTGTATGTCCACCTTAACGTCGTCACAGTTATTCCCACTACGAGATTTTCGAGTTAGCAAATGTACTTCGCCGGATGACGAGGCATTTGGCTACCTTAAGAGAGTCACAGTTACTGCAGCCAGATGCTGCCCTTCCTTTGAATCTTTCCTCTCTTTAATTCGTACTGCGAAACGTCCAATCAGAAGCGAAATGCTGCTACTTGTCCACCTTAACGTTGTCTGAGTTACTCCAACGACGATATCCACGAGTTTTCAAATAAATTTCGCAGAGTGACGAGGCATTTGGCTACCTTAAGAGAATCATAGTTACTGCTGCCCGCTGCTCCCCCTTCTTTGAATCTTTCCTCTCTTTAATTCGTATTGCGGCCAGTCCTGCAGAAGCGAAATGGTACAGCACGTCCACCTTTACGTTGTCTGAGTTACTCCAACGACGATATCCTCGAGATTTCAAATAAATTTCGCAGAGTGACGAGGCATTTGGCTACCTTAAGAGAGTCACAGTTACTCCTGCTGCATGCTCCCATTTCTTTAGGCCTTTGTCATTCTTGCTATGGCCAGTCCTACAGAACCGATATGCCACTGTATGTCCACCTTAACGTCGTCACAGTTATTCCCACTACGAGTTTCTCGAGTTAGCAAATGTACTTCGCCGGATGACGAGGCATTTAGCTACCTTAAGAGAGTCATAGTTACTGCAGCTAGATGCTCCCCTTCCATTGAATCTTTCCTCTCTTTAATTCGTACTGCGGAATGTCCAATCAGAAGCGAAATGCTGCGACTTGTCCACCTTAACGTTGTCTGAGTTACTCCGACGACGATATCGACGAGTTTTCAAATAATTTTCGCTGAGTGACAAGGCATTTGGCTACCTTAAGAGAGTCATAGTAACTGCTGCCCGCTGCTCCCCCTTCTTTGAATCTTTCCTTTCTTTAATTCGTATTGCGGCCAGCCCTGCAGGAGCGAAAAGGTACAGCATGTGCACCTCAACGTTGTCTGAGTTACTCCAACGACGATATCCTCGAGTTTTGAAATAAATTTCGCAGAGTGACGAGGCATTTGGCTACCTAAAGATGGTCATAGTAACTCCTGCCGGCTGCTCCCATTTCTTTAGGCCTTTATCATTCCTGCTATGGCCAGTCCTAGAGAACCGATAAGCACCTGTATGTCCACCATAACGTCGTCACTGTTACTCTCACTACGAGTTTCTCGAGTTAGCAAATGTATTTCGACGGATGACGAGGCATTTGGCTACCATAAGAGAGTCATAGTTACTGCAGCGTGATGCTCGCCTTCCTTTGAATGTTCCCTCTCTTTGATTCGTACTGCGGAATGTCCAATCAGAAGCGAAATGCTGCAACTTGTCCAACTTAACGTTGTCTGAGTTACTCCAACGACGATATCGACGAGTTTTCAAATAAATTTCGCGTAGTGACGAGGCATTTGGCTACCATAAGAGAGTCATAGTTACTGCTGCCTGGTGCTCCCCCTTCCTTCAATCTTTCCTCTCTTTAATTCGTATTGCGGCCGGTCCTGCAGAAGCGAAATGGTATAGCATGTCCACCTTAACGTTGTCTGAGTTACTCCAACGACGATATCCTCGAGTTTTCAAATAAATTTCGCAGAGTGACGGGGCATTTGGCTACCTTAAGAGAGTCATAGTAGCTCCTGCCGGCTGCTCCCATTTCTTTAGGTCTTTATCATTCTTGCTATGGCCAGCCCTACAGAACTGATATGCCAATGTATGTCCACTTTAACGTCGTCACAGGTATTCCCACTACGAGTTTCTCGAGTTAGCAAATGTACTTTGCCGGATGACGAGGCATTTGGGTACCTTAAGAGAGTCAAAGTTACTGCAACCAGATGCTCCCCTTCCTTTGAACTTTTCCTCTCTTTAATTCGTACTGCAGAATGTCCAATCAGAAGCGATATGCTGTAACTTGTCCACCTTAACGTTGTCAGAGTTACTCCAACGACGATATCGACGAGTTTTCAAATAAATTTCGCAGAGTGACGAGGCATTTGGCTACCTTAAGAGAGTCATAGTTACTGCTGCCCGCTGCTCCCCCTTCTTTGAATCTTTCCTTTCTTTAATTCGTATTGCGGCCAGTACTGCAGCAGCGAAATAGTACAGCATGTCCACCTTAACGTTGTCTGAGTTACTCCAACGACGATAACCTCGAACTTTCAAATAAATTTCGCAGAGTGACGAGGCATTTGGCTACCTTATGAGTGTCACAGTTACCCCTGCCGGCTGCTCCCATTTCTTTAGGCCTTTATCATTCTTGCTATGGCCAGTCCTACAGAACCGATATGCCACTGTATGTCCACCTTAACGTCATCACAGTTACTCCCACTACGAGTTTCTCGAGTTAGCAAATGTACTTCGACGGATGACGAGGCATTTGGCTACCTTAAGAGAGTCACAGTTACTGCAGCCAGATGCTCCTTTTCCTTTGAATCTTTCCTCTATTTAATTCGTACTGCGGAATGTCCAAGCAGAAGCGAAATGCTGCAACATGTCCACCTTAACGTTGTCTGCGTTACTAAAACGACGATATCCACGAGTTTTCAAATAAATTTCGCAGAGTGACGAGGCATTTGGCAACCTTAAGAGAGTCATAGTTACTGCTGCCCGCTGCTCCGCTTCATTGAAACTTTCCTCTCTTTAATTCGTATTGCGGCCAGTCCTGCAGAACCGAAATGGTACAGCATGTCCACCTTAACATTGTCTGAGTTACTCCAACGACGATATCCTCGAGTTTTGAAATAAATTTCGCAGAGTGACGAGGCATTTGGCTACCTTAAGAGAGTCATAGTTACTATTGCCGGCTGCTCCCACTTCTTTAGACCTTTATCATTCTTGCTATGGCCAGTCCTACAGAACCGATATGGCACTGTATGTCCACCTTAACGTCGTCACAGTTACTCCCACTACGAGTTTCTCGAGCTAGCAAATTTACATCGACGGATGACGAGGCATTTGGCTACCTTAAGAGAGTCATAGTTACTGCAGCCAGATGCTCTCCTTCCTTTGAATCTTTCCTCTCCTTAATTTGTACTGCAGTATGTCCAAGCAGAAGCGAAATGCTGCAACTTGTCCACCTTAACGTTGTCTGAGTTTCTCCAACGACGATATCCTGGAGTTTTCAAATAAATTTCGCAGAGTGACGGGGCATTTGGCTACCTTAAGAGGGTTATAGTAGCTCCTGACGGCTGCTCCCATTTCTTTAGGCTTTTATCATTCTTGCTATGGCCAGCCCTACAGAACCGATATGCCACAGTATGCCCACCTTAACGTCGTCACAGTTATTCCCACTACGAGTTTCTCGAGTTAGCAAATGTACTTTGCCGGATGACGAGGCATTTGGGTACCTTAAGAGAGTCATAGTTACTGCAGCCAGATGCTCCCCTTCCTTTGAATCTTGCCTCTCTTTAATTTGTACTGCGGAATGTCTAATCAGAAGCGAAATGCTGCAACTTGTCCACCTTAACGTTGTCTGAGTTACTCCAACGACGATATCGACGAGTTTTCAAATAAATTTCGCAGAGTGACGAGTCATTTGGCTACCTTAAGAGAGTCATAGTTACTGCTGCCCGCTGCTCCCCCTTCTTTTAATCTTTCCTTTCTTTAATTTGTATTGCGGCCAGTCCTGCAGAAGCGAAATGGTACAGCATGTCCACCTTTACGTTGTCTGAGTTACTCCAACGACGATAACCTCGAACTTTCAAATAAATTTCGCAAAGTGACGAGCCATTTGGCTACCTTAAGACAGTCATAGTTACTCCTGCCTTCTGCTCGCATTTCTTTAGGCCTTTATCATTCTTGCTATGTCCAGTCCTACAGAACCGATATGCCACTGTATGTCCACCTTAACGTCGTCGCAGTTATTCCCACTACAAGTTTCTCGAGTTAGCAAATGTACTTTGCCGGATGACGAGGCATTTGGGTACCTTAAGAAAGTCATAGTTACTGCAGCCAGATGCTCCTCTTCCATTGAATCTTTCCTCTCTTTAATTCGTACTGCGGAATGTCCAAGCAGAAACGAAATGCTGCAACTTGTCCATCTTAACGTTGTCTGAGTTACTCCGACGACGATATCGACGAGTTTTCAAATTAATTTCGCAGAGTGACGTGGCACTTGGCTACCTTATGAGAGTCATAGTAACTGCTGCCCGCTGCTCCCCCTTCTTTAGATCTTTCCCCTCTTTAATTCTTATTGCGGCCAGTCCTGCACAAGCGAAACGGTACAGCATGTCCACCTTAACGTTGTCTGAGTTACTCCAACGACGATATCCTCGAGTTTTCAAATAAATTTCGCAGAGTGACGAAGCATTTGGCTACCTTAAGAGAGTCATAGTTACTCCTGCTGGCTGCTCCCATTTCTTTAGGCCTTTATCATTCATGCTATGGCCAGTCCTACAGAACCGATATGCCTCTGTATGTCCACCTTAACGTCGTCACAGTTATTCCCACTACGAGATTTTCGAGTTAGCAAATGTACTTCGCCGGATGACGAGGCATTTGGCTACCTTAAGAGAGTCACAGTTACTGCAGCCAGATGCTGCCCTTCCTTTGAATCTTTCCTCTCTTTAATTCGTACTGCGAAACGTCCAATCAGAAGCGAAATGCTGCTACTTGTCCACCTTAACGTTGTCTGAGTTACTCCAACGACGATATCCACGAGTTTTCTAATAAATTTCGCAGAGTGACGAGGCATTTGGCTACCTTAAGAGAGTCATAGTTACTGCTGCCCGCTGCTCCCCCTTCTTTGAATCTTTCCTTTCTTTTATTCGTATTGCGGCCAGTCCTGCAGAAGCGAAATGGTACAGCACGTCCACCTTAACGTTGTCTGAGTTACTCCAACGACGATATCCTCGAGATTTCAAATAAATTTCGCAGAGTGACGAGGCATTTGGCTACCTTAAGAGAGTCATAGTTACTCCTGCTGCCTTCTCCCATTTCTTTAGGCCTTTGTCATTCTTGCTATGGCCAGTCCTACAGAACCGATAAGCACCTGTATGTCCACCATAACGTCGTCACTGTTACTCCCACTACGAGTTTCTCGAGTTAGCAAATGTACTTCGACGGATGACGAGGCATTTGGCTACCATAAGAGAGTCATAGTTACTGCAGCCTGATGCTCGCCTTCCTTTGAATGTTCCCTCTCTTTAATTCGTACGGCGGAATGTCCAATCAGAAGCGAAATGCTGCAACTTGTCCAACTTAACGTTGTCTGAGTTACTCCAACGACGATATCGACGAGTTTTCAAATAAATTTCGCGTAGTGACGAGGCATTTGGCTACCATAAGGGAGTCATAGTTACTGCTGCCTGCTGCTCCCCATTCCTTCAATCTTTCCTCTCTTTAATTCGTATTGCGGCCGGTCCTGCAGAAGCGAAATGGTATAGCATGTCCACCTTAACGTTGTCTGAGTTACTCCAACGACGATATCCTCGAGTTTTCAAATAAATTTCGCAGAGTGACGGGGCATTTGGCTACCTTAAGAGAGTCATAGTAGCTCCTGCCGGCTGCTCCCATTTCTTTAGGTCTTTATCATTCTTGCTATGGCCAGCCCTACAGAACTGATATGCCACTGTATGTCCACTTTAACGTCGTCACAGGTATTCCCACTACGAGTTTCTCGAGTTAGCAAATGTACTTTGCCGGATGACGAGGCATTTGGGTACCTTAAGAGAGTCAAAGTTACTGTAGCCAGATGCTCCCCTTCCTTTGAACCTTTCCTCTCTTTAATTCGTACTGCGGAATGTCCAATCAGAAGCGATATGCTGTAACTTGTCCACCTTAACGTTGTCAGAGTTACTCCAACGACGATATCGACGAGTTTTCAAATAAATTTCGCAGAGTGACGAGGCATTTGGCTACCTTAAGTGAGTCATAGTTACTGCTGCCCGCTGCTCCCCCTTCTTTGAATCTTTCCTTTCTTTAATTCGTATTGCGGCCAGTACTGCAGCAGCGAAATAGTACAGCATGTCCACCTTAACGTTGTCTGAGTTACTCCAACGACGATAACCTCGAACTTTCAAATAAATTTCGCAGAGTGACGAGGCATTTGGCTACCTTATGAGAGTCACAGTTACCCCTGCCGGCTGCTCCCATTTCTTTAGGCCTTTATCATTCTTGCTATGGCCAGTCCTACAGAACCGATATGCCACTGTATGTCCACCTTAACGTCGTCACAGTTATTCCCACTACAAGTTTCTCGAGTTAGCAAATGTACATTGCCGGATGACGAGGCATTTGGGTACCTTAAGAAAGTCATAGTTACTGCAGCCAGATGCTCCTCTTCCTTTGAATCTTTCCTCTCTTTAATTCGTACTGCGGAATGTCCAAGCAGAAACGAAATGCTGCAACTTGTCCATCTTAACGTTGTCTGAGTTACTCCGACGACGATATCGACGAGTTTTTCAAATTAATTTCGCAGAGTGACGTGGCACTTGGCTACCTTATGAGAGTCATAGTAACTGCTGCCCGCTGCTCCCCCATCTTTAGATCTTTCCCCTCTTTAATTCTTATTGCGGCCAGTCCTGCACAAGTGAAACGGTACAGCATGTCCACCTTAACGTTGTCTGAGTTACTCCAACGACGATATCCTCGAGTTTTCAAATAAATTTCGCAGAGTGACGAAGCATTTGGCTACCTTAAGAGAGTCATAGTTACTCCTGCTGGCTGCTCCCATTTCTTTAGGCCTTTATCATTCATGCTATGGCCAGTCCTACAGAACCGATATGCCTCTGTATGTCCACCTTAACGTCGTCACAGTTATTCCCACTACGAGATTTTCGAGTTAGCAAATGTACTTCGCCGGATGACGAGGCATTTGGGTACCTTAAGAGAGTCACAGTTACTGCAGCCAGATGCTGCCCTTCCTTTGAATCTTTCCTCTCTTTAATTCGTACTGCGAAACGTCCAATCAGAAGCGAAATGCTGCTACTTGTCCACCTTAACGTTGTCTGAGTTACTCCAACGACGATATCCACGAGTTTTCAAATAAATTTCGCAGAGTGACGAGTCATTTGGCTACCTTAAGAGAGTCATAGTTACTGCTGCCCGCTGCTCCCCCTTCTTTGAATCTTTCCTTTCTTTAATTCGTATTGCGGCCAGTACTGCAGCAGCGAAATAGTACAGCATGTCCACCTTAACGTTGTCTGAGTTACTCCAACGACGATAACCTCGAACTTTCAAATAAATTTCGCAGAGTGACGAGGCATTTGGCTACCTTAAGAGAGTCATGGTTACTCCTGCCGGCTGCTCCCATTTCTTTAGGCTTTTATCATTCTTGCTATGGCCAGTCCTACTGAACCGATATGCCACTGTATGTCCACCTTAACGTCGTCACAGTTATTCCCACTACGAAATTCTCGAGTTAGCAAATGTACTTCGCCGGATGACGAGGCATTTAGCTACCTTAAGAGAGTCATAGTTACTGCAGCTAGATGCTCCCCTTATATTGAATCTTTCCTCTCTTTAATTCGTACTGCGGAATGTCCAATCAGAAGCGAAATGCTGCGACTCGTCCACCTTAACGTTGTCTGAGTTACTCCGACGACGATATCGACGAGTTTTCAAATAATTTTCGCTGAGTGACAAGGCATTTGGCTACCTTAAGAGAGTCATAGTAACTGCTGCCCGCTGCTCCCCCTTCTTTGAATCTTTCCTTTCTTTAATTCGTATTGCGGCCAGCCCTGCAGGAGCGAAAAGGTACAGCATGTCCACCTTAACGTTGTCTGAGTTACTCCAACGACGATATCCTCGAGTTTTGAAATAAATTTCGCAGAGTGACGAGGCATTTGGCAACCTTAAGATGGTCATAGTAACTCCTGCCGGCTGCTCCCATTTCTTTAGGCCTTTATCATTCCTGCTATGGCCAGTCCTACAGAACCGATAAGCACCTGTATGTCCACCATAACGTCGTCACTGTTACTCCCACTACGAGTTTCTCGAGTTAGCAAATGTACTTCGACGGATGACGAGGCATTTGGCTACCATAAGAGAGTCATAGTTACTGCAGCCTGATGCTCGCATTCCTTTGAATGTTCCCTCTCTTTAATTCGTACTGCGGAATGTCCAATCAGAAGCGAAATGCTGCAACTTGTCCAACTTAACGTTGTCTGAGTTACTCCAACGACGATATCGACGAGTTTTCAAATAAATTTCGCGGAGTGACGAGGCATTTGGCTACCATAAGAGAGTCATAGTTACTGCTGCCTGCTGCTCCCCCTTCCTTCAATCTTTCCTCTCTTTAATTCGTATTGCGGCCGGTCCTGCAGAAGCGAAATGGTATAGCATGTCCACCTTAACGTTGTCTCAGTTACTCCAACGACGATATCCTCGAACTTTCAAATAAATTTTGCAGAGTGACGAGGCATTTGGCTACCTTATGAGAGTCATAGTTACCCCTGCCGGCTGCTCCCATTTCTTTAGGCCCTTTTCATTCTTGCTATGGCCAGTCCTACAGTACCGATATGCCACTGTATGTCCACCTTAACGTCGTCACAGTTACTCCCACTACGAGTTTCTCGAGTTAGCAAATGTACTTCGACGGATGACGAGGCATTTGGCTACCATAAGAGAGTCATAGTTACTGCAGCCAAATGCTCCCCTTCCTTTGAATCTTTCCTCTCTTTAATTCGTACTGCGGAATGTCCAAGCAGAAGCGAAATGCTGCAACTTGTCCACCTGAACGTTGTCTGAGTTACTTCAACGACGATATCCGCGAGTTTTCAAATAAATTTCGTAGAGTGACGAGGCATTTGGCTACCTTAAGAGAGTCACAGTTACTGCTGCCCGCTGCTCCCCCTTCTTTGAGTCTTTCCTCTCTTTAGTTCGTATTGCGGCCAGTCCTGCAGAAGCGAAATGGTACAGCATGTCCACCTTAACGTTGGCTGAGTTACTCCAACGACGATATCCTCGAGTTTTTAAATAATTTTCGCAGAGTGACGAGGCATTTGGCTACCTTAAGAGAGTAATAGTTACTCCTGCTGGCAGCTCCCATTTCTTTAGGCCTTTATTATTCATGCTATGGCTAGTCCTACAAAACAGATATACCACTGTATGTCCACCTTAACGTCGTCACAGTTATTCGCACTACGAGTTTCTCGAGTTAGCAAATGTACTTCTCCGGATGACGAGGCATTTGGGTACCTTAAGAGAGTCATAGTTACTGCAGCCAGATGCTCCCCTTCCTTTGAATCTTTCCTCTCTTTAATTCGTATTGCGGCCAGTCCTGCAGAAGCGAAATTGTACAGCATGTCCACCTTAACATTGTCTGAGTTACTCCAACGACGATATCCTCGAGTTTTCAAATAAATTTCGCAGAGTTACGAGGCATTTGGCTACCTTAAGAGACTCATAGTTACTCCTGCCGGCTGCTCCCATTTCTTTAGGCCTTTATCATTCTTGCAACGGCCAGTCCTACAGAACCGATAAGCACCTGTATGTCCACCTTAACGTCGACACAATTACTCCAACTAGGAGTTTCTCGAGTTAGCAAATGTACTTCGACGGATGACGAGGCATTTGGGTACCATAAGAGAGTCATAGTTACTGCAGCCAGATGCTCCCCTTCCTTTGAATCGTTCCTCTTTTTAATTCGTACTGCGGAATGTCCAATCAGAAGCGAAATGCCGCAACTTGTCCACCTTAACGTTGTCTGAGTTACTCCAACGACGATATCGACGAGTTTTCAAATAAATTTCGCAGAGTGGCAAGGCATTTGGCTACCTTAAGAGAGTCATAGTTACTGCTGCCCGCTGCTCCCCCTTCTTTGAATCTTTCCTCTCTTTAATTCGTATTGCGGCCAGTCGTGCAGAAGCGAAATGGTACAGCATGTCCACCTTAACGTTGTCTGAGTTACTCCAACGACGATATCCTCGAGTTTTCAAATCAATTTCGCAGAGTGACGAGGCATTTGGCTACCTTAAGAGACTCATAGTTACTCCTGCCGGCTGCTCCCATTTCTTTAGGCCTTTATCATTCTTGCTAAGGCCAGTCCTACAGAACCGATACGCCACTGTGTGTCCACCTTAACGTCGTCACAGTTACTCCCACTACGAGTTTCTCGAGCTAGCAAATTTACGTCGACGGATGACGAGGCATTTGGCTACCATAAGAGAGTCATAGGTACTGCAGCTAGATGCTCCCCTTCCTTTGAATCTTTCCTCTCTTTAATTCGTACTGCGGAATGTCCAATCAGAAGCGAAATGCCGCAACTTGTCCACCTTAACGTTGTCTGAGTTACTCCAACGACGATATCGACGAGTTTTCAAATAAATTTCGCAGAGTGGCAAGGCATTTGGCTACCTTAAGAGAGTCATAGTTACTGCTGCCCACTGCTCCCCCTTCTTTGAATCTTTCCTCTCTTTAGTTCGTATTGCGGCCAGTCCTGCAGAAGCGAAATGGTACAGCATGTCCACCTTACCGTTGTCTGAGTTACTCCAACGACGATATCCTCGAGTTTTTAAATAATTTTCGCAGAGTGACGACGCATTTGGCTACCTTAAGAGAGTCATAGTTACTCCTGCTGGCAGCTCCCATTTCTTTAGGCCTTTATCATTCATGCTATGGCTAGTCCTACAAAACCGATATACCACTGTATGTCCACCTTAACGTCGTCACAGTTATTCGCACTACGAGTTTCTCGAGTTAGCAAATGTACTTCTCCGGATGACGAGGCATTTGGGTACCTTAAGAGAGTCATAGTTACTGCAGCCAGATGCTCCCCTTCCTTTGAATCTTTCCTCTCTTTAATTCGTACTGCGGAATGTCCAATCAGATGTGAAATGCTGCAACTTGTCCACCTTAACGTTGTCTGAGTTACTCCAACGACGATATCGACGAGTTTTCAAATAAATTTCGCAGAGTGACAAGGCATTTGGCTACCTTAAGAGAATCATAGTTACTGCTGCCCGCTGCTCCCCCTTCTTTGAATCTATCCTTTTTTTAATTCGTATTGCGGCCAGTCCTGCAGAAGCGAAATGGTACAGCATGTCCACCTTAACGGTGTCTGAGTTACTCCAACGACGATATCCTCGAGTTTTCAAATAAATTTCGCAGAGTGACGAGGCATTTGGCTACCTTAAGAGACTCATAGTTACTCCTGCCGGCTGCTCCCATTTCTTTAGGCCTTTATCATTCTTGCAATGGCCAGTCCTACAGAACCGATAAGCACCTGTATGTCCACCTTAACGTCGACACAATTACTCCAACTACGAGTTTCTCGAGTTAGCAAATGTACTTCGACGGATGACGAGGCATTTGGGTACCATAAGAGAGTCATAGTTACTGCAGCCAGATGCTCCCCTTCCTTTGAATCGTTCCTCTTTTTAATTCGTACTGCGGAATGTCCAATCAGAAGCGAAATGCCGCAACTTGTCCACCTTAACGTTGTCTGAGTTACTCCAACGACGATATCGACGAGTTTTCAAATAAATTTCGCAGAGTGGCAAGGCATTTGGCTACCTTAAGAGAGTCATAGTTACTACTGCCCGCTGCTCCCCCTTCTTTGAATCTTTCCTCTCTTTAATTCGTATTGCGGCCAGTCGTGCAGAAGCGAAATGGTACAGCATGTCCACCTTAACGTTGTCTGAGTTACTCCAACGACGATATCCTCGAGTTTTCAAATCAATTTCGCAGAGTGACGAGGCATTTGGCTACCTTAAGAGACTCATAGTTACTCCTGCCGGCTGCTCCCATTTCTTTAGGCCTTTATCATTCTTGCTAAGGCCAGTCCTACAGAACCGATACGCCACTGTATGTCCACCTTAACGTCGTCACAGTTACTCCCACTACGAGTTTCTCGAGCTAGCAAATTTACGTCGACGGATGACGAGGCATTTGGCTACCATAAGAGAGTCATAGGTACTGCAGCTAGATGCTCCCCTTCCTTTGAATCTTTCCTCTCTTTAATTCGTACTGCGGAATGTCCAATCAGAAGCGAAATGCCGCAACTTGTCCACCTTAACGTTGTCTGAGTTACTCCAACGACGATATCGACGAGTTTTCAAATAAATTTCGCAGAGTGGCAAGGCATTTGGCTACCTTAAGAGAGTCATAGTTACTGCTGCCCGCTGCTCCCCCTTCTTTGAATCTTTCCTCTCTTTAATTCGTATTGCGGCCAGTCGTGCAGAAGCGAAATGGTACAGCATGTCCACCTTAACGTTGTCTGAGTTACTCCAACGACGATATCCTCGAGTTTTCAAATAAATTTCGCAGAGTGACGAGGCATTTGGCTACCTTACGAGAGTCATAGTTACTGCTGCCCGCAGCTCCCCCATCTTTCAATCTTTATTTTCTTTAATTCGTATTGCGGCCAGTCCTGCAGAATCGAAATGGTACAGCATGTCCAAATTAACGTTGTCTGAGTTACTCCAACGACGATATCCTCGAGTTTTGAAAAAAATTCGCAGAGTGACGAGGCATTTGGCTACCTTAAGAGAGTCATAGTTACTATTGCCGGCTGCTCCCACTTCTTTAGACCTTTATCATTCTTGCTATGGCCAGTCCTACAGAACCGATATGGCACTGTATGTCAACCTTAACGTCGTCACAGTTACTCCCACTACGAGTTTCTCGAGCTAGCAAATTTACGTCGACGGATGACGAGGCATTTGGCTACCTTAAGAGTGTCATAGTTACTGCAGCCAGATGCTCCTCTTCCTTTGAATCTTTCCTCTCCTTAATTTGTACTGCAGTATGTCCAAGCAGAAGCGAAAGGCTGCAACTTGTCCACCTTAACGTTGTCTGAGTTTCTCCAACGACGATATCCACGAGTTTTTAAATAAATTTCGCAGAGAGACGAGAAATTTGGCTACCTTAAGAGAGTCATAGTTACTGCTGCCTGCTGCTCCCCCTTCTTTGACTCTTTCCCCTCTTTAATTCGTATTGCGGCCGGTCATCCAGGATCGAAATGGTACAATACGTACACCTTAACGTTGTCTGAGTTACTCCAACGACGATATCCTGGAGTTTTCAAAAATTTCGCAGAGTGACGGGGCATTTGGCTACCTTAAGAGAGTTATAGTAGCTCCTGACGGCTGCTCCCATTTCTTTAGGCTTTTATCATTCTTGCTATGGCCAGCCCTACAGAACCGATATGCCACTGTATGCCCACCTTAACGTCGTCACAGTTATTCCCACTACGAGTTTCTCGAGTTAGCAAATGTACTTTGCCGGATGACGAGGCATTTGGGTACCTTAAGAGAGTCATAGTTACTGCAGCCAGATGCTCCCCTTCCTTTGAATCTTGCCTCTCTTTAATTCGTACTGCGGAATGTCTAATCAGAAGCGAAATGCTGCAACTTGTCCACCTTAACGTTGTCTGAGTTGCTCCAACGACGATATCGACGAGTTTTCAAATAAATTTCGCAGAGTGACGAGTCATTTGGTTACCTTAAGAGAGTCATAGTTACTGCTGCCCGCTGCTCCCCCTTCTTTTAATCTTTCCTTTCTTTAATTTGTATTGCGGCCAGTCCTGCAGAAGCGAAATGGTACAGCATGTCCACCTTAACGTTGTCTGAGTTACTCCAACGACGATATCCTCGAGTTTTCAAATCAATTTCGCAGAGTGACGAGGCATTTGGCTACCTTA
This sequence comes from Schistocerca americana, assembly GCF_021461395.2. Classification (NCBI taxonomy): domain Eukaryota; kingdom Metazoa; phylum Arthropoda; class Insecta; order Orthoptera; family Acrididae; genus Schistocerca; species Schistocerca americana. The sequence goes on along the minus strand of NC_060127.1, from coordinate 213,809,890 downwards.
AGAGACTCATAGTTACTCCTGCCGGCTGCTCCCATTTCTTTAGGCCTTTATCATTCTTGCTAAGGCCAGTCCTACAGAACCGATACGCCACTGTATGTCCACCTTAACGTCGTCACAGTTACTCCCACTACGAGTTTCTCGAGCTAGCAAATTTACGTCGACGGATGACGAGGCATTTGGCTACCATAAGAGAGTCATAGGTACTGCAGCTAGATGCTCCCCTTCCTTTGAATCTTTCCTCTCTTTAATTCGTACTGCGGAATGTCCAATCAGAAGCGAAATGCCGCAACTTGTCCACCTTAACGTTGTCTGAGTTACTCCAACGACGATATCGACGAGTTTTCAAATAAATTTCGCAGAGTGGCAAGGCATTTGGCTACCTTAAGAGAGTCATAGTTACTGCTGCCCGCTGCTCCCCCTTCTTTGAATCTTTCCTCTCTTTAATTCGTATTGCGGCCAGTCGTGCAGAAGCGAAATGGTACAGCATGTCCACCTTAACGTTGTCTGAGTTACTCCAACGACGATATCCTCGAGTTTTCAAATAAATTTCGCAGAGTGACGAGGCATTTGGCTACCTTACGAGAGTCATAGTTACTGCTGCCCGCAGCTCCCCCATCTTTCAATCTTTATTTTCTTTAATTCGTATTGCGGCCAGTCCTGCAGAATCGAAATGGTACAGCATGTCCAAATTAACGTTGTCTGAGTTACTCCAACGACGATATCCTCGAGTTTTGAAAAAAATTCGCAGAGTGACGAGGCATTTGGCTACCTTAAGAGAGTCATAGTTACTATTGCCGGCTGCTCCCACTTCTTTAGACCTTTATCATTCTTGCTATGGCCAGTCCTACAGAACCGATATGGCACTGTATGTCCACTTTAACGTCGTCACAGTTACTCCCACTACGAGTTTCTCGAGCTAGCAAATTTAGGTCGACGGATGACGAGGCATTTGGCTACCTTAAGAGTGTCATAGTTACTGCAGCCAGATGCTCCCCTTCCTTTGAATCTTTCCTCTCCTTAATTTGTACTGCAGTATGTCCAAGCAGAAGCGAAAGGCTGCAACTTGTCCACCTTAACGTTGTCTGAGTTTCTCCAACGACGATATCCACGAGTTTTTAAATAAATTTCGCAGAGAGACGAGAAATTTGGCTACCTTAAGAGAGTCATAGTTACTGCTGCCTGCTGCTCCCCCTTCTTTGACTCTTTCCCCTCTTTAATTCGTATTGCGGCCGGTCATCCAGGATCGAAATGGTACAATACGTACACCTTAACGTTGTCTGAGTTACTCCAACGACGATATCCTGGAGTTTTCAAAAATTTCGCAGAGTGACGGGGCATTTGGCTACCTTAAGAGAGTTATAGTAGCTCCTGACGGCTGCTCCCATTTCTTTAATCTTTTATCATTCTTGCTATGGCCAGCCCTACAGAACCGATATGCCACTGTATGCCCACCTTAACGTCGTCACAGTTATTCCCACTACGAGTTTCTCGAGTTAGCAAATGTACTTTGCCGGATGACGAGGCATTTGGGTACCTTAAGAGAGTCATAGTTACTGCAGCCAGATGCTCCCCTTCCTTTGAATCTTGCCTCTCTTTAATTCGTACTGCGGAATGTCTAATCAGAAGCGAAATGCTGCAACTTGTCCACCTTAACGTTGTCTGAGTTGCTCCAACGACGATATCGACGAGTTTTCAAATAAATTTCGCAGAGTGACGAGTCATTTGGTTACCTTAAGAGAGTCATAGTTACTGCTGCCCGCTGCTCCCCCTTCTTTTAATCTTTCCTTTCTTTAATTTGTATTGCGGCCAGTCCTGCAGAAGCGAAATGGTACAGCATGTCCACCTTTACGTTGTCTGAGTTACTCCAACGACGATAACCTCGAACTTTCAAATAAATTTCGCAGAGTGACGAGCCATTTGGCTACCTTAAGACAGTCATAGTTACTCCTGCCTTCTGCTCGCATTTCTTTAGGTCTTTATCATTCTTGCTATGGCCAGTCCTACAGAACCGATATGCCACTGTATGTCCACCTTAACGTCGTCACAGTTATTCCCACTACAAGTTTCTCGAGTTAGCAAATGTACTTTGCCGGATGACGAGGCATTTGGGTACCTTAAGAAAGTCATAGATACTGCAGCCAGATGCTCCTCTCCCTTTGAATCTTTCCTCTCTTCAATTCGTACTGCGGAATGTCCAAGCAGAAACGAAATGCTGCAACTTGTCCATCTTAACGTTGTCTGAGTTACTCCGACGACGATATCGACGAGTTTTCAAATTAATTTCGCAGAGTGACGTGGCACTTGGCTACCTTATGAGAGTCATAGTAACTGCTGCCCGCTGCTCCCCCTTCTTTAGATCTTTCCCCTCTTTAATTCTTATTGCGGCCAGTCCTGCACAAGCAAAACGGTACAGCATGTCCACCTTAACGTTGTCTGAGTTACTCCAACGACGATATCCTCGAGTTTTCAAATAAATTTCGCAGAGTGACGAAGCATTTGGCTACCTTAAGAGAGTCTTAGTTACTCCTGCTGGCTGCTCCCATTTCTTTAGGCCTTTATCATTCATGCTATGGCCAGTCCTACAGAACCGATATGCCTCTGTATGTCCACCTTAACTTCGTCACAGTTATTCCCACTACGAGATTTTCGAGTTAGCAAATGTACTTCGCCGGATGACGAGGCATTTGGCTACCTTAAGAGAGTCACAGTTACTGCAGCCAGATGCTGCCCTTCCTTTGAATCTTTCCTCTCTTTAATTCGTACTGCGAAATGTCCAATCAGAAGCGAAATGCTGCTACTTGTCCACCTTAACGTTGTCTGAGTTACTCCAACGACGATATCCACGAGTTTTCAAATAAATGTCGCAGAGTGACGAGGCATTTGGCTACCTTAAGAGAGTCATAGTTACTGCTGCCCGCTGCTCCCCCTTCTTTCAATCTTTCCTCTCTTTAATTCGTATTGCGGCCAGTCCTGCAGAAGCGAAATGGTACAGCACGTCCACCTTAACGTTGTCTGAGTTACTCCAACGACGATATCCTCGAGATTTCAAATAAATTTCGCAGAGTGACGAGGCATTTGGCTACCTTAGGAGAGTCATAGTTACTCCTGCCGGCTCCTCCCATTTCTTTAGGCCTTTATCATTCATGCTATGGCCAGTCCTACAGAACCGATATGCCTCTGTATGTCCACCTTAACTTCGTCACAGTTATTCCCACTACGAGATTTTCGAGTTAGCAAATGTACTTCGCCGGATGACGAGGCATTTAGCTACCTTAAGAGAGTCATAGTTACTGCAGCTAGATGCTCCCCTTCCATTGAATCTTTCCTCTCTTTAATTCGTACTGCGTAATGTCCAATCAGAAGCGAAATGCTGCGACTTGTCCACCTTAACGTTGTCTGAGTTAGTCCGACGACGATATCGACGAGTTTTCAAATAATTTTCGCTGAGTGACAAGGTATTTGGCTACCTTAAGAGAGTCATAGTAACTGCTGCCCGCTGCTTTCCCTTCTTTGAATCTTTCCTTTCTTTAATTCGTATTGCGGCCAGCCCTGCAGGAGCGAAAAGGTACAGCATGTCCACCTTAACGTTGTCTGAGTTACTCCAACGACGATATCCTCGAGTTCTCAAATAAATTTCGCAGAGTGACGAGGCATTTGGCTACCTTAAGATGGTCATAGTAACTCCTGCCGGCTGCTCCCATTTCTTTAGGCCTTTATCATTCCTGCTATGGCCAGTCCTACAGAACCGATAAGCACCTGTATGTCCACCATAACGTCGTCACTGTTACTCCCACTACGAGTTTCTCGAGTTAGGAAATGTACTTCGACGGATGACGAGGCATTTGGCTACCATAAGAGAGTCGTAGTTACTGCAGCCAAATGCTCCCCTTCCTTTGAATCTTTCCTCTCTTCAATTCGTACTGCGGAATGTCCAAGCAGAAGCGAAATGCTGCAACTTGTCCACCTTAACGTTGTCTGAGTTACTTCAACGACGATATCCACGAGTTTTCAAATAAATTTCGTAGAGTGACGAGGCATTTGGCTACCTTAAGAGAGTCACAGTTACTGCTGCCCGCTGCTCCCCCTTCTTTGAATCTTTCCTCTCTTTAGTTCGTATTGCGGCCAGTCCTGCAGAAGCGAAATGGTACAGCATGTCCACCTTAACGTTGGCTGAGTTACTCCAACGACGATATTTTCGAACTTTCAAATAAATTTCGCAGAGTGACGAGGCATTTGGCTACCTTAAGAGAGTCATGGTTACTCCTGCCGGCTGCTCCCATTTCTTTAGGCTTTTATCATTCTTGCTATGGCCAGTCCTACTGAACCGATATGCCACTGTATGTCCACCTTAACGTCGTCACAGTTCCTCCCACTACGAGTTTCTCGAGTTAGCAAATGTACTTCGCCGGATGACGAGGCATTTGGCTACCTTAAGAGAGTCATAGTTACTGCAGCCAGATGCTCCCCTTCCTTTGAATCTTTCCTCTCCTTAATTTGTACTGCAGTATGTCCAAGCAGAAGCGAAAGGCTGCAACTTGTCCACCTTAACGTTGTCTGAGTTTCTCCAACGACGAAATCCACGAGTTTTTAAATAAATTTCGCAGAGAGACGAGAAATTTGGCTACCTTAAGGGAGTCATAGTTACTGCTGCCTGCTGCTCCCCCTTCTTTGACTCTTTCCTCTCTTTAATTCGTATTGCGGCCGGTCATCCAGGATCGAAATGGTACAATACGTACACCTTAACGTTGTCTGAGTTACTCCAACGACGATATCCTGGAGTTTTCAAATAAATTTCGCAGAGTGACGGGGCATTTGGCTACCTTAAGAGAGTTATAGTAGCTCCTGACGGCTGCTCCCATTTTTTAGGCTTTTATCATTCTTGCTATGGCCAGCCCTACAGAACCGATATGCCACTGTATGCCCACCTTAACGTCGTCACAGTTATTCCCACTACGAGTTTCTCGAGTTAGCAAATGCACTTTGCCGGATGACGAGGCATTTGGGTACCTTAAGAGAGTCATAGTTACTGCAGCCAGATGCTCCCCTTCCTTTGAATCTTGCCTCTCTTTAATTCGTACTGCGGAATGTCTAATCAGAAGCGAAATGCTGCAACTTGTCCACCTTAACGTTGTCTGAGTTACTCCAACGACGATATCGACGAGTTTTCAAATAAATTTCGCAGAGTGACGAGTCATTTGGCTACCTTAAGAGAGTCATAGTAACTGCTGCCCGCTGCTCCCCCTTCTTTAGATCTTTCCCCTCTTTAATTCTTATTGCGGCCAGTCCTGCAGAAGCGAAATGGTACAGCATGTCCACCTTTACGTTGTCTGAGTTACTCCAACGACGATAACCTCGAACTTTCAAATAAATTTCGCAGAGTGACGAGCCATTTGGCTACCTTAAGACAGTCATAGTTACTCCTGCCTTCTGCTCGCATTTCTTTAGGTCTTTATCATTCTTGCTATGGCAAGTCCTACAGAACCGATATGCCACTGTATGTCCACCTTAACGTCGTCACAGTTATTCCCACTACAAGTTTCTCGAGTTAGCAAATGTACTTTGCCGGATGACGAGTCATTTGGGTACCTTAAGAAAGTCATAGATACTGCAGCCAGATGCTCCCCTTCCATTGAATCTTTCCTCTCTTTAATTCGTACTGCGTAATGTCCAATCAGAAGCGAAATGCTGCGACTTGTCCACCTTAACGTTGTCTGAGTTAGTCCGACGACGATATCGACGAGTTTTCAAATAATTTTCGCTGAGTGACAAGGTATTTGGCTACCTTAAGAGAGTCATAGTAACTGCTGCCCGCTGCTCCCCCTTCCATTGAATCTTTCCTCTCTTTAATTCGTACTGCGTAATGTCCAATCAGAAGCGAAATGCTGCGACTTGTCCACCTTAACGTTGTCTGAGTTAGTCCGACGACGATATCGACGAGTTTTCAAATAATTTTCGCTGAGTGACAAGGTATTTGGCTACCTTAAGAGAGTCATAGTAACTGCTGCCCGCTGCTCCCCCTTCTTTGAATCTTTCCTTTCTTTAATTCGTATTGCGGCCAGCCCTGCAGGAGCGAAAAGGTACAGCATGTCCACCTTAACGTTGTCTGAGTTACTCCAACGACGATATCCTCGCGTTCTCAAATAAATTTCGCAGAGTGACGAGGCATTTGGCTACCTTAAGATGGTCATAGTAACTCCTGCAGGCTGCTCCCATTTCTTTAGGCCTTTATCATTCCTGCTATGGCCAGTCCTACAGAACCGATAAGCACCTGTATGTCCACCATAACGTCGTCACTGTTACTCCCACTACGAGTTTCTCGAGTTAGGAAATGTACTTCGACGGATGACGAGGCATTTGGCTACCATAAGAGAGTCATAGTTACTGCAGCCTGATGCTCGCCTTCCTGTGAATGTTCCCTCTCTTTAATTCGTACTGCGGAATGTCCAATCAGAAGCGAAATGCTGCAACTTGTCCAACTTAACGTTGTCTGAGTTACTCCAACGACGGTATCGACGAGTTTTCAAATAAATTTCGCGGAGTGACGAGGCATTTGGCTACCATAAGAGAGTCATAGTTACTGCTGCCTGCTGCTCCCCCTTCCTTCAATCTTTCCTCTCTTTAATTCCTATTGCGGCCGGTCCTGCAGAAGCGAAATGGTATAGCATGTCCACCTTAACGTTGTCTGAGTTACTCCAACGACGATATTCTCGAGTTTTCAAATAAATTTCGCAGAGTGACGGGGCATTTGGCTACCTTAAGAGAGTCATAGTAGCTCCTGCCGGCTGCTCCCATTTCTTTAGGTCTTTATCATTCTTGCTATGGCCAGCCCTACAGAACTGATATGCCACTGTATGTCCACTTTAACGTCGTCACAGGTATTCCCACTACGAGTTTCTCGAGTTAGCAAATGTACTTTGCCGGATGACGAGGCATTTGGGTACCTTAAGAGAGTCAAAGTTACTTCAGCCAGATGCTCCCCTTCCTTTGAACCTTTCCTCTCTTTAATTCGTACTGCGGAATGTCCAATCAGAAGCGATATGCTGTAACTTGTCCACCTTAACGTTGTCAGAGTTACTCCAACGACGATATCGACGAGTTTTCAAATAAATTTCGCAGAGTGACGAGGCATTTGGCTACCTTAAGTGAGTCATAGTTACTGCTGCCCGCTGCTCCCCCTTCTTTGAATCTTTCCTTTCTTTAATTCGCATTGCGGCCAGTACTGCAGCAACGAAATAGTACAGCATGTCCACCTTAACGTTGTCTGAGTTACTCCAACGACGATAACCTCGAACTTTCAAATAAATTTCGCAGAGTGACGAGGCATTTGGCTACCTTATGAGAGTCATAGTTACCCCTGCCGGCTGCTCCCATTTCTTTAGGCCCTTTTCATTCTTGCTATGGCCAGTCCTACAGTACCGATATGCCACTGCATGTCCACCTTAACGTCGTCACAGTTACTCCCACTACGAGTTTCTCGAGTTAGCAAATGTACTTCGACGGATGACGAGGCATTTGGCTACCATAAGAGAGTCATAGTTACTGCAGCCAAATGCTCCCCTTCCTTTGAATCTTTCCTCTCTTTAATTCGTACTGCGGAATGTCCAAGCAGAAGCGAAATGCTGCAACTTGTCCACCTTAACGTTGTCTGAGTTACTTCAACGACGATATCCACGAGTTTTCAAATAAATTTCGTAGAGTGACGAGGCATTTGGCTACCTTAAGAGAGTCACAGTTACTGCTGCCCGCTGCTCCCCCTTCTTTGAATCTTTCCTCTCTTTAGTTCGTATTGCGGCCAGTCCTGAAGGAAGCGAAATGGTACAGCATGTCCACCTTAACGTTGGCTGAGTTACTCCAACGACGATATCCTCGAACTTTCAAATAAATTTCGCAGAGTGACGAGGCATTTGGCTACCTTAAGAGAGTCATGGTTACTCCTGCCGGCTGCTCCCATTTCTTTGGGCTTTTATCATTCTTGCTATGGCCAGTCCTACTGAACCGATATGCCACTGTATGTCCACCTTAACGTCGTCACAGTTCCTCCCACTACGAGTTTCTCGAGTTAGCAAATGTACTTCGCCGGATGACGAGGCATTTGGCAACCTTAAGAGAGTCATAGTTACTGCAGCCAGATGCTCCCCTTCCTTTGAATCTTTCCTCTCTTTAATTCAAACTGCGGAATGTCCAATCAGAAGCGAAATGCTGCAACTTGTCCACCTTAAAGTTGTCTGAGTTACTTCAACGACGATATCGACGAGTTTTTAAATAAATTTCGCAGAGTGACGAGGCATTTGGCTACCTTAAGAGAGTCATAGTAACTGCTGCCCGCTGCTCCCCCTTCTTTGAATCTTTCCTCTCTTTAATTCGGATTGCGGCCAGTCCTGCAGAAGCGAAATGGTACAGCATGTCCACCTTACCGTTGTCTGAGTTACTCCAACGACGATATCCTCGAGTTTTTAAATAATTTTCGCAGAGTGACGAGGCATTTAGCTACCTTAAGAGAGTCATAGTTACTCCTGCTGGCAGCTCCCATTTCTTTAGGCCTTTATCATTCATGCTATGGCTAGTCCTACAAAACCGATATACCACTGTATGTCCACCTTAACGTCGTCACTGTTACTCCCACTACGAGTTTCTCGAGTAGGGAAATGTACTTCGACGGATGACGAGGCATTTGGCTACCATAAGAGAGTCATAGTTACTGCAGCCTGATGCTCGCCTTCCTGTGAATGTTCCCTCTCTTTAATTCGTACTGCGGAATGTCCAATCAGAAGCGAAATGCTGCAACTTGTCCAACTTACGTTGTCTGAGTTACTCCAACGACGATATCGACGAGTTTTCAAATAAATTTCGCGGAGTGACGAGGCATTTGGCTACCATAAGAGAGTCATAGTTACTGCTGCCTGCTGCTCCCCCTTCCTTCAATCTTTCCTCTCTTTAATTCGTATTGCGGCCGGTCCTGCAGAAGCGAAATGGTATAGCATGTCCACCTTAACGTTGTCTGAGTTACTCCAACGACGATATCCTCGAGTTTTCAAATAAATTTCGCAGAGTGACGGGGCATTTGGCTACCTTAAGAGAGTCATAGTAGCTCCTGCCGGCTGCTCCCATTTCTTTAGGTCTTTATCATTCTTGCTATGGCCAACCCTACAGAACTGATATGCCACTGTATGTCCACTTTAACGTCGTCACAGGTATTCCCACTACGAGTTTCTCGAGTTAGCAAATGTACTTTGCCGGATGACGAGGCATTTGGGTACCTTAAGAGAATCAAAGTTACTGCAGCCAGATGCTCCCCTTCCTTTGAACCTTTCCTCTCTTTAATTCGTACTGCGGAATGTCCAATCAGAAGCTATATGCTGTAACTTGTCCACCTTAACGTTGTCAGAGTTACTCCAACGACGATATCGACGAGTTTTCAAATAAATTTCGCAGAGTGACGAGGCATTTGGCTACCTTAAGTGAGTCATAGTTACTGCTGCCCGCTGCTCCCCCTTCTTTGAATCTTTCCTTTCTTTAATTCGCATTGCGGCCAGTACTGCAGCAGCGAAATAGTACAGCATGTCCACCTTAACATTGTCTGAGTTACTCCAACGACGATAACTTCGAACTTTCAAATAAATTTCGCAGAGTGACGAGGCATTTGGCTACCTTATGAGAGTCATAGTTACCCCTGCCGGCTGCTCCCATTTCTTTAGGCCCTTTTCATTCTTGCTATGGCCAGTCCTACAGTACCGATATGCCACTGTATGTCCACCTTAACGTCGTCACAGTTACTCCCACTACGAGTTTCTCGAGTTAGCAAATGTACTTCGACGGATGACGAGGCATTTGGCTACCATAAGAGAGTCATAGTTACTGCAGCCAAATGCTCCCCTTCCTTTGAATCTTTCCTCTCTTTAATTCGTACTGCGGAATGTCCAAGCAGAAGCGAAATGCTGCAACTTGTCCACCTTAACGTTGTCTGAGTTACTCCAACGACGATATCGACGAGTTTTCAAATAAATTTCGCAGAGTGACGAGGCATTTGGCTACCTTACGAGAGTCATAGTTACTGCTGCCCGCTGCTCCCCCATCTTTCAATCTTTATTTTCTTTAATTCGTATTGCGGCCAGTCCTGCAGAATCGAAATGGTACAGCATGTCCAAATTAACGTTGTCTGAGTTACTCCAACGACGATATCCTCGAGTTTTGAAATAAATTTCGCAGAGTGACGAGGCATTTGGCTACCTTAAGAGAGTCATAGTAACTATTGCCGGCTGCTCCCACTTCTTTAGACCTTTATCATTCTTGCTATGGCCAGTCCTACAGAACCGATATGGCACTGTATGTCCACCTTAACGTCGTCACAGTTACTCCCACTACGAGTTTCTCGAGCTAGCAAATTTACGTCGACGGATGACGAGGCATTTGGCTACCTTAAGAGTGTCATAGTTACTGCAGCCAGATGCTCCCCTTCCTTTGAATCTTTCCTCTCCTTAATTTGTACTGCAGTATGTCCAAGCAGAAGCGAAAGGCTGCAACTTGTCCACCTTAACGTTGTCTGAGTTTCTCCAACGACGATATCCACGAGTTTTTAAATAAATTTCGCAGAGAGACGAGAAATTTGGCTACCTTAAGAGAATCATAGTTACTGCTGCCCGCTGCTCCCCCTTCTTTGAATCTATCCTTTTTTTAATTCGTATTGCGGCCAGTCCTGCAGAAGCGAAATGGTACAGCATGTCCACCTTACCGTTGTCTGAGTTACTCCAACGACGATATCTACGAGTTTTTAAATAAATTTCGCAGAGAGACGAGAAATTTGGCTACCTTAAGAGAGTTATAGTAGCTCCTGACGGCTGCTCCCATTTCTTTAGGCTTTTATCATTCTTGCTAAGGCCAGTCCCACAGAACCGATATGCCACTGTATGTCCACCTTAACGTCGTCACAGTTATTCCCACTACAAGTTTCTCGAGTTAGCAAATGTACTTTGCCGGATGACGAGGCATTTGGGTACCTTAAGAAAGTCATAGATACTGCAGCCAGATGCTCCTCTCCCTTTGAATCTTTCCTCTCTTTAATTCGTACTGCGGAATGTGCAAGCAGAAACGAAATGCTGCAACTTGTCCATCTTAACGTTGTCTGAGTTACTCCGACGACGATATCGACGAGTTTTCAAATTAATTTCGCAGAGTGACGTGGCACTTGGCTACCTTATGAGAGTCATAGTAACTGCTGCCCGCTGCTCCCCCTTCTTTAGATCTTTCCCCTCTTTAATTCTTATTGCGGCCAGTGCTGCACAAGCGAAACGGTACAGCATGTCCACCTTAACGTTGTCTGAGTTACTCCAACGACGATATCCTCGAGTTTTCAAATAAATTTCGCAGAGTGACGAAGCATTTGGCTACCTTAAGAGAGTCATAGTTACTCCTGCTGGCTGCTCCCATTTCTTTAGGCCTTTATCATTCATGCTACGGCCAGTCCTACAGAACCGATATGCCTCTGTATGTCCACCTTAACTTCGTCACAGTTATTCCCACTACGAGATTTTCGAGTTAGCAAATGTACTTCGCCGGATGACGAGGCATTTATCTACCTTAAGAGAGTCACAGTTACTGCAGCCAGATGCTGCCCTTCCTTTGAATCTTTCCTCTCTTTAATTCGTACTGCGAAATGTCCAATCAGAAGCGAAATGCTGCTACTTGTCCACCTTAACGTTGTCTGAGTTACTCCAACGACGATATCCACGAGTTTTCAAATAAATTTCGCAGAGTGACGAGGCATTTGGCTACCTTAAGAGAGTCATAGTTACTGCTGCCCGCTGCTCCCCCTTCTTTGAATCTTTCCTTTCTTTAATTCGTATTGCGGCGAGCCCTGCAGGAGCGAAAAGGTACAGCATGTCCACCTTAACGTTGTCTGAGTTACTCCAACGACGATATCCTCGAGTTTTCAAATAAATTTCGCAGAGTGACGAGGCATTTGGCTACCTTAAGATGGTCATAGTAACTCCTGCCGGCTGCTCCCATTTCTTTAGGCCTTTATCATTCCTGCTATGGCCAGTCCTACAGAACCGATAAGCACCTGTATGTCCACCATAACGTCGTCACTGTTACTCCCACTACGAGTTTCTCGAGTTAGCAAATGTACTTCGACGGATGACGAGGCATTTGGCTACCATAAGAGAGTCATAGTTACTGCAGCCTGATGCTCGCCTTCCTGTGAATGTTCCCTCTCTTTAATTCGTACTGCGGAATGTCCAATCAGAAGCGAAATGCTGCAACTTGTCCAACTTAACGTTGTCTGAGTTACTCCAACGACGATATCGACGAGTTTTCAAATAAATTTCGCGGAGTGACGAGGCATTTGGCTACCATAAGAGAGTCATAGTTACTGCTGCCTGCTGCTCCCCCTTCCTTCAATCTTTTCTCTCTTTAATTCGTATTGCGGCCGGTCCTGCAGAAGCGAAATGGTATAGCATGTCCACCTTAACGTTGTCTGAGTTACTCCAACGACGATATCCTCGAGTTTTAAAATAAATTTCGCAGAGTGACGGGGCATTTGGCTACCTTAAGAGAGTCATAGTAGCTCCTGCCGGCTGCTCCCATTTCTTTAGGTCTTTATCATTCTTGCTACGGCCAGCCCTACAGAACTGATACGCCACTGTATGTCCACTTTAACGTCGTCACAGGTATTCCCACTACGAGTTTCTCGAGTTAGCAAATGTACTTTGCCGGATGACGAGGCATTTGGGTACCTTAAGAGAGTCAAAGTTACTGCAGCCAGATGCTCCCCTTCCTTTGAACCTTTCTTCTCTTTAATTCATACTGCGGAATGTCCAAGCAGAAGCGAAATGCTGCAACTTGTCCACCTTAACGTTGTCTGAGTTACTTCAACGACGATATCCACGAGTTTTCAAATAAATTTCGTAGAGTGACGAGGCATTTGGCTACCTTAAGAGAGTCATAGTTACTGCTGCCCGCTGCTCCCCCTTCTTTTAATCTTTCCTTTCTTTAATTGGTATTGCGGTCAGTCCTGCAGAAGCGAAATGGTACAGCATGTCCACCTTTACGTTGTCTGAGTTACTCCAACGACGATAACTTCGAACTTTCAAATAAATTTCGCAGAGTGACGAGCCATTTGGCTACCTTAAGAGAGTCATAGTTAATCCTGCCGGCTGCTCCCATTTCTTTAGGCCTTTATCATTCTTGCTATGGCCAGTCCTACTGAACCGATATGCCACTGTATGTCCACCTTAACTTCGTCACAGTTACTCCCACTACGAGTATCTCAAGTTAGCAAACGTACTTCGCCGGATGACGAGGCATTTGGCTACCTTAAGAGAGTCATAGTTACTGCAGCCAGATGCTCCCCTTGCTTTGAATCTTTGCTCTTTTTAATTCAAACTGCGGAATGTCCAAGCAGAAGCGAAATGCCGTAAATTGTCCGCCTTAACGTTGTCAGAGTTACTCCAACGACGATATCGACGAGTCTTCAAATAAATTTCGCAGAGTGACGAGTCATTTGTCTACCTTAAGAGAGTCATAGTTACTGCTGCCCGCTGCTCCCCCTTCTTTTAATCTTTCCTTTCTTTAATTCGTATTGCGGCCAGTCCTGCAGAAGCGAATTGGTACAGCATGTCCACCTTAACGTTGTCTGAGTTACTTCAACGACGATATCCTCGAGGTTTCAAATAAATTTCGCAGAGTGACGAAGCATTTGGCTACCTTAAGAGAGTCATAGTTACTCCTGCTGGCTGCTCCCATTTCTTTAGGCCTTTATCATTCATGCTATGGCCAGTCTAACACAACCGATATGCCTCTGTATGTCCACCTTAACGTCGTCACAGTTATTCCCACTACGAGTTTTTCGAGTTAGCAAATGTACTTCGCCGGATGACGAGGCATTTGGCTACCTTAAGAGAGTCACAGTTAGTGCAGCCAGATGGTGCCCTTCCTTTGAATCTTTCCTTTCTTTAATTCGTATTGCGGCCAGCCCTGCAGAAGCGAAAAGGTACAGCATGTCCACCTTAACGTTGTCTGAGTTACTCCAACGACGATATCCTCGAGTTTTCAAATAAATTTCGCAGAGTGACGAGGCATTTGGCTACCTTAAGATGGTCATAGTAACTCCTGCCGGCTGCTCCCATTTCTTTAGGCCTTTATCATTCCTGCTATGGCCAGTCCTACAGAACCGATAAGCACCTGTATGTCCACCATAACGTCGTCACAGTTACTCCCACTACGAGTTTCTCGAGTTAGCAAATGTACTTCGACGGATGACGAGGCATTTGGCTACCATAAGAGAGTCATAGTTACTGCAGCCTGATGCTCGCCTTCCATTGAATGTTCCCTCTCTTTAATTCCTACTGCGGAATGTCCAATCAGAAGCGAAATGCTGCAACTTGTCCAACTTAACGTTGTCTGAGTTACTCCAACGACGATATCGACGAGTTTTCAAATAAATTTCGCGGAGTGACGAGGCATTGGCTACCATAAGAGAGTCATAGTTACTGCTGCCTGCTGCTCCCCCTTCCTTTAATCTTTCCTCTCTTTAATTCGTATTGCGGCCGGTCCTGCAGAAGCGAAATGGTATAGCATGTCCAACTTAACGTTGTCTGAGTTACTCCAACGACGATATCCTCGAGTTTTCAAATAAATTTCGCAGAGTGACGAGGCATTTGGCTACCTTAAGAGAGTCATAGTAGCTCCTGCCGGCTGCTCCCATTTCTTTAGGTCTTTATCATTCTTGCTATAACCAGCCCTACAGAACTGATATGCCACTGTATGTCCACTTTAACGTCGTCACAGGTATTCCCACTACGAGTTTCTCGAGTTAGCAAATGTACTTCGACGGATGACGAGGCATTTGGCTACCATAAGAGAGTCATAGTTACTGCAGCCAAATGCTCCGCTTCCTTTGAATCTTTCCTCTCTTTAATTCGTACTGCGGAATGTCCAAGCAGAAGCGAAATGCTGCAACTTGTCCACCTTAACGTTGTCTGAGTTACTTCAACGACGATATCAACGAGTTTTCAAATAAATTTCGTAGAGTGACGAGTCATTTGTCTACCTTAAGAGAGTCATAGTTACTGTTGCCCGCTGCTCCCCCTTCTTTTAATCTTTCCTTTCTTTAATTCGTATTGCGGCCAGTCCTGCAGAAGCGAAATGGTACAGCATGTCCACCTTTACGTTGTCTGAGTTACTCCAACGACGATAACCTCGAACTTTCAAATAAATTTCGCAGAGTGACGAGCCATTTGGCTACCTTAAGAGAGTCATAGTTAATCCTGCCGGCTGCTCCCATTTCTTTAGGCTTTTATCATTCTTGCTATGGCCAGTCCTACTGAACCGATATGCCACTGTATGTCCACCTTAACTTCGTCACAGTTACTCCCACTACGAGTATCTCGAGTTAGCAAACGTACTTCGCCGGATGACGAGGCATTTGGCTACCTTAAGAGAGTCATAGTTACTGCAGCCAGAAGCTCCCCTTGCTTTGAATCTTTCCTCATTTTAATTCAAACTGCGGAATGTCCAAGCAGAAGCGAAATGCTGTAACTTGTCCACCTTAACGTTGTCAGAGTTACTCGAACGACGATATCGACGAGTTTTCAAATTAATTTCGCAGAGTGACGAGGCACTTGGCTACCTTAAGAGAGTCATAGTCACTGCTGCCCGCTGCTCCCCCTTCTTTAGATCTTTCCCCTCTTTAATTTGTATTGCGGCCAGTCCTGCAGAAGCGAATTGGTACAGCATGTCCACCTTAACGTTGTCTGAGTTACTTCAACGACGATATCCTCGAGTTTTCAAATAAATTTCGCAGAGTGACGAAGCATTTGGCTACCTTAAGAGAGTCATAGTTACTCCTGCTGGCTGCTCCCATTTCTTTAGGCCTTTATCATTCCTGCTATGGCCAGTCCTACAGAACCGATAAGCACCTGTATGTCCACCATAACGTCGTCACAGTTACTCCCACTACGAGTTTCTCGAGTTAGCAAATGTACTTCGACGGATGACGAGGCATTTGGCTACCATAAGAGAGTCATAGTTACTGCAGCCTGATGCTCGCCTTCCATTGAATGTTCCCTCTCTTTAATTCGTACTGCGGAATGTCCAATCAGAAGCGAAATGCTGCAACTTGTCCAACTTAACGTTGTCTGAGTTACTCCAACGACGATATCGACGAGTTTTCAAATAAATTTCGCCGAGTGACGAGGCATTGGCTACCATAAGAGAGTCATAATTACTGCTGCCTGCTGCTCCCCCTTCCTTTAATCTTTCCTCTCTTTAATTCGTATTGCGGCCGGTCCTGCAGAAGCGAAATGGTATAGCATGTCCACCTTAACGTTGTCTGAGTTACTCCAACGACGATATCCTCGAGTTTTCAAATAAATTTCGCAGAGTGACGGGGCATTTGGCTACCTTAAGAGAGTCATAGTAGCTCCTGCCGGCTGCTCCCATTTCTTTAGGTCTTTATCATTCTTGCTATGGCCAGCCCTAAAGAACTGATATGCCACTGTATGTCCACTTTAACGTCGTCACAGGTATTCCCACTACGAGTTTCTCGAGTTAGCAAATGTACTTTGCCGGATGACGAGGCATTTGGGTACCTTAAGAGAGTCAAAGTTACTGCAGCCAAATGCTCCGCTTCCTTTGAATCTTTCCTCTCTTTAATTCGTACTGCGAAATGTCCAATCAGAAGTGAAATGCTGCTACTTGTCCACCTTAACGTTGTCTGAGTTACTCCGACGACGATATCGACGAGTTTTCAAATAATTTTCGCTGAGTGACAAGGCATTTGGCTACCTTAAGAGAGTCATAGTAACTGCTGCCCGCTGCTCCCCCTTATTTGAATCTTTCCTTTCTTTAATTCGTATTGCGGCCAGCCCTGCAGAAGCGAAAAGGTACAGCATGTCCACCTTAACGTTGTCTGAGTTACTCCAACGACGATATCCTCGAGTTTTCAAATAAATTTCGCAGAGTGACGAGGCATTTGGCTACCTTAAGATGGTCATAGTAACTCCTTCCGGCTGCTCCCATTTCTTTAGGCCTTTATCATTCCTGCTATGGCCAGTCCTACAGAACCGATAAGCACCTGTATGTCCACCATAACGTCGTCACAGTTACTCCCACTACGAGTTTCTCGAGTTAGCAAATGTACTTCGACGGATGACGAGGCATTTGGCTACCATAAGAGAGTCATAGTTACTGCAGCCTGATGCTCGCCTTCCATTGAATGTTCCCTCTCTTTAATTCGTACTGCGGAATGTCTAATCAGAAGCGAAATGCTGCAACTTGTCCAACTTAACGTTGTCTGAGTTACTCCAACGACGATATCGACGAGTTTTCAAATAAATTTCGCGGAGTGACGAGGCATTGGCTACCATAAGAGAGTCATAGTTACTGCTGCCTGCTGCTCCCCCTTCCTTTAATCTTTCCTCTCTTTAATTCGTATTGCGGCCGGTCCTGCAGAAGCGAAATGGTATAGCATGTCCACCTTAACGTTGTCTGAGTTACTCCAACGACGATATCCTCGAGTTTTCAAATAAATTTCGCAGAGTGACGAGGCATTTGGCTACCTTAAGTGAGTCATAGTTACTGCTGCCCGCTGCTCCCCCTTCTTTGAATCTTTCCTTTCTTTAATTCGTATTGCGGTCAGTACTGCAGAAGCGAAATGGTACAGCATGTCCACCTTAACGTTGTCTGAGTTACTCCAACGACGATAACCTCGAACTTTCAAATAAATTTTGCAGAGTGACGAGGCATTTGGCTACCTTATGAGAGTCATAGTTACCCCTGCCGGCTGCTCCCATTTCTTTAGGCCCTTTTCATTCTTGCTATGGCCAGTCCTACAGTACCGATATGCCACTGTATGTCCACCTTAACGTCGTCACAGTTACTCCCACTACGAGTTTCTCGAGTTAGCAAATGTACTTCGACGGATGATGAGGCATTTGGCTACCATAAGAGAGTCATAGTTACTGCAGCCAAATGCTCCCCTTCCTTTGAATCTTTCCTCTCTTTAATTCGTACTGCGGAATGTGCAAGCAGAAGCGAACTGCTGCAACTTGTCCACCTTAACGTTGTCTGAGTTACTTCAACGACGATATCCACGAGTTTTCAAATAAATTTCGTAGCGTGACGAGGCATTAGGCTACCTTAAGAGAGTCATAGTTACTGCTGCCCGCTGCTCCCCCTTCTTTGAATCTTTCCCCTCTTTAGTTCGTATTGCGGCCAGTCCTGCAGAAGCGAAATGGTACAGCATGTCCACCTTAACTTTGGCTGAGTTACTCCAACGACGATATCCTCGAACTTTCAAATAAATTTCGCAGAGTGACGAGGCATTTGGCTACCTTAAGAGAGTCATGGTTTCTCCTGCCGGCTGCTCCCATTTCTTTAGGCGTTTATCATTCTTGCTATGGCCAGTCCTACTGAACCGATATGCCACTGTATGTCCACCTTAACGTCGTCACAGTTCCTCCCACTACGATTTTCTCGAGTTAGCAAATGTACTTCGCCGGATGACGAGGCATTTGACTACCTTAAGAGAGTCATAGTTACTGCAGACAGATGCTCCCCTTCCTTTGAATCTTTCCTCTCTTTAATTCAAACTGCGGAATGTCCGAGCAGAAGCGAAAAGCTGCAACTTGTCCACCTTAAAGATGTCTGAGTTACTTCAACGACGATATCGACGAGTTTTTAAATAAATTTCGCAGAGTGACGAGGCATTTGGCAACCTTAAGAGAGTCATAGTTACTGCTGCCCGCTGCTCCCCCTTCTTTGAATCTTTCCTCTCTTTAATTCGTATTGCGGCCAGTCCTGCACAAGCGAAACGGTACAGCATGTCCACCTTAACGTTGTCTGAGTTACTCCAACGACGATATCCTCGAGTTTTCAAATATATTTCGTAGAGTGACGAGGCATTTGGGTGCCTTAAGAAAGTCATAGATACTGCAGCCAGATGCTCCTCTTCCTTTGAATCTTTCCTCTCTTTAATTCAAACTGCGGAATGTCCAAGCAGAAGCGAAATGCTGCAACATTTCCACCTTAACGTTGTCTGAGTTACTCCAACGACGATATCCTGGAGTTTTCAAATATATTTCGCAGAGTGACGATTCATTTGACTACCTTAAGAGATTCATAGTTACTGCTGCCGGCTGCTCGCATTTCTTTAGGCCTTTATCATTCTTGCTATGGCCAGTCCTACAGAACCGATATGCCACTGTATGTCCACCTTAACGTCGTCATAGTTACTCCCACTACAAGTTTCTCGAGTTAGCAAATGTACTTTACCGGATGACGAGGCATTTGGGTACCTTAAGAAAGTCATAGTTACTGCAGCCAGATGCTCCTCTTCCTTTGAATCTTTCCTCTCTTTAATTCGTACTGCGGAATGTCCAAGCAGAAGCGAAATGCTGCAACTTGTCCATCTTAACGTTATCTGAGTTACTCCAACGACGATATCGACGAGTTTTCAAATTAATTTCGCAGAGTGACGAGGCACTTGGCTACCTTAAGAGAGTCATAGTCACTGCTGCCCGCTGCTCCCCCTTCTTTAGATCTTTCCCCTCTTTAATTCGTATTGCGGCCAGTCCTGCACAAGCGAAACGGTACAGCATGTCCACCTTAACGTTGTCTGAGTTACTCCAACGACGATATCCTCGAGTTTTCAAATAAATTTTGCAGAGTGACGAAGCATTTGGCTACCTTAAGAGAGTCATTGTTACTCCTGCTGGCTGCTCCCATTTCTTTAGGCCTTTATCATTCATGCTATGGCCAGTCCTACAGAACCTATATGCCTCTGTATGTCCACCTTAACGTCGTCACAGTTATTCCCACTACGAGTTTTTCGAGTTAGCAAATGTACTTCGCCGGATGACGAGGCATTTGGTTACCTTAAGAGAGTCACAGTTACTGCAGCCAGATGCTGCCCTTCCTTTGAATCTTTCCTCCCTTTCATTCGTACTGCGAAATGTCCAATCAGAAGCGAAATGCTGCTACTTGTCCACCTTAACGTTGTCTGAGTTACTCCAACGACGATATCCTCGAGTTTTCAAATAAATTTCGCAGAGTGACGAGGCATTTGGCTACCTTAAGAGAGTCATAGTTACTGCTGCCCGCTGCTCCCCCTTCTTTGAATCTTTCCTTTCTTTAATTCGTATTGCGGCCAGTCCTGCAGAAGCGAATTGGTACAGCATGTCCACCTTAACGTTGTCTGAGTTACTCCAACGACGATATCCTGGAGTTTTCAAATTAATCAAATTAATTTCGCAGAGTGACGAGGCATTTGGCTACCTTAAGAGTGTCATAGTTACTTCTGCCGGCTGCTCCAATTTCTTTAGGCCTCTATCATTCTTGCTATGGCCAGTCCTACAGAACCGATAAGCACCTGTATGTCCACCTTAACGTCGTCACAGTTACTCCCACTACGAGTTTCTCGAGATAGCAAATGTACTTCGACGGATGACGAGGCATTTGGCTACCATAAGAGAGTCAGAGTTACTGCAGCCAGATGCTCCCCTTTCTCTGAATCATTCCGCTCTTTAATTCGTACTGCGGAATGTCCAATCAGAATCGAAATGCTGCATCTTGTCCACCTAAACGTTGTCTGAGTTACTCCAACGACGATATCGACGAGTTTTCAAATAAATTTCGCAGAGTGACGAGGCATTTGGCTACCTAAAGGGAGTGATAGTTACTGCTGCCCGCTGCTCCCCCTTCTTTGAATCTTTCCTATCTTTAATTCGTAATGCGGCCAGTCCTGCAGAAGCGAAATGCTGCAACATGTCCACCTTAACGTTGTCTGAGTTACTCCAACGACGATATCCTCGAGTTTTCAAATTAATCAAATAAATTTCGCAGAGTGACGAGGCATTTGGCTACCTTAAGAGTGTCATAGTTACTTCTGCCGGCTGCTCCAATTTCTTTAGGCCTCTATCATTCTTGCTATGGCCAGTCCTACAGAACCGATAAGCACCTGTATGTCCACCTTAACGTCGTCACAGTTACTCCCACTACGAGTTTTTCGAATTAGAAAATGTACTTCGCCGGATGACGAGGCATTTGGTTACCTTAAGAGAGTCACAGTTACTGCAGCCAGATGCTGCCCTTCCTTTGAATCTTTCCTCCCTTTCATTCGTACTGCGAAATGTCCAATCAGAAGCGAAATGCTGCTACTTGCCCACCTTAACGTTGTCTGAGTTACTCCAACGACGATATCCTCGAGTTTTCAAATAAATTTCGCAGAGTGACGGGGCATTTGGCTACCTTAAGAGAGTCATAGTTACTGCTGCCCGCTGCTCCCCCTTCTTTCAATCTTCCTTTTCCTTAATTCGTATTGCGGCCAGTCCTGCAGAGGCGAAATGGTACAGCATGTCCAAATTAACGTTGTCTGAGTTACTCCAACGACGATACCCTCGAGTTTTCAAATATATTTCGCAAAGTGACGAGGCACTTGGCTACCTTAAGAGAGTCATAGTTACTCCTGCTGCCTGCTCCCATTTCTTTAGGCCTTTATCATTCTTGCTATGGCCAGTCCTACAGAACCGATATGCCACTGTATGTCCACCTTAACTTCGTCACAGTTACTCCCACTACGAGTTTCTCGAGTTAGCAAATGTACTTCGACGGATGACGAGGCATTTGGCTACCTTAAGAGAGTCACAGATACTGCAGCCAGATGCTCCCCTTCCTTTGAATCTTTCCTCTATTTAATTCGTACTGCGGAATGTCCAAGCAGAAGCGAAATGCTGCAGCATGTCCACCTTAACGTTGTCTGCGTTACTAAAACGACGATATCCACGAGTTTTCAAATAAATTTCGACGACTGACGAGGCATTTGGCTACCTTAAGAGAGTCATAGTTACTGCTGCCCGCGGCTCCGCTTCATTGAATCTTTCCTCTCTTTAAATCGTATTGCGGTCAGTCCTGCAGAACCGATATGGTACAGCATGTTCACCTTAACATTGTCTGAGTTACTCCAACGACGATATCCTCGAGTTTTCAAATAAATTTCTCAGAGTGACGAGGCATTTGGCTACCTTAAGAGAGTCATAGTTACTATTGCCGGCTGCTCCCACTTCTTTAGACCTTTATCATTCTTGCTATGGCCAGTCCTACAGAACCGATATGGCACTGTATGTCCACCTTAACGTCGTCACAGTTACTCCCACTACGAGTTTCTCGAGCTAGCAAATTTACGTCGACGGATGACGAGGCATTTGGCTACCTTAAGAGAGTCATAGTTACTGCAGCCAGATGCTCCCTTTCCTTTGAATCTTTCCTCTCCTTAATTTGTACTGCAGAATGTCCAAGCAGAAGCGAAATGCTGCAACTTGTCCACCTTTACGTTGTCTGAGTTTCTCCAACGACGATATCCACGAGTTTTTTAATTAATTTCGCAGAGTGACGAGGCATTTGGCTACCTTAAGAGAGTCATAGTTACTGCTGCCTGCTGCTCCCCCTTCTTTGAATCTTTCCCCTCTTTAATTCGTATTGCGGCCGGTCATCCAGGATCGAAATGGTACAATACGTCCACCTCAACGTTGTCTGAGTTACTCTAACGGCGATATCCTGGAGTTTTCAAATGAATTTCGCAGAGTGACGGGGCATTTGGCTACCTTAAGAGAGTCATAGTAGCTCCTGACGGCTGCTCCCATTTCTTTAGGCCTTTATCATTCTTGCTATGGCCAATCCTACAGAACCGATATGCCACTGTATGCCCACCTTAACGTCGTCACAGTTATTCCCACTACGAGTTTCTCGAGTTAGCAAATGTACTTTGCCGGATGACGAGGCATTTGGGTACCTTAAGAGAGTCATAGTTACTGCAGCCAGATGCTCCCCTTCCTTTGAATCTTTCCTCTCTTTAATTCGTACTGCGGAATGTCCAATCAGAAGCGAAATACTGCAACTTGTCCACCTTAACGTTGTCTGAGTTACTCCAACGACGATATCGACGAGTTTTCAAATAAATTTCGCAGAGTGACGAGTCATTTGGCTACCTTAAGAGAGTCATAGTTACTGCTGCCCGCTGCTCCCCCTTCTTTTAATCTTTCCTTTCTTTAATTCGTATTGCGGCCAGTCCTGCAGAAGCGAGATGGTACAGCATGTCCACCTTTACGTTGTCTGAGTTACTCCAACGACGATAACCTCGAACTTTCAAATAAATTTCGCAGAGTGACGAGCCATTTGGCTACCTTAAGAGAGTCATAGTTACTCCTGCCGGCTGCTCCCATTTCTTTAGGCATTTATCATTCTTGCTATGGCCAGTCCTACTGAACCGATATGCCACTGTATGTCCACCTTAACTTCGTCACAGTTACTCCCACTACGAGTATCTCGAGTTAGCAAACGTACTTCGCCGGATGACGAGGCATTTGGCTACCTTAAGAGAGTCATAGTTACTGCAGCCAGATGCTCCCCTTGCTTTGAATCTTTCCTCTCTTTAATTCAAACTGCGGAATGTCCAAGCAGAAGCGAAATGCTGCAACATGTCCACATTTACGTTGTCTGAGTTACTCCAACGACGATATCGACGAGTTTTCAAATTAATTTCGCAGAGTGACGGGGCATTTGGCTACCTTAAGAGAGTCATAGTAGCTCCTGACGGCTGCTCCCATTTCTTTAGGCCTTTATCATTCTTGCTATGGCCAATCCTACAGAACCGATATGCCACTGTATGTCCACCTTAACGTCGTCACAGTTATTCCCACTACGAGTTTCTCGAGTTAGCAAATGTACTTTGCCGGATGACGAGGCATTTCCGTACCTTATGAAAGTCATAGTTACTGCAGCCAGATGCTCCTATTCCTTTGAATCTTTCCTCTCTTTAATTCGTACTGCGGAATGTCCAAGCAGCAGCGAAATGCTGCAACTTGTCCATCTTAACGTTGTCTGAGTTACTCCAACGACGATATCGACGAGTTTTCAAATTAATTTCGCAGAGTGACGAGGCACTTGGCTACCTTAAGAGAGTCATAGTCACTGCTGCCCGCTGCTCCCCCTTCTTTAGATATTTTCCCTCTTTAATTCGTATTGCGGCCAGTCCTGCACAAGCGAAACGGTACAGCATGTCCACCTTAACGTTGTCTGAGTTACTCCAACGACGATATCCTCGAGTTTTCAAATAAATTTCGCAGAGTGACGAAGCATTTGGCTACCTTAAGAGAGTCATAGTTACTCCTGCTGGTTGCTCCCATTTCTTTAGGCCTTTATTATTCATGCTATGGCCAGTCCTACAGAACCGATATGCCTCTGTATGTCCACCTTAACGTCGTCACAGTTATTCCACTACGGGTTTTTGGAGTTAGCAAATGTACTTCGCCGGATGACGAGGCATTTGGCTACCTTAAGAGAGTCATAGTTGTTGCAGCTAGATGCTCCCCTTCCTTTGAATCTTTCCTCTCTTTAATGCGTACTGCGGAATGTC
The DNA here is from genome assembly GCF_021461395.2 of Schistocerca americana. Taxonomy (NCBI): domain Eukaryota; kingdom Metazoa; phylum Arthropoda; class Insecta; order Orthoptera; family Acrididae; genus Schistocerca; species Schistocerca americana. Next base: position 213,785,484 of record NC_060127.1, on the reverse strand, counting down.
CAATCAGAAGCGAAATGCTGCAACTTGTCCAACTAAACGTTGTCTGAGTTACTCCAACGACGATATCGACGAGTTTTCAAATAAATTTCGCGGAGTGACGAGTCATTTGGCTACCATAAGAGAGTCATAGTTACTGCTGCCTGCTGCTCCCCCTTCCTTTAATCTTTCCTCTCTTTAATTCGTATTGCGGCCAGTCCTACAGAAGCGAAATGGTACAGCATGTCCACCTTAACGTTGTCTGAGTTACTCCAACGACGATATCCTCGAGTTTTCAAATAAATTTCGCAGAGTGACGAGGCATTTGGCTACCTTAAGAGAGTCATAGTTACTCCTGCCGGCTCCTTCCATTTCTTTAGGCCTTTGTCATTCTTGCTATGGCCAGCCCTACAGAACTGAAGTGCCACTGTATGTCCACCTTAACGTCGTCACAGGTATTTCCACTACGAGTTTCTCTAGTTAGCAAATGTACTTTGCCGGATGACGAGGCATTTGGGTACCTTAAGAGAGTCAAAGTTACTGCAGCCAGATGCTCCCCTTCCTTTGAATCTTTCCTCTCTTTAATTCGTACTGCGAAATGTCCAAGCAGAAGCGAAATGCTGTAACTTGTCCACCTTAACGTTGTCAGAGTTACTCCAACGACGATATCGACGAGTTTTCAAATAAATTTCGCAGAGTGACGAGGCATTTGGCTACCTTAAGTGAGTCATAGTTTTTGCAGCTAGATGCTCCCCTTCCTTTGAATCTTTCCTCTCATTAATTCGTACTGCGGAATGTCCAATCAGAAGCGAAATGCTGCAACTTGTCCAACTTAACGTTGTCTGAGTTACTCCAACGACGATATCCTCGAGTTTTCAAATAAATTTCACAGAGTGACGAGGCATTTGGCTACCTTAAGAGAGTCATAGTTACTCCTGCCGGCTCCTTCCATTTCTTTAGGCCTTTGTCATTCTTGCTATGGCCAGTCCTACAGAACCGATATGGCACTGTATGTCCACCTTAACGTCGTCACAGTTACTCCCACTACGAGTTTCTCGAGCTAGCAAATTTACGTCGACGGATGACGAGGCATTTGGCTACCTTAAGAGAGTCATAGTTACTGCAGCCAGATGCTCCCTTTCCTTTGAATCTTTCCTCTCCTTAATTTGTACTGCAGAATGTCCAAGCAGAAGCGAAATGCTGCAACTTGTGCACCTTTACGTTGTCTGAGTTTCTCCAACGGCGATATCCACGAGTTTTTTAATTAATTCCGCAGAGTGACGAGGCATTTGGCTACCTTAAGAGAGTCATAGTTACTGCTGCCTGCTGCTCCCCCTTCTTTGAATCTTTCCCCTCTTTAATTCGTATTGCGGCCGGTCATCCAGGATCGAAATGGTACAATACGTCCACCTCAACGTTGTCTGAGTTACTCTAACGGCGATATCCTGGAGTTTTCAAATGAATTTCGCAGAGTGACGGGGCATTTGGCTACCTTAAGAGAGTCATAGTAGCTCCTGACGGCTGCTCCCATTTCTTTAGGCCTTTATCATTCTTGCTATGGCCAAACCTACAGAACCGATATGCCACTGTATGCCCACCTTAACGTCGTCACAGTTATTCCCACTACGAGTTTCTCGAGTTAGCAAATGTACTTTGCCGGATGACGAGGCATTTGGGTACCTTAAGAGAGTCATAGTTACTGCAGCCAGATGCTCCCCTTCCTTTGAATCTTTCCTCTCTTTAATTCGTACTGCGGAATGTCCAATCAGAAGCGAAATACTGCAACTTGTCCACCTTAACGTTGTCTGAGTTACTCCAACGACGATATCGACGAGTTTTCAAATAAATTTCGCAGAGTGACGAGTCATTTGGCTACCTTAAGAGAGTCATAGTTACTGCTGCCCGCTGCTCCCCCTTCTTTTAATCTTTCCTTTCTTTAATTCGTATTGCGGCCAGTCCTGCAGAAGCGAGATGGTACAGCATGTCCACCTTTACGTTGTCTGAGTTACTCCAACGACGATAACCTCGAACTTTCAAATAAATTTCGCAGAGTGACGAGCCATTTGGCTACCTTAAGAGAGTCATAGTTACTCCTGCCGGCTGCTCCCATTTCCTTAGGCATTTATCATTCTTGCTAAGGCCAGTCCTACTGAACCGATATGCCACTGTATGTCCACCTTAACTTCGTCACAGTTACTCCCACTACGAGTATCTCGAGTTAGCAAACGTACTTCGCCGGATGACGAGGCATTTGGCTACCTTAAGAGAGTCATAGTTACTGCAGCCAGATGCTCCCCTTGCTTTGAATCTTTCCTCTCTTTAATTCAAACTGCGGAATGTCCAAGCAGAAGCGAAATGCTGCAACGTGTCCACATTTACGTTGTCCGAGTTACTCCAACGACGATATCCTGGAGTTTTCAAATATATTTCGCAGAGTGACGAGGCATTTGACTACCGTAAGAGAGTCATAGTTACTCCTGCTGGCTGCTCGCATTTCTTTAGGACTTCATCATTCTTGCTATGGCCAGTCCTACAGAACCGATATGCCACTGTATGTCCACCTTAACGTCGTCACAGTTATTCCCTCTACAAGTTTCTCGAGTTAGCAAATGTACTTTGCCGGATGACGAGGCATTTCCGTACCTTATGAAAGTCATAGTTACTGCAGCCAGATGCTCCTATTCCTTTGAATCTTTCCTCTCTTTAATTCGTACTGCGGAATGTCCAAGCAGCAGCGAAATGCTGCAACTTGTCCATCTTAACGTTGTCTGAGTTACTCCAACGACGATATCGACGAGTTTTCAAATAAATTTCGCGGAGTGACGAGTCATTTGGCTACCATAAGAGAGTCATAGTTACTGCTGCCTGCTGCTCCCCCTTCCTTTAATCTTTCCTCTCTTTAATTCGTATTGCGGCCAGTCCTACAGAAGCGAAATGGTACAGCATGTCCACCTTAACGTTGTCTGAGTTACTCCAACGACGATATCCTCGAGTTTTTTTAATAAATTTCGCAGAGTGACGAGGCATTTGGCTACCTTAAGAGAGTCATAGTTACTGCTGCCTGCTGCTCCCCCTTCTTTGAATCTTTCCCCTCTTTAATTCGGATTGCGGCCGGTCATCCAGGATCGAAATGGTACAATACGTCCACCTCAACGTTAACTGAGTTACTCTAACGGCGATATCCTGGAGTTTTCAAATGAATTTCGCAGAGTGACGAGGCACTTGGCTACCTTAAGAGAGTCATAGTTACTCCTGCTGGCTGCTCGCATTTCTTTAGGACTTCATCATTCTTGCTATGGCCAGTCCTACAGAACCGATATGCCACTGTATGTCCACCTTAACGTCGTCACAGTTATTCCCTCTACAAGTTTCTCGAGTTAGCAAATGTACTTTGCCGGATGACGAGGCATTTCCGTACCTTATGAAAGTCATAGTTACTGCAGCCAGATGCTCCTATTCCTTTGAATCTTTCCTCTCTTTAATTCAAACTGCGGAATGTCCAAGCAGAAGCGAAATGCTGCAACGTGTCCACATTTACGTTGTCCGAGTTACTCCAACGACGATATCCTGGAGTTTTCAAATATATTTCGCAGAGTGACGAGGCATTTGACTACCGTAAGAGAGTCATAGTTACTCCTGCTGGCTGCTCGCATTTCTTTAGGACTTCATCATTCTTGCTATGGCCAGTCCTACAGAACCGATATGCCACTGTATGTCCACCTTAACGTCGTCACAGTTACTCCCACTACGAGTTTCTCGAGTTAGCAAATGTACTTCGACGGCTGACGAGGCATTTGGCTACCTTAAGAGAGTCAGAGATACTGCAGCCAGATGCTCCCCTTCCTTTGAATCTTTCCTCTATTTAATTCGTACTGCGGAATGTCCAAGCAGAAGCGAAATGCTGCAGCATGTCCACCTTAACGTTGTCTGCGTTACTAAAACGACGATATCCACGAGTTTTCAAATAAATTTCGACGACTGACGAGGCATTTGGCTACCTTAAGAGAGTCATAGTTACTGCTGCCCGCTGCTCCGCTACATTGAATCTTTCCTCTCTTTAATTCGTATTGCGGTCAGTCCTGCAGAACCGAAATGGTACAGCATGTTCACCTTAACATTGTCTGAGTTACTCCAACGACGATATCCTCGAGTTTTCTAATAAATTTCTCAGAGTGACGAGGCATTTGGCTACCTTAAGAGAGTCATAGTTACTATTGCCGGCTGCTCCCACTTCTTTAGACCTTTATCATTCTTGCTATGGCCAGTCCTACAGAACCGATATGGCACTGTATGTCCACCTTAACGTCGTCACAGTTACTCCCACTACGAGTTTCTCGAGCTAGCAAATTTACGTCGACGGATGACGAGGCATTTGGCTACCTTAAGAGAGTCATAGTTACTGCAGCCAGATGCTCCCTTTCCTTTGAATCTTTCCTCTCCTTAATTTGTACTGCAGAATGTCCAAGCAGAAGCGAAATGCTGCAACTTGTCCACCTTTACGTTGTCTGAGTTTCTCCAACGACGATATCCACGAGTTTTTTAATTAATTTCGCAGAGTGACAAGGCATTTGGCTACCTTAAGAGAGTCATAGTTACTACTGCCTGCTGCTCCCCCTTCTTTGAATCTTTCCCCTCTTTAATTCGTATTGCGGCCGGTCATCCAGGATCGAAATGGTACAATACGTCCACCTCAACGTTGTCTGAGTTACTCTAACGGCGATATCCTGGAGTTTTCAAATGAATTTCGCAGAGTGACGGGGCATTTGGCTACCTTAAGAGAGTCATAGTAGCTCCTGACGGCTGCTCCCATTTCTTTAGGCCTTTATCATTCTTGCTATGGCCAATCCTACAGAACCGATATGCCACTGTATGCCCACCTTAACGTCGTCACAGTTATTCCCACTACGAGTTTCTCGAGTTAGCAAATGTACTTTGCCAGATGACGAGGCATTTGGGTACCTTAAGAGAGTCATAGTTACTGCAGCCAGATGCTCCCCTTCCTTTGAATCTTTCCTCTCTTTAATTCGTACTGCGGAATGTCCAATCAGAAGCGAAATGCTGCAACATGTCCACATTTACGTTGTCTGAGTTACTCCAACGACGATATCGACGAGTTTTCAAATTAATTTCGCAGAGTGACGGGGCATTTGGCTACCTTAAGAGAGTCATAGTAGCTCCTGACGGCTGCTCCCATTTCTTTAGGCCCTTATCATTCTTGCTATGGCCAATCCTACAGAACCGATATGCCACTGTATGTCCACCTTAACGTCGTCACAGTTATTCCCACTACGAGTTTCTCGAGTTAGCAAATGTACTTTGCCGGATGACGAGGCATTTCCGTACCTTATGAAAGTCATAGTTACTGCAGCCAGATGCTCCTATTCCTTTGAATCTTTCCTCTCTTTAATTCGTACTGCGGAATGTCCAAGCAGCAGCGAAATGCTGCAACTTGTCCATCTTAACGTTGTCTGAGTTACTCCAACGACGATATCGACGAGTTTTCAAATTAATTTCGCAGAGTGACGAGGCACTTGGCTACCTTAAGAGAGTCATAGTCACTGCTGCCCGCTGCTCCCCCTTCTTTAGATATTTTCCCTCTTTAATTCGTATTGCGGCCAGTCCTGCACAAGCGAAACGGTACAGCATGTCCACCTTAACGTTGTCTGAGTTACTCCAACGACGATATCCTCGAGTTTTCAAATAAATTTCGCAGAGTGACGAAGCATTTGGCTACCTTAAGAGAGTCATAGTTACTCCTGCCGGCTCCTTCCATTTCTTTAGGCCTTTGTCATTCTTGCTATGGCCAGCCCTACAGAACTGAAGTGCCACTGTATGTCCACCTTAACGTCGTCACAGGTATTTCCACTACGAGTTTCTCTAGTTAGCAAATGTACTTTGCCGGATGACGAGGCATTTGGGTACCTTAAGAGAGTCAAAGTTACTGCAGCCAGATGCTCCCCTTCCTTTGAATCTTTCCTCTCTTTAATTCGTACTGCGAAATGTCCAAGCAGAAGCGAAATGCTGTAACTTGTCCACCTTAACGTTGTCAGAGTTACTCCAACGACGATATCGACGAGTTTTCAAATAAATTTCGCAGAGTGACGAGGCATTTGGCTACCTTAAGTGAGTCATAGTTTTTGCAGCTAGATGCTCCCCTTCCTTTGAATCTTTCCTCTCATTAATTCGTACTGCGGAATGTCCAATCAGAAGCGAAATGCTGCAACTTGTCCAACTTAACGTTGTCTGAGTTACTCCAACGACGATATCCTCGAGTTTTCAAATAAATTTCGCAGAGTGACGAGGCATTTGGCTACCTTAAGAGAGTCATAGTTACTCCTGCCGGCTCCTTCCATTTCTTTAGGCCTTTGTCATTCTTGCTATGGCCAGTCCTACAGAACCGATATGGCACTGTATGTCCACCTTAACGTCGTCACAGTTACTCCCACTACGAGTTTCTCGAGCTAGCAAATTTACGTCGACGGATGACGAGGCATTTGGCTACCTTAAGAGAGTCATAGTTACTGCAGCCAGATGCTCCCTTTCCTTTGAATCTTTCCTCTCCTTAATTTGTACTGCAGAATGTCCAAGCAGAAGCGAAATGCTGCAACTTGTGCACCTTTACGTTGTCTGAGTTTCTCCAACGACGATATCCACGAGTTTTTTAATTAATTTCGCAGAGTGACGAGGCATTTGGCTACCTTAAGAGAGTCATAGTTACTGCTGCCTGCTGCTCCCCCTTCTTTGAATCTTTCCCCTCTTTAATTCGGATTGCGGCCGGTCATCCAGGATCGAAATGGTACAATACGTCCACCTCAACGTTAACTGAGTTACTCTAACGGCGATATCCTGGAGTTTTCAAATGAATTTCGCAGAGTGACGGGGCATTTGGCTACCTTAAGAGAGTCATAGTAGCTCCTGACGGCTGCTCCCATTTCTTTAGGCCTTTATCATTCTTGCTATGGCCAATCCTACAGAACCGATATGCCACTGTATGTCCACCTTAACTTCGTCACAGTTACTCCCACTACGAGTATCTCGAGTTAGCAAACGTACTTCGCCGGATGACGAGGCATTTGGCTACCTTAAGAGAGTCATAGTTACTGCAGCCAGATGCTCCCCTTGCTTTGAATCTTTCCTCTCTTTAATTCAAACTGCGGAATGTCCAAGCAGAAGCGAAATGCTGCAACGTGTCCACATTTACGTTGTCTGAGTTACTCCAACGACGATATCCTGGAGTATTCAAATATATTTCGCAGAGTGACGAGGCATTTGACTACCGTAAGAGAGTCATAGTTACTCCTGCTGGCTGCTCGCATTTCTTTAGGACTTCATCATTCTTGCTATGGCCAGTCCTACAGAACCGATATGCCACTGTATGTCCACCTTAACGTCGTCACAGTTATTCCCTCTACAAGTTTCTCGAGTTAGCAAATGTACTTTGCCGGATGACGAGGCATTTCCGTACCTTATGAAAGTCATAGTTACTGCAGCCAGATGCTCCTATTCCTTTGAATCTTTCCTCTCTTTAATTCGTACTGCGGAATGTCCAAGCAGCAGCGAAATGCTGCAACTTGTCCATCTTAACGTTGTCTGAGTTACTCCAACGACGATATCGACGAGTTTTCAAATAAATTTCGCGGAGTGACGAGTCATTTGGCTACCATAAGAGAGTCATAGTTACTGCTGCCTGCTGCTCCCCCTTCCTTTAATCTTTCCTCTCTTTAATTCGTTTTGCGGCCAGTCCTACAGAAGCGAAATGGTACAGCATGTCCACCTTAACGTTGTCTGAGTTACTCCAACGACGATATCCTCGAGTTTTCAAATAAATTTCGCAGAGTGACGAGGCATTTGGCTACCTTAAGAGAGTCATAGTTACTCCTGCCGGCTCCTTCCATTTCTTTAGGCCTTTGTCATTCTTGCTATGGCCAGTCCTACAGAACCGATATGCCACTGTATGTCCACCTTAACGTCGTCACAGTTATTCCCACTGCGAGTTTCTCGAGTTAGCAAATGTACTTCGCAGGATGACGAGGCATTTAGCTACCTTAAGAGAGTCATAGTTGTTGCAGCTAGATGCTCCCCTTCCTTTGAATCTTTCCTCTCATTAATTCGTACTGCGGATGTCCAATCAGAAGCGAAATGCTGCAACTTGTCCAACTTAACGTTGTCTGAGTTACTCCAACGACGACATCGACGAGTTTTCAAATAAATTTCGCGGAGTGACGAGTCATTTGGCTACCATAAGAGAGTCATAGTTACTGCTGCCTGCTGCTCCCCCTTCCTTTAATCTTTCCTCTCTTTAATTCGTATTGCGGCCAGTCCTACAGAAGCGAAATGGTACAGCATGTCCACCTTAACGTTGTCTGAGTTACTCCAACGACGATATCCTCGAGTTTTCAAATAAATTTCGCAGAGTGACGAGGCATTTGGCTACCTTAAGAGAGTCATAGTTACTCCTGCCGGCTCCTTCCATTTCTTTAGGCCTTTGTCATTCTTGCTATGGCCAGTCCTACAGAACCGATAGGCTACTGTATGTCCACCTTAACGTCGTCACAGTTATTCCCACTGCGAGTTTCTCGAGTTAGCAAATGTACTTCGCAGGATGACGAGGCATTTAGCTACCTTAAGAGAGTCATAGTTGTTGCAGGTAGATGCTCCCCTTCCTTTGAATCTTTCCTCTCATTAATTCGTACTGCGGAATGTCCAATCAGAAGCGAAATGCTGCAACTTGTCCAACTTAACGTTGTCTGAGTTACTCCAACGACGATATCGACGAGTTTTCAAATAAATTTCGCGGAGTGACGAAGCATTTGGCTAATATAAGAGAGTCATAGTTACTGCTGCCTGCTGCTCCCCCTTCCTTTAATCTTTCCTCTCTTTAATTCGTATTGCGGCCGGTCCTGCAGAAGCGAAATGGTATAGCATGTCCACCTTAACGTTGTCTGAGTTACTCCAACGACGATATCCTCGAATTTTCAAATAAATTTCGCAGAGTGACGGGGCATTTGGCTACCTTAAGGGAGTCATAGTAGCTCCTGCCGGCTGCTCCCATTTCTTTAGGTCTTTATCATTCTTGCTATGGCCAGCCCTACAGAACTGAAGTGCCACTGTATGTCCACCTTAACGTCGTCACAGGTATTTCCACTACGAGTTTCTCGAGTTAGCAAATGTACTTTGCCGGATGACGAGGCATTTGGGTACCTTAAGAGAGTCAAAGTTACTGCAGCCAGATGCTCCCCTTCCTTTGAATCTTTCCTCTCTTTAATTCGTACTGCGAAATGTCCAAGCAGAAGCGAAATGCTGTAATATGTCCACCTTAACGTTGTCAGAGTTACTCCAACGACGATATCGACGAGTTTTCAAATAAATTTCGCAGAGTGACGAGGCATTTGGCTACCTTAAGTGAGTCATAGTTACTGCTGCCCGCTGCTCCCCCTTTTTTGAATCTTTCCTTTCTTAATTCGTATTGCGGCCAGTACTGCAGATGCGAAATGGTACAGCATGTCCACCTTAACGTTGTCTGAGTTACTCCAACGACGATAACCTCGAACTTTCAAATAAATTTCGCAGAGTGACGAGCCATTTGGCTACCTTAAGAGAGTCATAGTTACTCCTGAAGGCTGCTCCCATTTCTTTAGGCCTTTATCATTCTTGCTATGGCCAGTCCTACTGAACCGATATGCCACTGTATGTCCACCTTAACGTCGTCACAGTTACTCCCACTACGAATTTCTCGAGTTAGCAAATGTACTTCGCCGGATGACGAGGCATTTGGCTACCTTAAGAGAGTCATAGTTACTGCAGCCAGATGCTCCCCTTCCTTTGAACCTTTCCTCTCTTTAATTCAAACTGCGGAGTGTCCAAGCAGTAGCGAAAGGCAGCAACATGTCCACCTTAACGTTGTCTGAGTTACTCCAATGACGATATCCACGAGTATTCAATAAATTTCGCAGAGTGACTAGGCATTTGGCTACCTTAAGAGAGTCATAGTTACTGCTGCCCGCTGCCCCCCCTTCCTTGGATCTAACCTCCCTTTAATTCGTATTGCGGCCAGTCCTGCAGAAGCGAAATGGTACTGCATGTCCAAATTAACGTTGTCTGAGTTACTCCAACGACGACATCCTCGAGTTTTCAAATAAATTTCGCAGAGAGACGAGGCATTTGGCTACCTTATGAGAGTCGTAGTTACCCCTGCCGGCTGCTCCCATTTCTTTAGGCCCTTTTCATTCTTGCTATGGCCAGTTCTACAGTACCGATATGCCACTGTATGTCCACCTTAACGTCGTCACAGTTACTCCCACTACGAGTTTCTCGAGTTAGCAAATGTACTTCGACGGATGACGAGGCATTTGGCTACCATAAGAGAGTCATAGTTGTTGCAGCTAGATGCTCCCCTTCCTTTGAATCTTTCCTCTCATTAATTCGTACTGCGGAATGTCCAATCAGAAGCGAAATGCTGCAACTGTTCCAACTTAACGTTGTCTGAGTTACTCCAACGACGATATCGACGAGTTTTCAAATAAATTTCGCGGAGTGACGAAGCATTTGGCTACCATAAGAGAGTCATAGTTACTGCTGCCTGCTGCTCCCCCTTCCTTTAATCTTTCCTCTCTTTAATTCGTATTGCGGCCGGTCCTGCAGAAGCGAAATGGTATAGCATGTCCACCTTAACGTTGTCTGAGTTACTCCAACGACGATATCCTCGAATTTTCAAATAAATTTCGCAGAGTGACGGGGCATTTGGCTACCTTAAGAGAGTCATAGTAGCTCCTGCCGGCTGCTCCCATTTCTTTAGGTCTTTATCATTCTTGCTATGGCCAGCCCTACAGAACTGAAGTGCCACTGTATGTCCACCTTAACGTCGTCACAGGTATTTCCACTACGAGTTTCTCGAGTTAGCAAATGTACTTTGCCGGATGACGAGGCATTTGGGTACCTTAAGAGAGTCAAAGTTACTGCAGCCAGATGCTCCCCTTCCTTTGAATCTTTCCTCTCTTTAATTCGTACTGCGAAATGTCCAAGCAGAAGCGAAATGCTGTAACTTGTCCACCTTAACGTTGTCAGAGTTACTCCAACGACGATATCGACGAGTTTTCAAATAAATTTCGCAGAGTGACGAGGCATTTGGCTACCTTAAGTGAGTCATAGTTACTGCTGCCCACTGCTCCCCCTTTTTTGAATCTTTCCTTTCTTAATTCGTATTGCGGCCAGTACTGCAGATGCGAAATGGTACAGCATGTCCACCTTAACGTTGTCTGAGTTACTCCAACGACGATAACCTCGAACTTTCAAATAAATTTCGCAGAGTGACGAGCCATTTGGCGACCTTAAGAGAGTCATAGTTACTCCTGAAGGCTGCTCCCATTTCTTTAGGCCTTTATCATTCTTGCTATGGCCAGTCCTACTGAACCGATATGCCACTGTATGTCCACCTTAACGTCGTCACAGTTACTCCCACTACGAATTTCTCGAGTTAGCAAATGTACTTCGCCGGATGACGAGGCATTTGGCTACCTTAAGAGAGTCATAGTTACTGCAGCCAGATGCTCCCCTTCCTTTGAACCTTTCCTCTCTTTAATTCAAACTGCGGAGTGTCCAAGCAGTAGCGATAGGCAGCAACATGTCCACCTTAACGTTGTCTGAGTTACTCCAATGACGATATCCACGAGTATTCAATAAATTTCGCAGAGTGACTAGGCATTTGGCTACCTTAAGAGAGTCATAGTTACTGCTGCCCGCTGCCCCCCCTTCCTTGAATCTAACCTCCCTTTAATTCGTATTGCGGCCAGTCCTGCAGAAGCGAAATGGTACTGCATGTCCAAATTAACGTTGTCTGAGTTACTCCAACGACGACATCCTCGAGTTTTCAAATAAATTTCGCAGAGTGACGAGGCATTTGGCTACCTTATGAGAGTCGTAGTTACCCCTGCCGGCTGCTCCCATTTCTTTAGGCCCTTTTCATTCTTGCTATGGCCAGTCCTACAGTACCGATATGCCACTGTATGTCCACCTTAACGTCGTCACAGTTACTCCCACTACGAGTTTCTCGAGTTAGCAAATGTACTTCGACGGATGACGAGGCATTTGGCTACCATAAGAGAGTCATAGTTACTGCAGCCAAATGCTCCCCTTCCTTTGAATCTTTCCTCTCTTTAATTCGTACTGCGGAATGTCCAAGCAGAAGCGAAATGCTGCAACTTGTCCACCTTAACGTTGACTGAGTTACTTCAACGACGATATCCACGAGTTTTCAAATAAATTTCGTAGAGTGACGAGGCATTTGGCTACCTTAAGAGAGTCATAGTTACTCCTGCCGGCTGCTCCCATTTCTTTAGGCCTTTATCATTCTTGCTATGGACAGTGCTACTGAACCGATATGCCACTGTATGTCCACCTTAAACGTCGTCACAGTTACTCCCACTACGAGTTTCTCGAGTTAGCAAATGTACTTCGCCGGATGACGAGGCATTTGGCTACCTTAAGAGAGTCATAGTTACTGCTGCCAGATGCTGCCCTTCCTTTCAGTCATTCCTCTCTTTAATTTTTACTGCGGAATGGCCAATCAGAAGCGAAATGCTGCAACTTGTCCATCTTAACGTCTTCTGAGTTACTCCAACGACGATATCCACGAGTTTTCAAATAAATTTCGCAGTGTGACAAGGCATTTGGCTACCTTAAGAGAGTCATAGTTACTGCTGCCTGCTGCTCCCCATTCTTTGAATCTTTCCTTTCTTTTATTCGTATTGCGGCCAGTCCTGCAGAAGCGAAATGGTACAGCATGTCCAAATTAACGTTGTCTGAGTTACTCCAACGACGACATCCTCGAGTTTTCAAACAAATTTCGCAGAGTGACGAGGCATTTGGCTACCTTATGAGAGTCATAGTTACCCCTGCCGGCTGCTCCCATTTCTTTAGGCCCTTTTCATTCTTGCTATGGCCAGTCCTACAGTACCGATATGCCACTGTATGTCCATCTTTACGTCGTCACAGTTACTCCCACTACGAGTTTCTCGTGTTAGCAAATGTACTTCGCCAGATGACGAGGCATTTGGCTACCGTAAGAGAGTCATAGTTACTGCAGCCAGATGCTCCCCTTCCTTTGAATCTTTCCTCTCTTTAATTCAAACTGCGGAATGTCCGAGCAGAAGCGAAATGCTGCAACTTGTCCACCTTAAAGTTGTCTGAGTTACTTCAACGACGATATCGACGAGTTTTTAAATAAATTTCGCAGAGTGACGAGGAATTTGGCCACATTAAGAGAGTCTTGGTTACAGCTGCCCGCTGCTCCCCCTTCTTTGAATCTTTCCTCTCTTTAGTTCGTATTGCGGCCAGTCCTGCAGAAGCGAAATGGTACAGCATGTCCACCTTAACGTTGGCTGAGTTACTCCAACGACGATATCTTCGAGTTTTCAAATAAATTTCGCAGAGTGACGAGGCATTTGGCTACCTTATGAGAGTCATAGTTACCCCTGCCGGCAGCTCCCATTTCTTTATTCCCTTTTCATTCTTGCTATGGCCAGTCCTACAGTACCGATATGCCACTGTATGTCCACCTTAACGTCGTCACAGTTACTCCCACTACGAGTTTCTCGAGTTAGCAAATGTACTTCGACGGATGACGAGGCATTTGGCTACCATAAGAGAGTCATAGTTACTGCAGCCAAATGCTCCCCTTCCTTTGAATCTTTCCTCTCTTTAATTCGTACTGCGGATTGTCCAAGCAGAAGCGAAATGCTGCAACTTGTCCACCTTAACGTTGTCTGAGTTACTTCAACGACGATATCAACGAGTTTTCAAATAAATTTCGTAGAGTGACGAGGCATTTGGCTACCTTAAGAGAGTCATAGTTACTGCTGCCCGCTGCTCCCCCTTCTTTGAATCTTTCCTCTCTTTAGTTCGTATTGCGGCCAGTCCTGCAGAAGCGAAATGGTACAGCATGTCCACCTTAACGTTGGCTGAGTTACTCCAACGACGATATCCTCGAACTTTCAAATAAATTTCGCAGAGTGACGAGGCATTTGGCTACCTTGAGAGAGTCATGGTTACTCCTGCCGGCTGCTCCCATTTCTTTAGGCCTTTATCATTCTTGCTATGGCTAGTCCTACAAAACCGATATGCCACTGTATGTCCACCTTAACGTCGTGACAGTTATTCGCACTACGAGTTTCTCGAGTTAGCAAATGTACTTCTCCGGATGAGGAGGCATTTGGCTACCTTAAGAGAGTCATAGTTACTGCAGCCAGACGCTGCCCTTCCTTTGAATCTTTCCTCTCTTTAATTCGTACTGCGGAATGTCCAAACAGAAGCGAAATGCAGCAACTTGTCCACCTTAACGTTGTCTGAGTTACTCCATTGACGGTATCCTCGAGATTTTCAAATAAATTTCGCAGAGTGAGGAGGCATTTGTCTGCCTTAAGGGAGTCATAGTTACTCCTGCCGGCTGCTCCCATTTCTATAGGCCTTTATCATTCTTGCTATGGCCTACAGAACCGATATGCCACTGTATGTCCACCTTAACGTCGTCACAGTTATTTCCACTACGAGTTTCTCGAGTTAGTAAATGTACTTCGCCGGATGACGAGGCACTTGGCTACCTTAAGAGACTCATAGTTACTGCTGCCCGCTGCTCCCCCTACTTTGAATCTTTCCTTTCTTTAATTCGTATTGAGGCCAGTTCTGCAGAAGCGAAATGGTACAGCATGTCCACCTTAACGTTGTCTGAGTTACTCCATTGACGATATCCTCGAGATTTTCAAATAAATTTCGCAGAGTGACGAGGCATTTGTCTGCCTTAAGGGAGTCTTAGTTAGTCCTGATGGCTGCTCCCATTTCTTTAGGCCTTTATCATTCTTGCTATGGACAGTCCTACTGAACCGATATGCCACTGTATGTCCACCTTAACGTCGACACAGTTACTCCCACTACGAGTTTCTCGAGTTAGCAAATGTACTTCGACGGATGACGAGGCATTTGGCTACCATAAGAGAGTCATAGTTACAGCAGCCAAATGCTCCCCTTCCTTTGAATCTTTCCTCTCTTTAATTCGTACTGCGGAATGTCCAAGCAGAAGCGAAATGCTGCAACTTGTCCACCTTAACGTTGTCTGAGTTACTTCAACGACGATATCCACGAGTTTTCAAATAAATTTCGTAGAGTGACGAGGCATTTGGCTACCTTAAGAGAGTCATAGTTACTGCTGCCCGCTGCTCCCCCTTCTTTGAATCTTTCCTCTCTTTAGTTCGTATTGCGGCCAGTCCTGCAGAAGCGAAATGGTACAGCATGTCCACCTTAACGTTGGCTGAGTTACTCCAACGACGATATCCTCGAACTTTCAAATAAATTTCGCAGAGTGACGAGGCATTTGGCTACCTTGAGAGAGTCATGGTTACTCCTGCCGGCTGCTCCCATTTCTTTAGGCCTTTATCATTCTTGCTATGGCTAGTCCTACAAAACCGATATGCCGCTGTATGTCCACCTTAACGTCGTGACAGTTATTCGCACTACGAGTTTCTCGAGTTAGCAAATGTACTTCTCCGGATGAGGAGGCATTTGGCTACCTTAAGAGAGTCATAGTTACTGCAGCCAGACGCTGCCCTTCCTTTGAATCTTTCCTCTCTTTAATTCGTACTGCGGAATGTCCAAACAGAAGCGAAATGCAGCAACTTGTCCACCTTAACGTTGTCTGAGTTACTCCATTGACGATATCCTCGAGATTTTGAAATAAATTTCGCAGAGTGACCAGGCATTTGTCTGCCTTAAGGGAGTCATAGTTACTCCTGCCGGCTGCTCCCATTTCTATAGGCCTTTATCATTCTTGCTATGGCCTACAGAACCGATATGCCACTGTATGTCCACCTTAACGTCGTCACAGTTATTTCCACTACGAGTTTCTCGAGTTAGTAAATGTACTTCGCCGGATGACGAGGCACTTGGCTAGCTTAAGAGAGTCATAGTTACAGCAGCCAGATGCTCCCCTTCCTTTGAATCTTTCCTCTCTTTAATTCGTACTGCGGAATGTCCAATCAGAAGCGAAATGATGCAACTTGTCCACCTTAACGTTGTCTGAGTTACTCCAACGACGATATCGACATTTTTTAAATAAATTTCGTAGAGTGACGAGGCATTTGGCTACCTTAAGAGACTCATAGTTACTGCTGCCCGCTGCTCCCCCTACTTTGAATCTTTCCTTTCCTTAATTCGTATTGAGGCCAGTTCTGCAGAAGCGAAATGGTACAGCATGTCCACCTTAACGTTGTCTGAGTTACTCCATTGACGATATCCTCGAGATTTTCAAATAAATTTCGCAGAGTGACGAGGCATTTGTCTGCCTTAAGGGAGTCTTAGTTAGTCCTGCCGGCTGCTCCCATTTCTTTAGGCCTTTATCATTCTTGCTATGGACAGTCCTACTGAACCGATATGCCACTGTATGTCCACCTTAACGTCGACACAGTTACTCCCACTACGAGTTTCTCGAGTTAGCAAATGTACTTCGACGGATGACGAGGCATTTGGCTACCATAAGAGAGTCATAGTTACAGCAGCCAAATGCTCCCCTTCCTTTGAATCTTTCCTCTCTTTAATTCGTACTGCGGAATGTCCAAGCAGAAGCGAAATGCTGCAACTTGTCCACCTTAACGTTGTCTGAGTTACTTCAACGACGATATCCACGAGTTTTCAAATAAATTTCGTAGAGTGACGAGGCATTTGGCTACCGTAAGAGAGTCATAGTTACTGCTGCCCGCTGCTCCCCCTTCTTTGAATCTTTCCTCTCTTTAGTTCGTATTGCGGCCAGTCCTGCAGAAGCGAAATGGTACAGCATGTCCACCTTAACGTTGGCTGAGTTACTCCAACGACGATATCCTCGAACTTTCAAATAAATTTCGCAGAGTGACGAGGCATTTGTCTGCCTTAAGGGAGTCGTAGTTACTCCTGCCGGCTGCTCCCATTTCTTTAGGCCTTTATCATTCTTGCTATGGCCTACAGAACCGATATGCCACTGTATGTCCACCTTAACGTCGTCACAGTTATTTCCACTACGAGTTTCTCGAGTTAGTAAATGTGCTTAGCCGGATGACGAGGCACTTGGCTAGCTTAAGAGAGTCATAGTTACAGCAGCCAGATGCTCCCCTTCCTTTGAATCTTTCCTCTCTTTATTTCGTACTGCGGAATGTCCAATCAGAAGCGAAATGATGCAACTTGTCCACCTTAACGTTGTCTGAGTTACTCCAACGACGATATCGACGATTTTTCAAATAAATTTCGTAGAGTGACGAGGCATTTGGCTACCTTAAGAGACTCATAGTAACTGCTGCCCGCTGCTCCCCCTACTATGAATCTTTCCTTTCTTTAATTCGTATTGAGGCCAGTTCTGCAGAAGCGAAATGGTACAGCATGTCCACCTTAACGTTGTCTGAGTTACTCCATTGACGATATCCTCGAGATTTTCAAATAAATTTCGCAGAGTGACGAGGCATTTGTCTGCCTTAAGGTAGTCTTAGTTAGTCCTGCCGGCTGCTCCCATTTCTTTAGACCTTTATCATTCTTGCTATGGACAGTCCTACTGAACCGATATGCCACTGTATGTCCACCTTAACGTCGTCACAGTTACTCCCACTACGAGTTTCTCGCGTAAGCAAATGTACTTCGACGGATGACGAGGCATTTGGCTACCATAAGAGAGTCATAGTTACTGCAGCCAAATGCTCCCCTTCCTTTGATTCTTTCCTCTCTTTAATTCGTACTGCGGAATGTCCAAGCAGAAGCGAAATGCTGCAACTTGTCCACCTTAACGTTGTCTGAGTTACTTCAACGACGATATCCACGAGTTTTCAAATAAATTTCGTAGAGTGACGAGGCATTTGGCTACCTTAAGAGAGTCATAGTTACTGCTGCCCGCTGCTCCCCCTTCTTTGAATCTTTCCTCTCTTTAGTTCGTATTGCGGCCAGACCTGCAGAAGCGAAATGGTACAGCATGTCCACCTTAACGTTGTCCGAGTTACTGCAACGACGATATCCTCGAGTTTTCAAATAAATTTCGCAGAGTGACGAGGCATTTGGCTACCTTATGAGAGTCATAGTTACCCCTGCCGGCAGCTACCATTTCTTTAGGCACTTTTCATTCTTGCTATGGCCAGTCCTACAGTACCGATATGCCACTGTATGTCCACCTTAACGTCGTCACAGTTACTCCCACTACGAGTTTCTCGAGTTAGCAAATGTACTTCTCCGGATGACGAGGCATTTGGCTACCTTAAGAGAGTCATAGTTACTGCAGCCAGACGCTGCCCTTCCTTTGAATCTTTCCTCTCTTTAATTCGTACTGCGGAATGTCCAAACAGAAGCGAAATGCAGCAACTTGTCCACCTTAATGTTGTCTGAGTTACTCCAACGACGATATCGACGAGTTTTCACATAAATGTCGCAGAGTGAAAAGGCATTGGGCTACCTTAAGAGAGTCATGGTTACAGCTGCCCGCTGCTCCCCCTTCTTTGGATCTTTCCCTTCTTTAATACGTATTGCAGCCAGTCCTGCAGAAGCGAAATGGTACAGCATGTCCACCTTAACGCTGTCTGAGTTACTCCATTGACGATATCCTCGAGCTTTTCAAATAAATTTCGCAGAGTGTCGAGGCATTTGTCTGCCTTAAGGGAGTCTTAGTTAGTCCTGCCGGCTGCGCCCATTTCTTTAGGCCTTTATCATTCTTGCTATGGCCTGTGCTACTGAACCGATATGCCACTGTACGTCCACCGTAACGTCGTCACAGTTATTCCCACTACGTGTTTCTCGATTTAGCAAATGTACTTCGCCAGATGACGAGGTATTTGGCTACCTTAAGAGAGTCATAGTTCCTGCTGCAAGATGCTGCCCTTCCTTTCAATCTTTCCTCTCTTTAATTTTTACTGCGGAATGTCCAATCAGAAGCGAAATGATGCAACTTGTCCAACTTAACGTTGTCTGAGTTACTCCAACGACGATATTGACGATTTTTCAAATAAATTTCGTAGAGTGACGAGGCATTTGGCTACCTTAAGAGAGTCATAGTTACTGCTGCCCGCTGCTCCCCCTACTTTGAATCTTTCCTTTCTTTATTTCCTATTGAGGCCAGTTCTGCAGAAGCGAATTGGTACAGCATGTCCACCTTAACGTTGGCTGAGTTACTCCAACGACGATATCCTCGAACTTTCAAATAAATTTCGCAGAGTGACGAGGCATTTGACTCCCTTAAGAGAGTCATAGTTACTTCTGCCGGCTGCTCCCATTTCTTTAGGCCTTTATCATTCTTGCTATGGACAGTCCTACTGAACCGATATGCCACTGTATGTCCACCTTAACGTCGTCACAGTTCCTCCCACTACGAGTTTCTCGAGTTAGCAAATGTACTTCGCCGGCTGACGAGGCATTTGGCTACCTTAAGAGAGTCATAGTACTGCAGCCAGATGCTGCCCTTCGTTTGAATCTTTCCTCTCCTTAATTCAAACTGCGGAATGTCCAATCAGAAGCGAAATGCTGCAACTTGTCCACCTTAACCTTGTCTGAGTTACTCCAACGACGATATCCACGAGTTTTCAAATAAATTTCGCAGAGAGACGAGGCATTTGACTACCTTAAGAGAGTCATAGTTACTGCGGCCTGCTGCTCCTTTAAATCTTTCCTCTCTTTCATTCGTATTGCGGGCGGTCCTGCAGAAGCGAAATGGTACAGCATGTCCACCTTAACGTTGTCTGAGTTACTGCAACGAAGATATCCTCGAGTTTTCAAATAAATTTCGCAGAGTGACGAGCCATTTGGCTCTCTTAAGAGAGTCTTAGTTAGTCCTGCCGGCTGCTCCCATTTCTTTAGGCCATTATCATTCTTGCTATGGCCAGTGCTACTGAAACGATATGCCACTGTACGTCCACCTTAACGTCGTCACAGTTATTCCCACTACGAGTTTCTCGATTTAGCAAATGTACTTCGCCAGATGACGAGGTATTTGGCTACCTTAAGAGAGTCATAGTTACTGCTGCAAGATGCTGCCCTTCCTTTCAATCTTTCCTCTCTTTAATTTTTACTGCGGAATGGCCAATCAGAAGCGAAATGCTGCAACTTGTCCATCTTAACGTTGTCTGAGTTACTCCAACGACGATATCCACGAGTTTTCAAATTAATTTCGCAGAGTGACGAGGCATTTGGCTACCTTAAGAGAGTCATAGTTACTGCTGCCTGGTGCTCCCCCTTCTTTGAATCTTTCCTTTCTTTAATTCGTATTGCGGCCAGTCCTGCAGAAGCGAAATGGTACAGCATGTCCAAATTAACGTTGTCTGAGTTACTCCAACGACGACATCCTCGAGTTTTCAAATAAATTTCGCAGAGTGACGAGGCATTTGGCTACCTTATGAGAGTCATAGTTACTCCTGCCGGCTGCTCCCATTTCTTTAGGCCCTTTTCATTCTTGCTATGGCCAGTCCTACAGTACCGATATGCCACTGTATGTCCACCTTAACGTCGTCACAGTTACTCCCACTACGAGTTTCTCGAGTTAGCAAATGTATTTCGACGGATGACGAGGCATTTGGCTACCATAAGAGAGTCATAGTTACTGCAGCCAAATGCCCCCCTTCCTTTGAATCTATCCTCTCTTTAATTCGTACTGCGGAATGTCCAAGCAGAAGCGAAATGCTGCAACTTGTCCACCTTAACGTTGTCTGAGTTACTTCAAGGACGATATCCACGAGTTTTCAAATAAATTTCGTAGAGTGACGAGGCATTTGGCTACCTTAAGAGAGTCATAGTTACTGCTGCCCGCTGCTCCCCCTTCTTTGAATCTTTCCTCTCTTTACTTCGTATTGCGGCCAGTCCTGCAGAAGCGAAATGGCACAGCATGTCCACCTTAACGTTGGCTGAGTTACTCCAACGACGATATCCTCGAACTTTCAAATAAATTTCGCAGAGTGACGAGGCATTTGGCTACCTTAAGAGAGTCATGGTTACTCCTGCCAGCTGCTCCCATTTCTTTAGGCCTTTATCATTCTTGCTATGGCCAGTCCTACTTAACCGATATGCTACTGTATGTCCACCTTAACGTCGCCACAGTTCCTCCCACTACGAGTTTCTCGAGTTAGCAAATGTACTACGCCGGATGACGAGGCATTTGGCTACCTTAAGAGAGTCATAGTTACTGCAGCCAGATGCTCCCCTTCCTTCGAATCTTTCCTCTCTTTAATTCAAACTGCGGAATGTCCATGCAGAAGCGAAATGCTGCAACTTGTCCACCTTAAAGTTGTCTGAGTTACTTCAACGACGATATCGACGAGTTTTTAAATAAATTTCGCAGAGTGACGAGGCATTTGGCTACCTTAAGAGAGTCATAGTTACTGCTGCCCGCTGCTCCCCCTTCTTTGGATCTTTCCCTTCTTTAATACGTATTGCGGCCAGTCCTGCAGAAGCGAAATGGTACAGCATGTCCACCTAAACGTTGTCTGAGTTACTCCAACGACGATATCCTCGAGCTTATCAAATAAATTTCGCAGAGTGACGACGCATTTGTCGGCCTTAAGGGAGTCATAGTTACTCCTGCCGGCTGCTCCCATTTCTTTAGGCCCTTATCATTCTTGCTATAGACAGTCCTACTGAACCGATATGCCACTGTATGTCCACCTTAACGTCGTCACAGTTCCTCCCACTACGAGTTTCTCGAGTTAGCAAATGTACTTCGCCGGATGACGAGGCATTTGGCTACCTTAAGAGAGTCACAGTTACTGCAGCCAGAAGCTGCCCTTCCTTTGAATCTTTCCTCTCTTTAATTCAAACTGCGGAATGTCCAATCAGAAGCGAAATGCTGCAACTTGTCCAAATTAACGTTGTCTGAGTTACTCCAACGACGATATCCACGAGTTTTCAAATAAATTTCGCAGAGTTACTAGGCATTTGGCTACCTTGAGAGAGTCATAGTTACTGTTGCCTGCTGCTAATCCTTCTTTGAATCTTTCCTCTCTTTATTTCGTATTGCGGCCGGTCCTGCAGAAGCGAAATGGTACAGCATGTCCACCTTAACGTTGTCTGAGTTACTCCAACGACGATATCCTCGAGTTTTCAAATAAATTTCGCAGAGTGACGAGCCATTTGGCTACCTTATGAGAGTCATAGTTACCCCTGCCGGCAGCTACCATTTCTTTAGGCACTTTTCATTCTTGCTATGGCCAGTCCTACAGTACCGATATGCCACTGTATGTCCACCTTAACGTCGTCACAGTTACTCCCACTACGAGTTTCTCGAGTTAGCAAATGTACTTCTCCGGATGACGAGGCATTTGGCTACCTTAAGAGAGTCATAGTTACTGCAGCCAGACGCTGCCCTTCCTTTGAATCTTTCCTCTCTTTAATTCGTACTGCGGAATGTCCAAACAGAAGCGAAATGCAGCAACTTGTCCACCTTAATGTTGTCTGAGTTACTCCAACGACGATATCGACGAGTTTTCACATAAATGTCGCAGAGTGAAAAGGCATTGGGCTACCTTAAGAGAGTCATGGTTACAGCTGCCCGCTGCTCCCCCTTCTTTGGATCTTTCCCTTCTTTAATACGTATTGCAGCCAGTCCTGCAGAAGCGAAATGGTACAGCATGTCCACCTTAACGCTGTCTGAGTTACTCCATTGACGATATCCTCGAGCTTTTCAAATAAATTTCGCAGAGTGTCGAGGCATTTGTCTGCCTTAAGGGAGTCTTAGTTAGTCCTGCCGGCTGCTCCCATTTCTTTAGGCCTTTATCATTCTTGCTATGGCCTGTGCTACTGAACCGATATGCCACTGTACGTCCACCGTAACGTCGTCACAGTTATTCCCACTACGTGTTTCTCGATTTAGCAAATGTACTTCGCCAGATGACGAGGTATTTGGCTACCTTAAGAGAGTCATAGTTCCTGCTGCAAGATGCTGCCCTTCCTTTCAATCTTTCCTCTCTTTAATTTTTACTGCGGAATGTCCAATCAGAAGCGAAATGATGCAACTTGTCCACCTTAACGTTGTCTGAGTTACTCCAACGACGATATTGACGATTTTTCAAATAAATTTCGTAGAGTGACGAGGCATTTGGCTACCTTAAGAGAGTCATAGTTACTGCTGCCCGCTGCTCCCCCTACTTTGAATCTTTCCTTTCTTTATTTCCTATTGAGGCCAGTTCTGCAGAAGCGAATTGGTACAGCATGTCCACCTTAACGTTGGCTGAGTTACTCCAACGACGATATCCTCGAACTTTCAAATAAATTTCGCAGAGTGACGAGGCATTTGACTCCCTTAAGAGAGTCATAGTTACTTCTGCCGGCTGCTCCCATTTCTTTAGGCCTTTATCATTCTTGCTATGGACAGTCCTACTGAACCGATATGCCACTGTATGTCCACCTTAACGTCGTCACAGTTCCTCCCACTACGAGTTTCTCGAGTTAGCAAATGTACTTCGCCGGCTGACGAGGCATTTGGCTACCTTAAGAGAGTCATAGTACTGCAGCCAGATGCTGCCCTTCGTTTGAATCTTTCCTCTCCTTAATTCAAACTGCGGAATGTCCAATCAGAAGCGAAATGCTGCAACTTGTCCACCTTAACCTTGTCTGAGTTACTCCAACGACGATATCCACGAGTTTTCAAATAAATTTCGCAGAGAGACGAGGCATTTGACTACCTTAAGAGAGTCATAGTTACTGCGGCCTGCTGCTCCTTTAAATCTTTCCTCTCTTTCATTCGTATTGCGGGCGGTCCTGCAGAAGCGAAATGGTACAGCATGTCCACCTTAACGTTGTCTGAGTTACTGCAACGAAGATATCCTCGAGTTTTCAAATAAATTTCGCAGAGTGACGAGCCATTTGGCTCTCTTAAGAGAGTCTTAGTTAGTCCTGCCGGCTGCTCCCATTTCTTTAGGCCATTATCATTCTTGCTATGGCCAGTGCTACTGAAACGATATGCCACTGTACGTCCACCTTAACGTCGTCACAGTTATTCCCACTACGAGTTTCTCGATTTAGCAAATGTACTTCGCCAGATGACGAGGTATTTGGCTACCTTAAGAGAGTCATAGTTACTGCTGCAAGATGCTGCCCTTCCTTTCAATCTTTCCTCTCTTTAATTTTTACTGCGGAATGGCCAATCAGAAGCGAAATGCTGCAACTTGTCCATCTTAACGTTGTCTGAGTTACTCCAACGACGATATCCACGAGTTTTCAAATTAATTTCGCAGAGTGACGAGGCATTTGGCTACCTTAAGAGAGTCATAGTTACTGCTGCCTGGTGCTCCCCCTTCTTTGAATCTTTCCTTTCTTTAATTCGTATTGCGGCCAGTCCTGCAGAAGCGAAATGGTACAGCATGTCCAAATTAACGTTGTCTGAGTTACTCCAACGACGACATCCTCGAGTTTTCAAATAAATTTCGCAGAGTGACGAGGCATTTGGCTACCTTATGAGAGTCATAGTTACTCCTGCCGGCTGCTCCCATTTCTTTAGGCCCTTTTCATTCTTGCTATGGCCAGTCCTACAGTACCGATATGCCACTGTATGTCCACCTTAACGTCGTCACAGTTACTCCCACTACGAGTTTCTCGAGTTAGCAAATGTATTTCGACGGATGACGAGGCATTTGGCTACCATAAGAGAGTCATAGTTACTGCAGCCAAATGCCCCCCTTCCTTTGAATCTATCCTCTCTTTAATTCGTACTGCGGAATGTCCAAGCAGAAGCGAAATGCTGCAACTTGTCCACCTTAACGTTGTCTGAGTTACTTCAAGGACGATATCCACGAGTTTTCAAATAAATTTCGTAGAGTGACGAGGCATTTGGCTACCTTAAGAGAGTCATAGTTACTGCTGCCCGCTGCTCCCCCTTCTTTGAATCTTTCCTCTCTTTACTTCGTATTGCGGCCAGTCCTGCAGAAGCGAAATGGCACAGCATGTCCACCTTAACGTTGGCTGAGTTACTCCAACGACGATATCCTCGAACTTTCAAATAAATTTCGCAGAGTGACGAGGCATTTGGCTACCTTAAGAGAGTCATGGTTACTCCTGCCAGCTGCTCCCATTTCTTTAGGCCTTTATCATTCTTGCTATGGCCAGTCCTACTTAACCGATATGCTACTGTATGTCCACCTTAACGTCGCCACAGTTCCTCCCACTACGAGTTTCTCGAGTTAGCAAATGTACTACGCCGTATGAGGAGGCATTTGGCTACCTTAAGAGAGTCATAGTTACTGCACCCAGATGCTCCCCTTCCTTAGAATCTTTCCTCTCTTTAATTCAAACTGCGGAATGTCCATGCAGAAGCGAAATGCTGCAACTTGTCCACCTTAAAGTTGTCTGAGTTACTTCAACGACGATATCGACGAGTTTTTAAATAAATTTCGCAGAGTGACGAGGCATTTGGCTACCTTAAGAGAGTCATAGTTACTGCTGCCCGCTGCTCCCCCTTCTTTGGATCTTTCCCTTCTTTAATACGTATTGCGGCCAGTCCTGCAGAAGCGAAATGGTACAGCATGTCCACCTAAACGTTGTCTGAGTTACTCCAACGACGATATCCTCGAGCTTATCAAATAAATTTCGCAGAGTGACGACGCATTTGTCGGCCTTAAGGGAGTCATAGTTACTCCTGCCGGCTGCTCCCATTTCTTTAGGCCCTTATCATTCTTGCTATAGACAGTCCTACTGAACCGATATGCCACTGTATGTCCACCTTAACGTCGTCACAGTTCCTCCCACTACGAGTTTCTCGAGTTAGCAAATGTACTTCGCCGGATGACGAGGCATTTGGCTACCTTAAGAGAGTCACAGTTACTGCAGCCAGAAGCTGCCCTTCCTTTGAATCTTTCCTCTCTTTAATTCAAACTGCGGAATGTCCAATCAGAAGCGAAATGCTGCAACTTGTCCAAATTAACGTTGTCTGAGTTACTCCAACGACGATATCCACGAGTTTTCAAATAAATTTCGCAGAGTTACTAGGCATTTGGCTACCTTGAGAGAGTCATAGTTACTGTTGCCTGCTGCTAATCCTTCTTTGAATCTTTCCTCTCTTTATTTCGTATTGCGGCCGGTCCTGCAGAAGCGAAATGGTACAGCATGTCCACCTTAACGTTGTCTGAGTTACTCCAACGACGATATCCTCGAGTTTTCAAATAAATTTCGCAGAGTGACGAGCCATTTGGCTACCTTAAGAGAGTCATAGTTAGTCCTGCCGGCTGCTCCCATTTCTTTAGGCCTTTATCATTCTTGCTATGGTGAGTCCTAATGAACCGTTATGCCACTGTATGTCAACCTTAATGTCGTCACAGTTCCTCCCACTACGAGTTTCTCGAGTTAGCAAATGTACTTCGCCTGATGACGAGGCATTTGGCTACCTTAAGAGAGTCATAGTTATTGCAGCCAGATGCTCCCCTTCCTTTGAATCTTTCCTCTCTTTAATTCAAACTGCGTAATGTCCAAGCAGAAGCGAAATGCTGCAACTTGTACACCTTAAAGTTGTCTGAGTTACTTCAACGACGATATCGACGAGTTTTTAAGTAAATTTCGCAGAGTGACGAGGCATTTGGCTACCTTAAGAGAGTCATAGTTACTGCTGTCCACTGCTCCCCCTTCTTTGAATCTTTCCTCTCTTTAATTCGTATTGCGGCAAGTCCTGCAGAAGCGAAATGGTCCAGCATGTCCACCTGAACGTTGTCTGAGTTACTCCAACGACGATATCCTCGAGTTTTTAAATAATTTTCGCAGAGTGACGAGGCATTTGGCTACCTTAAGAGAGTCATAGTAACTCCTGCTGGCTGCTCCCATTTCTTTAGGCCTTTATCATTCATGCTATGGCTAGTCCTACAAAACCGATGTGCCACTGTATGTCCACCTTAACGTCGTCACAGTTATTAGCACTACGAATTTCTCGAGTAAGCAAATGTACTTCTCCGGATGACGAGGGATTTGGCTACCTTAAGAGAGTCATAGTTACTGCAGCCAGACGCTGCCCTTCCTTTGAATCTTTCCTCTCTTTAATTCGTACTGCGGAATGTCCAAACAGAAGCGAAATGCAGCAACTTGTCCACCTTAATGTTGTCTGAGTTACTAAAACGACGATATCGACGGGTTTTCACATAAATGTCGCAGAGTGAAAAGGCATTTGGCTACCTTAAGAGAGTCATGGTTAAAGCTGCCCGCTGCTCCCCCTTCTTTGGATCTTTCCCTTCTTTAATACGTATTGCGGCCAGTCCTGCAGAAGCGAAATGGTACAGCACGTCCACCTTAACGTTGTCTGAGTTACTCCAACGACGATATCCTCCAGCTTTTCAAATAGATTTCGCAGAGTGACGAGAGATTTGTCTGCCTTAAGGGAGTCATAGTTACTCCTGCCGGCTGGTCCCATTTCTTTAGGCCTTTATCATTCTTGCTATGGCCAGTCCTACAGAACCGATATGCCACTGTATGTCCACCTTAACGTCGTCACAGTTCCTCCCACTACGAGTTTCTCGAGTTAGCAAATGTACTTCGCCGGATGACGAGGCATTTGGCTACCTTAAGAGAGTCATAGTTACTGCTGCCAGATGCTCCCCTTCCTTTGAATCTTTCCTCTCTTTAATTCAAACTGCGGAATGTCCAAGCAGAAGCGAAATGCTGCAACTTGTCCACCTTAAAGTTGTCTGAGTTACTTCAACGACGATATCGACGAGTTTTTAAATAAATTTCGCAGAGTGACGAGGCATCTGGCTACCTTAAGAGAGTCATAGTTACTGAAGTCCGCTGCTCCCCCTTCTTTGAATCTTTCCTCTCTTTAATTCGTATTGCGGCCAGTCCTGCAGAAGCGAAATGGTACAGAATGTCCACCTTACCGTTGTCTGAGTTACTCCAACGACGATATCCTAGAGTTTTTAAATAATTTTCGCAGAGTGACGAGGCATTTGGCTACCTTAAGAGAGTCATAGTTACTCCTGCTGGGTATTCCCATTTCTTTAGGCCTTTGTCATTCATGCTATGGCTAGTCCTACAAAACCGATATGCCACTGTATGTCCACCTTAACGTCGTCACAGTTATTCGCACTACGAATTTCTCGAGTAAGCAAATGTACTTCTCCGGATGACGAGGGATTTGAATACCTTAAGAGAGTCATAGTTACTGCAGCCAGACGCTGCCCTTCCTTTGAATCTTTCCTCTCTTTAATTCGTACTGCGGAATGTCCAAACAGAAGCGAAATGCAGCAACTTGTCCACCTTAGTGTTGTCTGAGTTACTAAAACGACGATATCGACGAGTTTTCACATAAATGTTGCAGAGTGAAAAGGCATTTGGCTACCTTAAGAGAGTCATGGTTACAGCTGCCCGCTGCTCCTCCTTCTTTGGATCTTTCCCTTCTTTAATACGTATTGCGGCCAGTCCTGCAGAAGCGAAATGGTACAGCATGTCCACCTTAACGTTGTCTGAGTTACTCCAACGACGATATCGACGATTTTTCAAATAAATTTCGTAGAGTGACGAGGCATTTGGCTACCTTAAGAGAGTCATAGTTACTGCTGCCCGCTGCTCCCCCTACTTTGAATCTTTCCTTTCTTTAATTCGTATTGAGGCCAGTTCTGCAGAAGAGAAATGGTACAGCATGTCCACCTTAACGTTGTCTGAGTTAGCCCAACAACGATATCCTCGAACTTTCAAATAAATTTCGCAGAGTGACGAGGCATTTGGCTACCTTAAGAGAGTCATAGTTACTCCTGCCGGCTGCTCCCATTTCTTTAGGCCTTTATCATTCTTGCTATGGAGGGTCCTATTGAACCGATATGCCACTGTATGTCCACCTTAACGTCGTCACAGTTACTCCCACTACGAGTCTCTCGAGTTACCAAAAGTACTTCGCCGGATGACGAGGCATTTGGCTACCTTAAGAGAGTCATAGTTACTGCAGCCAGATGCTCCCCTTCCTTTGAATCTTTCCTCTCTTTAATTCGAAATGCGGAATGTCCAAGCAGAAGCGAAATGCTGCAACATGTCCACCTTAACGTTTTCTGAGTTACTAAAACGACGATATCCACGAGTTTTCAAATAAATTTCGCAGAGTGACGAGGCATTTGGCAACCTTAAGAGAGTCATAGTTACTCCTACCGGCTGCTCCCATTTCTTTAGGCCTTTATCATTCTTGCTATGGCCAGTCCTACAGAACCGATATGCCATTGTATGTCCACGTTAACGTCGTCACAGTTATTCCCACTACGAGTCTCTCGAGTTAGCAACTGTACTTCGCCGGAAGACGAGGCATTTGGCTACCTTAAGAGAGTCATAGTTACTGCAGCCAGATTCTCCCCTTCCTTTGAATCTTTCCTCTCTTTTATTCGTACTGCGGAATGTGCAAGCAGAAGCGAAATGCTGCAACATGTCCACCTTAACGTTGTCTAAGTTACTAAAACGACGATATCCACGGGATTTCAAATAAATTTCGCAGAGTGACGAGGCATTTGGCTACCTTAAGAGAGTTGAAGTTACTGCTGCCCGCCGCTCCCCCTTCTTTTAATCCTTCCTCTCTTTAATTCGTATTGCGGCCAGTCCTGCAGAAGCGAAATGGTACAGCATGTCCACCTCAACCTTTTTTGAGTAACTCCAACGACGATATCCTCGAACTTTCAAATAAATTTCGCAGAGTGACGAGGCATTTGGCTATTTTAAGAGAGTCATAGTTACTCCTGCCGGCTGCTCCCATTTCTGTAGGCCTTTATCATTCTTGCTATGGCCAGTCCTGCACAACTGATATGCCACTGTATGTCCACCTTAACGTCGTCACAGTTATTCCCACTACGAGTTTCTCGAGTTAGCAAATGTACTTCGCTGGATGACGAAGCATTTGGCTACCTTAAGAGAGTCATAGTTACTGCAGCCAGATGCTCCCCTTCCATTGAATCTTTCCTCTCTTTAATTCGTACTGCGGAATGTCCAGTCAGAAACGAAATGCTGCAACTTGTCCACGTTAACGTTGTCTGAGTTACTCCAACGACGATATCGACGATTTTTCGAATAAATTTCGCAGAGTGACGAGGCATTTGACTACCTTAAGAGAGTCATAGTTACTCCTGCCGGCTGCTCCCATTTCTTTAGGCCTTTATCATTCTTGCTATGGCCAGTCCTACTGAACCGATATGCCACTGTATGTCCACCTTAACGTCGTCACAGTTATTCCCACTACGAGTTTCTCGAGTTAGCACATGTACTTCGCCGGAAGACGAGGCATTTGGCTACCTTAAGAGAGTCATAGTTACTGCAGCCAGATTCTCCCCTTCCTTTGAATCTTTCCTCTCTTTTATTCGTACTGCGGAATGTGCAAGCAGAAGCGAAATGCTGCAACATGTATACCTTAACGTTGTCTGAGTTACTAAAACGACGATATCCACGGGATTTCAAATAAATTTCGCAGAGTGACGATTCATTTGGCTACCTTAAGAGAGTTGAAGTTACTGCTGCCCGCCGCTCCCCCTTCTTTGAATCCTTCCTCTCTTTAATTCGTCTTGCGGCCAGTCCTGCAGAAGCGAAATGGTACAGCATGTCCACCTCAACGTTGTCTGAGTAACTCCAACGACGATATCCTCGAGTATTCAAATAAATTTCACAGAGTGACGAGGCATTTAGCTACCTTAAGAGAGTCATAGTTACTCCTGCCGGCTGCTCCCATTTCTTTAGGCCTTTACCATTCTTGCTATGGCCAGTCCTACTGAACCGATATGCCACTGTATGTCCACCTTAACGTCGTCACAGTTATTCCCACTACGAGTATCTCGAGTTAGCACATGTACTTCGCCGGAAGACGAGGCATTTGGCTACCTTAAGAGAGTCATAGTAACTGCAGCCAGATGTTCGCCTTCCTTTGAAGCTTTCCTCTCTTTTATTCGTACTGGGGAATGTCCAATCAGAAGCGAAATGCTGGAACTTGTCCACCTTAACGTTGTCTGAGTTACTCCAACGACCATATCGACGAGTTTTCAAATAAATTTCGCTCAGTGACGAGGCATTTGGCTACCTTAAGAGAGTCATAGTTACTGCTGCCCGCTGCTCCCCCTTCTTTGAAACTTTCCCCTCTTTAATTCGTATTGCGGCCAGTCCTGCAGAAGCGTAATGCTACACCATGTCCATCTTAACGTTGTCTGAGTTGCTCCAACGACGATATCCACGAGTTTTCAAATAAATTTCGCAGAGTGACGAGGCATTTGGCTACCTTATGATGGTCATAGTTACTCCTACCGGCTGCTCCCATTTCTTTAGGTCTTTATCATTCTTCCTATGGCCAGTCCTACAGAACCGATATGCCACTGTATGTCCACCTTAACGTCGTCACAGTTACTCCCACTGCCAGTTTCTCGAATTAGCAAACGTACTTCGACGGATGGCGAGGCATTTGGCTACCTTAAGAGAGTCATAGTTACTGCAGCCAGATGCTCCCCTTCCTTTGAATCTTTCCTCTCTTTAATTCGTACTGCGGAATGTGCAAGCAGAAGCGAAAAGCTGCAATATGTCCACCTTAACGATGTCTGAGTTACTAAGACGACGATATCCACGGGTTTTCAAATAAATTTCTCAGGGTGACTAGGCATTTGGCTACCTTAAGAGAGTCGAAGTTACTGCTGCCCGCTGCTCCCCCTTCTTTGAATCTTTCCTCTCTTTAATTTGTATTGCGGCCAGTCCTGCTGAAGCGAAATGGTACAGCATGGCCACTTTAACGTTGTCTGAGTTACTCCAACGACGATATCGACGAGGTTCCAAATACATTTCGCAGAGTGACGAGGCATTTGGCTACCTTTAGAGAGTCATAGTTACTGCTGCCCGCTGGTCCCCCTTCTTTGAATCTTTCCTCTCTTTAATTCGTATTGCGGCCAGTCCTGCAGAAGCAAAATGGTACAGCATGTCCACCGTATCGTTGTCTGAGTTACTCCAACGACGATATCCACGAGTTTTCATATAAATTTTACAGAGTGACGAGGCATTTGGCTACCTTAAGAGAGTCGAAGTTACTGGTGCCCGCTGCTCCCATTTCTTTGAATCCTTCCTCTCTTTAATTCGTCTTGCGGCCAGTCCTGCAAAAGCGAAATGGTACAGCATGTCCACCTCAACGTTGTCTGAGTAACTCCAACGACGATATCCTCGAGTATTCAAATAAATTTCACAGAGTGACGAGGCATTTAGCTACCTTAAGAGAGTCATAGTTACTCCTGCCGGCTGCTCCCATTTCTTTAGGCCTTTAGCATTCTTGCTATGGCCAGTCCTACTGAACCGATATGCCACTGTATGTCCACCTTAACGTCGTCACAGTTATTCCCACTACGAGTATCTCGAGTTAGCACATGTACTTCGCCGGAAGACGAGGCATTTGGCTACCTTAAGAGAGTCATAGTGACTGCAGCCAGATGTTCGCCTTCCTTTGAATCTTTCCTCTCTTTTATTCGTACTGGGGAATGTCCAATCAGAAGCGAAATGCTGGAACTTGTCCACCTTAACGTTGTCTGAGTTACTCCAACGACCATATCGACGAGTTTTCAAATAAATTTCGCTCAGTGACGAGGCATTTGGCTACCTTAAGAGAGTCATAGTTACTGCTGCCCGCTGCTCCCCCTTCTTTGAAACTTTCCTCTCTTTAATTCGTATTGCGGCGTGTCCTGCAGAAGCGTAATGGTACACCATGTCCATCTAAACGTTGTCTGAGTTGCTCCAACGACGATATCCACGAGTTTTCAAATAAATTTCGCAGAGTGACGAGGCATTTGGCTACCTTATGATGGTCATAGTTACTCCTACCGGCTGCTCCCATTTCTTTAGGTCTTTATCATTCTTCCTATGGCCAGTCCTACAGAACCGATATGCCACTGTATGTCCACCTTAACGTCGTCACAGTTACTCCCACTGCCAGTTTCCCGAATTAGCAAACGTACTTCGACGGATGGCGAGGCATTTGGCTACCTTAAGAGAGTCATAGTTACTGCAGCCAGATGCTCCCCTTCCTTTGAATCTTTCCTCTCTTTAATTCGTACTGCGGAATGTGCAAGCAGAAGCGAAAAGCTGCAATATGTCCACCTTAACGATGTCTGAGTTACTAAGACGACGATATCCACGGGTTTTCAAATAAATTTCTCAGGGTGACCAGGCATTTGGCTACCTTAAGAGAGTCGAAGTTACTGCTGCCCGCTGCTCCCCCTTCTTTGAATCTTTCCTCTCTTTAATTTGTATTGCGGCCAGTCCTGCTGAAGCGAAATGGTACAGCATGGCCACTTTAACGTTGTCTGAGTTACTCCAACGACGATATCGACGAGGTTCCAAATACATTTCGCAGAGTGACGAGGCATTTGGCTACCTTTAGAGAGTCATAGTTACTGCTGCCCGCTGGTCCCCCTTCTTTGAATCTTTCCTCTCTTTAATTCGTATTGCGGCCAGTCCTGCAGAAGCAAAATGGTACAGCATGTCCACCTTATCGTTGTCTGAGTTACTCCAACGACGATATCCACGAGTTTTCATATAAATTTCGCAGAGTGACGAGGCATTTGGCTACCTTAAGAGAGTCGAAGTTACTGGTGCCCGCTGCTCCCATTTCTTTGAATCTTTCCTCTCTTTAATTCGTATTGCGGCCAGTCCTGCCGAAGCGAAATGGTACAGCATGTCTACCTTCACGTAGTCTGAGTTACTCCAACGACGATATCCTCGAGTTTTCAAATAAATTTCGCAGAGTGAAGAGGCATTTGGCTACCTTAAGAGAGTCATAGTTACTCCTGCAGGCTGCTCCCATTTCTTTAGGCCTTTATCATTCTTGCTATGGCCAGTCCTACAGAACCGATATGCCACTGTATGTCCACCTTACCGTCGACACAGTTATTCCCACTACGAGTTTCTCGAGTTAGCAAATGTACTTCGCCGGATGACGAGGCATTTGGTTACCTTAAGATGGTCACAGTTACTGCAGCCAGATGTTCCCCTTCTTTTGAATCTTTCCTCTCTTTAATCCGTTCTGCGGAATGTCCAATCAGAAGCGATATGCTGCACCTTGTCCACCTTAACGTTGTCTGAGTTACTCCAACGACGATATTCACGAGTTTTCAAATAAATTTCACAGAGTGACGAGGCATTTGGCTACCTTAAGGGAATGATAGTTACTCCTGCCCACTGCTCCCCCTTCATTGAATCTTTCCTCTCTTTAATTCGTATTGCGGATAGTCCTGCAGAAGCAAAATGGTACAGCATGTCCACCTTAACGTTGTCTGAGTTACTCCAAAGACGATATCCTTGATTTTTCAAATAAATTTCGCAGAGTGACGAGGCATTTGGCTACCTTAAGAGAGTCATAGTTACTCCTGCCGGCTGGTCTCATTTCTGTAGGCCTTTATCATTCTTGCTATGGCTAGTCCTACTGAACCGATATGCCACTGTATGTCCACCTTAACGTCGTCACAGTTATTCCCACTACGAGTTTCTCGAGTTAGCACATGTACTTCGCCGGAAGACGAGGCATTTGGCTAACTTAAGAGAGTCATAGTTACTGCAGCCAGATTCTCCCCTTCCTTTGAATCTTTCCTCTCTTTTATTCGTACTGCGGAATGTGCAAGCAGAAGCGAAATGCTGCAACATGTATACCTTAACGTTGTCTGAGTTACTAAAACGACGATATCCACGGGATTTCAAATAAATTTCGCACAGTGACGATTCATTTGGCTACCTTAAGAGAGTTGAAGTTACTGCTGCCCGCCGCTCCCCCTTCTTTGAATCATTCCTCTCTTTAATTCGTCTTGCGGCCAGTCCTGCAGAAGCGAAATGGTACAGCATGTCCACCTCAACGTTGTCTGAGTAACTCCAACGACGATATCCTCGAGTATTCAAATAAATTTCACAGAGTGACGAGGCATTTAGCTACCTTAAGAGAGTCATAGTTACTCCTGCCGGCTGCACCCATTTCTTTAGGCCTTTACCATTCTTGCTATGGCCAGTCCTACTGAACCGATATGCCACTGTATGTCCACCTTAACGTCGTCACAGTTATTCCCACTACGAGTATCTCGAGTTAGCACATGTACTTCGCCGGAAGACGAGGCATTTGGCTACCTTAAGAGAGTCATAGTGACTGCAGCCAGATGTTCGCCTTCCTTTGAATCTTTCCTCTCTTTTATTCGTACTGGGGAATGTCCAATCAGAAGCGAAATGCTGGAACTTGTCCACCTTAACGTTGTCTGAGTTACTCCAACGACCATATCGACGAGTTTTCAAATAAATTTCGCTCAGTGACGAGGCATTTGGCTACCTTAAGAGAGTCATAGTTACTGCTGCCCGCTGCTCCCCCTTCTTTGAAACTTTCCTCTCTTTAATTCGTATTGCGGCCAGTCCTGCAGAAGCGTAATGGTACACCATGTCCATCTTAACGTTGTCTGAGTTGCTCCAACGACGATATCCACGAGTTTTCAAATAAATTTCGCAGAGTGACGAGGCATTTGGCTACCTTATGATGGTCATAGTTACTCCTACCGGCTGCTCCCATTTCTTTAGGTCTTTATCATTCTTCCTATGGCCAGTCCTACAGAACCGATATGCCACTGTATGTCCACCTTAATGTCGTCACAGTTACTCCCACTGCCAGTTTCCCGAATTAGCAAACGTACTTCGACGGATGGCGAGGCATTTGGCTACCTTAAGAGAGTCATAGTTACTGCAGCCAGATGCTCCCCTTCCTTTGAATCTTTCCTCTCTTTAATTCGTACTGCGGAATGTGCAAGCAGATGCGAAAAGCTGCAATATGTCCACCTTAACGATGTCTGAGTTACTAAGACGACGATATCCACGGGTTTTCAAATAAATTTCTCAGGGTGACCAGGCATTTGGCTACCTTAAGAGAGTCGAAGTTACTGCTGCCCGCTGCTCCCCCTTCTTTGAATCTTTCCTCTCTTTAATTTGTATTGCGGCCAGTCCTGCTGAAGCGAAATGGTACAGCATGGCCACTTTAACGTTGTCTGACTTACTCCAACGACGATATCGACGAGGTTCCAAATACATTTCGCAGAGTGACGAGGCATTTGGCTACCTTTAGAGAGTCATAGTTACTGCTGCCCGCTGGTCCCCCTTCTTTGAATCTTTCCTCTCTTTAATTCGTATTGCGGCCAGTCCTGCAGAAGCAAAATGGTACAGCATGTCCACCTTATCGTTGTCTGAGTTACTCCAACGACGATATCCACGAGTTTTCATATAAATTTCGCAGAGTGACGAGGCATTTGGCTACCTTAAGAGAGTCGAAGTTACTGGTGCCCGCTGCTCCCATTTCTTTGAATCTTTCCTCTCTTTAATTCGTATTGCGGCCAGTCCTGCCGAAGCGAAATGGTACAGCATGTCCACCTTCACGTTGTCTGAGTTACTCCAACGACGATATCCTCGAGTTTTCAAATAAATTTCGCAGAGTGAAGAGGCATTTGGCTACCTTAAGAGAGTCATAGTTACTCCTGCCGGCTGCTCCCATTTCTTTAGGCCTTTATCATTCTTGCTATGGCCAGTCCTACAGAACCGATATGCCACTGTATGTCCACCTTACCGTCGACACAGTTATTCCCACTACGAGTTTCTCGAGTTAGCAAATGTACTTCGCCGGATGACGAGGCATTTGGTTACCTTAAGATGGTCACAGTTACTGCAGCCAGATGTTCCCCTTCTTTTGAATCTTTCCTCTCTTTAATCCGTTCTGCGGAATGTCCAATCAGAAGCGATATGCTGCACCTTGTCCACCTTAACGTTGTCTGAGTTACTCCAACGACGATATTCACGAGTTTTCAAATAAATTTCACAGAGTGACGAGGCATTTGGCTACCTTAAGGGAATGATAGTTACTCCTGCCCACTGCTCCCCCTTCATTGAATCTTTCCTCTCTTTAATTCGTATTGCGGATAGTCCTGCAGAAGCAAAATGGTACAGCATGTCCACCTTAACGTTGTCTGAGTTACTCCAAAGACGATATCCTTGATTTTTCAAATAAATTTCGCAGAGTGACGAGGCATTTGGCTACCTTAAGAGAGTCATAGTTACTCCTGCCGGCTGGTCTCATTTCTGTAGGCCTTTATCATTCTTGCTATGGCTAGTCCTACTGAACCGATATGCCACTGTATGTCCACCTTAACGTCGTCACAGTTATTCCCACTACGAGTTTCTCGAGTTAGCACATGTACTTCGCCGGAAGACGAGGCATTTGGCTAACTTAAGAGAGTCATAGTTACTGCAGCCAGATTCTCCCCTTCCTTTGAATCTTTCCTCTCTTTTATTCGTACTGCGGAATGTGCAAGCAGAAGCGAAATGCTGCAACATGTATACCTTAACGTTGTCTGAGTTACTAAAACGACGATATCCACGGGATTTCAAATAAATTTCGCACAGTGACGATTCATTTGGCTACCTTAAGAGAGTTGAAGTTACTGCAGCCCGCCGCTCCCCCTTCTTTGAATCATTCCTCTCTTTAATTCGTCTTGCGGCCAGTCCTGCAGAAGCGAAATGGTACAGCATGTCCACCTCAACGTTGTCTGAGTAACTCCAACGACGATATCCTCGAGTATTCAAATAAATTTCACAGAGTGACGAGGCATTTAGCTACCTTAAGAGAGTCATAGTTACTCCTGCCGGCTGCTCCCATTTCTTTAGGCCTTTACCATTCTTGCTATGGCCAGTCCTACTGAACCGATATGCCACTGTATGTCCACCTTAACGTCGTCACAGTTATTCCCACTACGAGTATCTCGAGTTAGCACATGTACTTCGCCGGAAGACGAGGCATTTGGCTACCTTAAGAGAGTCATAGTGACTGCAGCCAGATGTTCGCCTTCCTTTGAATCTTTCCTCTCTTTTATTCGTACTGGGGAATGTCCAATCAGAAGCGAAATGCTGGAACTTGTCCACCTTAACGTTGTCTGAGTTACTCCAACGACCATATCGACGAGTTTTCAAATAAATTTCGCTCAGTGACGAGGCATTTGGCTACCTTAAGAGAGTCATAGTTACTGCTGCCCGCTGCTCCCCCTTCTTTGAAACTTTCCTCTCTTTAATTCGTATTGCGGCCAGTCCTGCAGAAGCGTAATGGTACACCATGTCCATCTTAACGTTGTCTGAGTTGCTCCAACGACGATATCCACGAGTTTTCAAATAAATTTCGCAGAGTGACGAGGCATTTGGCTACCTTATGATGGTCATAGTTACTCCTACCGGCTGCTCCCACTTCTTTAGGTCTTTATCATTCTTCCTATGGCCAGTCCTACAGAACCGATATGCCACTGTATGTCCACCTTAACGTCGTCACAGTTACTCCCACTGCCAGTTTCCCGAATTAGCAAACGTACTTCGACGGATGGCGAGGCATTTGGCTACCTTAAGAGAGTCATAGTTACTGCAGCCAGATGCTCCCCTTCCTTTGAATCCTTCCTCTCTTTAATTCGTACTGCGGAATGTGCAATCAGAAGCGAAAAGCTGCAATATGTCCACCTTAACGATGTCTGAGTTACTAAGACGACGATATCCACGGGTTTTCAAATAAATTTCTCAGGGTGACCAGGCATTTTGCTACCTTAAGAGAGTCGAAGTTACTGCTGCCCGCTGCCCCCCCTTCTTTGAATCTTTCCTCTCTTTAATTTGTATTGCGGCCAGTCCTGCTGAAGCGAAATGGTACAGCATGGCCACTTTAACGTTGTCTGAGTTACTCCAACGACGATATCGACGAGGTTCCAAATACATTTCGCAGAGTGACGAGGCATTTGGCTACCTTTAGAGAGTCATAGTTACTGCTGCCCGCTGGTCCCCCTTCTTTGAATCTTTCCTCTCTTTAATTCGTATTGCGGCCAGTCCTGCAGAAGCAAAATGGTACAGCATGTCCACCTTATCGTTGTCTGAGTTACTCCAACGACGATATCCACGAGTTTTCATATAAATTTCGCAGAGTGACGAGGCATTTGGCTACCTTAAGAGAGTCGAAGTTACTGGTGCCCGCTGCTCCCATTTCTTTGAATCTTTCCTCTCTTTAATTCGTATTGCGGCCAGTCCTGCCGAAGCGAAATGGTACAGCATGTCCACCTTCACGTTGTCTGAGTTACTCCAACGACGATATCCTCGAGTTTTCAAATAAATTTCGCAGAGTGACGAGGCATTTGGCTACCTTAAGAGAGTCATAGTTACTCCTGCCGGCTGCTCCCATTTCTTTAGGCCTTTATCATTCTTGCTATGGCCAGTCCTACAGAACCGATATGCCACTGTATGTCCACCTTACCGTCGACACAGTTATTCCCACTACGAGTTTCTCGAGTTAGCAAATGTACTTCGCCGGATGACGAGGCATTTGGTTACCTTAAGATGGTCACAGTTACTGCAGCCAGATGTTCCCCGTCTTTTGAATCTTTCCTCTCTTTAATCCGTTCTGCGGAATGTCCAATCAGAAGCGATATGCTGCACCTTGTCCACCTTAACGTTGTCTGAGTTACTCCAACGACGATATTCACGAGTTTTCAAATAAATTTCACAGAGTGACGAGGCATTTGGCTACCTTAAGGGAATGATAATTACTCCTGCCCACAGCTCCCCCTTCATTGAATCTTTCCTCTCTTTAATTCGTATTGCGGATAGTCCCGCAGAAGCAAAATGGTACAGCATGTCCACCTTAACGTTGTCTGAGTTACTCCAAAGACGATATCCTTGATTTTTCAAATAAATTTCGCAGAGTGACGAGGCATTTGGCTACCTTAAGAGAGTCATAGTTACTCCTGCCGGCTGGTCTCATTTCTGTAGGCCTTTATCATTCTTGCTATGGCTAGTCCTACTGAACCGATATGCCACTGTATGTCCACCTTAACGTCGTCACAGCTATTCCCACTACGAGTTTCTCGAGTTAGCACATGTACTTCGCCGGAAGACGAGGCATTTGGCTACCTTAAGAGAGTCATAGTTACTGCAGCCAGATTCTCCCCTTCCTTTGAATCTTTCCTCTCTTTTATTCGTACTGCGGAATGTGCAAGCAGAAGCGAAATGCTGCAACATGTATACCTTAACGTTGTCTGAGTTACTAAAACGACGATATCCACGGGATTTCAAATAAATTTCGCAGAGTGACGATTCATTTGGCTACCTTAAGAGAGTCGAAGTTACTGCTGCCCGCCGCTCCCCCTTCTTTGAATCCTTCCTCTCTTTAATTCGTCTTGCGGCCAGTCCTGCAGAAGCGAAATGGTACAGCATGTCCACCTCAACGTTGTCTGAGTAACTCCAACGACGATATCCTCGAGTATTCAAATAAATTTCACAGAGTGACGAGGCATTTAGCTACCTTAAGAGAGTCATAGTTACTCCTGCCGGCTGCTCCCATTTCTTTAGGCCTTTACCATTCTTGCTATGGCCAGTCCTACTGAACCGATATGCCACTGTATGTCCACCTTAACGTCGTCACAGTTATTCCCACTACGAGTATCTCGAGTTAGCACATGTACTTCGCCGGAAGACGAGGCATTTGGCTACCTTAAGAGAGTCATAGTTACTGCAGCCAGATGTTCGCCTTCCTTTGAATCTTTCCTCTCTTTTATTCGTACTGGGGAATGTCCAATCAGAAGCGAAATGCTGGAACTTGTCCACCTTAACGTTGTCTGAGTTACTCCAACGACCATATCGACGAGTTTTCAAATAAATTTCGCTCAGTGACGAGGCATTTGGCTACCTTAAGAGAGTCATAGTTACTGCTGCCCGCTGCTCCCCCTTCTTTGAAACTTTCCTCTCTTTAATTCGTATTGCGGCCAGTCCTGCAGAAGCGTAATGGTACACCATGTCCATCTTAACGTTGTCTGAGTTGCTCCAACGACGATATCCACGAGTTTTCAAATAAATTTCGCAGAGTGACGAGGCATTTGGCTACCTTATGATGGTCATAGTTACTCCTACCGGCTGCTCCCATTTCTTTAGGTCTTTATCATTCTTGCTATGGCCAGTCCTACAGAACCGATATGCCACAGTATGTCCACCTTAACGTCGTCACAGTTACTCCCACTGCCAGTTTCTCGAATTAGCAAACGTACTTCGACGGATGGGGAGGCATTTGGCTACCTTAAGAGAGTCATAGTTACTGCAGCCAGATGCTCCCCTTCCTTTGAATCTTTCCTCTCTTTAATTCGTACTGCGGAATGTGCAAGCAGAAGCGAAAAGCTGCAATATGTCCACCTTAACGATGTCTGAGTTACTAAGACGACGATATCCACGGGTTTTCAAATAAATTTCTCAGGGTGACCAGGCATTTGGCTACCTTAAGAGAGTCGAAGTTACTGCTGCCCGCTGCTCCCCCTTCTTTGAATCTTTCCTCTCTTTAATTTGTATTGCGGCCAGTCCTGCTGAAGCGAAATGGTACAGCATGGCCACTTTAACGTTGTCTGAGTTACTCCAACGACGATATCGACGAGGTTCCAAATACATTTCGCAGAGTGACGAGGCATTTGGCTACCTTTAGAGAGTCATAGTTACTGCTGCCCGCTGGTCCCCCTTCTTTGAATCTTTCCTCTCTTTAATTAGTATTGCGGCCAGTCCTGCAGAAGCAAAATGGTACAGCATGTCCACCTTATCGTTGTCTGAGTTACTCCAACGACGATATCCACGAGTTTTCATATAAATTTCGCAGAGTGACGAGGCATTTGGCTACCTTAAGAGAGTCGAAGTTACTGGTGCCCGCTGCTCCCATTTCTTTGAATCTTTCCTCTCTTTAATTCGTATTGCGGCCAGTCCTGCCGAAGCGAAATGGTACAGCATGTCCACCTTCACGTTGTCTGAGTTACTCCAACGACGATATCCTCGAGTTTTCAAATAAATTTCGCAGAGTGACGAGGCATTTGGCTACCTTAAGAGAGTCATAGTTACTCCTGCCGGCTGCTCCCATTTCTTTAGGCCTTTATCATTCTTGCTATGGCCAGTCCTACAGAACCGATATGCCACTGTATGTCCACCTTACCGTCGACACAGTTATTCCCACTACGAGTTTCTCGAGTTAGCAAATGTACTTCGCCGGATGACGAGGCATTTGGTTACCTTAAGATGGTCACAGTTACTGCAGCCAGATGTTCCCCTTCTTTTGAATCTTTCCTCTCTTTAATCCGTTCTGCGGAATGTCCAATCAGAAGCGATATGCTGCACCTTGTCCACCTTAACGTTGTCTGAGTTACTCCAACGACGATAATCACGAGTTTTCAAATAAATTTCACAGAGTGACGAGGCATTTGGCTACCTTAAGGGAATGATAGTTACTCCTGCCCACTGCTCCCCCTTCATTGAATCTTTCCTCTCTTTAATTCGTATTGCGGATAGTCCTGCAGAAGCAAAATGGTACAGCATGTCCACCTTAACGTTGTCTGAGTTACTCCAAAGACGATATCCTTGATTTTTCAAATAAATTTCGCAGAGTGACAAGGCATTTGGCTACCTTAAGAGAGTCATAGTTACTCCTGCCGGCTGCTCCCATTTCTTTAGGCCTTTATCATTCTTGCTATGGCCAGTCCTACAGAACCGATATGCCACTGTATGTCCACCTTACCGTCGTCACAGTTATTCCCACTACGAGTTTCTCGAGTTAGCAAATGTACTTCGCCGGATGACGAGGCATTTGGCTACCTTAAGAGAATCATAGTTACTGCAGCCAGATGCTCCCCTTCCTTTGAATCTTTCCTCTCTTTAATTCGTACTGGGGAATGTCCAATCAGAAGCGAAATAATGGAACATGTCCACCTTAACGTTGTCTGAGATACTCCAACGACGATATCGACGAGTTTTCAAATAAATTTAGCAGAGTGACGAGGCATTTGGCTACCTTAAGAGAGTTATAGTTACTGCTGCCCGCTGCTCCCCCTTCTTTGAATCTTTCCTCTCTTTAATTCGTATTGCGGCCAGTCCTACAGAAGCGAAATGGTACAGCATGTCCACCTTAACGTTGTCTGAGTTACTCCAACGACGATATCCACGAGTTTTCAAATAAATTTCGCAGAGTGACGAGGCATTTGGATACCTTAAGAGAGTCATAGTTACTCCTGCAGGCTGCTCCCATTTCTTTAGGTCTTTATCATTCTTGCTATGGCCAGTCCTACAGAACCGATATGCCACTGTATGTCCACCTTAACGTCGTCACAGTTACTCCCACTACGAGTTCCTCGAGTTAGCAAATGTACTTCGCTGAATGACGAAGCATTTGGCTACCTTAAGAGAGTCATAGTTACTGCATCCAGATGCTCCCCTTCCTTTGAATCTTTCCTCTCTTTAATTCGTACTTCGGAATGTCCAGTCAGAAACGAAATGCTGCAACTTGTCCACGTTAACGTTGTCTGAGTTACTCCAACGACGATATCGACGATTTTTCGAATAAATTTCGCAGAGTGACGAGGCATTAGGCTACCTTAAGAGAGTCAAAGTTACTGCTGCACGCTGCTCCCCCTTCTTTGAAACTTTCCTCTCTTTAGTTCGTATTGCGGCCAGTCCTGGAGAAGCGAAATGGTACAGCATGATAACCTTAACGTTGTCTGAGTTACTCCAACGACGATACTTTCGAGTTTTCAAATAAATTTCGCAGAGTGACGAGGCATTTGACTACCTTAAGAGAGTCATAGTTACTCCTGCCGGCTGCTCCCATTTCTTTAGGCCTTTATCATTCTTGCTATGGCCAGTCCTACTGAACCGATATGCCACTGTATGTCCACCTTAACGTCGTCACAGTTATTCCCACTACGAGTTTCTCGAGTTAGCACATGTACTTCGCGGGAAGACGAGGCATTTGGCTACCTTAAGAGAGTCATAGTTACTGCAGCCAGATTCTCCCCTTAATTTGAATCTTTCCTCTCTTTTATTCGTACTGCGGAATGTGCAAGCAGAAGCGAAATGCTGCAACATGTCCACCTTAACGTTGTCTGAGTTACTAAAACGACGATATCCACGGGATTTCAAATAAATTTCGCAGAGTGACGATTCATTTGGCTACCTTTAGAGAGTCATAGTTACTGCTGCCCGCTGGTCCCCCTTCTTTGAATCTTTCCTCTCTTTAATTCGTATTGCGGCCAGTCCTGCAGAAGCAAAATGGTACAGCATGTCCACCGTATCGTTGTCTGAGTTACTCCAACGACGATATCCACGAGTTTTCATATAAATTTCGCAGGGTGACGAGGCATTTGGCTACCTTAAGAGAGTCGAAGTTACTGGTGCCCGCTGCTCCCATTTCTTTGAATCCTTCCTCTCTTTAATTCG
The DNA here is from genome assembly GCF_021461395.2 of Schistocerca americana. Lineage (NCBI taxonomy): Eukaryota > Metazoa > Arthropoda > Insecta > Orthoptera > Acrididae > Schistocerca > Schistocerca americana. The sequence continues at coordinate 213,741,315 of NC_060127.1, read as the reverse complement.
TCTTGCGGCCAGTCCTGCAGAAGCGAAATGGTACAGCATGTCCACCTCAACGTTGTCTGAGTAACTCCAACGACGATATCCTCGAGTATTCAAATAAATTTCACAGAGTGACGAGGCATTTAGCTACCTTAAGAGAGTCATAGTTACTCCTGCCGGCTGCTCCCATTTCTTTAGGCCTTTACCATTCTTGCTATGGCCAGTCCTACTGAACCGATATGCCACTGTATGTCCACCTTAACGTCGTCACAGTTATTCCCACTACGAGTATCTCGAGTTAGCACATGTACTTCGCCGGAAGACGAGGCATTTGGCTACCTTAAGAGAGTCATAGTGACTGCAGCCAGATGTTCGCCTTCCTTTGAATCTTTCCTCTCTTTAATTCGTACTGGGGAATGTCCAATCAGAAGCGAAATAATGGAACATGTCCACCTTAACGTTGTCTGAGATACTCCAACGACGATATCGACGAGTTTTCAAATAAATTTAGCAGAGTGACGAGGCATTTGGCTACCTTAAGAGAGTTATAGTTACTGCTGCCCGCTGCTCCCCCTTCTTTGAATCTTTCCTCTCTTTAATTCGTATTGCGGCCAGTCCTACAGAAGCGAAATGGTACAGCATGTCCACCTTAACGTTGTCTGAGTTACTCCAACGACGATATCCACGAGTTTTCAAATAAATTTCGCAGAGTGACGAGGCATTTGGATACCTTAAGAGAGTCATAGTTACTCCTGCAGGCTGCTCCCATTTCTTTAGGTCTTTATCATTCTTGCTATGGCCAGTCCTACAGAACCGATATGCCACTGTATGTCCACCTTAACGTCGTCACAGTTACTCCCACTACGAGTTCCTCGAGTTAGCAAATGTACTTCGCTGAATGACGAAGCATTTGGCTACCTTAAGAGAGTCATAGTTACTGCATCCAGATGCTCCCCTTCCTTTGAATCTTTCCTCTCTTTAATTCGTACTTCGGAATGTCCAGTCAGAAACGAAATGCTGCAACTTGTCCACGTTAACGTTGTCTGAGTTACTCCAACGACGATATCGACGATTTTTCGAATAAATTTCGCAGAGTGACGAGGCATTAGGCTACCTTAAGAGAGTCAAAGTTACTGCTGCACGCTGCTCCCCCTTCTTTGAAACTTTCCTCTCTTTAGTTCGTATTGCGGCCAGTCCTGGAGAAGCGAAATGGTACAGCATGATAACCTTAACGTTGTCTGAGTTACTCCAACGACGATACTTTCGAGTTTTCAAATAAATTTCGCAGAGTGACGAGGCATTTGACTACCTTAAGAGAGTCATAGTTACTCCTGCCGGCTGCTCCCATTTCTTTAGGCCTTTATCATTCTTGCTATGGCCAGTCCTACTGAACCGATATGCCACTGTATGTCCACCTTAACGTCGTCACAGTTATTCCCACTACGAGTTTCTCGAGTTAGCACATGTACTTCGCGGGAAGACGAGGCATTTGGCTACCTTAAGAGAGTCATAGTTACTGCAGCCAGATTCTCCCCTTAATTTGAATCTTTCCTCTCTTTTATTCGTACTGCGGAATGTGCAAGCAGAAGCGAAATGCTGCAACATGTCCACCTTAACGTTGTCTGAGTTACTAAAACGACGATATCCACGGGATTTCAAATAAATTTCGCAGAGTGACGATTCATTTGGCTACCTTAAGAGAGTCATAGTTACTGCATCCAGATGCTCCCCTTCCTTTGAATCTTTCCTCTCTTTAATTCGTACTTCGGAATGTCCAGTCAGAAACGAAATGCTGCAACTTGTCCACGTTAACGTTGTCTGAGTTACTCCAACGACGATATCGACGATTTTTCGAATAAATTTCGCAGAGTGACGAGGCATTAGGCTACCTTAAGAGAGTCAAAGTTACTGCTGCACGCTGCTCCCCCTTCTTTGAAACTTTCCTCTCTTTAGTTCGTATTGCGGCCAGTCCTGGAGAAGCGAAATGGTACAGCATGATAACCTTAACGTTGTCTGAGTTACTCCAACGACGATACTTTCGAGTTTTCAAATAAATTTCGCAGAGTGACGAGGCATTTGACTACCTTAAGAGAGTCATAGTTACTCCTGCCGGCTGCTCCCATTTCTTTAGGCCTTTATCATTCTTGCTATGGCCAGTCCTACTGAACCGATATGCCACTGTATGTCCACCTTAACGTCGTCACAGTTATTCCCACTACGAGTATCTCGAGTTAGCACATGTACTTCGCCGGAAGACGAGGCATTTGGCTACCTTAAGAGAGTCATAGTGACTGCAGCCAGATGTTCGCCTTCCTTTGAATCTTTCCTCTCTTTTATTCGTACTGGGGAATGTCCAATCAGAAGCGAAATGCTGGAACTTGTCCACCTTAACATTGTCTGAGTTACTCCAACGACCATATCGACGAGTTTTCAAATAAATTTCGCTCAGTGACGAGGCATTTGGCTACCTTAAGAGAGTCATAGTTACTGCTGCCCGCTGCTCCCCCTTCTTTGAAACTTTCCTCTCTTTAATTCGTATTGCGGCCAGTCCTGCAGAAGCGTAATGGTACACCATGTCTATCTTAACGTTGTCTGAGTTGCTCCAACGACGATATCCACGAGTTTTCAAATAAATTTCGCAGAGTGACGAGGCATTTGGCTACCTTATGATGGTCATAGTTACTCCTACCGGCTGCTCCCATTTCTTTAGGTCTTTATCATTCTTCCTATGGCCAGTCCTACAGAACCGATATGCCACTGTATGTCCACCTTAACGTCGTCACAGTTACTCCCACTGCCAGTTTCCCGAATTAGCAAACGTACTTCGACGGATGGCGAGGCATTTGGCTACCTTAAGAGAGTCATAGTTACTGCAGCCAGATGCTCCCCTTCCTTTGAATCTTTCCTCTCTTTAATTCGTACTGCGGAATGTGCAAGCAGAAGCGAAAAGCTGCAATATGTCCACCTTAACGATGTCTGAGTTACTAAGACGACGATATCCACGGGTTTTCAAATAAATTTCTCAGGGTGACCAGGCATTTGGCTACCTTAAGAGAGTCGAAGTTACTGCTGCCCGCTGCTCCCCCTTCTTTGAATCTTTCCTCTCTTTAATTTGTATTGCGGCCAGTCCTGCTGAAGCGAAATGGTACAGCATGGCCACTTTAACGTTGTCTGAGTTACTCCAACGACGATATCGACGAGGTTCCAAATACATTTCGCAGAGTGACGAGGCATTTGGCTACCTTTAGAGAGTCATAGTTACTGCTGCCCGCTGGTCCCCCTTCTTTGAATCTTTCCTCTCTTTAATTCGTATTGCGGCCAGTCCTGCAGAAGCAAAATGGTACAGCATGTCCACCTTATCGTTGTCTGAGTTACTCCAACGACGATATCCACGAGTTTTCATATAAATTTCGCAGAGTGACGAGGCATTTGGCTACCTTAAGAGAGTCGAAGTTACTGGTGCCCGCTGCTCCCATTTCTTTGAATCTTTCCTCTCTTTAATTCGTATTGCGGCCAGTCCTGCCGAAGCGAAATGGTACAGCATGTCCACCTTCACGTTGTCTGAGTTACTCCAACGACGATATCCTCGAGTTTTCAAATAAATTTCGCAGAGTGACGAGGCATTTGGCTACCTTAAGAGAGTCATAGTTACTCCTGCCGGCTGCTCCCATTTCTTTAGGCCTTTATTATTCTTGCTATGGCCAGTCCTACAGAACCGATATGCCACTGTATGTCCACCTTACCGTCGACACAGTTATTCCCACTACGAGTTTCTCGAGTTAGCAAATGTACTTCGCCGGATGACGAGGCATTTGGTTACCTTAAGATGGTCACAGTTACTGCAGCCAGATGTTCCCCTTCTTTTGAATCTTTCCTCTCTTTAATCCGTTCTGCGGAATGTCCAATCAGAAGCGATATGCTGCACCTTGTCCACCTTAACGTTGTCTGAGTTACTCCAACGACGATATTCACGAGTTTTCAAATAAATTTCACAGAGTGACGAGGCATTTGGCTACCTTAAGGGAATTATAGTTACTCCTGCCCACTGCTCCCCCTTCATTGAATCTTTCCTCTCTTTAATTCGTATTGCGGATAGTCATGCAGAAGCAAAATGGTACAGCATGTCCACCTTAACGTTGTCTGAGTTACTCCAAAGACGATATCCTTGATTTTTCAAATAAATTTCGCAGAGTGACGAGGCATTTGGCTACCTTAAGAGAGTCATAGTTACTCCTGCCGGCTGGTCTCATTTCTGTAGGCCTTTATCATTCTTGCTATGGCTAGTCCTACTGAACCGATATGCCACTGTATGTCCACCTTAACGTCGTCACAGTTATTCCCACTACGAGTTTCTCGAGTTAGCACATGTACTTCGCCGGAAGACGAGGCATTTGGCTACCTTAAGAGAGTCATAGTTACTGCAGCCAGATTCTCCCCTTCCTTTGAATCTTTCCTCTCTTTTATTCGTACTGCGGAATGTGCAAGCAGAAGCGAAATGCTGCAACATGTATACCTTAACGTTGTCTGAGTTACTAAAACGACGATATCCACGGGATTTCAAATAAATTTCGCACAGTGACGATTCATTTGGCTACCTTAAGAGAGTTGAAGTTACTGCTGCCCGCCGCTCCCACTTCTTTGAATCCTTCCTCTCTTTAATTCGTCTTGCGGCCAGTCCTGCAGAAGCGAAATGGTACAGCATGTCCACCTCAACGTTGTCTGAGTAACTCCAACGACGATATCCTCGAGTATTCAAATAAATTTCACAGAGTGACGAGGCATTTAGCTACCTTAAGAGAGTCATAGTTACTCCTGGCGGCTGCTCCCATTTCTTTAGGCCTTTACCATTCTTGCTATGGCCAGTCCTACTGAACCGATATGCCACTGTATGTCCACCTTAACGTCGTCACAGTTATTCCCACTACGAGTATCTCGAGTTAGCACATGTACTTCGCCGGAAGACGAGGCATTTGGCTACCTTAAGAGAGTCATAGTAACTGCAGCCAGATGTTCGCCTTCCTTTGAATATTTCCTCTCTTTCATTCGTACTGGGGAATGTCCAATCAGAAGCGAAATGCTGGAACTTGTCCACCTTAACGTTGTCTGAGTTACTCCAACGACCATATCGACGAGTTTTCAAATAAATTTCGCTCAGTGACGAGGCATTTGGCTACCTTAAGAGAGTCATAGTTACTGCTGCCCGCTGCTCCCCCTTCTTTGAAACTTTCCTCTCTTTAATTCGTATTGCGGCCAGTCCTACAGAAGCGTAATGCTACACCATGTCCATCTTAACGTTGTCTGAGTTGCTCCAACGACGATATCCACGAGTTTTCAAATAAATTTCGCAGAGTGACGAGGCATTTGGCTACCTTATGATGGTCATAGTTACTCCTACCGGCTGCTCCCATTTCTTTAGGTCTTTATCATTCTTCCTATGGCCAGTCCTACAGAACCGATATGCCACTGTATGTCCACCTTAACGTCGTCACAGTTACTCCCACTGCCAGTTTCTCGAATTAGCAGACGTACTTCGACGGATGGCGAGGCATTTGGCTACCTTAAGAGAGTCATAGTTACTGCAGCCAGATGCTCCCCTTCCTTTGAATCTTTCCTCTCTTTAATTCGTACTGCGGAATGTGCAAGCAGAAGCGAAAAGCTGCAATATGTCCACCTTAACGATGTCTGAGTTACTAAGACGACGATATCCACGGGTTTTCAAATAAATTTCTCAGGGTGACCAGGCATTTGGCTACCTTAAGAGAGTCGAAGTTACTGCTGCCCGCTGCTCCCCCTTCTTTGAATCTTTCCTCTCTTTAATTTGTATTGCGGCCAGTCCTGCTGAAGCGAAATGGTACAGCATGGCCACTTTAACGTTGTCTGAGTTACTCCAACGACGATATCGACGAGGTTCCAAATACATTTCGCAGAGTGACGAGGCATTTGGCTACCTTTAGAGAGTCATAGTTACTGCTGCCCGCTGGTCCCCCTTCTTTGAATCTTTCCTCTCTTTAATTCGTATTGCGGCCAGTCCTGCAGAAGCAAAATGGTACAGCATGTCCACCGTATCGTTGTCTGAGTTACTCCAACGACGATATCCACGAGTTTTCATATAAATTTCGCAGAGTGACGAGGCATTTGGCTACCTTAAGAGAGTCGAAGTTACTGGTGCCCGCTGCTCCCATTTCTTTGAATCCTTCCTCTCTTTAATTCGTCTTGCGGCCAGTCCTGCAGAAGGGAAATGGTACAGCATGTCCACCTCAACGTTGTCTGAGTAAGTCCAACGACGATATCCTCGAGTATTCAAATAAATTTCACAGAGTGACGAGGCATTTAGCTACCTTAAGAGAGTCATAGTTACTCCTGCCGGCTGCTCCCATTTCTTTAGGCCTTTACCATTCTTGCTATGGCCAGTCCTACTGAACCGATATGCCACTGTATGTCCACCTTAACGTCGTCACAGTTATTCCCACTACGAGTATCTCGAGTTTGCACATGTACTTCGCCGGAAGACGAGGCATTTGGCTACCTTAAGAGAGTCATAGTGACTGCAGCCAGATGTTCGCCTTCCTTTGAATCTTTCCCCTCTTTTATTCGTACTGGGGAATGTCCAATCAGAAGCGAAATGCTGGAACTTGTCCACCTTAACGTTGTCTGAGTTACTCCAACGACCATATCGACGAGTTTTCAAATAAATTTCGCTCAGTGACGAGGCATTTGGCTACCTTAAGAGAGTCATAGTTACTGCTGCCCGCTGCTCCCCCTTCTTTGAAACTTTCCTCTCTTTAATTCGTATTGCGGCCAGTCCTGCAGAAGCGTAATGGTACACCATGTCCATCTTAACGTTGTCTGAGTTGCTCCAACGACGATATCCACGAGTTTTCAAATAAATTTCGCAGAGTGACGAGGCATTTGGCTACCTTATGATGGTCATAGTTACTCCTACCGGCTGCTCCCATTTCTTTAGGTCTTTATCATTCTTCCTATGGCCAGTCCTACAGAACCGATATGCCACTGTATGTCCACCTTACCGTCGACACAGTTATTCCCACTACGAGTTTCTCGAGTTAGCAAATGTACTTCGCCGGATGACGAGGCATTTGGTTACCTTAAGATGGTCACAGTTACTGCAGCCAGATGTTCCCCTTCTTTTGAATCTTTCCTCTCTTTAATCCGTTCTGCGGAATGTCCAATCAGAAGCGATATGCTGCACCTTGTCCACCTTAACGTTGTCTGAGTTACTCCAGCGACGATATTCACGAGTTTTCAAATAAATTTCACAGAGTGACGAGGCATTTGGCTACCTTAAGGGAATGATAGTTACTCCTGCCCACTGCTCCCCCTTCATTGAAACTTTCCTCTCTTTAATTCGTATTGCGGATAGTCCTGCAGAAGCAAAATGGTACAGCATGTCCACCTTAACGTTGTCTTAGTTACTCCAAAGACGATATCCTTGATTTTTCAAATAAATTTCGCAGAGTGACGAGGCATTTGGCTACCTTAAGAGAGTCATAGTTACTCCTGCCGGCTGGTCTCATTTCTGTAGGCCTTTATCATTCTTGCTATGGCTAGTCCTACTGAACCGATATGCCACTGTATGTCCACCTTAACGTCGTCACAGTTATTCCCACTACGAGTTTCTCGAGTTAGCACATGTACTTCGCCGGAAGACGAGGCATTTGGCTACCTTAAGAGAGTCATAGTTACTGCAGCCAGATTCTCCCCTTCCTTTGAATCTTTCCTCTCTTTTATTCGTACTGCGGAATGTGCAAGCAGAAGCGAAATGCTGCAACATGTATACCTTAACGTTGTCTGAGTTACTAAAACGACGATATCCACGGGATTTCAAATAAATTTCGCACAGTGACGATTCATTTGGCTACCTTAAGAGAGTCGAAGTTACTGCTGCCCGCCGCTCCCCCTTCTTTGAATCCTTCCTCTCTTTAATTCGTCTTGCGGCCAGTCCTGCAGAAGCGAAATGGTACAGCATGTCCACCTCAACGTTGTCTGAGTAACTCCAACGACGATATCCTCGAGTATTCAAATAAATTTCACAGAGTGACGAGGCATTTAGCTACCTTAAGAGAGTCATAGTTACTCCTGCCGGCTGCTCCCATTTCTTTAGGCCTTTACCATTCTTGCTATGGCCAGTCCTACTGAACCGATATGCCACTGTATGTCCACCTTAACGTCGTCACAGTTATTCCCACTACGAGTATCTCGAGTTAGCACATGTACTTCGCCGGAAGACGAGGCATTTGGCTACCTTAAGAGAGTCATAGTTACTGCAGCCAGATGTTCGCCTTCCTTTGAATCTTTCCTCTCTTTTATTCGTACTGGGGTATGTCCAATCAGAAGCGAAATGCTGGAACTTGTCCACCTTAACGTTGTCTGAGTTACTCCAACGACCATATCGACGAGTTTTCAAATAAATTTCGCTCAGTGACGAGGTATTTGGCTACCTTAAGAGAGTCATAGTTACTGCTGCCCGCTGCTCCCCCTTCTTTGAAACTTTCCTCTCTTTAATTCGTATTGCGGCCAGTCCTGCAGAAGCGTAATGGTACACCATGTCCATCTTAACGTTGTCTGAGTTGCTCCAACGACGATATCCACGAGTTTTCAAATAAATTTCGCAGAGTGACGAGGCATTTGGCTACCTTATGATGGTCATAGTTACTCCTACCGGCTGCTCCCACTTCTTTAGGTCTTTATCATTCTTCCTATGGCCAGTCCTACAGAACCGATATGCCACAGTATGTCCACCTTAACGTCGTCACAGTTACTCCCACTGCCAGTTTCTCGAATTAGCAAACGTACTTCGACGGATGGGGAGGCATTTGGCTACCTTAAGAGAGTCATAGTTACTGCAGCCAGATGCTCCCCTTCCTTTGAATCTTTCCTCTCTTTAATTCGTACTGCGGAATGTGCAAGCAGAAGCGAAAAGCTGCAATATGTCCACCTTAACGATGTCTGAGTTACTAAGACGACGATATCCACGGGTTTTCAAATAAATTTCTCAGGGTGACCAGGCATTTGGCTACCTTAAGAGAGTCGAAGTTACTGCTGCCCGCTGCTCCCCCTTCTTTGAATCTTTCCTCTCTTTAATTTGTATTGCGGCCAGTCCTGCTGAAGCGAAATGGTACAGCATGGCCACTTTAACGTTGTCTGAGTTACTCCAACGACGATATCGACGAGGTTCCAAATACATTTCGCAGAGTGACGAGGCATTTGGCTACCTTTAGAGAGTCATAGTTACTGCTGCCCGCTGGTCCCCCTTCTTTGAATCTTTCCTCTCTTTAATTCGTATTGCGGCCAGTCCTGCAGAAGCAAAATGGTACAGCATGTCCACCTTATCGTTGTCTGAGTTACTCCAACGACGATATCCACGAGTTTTCATATAAATTTCGCAGAGTGACGAGGCATTTGGCTACCTTAAGAGAGTCGAAGTTACTGGTGCCCGCTGCTCCCATTTCTTTGAATCTTTCCTCTCTTTAATTCGTATTGCGGCCAGTCCTGCCGAAGCGAAATGGTACAGCATGTCCACCTTCACGTTGTCTGAGTTACTCCAACGACGATATCCTCGAGTTTTCAAATAAATTTCGCAGAGTGACGAGGCATTTGGCTACCTTAAGAGAGTCATAGTTACTCCTGCCGGCTGCTCCCATTTCTTTAGGCCTTTATCATTCTTGCTATGGCCAGTCCTACAGAACCGATATGCCACTGTATGTCCACCTTACCGTCGACACAGTTATTCCCACTACGAGTTTCTCGAGTTAGCAAATGTACTTCGCCGGATGACGAGGCATTTGGTTACCTTAAGATGGTCACAGTTACTGCAGCCAGATGTTCCCCTTCTTTTGAATGTTTCCTCTCTTTAATCCGTTCTGCGGAATGTCCAATCAGAAGCGATATGCTGCACCTTGTCCACCTTAACGTTGTCTGAGTTACTCCAACGACGATAATCACGAGTTTTCAAATAAATTTCACAGAGTGACGAGGCATTTGGCTACCTTAAGGGAATGATAGTTACTCCTGCCCACTGCTCCCCCTTCATTGAATCTTTCCTCTCTTTAATTCGTATTGCGGCCAGTCCTACAGAAGCGAAATGGTACAGCATGTCCACCTTAACGTTGTCTGAGTTACTCCAACGACGATATCCACGAGTTTTCAAATAAATTTCACAGAGTGACGAGGCATTTGGCTACCTTAAGAGAATCATAGTTACTGCAGCCAGATGCTCCCCTTCCTTTGAATCTTTCCTCTCTTTAATTCGTACTGGGGAATGTCCAATCAGAAGCGAAATAATGGAACATGTCCACCTTAACGTTGTCTGAGATACTCCAACGACGATATCGACGAGTTTTCAAATAAATTTAGCAGAGTGACGAGGCATTTGGCTACCTTAAGAGAGTTATAGTTACTGCTGCCCGCTGCTCCCCCTTCTTTGAATCTTTCCTCTCTTTAATTCGTATTGCGGCCAGTCCTACAGAAGCGAAATGGTACAGCATGTCCACCTTAACGTTGTCTGAGTTACTCCAACGACGATATCCACGAGTTTTCAAATAAATTTCGCAGAGTGACGAGGCATTTGGATACCTTAAGAGAGTCATAGTTACTCCTGCAGGCTGCTCCCATTTCTTTAGGTCTTTATCATTCTTGCTATGGCCAGTCCTACAGAACCGATATACCACTGTATGTCCACCTTAACGTCGTCACAGTTACTCCCACTACGAGTTCCTCGAGTTAGCAAATGTACTTTGACGGATTACGAGGCATTTGGCTACCTTAAGAGAGTCATAGTTACTGCAGCCAGATGCTCTCCTTCCTTTGAATATTTCCTCTCTTTAATTCGCACTCCGGAATGTCCAAGCAGAAGCGAAATGCTGCAACATGTCCACCTTAACGTTGTCTGAGTTACTAAAACGACGATATCCAAGTGTGTTCAAATAAATTTCGAAGAGTGACGAGGCATTTGGCTACCTTAAGAGAGTCATAGTTACTGCAGCCCGCTGCTCCCCCTTCTTTGAATCTTTCCTCTCTTTAATTCGTATTGCGGCCAGTCCCGCTGAAGCGAAATGGTGCAGCATGTCCACCTTAACGTTGTATGAGTTACTCCAACGACGATATCCTCGAGTTTTCAAATAAATTTCGCAGAGTGACGAGGCATTTGACTACCTTAAGAGAGTCATAGTTACTCCTGCCGGCTGCTCCCATTTCTTTAGGCCTTTATCATTCTTGCTATGGCCAGTCCTACTGAACCGATATGCCACTGTATGTCCACCTTAACGTCGTCACAGTTATTCCCACTACGAGTTTCTCGAGTTAGCACATGTACTTCGCCAGAAGACGAGGCATTTGGCTACCTTAAGAGACTCATAGTTACTGCAGCCAGATGCTCCCCTTCCTTTGAATCTTTCCTCTCTTTTATTCGTACTGCGGAATGTACAAGCAGAAGCGAAATGCTGCAACATGTCCACGTTAACGTTGTCTGAGTTACTAAAACGACGATATCCACGGGATTTCAAATAAATTTCGCAGAGTGACGAGGCATATGGCTACCTTAAGAGAGTTGAAGTTACTGCTGCCCGCCGCTCCCCCTTCTTTTAATCCTTCCTCTCTTTAATTCGTATTGCGGCCAGTCCTGCAGAAGCGAAATGGTACAGCATGTCCACCTCAACGTTGTCTGAGTAACTCCAACGACGATATCCTCGAACTTTCAAATAAATTTCGCAGAGTGACGAGGCATTTAGCTATTTTAAGAGAGTCATAGTTACTCCTGCCGGCTGCTCCCAATTCTGTAGGCCTTTATCATTCTTGCTGTGGCCAGTCCTGCACAACTGATATGCCACTATATGTCCACCTTAACGTCGTCACAGTTATTCCCACTACGAGTTTCTCGAGTTAGCAAATGTACTTCGCTGGATGACGAAGCATTTGGCTACCTTAAAAGAGTCATAGTTACTGCAGCCAGATGCACCCCTTCCTTTGAATCTTTCCTCTCTTTAATTCGTACTGCGGAATGTCCAGTCAGAAACGAAATGCTGCAACTTGTCCACGTTAACGTTGTCTGAGTTACTCCAACGACGATATCGACGATTTTTCGAATAAATTTCGCAGAGTGACGAGGCATTAGGCTACCTTAAGAGTGTCAAAGTTACTGCTGCACGCTGCTCCCCCTTCTTTGAAACTTTCCTCTCTTTAGTTCGTATTGCGGCCAGTCCTGGAAAAGCGAAATGGTACAGCATGATAACCTTAACGTTGTCTGAGTTACTCCAACGACGATACTTTCGAGTTTTCAAATAAATTTCGCAGAGTGACGAGGCATTTGACTACCTTAAGAGAGTCATAGTTAATCCTGCCGGCTGCTCCCATTTCTTTAGGCCTTTATCATTCTTGCTATGGCCAGTCCTACTGAACCGATATGCCACTGTATGTCCACCTTAACGTCGTCACAGTTATTCCCACTACGAGTTTCTCGAGTTAGCACATGTACTTCGCGGGAAGACGAGGCATTTGGCTACCTTAAGAGAGTCATAGTTACTGCAGCCAGATTCTCCCCTTCCTTTGAATCTTTCCTCTCTTTTATTCGTACTGCGGAATGTGCAAGCAGAAGCGAAATGCTGCAACATGTCCACCTTAACGTTGTCTGAGTTACTAAAACGACGATATCCACGGGATTTCAAATAAATTTCGCAGAGTGACGATTCATTTGGCTACCTTAAGAGAGTCGAAGTTACTGCTGCCCGCCGCTCCCCCTTCTTTGAATCCTTCCTCTCTTTAATTCGTCTTGCGGCCAGTCCTGCAGAAGCGAAATGGTATAGCATGTCCACCTCAACGTTGTCTGAGTAACTCCAACGACGATATCCTCGAGTATTCAAATAAATTTCACAGAGTGACGAGGCATTTACCTACCTTAAGAGAGTCATAGTTACTCCTGCCGGCTGCTCCCATTTCTTTAGGCCTTTACCATTCTTGCTGTGGCCAGTCCTACTGAACCGATATGCCACTGTATGTCCACCTTAACGTCGTCACAGTTATTCCCACTACGAGTATCTCGAGTTAGCACATGTACTTCGCCGGAAGACGAGGCATTTGGCTACCTTAAGAGAGTCATAGTTACTGCAGCCAGATGTTCGCCTTCCTTTGAATCTTTCCTCTCTTTTATTCGTACTGGGGAATGTCCAATCAGAAGCGAAATGCTGGAACTTGTCCACCTTAACGTTGTCTGAGTTACTCCAACGACCATATCGACGAGTTTTCAAATAAATTTCGCTCAGTGACGAGGCATTTGGCTACCTTAAGAGAGTCATAGTTACTGCTGCCCGCTGCTCCCCCTTCTTTGAAACTTTCCTCTCTTTAATTCGTATTGCGGCCAGTCCTGCAGAAGCGTAATGGTACACCATGTCCATCTTAACGTTGTCCGAGTTGCTCCAACGACGATATCCACGAGTTTTCAAATAAATTTCGCTGAGTGACGAGGCATTTAGCTACCTTATGATGGTCATAGTTACTCCTACCGGCTGCTCCCATTTCTTTAGGTCTTTATCATTCTTCCTATGGCCAGTCCTACAGAACCGATATGCCACTGTATGTCTACCTTAACGTCGTCACAGTTACTCCCACTGCCAGTTTCTCGAATTAGCAAACGTACTTCGACGGATGGCGAGGCATTTGGCTACCTTAAGAGAGTCATAGTTACTTCAGCCAGATGCTCCCCTTCCTTTGAATCTTTCCTCTCTTTAATTCGTACTGCGGAATGTGCAAGCAGAAGCGAAAAGCTGCAATATGTCCACCTTAACGATGTCTGAGTTACTAAGGCGACGATATCCACGGGTTTTCAAATAAATTTCTCAGGGTGACCTGGCATTTGGCTACCCTAAGAGAGTCGAAGTTACTGCTGCCCGCTGCTCCCCCTTCTTTGAATCTTTCCTCTCTTTAATTTGTATTGCGGCCAGTCCTGCTGAAGCGAAATGGTACAGCATGGCCACTTTAACGTTGTCTGAGTTACTCCAACGACGATATCGACGAGGTTCCAAATACATTTCGCAGAGTGACGAGGCATTTGACTACCTTAGGAGAGTCATAGTTACTCCTGCTGCCTGCTCCCATTTCTTTAGGCCTTTATCATTCTTGCTATGGCCAGTCCTACAGAACCGATATGCCACTGTATGTCCACCTTAACGTCGTCACAGTTACTCCCACTACGAGTTTCTCGAGTTAGCAAATGTACTTCAACGGATGACGAGGCATTTGGCTACCTTAAGAGAGTCACAGATACTGCAGCCAGATGCTCCCCTTCCTTTGAATCTTTCCTCTATTTAATTCGTACTGCGGAATGTCCAAGCAGAAGCGAAATGCTGCAGCATGTCCACCTTAACGTTGTCTGCGTTACTAAAACGACAATATCCACGAGTTTTCAAATAAATTTCGACGACTGACGAGGCATTTGGCTACCTTAAGAGAGTCATAGTCACTGCTGCCCGCTGCTCCGCTTCATTGAATCTTTCCTCTCTTTAATTCGTATTGCGGTCAGTCCTGCAGAACCGAAATGGTACAGCATGTTCACCTTAACATTGTCTGAGTTACTCCAACGACGATATCCTCGAGTTTTCAAATAAATTTCTCAGAGTGACGAATCATTTGGCTACCTTAGGAGAGTCATAGTTACTATTGCCGGCTGCTCCCACTTCTTTAGACCTTTATCACTCTTGCTATGGCCAGTCCTACAGAACCGATATGGCACTGTATGTCCACCTTAACGTCGTCACAGTTACTCCCACTACGAGTTTCTCGAGCTTGCAAATTTACATCGACGGATGACGAGGCATTTGGCTACCTTAAGAGAGTCATAGTTACTGCAGCCAGATGCTCCCTTTCCTTTGAATCTTTCCTCTCCTTAATTTGTACTGCAGAATGTCCAAGCAGAAGCGAAATGCTGCAACTTGTCCACCTTTACGTTGTCTGAGTTTCTCCAACGACGATATCCACGAGTTTTTTAATAAATTTCGCAGAGTGACGAGGCATTTTTCTACCTTAAGAGAGTCATAGTTACTGCTGCCTGCTGCTCCCCCTTCTTTGAATCTTTCCCCTCTTTAATTCGTATTGCGGCCGGTCATCCAGGATCGAAATGGTACAATACGTCCACCTCAACGTTGTCTGAGTTACTCTAACGGCGATATCCTGGAGTTTTCAAATAAATTTCGCAGAGTGACGGGGCATTTGGCTACCTTAAGAGAGTCATAGTAGCTCCTGACGGCTGCTCCCATTTCTTTAGGCCTTTATCATTCTTGCTATGGCCAATCCTACAGAACCGATATGCCACTGTATGCCCACCTTAACGTCGTCACAGTTATTCCCACTACGAGTTTCTCGAGTTAGCAAATGTACTTTGCCGGATGACGAGGCATTTGGGTACCTTAAGAGAGTCATAGTTACTGCAGCCAGATGCTCCCCTTGCTTTGAATCTTTCCTCTCTTTAATTCAAACTGCGGAATGTCCAAGCAGAAGCGAAATGCTGCAACATGTCCACATTTACGTTGTCTGAGTTACTCCAACGACGATATCCTGGAGTTCTCAAATATATTTCGCAGAGTGACGAGGCATTTGACTACCTTAAGAGAGTCATAGTTACTCCTGCTGGCTGCTCGCATTTCTTTAGGACTTTATCATTCTTGCTATGGCCAGTCCTACAGAACCGATATGCCACTGTATGTCCACCTTAACGTCGTCACAGTTATTCCCTCTACAAGTTTCTCGAGTTAGCAAATGTACTTTGCCGGATGACGAGGCATTTGGGTACCTTATGAAAGTCATAGCTACTGCAGCCAGATGCTCCTATTCCTTTGAATCTTTCCTCTCTTTAATTCGTACTGCGGAATGTCCAAGCAGCAGCGAAATGCTGCAACTTGTCCATCTTAACGTTGTCTGAGTTACTCCAACGACGATATCGACGAGTTTTCAAATTAATTTCGCAGAATGACGAGGCACTTGGCTACCTTAAGAGAGTCATAGTCACTGCTGCCCGCTGCTCCCCCTTCTTTAGATATTTTCCCTCTTTAATTCGTATTGCGGCCAGTCCTGCACAAGCGAAACGGTACAGCATGTCCACCTTAACGTTGTCTGAGTTACTCCAACGACGATATCCTCGAGTTTTCAAATAAATTTCGCAGAGTGACGAAGCATTTGGCTACCTTAAGAGAGTCATAGTTACTCCTGCTGGTTGCTCCCATTTCTTTAGGCCTTTATCATTCATGCTATGGCCAGTCCTACAGAACCGATATGCCTCTGTATGTCCACCTTAACGTCGTCACAGTTATTCCACTACGATTTTTTCGAGTTAGCAAATGTACTTCGCCGGATGACGAGGCATTTGGCTACCTTAAGAGAGTCATAGTTGTTGCAGCTAGATGCTCCCCTTCCTTTGAATCTTTCCTCTCTTTAATTCGTACTGCGGAATGTCGAATCAGAAGCGAAATGCTGCAACTTGTCCAACTAAACGTTGTCTGAGTTACTCCAACGACGATATCGACGAGTTTTCAAATAAATTTCGCGGAGTGACGAGTCATTTGGCTACCATAAGAGAGTCATAGTTACTGCTGCCTGCTGCTCCCCCTTCCTTTAATCTTAACTCTCTTTAATTCGTATTGCGGCCAGTCCTACAGAAGCGAAATGGTACAGCATGTCCACCTTAACGTTGTCTGAGTTACTCCAACGACGATATCCTCGAGTTTTCAAATAAATTTCGCAGAGTGACGAGGCATTTGGCTACCTTAAGAGAGTCATAGTTACTCCTGCCGGCTCCTTCCATTTCTTTAGGCCTTTGTCATTCTTGCTATGGCCAGTCCTACAGAACCGATATGCCACTGTATGTCCACCTTAACGTCGTCACAGTTATTCCCACTGCGAGTTTCTCGAGTTAGCAAACGTACTTCACAGGATGACGAGGCATTTAGCTACCTTAAGAGAGTCATAGTTGTTGCAGCTAGATGCTCCCCTTCCTTTGAATCTTTCCTCTCATTAATTCGTACTGCGGAATGTCCAATCAGAAGCGAAATGCTGCAACTTATCCAACTTAACGTTGTCTGAGTTACTCCAACGACGATATCGACGAGTTTTCAAATAAATTTCGCGGAGTGACGAGGCATTTGGCTACCATAAGAGAGTCATAGTTACTGCTGCCTGCTGCTCCCACTTCCTTTAATCTTTCCTCTCTTTAATTCGTATTGCGGCCGGTCCTGCAGAAGCGAAATGGTACAGCATGTCCACCTTAACGTTGTCTGAGTTACTCCAACGACGATAACCTCGAACTTTCAAATAAATTTCGCAGAGTGACGAGCCATTTGGCTACCTTAAGAGAGTCATAGTTACTCCTGAAGGCTGCTCCCATTTCTTTAGGCCTTTATCATTCTTGCTATGGCCTACAGAACCGATATGCCACTGTATGTCCACCTTAACGTCGTCACAGTTATTTCCACTACGAGTTTCTCGAGTTAGCAAATGTACTTCGCCGGATGACGAGGCATTTGGCTAGCTTAAGAGAGTCACAGTTACTGCTGCCCGCTGCTCCCCCTACTTTGAATCTTTCCTTTCTTTAATTCGTATTGAGGCCAGTTCTGCAGAAGCGAAATGGTACAGCATGTCCACCTTTACGTTGTCTGAGTTACTCCAACGACGATAACCTCGAACTTTCAAATAAATTTCGCAGAGTGACGAGCCATTTGGCTACCTTAAGAGAGTCATAGTTACTCCTGAAGGCTGCTCCCATTTCTTTAGGCCTTTATCATTCTTGCTATGGCCAGTCCTACTGAACCGATATGCCACTGTATGTCCACCTTAACGTCGTCACAGTTACTCCCACTACGAATTTCTCGAGTTAGCAAATGTACTTCGCCGGATGACGAGGCATTTGGCTACCTTAAGAGAGTCATAGTTACTGCAGCCAGATGCTCCCCTTCCTTTGAACCTTTCCTCTCTTTAATTCAAACTGCGGAGTGTCCAAGCAGTAGCGAAAGGCAGCAACATGTCCACCTTAACGTTGTCTGAGTTACTCCAATGACGATATCCACGAGTATTCAATAAATTTCGCAGAGTGACTAGGCATTTGGCTACCTTAAGAGAGTCATAGTTACTGCTGCCCGCTGCCCCCCCTTCTTTGAATCTAACCTCCCTTTAATTCGTATTGCGGCCTGTCCTGCAGAAGGGAAATGGTACTGCATGTCCAATTTAGCGTTGTCTGAGTTACTCCAACGACGACATCCTCGAGTTTTCAAATAAATTTCGCAGAGTGACGAGGCATTTGGCTACCTTATGAGAGTCGTAGTTACCCCTGCCGGCTGCTCCCATTTCTTTAGGCCCTTTTCATTCTTGCTATGGCCAGTCCTACAGTACCGATATGCCACTGTATGTCCACCTTAACGTCGTCACAGTTACTCCCACTACGAGTTTCTCGAGTTAGCAAATGTACTTCGACGGATGACGAGGCATTTGGCTACCATAAGAGAGTCATAGTTACTGCAGCCAAATGCTCCCCTTCCTTTGAATCTTTCCTCTCTTTAATTCGTACTGCGGAATGTCCAAGCAGAAGCGAAATGCTGCAACTTGTCCACCTTAACGTTGACTGAGTTACTTCAACGACGATATCCACGAGTTTTCAAATAAATTTCGTAGAGTGACGAGGCATTTGGCTACCTTAAGAGAGTCATAGTTACTCCTGCTGGCTGCTCCCATTTCTTTAGGCCTTTATCATTCTTGCTATGGCCTACAGAACCGATATGCCACTGTATGTCCACCTTAACGTCGTCACAGTTATTTCCACTACGAGTTTCTCGAGTTAGCAAATGTACTTCGCCGGATGACGAGGCATTTGGCTAGCTTAAGAGAGTCACAGTTACTGCTGCCCGCTGCTCCCCCTACTTTGAATCTTTCCTCTCTTTAATTCGTATTGAGGTCAGTCCTGCAGAACCGAAATGGTACAGCAAGTTCACCTTAACATTGTCTGAGTTACTCCAACGACGATATCCTCGAGTTTTCAAATAAATTTCTCAGAGTGACGAATCATTTGGCTACCTTAAGAGAGTCATAGTTACTATTGCTGGCTGCTCCCACTTCTTTAGACCTTTATCATTCTTGCTATGGCCAGTCCTACAGAACCGATATGGCACTGTATGTCCACCTTAACGTCGTCACAGTTACTCCCACTACGAGTTTCTCGAGCTAGCAAATTTACGTCGACGGATGACGAGGCATTTGGCTACCTTAAGAGAGTCATAGTTACTGCAGCCAGATGCTCCCTTTCCTTTGAATCTTTCCTCTCCTTAATTTGTACTGCAGAATGTCCAAGCAGAAGCGAAATGCTGCAACTTGTCCACCTTTACGTTGTCTGAGTTTCTCCAACGACGATATCCACGAGTTTTTTAATAAATTTCGCAGAGTGACGAGGCATTTGGCTACCTTAAGAGAGTCATATTTACTGCTGCCTGCTGCTCCCCCTTCTTTGAATCTTTCGCCTCTTTCATTCGTATTGCGGCCGGTCATCCAGGATCGAAATGGTACAATACGTCCACCTCAACGTTGTCTGAGTTACTCTAACGGCGATATCCTGGAGTTTTCAAATAAATTTCGAAGAGTGACGGGGCATTTGGCTACCTTAAGAGAGTCATAGTAGCTCCTGACGGCTGCTCCCATTTCTTTAGGCCTTTATCATTCTTGCTATGGCCAATCCTACAGAACCGATATGCCACTGTATGCCCACCTTAACGTCGTCACAGTTATTCCCACTACGAGTTTCTCGAGTTAGCAAATGTACTTTGCCGGATGACGAGGCATTTGGGTACCTTAAGAGAGTCATAGTTACTGCAGCCAGATGCTCCCCTTGCTTTGAATCTTTCCTCTCTTTAATTCAAACTGCGGAATGTCCAAGCAGAAGCGAAATGCTGCAACATGTCCACATTTACGTTGTCTGAGTTACTCCAACGACGATATCCTGGAGTTCTCAAATATATTTCGCAGAGTGACGAGGCATTTGACTACCTTAAGAGAGTCATAGTTACTCCTGCTGGCTGCTCGCATTTTTTTAGGACTTTATCATTCTTGCTATGGCCAGTCCTACAGAACCGATATGCCACTGTATGTCCACCTTAACGTCGTCACAGTTATTCCCTCTACAAGTTTCTCGAGTTAGCAAATGTACTTTGCCGGATGACGAGGCATTTGGGTACCTTATGAAAGTCATAGTTACTGCAGCCAGATGCTCCTAATCCTTTGAATCTTTCCTCTCTATAATTCGTACTGCGGAATGTCCAAGCAGCAGCGAAATGCTGCAACTTGTCCATCTTAACGTTGTCTGAGTTACTCCAACGACGATATCGTCGAGTTTTCAAATTAATTTCGCAGAATGACGAGGCACTTGGCTACCTTAAGAGAGTCATAGTCACTGCTGCCCGCTGCTCCCCCTTCTTTAGATATTTTCTTTCTTTAATTCGTATTGCGGCCAGTCCTGCACAAGCGAAACGGTACAGCATGTCCACCTTAACGTTGTCTGAGTTACTCCAACGACGATATCCTCGAGTTTTCAAATAAATTTCGCAGAGTGACGAAGCATTTGGCTACCTTAAGAGAGTCATAGTTACTCCTGCTGGTTGCTCCCATTTCTTTAGGCCTTTATCATTCATGCTATGGCCAGTCCTACAGAACCGATATGCCTCTGTATGTCCACCTTAACGTCGTCACAGTTATTCCACTACGAGTTTTTCGAGTTAGCAAATGTACTTCGCCGGATGACGAGGCATTTGGCTACCCTAAGAGAGTCATAGTTGTTGCAGCTAGATGCTCCCGTTCCTTTGAATCTTTCCTCTCTTTAATTCGTACTGCGGAATGTCGAATCAGAAGCGAAATGCTGCAACTTGTCCAACTAAACGTTGTCTGAGTTACTCCAACGACGATATCGACGAGTTTTCAAATAAATTTCGCGGAGTGGCGAGTCATTTGGCTACCATAAGAGAGTCATAGTTACTGCTGCCTGCTGCTCCCCCTTCCTTTAATCTTTCCTCTCTTTAATTCGTATTGCGTCCAGTCCTACAGAAGCGAAATGGTACAGCATGTCCACCTTAACGTTGTCTGAGTTACTCCAACGACGATATCCTCGAGTTTTCAAATAAATTTCGCAGAGTGACGAGGCATTTGGCTATCTTAAGAGAGTCATAGTTACTCCTGCCGGCTGCTTTAATTTCTTTAGGCCTTTATCATTCTTGCTATGGCCAGTCCTACAGAACCGATATGCCACTGTATGTCCACCTTAACGTCGTCACAGTTACTCCCACTACGAATTTCTCGAGTTAGCAAATGTACTTCGCCGGATGACGAGGCATTTGGCTACCTTAAGAGAGTCATAGTTACTGCAGCCAGATGCTCCCCTTCCTTTGAACCTTTCCTCTCTTTAATTCAAACTGCGGAGTGTCCAAGCAGTAGCGAAAGGCAGCAACATGTCCACCTTAACGTTGTCTGAGTTACTCCAATGACGATATCCACGAGTATTCAATAAATTTCGCAGAGTGACTAGGCATTTGGCTACCTTAAGAGAGTCATAGTTACTGCTGCCCGCTGCCCCCCCTTCTTTGAATCTAACCTCCCTTTAATTCGTATTGCGGCCAGTCCTGCAGAAGGGAAATGGTACTGCATGTCCAAATTAGCGTTGTCTGAGTTACTCCAACGACGACATCCTCGAGTTTTCAAATAAATTTCGCAGAGTGACGAGGCATTTGGCTACCTTATGAGAGTCGTAGTTACCCCTGCCGGCTGCTCCCATTTCTTTAGGCCCTTTTCATTCTTGCTATGGCCAGTCCTACAGTACCGATATGCCACTGTATGTCCACCTTAACGTCGTCACAGTTACTCCCACTACGAGTTTCTCGAGTTAGCAAATGTACTTCGACGGATGACGAGGCATTTGGCTACCATAAGAGAGTCGTAGTTACTGCAGCCAAATGCTCCCCTTCCTATGAATCTTTCCTCTCTTTAATTCGTACTGCTAAATGTCCAAGCAGAAGCGAAATGCTGCAACTTGTCCACCTTAACGTTGACTGAGTTACTTCAACGACGATATCCACGAGTTTTCAAATAAATTTCGTAGAGTGACGTGGCATTTGGCTACCTTAAGAGAGTCATAGTTACTCCTGCTGGCTGCTCCCATTTCTTTAGGCCTTTATCATTCTTGCTATTTCCTACAGAACCGATATGCCACTGTATGTCCACCTTAACGTCGTCACAGTTATTTCCACTACGAGTTTCTCGAGTTAGCAAATGTACTTCGCCGGATGACGAGGCATTTGGCTAGCTTAAGAGAGTCACAGTTACTGCTGCCCGCTGCTCCCCCTACTTTGAATCTTTCCTTTCTTTAATTCGTATTGAGGCCAGTTCTGCAGAAGCGAAATGGTACAGCATGTCCACCTTAACGTTGTCTGAGTTACTCCAACGACGATATCCTCGAACTTTCAAATAAATTTCGCAGAGTGACGAGGCATTTGGCTACCTTAAGAGAGTCATAGTTACTCCTGCCGGCTGCTCCCATTTCTTTAGGCCTTTATCATTCTTGCTATGGCCAGTCCTACAGTACCGATATGCCACTGTATGTCCACCTTAACGTCGTCACAGTTACTCCCACTACGAGTTTCTCGAGTTAGCAAATGTACTTCGACGGATGACGAGGCATTTGGCTACCATAAGAGAGTCATAGTTACTGCAGCCAAATGCTCCCCTTCCTTTGAATCTGTCCTCTCTTTAATTCGTACTGCGGAATGTCCAAGCAGAAGCGAAATGCTGCAACTTGTCCACCTTAACGTTGACTGAGTTACTTCAACGACGATATCCACGAGTTTTCAAATAAATTTCGTAGAGTGACGAGGCATTTGGCCACCTTAAGAGAGTCTTAGTTACTCCTGCTGGCTGCTCCCATTTCTTTAGGCCTTTATCATTCTTGCTATGGCCTACAGAACCGATATGCCACTGTATGTCCACCTTAACGTCGTCACAGTTATTTCCACTACGAGTTTCTCGAGTTAGCAAATGTACTTCGCCGGATGACGAGGCATTTGGCTACCTTAAGAGAGTCATAGTTACTGCTGCCAGATGCTGCGCTTCCTTTCAATCATTCCTCTCTTTAATTTTTACTGCGGAATGGCCAATCAGAAGCGAAATGCTGCAACTTGTCCATCTTAACGTCTTCTGAGTTACTCCAACGACGATATCCACGAGTTTTCAAATAAATTTCGCAGTGTGACAAGGCATTTGGCTACCTTAAGAGAGTCATAGTTACTGCTGCCTGCTGCTCCCCATTCTTTGAATCTTTCCTTTCTTTTATTCGTATTGCGGCCAGTCCTGCAGAAGCGAAATGGTACAGCATGTCCAAATTAACGTTGTCTGAGTTACTCCAACGACGACATCCTCGAGTTTTCAAATAAATTTCGCAGAGTGACGAGGCATTTGGCTACCTTATGAGAGTCATAGTTACCCCTGCCGGCTGCTCCCATTTCTTTAGGCCCTTTTCATTCTTGCTATGGCCAGTCCTACAGTACCGATATGCCCCTGTATGTCCATCTTTACGTCGTCACAGTTACTCCCACTACGAGTTTCTCGTGTTAGCAAATGTACTTCGCCAGATGACGAGGCATTTGGCTACCTTAAGAGAGTCATAGTTACTGCAGCCAGATGCTCCCCTTCCTTTGAATCTTTCCTCTCTTTAATTCAAACTGCGGAATGTCCGAGCAGAAGCGAAATGCTGCAACTTGTCCACCTTAAAGTTGTCTGAGTTACTTCAACGACGATATCGACGAGTTTTTAAATAAATTTCGCAGAGTGACGAGGAATTTGGCCACCTTAAGAGAGTCTTGGTTACAGCTGCCCGCTGCTCCCCCTTCCTTGGATCTTTCCCTTCTTTAATACGTATTGCAGCCCGTCGTGCAGAAGCGAAATGGTACAGCATGTCCACCTTAACGTTGTCTGAGTTACTCCAACGACGATATGCTCGAGATTTTCAAATAAATTTCGCAGAGTGACGAGGCATTTGTCTGCCTTAAGGGAGTCATAGTTACTCCTGCCGGCTGCTCCCATTTCTTTAGGCCTTTATCATTCTTGCTATGGCCAGTCCTACTGAACCGATATGCCACGGTATGTCCACCTTAACGTCGTCACAGTTATTTCCACTACGAGTTTCTCGAGTTAGCAAATGTACTTCGCCGGATGACGAGGCATTTGGCTAGCTTAAGAGAGTCATAGTTACAGCAGCCAGATGCTCCCCTTCCTTTGAATCTTTATTCTCTTTAATTCGTACTGCGGAATATCCAATCAGAAGCGAAATGATGCAACTTGTCCACCTTAACGTTGTCTGAGTTACTCCAACGACGATATCGACGATTTTTCAAGTAAATTTCGTAGAGTGACGAGGCATTTGGCTACCTTAAGAGAGTCATAGCTACTGCTGCCCGCTGCTCCCCCTTCTTTGAATCTTTCCTCTCCTTAGTTCGTATTGCGGGTAGTCCTGCAGAAGCGAAATGGTACAGCATGTCCACCTTAACGTTGGCTGAGTTACTCCAACGACGATATCCTCGAGTTTTCAAATAAATTTCGCAGAGTGACGAGGCATTTGGCTACCTTATGAGAGTCATAGTTACCCCTGCCGGCAGCTCCCATTTCTTTATTCCCTTTTCATTCTTGCTATGGCCAGTCCTACAGTACCGATATGCCACTGTATGTCCACCTTAACGTCGTCACAGTTACTCCCACTATGAGTTTCTCGAATTAGCAAATGTACTTCGACGGATGACGAGGCATTTGGCTACCATAAGAGAGTCATAGTTACAGCAGCCAAATGCTCCCCTTCCTTTGAATCTTTCCTCTCTTTAATTCGTACTGCGGAATGTCCAAGCAGAAGCGAAATGCTGCAACTTGTCCACCTTAACGTTGTCTGAGTTACTTCAACGACGATATCCACGAGTTTTCAAATAAATTTCGTAGAGTGACGAGGCATTTGGCTACCTTAAGAGAGTCATAGTTACTGCTGCCCGCTGCTCCCCCTTCTTTGAATCTTTCCTCTCTTTAGTTCGTATTGCGGCCAGTCCTGCAGAAGCGAAATGGTACAGCATGTCCACCTTAACGTTGGCTGAGTTACTCCAACGACGATATCCTCGAACTTTCAAATAAATTTCGCAGAGTGACGAGGCATTTGGCTACCTTAAGAGAGTCATGGTTACTCCTGCCGGCTGCTCCCATTTCTTTAGGCCTTTATCATACTTGCTATGGCTAGTCCTACAAAACCGATATGCCACTGTATGTCCACCTTAACGTCGTCACAGTTATTCGCACTACGAGTTTCTCGAGTTAGCAAATGTACTTCTCCGGATGACGAGGCATTTGGCTACCTTAAGAGAGTCATAGTTACTGCAGCCAGACGCTGCCCTTCCTTTGAATCTTTCCTCTCTTTAATTCGTACTGCGGAATGTCCAAACAGAAGCGAAATGCAGCAACTTGTCCACCTTAATGTTGTCTGAGTTACTCCAACGACGATATCGACGAGTTTTCACATAAATGTCGCAGAGTGAAAAGGCATTGGGCTACCTTAAGAGAGTCATGGTTACAGCTGCCCGCTGCTCCCCCTTCTTTGGATCTTTCCCTTCTTTAAATACGTATTGCAGCCAGTCCTGCAGAAGCGAAATGGTACAGCATGTCCACCTTAACGTTGTCTGAGTTACTCCATTGACGATATCCTCGAGATTTTCAAATAAATTTCGCAGAGTGACGAGGCATTTGTCTGCCTTAAGGGAGTCATAGTTACTCCTGCCAGCTGCTCCCATTTCTTTAGGCCTTTATCATTCTTGCTATGGCCTACAGAACCGATATGCCACTGTATGTCCACCTTAACGTCGTCACAGTTATTTCCACTACGAGTTTCTCGAGTTAGTAAATGTGCTTCGCCGGATGACGAGGCACTTGGCTAGCTTAAGAGAGTCATAGTTACAGCAGCCAGATGCTCCCCTTCCTTTGAATCTTTCCTCTCTTTATTTCGTACTGCGGAATGTCCAATCAGAAGCGAAATGATGCAACTTGTCCACCTTAACGTTGTCTGAGTTACTCCAACGACGATATCGACGATTTTTCAAATAAATTTCGTAGAGTGACGAGACATTTGGCTACCTTAAGAGACTCATAGTTACTGCTGCCCGCTGCTCCCCCTACTTTGAATCTTTCCTTTCTTTAATTCGTATTGAGGCCAGTTCTGCAGAAGCGAAATGGTACAGCATGTCCACCTTAACGTTGTCTGAGTTACTCCATTGACGATATCCTCGAGATTTTCAAATAAATTTCGCAGAGTGACGAGGCATTTGGCTACCTTATGAGACTCATAGTTACCCCTGCCGGCAGCTCCCATTTCTTTATTCCCTTTTCATTCTTGCTATGGCCAGTCCTACAGTACCGTTATGCCACTGTATGTCCACCTTAACGTCGTCACAGTTACGCCCACTACGAGTTTCTCGAGTTAGCAAATGTACTTCGCCGGATGACGAGGCATTTGGCTAGCTTAAGAGAGTCATAGTTACAGCAGCCAGATGCTCCCCTTCCTTTGAATCTTTCCTCTCTTTAATTCGTACTGCGGAATATCCAATCAGAAGCGAAATGATGCAACTTGTCCACCTTAACGTTGTCTGAGTTACTCCAACGACGATATCGACGATTTTTCAAATAAATTTCGTAGAGTGACGAGGCATTTGGCTACCTTAAGAGAGTCATAGTTACTGCTGCCCGCTGCTCCCCCTTCTTTGAATCTTTCCTCTCTTTAGTTCGTATTGCGGCCAGTCCTGCAGAAGCGAAATGGTACAGCATGTCCACCTTAACGTTGGCTGAGTTACTCCAACGACGATATCCTCGAGTTTTCAAATAAATTTCGCAGAGTGACGAGGCATTTGGCTACCTTATGAGAGTCATAGTTACCCCTGCCGGCAGCTCCCATTTCTTTATTCCCTTTTCATTCTTGCTATGGCCAGTCCTACAGTACCGATATGCCACTGTATGTCCACCTTAACGTCGTCACAGTTACTCCCACTACGAGTTTCTCGAGTTAGCAAATGTACTTCGACGGATGACGAGGCATTTGGCTACCATAAGAGAGTCATAGTTACAGCAGCCAAATGCTCCCCTTCCTTTGAATCTTTCCTCTCTTTAATTCGTACTGCGGAATGTCCAAGCAGAAGCGAAATGCTGCAACTTGTCCACCTTAACGTTGTCTGAGTTACTTCAACGACGATATCCACGAGTTTTCAAATAAATTTCGTAGAGTGACGAGGCATTTGGCTACCTTAAGAGAGTCATAGTTACTGCTGCCCGCTGCTCCCCCTTCTTTGAATCTTTCCTCTCTTTAGTTCGTATTGCGGCCAGTCCTGCAGAAGCGAAATGGTACAGCATGTCCACCTTAACGTTGGCTGAGTTACTCCAACGACGATATCCTCGAACTTTCAAATAAATTTCGCAGAGTGACGAGGCATTTGGCTACCTTAAGAGAGTCATGGTTACTCCTGCCGGCTGCTCCCATTTCTTTAGGCCTTTATCATTCTTGCTATGGCTAGTCCTACAAAACCGATATGCCACTGTATGTCCACCTTAACGTCGTCACAGTTATTCGCACTACGAGTTTCTCGAGTTAGCAAATGTACTTCTCCGGATGACGAGGCATTTGGCTACCTTAAGAGAG
This sequence comes from Schistocerca americana, assembly GCF_021461395.2. Taxonomy (NCBI): domain Eukaryota; kingdom Metazoa; phylum Arthropoda; class Insecta; order Orthoptera; family Acrididae; genus Schistocerca; species Schistocerca americana. Next base: position 213,713,609 of record NC_060127.1, on the reverse strand, counting down.
TCATAGTTACTGCAGCCAGACGCTGCCCTTCCTTTGAATCTTTCCTCTCTTTAATTCGTACTGCGGAATGTCCAAACAGAAGCGAAATGCAGCAACTTGTCCACCTTAATGTTGTCTGAGTTACTCCAACGACGATAACGACGAGTTTTCACATAAATGTCGCAGAGTGAAAAGGCATTGGGCTACCTTAAGAGAGTCATGGTTACAGCTGCCCGCTGCTCCCCCTTCTTTGGATCTTTCCCTTCTTTAAATACGTATTGCAGCCAGTCCTGCAGAAGCGAAATGGTACAGCATGTCCACCTTAACGTTGTCTGAGTTACTCCATTGACGATATCCTCGAGATTTTCAAGTAAATTTCGCAGAGTGACGAGGCATTTGTCTGCCTTAAGGGAGTCATAGTTACTCCTGCCGGCTGCTCCCATTTCTTTAGGCCTTTATCATTCTTGCTATGGACTACAGAACCGATATGCCACTGTATGTCCACCTTAACGTCGTCACAGTTATTTCCACTACGAGTTTCTCGAGTTAGTAAATGTGCTTCGCCGGATGACGAGGCACTTGGCTAGCTTAAGAGAGTCATAGTTACAGCAGCCAGATGCTCCCCTTCCTTTGAATCTTTCCTCTCTTTATTTCGTACTGCGGAATGTCCAATCAGAAGCGAAATGATGCAACTTGTCCACCTTAACGTTGTCTGAGTTACTCCAACGACGATATCGACGATTTTTCAAATAAATTTCGTAGAGTGACGAGGCATTTGGCTACCTTAAGAGACTCATAGTTACTGCTGCCCGCTGCTCCCCCTACTTTGAATCTTTCCTTTCTTTAATTCGTATTGAGGCCAGTTCTGCAGAAGCGAAATGGTACAGCATGTCCACCTTAACGTTGTCTGAGTTACTCCATTGACGATATCCTCGAGATTTTCAAATAAATTTCGCAGAGTGACGAGGCATTTGGCTACCTTATGAGAGTCATAGTTACCCCTGCCGGCAGCTCCCATTTCTTTATTCCCTTTTCATTCTTGCTATGGCCACTCCTACAGTACCGATATGCCACTGTATGTCCACCTTAACGTCGTCACAGTTACGCCCACTACGAGTTTCTCGAGTTAGCAAATGTACTTCGCCGGATGACGAGGCATTTGGCTAGCTTAAGAGAGTCATAGTTACAGCAGCCAGATGCTCCCCTTCCTTTGAATCTTTCCTCTCTTTAATTCGTACTGCGGAATATCCAATCAGAAGCGAAATGATGCAACTTGTCCACCTTAACGTTGTCTGAGTTACTCCAACGACGATATCGACGATTTTTCAAATAAATTTCGTAGAGTGACGAGGCATTTGGCTACCTTAAGAGAGTCATAGTTACTGCTGCCCGCTGCTCCCCCTTCTTTGAATCTTTCCTCTCTTTAGTTCAGTATTGCGGCCAGTCCTGCAGAAGCGAAATGGTACAGCATGTCCACCTTAACGTTGGCTGAGTTACTCCAACGACGATATATTCGAGTTTTCAAATAAATTTCGCAGAGTGACGAGGCATTTGGCTACCTTATGAGAGTCATAGTTACCCCTGCCGGCAGCTCCCATTTCTTTATTCCCTTTTCATTCTTGCTATGGCCAGTCCTACAGTACCGATATGCCACTGTATGTCCACCTTAACGTCGTCACAGTTACTCTAACTACGAGTTTCTCGAGTTAGCAAATGTACTTCGACGGATGACGAGGCATTTGGCTACCATAAGAGAGTCATAGTTACTGCAGCCAAATGCTCCCCTTCCTTTGAATCTTTCCTCTCTTTAATTCGTACTGCGGAATGTCCAAGCAGAAGCGAAATGCTGCAACTTGTCCACCTTAACGTTGTCTGAGATACTTCAACGACGATATCCACGAGTTTTCAAATAAATTTCGTAGAGTGACGAGGCATTTGGCTACCTTAAGAGAGTCATAGTTACTGCTGCCCGCTGCTCCCCCTTCTTTGAATCTTTCCTCTCTTTAGTTCGTATTGCGGCCAGTCCTGCAGAAGCGAAATGGTACAGCATGTCCACCTTAACGTTGGCTGAGTTACTCCAACGACGATATCCTCGAACTTTCAAATAAATTTCGCAGAGTGACGAGGCATTTGGCTACCTTGAGAGAGTCATGGTTACTCCTGCCGGCTGCTCCCATTTCTTTAGGCCTTTATCATTCTTGCTATGGCTAGTCCTACAAAACCGATATGCCACTGTATGTCCACCTTAACGTCGTGACAGTTATTCGCACTACGAGTTTCTCGAGTTAGCAAATGTACTTCTCCGGATGAGGAGGCATTTGGCTACCTTAAGAGAGTCATAGTTACTGCAGCCAGACGCTGCCCTTCCTTTGAATCTTTCCTCTCTTTAATTCGTACTGCGGAATGTCCAAACAGAAGCGAAATGCAGCAACTTGTCCACCTTAATGTTGTCTGAGTTACTCCAACGACGATATCGACGAGTTTTCACATAAATGTCGCAGAGTGAAAAGGCATTGGGCTACCTTAAGAGAGTCATGGTTACAGCTGCCCGCTGCTCCACCTTCTTAGGATCTTTCCCTTCTTTAATACGTATTGCAGCCAGTCCTGCAGAAGCGAAATGGTACAGCATGTCCACCTTAACGTTGTCTGAGTTACTCCATTGACGATATCCTCGAGATTTTCAATTAAATTTCGCAGAGTGACGAGGCATTTGTCTGCCTTAAGGGAGTCATAGTTACTCCTGCCGGCTGCTCCCATTTCTTTAGGCCTTTATCATTCTTGCTATGGCCTACAGAACCGATATGCCACTGTATGTCCACCTTAACGTCGTCACAGTTATTTCCACTACGAGTTTCTCGAGTTAGTAAATGTACTTCGCCGGATGACGAGGCACTTGGCTAGCTTAAGAGAGTCGTAGTTACAACAGCCAGATGCTCCCCTTCCTTTGAATCTTTCCTCTCTTTAATTCATACTGCGGAATGTCCAATCAGAAGCGAAATGATGCAACTTGTCCACCTTAACGTTGTCTGAGTTACTCCAACAACGATATCGACATTTTTCAAATAAATTTCGTAGAGTGACGAGGCATTTGGCTACCTTAAGAGACTCATAGTTACTGCTGCCCGCTGCTCCCCCTACTTTAAATCTTTCCTTTCTTTAATTCGTATTGAGTCCAGTTCTGCAGAAGCGAAATGGTACAGCATGTCCACCTTAACGTTGTCTGAGTTACTCCATTGACGATATCCTCGAGATTTTCAAATAAATTTCGCAGAGTGACGAGGCATTTGTCTGCCTTAAGGGAGTCTTAGTTAGTCCTGCCGGCTGCTCCCATTTCTTTAGGCCTTTATCATTCTTGCTATGGACAGTCCTACTGAACCGATATGCCACTGTATGTCCACCTTAACGTCGTCACAGTTACTCACACTACGAGTTTCTCGAGTTAGCAAATGTACTTCGACGGATGACGAGGCATTTGGCTACCATAAGAGAGTCATAGTTACAGCAGCCAAATGCTCCCCTTCCTTTGAATCTTTCCTCTCTTTAATTCGTACTGCGGAATGTCCAAGCAGAAGCGAAATGCTGCAACTTGTCCACCTTAACGTTGTCTGAGTTACTTCAACGACGATATCCACGAGTTTTCAAATAAATTTCGTAGGGTGACGAGGCATTTGGCTACCTTAAGAGAGTCATAGTTACTGCTGCCCGCTGCTCCCCCTTCTTTGAATCTTTCCTCTCTTTAGTTCGTATTGCGGCCAGTCCTGCAGAAGCGAAATGGTACAGCATGTCCACCTTAACGTTGGCTGAGTTACTCCAACGACGATATCCTCGAACTTTCAAATAAATTTCTTAGAGTGACGAGGCATTTGGCTACCTTAAGAGAGTCATGGTTACTCCTGCCGGCTGCTCCCATTTCTTTAGGCCTTTATCATTCTTGCTATGGCTAGTCCTACAAAACCGATATGCCACTGTATGTCCACCTTAACGTCGTCACAGTTATTCGCACTACGAGTTTCTCGAGTTAGCAAATGTACTTCTCCGGATGACGAGGCATTTGGCTACCTTAAGAGAGTCATAGTTACTGCAGCCAGACGCTGCCCTTCCTTTGAATCTTTCCTCTCTTTAATTCGTACTGCGGAATGTCCAAACAGAAGCGAAATGCAGCAACTTGTCCACCTTAATGTTGTCTGAGTTACTCCAACGACGATATCGACGAGTTTTCACATAAATGTCGCAGAGTGAAAAGGCATTGGGCTACCTTAAGAGAGTCATGGTTACAGCTGCCCGCTGCTCCCCCTTCTTTGGATCTTTCCCTTCTTTAATACGTATTGCAGCCAGTCCTGCAGAAGCGAAATGGTACAGCATGTCCACCTTAACGTTGTCTGAGTTACTCCATTGACGATATCCTCGAGATTTTCAAATAAATTTCGCAGAGTGACGAGGCATTTGTCTGCCTTAAGGGAGTCATAGTTACTCCTGCCGGCTGCTCCCATTTCTTTAGGCCTTTATCATTCTTGCTATGGCCTCCAGAACCGATATGCCACTGTATGTCCACCTTAACGTCGTCACAGTTATTTCCACTACGAGTTTCTCGAGTTAGTAAATGTGCTTCGCCGGATGACGAGGCACTTGGCTAGCTTAAGAGAGTCATAGTTACAGCAGCCAGATGCTCCCCTTCCTTTGAATCTTTCCTCTCTTTATTTCGTGCTGCGGAATGTCCAATCAGAAGCTAAATGATGCAACTTGTCCACCTTAACGTTGTCTGAGTTACTCCAACGACGATATCGACGATTTTTCAAATAAATTTCGTAGAGTGACGAGGCATTTGGCTACCTTAAGAGACTCATAGTTACTGCTGCCCGCTGCTGCCCCTACTTTGAATCTTTCCTTTCTTTAATTCGTATTGAGGCCAGTTCTGCAGAAGCGAAATGGTACAGCATGTCCACCTTAACGTTGTCTGAGTTACTCCATTGACGATATCCTCGAGATTTTCAAATAAATTTCGCAGAGTGACGAGGCATTTGTCTGCCTTAAGGTAGTCTTAGTTAGTCCTGCCGGCTGCTCCCATTTCTTTAGGCCTTTATCATTCTTGCTATGGACAGTCCTACTGAACCGATATGCCACTGTATGTCCACCTTAACGTCGTCACAGTTACTCCCACTACGAGTTTCTCGAGTTAGCAAATGTACTTCGACGGATGACGAGGCATTTGGCTACCATAAGAGAGTCATAGTTACTGCAGCCAAATGCTCCCCTTCCTTTGATTCTTTCCTCTCTTTAATTCGTACTGCGGAATGTCCAAGCAGAAGCGAAATGCTGCAACTTGTCCACCTTAACGTTGTCTGAGTTACTTCAACGACGATATCCACGAGTTTTCAAATAAATTTCGCAGAGTGACGAGGCATTTGTCTGCCTTAAGGGAGTCATAGTTACTCCTGCCGGCTGCTCCCATTTCTTTAGGCCTTTATCATTCTTGCTATGGCCTCCAGAACCGATATGCCACTGTATGTCCACCTTAACGTCGTCACAGTTATTTCCACTACGAGTTTCTCGAGTTAGCAAATGTACTTCACCGGATGACAAGGCATTTGGCTAGATCAAGAGAGTCATAGTTACAGCAGGCAGATGCTCCCCCTTCCTATGAATCTTTCCTCTCTTTAATTCGTACTGCGGAATGTCCAATCAGAAGCGAAATGATGCAACTAGTCCACCTTAACGTTGTCTGAGTTACTCCAACGACGATATTGACGATTTTTCAAATAAATTTCGTAGAGTGACGAGGCATTTGGCTACCTTAAGAGACTCATAGTTACTGCTCCCGCTGCTCCCCCTACTTTGAATCTTTCCTTTCTTTAATTCCTATTGAGGCCAGTTCTGCAGAAGCGAAATGGTACAGTATGTCCACCTTAACGTTGTCTGATTTACTCCAACGACGATATCCTCGAACTTTCAAATAAATTTCGCAGAGTGACGAGGCATTTGGCTACCTTAAGAGAGTCATAGTTACTTCTGCCGGCTGCTCCCATTTCTTTAGGCCTTTATCATTCTTGCTATGGACAGTCCTACTGAACCGATATACCACTGTATGTCCACCTTAACGTCGTCACAGTTCCTCCCACTACGAGTTTCTCGAGTTAGCAAATGTACTTCGCCAGATGACGAGGCATTTGGCTACCTTAAGAGAGTCATAGTTACTGCAGCCAGATGCTGCCCTTCCTTTGAATCTTTCCTCTCCTTAATTCAAACTGCGGAATGTCCAATCAGAAGCGAAATGCTGCAACTTGTCCACCTTAACGTTGTCTGAGTTACTCCATTGACGATATCCTCGAGATTTTCAAATAAATTTCGCAGAGTGACGAGGCATTTGTCTGCCTTAAGGGAGTCATAGTTACTCCTGCCGGCTGCTCCCATTTCTTTAGGCCTTTATCATTCTTGCTATGGCCTACAGAACCGATATGCCACTGTATGTCCACCTTAACGTCGTCACAGTTATTTCCACTACGAGTTTCTCGAGTTAGTAATTGTACTTCGCCGGATGACGAGGCACTTGGCTACCTTAAGAGAGTCATAGTTACAGCAGCCAGATGCTCCCCTTCCTTTGAATCTTTCCTCTCTTTAATTCGTACTGCGGAATGTCCAATCAGAAGCGAAATGATGCAACTTGTCCACCTTAACGTTGTCTGAGTTACTCCAACGACGATATCGACGATTTTTCAAATAAATTTCGTAGAGTGACGAGGCATTTGGCTACCTTAAGAGACTCATAGTTACTGCTGCCCGCTGCTCCCCCTACTTTGAATCTTTCCTTTCTTTAATTCGTATTGAGGCCAGTTCTGCAGAAGCGAAATGGTACAGCATGTCCACCTTAACGTTGTCTGAGTTACTCCATTGACGATATCCTCGAGCTTTTCAAATAAATTTCGCAGAGTGTCGAGGCATTTGTCTGCCTTAAGGGAGTCTTAGTTAGTCCTGCCGGCTGCTCCCATTTCTTTAGGCCTTTATCATTCTTGCTATGGCCTGTGCTACTGAACCGATATGCCACTGTACGTCCACCGTAACGTCGTCACAGTTATTCCCACTACGTGTTTCTCGATTTAGCAAATGTACTTCGCCAGATGACGAGGTATTTGGCTACCTTAAGAGAGTCATAGTTCCTGCTGCAAGATGCTGCCCTTCCTTTCAATCTTTGCTCTCTTTAATTTTTACTGCGGAATGGCCAATCAGAAGCGAAATGCTGCAACTTGTCCATCTTAACGTTGTCTGAGTTACTCCAACGACGATATCCACGAGTTTTCAAATAAATTTCGCAGAGTGACGAGGCACTTGGCTACCTTAAGAGAGTCATAGTTACTGCTGCCTGCTGCTCCCCCTTCTTTGAATCTTTCCTTTCTTTAATTCGTATTGCGGCCAGTCCTGCGGAAGCGAAATGGTACAGCATGTCCAAATTAACGTTGTCTGAGTTACTCCATCGACGACATCCTCGAGTTTTCAAATAAATTTCGCAGAGTGACGAGGCATTTGGCTACCTTATGAGAGTCATAGTTACTCCTGCCGGCTGCTCCCATTTCTTTAGGCCCTTTTCATTCTTGCTATGGCCAGTCCTACAGAACCGATATGCCACTGTATGTCCACCTTAACGTCGTCACAGTTATTCGCACTACCAGTTTCTCGAGTTAGCAAATGTACTTCTCCGGATGACGAGGCATTTGGCTACCTTAAGAGAGTCATAGTAACTGCAGCCAGACGCTGCCCTTCCTTTGAATCTTTCCTCTCTTTAATTCGTACTGCGGAATGTCCAAACTGAAGCGAAATGCAGCAACTTGTCCACCTTAATGTTGGCTGAGTTACTCCAACGACGATATCGACGAGTTTTCACATAAATGTCGCAGAGTGAAAAGGCATTTGGCTACCTTAAGAGAGTCATGGTTACAGCTGCCCGCTGCTCCCCCCTCTTTGGATCTTTCCCTTCTTTAATACGTATTGCGGTTAGTCCTGCAGAAGCGAAATGGTACAGCATGTCCACCTTAACGTTGTCTGAGTTACTCCAACGACGATATCCTCGAGCTTTTCAAATAAATTTCGCAGAGTGACGAGGCATTTGTCTGCCTTAAGGGAGTCATTGTTACTCCTGCCGGCTGCTCCCATTTCTTTAGGCCTTTATCATTCTTGCTATGGCCAGTCCTACAGAACCGATATGCCACTGTATGTCCACCTTAACGTCGTCACAGTTATTTCCACTACGAGTTTCTCGAGTTAGCAAATGTACTTCACCGGATGACAAGGCATTTGGCTAGAACAAGAGAGTCATAGTTACAGCAGGCAGATGCTCCCCCTTCCTATGAATCTTTCCTCTCTTTAATTCGTACTGCGGAATGTCCAATCAGAAGCGAAATGATGCAACTAGTCCACCTTAACGTTGTCTGAGTTACTCCAACGACGATATTGACGATTTTTCAAATAAATTTCGTAGAGTGACGAGGCATTTGGCTACCTTAAGAGACTCATAGTTACTGCTGCCCGCTGCTCCCCCTACTTTGAATCTTTCCTTTCTTTAATTCCTATTGAGGCCAGTTCTGCAGAAGCGAAATGGTACAGTATGTCCACCTTAACGTTGTCTGATTTACTCCAACGACGATATCCTCGAACTTTCAAATAAATTTCGCAGAGTGACGAGGCATTTGGCTACCTTAAGAGAGTCATAGTTACTTCTGCCGGCTGCTCCCATTTCTTTAGGCCTTTATCATTCTTGCTATGGACAGTCCTACTGAACCGATATACCACTGTATGTCCACCTTAACGTCGTCACAGTTCCTCCCACTACGAGTTTCTCGAGTTAGCAAATGTACTTCGCCAGATGACGAGGCATTTGGCTACCTTAAGAGAGTCATAGTTACTGCAGCCAGATGCTGCCCTTCCTTTGAATCTTTCCTCTCCTTAATTCACACTGCGGAATGTCCAATCAGAAGCGAAATGCTGCAACTTGTCCACCTTAACGTTGTCTGAGTTACTCCATTGACGATATCCTCGAGATTTTCAAATAAATTTCGCAGAGTGACGAGGCATTTGTCTGCCTTAAGGGAGTCATAGTTACTCCTGCCGGCTGCTCCCATTTCTTTAGGCCTTTATCATTCTTGCTATGGCCTACAGAACCGATATGCCACTGTATGTCCACCTTAACGTCGTCACAGTTATTTCCACTACGAGTTTCTCGAGTTAGTAAATGTACTTCGCCGGATGATGAGGCACTTGGCTAGCTTAAGAGAGTCATAGTTACAGCAGCCAGATGCTCCCCTTCCTTTGAATCTTTCCTCTCTTTAATTCGTACTGCGGAATGTCCAATCAGAAGCGAAATGATGCAACTTGTCCACCTTAACGTTGTCTAAGTTACTCCAACGACGATATCGACGATTTTTCAAATAAATTTCGTAGAGTGACGAGGCATTTGGCTACCTTAAGAGACTCATAGTTACTGCTGCCCGCTGCTCCCCCTACTTTGAATCTTTCCTTTCTTTAATTCGTATTGAGGCCAGTTCTGCAGAAGCGAAATGGTACAGCATGTCCACCTTAACGTTGTCTGAGTTACTCCATTGACGATATCCTCGAGCTTTTCAAATAAATTTCGCAGAGTGTCGAGGCATTTGTCTGCCTTAAGGGAGTCTTAGTTAGTCCTGCCGGCTGCTCCCATTTCTTTAGGCCTTTATCATTCTTGCTATGGCCTGTGCTACTGAACCGATATGCCACTGTACGTCCACCGTAACGTCGTCACAGTTATTCCCACTACGTGTTTCTCGATTTAGCAAATGTACTTCGCCAGATGACGAGGTATTTGGCTACCTTAAGAGAGTCATAGTTCCTGCTGCAAGATGCTGCCCTTCCTTTCAATCTTTGCTCTCTTTAATTTTTACTGCGGAATGGCCAATCAGAAGCGAAATGCTGCAACTTGTCCATCTTAACGCTGTCTGAGTTACTCCAACGACGATATCCACGAGTTTTCAAATAAATTTCGCAGAGTGACGAGGCACTTGGCTACCTTAAGAGAGTCATAGTTACTGCTGCCTGCTGCTCCCCCTTCTTTGAATCTTTCCTTTCTTTAATTCGTATTGCGGCCAGTCCTGCGGAAGCGAAATGGTACAGCATGTCCAAATTAACGTTGTCTGAGTTACTCCATCGACGACATCCTCGAGTTTTCAAATAAATTTCGCAGAGTGACGAGGCATTTGGCTACCTTATGAGAGTCATAGTTACTCCTGCCGGCTGCTCCCATTTCTTTAGGCCCTTTTCATTCTTGCTATGGCCAGTCCTACAGAACCGATATGCCACTGTATGTCCACCATAACGTCGTCACAGTTACTCCCACTATGAGTTTCTCGAGTTGGCAAATGTACTTCGACGGATGACGAAGCATTTGGCTACCATAAGAGAGTCATAGTTACTGCAGCCAAATGCTCCCCTTCCTTTGAATCTTTCCTCTCTTTAATTCGTACTGCGGAATGTCCAAACTGAAGCGAAATGCAGCAACTTGTCCACCTTAATGTTGTCTGAGTTACTCCAACGACGATATCGACGAGTTTTCACATAAATGTCGCAGAGTGAAAAGGCATTTGGCTACCTTAAGAGAGTCATGGTTACAGCTGCCCGCTGCTCCCCCTTCTTTGGATCTTTCCTTTCTTTAATACGTATTGCGGTTAGTCCTGCAGAAGCGAAATGGTACAGCATGTCCACCTTAACGTTGTTTGAGTTACTGCAACGACGATATCCTCGAGCTTTTCAAATAAATTTCGCAGAGTGACGACGCATTTGTCTGCCTTAAGGGAGTCATTGTTACTCCTGCCGGCTGCTCCCATTTCTTTAGGCCTTTATCATTCTTGCTATGGCCAGTCCTACAGAACCGATATGCCACTGTATGTCCACCTTAACGTCGTCACAGTTATTTCCACTACGAGTTTCTCGAGTTAGCAAATGTACTTCGCCGGATGTCAAGGCATTTGGCTAGATTAAGAGAGTGATAGTTACAGCAGGCAGATGCTCTCCTTCCTATGAATCTTTCCTCTCTTTAATTCGTACTGCGGAATGTCCAATCAGAAGCGAAATGATGCAACTTGTCCACCTTAACGTCGTCTGAGTTACTCCAACGACGATATCCACGAGTTTTCAAATAAATTTCGGAGAGAGACGAGGCATTTGACTACCTTAAGAGAGTCATAGTTACTGCGGCCTGCTGCTCCTTTAAATCTTTCCTCTCTTTCTTTCGTATTGCGGGCGGTCCTGCAGAAGCGAAATGGTACAGCATGTCCACCTTAACGTTGTCTGAGTTACTGCAACGACGATATCCTCGAGTTTTCAAATAAATTTCGCAGAGTGACGAGCCATTTGGCTCTCTTAAGAGAGTCTTAATTAGTCCTGCCGGCTGCTCCCATTTCTTTAGGCCATTATCATTCTTGCTATGGCCAGTGCTACTGAAACGATATGCCACTGTACGTCCACCTTAACGTCGTCACAGTTATTCCCACTACGAGTTTCTCGATTTAGCAAATGTACTTCGCCAGATGACGAGGTATTTGGCTACCTTAAGAGAGTCATAGTTACTGCTGCAAGATGCTGCCCTTCCTTTCAATCTTTCCTTTCTTTAATTTTTACTGCGGAATGGCCAATCAGAAGCGAAATGCTGCAACTTGTCCATCTTAACGTTGTCTGAGTTACTCCAACGACGATATCCACGAGTTTTCAAATAAATTTCGCAGAGTGACGAGGCATTTGGCTACCTTAAGAGAGTCATAGTTACTGCTGCCTGCTGCTCCCCCTTCTTTGAATCTTTCCTTTCTTTAATTCGTATTGCGGCCAGTCCTGCAGAAGCGAAATGGTACAGCATGTCCAAATTAACGTTGTCTGAGTTACTCCAACGACGGCATCCTCGAGTTTTCAAATAAATTTCGCAGAGTGACGAGGCATTTGGCTACCTTATGAGAGTCATAGTTACTCCTGCCGGCTGCTCCCATTTCTTTAGGCCCTTTTCATTCTTGCTATGGCCAGTCCTACAGTACCGATATGCCACTGTATGTCCACCTTAACGTCGTCACAGTTACTCCCACTACGAGTTTCTCGAGTTAGCAAATATACTTCGACGGATGACGAGGCATTTGGCTACCATAAGAGAGTCATAGTTACTGCAGCCAAATGCTCCCCTTCCTTTGAATCTTTCCTCTCTTTAATTCGTACTGCGGAATGTCCAAGCAGAAGCGAAATGCTGCAACTTGTCCACCTTAACGTTGTCTGAGTTACTTCAAGGACGATATCCACGAGTTTTCAAATAAATTTCGTAGAGTGACGAGGCATTTGGCTACCTTAAGAGAGTCATAGTTACTGCTGCCCGCTGCTCCCCCTTCTTTGAATCTTTCCTCTCTTTACTTCGTATTGCGGCCAGTCCTGCAGAAGCGAAATGGCACAGCATGTCCACCTTAACGTTGGCTGAGTTACTCCAACGACGATATCCTCGAACTTTCAAATAAATTTCGCAGAGTGACGAGGCATTTGGCTACCTTAAGAGAGTCATGGTTACTCCTGCCAGCTGCTCCCATTTCTTTAGGCCTTTATCATTCTTGCTATGGCCAGTCCTACTTAACCGATATGCCACTGTATGTCCACCTTAACGTCGCCACAGTTCCTCCCACTACGAGTTTCTCGAGTTAGCAAATGTACTACGCCGGATGACGAGGCATTTGGCTACCTTAAGAGAGTCATAGTTACTGCAGACAGATGCTCCCCTTCCTTCGAATCTTTCCTCTCTTTAATTTAAACTGCGGAATGTCCATGCAGAAGCGAAATGCTGCAACTTGTCCACCTTAAAGTTGTCTGAGTTACTTCAACGACGATATCGACGAGTTTTTAAATAATTTTCGCAGAGTGACGAGGCATTTGGCTACCTTAAGAGAGTCATAGTTACTGCTGCCCGCTGCTCCCCCTTCTTTGAATCTTTCCTCTCTTTAATTCGTATGCGGCCAGTCCTGCAGATGCGAAATGGTACAGCATGTCCACCTTACCGTTGTCTGAGTTACTCCAACGACGATATCCTCGAGTTTTTAAATAATTTTCGCAGAGTGACGAGGCATTTGACTACCTTAAGAGAGTCATAGTTACTCCTGCTGGCTGCTCCCATTTCTTTAGGCCATTATCATTCATGCTATGGCTAGTCCTACAAAACCTATGTGCCACTGTATGTCCACCTTAACGTCGTCACAGTAATTCGCACTACGAGTTTCTCGAGTTAGCAAATGTACTTCTCCGGATGACGAGGCATTTGGCTACCTTAAGATAGTCATAGTTACTGCAGCCAGACGCTGCCCTTCCTTTGAATCTTTCCTCTCTTTAATTCGTACTGCGGAATGTCCAAACAGAAGCGAAATGCAACAACTTGTCCACCTTAATGTTGTCTGAGTTACTCCAACGACGATATCGACGAGTTTTCACATAAATGTCGCAGAATGAAAAGGCATTTGGCTGCCTTAAGAGAGTCATGGTTACAGCTGCCCGCTGTTCCCCCTTCTTTGGATCTTTCCCTTCTTTAATACGTATTGCGGCCAGTCCTGCAGAAGCGAAATGGTACAGCATGTCCACCTAAACGTTGTCTGAGTTACTCCAACGACGATATCCTCGAGCTTATCAAATAAATTTCGCAGAGTGGCGACGCATTTGTCGGCCTTAAGGGAGTCATAGTTACTCCTGCCGGCTGCTCCCATTTCTTTAGGCCTTTATCATTCTTGCTATGGACAGTCCTACTGAACCGATATGCCACTGTATGTCCACCTTAACGTCGTCACAGTTCCTCCCACTACGAGTTTCTCGAGTTAGCAAATGTACTTCGCCGGATGACGAGGCATTTGGCTACCTTAAGAGAGTCACAGTTACTGCAGCCAGAAGCTGCCCTTCCTTTGAATCTTTCCTCTCTTTAATTCAAACTGCGGAATGTCCAATCAGAAGCGAAATGCTGCAACTTGTCCAAATTAACGTTGTCTGAGTTACTCCAACGATGATATCCACGAGTTTTCAAATAAATTTCGCAGAGTTACTAGGCATTTGGCTACCTTAAGAGAGTCATAGTTACTGTTGCCTGCTGCTAATCCTTCTTTGAATCTTTCCTCTCTTTATTTCGTATTGCGGCCGGTCCTGCAGAAGCGAAATGGTACAGCATGTCCACCTTAACGTTGTCTGAGTTACTCCAACGACGATATCCTCGAGTTTTCAAATAAATTTCGCAGAGTGACGAGCCATTTGGCTACCTTAAGAGAGTCATAGTTAGTCCTGCCGGCTGCTCCCATTTCTTTAGGCCTTTATCATTCTTGCTATGGCCAGTCCTACTGAACCGATATGCCACTGTATGTCAACCTTAATGTCGTCACAGTTCCTCCCACTACGAGTTTCTCGAGTTAGCAAATGTACTTCGCCGGATGACGAGGCATTTGGCTACCTTAAGAGAGTCATAGTTATTGCAGCCAGATGCTCCCCTTCCTTTGAATCTTTCCTCTCTTTAATTCAAACTGCGGAATGTCCAAGCAGAAGCGAAATGCTGCAACTTGTACACCTTAAAGTTGTCTGAGTTACTTCAACGACGATATCGACTAGTTTTTAAGTAAATTTCGCAGAGTGACGAGGCATTTGGCTACCTTAAGAGAGTCATAGTTACTGCTGTCCACTGCTCCCCCTTCTTTGAATCTTTCCTCTCTTTAATTCGTATTGCGGCAAGTCCTGCAGAAGCGAAATGGTCCAGCATGTCCACCTTAACGTTGTCTGAGTTACTCCAACGACGATATCCTCGAGTTTTTAAATAATTTTCGCAGAGTGACGAGGCATTTGGCTACCTTAAGAGAGTCATAGTAACTCCTGCTGGCTGCTCCCATTTCTTTAGGCCTTTATCATTCATGCTATGGCTAGTCCTACAAAACCGACGTGCCACTGTATGTCCACCTTAACGTCGTCACAGTTATTCGCACTACGAATTTCTCGAGTAAGCAAATGTACTTCTCCGGATGACGAGGGATTTGGCTACCTTAAGAGAGTCATAGTTACTGCAGCCAGACGCTGCCCTTCCTTTAAATCTTTCCTCTCTTTAATTCGTACTGCGGAATGTCCAAACAGAAGCGAAATGCAGCAACTTGTCCACCTTAATGTTGTCTGAGTTACTAAAACGACGATATCGACGAGTTTTCACATAAATGTCGCAGAGTGAAAAGGCATTTGGCTACCTTAAGAGAGTCATGGTTAGAGCTGCCCGCTGCTCCCCCTTCTTTGGATCTTTCCCTTCTTTAATACGTATTGCGGCCAGTCCTGCAGAAGCGAAATGGTACAGCATGTCCACCTTAACGTTGTCTGAGTTACTCCAACGACGATATCCTCGAGCTTTTCAAATAAATTTCGCAGAGTGACGAGAGATTTGTCTGCCTTAAGGGAGTCATAGTTACTCCTGCCGGCTGGTCCCATTTCTTTAGGCCTTTATCATTCTTGCTATGGCCAGTCCTACAGAACCGATATGCCACTGTATGTCCACCTTAACGTCGTCACAGTTCCTCCCACTACGAGTTTCTCGAGTTAGCAAATGTACTTCGCCGGATGACGAGGCATTTGGCTACCTTAAGAGAGTCACAGTTACTGCAGCCAGATGCTGCCCTTCCTTTGAATATTTCCTCTCTTTAAATCGAACTGCGGAATGTCCAATCAGAAGCGAAATGCTGCAACTTGTCCACCTTAACGTTGTCTGAGTTACTCCAACGACGATATCCACGAGTTTTCAAATAAATTTCGCAGAGTGACTAGGCATTTGGCTACCTTAAGAGAGTCATAGTTACTGCTGCCTGCTGCTCCTCCTTCTTAAATCTTTCCTCTCCTTATTTCGTATTGCGGCCGGTCCTGCAGAAGCGAAATGGTACAGCATGTCCACCTTAACGTTGTCTGAGTTACTGCAACGACGATATCCTCGAGTTTTCAAATAAATTTCGCAGAGTGACGAGCCATTTGGCTACCTTAAGAGAGTCATAGTTAGTCCTGCCGGCTGCTCCCATTTCTTTAGGCCTCTATCATTCTTGCTATGGCCAGTCCTACAGAACCGATATGCCACTGTATGTCCACCTTAACGTCGTCACAGTTATTCCCACTACGAGTTTGTCGAGTTAGCAAATGTATCTCGCCGGATGACGGGCATTTGGCTACCTTAAGAGAGTCATAGTTACTGCAGCCAGATGCTCCCCTTCCTTTGAATCTTTCCTCTCTTTAATTCAAACTGCGGAATGTCCAAGCAGAAGCGAAATGCTGCAACTTGTCCACCTTAAAGTTGTCTGAGTTACTTCAACGACGATATCGACGAGTTTTATAAACAAATTTCGCAGAGTGGCGAGGCATTTGGCTACCTTAAGAGAGTCATAGTTACTCCTGCCGGCTGCTCCCATTTCTTTAGGCCTTTATCATTCTTGCTATGGACGGTCCTACTTAACCGATATGCCACTGTATGTCCACCTTAACGTCGCCACAGTTCCTCCCACTACGAGTTTCTCGAGTTAGCAAATGTACTACGCCGGATGACGAGGCATTTGGCTACCTTAAGAGAGTCATAGTTACTGCAGCCAGATGCTCCCCTTCCTTCGAATCTTTCCTCTCTTTAATTCAAACTGCGGAATGTCCATGCAGAAGCGAAATGCTGCAACTTGTCCACCTTAAAGTTGTCTGAGTTACTTCAACGACGATATCGACGAGTTTTTAAATAAATTTCGCAGAGTGACGAGGCATTTGGCTACCTTAAGAGAGTCATAGTTACTGCTGCCCGCTGCTCCCCCTTCTTTGAATCTTTCCTCTCTTTAATTCGTATTGCGGCCAGTCCTGCAGATGCGAAATGGTACAGAATGTCCACCTTACCGTTGTCTGAGTTACTCCAACGACGATATCCTCGAGTTTTTAAATAATTTTCGCAGAGTGACGAGGCATTTGGCTACCTTAATAGAGTCATAGTTACTCCTGCTGGGTGCTCCCATTTCTTTAGGCCTTTGTCATTCATGCTATGGCTAGTCCTACAAAACCGATATGCCACTGTATGTCCACCTTAACGTCGTCACAGTTATTCGCACTACGAATTTCTCGAGTAAGCAAATGTACTTCTCCGGATGACGAGGGATTTGGCTACCTTAAGAGAGTCATAGTTACTGCAGCCAGACGCTGCCCTTCCTTTGAATCTTTCCTCTCTTTAATTCGTACTGCGGAATGTCCAAACAGAAGCGAAATGCAGCAACTTGTCCACCTTAGTGTTGTCTGAGTTACTAAAACGACGATATCGACGAGTTTTCACATAAATGTTGCAGAGTGAAAAGGCATTTGGCTACCTTAAGAGAGTCATGGTTACAGCTGCCCGCTGCTCCTCCTTCTTTGGATCTTTCCCTTCTTTAATACGTATTGCGGCCAGTCCTGCAGAAGCGAAATGGTACAGCATGTCCACCTTAACGTTGTCTGAGTTACTCCAACGACGATATCCTCGAGCTTTTCAAATAAATTTCGCAGAGTGACGAGGCATTTTTCTGCCTTAAGGGAGTCATAGTTACTCCTGCCGGCTGCTCCCATTTCTTTAGGCCTTTATCATTCTTGCTATGGCCAGTCCTACAGAACCGATATGCCACTGTATGTATACCTTAACGTCGTCACAGTTATTTCCACTACGAGTTTCTCGAGTTAGCAAATGTACTTCGCCGGATGTCGAGGCATTTGGCTAGCTTTAGAGAGTCATAGTTACTGCAGCCAGATGCTCCCCTTCCTTTGAATCTTTCCTCTCTTTAATTCGTACTGCGGAATGTCCAATCAGAAGCGAAATGATGCAACTTGTCCACCTTAACGTTGTCTGAGTTACTCCAAAGACGATATCGACGATTTTTCAAATAAATTTCGTAGAGTGACGAGGCATTTGGCTACCTTAAGAGAGTCATAGTTACTGCTGCCCGCTGCTCCCCCTACTTTGAATCTTTCCTTTCTTTAATTCGTATTGAGGCCAGTTCTGCAGAAGAGAAATGGTACAGCATGTCCACCTTAACGTTGTCTGAGTTAGCCCAACGACGATATCCTCGAACTTTCAAATAAATTTCGCAGAGTGACGAGGCATTTGGCTACCTTAAGAGAGTCATAGTTACTCCTGCCGGCTGCTCCCATTTCTTTAGGCCTTTATCATTCTTGCTATGGACGGTCCTACTTAACCGATATGCCACTGTATGTCCACCTTAACGTCGCCACAGTTCCTCCCACTACGAGTTTCTCGAGTTAGCAAATGTACTACGCCGGATGACGAGGCATTTGGCTACCTTAAGAGAGTCATAGTTACTGCAGCCAGATGCTCCCCTTCCTTCGAATCTTTCCTCTCTTTAATTCAAACTGCGGAATGTCCATGCAGAAGCGAAATGCTGCAACTTGTCCACCTTAAAGTTGTCTGAGTTACTTCAACGACGATATCGACGAGTTTTTAAATAAATTTCGCAGAGTGACGAGGCATTTGGCTACCTTAAGAGAGTCATAGTTACTGCTGCCCGCTGCTCCCCCTTCTTTGAATCTTTCCTCTCTTTAATTCGTATTGCGGCCAGTCCTGCAGATGCGAAATGGTACAGCATGTCCACCTTACCGTTGTCTGAGTTACTCCAACGACGATATCCTCGAGTTTTTAAATAATTTTCGCAGAGTGACGAGGCATTTGGCTACCTTAAGAGAGTCATAGTTACTCCTGGTGGCTGCTCCCATTTCTTTAGGCCATTATCATTCATGCTATGGCTAGTCCTACAAAACCGATGTGCCACTGTATGTCCACCTTAACGTCGTCACAGTAATTCGCACTACGAGTTTCTCGAGTTAGCAAATGTACTTCGCCGGATGACGAGGCATTTGGCTACCTTAAGAGAGTCACAGTTACTGCAGCCAGAAGCTGCCCTTCCTTTGAATCTTTCCTCTCTTTAATTCAAACTGCGGAATGTCCAATCAGAAGCGAAATGCTGCAACTTGTCCAAATTAACGTTGTCTGAGTTACTCCAACGACGATATCCACGAGTTTTCAAATAAATTTCGCAGAGTTACTAGGCATTTGGCTACCTTAAGAGAGTCATAGTTACTGTTGCCTGCTGCTAATCCTTCTTTGAATCTTTCCTCTCTTTATTTCGTATTGCGGCCGGTCCTGCAGAAGCGAAATGGTACAGCATGTCCACCTTAACGTTGTCTGAGTTACTCCAACGACGATATCCTCGAGTTTTCAAATAAATTTCGCAGAGTGACGAGCCATTTGGCTACCTTAAGAGAGTCATAGTTAGTCCTGCCGGCTGCTCCCATTTCTTTAGGCCTTTATCATTCTTGCTATGGCCAGTCCTACTGAACCGATATGCCACTGTATGTCAACCTTAATGTCGTCACAGTTCCTCCCACTACGAGTTTCTCGAGTTAGCAAATGTACTTCGCCGGATGACGAGGCATTTGGCTACCTTAAGAGAGTCATAGTTATTGCAGCCAGATGCTCCCCTTCCTTTGAATCTTTCCTCTCTTTAATTCAAACTGCGGAATGTCCAAGCAGAAGCGAAATGCTGCAACTTGTACACCTTAAAGTTGTCTGAGTTACTTCAACGACGATATCGACGAGTTTTTAAGTAAATTTCGCAGAGTGACGAGGCATTTGGCTACCTTAAGAGAGTCATAGTTACTGCTGTCCACTGCTCCCCCTTCTTTGAATCTTTCCTCTCTTTAATTCGTATTGCGGCAAGTCCTGCAGAAGCGAAATGGTCCAGCATGTCCACCTTAACGTTGTCTGAGTTACTCCAACGACGATATCCTCGAGTTTTTAAATAATTTTCGCAGAGTGACGAGGCATTTGGCTACCTTAAGAGAGTCATAGTAACTCCTGCTGGCTGCTCCCATTTCTTTAGGCCTTTATCATTCATGCTATGGCTAGTCCTACAAAACCGACGTGCCACTGTATGTCCACCTTAACGTCGTCACAGTTATTCGCACTACGAATTTCTCGAGTAAGCAAATGTACTTCTCCGGATGACGAGGGATTTGGCTACCTTAAGAGAGTCATAGTTACTGCAGCCAGACGCTGCCCTTCCTTTAAATCTTTCCTCTCTTTAATTCGTACTGCGGAATGTCCAAACAGAAGCGAAATGCAGCAACTTGTCCACCTTAATGTTGTCTGAGTTACTAAAACGACGATATCGACGAGTTTTCACATAAATGTCGCAGAGTGAAAAGGCATTTGGCTACCTTAAGAGAGTCATGGTTAGAGCTGCCCGCTGCTCCCCCTTCTTTGGATCTTTCCCTTCTTTAATACGTATTGCGGCCAGTCCTGCAGAAGCGAAATGGTACAGCATGTCCACCTTAACGTTGTCTGAGTTACTCCAACGACGATATCCTCGAGCTTTTCAAATAAATTTCGCAGAGTGACGAGAGATTTGTCTGCCTTAAGGGAGTCATAGTTACTCCTGCCGGCTGGTCCCATTTCTTTAGGCCTTTATCATTCTTGCTATGGCCAGTCCTACAGAACCGATGTGCCACTGTATGTCCACCTTAACGTCGTCACAGTTCCTCCCACTACGAGTTTCTCGAGTTAGCAAATGTACTTCGCCGGATGACGAGGCATTTGGCTACCTTAAGAGAGTCACAGTTACTGCAGCCAGATGCTGCCCTTCCTTTGAATATTTCCTCTCTTTAATTCGAACTGCGGAATGTCCAATCAGAAGCGAAATGCTGCAACTTGTCCACCTTAACGTTGTCTGAGTTACTCCAACGACGATATCCACGAGTTTTCAAATAAATTTCGCAGAGTGACTAGGCATTTGGCTACCTTAAGAGAGTCATAGTTACTGCTGCCTGCTGCTCCTCCTTCTTAAATCTTTCCTCTCCTTATTTCGTATTGCGGCCGGTCCTGCAGAAGCGAAATGGTACAGCATGTCCACCTTAACGTTGTCTGAGTTACTGCAACGACGATATCCTCGAGTTTTCAAATAAATTTCGCAGAGTGACGAGCCATTTGGCTACCTTAAGAGAGTCATAGTTAGTCCTGCCGGCTGCTCCCATTTCTTTAGGCCTCTATCATTCTTGCTATGGCCAGTCCTACAGAACCGATATGCCACTGTATGTCCACCTTAACGTCGTCACAGTTATTCCCACTACGAGTTTCTCGAGTTAGCAAATGTATCTCGCCGGATGACGGGCATTTGGCTACCTTAAGAGAGTCATAGTTACTGCAGCCAGATGCTCCCCTTCCTTTGAATCTTTCCTCTCTTTAATTCAAACTGCGGAATGTCCAAGCAGAAGCGAAATGCTGCAACTTGTCCACCTTAAAGTTGTCTGAGTTACTTCAACGACGATATCGACGAGTTTTTAAATAAATTTCGCAGAGTGGCGAGGCATTTGGCTACCTTAAGAGAGTCATAGTTACTGAAGTCCGCTGCTCCCCCTTCTTTGAATCTTTCCTCTCTTTAATTCGTATTGCGGCTAGTCCTGCAGAAGCGAAATGGTACAGAATGTCCACCTTACCGTTGTCTGAGTTACTCCAACGACGATATCCTCGAGTTTTTAAATAATTTTCGCAGAGTGACGAGGCATTTGGCTACCTTAAGAGAGTCATAGTTACTCCTGCTGGGTGCTCCCATTTCTTTAGGCCTTTGTCATTCATGCTATGGCTAGTCCTACAAAACCGATATGCCACTGTATGTCCACCTTAACGTCGTCACAGTTATTCGCACTACGAATTTCTCGAGTAAGCAAATGTACTTCTCCGGATGACGAGGGATTTGGCTACCTTAAGAGAGTCATAGTTACTGCAGCCAGACGCTGCCCTTCCTTTGAATCATTCCTCTCTTTAATTCGTACTGCGGAATGTCCAAACAGAAGCGAAATGCAGCAACTTGTCCACCTTAGTGTTGTCTGAGTTACTAAAACGACGATATCGACGAGTTTTCAAATAAATTTCGCAGAGTGACGTGGCATTTGGCCACCTTAAGAGAGTCATAGTTACTGCTGCCTGCTGCTCCCCCTTCATTGAATCTTTCCTCTCTTTAATTCTTATTGCGGCCGGTCCTGCAGAAGCGAAATGGTACAGCATGTCCACGTTATCGTAGTCTGACTTACTCCAACGACGATATCCTCGAGTTTTCAAATAAATTTCGCAGAGTGACGAGGCATTTGGCAACCTTAAGAGAGTCATAATTACTCCTACCGGCTGCTCCCATTTCTTTAGGCCTTTATCATTCTTGCTATGGCCAGTCCTACAGAACCGATATGCCACTGTATGTCCACCTTAACGTCGTCACAGTTATTCCCACTACGAGTTTCTCGAGTTAGCAAATGTATCTCGCCGGATGACGGGCATTTGGCTACCTTAAGAGAGTCATAGTTACTGCAGCCAGATGCTCCCCTTCCTTTGAATCTTTCCTCTCTTTAATTCAAACTGCAGAATGTCCAAGCAGAAGCGAAATGCTGCAACTTGTCCACCTTAAAGTTGTCTGAGTTACTTCAACGACGATATCGACGAGTTTTTAAATAAATTTCGCAGAGTGGCGAGGCATTTGGCTACCTTAAGAGAGTCATAGTTACTGAAGTCCGCTGCTCCCCCTTCTTTGAATCTTTCCTCTCTTTAATTCGTATTGCGGCCAGTCCTGCAGAAGCGAAATGGTACAGAATGTCCACCTTACCGTTGTCTGAGTTACTCCAACGACGATATCCTCGAGTTTTTAAATAATTTTCGCAGAGTGACGAGGCATTTGGCTACCTTAAGAGAGTCATAGTTACTCCTGCTGGGTGCTCCCATTTCTTTAGGCCTTTGTCATTCATGCTATGGCTAGTCCTACAAAACCGATATGCCACTGTATGTCCACCTTAACGTCGTCACAGTTATTCGCACTACGAATTTCTCGAGTAAGCACATGTACTTCTCCGGATGACGAGGGATTTGGCTACCTTAAGAGAGTCATAGTTACTGCAGCCAGACGCTGCCCTTCCTTTGAATCTTTCCTCTCTTTAATTCGTACTGCGGAATGTCCAAACAGAAGCGAAATGCAGCAACTTGTCCACCTTAGTGTTGTCTGAGTTACTAAAACGACGATATCGATGAGTTTTCACATAAATGTTGCAGAGTGAAAAGGCATTTGGCTACCTTAAGAGAGTCATGGTTACAGCTGCCCGCTGCTCCTCCTTCTTTGGATCTTTCCCTTCTTTAATACGTATTGCGGCCAGTCCTGCAGAAGCGAAATGGTACAGCATGTCCACCTTAACGTTGTCTGAGTTACTCCAACGACGATATCCTCGAGCTTTTCAAATAAATTTCGCAGAGTGACGAGGCATTTTTCTGCCTTAAGGGAGTCATAGTTACTCCTGCCGGCTGCTCCCATTTCTTTAGGCCTTTATCATTCTTGCTATGGCCAGTCCTACAGAACCGATATGCCACTGTATGTACACCTTAACGTCGTCTCAGTTATTTCCACTACGAGTTTCTCGAGTTAGCAAATGTACTTCGCCGGATGTCGAGGCATTTGGCTAGCTTTAGAGAGTCATAGTTACTGCAGCCAGATGCTCCCCTTCCTTTGAATCTTTCCTCTCTTTAATTCGTACTGCGGAATGTCCAATCAGAAGCGAAATGATGCAACTTGTCCACCTTAACGTTGTCTGAGTTACTCCAACGACGATATCGACGATTTTTCAAATAAATTTCGTAGAGTGACGAGGCATTTGGCTACCTTAAGAGAGTCATAGTTACTGCTGCCCGCTGCTCCCCCTACTTTGAATCTTTCCTTTCTTTAATTCGTATTGAGGCCAGTTCTGCAGAAGAGAAATGGTACAGCATGTCCACCTTAACGTTGTCTGAGTTAGCCCAACGACGATATCCTCGAACTTTCAAATAAATTTCGCAGAGTGACGAGGCATTTGGCTACCTTAAGAGAGTCATAGTTACTCCTGCCGGCTGCTCCCATTTCTTTAGGCCTTTATCATTCTTGCTATGGACAGTCCTATTGAACCGATATGCCACTGTATGTCCACCTTAACGTCGTCACAGTTACTCCCACTACGAGTCCCTCGAGTTAGCAAAAGTACTTCGCCGGATGACGAGGCATTTGGCTACCTTAAGAGAGTCATAGTTACTGCAGCCAGATGCTCCCCTTCCTTTGAATCTTTCCTCTCTTTAATTCGAAATGCGGAATGTCCAAGCAGAAGCGAAATGCTGCAACATGTCCACCTTAACGTTGTCTGAGTTACTAAAACGACGATATCCACGAGTTTTCAAATAAATTTCGCAGAGTGACTAGGCATTTGGCTACCTTAAGAGAGTAATAGTTACTGCTGCCCGCTGCTCCCCCATCTTTGAATCTTTCCTCTCTTTAATTCGTATTGCGGCCAGTCCTGCAGAAGCGAAATGGTACAGCATGTCCACCTTAACGTTGTCTGAGTTACTCCAACGACGATATCCTCGAGTTTTCAAAAAAATTTCGCAGAGTGACGAGGCATTTGGCTACCTTAAGAGAGTCATAGTTAGTCCTGCCGGCTGCTCCCATTTCTTTAGGCCTTTATCATTCATGCTATGGCTAGTCCTACAAAACCGATATGCCACTGTATGTCCACATTAACGTCGTCACAGTTATTCGCACTACGAGTTTCTCGAGTTAGCAAATGTACTTCTCCGGATGACGAGGCATTTGCCTACCTTAAGAGAGTCATAGTTACTGCAGCCAGACGCTGCCCTTCCTTTGAATCTTTCCTCTCTTTAATTCGTACTGCGGACTGTCCAAACAGAAGCGAAATGCAGCAACTTGTCCACCATAACGTTGTCTGAGTTACTCCAACAGCGATATCCACGAGTTTTCAAATAAATTTCGCAGAGTGACGTGGCATTTGGCTACCTTAAGAGAGTCATAGTTACTGCTGCCTGCTGCTCCACCTTCATTGAATCTTTCCTCTCTTTAATTCTTATTGCGGCCGATCCTGCAGAAGCGAAATGGTACAGCATGTCCACGTTATCGTAGTCTGACTTACTCCAACGACGATATCCTCGAGTTTTCAAATAAATTTCGCAGAGTGACGAGGCATTTGGCAACCTTAAGAGAGTCATAATTACTCCTACCGGCTGCTCCCATTTCTTTAGGCCTTTATCTTTCTTGCTATGGCCAGTCCTACAGAACCGATATGCCATTGTATGTCCACGTTAACGTCGTCACAGTTATTCCCACTACGAGTCTCTCGAGTTAGCAACTGTACTTCGCCGGATGACGAAGCATTTGGCTAGCTTAAGAGAGTCATAGTTACTGCAGCCAGATGCTCCCCTTCCTTTGAATTTTTCCTCTCTCTAATTCGTACTGCGGAATGTCCAATCTGAAGCGAAATGATGCAACTTGTCCACCTTAACGTTGTCTGAGTTACTCCAACGACGATGTCGACGAGTTTTCAAATAAATTTCTTAGATTGATGAGGCATTTGGCTACCTTAAAAGAGTCATAGTTACTGCTGCCCGCTGCTCCTCCATCTTTGAATCTTTCCTCTCTTTAATTCGTATTGCGGCCAGTCCTGCAGAAGCGAAATGGTACAGCATGTCCACCTTAACGTTGTCTGAGTTACTCCAACGACGATATCCACGAGTTTTCAAAAAAAATTCGCAGAGTGACGAGGCATTTGGCTACCTTAAGAGTGTCATAGTTACTCCTGCTGGCTGCTCCCATTTCTTTAGGCCTTTATCATTCATGCTATGGCCAGTCCTACAGAACCGATATGCCACTGTATGTCCACCTTAACGTCGTCACAGTTATTCCCACTACGAGTTCCTCGAGTTGGCAAATGTACATCGCCGTATGAGGAGGCATTTGGCTACCTTAAGAGAGTCATAGTTACTGCAGCCAGATGCTCCCCTTCCTTTGAATCTTTCCTCTCTTTAATTCGTACTGCGGAATGTCCAATGAAAAGCGAAATGCTGCAACTTGCCCACCTTAACGTTGTCTGAGTTACTCCAACGACGATATCCACGAGTTTTCAAATAAATTTCGCAGAGTGACGAGGCATTTGGCTACCTTATGGTGGTCATAGTTACTCCTACCGGCTGCTCTCATTTCTTTAGGTCTTTATCATTCTTCTTATGGCCAGTCCTACAGAACCGATATGCCACTGTATGTCCACCTTAACGTCGTCACAGTTACTCCCACTGAAAGGTTCTCGAGTTAGCAAACGTACTTCGACGGATGACGAGGCATTTGGCTACCTTAAGAGAGTCATAGTTACTGCAGCTAGATGCTCCCCTTCCTTTGAATCTTTCCTCTCTTTAATTCATACTGCGGAATGTCCAGTCAGAAACGAAATGCTGCAACTTGTCCACGTTAACGTTGTCTGAGTTACTCCAACGACGATATCGACGATTTTTCCAATAAATTTCGCAGAGTGACGAGGCATTAGGCTACCTTAAGAGAGTCAAAGTTACTGCTGCACGCTGCTCCCCCTTCTTTGAAACTTTCCTCTCTTTAGTTCGTATTGCGGCCAGTCCTGGAGAAGCGAAATGGTACAGCATGATATCCTTAACGTTGTCTGAGTTACTCCAACGACGATACTTTCGAGTTTTCAAATAAATTTCGCAGAGTGTCGAGGCATTTGACTACCTTAAGAGAGTCATAGTTACTCCTGCCGGCTGCTCCCATTTCTTTAGGCCTTTAACATTTTTGCTATGGCCAGTCCTACTGAACCGATATGGAACTGTATGTCCACCTTAACGTCGTCACAGTTATTCCCACTACGAGTTTCTCGAGTTAGCACATGTACTTCGCCGGAAGACGAGGCATTTAGCTACCTTAAGAGAGTCATAGTTACTGCAGCCAGATTCTCCCCTTCCTTTGAATCTTTCCTCTCTTTTATTCGTACTGGGGAATGTCCAATCAGAAGGGAAATGCTGGAGCTTGTCCACCTTAACGTTGTCTGAGTTACTCCAACGACCATATCGACGAGTTTTCAAATAAATTTCGCTCAGTGACGAGGCATTTGGCTACCTTATGATGGTCATAGTTACTCCTACTGGCTGCTCCTATTTCTTTGGGTCTTTATCATTCTTCCTTGTGCCGGTCCTACAGAACCGATATGCAACTGTATGTCCACCTTAACGTCGTCACAGTTACTCCCACTGCCAGTTTCTCGAGTTAGCAAACGTTCTTCGACGGATGGCGAGGCATTTGGCTACCTTAAGAGAGTCATAGTTACTGCAGCCAGATGCTCCCCTTCCTTTGAATCTTTCCTCTCTTTAATTCGTACTTCGGAATGTCCAGTCAGAAACGAAATGCTGCAACTTGTCCACGTTAACGTTGTCTGAGTTACTCCAACGACGATATCGACGATTTTTCAAATAAATTTCGCAGAGTGACGAGGCATTTGACTACCTTAAGAGAGTCATAGTTACTCCTGCCGGCTGCTCCCATTTCTTTAGGCCTTTATCATTCTTGCTATGGCCAGTCCTACTAAACCGATATGCCACTGTATGTCCACCTTAACGTCGTCACAGTTATTCCCACTACGAGTTTCTCGAGTTAGCACATGTACTTCGCCGGAAGACGAGGCATTTGGCTACCTTAAGAGAGTCATAGTTACTGCAGCCAGATTCTCCCCTTCCTTTGAATCTTTCCTCTCTTTTATTCGTACTGCGGAATGTGCAAGCAGAAGCGAAATGCTGCAACATGTCCACCTTAACGTTGTCTGAGTTACTAAAACGACGATATCCACGGGATTTCAAATAAATTTCGCAGAGTGACGATTCATTTGGCTACCTTAAGAGAGTCAAAGTTACTGCTGCCCGCCGCTCCCCCTTCTTTGAATCCTTCCTCTCTTTAATTCGTATTGCGGCCAGTCCTGCAGAAGCGAAATGGTACAGCATGTCCACCTCAACGTTGTCTGAGTAACTCCAACGACGATATCCTCGAGTATTCAAATAAATTTCACAGAGTGACGAGGCATTTGGCTACCATAAGAGAGTCATAGTTACTCCTGCCGGCTGCTCCCATTTCTTTAGGCCTTTACCATTCTTGCTATGGCCAGTCCTACTGAACCGATATGCCACTGTATGTCCACCTTAACGTCGTCACAGTTATTCCCACTACGAGTATTTTGAATTAGCACATGTACTTCGCCAGAAGACGAGGCATTTGGCTACCTTAAGAGAGTCATAGTTACTGCAGCCAGATGCTCCCCTTCCTTTGAATACTTCCTCTCTTTTATTCGTACTGCGGAATGTACAAGCAGAAGCGAAATGCTGCAACATGTCCACCTTAACGTTGTCTGAGTTACTAAAACGACGATATCCACGGGATTTCAAATAAATTTCGCAGAGTGACGAGGCATTTGGCTACCTTAAGAGAGTTGAAGTTACTGCTGCCCGCCGCTCCCCCTTCTTTTAATCCCTCCTCTCTTTAATTCGTATTGCGGCCAGTCCAGCAGAAGCGAAATGGTACAGCATGTCCACCTCAACGTTTTATGAGTAACTCCAACGACGATATCCTCGAACTTTCAAATAAATTTCGCAGAGTGACGAGGCATTTGGCTATTTTAAGAGAGTCATAGTTACTCCTGCCGGCTGCTCCCATTTCTGTAGGCCTTTATCATTCTTGCTATGGCCAGTCCTGCACAACTGATATGCCACTGTATGTCCACCTTAACGTCGTCACAGTTATTCCCACTACGAGTTTCTCGAGTTAGCAAATGTACTTCGCTGGATGACGAAGCATTTGGCTACCTTAAGAGAGTCATAGTTACTGCAGCCAGATGCTCCCCTTCCATTGAATCTTTCCTCTCTTTAATTCGTACTGCGGAATGTCCAGTCAGAAACGAAATGCTGCAACTTGTCCACCTTAACGTTGTCTGAGTTACTCCAACGACGATATCGACGATTTTTCGAATAAATTTCGCAGAGTGACGAGGCATTTGACTACCTTAAGAGAGTCATAGTTACTCCTGCCGGCTGCTCCCATTTCTTTAGGCCTTTATCATTCTTGCTATGGCTAGTCCTACTGAACCGATATGCCACTGTATGTCCACCTTAACGTCGTCACAGTTACTCCCACTGCCAGTTTCTCGAATTAGCAAACGTACTTTGACGGATGGCGAGGCATTTGGCTACCTTAAGAGAGTCATAGTTACTGCAGCCAGATGCTCCCCTTCCTTTGAATCTTTCCTCTCTTTAATTCGTACTGCGGAATGTGCAAGCAGAAGCGAAAAGCTGCAATATGTCCACCTTAACGATGTCTGAGTTACTAAGACGACGATATCCACGGGTTTTCAAATAAATTTCTCAGGGTGACCAGGCATTTGGCTACCTTAAGAGAGTCGAAGTTACTGCTGCCCGCTCCTCCCCATTCTTTGAATCTTTCCTCTCTTTAATTTGTATTGCGGCCAGTCCTGCTGAAGCGAAATGGTACAGCATGGCCACTTTAACGTTGTCTGAGTTACTCCAACGACGATATCGACGAGGTTCCAAATACATTTCGCAGAGTGACAAGGCATTTGGCTACCTTTAGAGAGTCATAGTTACTGCTGCCCGCTGGTCCCCCTTCTTTGAATCTTTCCTCTCTTTAATTCGTATTGCGGCCAGTCCTGCAGAAGCAAAATGGTACAGCATGTCCACCTTATCGTTGTCTGAGTTACTCCAACGACGATATCCACGAGTTTTCAAATAAATTTCGCAGAGTGACGAGGCATTTGGCTACCTTAAGAGAATCGAAGTTACTGGTGCCCGCTGCTCCCATTTCTTTGAATCTTTCCTCTCTTTAATTCGTATTGCGGCCAGTCCTGCCGAAGCGAAATGGTACAGCATGTCCACCTTCACGTTGTCTGAGTTACTCCAACGACGATATCCTCGAGTTTTCAAATAAATTTCGCAGAGTGACGAGGCATTTGGCTACCTTCAGAGAGTCATAGTTACCCCTGCCGGCTGCTCCCATTTCTTTAGGCCTTTATCATTCTTGCTATGGCCAGTCCTACAGAACCGATATGCCACTGTATGTCCACCTTACCGTCGACACAGTTATTCCCACTACGAGTTTCTCGAGTTAGCAAATGTACTTCGCCGGATGACGAGGCATTTGGTTACCTTAAGATGGTCACAGTTACTGCAGCCAGATGTTCCCCTTCTTTTGAATCTTTCCTCTCTTTAATCCGTTCTGCGGAATGTCCAATCAGAAGCGATATGCTGCACCTTGTCCACCTTAACGTTGTCTGAGTTACTCCAACGACGAAATTCACGAGTTTTCAAATAAATTTCACAGAGTGACGAGGCATTTGGCTACCTTAAGGGAATGATAGTTACTCCTGCCCACTGCTCCCCCTTCATTGAATCTTTCCTCTCTTTAATTCGTATTGCGGATAGTCCTGCAGAAGCAAAATGGTACAGCATGTCCACCTTAACGTTGTCTGAGTTACTCCAAAGACGATATCCTTGATTTTTCAAATAAATTTCGCAGAGTGACGAGTCATTTGGCTACCTTAAGAGAGTCATAGTTACTTCTGCCGGCTGGTCTCATTTCTGTAGGCCTTTATCATTCTTGCTATGGCTAGTCCTACAGAACCGATATGCCACTGTATGTCCACCTTAACGTCGTCACAGTTATTCCCACTACGAGTTTCTCGAGTTAGCAAATGTACTTCGCCGGATGACGAGGCATTTGGCTACCTTAAGAGAGTCATAGTTACTGCAGCCAGATGCTCCCCTTCCTTTGAATCTTTCCTCTCTTTAATTCGTACTGGGGAATGTCCAATCAGAAGCGAAATAATGGAACATGTCCACCTTAACGTTGTCTGAGATACTCCAACGACGATGTCGACGAGTTTTCAAATAAATTTAGCAGAGTGACGAGGCATTTGGCTACCTTAAGAGAGTTATAGTTACTGCTGCCCGCTGCTCCCCCTTCTTTGAATCTTTCCTCTCTTTAATTCGTATTGCGGCCAGTCCTACAGAAGCGAAATGGTACAGCATGTCCACCATAACGTTGTCTGAGTTACTCCAGCGACGATATCCACGAGTTTTCAAAAAAATTTCGCAGAGTGACGAGGCATTTGGATACCTTAAGAGAGTCATAGTTACTCCTGCAGGCTGCTCCCATTTCTTTAGGTCTTTATCATTCTTGCTATGGCCAGTCCTACAGAACCGATATGCCACTGTATGTCCACCTTAACGTCGTCACAGTTACTCCCACTACGAGTTCCTCGAGTTAGCAAATGTACTTCGACGGATTACGAGGCATTTGGCTACCTTAAGAGAGTCATAGTTACTGCAGCCAGATGTTCTCCTTCCTTTGAATATTTCCTCTCTTTAATTCGCACTCCGGAATGTCCAAGCAGAAGCGAAATGCTGCAACATGTCCACCTTAACGTTGTCTGAGTTACTAAAACGACGATATCCAAGTGTGTTCAAATAAATTTCGCAGTGTGACGAGGCATTTGGCTACCTTAAGAGAGTCATAGTTACTGCAGCCCGCTGCTCCCCCTTCTTTGAATCTTTCCTCTCTTTAATTCCTATTGCGGCCAGTCCTGCTGAAGCGAAATGGTGCAGCATGTCCACCTCAACGTTGTGTGAGTTACTCCAACGACGATATCCTCGAGTTTTCAAATAAATTTCGCAGAGTGACGAGGCATTTGGCTACCTTAAGAGAGTCATAGTTACTCCCGCCGGCTGCTCCCAATTCTTTAGGCCTTTATCATTCTTGCTCTGGCCAGTCCTGCAGAACTGATATGCCACTGTATGTCCACCTTAACGTCGTCACAGTTATTCCCACTACGAGTTTCTCGAGTTAGCAAATGTACTTCGCTGAATGACGAGGCATTTGGCTAATTTAAGAGAGTCATAGTTACTGCATCCAGATGCTCCCCTTCCTTTGAATTTTTCCTCTCTTTAATTCGTACTGCGGAATGTACAAGCAGATGCGAAAAGCTGCAATATGTCCACCTTAACGATGTCTGAGTTACTAAGACGACGATATCCACGGGTTTTCAAATAAATTTCGCAGGGTGACCAGGCATTTGGCTACCTTAAGAGAGTCATAGTTACTGCAGCCAGATGCTCCCCTTCCTTTGAATCTTTCCTCTCTTTAATTCGTACTTCGGAATGTCCAGTCAGAAACGAAATGCTGCAACTTGTCCACGTTAACGTTGTCTGAGTTACTCCAACGACGATATCGACGATTTTTCGAATAAATTTCGCAGAGTGACGAGGCATTAGGCTACCTTAAGAGAGTCAAAGTTACTGCTGCACGCTGCTCCCCCTTCTTTGAAACTTTCCTCTCTTTAGTTCGTATTGCGGCCAGTCCTGGAGAAGCGAAATGGTACAGCATGATAACCTTAACGTTGTCTGAGTTACTCCAACGACGATACTTTCGAGTTTTCAAATAAATTTCGCAGAGTGACGAGGCATTTGACTACCTTAAGAGAGTCATAGTTACTCCTGCCGGCTGCTCCCATTTCTTTAGGCCTTTATCATTCTTGCTATGGCCAGTCCTACTGAACCGATATGCCACTGTATGTCCACCTTAACGTCGTCACAGTTATTCCCACTACGAGTTTCTCGAGTTAGCACATGTACTTCGCCGGAAGACGAGGCATTTGGCTACCTTAAGAGAGTCATAGTTACTGCAGCCAGATTCTCCCCTTCCTTTGAATCTTTCCTCTCTTTTATTCGTACTGCGGAATGTGCAAGCAGAAGCGAAATGCTGCAACATGTCCACCTTAACGTTGTCTGAGTTACTAAAACGACGATATCCACGGGATTTCAAATAAATTTCGCAGAGTGACGATTCATTTGGCTACCTTAAGAGAGTCGAAGTTACTGCTGCCCGCCGCTCCCCCTTCTTTGAATCCTTCCTCTCTTTAATTCGTATTGCGGCCAGTCCTGCAGAAGCGAAATGGTACAGCATGTCCACCTCAACGTTGTCTGAGTAACTGCAACGACGATATCCTCGAGTATTCAAATAAATTTCACAGAGTGACGAGGCATTTGGCTACCATAAGAGAGTCATAGTTACTCCTGCCGGCTGCTCCCATTTCTTTAGGCCTTTACCATTCTTGCTATGGGTCCTACAGAAACGATATGCCACTGTATGTCCACCTTAACGTCGTCACAGTTATTCCCACTACGAGTATCTCGAGTTAGCACATGTACTTCGCCAGAAGACGAGGCATTTGGCTACCTTAAGAGAGTCATAGTTACTGCAGCCAGATGCTCCCCTTCCTTTGAATCTTTCCTCTCTTTTATTCGTACTGCGGAATGTACAAGCAGAAGCGGAATGCTGCAACATGTCCACCTTAACGTTGTCTGAGTTACTAAAACGACGATATCCACGGGATTTCAAATAAATTTCGCAGAGTGACGATTCATTTGGCTACCTTAAGAGAGTCAAAGTTACTGCTGCCCGCCGCTCCCCCTTCTTTGAATCCTTCCTCTCTTTAATTCGTATTGCGGCCAGTCCTGCAGAAGCGAAATGGTACAGCATGTCCACCTCAACGTTGTCTGAGTAACTCCAACGACGATATCCTCGAGTATTCAAATAAATTTCACAGAGTGACGAGGCATTTGGCTACCATAAGAGAGTCATAGTTACTCCTGCCGGCTGCTCCCATTTCTTTAGGCCTTTACCATTCTTGCTATGGCCAGTCCTACTGAACCGATATGCCACTGTATGTCCACCTTAACGTCGTCACAGTTATTCCCACTACGAGTATTTTGAATTAGCACATGTACTTCGCCAGAAGACGAGGCATTTGGCTACCTTAAGAGAGTCATAGTTACTGCAGCCAGATGCTCCCCTTCCTTTGAATCTTTCCTCTCTTTTATTCGTACTGCGGAATGTACAAGCAGAAGCGAAATGCTGCAACATGTCCACCTTAACGTTGTCTGAATTACTAAAACGACGATATCCACGGGATTTCAAATAAATTTCGCAGAGTGACGAGGCATTTGGCTACCTTAAGAGAGTTGAAGTTACTGCTGCCCGCCGCTCCCCCTTCTTTTAATCCCTCCTCTCTTTAATTCGTATTGCGGCCAGTCCAGCAGAAGCGAAATGGTACAGCATGTCCACCTCAACGTTTTATGAGTAACTCCAACGACGATATCCTCGAACTTTCAAATAAATTTCGCAGAGTGACAAGGCATTTGGCTACCTTAAGAGAGTCATAGTTACTCCTGCCGGCTGCTCCCATTTCTTTAGGAATTTATCATTCTTGCTATGGCCAGTCCTACTAAACCGATATGCCACTGTATGTCCACCTTAACGTCGTCACAGTTATTCCCACTACGAGTGTCTCGAGTTAGCACATGTACTTCGCCGGAAGACGAGGCATTTGGCTACCTTAAGAGAGTCATAGTTACTGCAGCCAGATTCTCCCCTTCCTTTGAATCTTTCCTCTCTTTTATTCGTACTGCGGAATGTGCAAGCAGAAGCGAAATGCTGCAACATGTCCACCTTAACGTTGTCTGAGTTACTAAAACGACGATATCCACGGGATTTCAAATAAATTTCGCAGAGTGACGATTCATTTGGCTACCTTAAGAGAGTCAAAGTTACTGCTGCCCGCCGCTCCCCCTTCTTTGAATCCTTCCTCTCTTTAATTCGTATTGCGGCCAGTCCTGCAGAAGCGAAATGGTACAGCATGTCCACCTCAACGTTGTCTGAGTAACTCCAACGACGATATCCTCGAGTATTCAAATAAATTTCACAGAGTGACGAGGCATTTGGCTACCATAAGAGAGTCATAGTTACTCCTGCCGGCTGCTCCCATTTCTTTAGGCCTTTACCAATCTTGCTATGGCCAGTCCTACTGAACCGATATGCCACTGTATGTCCACCTTAACGTCGTCACAGTTATTCCCACTACGAGTATTTTGAATTAGCACATGTACTTCGCCAGAAGACGAGGCATTTGGCTACCTTAAGAGAGTCATAGTTACTGCAGCCAGATGCTCCCCTTCCTTTGAATCTTTCCTCTCTTTTATTCGTACTGCGGAATGTACAAGCAGAAGCGAAATGCTGCAACATGTCCACCTTAACGTTGTCTGAGTTACTAAAACGACGATATCCACGGGATTTCAAATAAATTTCGCAGAGTGACGAGGCATTTGGCTACCTTAAGAGAGTTGAAGTTACTGCTGCCCGCCGCTCCCCCTTCTTTTAATCCCTCCTCTCTTTAATTCGTATTGCGGCCAGTCCAGCAGAAGCGAAATGGTACAGCATGTCCACCTCAACGTTTTATGAGTAACTCCAACGACGATATCCTCGAACTTTCAAATAAATTTCGCAGAGTGACGAGGCATTTGGCTATTTTAAGAGAGTCATAGTTACTCCTGCCGGCTGCTCCCATTTCTGTAGGCCTTTATCATTCTTGCTATGGCCAGTCCTGCACAACTGATATGCCACTGTATGTCCACCTTAACGTGTCACAGTTATTCCCACTACGAGTTTCTCGAGTTAGCAAATGTACTTCGCTGGATGACGAAGCATTTGGCTACCTTAAGAGAGTCATAGTTACTGCAGCCAGATGCTCCCCTTCCATTGAATCTTTCCTCTCTTTAATTCGTACTGCGGAATGTCCAGTCAGAAACGAAATGCTGCAACTTGTCCACGTTAACGTTGTCTGAGTTACTCCAACGACGATATCGACGATTTTTCGAATAAATTTCGCAGAGTGACGAGGCATTTGACTACCTTAAGAGAGTCATAGTTACTCCTGCCGGCTGCTCCCATTTCTTTAGGCCTTTATCATTCTTGCTATGGCTAGTCCTACTGAACCGATATGCCACTGTATGTCCACCTTAACGTCGTCACAGTTACTCCCACTGCCAGTTTCTCGAATTAGCAAACGTACTTTGACGGATGGCGAGGCATTTGGCTACCTTAAGAGAGTCATAGTTACTGCAGCCAGATGCTCCCCTTCCTTTGAATCTTTCCTCTCTTTAATTCGTACTGCGGAATGTGCAAGCAGAAGCGAAAAGCTGCAATATGTCCACCTTAACGATGTCTGAGTTACTAAGACGACGATATCCACGGGTTTTCAAATAAATTTCTCAGGGTGACCAGGCATTTGGCTACCTTAAGAGAGTCGAAGTTACTGCTGCCCGCTCCTCCCCATTCTTTGAATCTTTCCTCTCTTTAATTTGTATTGCGGCCAGTCCTGCTGAAGCGAAATGGTACAGCATGGCCACTTTAACGTTGTCTGAGTTACTCCAACGACGATATCGACGAGGTTCCAAATACATTTCGCAGAGTGACAAGGCATTTGGCTACCTTTAGAGAGTCATAGTTACTGCTGCCCGCTGGTCCCCCTTCTTTGAATCTTTCCTCTCTTTAATTCGTATTGCGGCCAGTCCTGCAGAAGCTAAATGGTACAGCATGTCCACCTTATCGTTGTCTGAGTTACTCCAACGACGATATCCACGAGTTTTCAAATAAATTTCGCAGAGTGACGAGGCATTTGGCTACCTTAAGAGAATCGAAGTTACTGGTGCCCGCTGCTCCCATTTCTTTGAATCTTTCCTCTCTTTAATTCGTATTGCGGCCAGTCCTGCCGAAGCGAAATGGTACAGCATGTCCACCTTCACGTTGTCTGAGTTACTCCAACGACGATATCCTCGAGTTTTCAAATAAATTTCGCAGAGTGACGAGGCATTTGGCTACCTTCAGAGAGTCATAGTTACCCCTGCCGGCTGCTCCCATTTCTTTAGGCCTTTATCATTCTTGCTATGGCCAGTCCTACAGAACCGATATGCCACTGTATGTCCACCTTACCGTCGACACAGTTATTCCCACTACGAGTTTCTCGAGTTAGCAAATGTACTTCGCCGGATGACGAGGCATTTGGTTACCTTAAGATGGTCACAGTTACTGCAGCCAGATGTTCCCCTTCTTTTGAATCTTTCCTCTCTTTAATCCGTTCTGCGGAATGTCCAATCAGAAGCGATATGCTGCACCTTGTCCACCTTAACGTTGTCTGAGTTACTCCAACGACGAAATTCACGAGTTTTCAAATAAATTTCACAGAGTGACGAGGCATTTGGCTACCTTAAGAGAGTTATAGTTACTGCTGCCCGCTGCTCCCCCTTCTTTGAATCTTTCCTCTCTTTAATTCGTATTGCGGCCAGTCCTACAGAAGCGAAATGGTACAGCATGTCCACCTTAACGTTGTCTGAGTTACTCCAGCGACGATATCCACGAGTTTTCAAAAAAATTTCGCAGAGTGACGAGGCATTTGGATACCTTAAGAGAGTCATAGTTACTCCTGCAGGCTGCTCCCATTTCTTTAGGTCTTTATCATTCTTGCTATGGCCAGTCCTACAGAACCGATATGCCACTGTATGTCCACCTTAACGTCGTCACAGTTACTCCCACTACGAGTTCCTCGAGTTAGCAAATGTACTTCGACGGATTACGAGGCATTTGGCTACCTTAAGAGAGTCATAGTTACTGCAGCCAGATGTTCTCCTTCCTTTGAATATTTCCTCTCTTTAATTCGCACTCCGGAATGTCCAAGCAGAAGCGAAATGCTGCAACATGTCCACCTTAACGTTGTCTGAGATACTAAAACGACGATATCCAAGTGTGTTCAAATAAATTTCGCAGTGTGACGAGGCATTTGGCTACCTTAAGAGAGTCATAGTTACTGCAGCCCGCTGCTCCCCCTTCTTTGAATCTTTCCTCTCTTTAATTCCTATTGCGGCCAGTCCTGCTGAAGCGAAATGGTGCAGCATGTCCACCTCAACGTTGTGTGAGTTACTCCAACGACGATATCCTCGAGTTTTCAAATAAATTTCGCAGAGTGACGAGGCATTTGGCTACCTTAAGAGAGTCATAGTTACTCCCGCCGGCTGCTCCCAATTCTTTAGGCCTTTATCATTCTTGCTCTGGCCAGTCCTGCAGAACTGATATGCCACTGTATGTCCACCTTAACGTCGTCACAGTTATTCCCACTACGAGTTTCTCGAGTTAGCAAATGTACTTCGCTGAATGACGAGGCATTTGGCTAATTTAAGAGAGTCATAGTTACTGCATCCAGATGCTCCCCTTCCTTTGAATTTTTCCTCTCTTTAATTCGTACTGCGGAATGTACAAGCAGATGCGAAAAGCTGCAATATGTCCACCTTAACGATGTCTGAGTTACTAAGACGACGATATCCACGGGTTTTCAAATAAATTTCGCAGGGTGACCAGGCATTTGGCTACCTTAAGAGAGTCATAGTTACTGCAGCCAGATGCTCCCCTTCCTTTGAATCTTTCCTCTCTTTAATTCGTACTTCGGAATGTCCAGTCAGAAACGAAATGCTGCAACTTGTCCACGTTAACGTTGTCTGAGTTACTCCAACGACGATATCGACGATTTTTCGAATAAATTTCGCAGAGTGACGAGGCATTAGGCTACCTTAAGAGAGTCAAAGTTACTGCTGCACGCTGCTCCCCCTTCTTTGAAACTTTCCTCTCTTTAGTTCGTATTGCGGCCAGTCCTGGAGAAGCGAAATGGTACAGCATGATAACCTTAACGTTGTCTGAGTTACTCCAACGACGATACTTTCGAGTTTTCAAATAAATTTCGCAGAGTGACGAGGCATTTGACTACCTTAAGAGAGTCATAGTTACTCCTGCCGGCTGCTCCCATTTCTTTAGGCCTTTATCATTCTTGCTATGGCCAGTCCTACTGAACCGATATGCCACTGTATGTCCACCTTAACGTCGTCACAGTTATTCCCACTACGAGTTTCTCGAGTTAGCACATGTACTTCGCCGGAAGACGAGGCATTTGGCTACCTTAAGAGAGTCATAGTTACTGCAGCCAGATTCTCCCCTTCCTTTGAATCTTTCCTCTCTTTTATTCGTACTGCGGAATGTGCAAGCAGAAGCGAAATGCTGCAACATGTCCACCTTAACGTTGTCTGAGTTACTAAAACGACGATATCCACGGGATTTCAAATAAATTTCGCAGAGTGACGATTCATTTGGCTACCTTAAGAGAGTCGAAGTTACTGCTGCCCGCCGCTCCCCCTTCTTTGAATCCTTCCTCTCTTTAATTCGTATTGCGGCCAGTCCTGCAGAAGCGAAATGGTACAGCATGTCCACCTCAACGTTGTCTGAGTAACTGCAACGACGATATCCTCGAGTATTCAAATAAATTTCACAGAGTGACGAGGCATTTGGCTACCATAAGAGAGTCATAGTTACTCCTGCCGGCTGCTCCCATTTCTTTAGGCCTTTACCATTCTTGCTATGGGTCCTACAGAAACGATATGCCACTGTATGTCCACCTTAACGTCGTCACAGTTATTCCCACTACGAGTATCTCGAGTTAACACATGTACTTCGCCAGAAGACGAGGCATTTGGCTACCTTAAGAGAGTCATAGTTACTGCAGCCAGATGCTCCCCTTCCTTTGAATCTTTCCTCTCTTTTATTCGTACTGCGGAATGTACAAGCAGAAGCGGAATGCTGCAACATGTCCACCTTAACGTTGTCTGAGTTACTAAAACGACGATATCCACGGGATTTCAAATAAATTTCGCAGAGTGACGAGGCATTTGGCTACCTTAAGAGAGTTGAAGTTACTGCTGCCCGCCGCTCCCCCTTCTTTTAATCCTTCCTCTCTTTAATTCGTATTGCGGCCAGTCCTGCAGAAGAGAAATGGTACAGCATGTCCACCTCAACGTTGTCTGAGTAACTCCAACGACGATATCCTCGAACTTTCAAATAAATTTCGCAGAGTGACGAGGCATTTGGCTATTTTAAGAGAGTCATAGTTACTCCTGCCGGCTGCTCCCATTTCTGTAGGCCTTTATCACTCTTGCTATGGCCAGTCCTGCACAACTGATATGCCACTGTATGTCCACCTTAACGTCGTCACAGTTATTCCCACTACGAGTTTCTCGAGTTAGCAAATGTACTTCGCTGGATGACGAAGCATTTGGCTACCTTAAGAGAGTCATAGTTACTGCAGCCAGATGCACCCCTTCCTTTGAATCTTTCCTCTCTTTAATTCGTACTGCGGAATGTCCAGTCAGAAACGAAATGCTGCAACTTGTCCACGTTAACGTTGTCTGAGTTACTCCAACGACGATATCGACGATTTTTCGATTAAATTTCGCAGAGTGACGAGGCATTAGGCTACCTTAAGAGTCTCAAAGTTACTGCTGCACGCTGCTCCCCCTTCTTTGAAACTTTCCTCTCTTTAGTTCGTATTGCGGCCAGTCCTGGAGAAGCGAAATGGTACAGCATGATAACCTTAACGTTGTCTGAGTTACTCCAACGACGATACTTTCGAGTTTTCAAATAAATTTCGCAGAGTGACGAGGCATTTGACTACCTTAAGAGAGTCATAGTTACTCCTGCCGGCTGCTCCCATTTCTTTAGGCCTTTATCATTCTTGCTATGGCCAGTCCTACTGAACCGATATGCCACTGTATGTCCACCTTAACGTCGTCACAGTTATTCCCACTACGAGTTTCTCGAGTTAGCACATGTACTTCGCGGGAAGACGAGGCATTTGGCTACCTTAAGAGAGTCATAGTTACTGCAGCCAGATTCTCCCCTTCCTTTGAATCTTTCCTCTCTTTTATTCGTACTGCGGAATGTGCAAGCAGAAGCGAAATGCTGCAACATGTCCACCTTAACGTTGTCTGAGTTACTAAAACGACGATATCCACGGGATTTCAAATAAATTTCGCAGAGTGACGATTCATTTGGCTACCTTAAGAGAGTCGAAGTTACTGCTGCCCGCCGCTCCCCCTTCTTTGAATCCTTCCTCTCTTTAATTCGTCTTGCGGCCAGTCCTGCAGAAGCGAAATGGTACAGCATGTCCACCTCAACGTTGTCTGAGTAACTCCAACGACGATATCCTCGAGTATTCAAATAAATTTCACAGAGTGACGAGGCATTTAGCTACCTTAAGAGAGTCATAGTTACTCCTGCCGGCTGCTCCCATTTCTTTAGGCCTTTACCATTCTTGCTATGGCCAGTCCTACTGAACCGATATGCCACTGTATGTCCACCTTAACGTCGTCACAGTTGTTCCCACTACGAGTATCTCGAGTTAGCACATGTACTTCGCCGGAAGACGAGGCATTTGGCTACCTTAAGAGAGTCATAGTTACTGCAGCCAGATGGTCCCCTTCCTTTGAATCTTCCTCTCTTTAATTCGTACTGCGGAATGTGCAAGCAGAAGCGAAAAGCTGCAAAATGTCCACCTTAACGATGTCTGAGTTACTAAGGCGACGATATCCACGGGTTTTCAAATAAATTTCTCAGGGTGACCAGGCATTTGGCTACCCTAAGAGAGTCGAAGTTACTGCTGCCCGCTGCTCCCCCTTCTTTGAATCTTTCCTCTCTTTAATTTGTATTGCGGCCAGTCCTGCTGAAGCGAAATGGTGCAGCATGGCCACTTTAACGTTGTCTGAGTTACTCCAACGACGATATCGACGAGGTTCCAAATACATTTCGCAGAGTGACGAGGCATTTGGCTACCTTTAGACAGTCATAGTTACTGCTGCCCGCTGGTCCCCCTTCTTTGAATCTTTCCTCTCTTTAATTCGTATTGCGGCCAGTCCTGCAGATGCAAAATGGTACAGCATGTCCACCTTATCGTTGTCTGAGTTACTCCAACGACGATATCCACGAGTTTTCAAATAAATTTCGCAGAGTGACGAGGCATTTGGCTACTTTAAGAGAGTCGAAGTTACTGGTGCCCGCTGCTCCCATTTCTTTGAATCTTTCCTCTCTTTAATTCGTATTGCGGCCAGTCCTGCCGAAGCGAAATGGTACAGCATGTCCACCTTCACGTTGTCTGAGTTACTCCAACGACGAAATCCTCGAACTTTCAAATAAATTTCGCAGAGTGACGAGGCATTTGGCTACCTTAAGAGAGTCATAGTTACTCCTGCCGGCTGCTCCCATTTCTTTAGGCCTTTATCATTCTTGCTATGGCCAGTCCTACAGAACCGATATGCCACTGTATGTCCACCTTACTGTCGACACAGTTATTCCCACTACGAGTTTCTCGAGTTAGCAAATGTACTTCGCCGGATGACGAGGCATTTGGTTACCTTAAGATGGTCACAGTTACTGCAGCCAGATGTTCCCCTTCTTTTGAATCTTTCCTCTCTTTAATCCGTTCTGCGGAATGACCAATCAGAAGCGATATGCTGCACCTTGTCCACCTTAACGTTGTCTGAGTTATTCCAACGACGATATTCACGAGTTTTCAAATAAATTTCACAGAGTGACGAGGCATTTGGCTACCTTAAGGGAATGATAGTTACTCCTGCCCACTGCTCCCCCTTCATTGAATCTTTCCTCTCTTTAATTCGTATTGCGGCCAGTCCTGCAGAAGCAAAATGGTACAGCATGTCCACCTTAACGTTGTCTGAGTTACTCCAAAGACGATATCCTTGAGTTTTCAAATAAATTTCGCAGAGTGACGAGGCATTTGGCTACCTTAAGAGAGTCATAGTTACTCCTGCCGGCTGGTCTCATTTCTGTAGGCCTTTATCATTCTTGCTATGGCTAGTCCTACAGAACCGATATGCCACTGTATGTCCACCTTAACGTCGTCACAGTTATTCCCACTACGAGTTTCTCGAGTTAGCAAATGTACTTCGCCGGATGACGAGGCATTTGGCTACCTGAAGAGAGTTATAGTAACTGCAGCCAGATGCTCTCCTTCCTTTGAATATTTCCTCTCTTTAATTCGCACTCCGGAATGTCCAAGCAGAAGCGAAATGCTGCAACATGTCCACCTTAACGTTGTCTGAGTTACTAAAACGACGATATCCAAGTGTGTTCAAATAAATTTCGCAGAGTGACGAGGCATTTGGCTACCTTAAGAGAGTCATAGTTACTGCAGCCCGCTGCTCCCCCTTCTTTGAATCTTTCCTCTCTTTAATTCGTATTGCGGCCAGTCCTGCTGAAGCGAAATGGTGCAGCATGTCCACCTTAACGTTGTGTGAGTTACTCCAACGACGATATCCTCAAGTTTTCAAATAAATTTCGCAGAGTGACGAGGCATTTGGCTACCTTAAGAGAGTCATAGTTACTCCTGCCGGCTGCTCCCAATTCTTTAGGCCTTTATCATTCTTGCTCTGGCCAGTCCTGCAGAACTGATATGCCACTGTATGTCCACCTTAACGTCGTCACAGTTATTCCCACTACGAGTTTCTCGAGTTAGCAAATAAACTTCGCTGAATGACGAAGCATTTGGCTACCTTAAGAGAGTCATAGTTACTGCATCCAGATGCTCCCCTTCCTTTGAATCTTTCCTCTCTTTAATTCGTACTGCGGAATGTACAAGCAGATGCGAAAAGCTGCAATATGTCCACCTTAACGATGTCTGAGTTACTAAGACGACGATATCCACGGGTTTTCAAATAAATTTCGCAGGGTGACCAGGCATTTGGCTACCTTAAGAGAGTCGAAGTTACTGCTGCCCGCTGCTCCCCCTTCTTTGAATCTTTCCTCTCTTTAATTTGTATTGCGGCCAGTCCTGCTGTAGCGAAATGGTACAGCATGTCCACTTTAACGTTGTCTGAGTTACTCCCACGACGATATCGACGAGGTTCCAAATACATTTCGCAGAGTGACGAGGCATTTGGCTACCTTTAGAGAGTCATAGTTACTGCTGCCCGCTGGTCCCCCTTCTTTGAATCTTTCCTCTCTTTAATTCGTATTGCGGCCAGTCCTGCAGAAGCAAAATGGTACAGCATGTCCACCTTATCGTTGTCTGAGTTACTCCAACGACGATATCCACGAGTTTTCAAATAAATTTCGCAGAGTGACGAGGCATTTGGCTACCTTAAGAGAGTCATAGTTACTCCTGCCGGCTGCTTCCATTTCTTTAGGCCTTTATCATTCTTGCTATGGCCAGTCCTACAGAACCGATATGCCACTGTATGTCCACCTTACCGTCGACACAGTTATTCCCACTACGAGTTTCTCGAGTTAGCAAATGTACTTCGCCGGATGACGAGGCATTTGGTTACCTTAAGATGGTCACAGTTACTGCAGCCAGATGTTCCCCTTCTTTTGAATCTTTCCTCTCTTTAATCCGTTCTGCGGAATGTCCAATCAGAAGCGATATGCTGCACCTTGTCCACCTTAACGTTGTCTGAGTTATTCCAACGACGATATTCACGAGTTTTCAAATAAATTTCACAGAGTGACGAGGCATTTGGCTACCTTAAGGGAATGATAGTTACTCCTGCCCACTGCTCCCCCTTCATTGAATCTTTCCTCTCTTTAATTCGTATTGCGGCCAGTCCTGCAGAAGCAAAATGGTACAGCATGTCCACCTTAACGTTGTCTGAGTTACTCCAAAGACGATATCCTTGAGTTTTCAAATAAATTTCGCAGAGTGACGAGGCATTTGGCTACCTTAAGAGAGTCATAGTTACTCCTGCCGGCTGGTCTCATTTCTGTAGGCCTTTATCATTCTTGCTATGGCTAGTCCTACAGAACCGATATGCCACTGTATGTCCACCTTAACGTCGTCACAGTTATTCCCACTACGAGTTTCTCGAGTTTGCAAATGTACTTCGCCGGATGACGAGGCATTTGGCTACCTTAAGAGAGTCA
The DNA here is from genome assembly GCF_021461395.2 of Schistocerca americana. Taxonomy (NCBI): domain Eukaryota; kingdom Metazoa; phylum Arthropoda; class Insecta; order Orthoptera; family Acrididae; genus Schistocerca; species Schistocerca americana. The sequence goes on along the minus strand of NC_060127.1, from coordinate 213,669,051 downwards.
TAGTAACTGCAGCCAGATGCTCTCCTTCCTTTGAATATTTCCTCTCTTTAATTCGCACTCCGGAATGTCCAAGCAGAAGCGAAATGCTGCAACATGTCCACCTTGACGTTGTCTGAGTTACTAAAACGACGATATCCAAGTGTGTTCAAATAAATTTCGCAGAGTGACGAGGTATTTGGCTACCTTAAGAGAGTCATAGTTACGGCAGCCCGCTGCTCCCCCTTCTTTGAATCTTTCCTCTCTTTAATTCGTATTGCGGCCAGTCCTGCTGAAGCGAAATGGTGCAGCATGTCCACCTTAACGTTGTGTGAGTTACTCCAACGACGATATCCTCAAGTTTTCAAATAAATTTCGCAGAGTGACGAGGCATTTGGCTACCTTAAGAGAGTCATAGTTACTCCTGCCGGCTGCTCCCAATTCTTTAGGCCTTTATCATTCTTGCTCTGGCCAGTCCTGCAGAACTGATATGCCACTGTATGTCCACCTTAACGTCGTCACAGTTATTCCCACTACGAGTTTCTCGAGTTAGCAAATAAACTTCGCTGAATGACGAAGCATTTGGCTACCTTAAGAGAGTCATAGTTACTGCATCCAGATGCTCCCCTTCCTTTGAATCTTTCCTCTCTTTAATTCGTACTGCGGAATGTACAAGCAGATGCGAAAAGCTGCAATATGTCCACCTTAACGATGTCTGAGTTACTAAGACGACGATATCCACGGGTTTTCAAATAAATTTTGCAGGGTGACCAGGCATTTGGCTACCTTAAGAGAGTCGAAGTTACTGCTGCCCGCTGCTCCCCCTTCTTTGAATCTTTCCTCTCTTTAATTTGTATTGCGGCCAGTCCTGCTGTAGCGAAATGGTACAGCATGTCCACTTTAACGTTGTCTGAGTTACTCCCACGACGATATCGACGAGGTTCCAAATACATTTCGCAGAGTGACGAGGCATTTGGCTACCTTTAGAGAGTCATAGTTACTGCTGCCCGCTGGTCCCCTTTCTTTGAATCTTTCCTCTCTTTAATTCGTATTGCGGCCAGTCCTGCAGAAGCAAAATGGTACAGCATGTCCACCTTATCGTTGTCTGAGTTACTCCAACGACGATATCCACGAGTTTTCAAATAAATTTCGCAGAGTGACGAGGCATTTGGCTACCTTAAGAGAGTCATAGTTACTCCTGCCGGCTGCTTCCATTTCTTTAGGCCTTTATCATTCTTGCTATGGCCAGTCCTACAGAACCGATATGCCACTGTATGTCCACCTTAACGTCGTCACAGTTATTCCAACTACGAGTTTGTCGAGTTAGCAAATGTACTTCCCCGGATGACGAGGCATTTGGTTACCTTAAGATAGTCATACTTACTGCAGCCAGATGCTCCCCTTCCTTTGAATCTTTCCTCTCTTTAATCCGTTCTGCGGAATGTCCAATCAGAAGCGATATGCTGCACCCTGTCCACCTTAACGTTGTCTGAGTTACTCCAACGACGATACTCACGAGTTTTCAAATAAATTTCGCAGAGTGACGAGGCATTCGGCTACCTTAAGGGAATGATAGTTACTGCAGCCCGCTGCTCCCCCTTCTTTGAATCTTTCCTCTCTTTAATTCGTATTGCGGCCAGTCCTGCAGAAGCTAAATGGTACAGCATGTCCACCTTAACGTTGTCTGAGTTACTCCAACGACGATATCCTCGAGTTTTCAAATAAATTTCGCAGAGTGACGAGGCATTTGGCTACCTTAAGAGAGTCACAGCTACTCCTGCCGGCTGCTCCCATTTCTGTAGGCCTTTATCATTCTTGCTATGGCTAGTCCTACAGAACCGATATGCCACTGTATGTCCACCTTAACGTCGTCACAGTTATTCCCACTACGAGTTTCTCGAGTTAGCAAATGTACTTCGCCGGATGACGAGGCATTTGGCTACCTTAAGAGAGTCATAGTTACTGCAGCCAGATGCTCCCCTTCCTTTGAATCTTTCCTCTCTTTAATTCGTACTGGGGAATGTCCAATCAGAAGCGAAATGATGGAACATGTCCACCTTAACGTTGTCTGAGATACTCCAACGACGATATCGACGAGTTTTCAAATAAATTTAGCAGAGTGACGATGCATTTGGCTACCTTAAGAGAGTTATAACTACTGCTGCCCGCTGCTCCCCCTTCTTTGAATCTTTCCTCTCTTTAATTCGTATTGCGGGCAGTGCTACAGAAGCGAAATGGTACAGCATGTCCACCTTAACGTTGTCTGAGTTACTCCAACGACGATATCCACGAGTTGTCAAATAAATTTCGCAGAGTGACGAGGCATTTGGCTACCTTAAGAGAGTCATTGTTACTCCTGCCGGCTGCTCCCATTTCTGTAGGCCTTTATCATTCTTGCTATGGCTAGTCCTACAGAACCGATATGCCACTGTATGTCCACCTTTACGTCGTCACAGTTATTCCCACTACGAGTTTCTCGAGTTAGCAAATGTACTTCGCCGGATGACGAGGCATTTGGCTACCTTAAGAGAGTCATAGTTACTGCAGCCAGATGCTCCCCTTCCTTTGAATCATTCCTCTCCTTAATTCGTACTGGGGAATGTCCAATCAGCAGCGAAATGATGGACCATGTCCACCTTAACGTTGTCTGAGATACTCCAACGACGATATCGACGAGTTTTCAAATAAATTTAGCAGAGTGACGAGGCATATGGCTACCTTAAGAGAGTTATAGTTACTGCTGCCCGCTGCTCCCCCTTCTTTGAATCTTTCCTCTCTTTAATTCGTATTGCGGCCAGTCCTACAGAAGGGAAATGGTACAGCATGTCCACCTTATCGTTGTCTGAGTTACTCCAACGACGATATTCACGAGTTTTCAAATAAATTTCGCAGAGTGACGAGGCATTTGGCTACCTTAAGAGAGTCATAGTTACTCCTGCAGGCTGCTCCCGTTTCTTTAGGTCTTTATCATTCTTGCTATGGCCAGTCCCACAGAACCGATATGCCACTGTATGTCCACCTTAACGTCGTCACAGTTACTCCCACTACGAGTTTCTCGAGTTAGCAAATGTACTTCGACGGATGACGAGGCATTTGGGTACCTTAAGAGAGTCATAGTTACTGCAGCCGGATGCTCTCCTTCCTTTGAATATTTCCTCTCTTTAATTCGTACTGCGGAATGTCCAAGCAGAAGTGAAATGCTGCAACATGTCCACCTTAACGTTGTCTGAGTTACTAAATCGACGATATCCAAGTGTGTTCAAATAAATTTCGCAGAGTGACGAGGCATTTGGCTATCTTAAGAGACTCATAGTTACTGAAGCCCGCTGCTCTCCCTTCTTTGAATCGTTCCTCTCTTTAATTCGTATTGCGGCCAGTCCTGCTGAAGCGAAATGGTGCAGCATGTCCACCTTAACGTTGTGTGAGTTACTCCAACGACGATATCGACGAGTTTTCAAATAAATTTAGCAGAGTGACGAGGCATTTAGCTACCTTAAGAGAGTTATAGTTACTGCTGCCCGCTGCTCCCCCTTCTTTGAATCTTTCCTCTCTTTTATTCGTATTGCGGGCAGTCCTACAGAAGCGAAATGGTACAGCATGTCCACCTTAACGTTGTCTGAGTTACTCCAACGACGATATCCACGAGTTTTCAAATAAATTTCGCAGAGTGACGAGGCATTTGGCTACCTTAAGAGAGTCATAGTTACTCCTGCAGGCTGCTCCCATTTCTTTAGGTCTTTATCATTCTTGCTATGGCCAGTCCTACAGGACCGATATGCCACTGCATGTCCACCTTAACGTCGTCACAGTTACTCCCACTACGAGTTTCTCGAGTTAGCAAATGTACTTCGACGGAAGACGAGGCATTTGTTTACCTTAAGAGAGTCTTAGTTACTGCAGCCAGATGCTCCCCTTCCTTTGAATCTTTCCTCTCTTTAATCCGTTCTACGGAATGTCCAATCAGAAGCGATATGCTGCACCTTGTCCACCTTAACGTTGTCTGAGTTACTCCAACGACGATATTCACGAGTTTTCAAATAAATTTCGCAGAGTGACGAGGCATTCGGCTACCTTAAGGGAATGATAGTTACTGCAGCCCGCTGCTCCCCCTTCTTTGAATCTTTCCTCTCTTTAATTCGTACTGGGGAATGTCCAATCAGAAGCGAAATGATGGAACATGTCCACCTTAACGTTGTCTGAGATACTCCAACGACGATATCGACGAGTTTTCAAATAAATTTAGCATAGTGACGAGGCATTTGGCTACCTTAAGAGAGTTATAGTTACTGCTGCCCGCTGCTCCCCCTTCTTTGAATCTTTCCTCTCTTTAATTCGTATTGCGGGCAGTGCTACAGAAGCGAAATGGTACAGCATGTCCACCTTAACGTTGTCTGAGTTACTCCAACGACGATATCCACGAGTTTTGAAATAAATTTCGCAGAGTGACGAGGCATTTGGCTACCTTAAGAGAGTCATAGTTACTCCTGCAGGCTGCTCCCATTTCTGTAGGCCTTTATCATTCTTGCTATGGCCAGTCCTACAGAACCGATATGCCACTGCATGTCCACCTTAACGTCGTCACAGTTACTCCCACTACGAGTTTCTCGAGTTAGCAAATGTACTTCGACGGAAGACGAGGCATTTGTTTACCTTAAGAGAGTCTTAGTTACTGCAGCCAGATGCTCCCCTTCCTTTGAATCATTCCTCTCCTTAATTCGTACTGGGGAATGTCCAATCAGAAGCGAAATGATGGACCATGTCCACCTTAACGTTGTCTGAGATACTCCAACGTCGATATCGACGAGTTTTCAAATAAATTGAGCAGAGTGACGAGGCATTTGGCTACCTTAAGAGAGTTATAGTTACTGCTGCCCGCTGCTCCCCCTTCTTTGAATCTTTCCTCTCTTTAATTCGTATTGCGGCCAGTCCTACAGAAGGGAAATGGTACAGCATGTCCACCTTATCGTTGTCTGAGTTACTCCAACGACGATATTCACGAGTTTTCAAATAAATTTCGCAGAGTGACGAGGCATTTGGCTATACAGCCGTCTTTGTTCACAAATACAGTGAATAACACAAGGTAATATAACACTCTTAATCTATTGCGCCATGCTCCCCGAGAGGAGCTCACAAGGGCGCCGGTTACCGATGTTGTGTAACCGCTGTTACCTTAATATTAAACACAGTATCAACAATTAACATACAAAAATTGAATAAAGAGCGGAATTGCTCCCGATATTGAAGCCCCGGGAGTCGGGGCAAACTAACCTAAAACTAACCGACTAGCTAGCCTACGCCCTCCCTGTACTTCGGCCTGGTCGACGTCATATTTTCGAACAGGCCGAAGATCCACGTCGTTCCACAGAGCACCCGCGTGCTGATGGTGCTTAACTCCCGCCTGCGGAAGCCAAGTTGTAGGAGCTGGCGGGCTGATGTAGGTGCCCAAGTCCCCCTCCAGTTCAGGGTCACTGTTCTAAACTGTATGCTGCTGGCTGCAGGTCGGAGAGCGCCGACGGCTTGCCGCACCGACGGGACGTCGTATTTCGCCGCCTTCTGCCGGTGACACCAGTCGGTGTCAAGATGGTCGCCGACGATTTGTGCGTCGATGACATGCACCACGCCGTCCTTAGACGCCACAACGTCGGGCTTGCGGACTCCCTCTGGTGTACGAAGGTGTGGCTCGACAGAGACGTCGAACCCTCGTTGAGCCAGCCCGCGCGCGACGTATTTCACAACCGCGTCGTGTCGTCGCACCCGAGCTCGGCTGGTCAGCCCGCAGCCCTGGACGACGTGGTTCGCGGTCTCGACGGCGTTGCATCTTGCGCGACACATCTTCTCCCTGTCTCGGCCGCGACTCCTGCGCGCCTTGGATGGTAGAGCGTTAATGCGCGTGCGGATGCACGCGACGTAGTCACGGCCAGACAGGAAGCGACTGGTGTCCTCGACCCAGCTGTGTTGGCCTGATGTCCTGGCTGACGACGAGAGAGCTGCCCCGTCGAAGGAAATATGCAGGCGCGCCGCCCACATCTCACCAACTTTTGCAGCCGTTGGCAGCAGATGGCCCTCCCACGTGAGGTGTCGTTCAAGCGCCGCCACTTCGTGTCGTGCCTCCCCCAGGTCTGCGTCGGTGGTGGTGGGCTCGAGCTGCAACAGGGTGAGGAGCCTGCCCCGCCTCAGGGTTGGCCCTATCCAGCGGGCTGATGGAATCCCAAGGCCCCCATGGGCAATTGGAGCGTGAAAGTAGCCCAAGGGGGTGTCGGCTGGGAGGCGGAACCATCTCCTCACGGCGGCTCGGACGCAATTGTCCATGGCCTTGAGCGCACCGATGCGGGTGCGACTCAGTGCTAGGCCATGATACAGGCCCGGGAGAAGGACCTCACGAAGTGCAAAGAGCCGCTGCTGCGGCTTCAGTGGCGCCCACGTGATGATCGACAGCTGCTCCTCGATGTGGTGCCTCGGATGGAAGAGACACCGCCCAGAGGAGGAGAACTGCAGTCCCAGGTAGCGGAAGGTCTCACCCACTCCCAACGCCGGCATGGTGGTTTCGCCGGCCGTGAAGGTGACGCTCGCATCCACTTTCACCTTCTTCTCGCGGCCGGACGCCACGAGTGCGAGGGTGAGACACTTCCGCGGGTTAACACGCAGCCCCAGCTGGTCGAGGGCTGCTACTGCTGCGTTGATAAGGGACTGCAGGCCCCCCCTCGTGGAGGCGAAGAGCAGGATGTCATCCGCGAAGGCCGCCGCGTTCGTCTGGCGGCCCAAGACCTTGACACCTACGTGTGAGGGCAGCTGATCTAGAACATAATCAACAGCGAAATTGAACAGGAGAGGGGACAGAGGATCTCCTTGCCGAACACCTCTTGCTGGCCGCACGGCCGGGGACTCGTCGCCACCCCCCGCAATTACCGTCGTGCTGTCCGCATAGCAGCCCTCGACGTAGTCAATGAATTCGTCCGGCAGACCATGGGCTTTAAGCACAGGGCGCAAAGCCGCATGGTCCAACGAATCGAACGCCTTGGACACATCGAGGGATGCCATGAACACAGAACGACAGCGGCGGACGGCGCCGACGAGTATCCGGTCGAGGAGGAAAGTGTTCTCCAGCATCCCATCCCTTGGGATGAAAGCCCGCTGACGTTCGTCCACAGCACACATCTGCATAAGGCGAGTCGCCAGAACCTTATGGAAGGTTCGGGCTAGCACCGAGCAGACGGTGATGGGCCGAAAGTCAGCGGGGGATGCTGGGGCGGCTGTCTTAGGGAGCAAAGAGGTCCTGGCTCGGAGGAGGGAAGGGGGAAGCTTGCGGGTAAGCAGGAAAAGATTTAGGAGTTTGGTGGTGACCTCCGCTGGAAGGCGGCGCAGCTGCACCGGCGAGAGGCCGTCAGGGCCGGCGACGGAGCCTCTGGGCGGCAAGGCGGCCGCAACCTCTTCTGCAGTGATCGGCCTCCATAGGCGCTCAAAGTCAACAGACTCCGAGCACGGGAGAAGCCGGTCGGGAATGGAGCCAGCGTTGGAAGGTGGCTCTGTCGTGAAGAGGCTGCGCCAGAAGTCCACCAGCCCAGGGATGTTCGACGGCGGCTGGAGCAGGGTGCCATCCAGGAGGCCACGCACGCAGCGCGCGCGATTCTTCCTGAAGGCATCCTGACATCTGGCATATTCCCACCGGCGGCGCTTCCGCTTGGAGAGCGGAGGGCCACCACCAGACCGCTGCTTGGATGGCGGGCGCAACGTCTTCCTCTTCCTTGCTTCTGCTTCCTCAGAGCCGACAGCACGGAGGGCCTCAGGCAGCCCAGCCGCGACCACTGCCAACGGCGTACCCGGCCCCAAACGCGCGAGGTCGTCCAGGGCCGAGAAGCGCGCGGCCGACCGCGGCAGGCCGGCGAGGTGCCTCCATATGGCTTCGTCGACTACAGATGTTTGTGGCGGGCGCTCAAGCTCCGGCGGAGAGGGTGGCCCCTCCGGCAGCGACTCCGGGACGGGTGAATGGCGCAGACCATGCTGCGTCTGTTGTTCCCGCCTCAGCTCCTCTACGTATTCCCGCACCATCGTCCTGTGTGCCACCGTCCTCCTCCTGCACTTGATGGCATCCAGGGTACGGTGCGGAAACAAGGGTAGAAGCTCCTGGTTTACAAAGAGGACTTTGGAGTCACTGGCACAGAGAAGCCTAGCCTCCGCCAGGGCGAGCTCCCGCATTTCTTCTTCCGCCCACCGAGCTCGCTTCCTATCGGTTGTAATCTCCGCATTTGCCGCTTCCGGATGGGCGCGGCGGCGGTGTTGTCCGAGCCCGATCTTGCTGCGGAAGGCACGGCTGCAAATGCTGCAGTGGAACCATGGCTCCACGGCCTCCTCTACTTCAGGGACGGTTGGCAGGCTAGCAGTCGGGACTGTTAGGCCGGGTCCTTCAGCGGAAGGCCCGGTACCCGTGTTTTCTTCTCTTGTTGTCCCATTATTAAGGGTTATGCGATGGAGGGCTGGTAACCCCCCAAAGCCCCACGTGCGGACTTCCACTCTGCCTACCAGTCCTATCAAGGACTGGCGTATCGGCGGGACCACGGGAAGGGGGGAAGCCGCAGGCAAGGAGAGGCTAAGAGGGCATGGCCCATGTATTGCGCTTCACTTGCCCAGTAACTATGAGAGTCATAGTTACTCCTGCAGGCTGCTCCCATTTCTTTAGGTCTTTATCATTCTTGCTATGGCCAGTCCCACAGAACCGCTATGCCACTGTAAGTCCACCTTAACGTCGTCACAGTTACTCCCACTACGAGTTTCTCGAGTTAGCAAATGTACTTCGCCGGATGACGAGGCATTTGGCTACCTTAAGAGAGTCATAGTTACTGCAGCCAGATGCTCCCCTTCCTTTGAATCATTCCTCTCCTTAATTCGTACTGGGGAATGTCCAATCAGAAGCGAAATGATGGAACATGTCCACCTTAACGTTGTCTGAGATACTCCAACGACGATATCGACGAGTTTTCAAATAAATTTAGCAGAGTGACGAGGCATTTGGCTACCTTAAGAGAGTTATAGTTACTGCTGCCCGCTGCTCCCCCTTCTTTGAATCTTTAATCCCTTTAATTCGTATTGCGGCCAGTCCTACAGAAGCGAAATGGTACAGCATGTCCACCTTATCGTTGTCTGAGTTACTCCAACGACGATATTCACGAGTTTTCAAACAAATTTCGCAGAGTGACGAGGCATTTGGCTATCTTAAGAGACTCATAGTTACTGAAGCCCGCTGCTCTCCCTTCTTTGAATCTTTCCTCTCTTTAATTCGTATTGCGGCCAGTCCTGCTGAAGCGAAATGTTGCAGCATGTCCACCTTAACGTTGTGTGAGTTACTCCAACGACGATATCCTCGAGTTTTCAAATAAATTTCGCAGAGTGACGAGGCATTTGGCTACCTTAAGAGAGTCATAGTTACTCCTGCCGGCTGCTCCCAATTCTTTAGGCCTTTATCATTCTTGCTATGGCCAGTCCTACAGAACCGATATGCCACTGTATGGCCACCTTAACGTCGTCACAGTTATTCCAACTACGAGTTTGTCGAGTTAGCAAATGTACTTCGCCGGATGACGAGGCATTTGGTTACCTTAAGATAGTCATAGTTACTGCAGCCAGATGCTCCCCTTCTTTTGAATCTTTTCTCTCTTTAATCCGTTCTGCGGAATGTCCAATCAGAAGCGATATGCTGCACCTTGTCCACCTTAACGTTGTCTGAGTTACTCCAACGACGATATTCACGAGTTTTTAAATAAATTTCGCAGAGTGACGAGGCATTCGGCTACCTTAAGGGAATGATAGTTACTCCTGCCCGCTGCTCCCCTTTCTTTGAATCTTTCCTCTCTTTAATTCGTATTGCGGCCAGTCCTGCAGAAGCTAAATGGTACAGCATGTCCACCTTAACGTTGTCTGAGTTACTCCAACGACGATATCCTCGAGCTTTTCAAATAAATTTCGCGGAGTGACGAGGCATTTGGCTACCTTAAGAGAGTCATAGCTACTCCTGCCGGCTGCTCCCATTTCTGTAGGCCTTTATCATTCTTGCTATGGCTAGTCCTACAGAACCGATATGCCACTGTATGTCCACCTTAACGTCGTCACAGTTATTCCCACTACGAGTTTCTCGAGTTAGCAAATGTACTTCGCCGGATGACGAGGCATTTGGCTACTTTAAGAGAGTCATAGTTACTGCAGCCAGATGCTCCCCTTCCTTTGAATCTTTCCTCTCTTTAATTCGTACTGGGGAATGTCCAATCAGAAGCGAAATGATGGAACATGTCCACCTTAACGTTGTCTGAGATACTCCAACGACGATATCGACGAGTTTTCAAATAGATTTAGCAGAGTGACGAGGCATTTGGCTACCTTAAGAGAGTTATAGTTACTGCTGCCCGCTGCTCCCCCTTCTTTGAATCTTTCCTCTCTTTAATTCGTATTGCGGCCAGTCCTGCAGAAGCTAAATGGTACAGCATGTCCACCTTAACGTTGTCTGAGTTACTCCAACGACGATATCCTCGAGTTTTCAAATAAATTCCGCAGAGTGACGAGGCATTTGGCTACCTTAAGAGAGTCATAGTTACTCCTACAGGCTGCTCCCATTTCTTTAGGTCTTTATCATTCTTGCTATGGCCAGTCCTACAGGACCGATATGCCACTGCATGTCCACCTTAACGTCGTCACAGTTACTCCCACTACGAGTTTCTGGAGTTAGCAAATGTACTTCGACGGAAGACGAGGCATTTGTTTACCTTAAGAGAGTCTTAGTTACTGCAGCCAGATGCTCCCCTTCCTTTGAATCTTTCCTCTCTTTAATTCGTACTGCGGAATGTCCAAGCAGAAGCGAAATGCAGCAACATGCACACCTTAACGTTGTCTGAGTTACTAAAACGACGATATCCGAGTGTGTTCAAATAAATTTCGCAGAGTGACGAGGCATTTGGCTATCTTAAGAGACTCATAGTTACTGAAGCCCGCTGCTCTCCCTTCTTTGAATCTTTCCTCTCTTTAATTCGTATTGCGGCCAGTCCTGCTGAAGCGAAATGTTGCAGCATGTCCACCTTAACGTTGTGTGAGTTACTCCAACGACGATATCCTCGAGTTTTCAAATAAATTTCGCAGAGTGACGAGGCATTTGGCTACCTTAAGAGAGTCATAGTTACTCCTGCCGGCTGCTCACAATTCTTTAGGCCTTTATCATTCTTGCTATGGCCAGTCCTACAGAACCGATATGCCACTGTATGGCCACCTTAACGTCGTCACAGTTATTCCAACTACGAGTTTGTCGAGTTAGCAAATGTACTTCGCCGGATGACGAGGCATTTGGTTACCTTAAGATAGTCATAGTTACTGCAGCCAGATGCTCCCCTTCCTGTGAATCTTTTCTCTCTTTAATCCGTTCTGCGGAATGTCCAATCAGAAGCGATATGCTGCACCTTGTCCACCTTAACGTTGTCTGAGTTACTCCAACGACGATATTCACGAGTTTTCAAATAAATTTCGCAGAGTGACGAGGCATTCGGCTACCTTAAGGGAATGATAGTTACTCCTGCCCGCTGCTCCCCCTTCTTTGAATCTTTCCTCTCTTTAATTCGTATTGCGGCCAGTCCTGCAGAAGCTAAATGGTACAGCATGTCCACCTTAACGTTGTCTGAGTTACTCCAACGTCGATATCCTCGAGTTTTCAAAAAAATTCCGCAGAGTGACGAGGCATTTGGCTACCTTAAGAGAGTCATAGCTACTCCTGCCGGCTGCTCCCATTTCTGTAGGCCTTTATCATTCTTGCTATGGCTAGTCCTACAGAACCGATATGCCACTGTATGTCCACCTTAACGTCGTCACAGTTATTCCCACTACGAGTTTCTCGAGTTAGCAAATGTACTTCGCCGGATGACGAGGCATTTGGCTACCTTAAGAGAGTCATAGTTACTGCAGCCAGATGCTCCCCTTCCTTTGAATCTTTCCTCTCTTTAATTCGTACTGGGGAATGTCCAATCAGAAGCGAAATGATGGAACATGTCCACCTTAACGTTGTCTGAGATACTCCAACGACGATATCGACGAGTTTTCAAATAAATTTAGCAGAGTGACAAGGCATTTGGCTACCTTAAGAGAGTTATAGTTACTGCTGCCCGCTGCTCCCCCTTCTTTGAATCTTTCCTCTCTTTAAATCGTATTGCGGCCAGTCCTGCAGAAGCTAAATGGTACAGCATGTCCACCTTAACGTTGTCTGAGTTACTCCAACGACGATATCCTCGAGTTTTCAAATAAATTTCGCAGAGTGACGAGGCATTTGGCTACCTTAAGAGAGTCATAGCTACTCCTGCCGGCTGCTCCCATTTCTGTAGGCCTTTATCATTCTTGCTATGGGTCCTACAGAACCGATATGCCACTGTATGTCCACCTTAACGTCGTCACAGTTATTCCCACTACGAGTTTCTCGAGTTAGCAAATGTACTTCGCCGGATGACGAGGCATTTGGCTACCTTAAGAGAGTCATAGTTACTGCAGCCAGATGCTCCCCTTCCTTTGAATCTTTCCTCTCTTTAATTCGTACTGGGGAATGTCCAATCAGAAGCGAAATGATGGAACATGTCCACCTTAACGTTGTCTGAGATACTCCAACGACGATATCGACGAGTTTTCAAATAAATTTAGCAGAGTCACGAGGCATTTGGCTACCTTAAGAGAGTTATAGTTACTGCTGCCCGCTGCTCCCCCTTCTTTGAATCTTTCCTCTCTTTAATTCGTATTGCGGGCAGTCCTATAGAAGCGAAATGGTACAGCATGTCCACCTTAACGTTGTCTGAGTTACTCCAACGACGATATCCACGAGTTTTCAAATAAATTTCGAAGAGTGACGAGGCATTTGGCTACCTTAAGAGAGTCATAGTTACTCCTGCAGGCTGCTCCCATTTCTTTAGGTCTTTATCATTCTTGCTATGGCCAGTCCTACAGAACCGATATGCCACTGCATGTCCACCTTAACGTCGTCACAGTTACTCCCACTACGAGTTTCTCGAGTTAGCAAATGTACTTCGACGGAAGACGAGGCATTTGTTTACCTTAAGAGAGTCTTAGTTACTGCTGCCAGATGCTCCCCTTCTTTTGAATCTTTCCTCTCTTTAATTCGTACTGCGGAATGTCCAAGCAGAAGCGAAATGCTGCAACATGCACACCTTAACGTTGTCTGAGTTACTAAAACGACGATATCCACGAGTTTTCAAATAAATTTCGCAGAGTGACGAGGCATTTGGCTACCTTAAGAGATTCATAGTAACTGCTGCCCGCTGGTCCCCCTTCTTTGAATCTTTCTTCTCTTTATTTCGTATTGCGGGCAGTCCTATAGAAGCGAAATGGTACAGCATGTCCACCTTAACGTTGTCTGAGTTACTCCAACGACGATATCCACGAGTTTTCAAATAAATTTCGCAGAGTGACGAGGCATTTGGCTACCTTAAGAGAGTCATTGTTACTCCTGCCGGCTGCTCCCATTTCTATAGGCCTTTATCATTCTAGCTATGGCCAGTCCTACTGAACCGATATGCCACTGTATGTCCACCTTAACGTCGTCACAGTTACTCCCACTACGAGTTTCTCGAGTTAGCAAATGTACTTCGCCGGATGACGAGGCATTTGGCTACCTTAAGAGAGTCATAGTTACTGCAGCCAGATGCTCCCCTTCCTTTGAATCATTCCTCTCCTTAATTCGTACTGGGGAATGTCCAATCAGAAGCGAAATGATGGAACATGTCCACCTTAACGTTGTCTGAGATACTCCAACGACGATATCGACGAGTTTTCAAATAAATTTAGCAGAGTTTCGAGGCATTTGGCTACCTTAAGAGAGTTATAGTTACTGCTGCCCGCTGCTCCCCCTTCTTTGAATCTTTCCTCTCTTTAATTCGTATTGCGGCCAGTCCTGCTGAAGCGAAATGTTGCAGCATGTCCACCTTAACGTTGTCTGAGTTACTAAATCGACGATATCCAAGTGTGTTCAAATAAATTTCGCAGAGTGACGAGGCATTTGGCTATCTTAAGAGACTCATAGTTACTGAAGCCCGCTGCTCTTCCTTCTTTGAATCTTTCCTCTGTTTAATTCGTTTGCGGCCAGTCCTGCCGAAGCGAAATGTTGCAGCATGTCCACCTTAACGTTGTGTGAGTTACTCCAACGACGATATCCTCGAGTTTTCAAATAAATTTCGCAGAGTGACGAGGCATTTGGCTACCTTAAGAGAGTCATAGTTACTCCTGCAGGCTGCTCCCAATTCTTTAGGCCTTTATCATTCTTGCTATGGCCAGTCCTACAGAACCGATATGCCACTGTATGGCCACCTTAACGTCGTCACAGTTATTCCAACTACGAGTTTGTCGAGTTAGCAAATGTACTTCGCCGGATGACGAGGCATTTGGTTACCTTAAGATAGTCATAGTTACTGCAGCCAGATGCTCCCCTTCCTGTGAATCTTTTCTCTCTTTAATCCGTTCTGCGGAATGTCCAATCAGAAGCGATATGCTGCACCTTGTCCACCTTAACGTTGTCTGAGTTACTCCAACGACGATATTCACGAGTTTTCAAAAAAATTTCGCAGAGTGACGAGGCATTCGGCTACCTTAAGGGAATGATAGTTACTCCTGCCCGCTGCTCCCCCTTCTTTGAATCTTTCCTCTCTTTAATTCGTATTGCGGCCAGTCCTGCAGAAGCCAAATGGTACAGCATGTCCACCTTAACGTTGTCTGAGTTACTCCAACGACGATATCCTCGAGTTTTCAAATAAATTTCGCAGAGTGACGAGGCATTTGGCTACCTTAAGAGAGTCATAGCTACTCCTGCCGGCTGCTCCCATTTCTGTAGGCCTTTATCATTCTTGCTATGGCTAGTCCTACAGAACCGATATGCCACTGTATGTCCACCTTAACGTCGTCACAGTTATTCCCACTACGAGTTTCTCGAGTTAGCAAATGTACTTCGCCGGATGACGAGGCATTTGGCTACCTTAAGAGAGTCATAGTTACTGCAGCCAGATGCTCCCCTTCCTTTGAATCTTTCCTCTCTTTAATTCGTACTGGGGAATGTCCAATCAGAAGCGAAATGATGGAACATGTCCACCTTAACGTTGTCTGAGATACTCCAACGACGATATCGACGAGTTTTCAAATAAATTTAGCAGAGTGACGAGGCATTTGGCTACCTTAAGAGAGTTATAGTTACTGCTGCCCGCTGCTCCCCCTTCTTTGAATCTTTCCTCTCTTTAATTCGTATTGCGGCCAGTCCTGCAGAAGCTAAATGGTACAGCATGTCCACCTTAACGTTGTCTGAGTTACTCCAACGACGATATCCTCGAGTTTTCAAATAAATTCCGCAGAGTGACGAGGCATTTGGCTACCTTAAGAGAGTCATAGTTACTCCTACAGGCAGCTCCCATTTCTTTAGGTCTTTATCATTCTTGCTATGGCCAGTCCTACAGGACCGATATGCCACTGCATGTCCACCTTAACGTCGTCACAGTTACTCCCACTACGAGTTTCTGGAGTTAGCAAATGTACTTCGACGGAAGACGAGGCATTTGTTTACCTTAAGAGAGTCTTAGTTACTGCAGCCAGATGCTCCCCTTCCTTTGAATCTTTCCTCTCTTTAATTCGTACTGCGGAATGTCCAAGCAGAAGCGAAATGCAGCAACATGCACACCTTAACGTTGTCTGAGTTACTAAAACGACGATATCCAAGTGTGTTCAAATAAATTTCGCAGAGTGACGAGGCATTTGGCTATCTTAAGAGACTCATAGTTACTGAAGCCCGCTGCTCTCCCTTCTTTGAATCTTTCCTCTCTTTAATTCGTATTGCGGCCAGTCCTGCTGAAGCGAAATGTTGCAGCATGTCCACCTTAACGTTGTGTGAGTTACTCCAACGACGATATCCTCGAGTTTTCAAATAAATTTCGCAGAGTGACGAGGCATTTGGCTACCTTAAGAGAGTCATAGTTACTCCTGCCGGCTGCTCCCAATTCTTTAGGCCTTTATCATTCTTGCTATGGCCAGTCCTACAGAACCGATATGCCACTGTATGGCCACCTTAACGTCGTCACAGTTATTCCAACTACGAGTTTGTCGAGTTAGCAAATGTACTTCGCCGGATGACGAGGCATTTGGTTACCTTAAGATAGTCATAGTTACTGCAGCCAGATGCTCCCCTTCCTGTGAATCTTTTCTCTCTTTAATCCGTTCTGCGGAATGTCCAATCAGAAGCGATATGCTGCACCTTGTCCACCTTAACGTTGTCTGAGTTACTCCAACGACGATATTCACGAGTTTTCAAATAAATTTCGCAGAGTGACGAGGCATTCGGCTACCTTAAGGGAATGATAGTTACTCCTGCCCGCTGCTCCCCCTTCTTTGAATCTTTCCTCTCTTTAATTCGTATTGCGGCCAGTCCTGCAGAAGCTAAATGGTACAGCATGTCCACCTTAACGTTGTCTGAGTTACTCCAACGACGATATCCTCGAGTTTTCAAAAAAATTCCGCAGAGTGACGAGGCATTTGGCTACCTTAAGAGAGTCATAGCTACTCCTGCCGGCTGCTCCCATTTCTGTAGGCCTTTATCATTCTTGCTATGGCTAGTCCTACAGAACCGATATGCCACTGTATGTCCACCTTAACGTCGTCACAGTTATTCCCACTACGAGTTTCTCGAGTTAGCAAATGTACTTCGCCGGATGACGAGGCATTTGGCTACCTTAAGAGAGTCATAGTTACTGCAGCCAGATGCTCCCCTTCCTTTGAATCTTTCCTCTCTTTAATTCGTACTGGGGAATGTCCAATCAGAAGCGAAATGATGGAACATGTCCACCTTAACGTTGTCTGAGATACTCCAACGACGATATCGACGAGTTTTCAAATAAATTTAGCAGAGTGACAAGGCATTTGGCTACCTTAAGAGAGTTATAGTTACTGCTGCCCGCTGCTCCCCCTTCTTTGAATCTTTCCTCTCTTTAAATCGTATTGCGGCCAGTCCTGCAGAAGCTAAATGGTACAGCATGTCCACCTTAACGTTGTCTGAGTTACTCCAACGACGATATCCTCGAGTTTTCAAATAAATTTCGCAGAGTGACGAGGCATTTGGCTACCTTAAGAGAGTCATAGCTACTCCTGCCGGCTGCTCCCATTTCTGTAGGCCTTTATCATTCTTGCTATGGGTCCTACAGAACCGATATGCCACTGTATGTCCACCTTAACGTCGTCACAGTTATTCCCACTACGAGTTTCTCGAGTTAGCAAATGTACTTCGCCGGATGACGAGGCATTTGGCTACCTTAAGAGAGTCATAGTTACTGCAGCCAGATGCTCCCCTTCCTTTGAATCTTTCCTCTCTTTAATTCGTACTGGGGAATGTCCAATCAGAAGCGAAATGATGGAACATGTCCACCTTAACGTTGTCTGAGATACTCCAACGACGATATCGACGAGTTTTCAAATAAATTTAGCAGAGTCACGAGGCATTTGGCTACCTTAAGAGAGTTATAGTTACTGCTGCCCGCTGCTCCCCCTTCTTTGAATCTTTCCTCTCTTTAATTCGTATTGCGGGCAGTCCTATAGAAGCGAAATGGTACAGCATGTCCACCTTAACGTTGTCTGAGTTACTCCAACGACGATATCCACGAGTTTTCAAATAAATTTCGCAGAGTGACGAGGCATTTGGCTACCTTAAGAGAGTCATAGTTACTCCTGCAGGCTGCTCCCATTTCTTTAGGTCTTTATCATTCTTGCTATGGCCAGTCCTACAGAACCGATATGCCACTGCATGTCCACCTTAACGTCGTCACAGTTTCTCCCACTACGAGTTTCTCGAGTTAGCAAATGTACTTCGACGGAAGACGAGGCATTTGTTTACCTTAAGAGAGTCTTAGTTACTGCTGCCAGATGCTCCCCTTCTTTTGAATCTTTCCTCTCTTTAATTCGTACTGCGGAATGTCCAAGCAGAAGCGAAATGCTGCAACATGCACACCTTAACGTTGTCTGAGTTACTAAAACGACGATATCCACGAGTTTTCAAATAAATTTCGCAGAGTGACGAGGCATTTGGCTACCTTAAGAGATTCATAGTAACTGCTGCCCGCTGGTCCCCCTTCTTTGAATCTTTCTTCTCTTTATTTCGTATTGCGGGCAGTCCTATAGAAGCGAAATGGTACAGCATGTCCACCTTAACGTTGTCTGAGTTACTCCAACGACGATATCCACGAGTTTTCAAATAAATTTCGCAGAGTGACGAGGCATTTGGCTACCTTAAGAGAGTCATTGTTACTCCTGCCGGCTGCTCCCATTTCTATAGGCCTTTATCATTCTAGCTATGGCCAGTCCTACTGAACCGATATGCCACTGTATGTCCACCTTAACGTCGTCACAGTTACTCCCACTACGAGTTTCTCGAGTTAGCAAATGTACTTCGCCGGATGACGAGGCATTTGGCTACCTTAAGAGAGTCATAGTTACTGCAGCCAGATGCTCCCCTTCCTTTGAATCATTCCTCTCCTTAATTCGTACTGGGGAATGTCCAATCAGAAGCGAAATGATGGAACATGTCCACCTTAACGTTGTCTGAGATACTCCAACGACGATATCGACGAGTTTTCAAATAAATTTAGCAGAGTTTCGAGGCATTTGGCTACCTTAAGAGAGTTATAGTTACTGCTGCCCGCTGCTCCCCCTTCTTTGAATCTTTCCTCTCTTTAATTCGTATTGCGGCCAGTCCTGCTGAAGCGAAATGTTGCAGCATGTCCACCTTAACGTTGTCTGAGTTACTAAATCGACGATATCCAAGTGTGTTCAAATAAATTTCGCAGAGTGACGAGGCATTTGGCTATCTTAAGAGACTCATAGTTACTGAAGCCCGCTGCTCTTCCTTCTTTGAATCTTTCCTCTGTTTAATTCGTTTGCGGCCAGTCCTGCCGAAGCGAAATGTTGCAGCATGTCCACCTTAACGTTGTGTGAGTTACTCCAACGACGATATCCTCGAGTTTTCAAATAAATTTCGCAGAGTGACGAGGCATTTGGCTACCTTAAGAGAGTCATAGTTACTCCTGCAGGCTGCTCCCAATTCTTTAGGCCTTTATCATTCTTGCTATGGCCAGTCCTACAGAACCGATATGCCACTGTATGGCCACCTTAACGTCGTCACAGTTATTCCAACTACGAGTTTGTCGAGTTAGCAAATGTACTTCGCCGGATGACGAGGCATTTGGTTACCTTAAGATAGTCATAGTTACTGCAGCCAGATGCTCCCCTTCCTGTGAATCTTTTCTCTCTTTAATCCGTTCTGCGGAATGTCCAATCAGAAGCGATATGCTGCACCTTGTCCACCTTAACGTTGTCTGAGTTACTCCAACGACGATATTCACGAGTTTTCAAATAAATTTCGCAGAGTGACGAGGCATTCGGCTACCTTAAGGGAATGATAGTTACTCCTGCCCGCTGCTCCCCCTTCTTTGAATCTTTCCTCTCTTTAATTCGTATTGCGGCCAGTCCTGCAGAAGCTAAATGGTACAGCATGTCCACCTTAACGTTGTCTGAGTTACTCCAACGACGATATCCTCGAGTTTTCAAATAAATTTCGCAGAGTGACGAGGCATTTGGCTACCTTAAGAGAGTCATAGCTACTCCTGCCGGCTGCTCCCATTTCTGTAGGCCTTTATCATTCTTGCTATGGCTAGTCCTACAGAACCGATATGCCACTGTATGTCCACCTTAACGTCGTCACAGTTATTCCCACTACGAGTTTCTCGAGTTAGCAAATGTACTTCGCCGGATGACGAGGCATTTGGCTACCTTAAGAGAGTCATAGTTACTGCAGCCAGATGCTCCCCTTCCTTTGAATCTTTCCTCTCTTTAATTCGTACTGGGGAATGTCCAATCAGAAGCGAAATGATGGAACATGTCCACCTTAACGTTGTCTGAGATACTCCAACGACGATATCGACGAGTTTTCAAATAAATTTAGCAGAGTGACAAGGCATTTGGCTACCTTAAGAGAGTTATAGTTACTGCTGCCCGCTGCTCCCCCTTCTTTGAATCTTTCCTCTCTTTAAATCGTATTGCGGCCAGTCCTGCAGAAGCTAAATGGTACAGCATGTCCACCTTAACGTTGTCTGAGTTACTCCAACGACGATATCCTCGAGTTTTCAAATAAATTTCGCAGAGTGACGAGGCATTTGGCTACCTTAAGAGAGTCATAGCTACTCCTGCCGGCTGCTCCCATTTCTGTAGGCCTTTATCATTCTAGCTATGGCCAGTCCTACTGAACCGATATGCCACTGCATGTCCACCTTAACGTCGTCACAGTTACTCCCACTACGAGTTTCTCGAGTTAGCAAATGTACTTCGACGGAAGACGAGGCATTTGTTTACCTTAAGAGAGTCTTAGTTACTGCAGCCAGATGCTCCCCTTCCTTTGAATCTTTCCTCTCTTTAATTCGTACTGCGGAATGTCCAAGCAGAAGCGAAATGCAGCAACATGCACACCTTAACGTTGTCTGAGTTACTAAAACGACGATATCCACGAGTTTTCAAATAAATTTCGCAGAGTGACGAGGCATTTGGCTACCTTAAGAGAGTCATAGTAACTGCTGCCCGCTGGTCCCCCTTCTTTGAATCTTTCTTCTCTTTATTTCGTATTGCGGCCAGTCCTGCAGAAGCGAAATGGTACAGCATGTCCACCTTAGCGTTGTATGAGTTACTCCAACGACGATATCCACGAGTTGTCAAATAAATTTCGCTGAGTGACGAGGCATTTGGCTACCTTAAGTGAGTCATTGTTACTCCTGCCGGCTGCTCCCATTTCTATAGGCCTTTATCATTCTTGCTATGGCCAGTCCCACAGAACCGATATGCCACTGTATGTTCACCTTAACGTCGTCACAGTTACTCCCACTACGAGTTTCTCGAGTTAGCAAATGTACTTCGCCGGATGACGAGGCATTTGGCTACCTTAAGAGAGTCATAGTTACTGCAGCCAGATGCTCCCCTTCCTTTGAATCATTCCTCTCCTTAATTCGTACTGGGGAATGTCCAATCAGAAGCGAAATGATGGAACATGTCCACCTTAACGTTGTCTGAGATACTCCAACGACGATATCGACGAGTTTTCAAATAAATTTAGCAGAGTGACGAGGCATTTGGCTACCTTAAGAGAGTTATAGTTAATGCTGCCCGCTGCTCCCCCTTCTTTGAATCTTTCCTCTCTTTAATTCGTATTGCGGCCTGTCCTACAGAAGCGAAATGGTACAGCATGTCCACCTTATCGTTGTCTGAGTTACTCCAACGACGATATTCACGAGTTTTCAAATAAATTTCGCAGAGTGACGAGGCATTTGGCTACCTTAAGAGAGTCATAGTTACTCCTGCAGGCTGCTACCATTTCTTTAGGTCTTTATCATTCTTGCTATGGCCAGTCCCACAGAACCGATATGCCACTGTATGTCCACCTTAACGTCGTCACAGTTACTCCCACTACGAGTTTCTCGAGTTAGCAAATGTACTTCGATGGATGACGAGGCATTTGGGTACCTTGAGAGAGTCATAGTTACTGCAGCCGGATGCACTCCTTCCTTTGAATATTTCCTCTCTTTAATTCGTACTGCGGAATGTCCAAGCAGAAGTGAAATGCTGCAACATGTCCACCTTAACGTTGTCTGAGTTACTAAATCGACGATATCCAAGTGTGTTCAAATAAATTTCGCAGAGTGACGAGGCATTTGGCTATCTTAAGAGACTCATAGTTACTGAAGCCCGCTGCCTCCCTTCTTTGAATCTTTCCTCTCTTTAATTCGTATTGCGGCCAGTCCTGCTGAAGCGAAATGTTGCAGCATGTCCACCTTAACGTTGTGTGAGTTACTCCAACGACGATATCCTCGAGTTTTCGAATAAATTTCGCAGAGTGACGAGGCATTTGGCTACCTTAAGAGAGTCATAGTTACTCCTGCCGGCTGCTCCCAATTCTTTAGGCCTTTATCATTCTTGCTATGGCCAGTCCTACAGAACCGATATGCCACTGTATGGCCACCTTAACGTCGTCACAGTTATTCCAACTACGAGTTTGTCGAGTTAGCAAATGTACTTCGCCGGATGACGAGGCATTTGGTTACCTTATGATAGTCATAGTTACTGCAGCCAGATGCTCCCCTTCCTTTGAATCTTTTCTCTCTTTAATCCGTTCTGCGGAATGTCCAATCAGAAGCGATATGCTGCACCTTGTCCACCTTAACATTGTCTGAGTTACTCCAACGACGATATTCACGAGTTTTCAAATAAATTTCGCAGAGTGACGAGGCATTCGGCTACCTTAAGGGAATGATAGTTACTCCTGCCCGCTGCTCCCCCTTCTTTGAATCTTTCCTCTCTTTAATTCGTATTGCGGCCAGTCCTGCAGAAGCTAAATGGTACAGCATGTCCACCTTAACGTTGTCTGAGTTACTCCAACGACGATATCCTCGAGTTTTCAAATAAATTTCGCAGAGTGACGAGGCATTTGGCTACCTTAAGAGAGTCATAGATACTCCTGCCGGCTGCTCCCATTTCTGTAGGCCTTTATCATTCTTGCTATGGCTAGTCCTACAGAACCGATATGCCACTGTATGTCCACCTTAATGTCGTCACAGTTATTCCCACTACGAGTTTCTCGAGTTAGCAAATGTACCTCTCCGGATGACGAGGCATTTGGCTACCTTAAGAGAGTCATAGTTACTGCAGCCAGATGCTCCCCTTCCTTTGAATCTTTCCTCTCTTTAATTCGTACTGGGGAATGTCCAATCAGAAGCGAAATGATGGAACATGTCCACCTTAACGTTGTCTGAGATACTCCAACGACGATATCGACGAGTTTTCAAATAAATTTAGCAGAGTGACAAGGGATTTGGCTACCTTAAGAGAGTTATAGTTACTGGTGCCCGCTGCTCCCCCATCTTTGAATCTTTCATCTCTTTAAATCGTATTGCGGCCAGTCCTGCAGAAGCTAAATGGTACAGCATGTCCACCTTAACGTTGTCTAAGTTACTCCAACGACGATATCCTCGAGTTTTCAAATAAATTTCGCAGAGTGACGAGGCATTTGGCTACCTTAAGAGAGTCATAGCTACTCCTGCCGGCTGCTCCCATTTCTGTAGGCCTTTATCATTCTTGCTATGGGTCCTACAGAACCGATATGCCACTGTATGTCCACCTTAACGTCGTCACAATTATTCCCACTACGAGTTTCTCGAGTTAGCAAAAGTACTTCGCCGGATGACGAGGCATTTGGCTACCTTAAGAGAGTCATAGTTACTGCAGCCAGATGCTCCCCTTCCTTTGAATCTTTCCTCTCTTTAATTCGTACTGGGGAATGTCCAATCAGAAGCGAAATGATGGAACATGTCCACCTTAACGTTGTCTGAGATACTCCAACGACGATATCGACGAGTTTTCAAATAAATTTAGCAGAGTCACGAGGCATTTGGCTACCTTAAGAGAGTTGTAGTTACTGCTGCCCGCTGCTCCCCCTTCTTTGAATCTTTCCTCTCTTTAATTCGTATTGCGGGCAGTCCTATAGAAGCGAAATGGTACAGCATGTCCACCTTAACGTTGTCTGAGTTACTCCAACGACGATATCCACGAGTTTTCAAATAAATTTCGCAGAGTGACGAGGCATTTGGCTACCTTAAGAGAGTCATAGTTACTCCTGCAGGCTGCTCCCATTTCTTTAGGTCTTTATCATTCTTGCTATGGCCAGTCCTACAGAACCGATATGCCACTGCATGTCCACCTTAACGTCGTCACAGTTACTCCCGCTACGAGTTTCTCGAGTTAGCAAATGTACTTCGACGGAAGACGAGGCATTTGTTTACCTTAAGAGAGTCTTAGTTACTGCTGCCAGATGCTCCCCTTCTTTTGAATCTTTCCTCTCTTTAATTCGTACTGCGGAATGTCCAAGCAGAAGCGAAATGCTGCAACATGCACACCTTAACGTTGTCTGAGTTACTAAAACGACGATATCCACGAGTTTTCAAATAAATTTCGCAGAGTGACGAGGCATTTGGCTACCTTAAGAGAGTCATAGTAACTGCTGCCCGCTGGTCCCCCTTCTTTGAATCTTTCTTCTCTTTATTTCGTATTGCGGCCAGTCCTGCAGAAGCGAAATGGTACAGCATGTCCACCTTAGCGTTGTATGAGTTACTCCAACGACGATATCCACGAGTTGTCAAATAAATTTCGCAGAGTGACGAGGCATTTGACTACCTTAAGAGAGTCATTGTTACTCCTGCCGGCTGCTCCCATTTCCATAGGCCTTTATCATTCTAGCTATGGCCAGTCCTACTGAACCGATATGCCACTGTATGTCCACCTTAACGTCGTCACAGTTACTCCCACTACGAGTTTCTCGAGTTAGCAAATGTACTTCGCCGGATGACGAGGCATTTGGCTACCTTAAGAGAGTCATAGTTACTGCAGCCAGATGCTCCCCTTCCTTTGAATCATTCCTCTCCTTAATTCGTACTGGGGAATGTCCAATCAGAAGCGAAATGATGGAACATGTCCACCTTAACGTTGTCTGAGATACTCCAACGACGATATCGACGAGTTTTCAAATAAATTTAGCAGAGTGTCGAGGCATTTGGCTACCTTAAGAGAGTTATAGTTACTGCTGCCCGCTGCTCCCCCTTCTTTGAATCTTTCCTATCTTTAATTCGTATTGCGGCCAGTCCTACAGAAGCGAAATGGTACAGCATGTCCACCTTATCGTTGCCTGAGTTACTCCAACGACGATATTTACGAGTTTCCAAACAAAATTTCGCACAGTGACGAGGCATTTGGCTACCTTAAGAGAGTCATAGTTACTCCTGCAGGCTGCTCCCATTTCTTTAGGTCTTTATCATTCTTGCTATGGCCAGTCCTACAGGACCGATATGCCACTGCATGTCCACCTTAACGTCGTCACAGTTACTCCCACTACGAGTTTCTCGAGTTAGCAAATGTACTTCGACTTAAGACGAGGCATTTGTTTACCTTAAGAGAGTCTTAGTTACTGCAGCCAGATGCTCCCCTTCCTTTGAATCTTTCCTCTCTTTAATTCGTACTGCGGAATGTCCAAGCAGAAGCGAAATGCAGCAACATGCACACCTTAACGTTGTCTGAGTTACTAAAACGACGATATCCACGAGTTTTCAAATAAATTTCGCAGAGTGACGAGGCATTTGGCTACCTTAAGAGAGTCATACTAACTGCTGCCCGCTGGTCCCCCTTCTTTGAATCTTTCTTCTCTTTATTTCGTATTGCGGCCAGTCCTGCAGAAGCGAAATGGTACAGCATGTCCACCTTAGCGTTGTATGAGTTAATCCAACGACGATATCCACGAGTTGTCAAATAAATTTCGCAGAGTGACGAGGCATTTGGCTACCTTAAGAGAGTCATTGTTACTCCTGCCGGCTGCTCCCATTTCTATAGGCCTTTATCATTCTTGCTATGGCCAGTCCCACAGAA
Organism: Schistocerca americana; assembly: GCF_021461395.2. Taxonomy (NCBI): domain Eukaryota; kingdom Metazoa; phylum Arthropoda; class Insecta; order Orthoptera; family Acrididae; genus Schistocerca; species Schistocerca americana. Next base: position 213,643,578 of record NC_060127.1, on the reverse strand, counting down.
CCGATATGCCACTGTATGTTCACCTTAACGTCGTCACAGTTACTCCCACTACGAGTTTCTCGAGTTAGCAAATGTACGTCGCCGGATGACGAGGCATTTGGCTACCTTAAGAGAGTCATAGTTACTGCAGCCAGATGCTCCCCTTCCTTTGAATCATTCCTCTCCTTAATTCGTACTGGGGAATGTCCAATCAGAAGCAAAATGATGGAACATGTCCACCTTAACGTTGTCTGAGATACTCCAACGACGATATCGACGAGTTTTCAAATAAATTTAGCAGAGTGACGAGGCATTTGGCTACCTTAAGAGAGTTATAGTTACTGCTGCCCGCTGCTCCCCCTTCTTTGAATCTTTCCTCTCTTTAATTCGTATTGCGGCCAGTCCTACAGAAGCGAAATGGTACAGCATGTCCACCTTATCGTTGTCTGAGTTACTCCAACGACGATATTCACGAGTTTTCAAATAAGTTTCGCGGAGTGACGAGGCATTTGGCTACCTTAAGAGAGTCATAGTTACTCCTGCAGGCTGCTCCCATTTCTTTAGGTCTTTATCATTCTTGCTATGGCCAGTCCTACAGAACCGATATGCCACTGCATGTCCACCTTAACGTCGTCACAGTTACTCCCACTACGAGTTTCTCGAGTTAGCAAATGTACTTCGACGGAAGACGAGGCATTTGTTTACCTTAAGAGAGTCTTAGTTACTGCTGCCAGATGCTCCCCTTCTTTTGAATCTTTCCTCTCTTTAATTCGTACTGCGGAATGTCCAAGCAGAAGCGAAATGCTGCAACATGCACACCTTAACGTTGTCTGAGTTACTAAAACGACGATATCCACGAGTTTTCTAATAAATTTCGCAGAGTGACGAGGCATTTGGCTACCTTAAGAGAGTCATAGTAACTGCCGCCCGCTGGTCCCCCTTCTTTGAATCTTTCTTCTCTTTATTTCGTATTGCGGCCAGTCCTGCAGAAGCGAAATGGTACAGCATGTCCACCTTAGCGTTGTATGAGTTACTCCAACGACGATATCCACGAGTTGTCAAATAAATTTCGCAGAGTGACGAGGCATTTGGCTACCTTAAGAGAGTCATTGTTACTCCTGCCGGCTGCTCCCATTTCTATAGGCCTTTATCATTCTAGCTATGGCCAGTCCTACTGAACCGATATGCCACTGTATGTCCACCTTAACGTCGTCACAGTTACTCCCACTACGAGTTTCTCGAGTTAGCAAATGTACTTCGCCGGATGACGAGGCATTTGGCTACCTTAAGAGAGTCATAGTTACTGCAGCCAGATGCTCCCCTTCCTTTGAATCATTCCTCTCCTTAATTCGTACTGGGGAATGTCCAATCAGAAGCGAAATGATGGAACATGTCCACCTTAACGTTGTCTGAGATACTCCAACGACGATATCGACGAGTTTTCAAATAAATTTAGCAGAGTGTCGAGGCATTTGGCTACCTTAAGAGAGTTATAGTTACTGCTGCCCGCTGCTCCCCCTTCTTTGAATCTTTCCTCTCTTTAATTCGTATTGCGGCCAGTCCTACAGAAGCGAAATGGTACAGCATGTCCACCTTATCGTTGCCTGAGTTACTCCAACGACGATATTTACGAGTTTCCAAATAAATTTCGCACAGTGACGAGGCATTTGGCTACCTTAAGAGAGTCATAGTTACTCCTGCAGGCTGCTCCCATTTCTTTAGGTCTTTATCATTCTTGCTATGGCCAGTCCTACAGGACCGATATGCCACTGCATGTCCACCTTAACGTCGTCACAGTTACTCCCACTACGAGTTTCTCGAGTTAGCAAATGTACTTCGACGGAAGACGAGGCATTTGTTTACCTTAAGAGAGTCTTAGTTACTGCAGCCAGATGCTCCCCTTCCTTTGAATCTTTCCTCTCTTTTATTCGTACTGCGGAATGTCCAAGCAGAAGCAAAATGCAGCAACATGCACACCTTAACGTTGTCTGAGTTACTAAAACGACGATATCCACGAGTTCTCAAATAAATTTCGCAGAGTGACGAGGCATTTGGCTACCTTAAGAGAGTCGTAGTAACTGCTGCCCGCTGGTCCCCCTTCTTTGAATCTTTCTTCTCTTTATTTCGTATTGCGGCCAGTCCTGCAGAAGCGAAATGGTACAGCATGTCCACCTTGGCGTTGTATGAGTTACTCCAACGACGATATCCAAGAGTTGTCAAATAAATTTCGCAGAGTGACGAGGCATTTGGCTACCTTAAGAGAGTCATTGTTACTCCTGCCGGCTGCTCCCATTTCTATAGGCCTTTATCATTCTTGCTATGGCCAGTCCCACAGAACCGATATGCCACTGTATGTTCACCTTAACGTCGTCACAGTTACTCCCACTACGAGTTTCTCGAGTTAGCAAATGTACGTCGCCGGATGACGAGGCATTTGGCTACCTTAAGAGAGTCATAGTTACTGCAGCCAGATGCTCCCCTTCCTTTGAATCATTCCTCTCCTTAATTCGTACTGGGGAATGTCCAATCAGAAGCAAAATGATGGAACATGTCCACCTTAACGTTGTCTGAGATACTCCAACGACGATATCGACGAGTTTTCAAATAAATTTAGCAGAGTGACGAGGCATTTGGCTACCTTAAGAGAGTTATAGTTACTGCTGCCCGCTGCTCCCCCTTCTTTGAATCTTTCCTCTCTTTAATTCGTATTGCGGCCAGTCCTACAGAAGCGAAATGGTACAGCATGTCCACCTTATCGTTGTCTGAGTTACTCCAACGACGATATTCACGAGTTTTCAAATAAGTTTCGCAGAGTGACGAGGCATTTGGCTACCTTATGAGAGTCATAGTTACTCCTGCAGGCTGCTCCCATTTCTTTAGGTCTTTATCATTCTTGCTATGGCCAGTCCTACAGAACCGATATGCCACTGCATGTCCACCTTAACGTCGTCACAGTTACTCCCACTACGAGTTTCTCGAGTTAGCAAATGTACTTCGACGGAAGACGAGGCATTTGTTTACCTTAAGAGAGTCTTAGTTACTGCTGCCAGATGCTCCCCTTCTTTTGAATCTTTCCTCTCTTTAATTCGTACTGCGGAATGTCCAAGCAGAAGCGAAATGCTGCAACATGCACACCTTAACGTTGTCTGAGTTACTAAAACGACGATATCCACGAGTTTTCTAATAAATTTCGCAGAGTGACGAGGCATTTGGCTACCTTAAGAGAGTCATAGTAACTGCTGCCCGCTGGTCCCCCTTCTTTGAATCTTTCTTCTCTTTATTTCGTATTGCGGCCAGTCCTGCAGAAGCGAAATGGTACAGCATGTCCACCTTAGCGTTGTATGAGTTACTCCAACGACGATATCCACGAGTTGTCAAATAAATTTCGCAGAGTGACGAGGCATTTGGCTACCTTAAGAGAGTCATTGTTACTCCTGCCGGCTGCTCCCATTTCTATAGGCCTTTATCATTCTAGCTATGGCCAGTCCTACTGAACCGATATGCCACTGTATGTCCACCTTAACGTCGTCACAGTTACTCCCACTACGAGTTTCTCGAGTTAGCAAATGTACTTCGCCGGATGACGAGGCATTTGGCTACCTTAAGAGAGTCATAGTTACTGCAGCCAGATGCTCCCCTTCCTTTGAATCATTCCTCTCCTTAATTCGTACTGGGGAATGTCCAATCAGAAGCGAAATGATGGAACATGTCCACCTTAACGTTGTCTGAGATACTCCAACGACGATATCGACGAGTTTTCAAATAAATTTAGCAGACTGTCGAGGCATTTGGCTACCTTAAGAGAGTTATAGTTACTGCTGCCCGCTGCTCCCCCTTCTTTGAATCTTTCCTCTCTTTAATTCGTATTGCGGCCAGTCCTACAGAAGCGAAATGGTACAGCATGTCCACCTTATCGTTGCCTGAGTTACTCCAACGACGATATTTACGAGTTTCCAAATAAATTTCGCACAGTGACGAGGCATTTGGCTACCTTAAGAGAGTCATAGTTACTCCTGCAGGCTGCTCCCATTTCTTTAGGTCTTTATCATTCTTGCTATGGCCAGTCCTACAGGACCGATATGCCACTGCACGTCCACCTTAACGTCGTCACAGTTACTCCCACTACGAGTTTCTCGAGTTAGCAAATGTACTTCGACGGAAGACGAGGCATTTGTTTACCTTAAGAGAGTCTTAGTTACTGCAGCCAGATGCTCCCCTTCCTTTGAATCTTTCCTCTCTTTTATTCGTCCTGCGGAATGTCCAAGCAGAAGCGAAATGCAGCAACATGCACACCTTAACGTTGTCTGAGTTACTAAAACGACGATATCCACGAGTTTTCAAATAAATTTCGCAGAGTGACGAGGCATTTGGCTACCTTAAGAGAGTCCTAGAAACTGCTGCCCGCTGGTCCCCCTTCTTTGAATCTTTCTTCTCTTTATTTCGTATTGCGGCCAGTCCTGCAGAAGCGAAATGGTACAGCATGTCCACCTTAGCGTTGTATGAGTTACTCCAACGACGATATCCACGAGTTGTCAAATAAATTTCGCAGAGTGACGAGGCATTTGGCTACCTTAAGAGAGTCATTGTTACTCCTTCCGGCTGCTCCCATTTCTATAGGCCTTTATCATTCTTGCTATGGCCAGTCCCACAGAACCGATATGCCACTGTATGTTCACCTTAACGTCGTCACAGTTACTCCCACTACGAGTTTCTCGAGTTAGCAAATGTACGTCGCCGGATGACGAGGCATTTGGCTACCTTAAGAGAGTCATAGTTACTGCAGCCAGATGCTCCCCTTCCTTTGAATCATTCCTCTCCTTAATTCGTACTGGGGAATGTCCAATCAGAAGCGAAATGATGGAACATGTCCACCTTAACGTTGTCTGAGATACTCCAACGACGATATCGACGAGTTTTCAAATAAATTTAGCAGAGTGTCGAGGCATTTGGCTACCTTAAGAGAGTCATTGTTACTCCTGCCGGCTGCTCCCATTTCTATAGGCCTTTATCATTCTAGCTATGGCCAGTCCTACTGAACCGATATGCCACTGTATGTCCACCTTAACGTCGTCACAGTTACTCCCACTACGAGTTTCTCGAGTTAGCAAATGTACTTCGCCGGATGACGAGGCATTTGGCTACCTTAAGAGAGTCATAGTTACTGCAGCCAGATGCTCCCCTTCCTTTGAATCATTCCTCTCCTTAATTCGTACTGGGGAATGTCCAATCAGAAGCGAAATGATGGAACATGTCCACCTTAACGTTGTCTGAGATACTCCAACGACGATATCGACGAGTTTTCAAATAAATTTAGCAGAGTGTCGAGGCATTTGGCTACCTTAAGAGAGTTATAGTTACTGCTGCCCGCTGCTCCCCCTTCTTTGAATCTTTCCTCTCTTTAATTCGTATTGCGGCCAGTCCTACAGAAGCGAAATGGTACAGCATGTCCACCTTATCGTTGCCTGAGTTACTCCAACGACGATATTTACGAGTTTCCAAATAAATTTCGCACAGTGACGAGGCATTTGGCTACCTTAAGAGAGTCATAGTTACTCCTGCAGGCTGCTCCCATTTCTTTAGGTCTTTATCATTCTTGCTATGGCCAGTCCTACAGGACCGATATGCCACTGCATGTCCACCTTAACGTCGTCACAGTTACTCCCACTACGAGTTTCTCGAGTTAGCAAATGTACTTCGACGGAAGACGAGGCATTTGTTTACCTTAAGAGAGTCTTAGTTACTGCAGCCAGATGCTCCCCTTCCTTTGAATCTTTCCTCTCTTTTATTCGTCCTGCGGAATGTCCAAGCAGAAGCGAAATGCAGCAACATGCACACCTTAACGTTGTCTGAGTTACTAAAACGACGATATCCACGAGTTTTCAAATAAATTTCGCAGAGTGACGAGGCATTTGGCTACCTTAAGAGAGTCCTAGAAACTGCTGCCCGCTGGTCCCCCTTCTTTGAATCTTTCTTCTCTTTATTTCGTATTGCGGCCAGTCCTGCAGAAGCGAAATGGTACAGCATGTCCACCTTAGCGTTGTATGAGTTACTCCAACGACGATATCCACGAGTTGTCAAATAAATTTCGCAGAGTGACGAGGCATTTGGCTACCTTAAGAGAGTCATTGTTACTCCTGCCGGCTGCTCCCATTTCTATAGGCCTTTATCATTCTTGCTATGGCCAGTCCCACAGAACCGATATGCCACTGTATGTTCACCTTAACGTCGTCACAGTTACTCCCACTACGAGTTTCTCGAGTTAGCAAATGTACGTCGCCGGATGACGAGGCATTTGGCTACCTTAAGAGAGTCATAGTTACTGCAGCCAGATGCTCCCCTTCCTTTGAATCATTCCTCTCCTTAATTCGTACTGGGGAATGTCCAATCGGAAGCAAAATGATGGAACATGTCCACCTTAACGTTGTCTGAGATACTCCAACGACGATATCGACGAGTTTTCAAATAAATTTAGCAGAGTGACGAGGCGTTTGGCTACCTTAAGAGAGTTATAGTTACTGCTGCCCGCTGCTCCCCCTTCTTTGAATCTTTCCTCTCTTTAATTCGTATTGCGGCCAGTCCTACAGAAGCGAAATGGTACAGCATGTCCACCTTATCGTTGTCTGAGTTACTCCAACGACGATATTCACGAGTTTTCAAATAAGTTTCGCAGAGTGACGAGGCATTTGGCTACCTTAAGAGAGTCATAGTTACTCCTGCAGGCTGCTCCCATTTCTTTAGGTCTTTATCATTCTTGCTATGGCCAGTCCTACAGGACCGATATGCCACTGCATGTCCACCTTAACGTCGTCACAGTTACTCCCACTACGAGTTTCTCGAGTTAGCAAATGTACTTCGACGGAAGACGAGGCATTTGTTTACCTTAAGAGAGTCTTAGTTACTGCTGCCAGATGCTCCCCTTCTTTTGAATCTTTCCTCTCTTTAATTCGTACTGCGGAATGTCCAAGCAGAAGCGAAATGCTGCAACATGCACACCTTAACGTTGTCTGAGTTACTAAAACGACGATATCCACGAGTTTTCTAATAAATTTCGCAGAGTGACGAGGCATTTGGCTACCTTAAGAGAGTCATAGTAACTGCTGCCCGCTGGTCCCCCTTCTTTGAATCTTTCTTCTCTTTATTTCGTATTGCGGCCAGTCCTGCAGAAGCGAAATGGTACAGCATGTCCACCTTAGCGTTGTATGAGTTACTCCAACGACGATATCCACGAGTTGTCAAATAAATTTCGCAGAGTGACGAGGCATTTGACTACCTTAAGAGAGTCATTGTTACTCCTGCCGGCTGCTCCCATTTCCATAGGCCTTTATCATTCTAGCTATGGCCAGTCCTACTGAACCGATATGCCACTGTATGTCCACCTTAACGTCGTCACAGTTACTCCCACTACGAGTTTCTCGAGTTAGCAAATGTACTTCGCCGGATGACGAGGCATTTGGCTACCTTAAGAGAGTCATAGTTACTGCAGCCAGATGCTCCCCTTCCTTTGAATCATTCCTCTCCTTAATTCGTACTGGGGAATGTCCAATCAGAAGCGAAATGATGGAACATGTCCACCTTAACGTTGTCTGAGATACTCCAACGACGATATCGACGAGTTTTCAAATAAATTTAGCAGAGTGTCGAGGCATTTGGCTACCTTAAGAGAGTTATAGTTACTGCTGCCCGCTGCTCCCCCTTCTTTGAATCTTTCCTATCTTTAATTCGTATTGCGGCCAGTCCTACAGAAGCGAAATGGTACAGCATGTCCACCTTATCGTTGCCTGAGTTACTCCAACGACGATATTTACGAGTTTCCAAACAAAATTTCGCACAGTGACGAGGCATTTGGCTACCTTAAGAGAGTCATAGTTACTCCTGCAGGCTGCTCCCATTTCTTTAGGTCTTTATCATTCTTGCTATGGCCAGTCCTACAGGACCGATATGCCACTGCATGTCCACCTTAACGTCGTCACAGTTACTCCCACTACGAGTTTCTCGAGTTAGCAAATGTACTTCGACGGAAGACGAGGCATTTGTTTACCTTAAGAGAGTCTTAGTTACTGCAGCCAGATGCTCCCCTTCCTTTGAATCTTTCCTCTCTTTAATTCGTACTGCGGAATGTCCAAGCAGAAGCGAAATGCAGCAACATGCACACCTTAACGTTGTCTGAGTTACTAAAACGACGATATCCACGAGTTTTCAAATAAATTTCGCAGAGTGACGAGGCATTTGGCTACCTTAAGAGAGTCATAGTAACTGCTGCCCGCTGGTCCCCCTTCTTTGAATCTTTCTTCTCTTTATTTCGTATTGCGGCCAGTCCTGCAGAAGCGAAATGGTACAGCATGTCCACCTTAGCGTTGTATGAGTTACTCCAACGACGATATCCACGAGTTGTCAAATAAATTTCGCAGAGTGACGAGGCATTTGGCTACCTTAAGAGAGTCATTGTTACTCCTGCCGGCTGCTCCCATTTCTATAGGCCTTTATCATTCTTGCTATGGCCAGTCCCACAGAACCGATATGCCACTCTATGTTCACCTTAACGTCGTCACAGTTACTCCCACTACGAGTTTCTCGAGTTAGCAAATGTACGTCGCCGGATGACGAGGCATTTGGCTACCTTAAGAGAGTCATAGTTACTGCAGCCAGATGCTCCCCTTCCTTTGAATCATTCCTCTCCTTAATTCGTACTGGGGAATGTCCAATCAGAAGCAAAATGATGGAACATGTCCACCTTAACGTTGTCTGAGATACTCCAACGACGATATCGACGAGTTTTCAAATAAATTTAGCAGAGTGACGAGGCATTTGGCTACCTTAAGAGAGTTATAGTTACTGCTGCCCGCTGCTCCCCCTTCTTTGAATCTTTCCTCTCTTTAATTCGTATTGCGGCCAGTCCTACAGAAGCGAAATGGTACAGCATGTCCACCTTATCGTTGTCTGAGTTACTCCAACGACGATATTCACGAGTTTTCAAATAAGTTTCGCAGAGTGACGAGGCATTTGGCTACCTTAAGAGAGTCATAGTTACTCCTGCAGGCTGCTCCCATTTCTTTAGGTCTTTATCATTCTTGCTATGGCCAGTCCTACAGAACCGATATGCCACTGCATGTCCACCTTAACGTCGTCACAGTTACTCCCACTACGAGTTTCTCGAGTTAGCAAATGTACTTCGACGGAAGACGAGGCATTTGTTTACCTTAAGAGAGTCTTAGTTACTGCTGCCAGATGCTCCCCTTCTTTTGAATCTTTCCTCTCTTTAATTCGTACTGCGGAATGTCCAAGCAGAAGCGAAATGCTGCAACATGCACACCTTAACGTTGTCTGAGTTACTAAAACGACGATATCCACGAGTTTTCAAATAAATTTCGCAGAGTGACGAGGCATTTGGCTACCTTAAGAGAGTCATAGTAACTGCTGCCCGCTGGTCCCCCTTCTTTGAATCTTTCTTCTCTTTATTTCGTATTGCGGCCAGTCCTGCAGAAGCGAAATGGTACAGCATGTCCACCTTAGCGTTGTATGAGTTACTCCAACGACGATATTCACGAGTTGTCAAATAAATTTCGCAGAGTGACGAGGCATTTGGCTACCTTAAGAGAGTCATTGTTACTCCTGCCGGCTGCTCCCATTTCTATAGGCCTTTATCATTCTAGCTATGGCCAGTCCTACTGAACCGATATGCCACTGTATGTCCACCTTAACGTCGTCACAGTTACTCCCACTACGAGTTTCTCGAGTTAGCAAATGTACTTCGCCGGATGACGAGGCATTTGGCTACCTTAAGAGAGTCATAGTTACTGCAGCCAGATGCTCCCCTTCCTTTGAATCATTCCTCTCCTTAATTCGTACTGGGGAATGTCCAATCAGAAGCGAAATGATGGAACATGTCCACCTTAACGTTGTCTGAGATACTCCAACGACGATATCGACGAGTTTTCAAATAAATTTAGCAGAGTGTCGAGGCATTTGGCTACCTTAAGAGAGTTATAGTTACTGCTGCCCGCTGCTCCCCCTTCTTTGAATCTTTCCTCTCTTTAATTCGTATTGCGGCCAGTCCTACAGAAGCGAAATGGTACAGCATGTCCACCTTATCGTTGCCTGAGTTACTCCAACGACGATATTTACGAGTTTCCAAATAAATTTCGCACAGTGACGAGGCATTTGGCTACCTTAAGAGAGTCATAGTTACTCCTGCAGGCTGCTCCCATTTCTTTAGGTCTTTATCATTCTTGCTATGGCCGGTCCTACAGGACCGATATGCCACTGCATGTCCACCTTAACGTCGTCACAGTTACTCCCACTACGAGTTTCTCGAGTTAGCAAATGTACTTCGACGGAAGACGAGGCATTTGTTTACCTTAAGAGAGTCTTAGTTACTGCAGCCAGATGCTCCCCTTCCTTTGAATCTTTCCTCTCTTTAATTCGTACTGCGGAATGTGCAAGCAGAAGCGAAATGCAGCAACATGCACACCTTAACGTTGTCTGAGTTACTAAAACGACGATATCCACGAGTTTTCAAATAAATTTCGCAGAGTGACGAGGCATTTGGCTACCTTAAGAGAGTCATAGTAACTGCTGCCCGCTGGTCCCCCTTCTTTGAATCTTTCTTCTCTTTATTTCGTATTGCGGCCAGTCCTGCAGAAGCGAAATGGTACAAAATGTCCACCTTATCGTTGTCTGAGTTACTCCAACGACGATATTCACGAGTTTTCAAATAAGTTTCGCAGAGTGACGAGGCATTTGGCTACCTTAAGAGAGTCATAGTTACTCCTGCAGGCTGCTCCCATTTCTTTAGGTCTTTATCATTCTTGCTATGGCCAGTCCTACAGAACCGATATGCCACTGCATGTCCACCTTAACGTCGTCACAGTTACTCCCACTACGAGTTTCTCGAGTTAGCAAATGTACTTCGACGGAAGACGAGGCATTTGTTTACCTTAAGAGAGTCTTAGTTACTGCTGCCAGATGCTCCCCTTCTTTTGAATCTTTCCTCTCTTTAATTCGTACTGCGGAATGTCCAAGCAGAAGCGAAATGCTGCAACATGCACACCTTAACGTTGTCTGAGTTACTAAAACGACGATATCCACGAGTTTTCAAATAAATTTCGCAGAGTGACGAGGCATTTGGCTACCTTAAGAGAGTCATAGTAACTGCTGCCCGCTGGTCCCCCTTCTTTGAATCTTTCTTCTCTTTATTTCGTATTGCGGCCAGTCCTGCAGAAGCGAAATGGTACAGCATGTCCACCTTAGCGTTGTATGAGTTACTCCAACGACGATATCCACGAGTTGTCAAATAATTTTCGCAGAGTGACGAGGCATTTGGCTACCTTAAGAGAGTCATTGTTACTCCTGCCGGCTGCTCCCATTTCTATAGGCCTTTATCATTCTAGATATGGCCAGTCCTACTGAACCGATATGCCACTGTATGTCCACCTTAACGTCGTCACAGTTACTCCCACTACGAGTTTCTCGAGTTAGCAAATGTACTTCGCCGGATGACGAGGCATTTGGCTACATTAAGAGAGTCATAGTTACTGCAGCCAGATGCTCCCCTTCCTTTGAATCATTCCTCTCCTTAATTCGTACTGGGGAATGTCCAATCAGAAGCGAAATGATGGAACATGTCCACCTTAACGTTGTCTGAGATACTCCAACGACGATATCGACGAGTTTTCAAATAAATTTAGCAGAGTGTCGAGGCATTTGGCTACCTTAAGAGAGTTATAGTTACTGCTGCCCGCTGCTCCCCCTTCTTTGAATCTTTCCTCTCTTTAATTCGTATTGCGGCCAGTCCTACAGAAGCGAAATGGTACAGCATGTCCACCTTATCGTTGCCTGAGTTACTCCAACGACGATATTTACGAGTTTCCAAATAAATTTCGCACAGTGACGAGGCATTTGGCTACCTTAAGAGAGTCATAGTTACTCCTGCAGGCTGCTCCCATTTCTTTAGGTCTTTATCATTCTTGCTATGGCCAGTCCTACAGGACCGATATGCCACTGCATGTCCACCTTAACGTCGTCACAGTTACTCCCACTACGAGTTTCTCGAGTTAGCAAATGTACTTCGACGGAAGACGAGGCATTTGTTTACCTTAAGAGAGTCTTAGTTACTGCAGCCAGATGCTCCCCTTCCTTTGAATCTTTCCTCTCTTTAATTCGTACTGCGGAATGTGCAAGCAGAAGCGAAATGCAGCAACATGCACACCTTAACGTTGTCTGAGTTACTAAAACGACGATATCCACGAGTTTTCAAATAAATTTCGCAGAGTGACGAGGCATTTGGCTACCTTAAGAGAGTCATAGTAACTGCTGCCCGCTGGTCCCCCTTCTTTGAATCTTTCTTCTCTTTATTTCGTATTGCGGCCAGTCCTGCAGAAGCGAAATGGTACAGCATGTCCACTTTAGCGTTGTATGAGTTACTCCAACGACGATATCCACGAGTTGTCAAATAAATTTCGCAGAGTGACGAGGCATTTGGCTACCTTAAGAGAGTCATTGTTACTCCTGCCGGCTGCTCCCATTTCTATAGGCCTTTATCATTCTAGCTATGGCCAGTCCTACTGAACCGATATGCCACAGTATGTCCACCTTAACGTCGTCACAGTTACTCCCACTACGAGTTTCTCGAGTTAGCAAATGTACTTCGCCGGATGACGAGGCATTTGGCTACCTTAAGAGAGTCATAGTTACTGCAGCCAGATGCTCCCCTTCCTTTGAATCATTCCTCTCCTTAATTCGTACTGGGGAATGTCCAATCAGAAGCGAAATGATAGAACATGTCCACCTTAACGTTGTCTGAGTTACTAAATCGACGATATCCAAGTGTGTTCAAATAAATTTCGCAGAGTGACGAGGCATTTGGCTATCTTAAGAGACTCATAGTTACTGAAGCCCGCTGCTCTCCCTTCTTTGATTCTTTCCTCTCTTTAATTCGTATTGCGGCCAGTCCTGCTGAAGCGAAATGTTGCAGCATGTCCACCTTAACGTTGTGTGAGTTACTCCAACGACGATATCCTCGAGTTTTCGAATAAATTTCGCAGAGTGACGAGGCATTTGGCTACCTTAAGAGAGTCATAGTTACTCCTGCCGGCTGCTCCCAATTCTTTAGGCCTTTATCATTCTTGCTATGGCCAGTCCTACAGAACCGATATGCCACTGTATGGCCACCTTAACGTCGTCACAGTTATTCCAACTACGAGTTTGTCGAGTTAGCAAATGTACTTCGCCGGATGACGAGGCATTTGGTTACCTTAAGATAGTCATAGTTACTGCAGCCAGATGCTCCCCTTCCTTTGAATCTTTTCTCTCTTTAATCCGTTCTGCGGAATGTCCAATCAGAAGCGATATGCTGCAACTTGTCCACCTTAACGTTGTCTGAGTTACTCCAACGACGATATTCACGAGTTTTCAAATAAATTTCGCAGAGTGACGAGGCATTCGGCTTCCTTAAGGGAATGATAGTTACTCCTGCCCGCTGCTCCCCCTTCTTTGAATCTTTCCTCTCTTTAATTCGTATTGCGGCCAGTCCTGCAGAAGCTAAATGGTACAGCATGTCCACCTTAACGTTGTCTGAGTTACTCCAACGACGATATCCTCGAGTTTTCAAATAAATTTCGCAGAGTGACGAGGCATTTGGCTACCTTAAGAGAGTCATAGCTACTCCTGCCGGCTGCTCCCATTTCTGTAGGCCTTTATCATTCTTGCTATGGCTAGTCCTACAGAACCGATATGCCACTGTATGTCCACCTTAACGTCGTCACAGTTATTCCCACTACGAGTTTCTCGAGTTAGCAAATGTACTTCGCCGGATGACGAGGCATTTGGCTACCTTAAGAGAGTCATAGTTACTGCAGCCAGATGCTCCCCTTCCTTTGAATCTTTCCTCTCTTTAATTCGTACTGGGGAATGTCCAATCAGAAGCGAAATGATGGAACATGTCCACCTTAACGTTGTCTGAGATACTCCAACGACGATATCGACGAGTTTTCAAATAAATTTAGCAGAGTGACAAGGCATTTGGCTACCTTAAGAGAGTTATAGTTACTGCTGCCCGCTGCTCCCCCTTCTTTGAATCTTTCATCTCTTTAAATCGTATTGCGGCCAGTCCTGCAGAAGCTAAATGGTACAGCATGTCCACCTTAACGTTGTCTGAGTTACTCCAACGACGATATCCTCGAGTTTTCAAATAAATTTCGCAGAGTGACGAGGCATTTGGCTACCTTAAGAGAGTCATAGCTACTCCTGCCGGCTGCTCCCATTTCTGTAGGCCTTTATCATTCTTGCTATGGGTCCTACAGAACCGATATGCCACTGTATGTCCACCTTAACGTCGACACAGTTACTCCCACTACGAGTTTCTCGAGTTAGCAAATGTACTTCGCCGGATGACGAGGCATTTGGCTACCTTAAGAGAGTCATAGTTACTGCAGCCAGATGCTCCCCTTCCTTTGAATCATTCCTCTCCTTAATTCGTACTGGGGAATGTCCAATCAGAAGCGAAATGATGGAACATGTCCACCTTAACGTTATCTGAGATACTCCAACGACGATATCGACGAGTTTTCAAATAAATTTAGCAGAGTGACAAGGCATTTGGCTACCTTAAGAGAGTTATAGTTACTGCTGCCCGCTGCTCCCCCTTCTTTGAATCTTTCATCTCTTTAAATCGTATTGCGGCCAGTCCTGCAGAAGCTAAATGGTACAGCATGTCCACCTTAACGTTGTCTGAGTTACTCCAACGACGATATCCTCGAGTTTTCAAATAAATTTCGCAGAGTGACGAGGCATTTGGCTACCTTAAGAGAGTCATAGCTACTCCTGCCGGCTGCTCCCATTTCTGTAGGCCTTTATCATTCTTGCTATGGGTCCTACAGAACCGATATGCCACTGCATGTCCACCTTAGCGTCGTCACAGTTACTCCCACTACGAGTTTCTCGAGTTAGCAAATGTACTTCGACGGAAGACGAGGCATTTGTTTACCTTAAGAGAGTCTTAGTTACTGCTGCCAGATGCTCCCCTTCTTTAGAATCTTTCCTCTCTTTAATTCGTACTGCGGAATGTCCAAGCAGAAGCGAAATGCTGCAACATGCACACCTTAACGTTGTCTGAGTTACTAAAACGACGATATCCACGAGTTTTCAAATAAATTTCGCAGAGTGACGAGGCATTTGGCTACCTTAAGAGAGTCATAGTAACTGCTGCCCGCTGGTCCCCCTTCTTTGAATCTTTCTTCTCTTTATTTCGTATTGCGGCCAGTCCTGCAGAAGCGAAATGGTACAGCATGTCCACTTTAGCGTTGTATGAGTTACTCCAACGACGATATCCACGAGTTGTCAAATAAATTTCGCAGAGTGACGAGGCATTTGGCTACCTTAAGAGAGTCATTGTTACTCCTGCCGGCTGCTCCCATTTCTATAGGCCTTTATCATTCTAGCTATGGCCAGTCCTACTGAACCGATATGCCACAGTATGTCCACCTTAACGTCGTCACAGTTACTCCCACTACGAGTTTCTCGAGTTAGCAAATGTACTTCGCCGGATGACGAGGCATTTGGCTACCTTAAGAGAGTCATAGTTACTGCAGCCAGATGCTCCCCTTCCTTTGAATCATTCCTCTCCTTAATTCGTACTGGGGAATGTCCAATCAGAAGCGAAATGATAGAACATGTCCACCTTAACGTTGTCTGAGTTACTAAATCGACGATATCCAAGTGTGTTCAAATAAATTTCGCAGAGTGACGAGGCATTTGGCTATCTTAAGAGACTCATAGTTACTGAAGCCCGCTGCTCTCCCTTCTTTGAATCTTTCCTCTCTTTAATTCGTATTGCGGCCAGTCCTGCTGAAGCGAAATGTTGCAGCATGTCCACCTTAACGTTGTGTGAGTTACTCCAACGACGATATCCTCGAGTTTTCGAATAAATTTCGCAGAGTGACGAGGCATTTGGCTACCTTAAGAGAGTCATAGTTACTCCTGCCGGCTGCTCCCAATTCTTTAGGCCTTTATCATTCTTGCTATGGCCAGTCCTACAGAACCGATATGCCACTGTATGGCCACCTTAACGTCGTCACAGTTATTCCAACTACGAGTTTGTCGAGTTAGCAAATGTACTTCGCCGGATGACGAGGCATTTGGTTACCTTAAGATAGTCATAGTTACTGCAGCCAGATGCTCCCCTTCCTTTGAATCTTTTCTCTCTTTAATCCGTTCTGCGGAATGTCCAATCAGAAGCGATATGCTGCAACTTGTCCACCTTAACGTTGTCTGAGTTACTCCAACGACGATATTCACGAGTTTTCAAATAAATTTCGCAGAGTGACGAGGCATTCGGCTTCCTTAAGGGAATGATAGTTACTCCTGCCCGCTGCTCCCCCTTCTTTGAATCTTTCCTCTCTTTAATTCGTATTGCGGCCAGTCCTGCAGAAGCTAAATGGTACAGCATGTCCACCTTAACGTTGTCTGAGTTACTCCAACGACGATATCCTCGAGTTTTCAAATAAATTTCGCAGAGTGACGAGGCATTTGGCTACCTTAAGAGAGTCATAGCTACTCCTGCCGGCTGCTCCCATTTCTGTAGGCCTTTATCATTCTTGCTATGGCTAGTCCTACAGAACCGATATGCCACTGTATGTCCACCTTAACGTCGTCACAGTTATTCCCACTACGAGTTTCTCGAGTTAGCAAATGTACTTCGCCGGATGACGAGGCATTTGGCTACCTTAAGAGAGTCATAGTTACTGCAGCCAGATGCTCCCCTTCCTTTGAATCTTTCCTCTCTTTAATTCGTACTGGGGAATGTCCAATCAGAAGCGAAATGATGGAACATGTCCACCTTAACGTTGTCTGAGATACTCCAACGACGATATCGACGAGTTTTCAAATAAATTTAGCAGAGTGACAAGGCATTTGGCTACCTTAAGAGAGTTATAGTTACTGCTGCCCGCTGCTCCCCCTTCTTTGAATCTTTCATCTCTTTAAATCGTATTGCGGCCAGTCCTGCAGAAGCTAAATGGTACAGCATGTCCACCTTAACGTTGTCTGAGTTACTCCAACGACGATATCCTCGAGTTTTCAAATAAATTTCGCAGAGTGACGAGGCATTTGGCTACCTTAAGAGAGTCATAGCTACTCCTGCCGGCTGCTCCCATTTCTGTAGGCCTTTATCATTCTTGCTATGGGTCCTACAGAACCGATATGCCACTGTATGTCCACCTTAACGTCGACACAGTTACTCCCACTACGAGTTTCTCGAGTTAGCAAATGTACTTCGCCGGATGACGAGGCATTTGGCTACCTTAAGAGAGTCATAGTTACTGCTGCCCGCTGCTCCCCCTTCTTTGAATCTTTCCCCTCTTTAATTCGTATTGCGGCCAGTCCTACAGAAGCGAAATGGTACAGCATGTCCACCTTATCGTTGCCTGAGTTACTCCAACGACGATATTTACGAGTTTCCAAATAAATTTCGCACAGTGACGAGGCATTTGGCTACCTTAAGAGAGTCAGAGTTACTCCTGCAGGCTGCTCCCATTTCTTTAGGTCTTTATCATTCTTGCTATGGCCAGTCGTACAGGACCGATATGCCACTGCATGTCCACCTTAACGTCGTCACAGTTACTCCCACTACGAGTTTCTCGAGTTAGCAAATGTACTTCGACGGAAGACGAGGCATTTGTTTACCTTAAGAGAGTCTTAGTTACTGCAGCCAGATGCTCCCCTTCCTTTGAATCTTTCCTCTCTTTAATTCGTACTGCGGAATGTCCAAGCAGAAGCGAAATGCAGCAACATGCACACCTTAACGTTGTCTGAGTTACTAAAACGACGATATCCACGAGTTTTCAAATAAATTTCGCAGAGTGACGAGGCATTTGGCTACCTTAAGAGAGTCATAGTAACTGCTGCCCGCTGGTCCCCCTTCTTTGAATCTTTCTTCTCTTTATTTCGTATTGCGGCCAGTCCTGCAGAAGCGAAATGGTACAGCATGTCCACCTTAGGGTTGTATGAGTTACTCCAACGACGACATCCACGAGTTGTCAAATAAATTTTGCAGAGTGACGAGGCATTTGGCTACCTTAAGAGAGTCATTGTTACTCCTGCCGGCTGCTCCCATTTCTATAGGCCTTTATCATTCTTGCTATGGCCAGTCCCACAGAACCGATATGCCACTGTATGTTCACCTTAACGTCGTCACAGTTACTCCCACTACGAGTTTCTCGAGTTAGCAAATGTACTTCGCCGGATGACGAGGCATTTGGCTACCTTAAGAGAGTCATAGTTACTGCAGCCAGATGCTCCCCTTCCTTTGAATCATTCCTCTCCTTAATTCGTACTGGGGAATGTCCAATCAGACGCGAAATGATGGAACATGTCCACCTTAACGTTGTCTGAGTTACTAAATCGACGATATCCAAGTGTGTTCAAATAAATTTCGCAGAGTGACGAGGCATTTGGCTATCTTAAGAGACTCATAGTTACTGAAGCCCGCTGCTCTCCCTTCTTTGAATCTTTCCTCTCTTTAATTCGTATTGCGGCCAGTCCTGCTGAAGCGAAATGTTGCAGCATGTCCACCTTAACGTTGTGTGAGTTACTCCAACGACGATATCCTCGAGTTTTCGAATAAATTTCGCAGAGTGACGAGGCATTTGGCTACCTTAAGAGAGTCATAGTTACTCCTGCCGGCTGCTCCCAATTCTTTAGGCCTTTATCATTCTTGCTATGGCCAGTCCTACAGAACCGATATGCCACTGTATGGCCACCTTAACGTCGTCACAGTTATTCCAACTACGAGTTTGTCGAGTTAGCAAATGTACTTCGCCGGATGACGAGGCATTTGGTTACCTTAAGATAGTCATAGTTACTGCAGCCAGATGCTCCCCTTCCTTTGAATCTTTTCTCTCTTTAATCCGTTCTGCGGAATGTCCAATCAGAAGCGATATGCTGCACCTTGTCCACCTTAACGTTGTCTGAGTTACTCCAACGACGATATTCACGAGTTTTCAAATAAATTTCGCAGAGTGACGAGGCATTCGGCTACCTTAAGGGAATGATAGTTACTCCTGCCCGCTGCTCCCCCTTCTTTGAATCTTTCCTCTCTTTAATTCGTATTGCGGCCAGTCCTGCAGAAGCTAAATGGTACAGCATGTCCACCTTAACGTTGTCTGAGTTACTCCAACGACGATATCCTCGAGTTTTCAAATAAATTTCGCAGAGTGACGAGGCATTTGGCTACCTTAAGAGAGTCATAGCTACTCCTGCCGGCTGCTCCCATTTCTGTAGGCCTTTATCATTCTTGCTATGGCTAGTCCTACAGAACCGATATGCCACTGTATGTCCACCTTAACGTCGTCACAGTTATTCCCACTACGAGTTTCTCGAGTTAGCAAATGTACTTCGCCGGATGACGAGGCATTTGGCTACCTTAAGAGAGTCATAGTTACTGCAGCCAGATGCTCCCCTTCCTTTGAATCTTTCCTCTCTTTAATTCGTACTGGGGAATGTCCAATCAGAAGCGAAATGATGGAACATGTCCACCTTAACGTTGTCTGAGATACTCCAACGACGATATCGACGAGTTTTCAAATAAATTTAGCAGAGTGTCGAGGCATTTGGCTACCTTAAGAGAGTTATAGTTACTGCTGCCCGCTGCTCCCCCTTCTTTGAATCTTTCCTCTCTTTAATTCGTATTGCAGCCAGTCCTACAGAAGCGAAATGGTACAGCATGTCCACCTTATCGTTGCCTGAGTTACTCCAACGACGATATTTACGAGTTTCCAAATAAATTTCGCACAGTGACGAGGCATTTGGCTACCTTAAGAGAGTCATAGTTACTCCTGCAGGCTGCTCCCATTTCTTTAGGTCTTTATCATTCTTGCTATGGCCAGTCGTACAGGACCGATATGCCACTGCATGTCCACCTTAACGTCGTCACAGTTACTCCCACTACCAGTTTCTCGAGTTAGCAAATGTACTTCGACGGAAGACGAGGCATTTGTTTACCTTAAGAGAGTCTTAGTTACTGCAGCCAGATGCTCCCCTTCCTTTGAATCTTTCCTCTCTTTAATTCGTACTGCGGAATGTCCAAGCAGAAGCGAAATGCAGCAACATGCACACCTTAACGTTGTCTGAGTTACTAAAACGACGATATCCACGAGTTTTCAAATAAATTTCGCAGAGTGACGAGGCATTTGGCTACCTTAAGAGAGTCATAGTAACTGCTGCCCGCTGGTCCCCCTTCTTTGAATCTTTCTTCTCTTTATTTCGTATTGCGGCCAGTCCTGCAGAAGCGAAATGGTACAGCATGTCCACCTTAGGGTTGTATGAGTTACTCCAACGACGATATCCACGAGTTGTCAAATAAATTTCGCAGAGTGACGAGGCATTTGGCTACCTTAAGAGAGTCATTGTTACTCCTGCCGACTGCTCCCATTTCAATAGGCCTTTATCATTCTTGCTATGGCCAGTCCCACAGAACCGATATGCCACTGTATGTTCACCTTAACGTCGTCACAGTTACTCCCACTACGAGTTTCTCGAGTTAGCAAATGTACTTCGCCGGATGACGAGGCATTTGGCTACCTTAAGAGAGTCATAGTTACTGCAGCCAGATGCTCCCCTTCCTTTGAATCATTCCTCTCCTTAATTCGTACTGGGGAATGTCCAATCAGAAGCGAAATGATGGAACATGTCCACCTTAACGTTGTCTGAGATACTCCAACGACGATATCGACGAGTTTTCAAATAAATTTAGCAGAGTGACGAGGCATTTGGCTACCTTAAGAGAGTTATAGTTACTGCTGCCCGCTGCTCCCCCTTCTTTGAATCTTTCCTCTCTTTAATTCGTATTGCGGCCAGTCCTACAGAAGCGAAATGGTACAGCATGTCCACCTTATCGTTGTCTGAGTTACTCCAACGACGATATTCACGAGTTTTCAAATAAATTTCGCAGAGTGACGAGGCATCTGGCTACCTTAAGAGAGTCATAGTTACTCCTGCAGGCTGCTACCATTTCTTTAGGTCTTTATCATTCTTGCTATGGCCAGTCCCACAGAACCGATATGCCACTGTATGTCCACCTTAACGTCGTCACAGTTACTCCCACTACGAGTTTCTCGAGTTAGCAAATGTGCTTCGACGGATGACGAGGCATTTGGGTACCTTAAGAGAGTCATAGTTACTGCAGCCGGATGCTCTCCTTCCTTTGAATATTTCCTCTCTTTAATTCGTACTGCGGAATGTCCAAGCAGAAGTGAAATGCTGCAACATGTCCACCTTAACGTTGTCTGAGTTACTAAATCGACGATATCCAAGTGTGTTCAAATAAATTTCGCAGAGTGACGAGGCATTTGGCTATCTTAAGAGACTCATAGTTACTGAAGCCCGCTGCTCTCCCTTCTTTGAATCTTTCCTCTCTTTAATTCGTATTGCGGCCAGTCCTGCTGAAGCGAAATGTTGCAGCATGTCCACCTTAACGTTGTGTGAGTTACTCCAACGACGATATCCTCGAGTTTTCAAATAAATTTCGCAGAGTGACGAGGCATTTGGCTACCTTAAGAGAGTCATAGCTACTCCTGCCGGCTGCTCCCATTTCTGTAGGCCTTTATCATTCTTGCTATGGCTAGTCCTACAGAACCGATATGCCACTGTATGTCCACCTTAACGTCGTCACAGTTATTCCCACTACGAGTTTCTCGAGTTAGCAAATGTACTTCGCCGGATGACGAGGCATTTGGCTACCTTAAGAGAGTCATAGTTACTGCAGCCAGATGCTCCCCTTCCTTTGAATCTTTCCTCTCTTTAATTCGTACTGGGGAATGTCCAATCAGAAGCGAAATGATGGAACATGTCCACCTTAACGTTGTCTGAGATACTCCAACGACGATATCGACGAGTTTTCAAATAAATTTAGCAGAGTGACAAGGCATTTGGCTACCTTAAGAGTGTTATAGTTACTGCTGCCCGCTGCTCCCCCTTCTTTGAATCTTTCATCTCTTTAAATCGTATTGCGGCCAGTCCTGCAGAAGCTAAATGGTACAGCATGTCCACCTTAACGTTGTCTGAGTTACTCCAACGACGATATCCTCGAGTTTTCAAATAAATTTCGCAGAGTGACGAGGCATTTGGCTACCTTAAGAGAGTCATAGCTACTCCTGCCGGCTGCTCCCATTTCTGTAGGCCTTTATCATTCTTGCTATGGGTCCTACAGAACCGATATGCCACTGTATGTCCACCTTAACGTCGTCACAGTTACTCCCACTACGAGTTTCTCGAGTTAGCAAATGTACTTCGCCGGATGACGAGGCATTTGGCTACCTTAAGAGAGTAATAGTTACTGCAGCCAGATGCTCCCCTTCCTTTGAATCATTCCTCTCCTTAATTCGTACTGGGGAATGTCCAATCAGAAGCGAAATGATGGAACATGTCCACCTTAACGTTGTCTGAGATACTCCAACGACGATATCGACGAGTTTTCAAATAAATTTAGCAGAGTGTCGAGGCATTTGGCTACCTTAAGAGAGTTATAGTTACTGCTGCCCGCTGCTCCCCCTTCTTTGAATCTTTCCTCTCTTTAATTCGTATTGCGGCCAGTCCTACAGAAGCGAAATGGTACAGCATGTCCACCTTATCGTTGCCTGAGTTACTCCAACGACGATATTTACGAGTTTCCAAATAAATTTCGCACAGTGACGAGGCATTTGGCTACCTTAAGAGAGTCATAGTTACTCCTGCAGGCTGCTCCCATTTCTTTAGGTCTTTATCATTCTTGCTATGGCCAGTCGTACAGGACCGATATGCCACTGCATGTCCACCTTAACGTCGTCACAGTTACTCCCACTACCAGTTTCTCGAGTTAGCAAATGTACTTCGACGGAAGACGAGGCATTTGTTTACCTTAAGAGAGTCTTAGTTACTGCAGCCAGATGCTCCCCTTCCTTTGAATCTTTCCTCTCTTTAATTCGTACTGCGGAATGTCCAAGCAGAAGCGAAATGCAGCAACATGCACACCTTAACGTTGTCTGAGTTACTAAAACGACGATATCCACGAGTTTTCAAATAAATTTCGCAGAGTGACGAGGCATTTGGCTACCTTAAGAGAGTCATAGTAACTGCTGCCCGCTGGTCCCCCTTCTTTGAATCTTTCTTCTCTTTATTTCGTATTGCGGCCAGTCCTGCAGAAGCGAAATGGTACAGCATGTCCACCTTAGGGTTGTATGAGTTACTCCAACGACGATATCCACGAGTTGTCAAATAAATTTCGCAGAGTGACGAGGCATTTGGCTACCTTAAGAGAGTCATTGTTACTCCTGCCGACTGCTCCCATTTCAATAGGCCTTTATCATTCTTGCTATGGCCAGTCCCACAGAACCGATATGCCACTGTATGTTCACCTTAACGTCGTCACAGTTACTCCCACTACGAGTTTCTCGAGTTAGCAAATGTACTTCGCCGGATGACGAGGCATTTGGCTACCTTAAGAGAGTCATAGTTACTGCAGCCAGATGCTCCCCTTCCTTTGAATCATTCCTCTCCTTAATTCGTACTGGGGAATGTCCAATCAGAAGCGAAATGATGGAACATGTCCACCTTAACGTTGTCTGAGATACTCCAACGACGATATCGACGAGTTTTCAAATAAATTTAGCAGAGTGACGAGGCATTTGGCTACCTTAAGAGAGTTATAGTTACTGCTGCCCGCTGCTCCCCCTTCTTTGAATCTTTCCTCTCTTTAATTCGTATTGCGGCCAGTCCTACAGAAGCGAAATGGTACAGCATGTCCACCTTATCGTTGTCTGAGTTACTCCAACGACGATATTCACGAGTTTTCAAATAAATTTCGCAGAGTGACGAGGCATTTGGCTACCTTAAGAGAGTCATAGTTACTCCTGCAGGCTGCTACCATTTCTTTAGGTCTTTATCATTCTTGCTATGGCCAGTCCCACAGAACCGATATGCCACTGTATGTCCACCTTAACGTCGTCACAGTTACTCCCACTACGAGTTTCTCGAGTTAGCAAATGTGCTTCGACGGATGACGAGGCATTTGGGTACCTTAAGAGAGTCATAGTTACTGCAGCCGGATGCTCTCCTTCCTTTGAATATTTCCTCTCTTTAATTCGTACTGCGGAATGTCCAAGCAGAAGTGAAATGCTGCAACATGTCCACCTTAACGTTGTCTGAGTTACTAAATCGACGATATCCAAGTGTGTTCAAATAAATTTCGCAGAGTGACGAGGCATTTGGCTATCTTAAGAGACTCATAGTTACTGAAGCCCGCTGCTCTCCCTTCTTTGAATCTTTCCTCTCTTTAATTCGTATTGCGGCCAGTCCTGCAGAACCTAAATGGTACAGCATGTCCACCTTAACGTTGTCTGAGTTACTCCAACGACGATATCCTCGAGTTTTCAAATAAATTTCGCAGAGTGACGAGGCATTTGGCTACCTTAAGAGAGTCATAGCTACTCCTGCCGGCTGCTCCCATTTCTGTAGGCCTTTATCATTCTTGCTATGGCTAGTCCTACAGAACCGATATGCCACTGTATGTCCACCTTAACGTCGTCACAGTTATTCCCACTACGAGTTTCTCGAGTTAGCAAATGTACTTCGCCGGATGACGAGGCATTTGGCTACCTTAAGAGAGTCATAGTTACTGCAGCCAGATGCTCCCCTTCCTTTGAATCTTTCCTCTCTTTAATTCGTACTGGGGAATGTCCAATCAGAAGCGAAATGATGGAACATGTCCACCTTAACGTTGTCTGAGATACTCCAACGACGATATCGACGAGTTTTCAAATAAATTTAGCAGAGTGACAAGGCATTTGGCTACCTTAAGAGAGTTATAGTTACTGCTGCCCGCTGCTCCCCCTTCTTTGAATCTTTCATCTCTTTAAATCGTATTGCGGCCAGTCCTGCAGAAGCTAAATGGTACAGCATGTCCACCTTAACGTTGTCTGAGTTACTCCAACGACGATATCCTCGAGTTTTCAAATAAATTTCGCAGAGTGACGAGGCATTTGGCTACCTTAAGAGAGTCATAGCTACTCCTGCCGGCTGCTCCCATTTCTGTAGGCCTTTATCATTCTTGCTATGGCTAGTCCTACAGAACCGATATGCCACTGTATGTCCACCTTAACGTCGACACAGTTACTCCCACTACGAGTTTCTCGAGTTAGCAAATGTACTTCGCCGGATGACGAGGCATTTGGCTACCTTAAGAGAGTCATAGTTACTGCAGCCAGATGCTCCCCTTCCTTTGAATCATTCCTCTCCTTAATTCGTACTGGGGAATGTCCAATCAGAAGCGAAATGATGGAACATGTCCACCTTAACGTTGTCTGAGATACTCCAACGACGATATCGACGAGTTTTCAAATAAATTTAGCAGAGTGTCGAGGCATTTGGCTACCTTAAGAGAGTTATAGTTACTGCTGCCCGCTGCTCCCCCTTCTTTGAATCTTTCCTCTCTTTAATTCGTATTGCGGCCAGTCCTACAGAAGCGAAATGGTACAGCATGTCCACCTTATCGTTGCCTGAGTTACTCCAACGACGATATTTACGAGTTTCCAAATAAATTTCGCACAGTGACGAGGCATTTGGCTACCTTAAGACAGTCAGAGTTACTCCTGCAGGCTGCTCCCATTTCTTTAGGTCTTTATCATTCTTGCTATGGCCAGTCGTACAGGACCGATATGCCACTGCATGTCCACCTTAACGTCGTCACAGTTACTCCCACTACGAGTTTCTCGAGTTAGCAAATGTACTTCGACGGAAGACGAGGCATTTGTTTACCTTAAGAGAGTCTTAGTTACTGCAGCCAGATGCTCCCCTTCCTTTGAATCTTTCCTCTCTTTAATTCGTACTGCGGAATGTCCAAGCAGAAGCGAAATGCAGCAACATGCACACCTTAACGTTGTCTGAGTTACTAAAACGACGATATCCACGAGTTTTCAAATAAATTTCGCAGAGTGACGAGGCATTTGGCTACCTTAAGAGAGTCATAGTAACTGCTGCCCGCTGGTCCCCCTTCTTTGAATCTTTCTTCTCTTTATTTCGTATTGCGGCCAGTCCTGCAGAAGCGAAATGGTACAGCATGTCCACCTTAGGGTTGTATGAGTTACTCCAACGACGACATCCACGAGTTGTCAAATAAATTTTGCAGAGTGACGAGGCATTTGGCTACCTTAAGAGAGTCATTGTTACTCCTGCCGGCTGCTCCCATTTCTATAGGCCTTTATCATTCTTGCTATGGCCAGTCCCACAGAACCGATATGCCACTGTATGTTCACCTTAACGTCGTCACAGTTACTCCCACTACGAGTTTCTCGAGTTAGCAAATGTACTTCGCCGGATGACGAGGCATTTGGCTACCTTAAGAGAGTCATAGTTAATGCAGCCAGATGCTCCCCTTCCTTTGAATCATTCCTCTCCTTAATTCGTACTGGGGAATGTCCAATCAGACGCGAAATGATGGAACATGTCCACCTTAACGTTGTCTGAGTTACTAAATCGACGATATCCAAGTGTGTTCAAATAAATTTCGCAGAGTGACGAGGCATTTGGCTATCTTAAGAGACTCATAGTTACTGAAGCCCGCTGCTCTCCCTTCTTTGAATCTTTCCTCTCTTTAATTCGTATTGCGGCCAGTCCTGCTGAAGCGAAATGTTGCAGCATGTCCACCTTAACGTTGTGTGAGTTACTCCAACGACGATATCCTCGAGTTTTCGAATAAATTTCGCAGAGTGACGAGGCATTTGGCTACCTTAAGAGAGTCATAGTTACTCCTGCCGGCTGCTCCCAATTCTTTAGGCCTTTATCATTCTTGCTATGGCCAGTCCTACAGAACCGATATGCCACTGTATGGCCACCTTAACGTCGTCACAGTTATTCCAACTACGAGTTTGTCGAGTTAGCAAATGTACTTCGCCGGATGACGAGGCATTTGGTTACCTTAAGATAGTCATAGTTACTGCAGCCAGATGCTCCCCTTCCTTTGAATCTTTTCTCTCTTTAATCCGTTCTGCGGAATGTCCAATCAGAAGCGATATGCTGCACCTTGTCCACCTTAACGTTGTCTGAGTTACTCCAACGACGATATCCTCGAGTTTTCAAATAAATTTCGCAGAGTGACGAGGCATTCGGCTACCTTAAGGGAATGATAGTTACTCCTGCCCGCTGCTCCCCCTTCTTTGAATCTTTCCTCTCTTTAATTCGTATTGCGGCCAGTCCTGCAGAAGCTAAATGGTACAGCATGTCCACCTTAACGTTGTCTGAGTTACTCCAACGACGATATCCTCGAGTTTTCAAATAAATTTCGCAGAGTGACGAGGCATTTGGCTACCTTAAGAGAGTCATAGCTACTCCTGCCGGCTGCTCCCATTTCTGTAGGCCTTTATCATTCTTGCTATGGCTAGTCCTACAGAACCGATATGCCACTGTATGTCCACCTTAACGTCGTCACAGTTATTCCCACTACGAGTTTCTCGAGTTAGCAAATGTACTTCGCCGGATGACGAGGCATTTGGCTACCTTAAGAGAGTCATAGTTACTGCAGCCAGATGCTCCCCTTCCTTTGAATCTTTCCTCTCTTTAATTCGTACTGGGGAATGTCCAATCAGAAGCGAAATGATGGAACATGTCCACCTTAACGTTGTCTGAGATACTCCAACGACGATATCGACGAGTTTTCAAATAAATTTAGCAGAGTGACAAGGCATTTGGCTACCTTAAGAGTGTTATAGTTACTGCTGCCCGCTGCTCCCCCTTCTTTGAATCTTTCATCTCTTTAAATCGTATTGCGGCCAGTCCTGCAGAAGCTAAATGGTACAGCATGTCCACCTTAACGTTGTCTGAGTTACTCCAACGACGATATCCTCGAGTTTTCAAATAAATTTCGCAGAGTGACGAGGCATTTGGCTACCTTAAGAGAGTCATAGCTACTCCTGCCGGCTGCTCCCATTTCTGTAGGCCTTTATCATTCTTGCTATGGGTCCTACAGAACCGATATGCCACTGTATGTCCACCTTAACGTCGTCACAGTTACTCCCACTACGAGTTTCTCGAGTTAGCAAATGTACTTCGCCGGATGACGAGGCATTTGGCTACCTTAAGAGAGTAATAGTTACTGCAGCCAGATGCTCCCCTTCCTTTGAATCATTCCTCTCCTTAATTCGTACTGGGGAATGTCCAATCAGAAGCGAAATGATGGAACATGTCCACCTTAACGTTGTCTGAGATACTCCAACGACGATATCGACGAGTTTTCAAATAAATTTAGCAGAGTGTCGAGGCATTTGGCTACCTTAAGAGAGTTATAGTTACTGCTGCCCGCTGCTCCCCCTTCTTTGAATCTTTCCTCTCTTTAATTCGTATTGCGGCCAGTCCTACAGAAGCGAAATGGTACAGCATGTCCACCTTATCGTTGCCTGAGTTACTCCAACGACGATATTTACGAGTTTCCAAATAAATTTCGCACAGTGACGAGGCATTTGGCTACCTTAAGAGAGTCATAGTTACTCCTGCAGGCTGCTCCCATTTCTTTAGGTCTTTATCATTCTTGCTATGGCCAGTCGTACAGGACCGATATGCCACTGCATGTCCACCTTAACGTCGTCACAGTTACTCCCACTACCAGTTTCTCGAGTTAGCAAATGTACTTCGACGGAAGACGAGGCATTTGTTTACCTTAAGAGAGTCTTAGTTACTGCAGCCAGATGCTCCCCTTCCTTTGAATCTTTCCTCTCTTTAATTCGTACTGCGGAATGTCCAAGCAGAAGCGAAATGCAGCAACATGCACACCTTAACGTTGTCTGAGTTACTAAAACGACGATATCCACGAGTTTTCAAATAAATTTCGCAGAGTGACGAGGCATTTGGCTACCTTAAGAGAGTCATAGTAACTGCTGCCCGCTGGTCCCCCTTCTTTGAATCTTTCTTCTCTTTATTTCGTATTGCGGCCAGTCCTGCAGAAGCGAAATGGTACAGCATGTCCACCTTAGGGTTGTATGAGTTACTCCAACGACGATATCCACGAGTTGTCAAATAAATTTCGCAGAGTGACGAGGCATTTGGCTACCTTAAGAGAGTCATTGTTACTCCTGCCGACTGCTCCCATTTCAATAGGCCTTTATCATTCTTGCTATGGCCAGTCCCACAGAACCGATATGCCACTGTATGTTCACCTTAACGTCGTCACAGTTACTCCCACTACGAGTTTCTCGAGTTAGCAAATGTACTTCGCCGGATGACGAGGCATTTGGCTACCTTAAGAGAGTCATAGTTACTGCAGCCAGATGCTCCCCTTCCTTTGAATCATTCCTCTCCTTAATTCGTACTGGGGAATGTCCAATCAGAAGCGAAATGATGGAACATGTCCACCTTAACGTTGTCTGAGATACTCCAACGACGATATCGACGAGTTTTCAAATAAATTTAGCAGAGTGACGAGGCATTTGGCTACCTTAAGAGAGTTATAGTTACTGCTGCCCGCTGCTCCCCCTTCTTTGAATCTTTCCTCTCTTTAATTCGTATTGCGGCCAGTCCTACAGAAGCGAAATGGTACAGCATGTCCACCTTATCGTTGTCTGAGTTACTCCAACGACGATATTCACGAGTTTTCAAATAAATTTCGCAGAGTGACGAGGCATTTGGCTACCTTAAGAGAGTCATAGTTACTCCTGCAGGCTGCTACCATTTCTTTAGGTCTTTATCATTCTTGCTATGGCCAGTCCCACACAACCGATATGCCACTGTATGTCCACCTTAACGTCGTCACAGTTACTCCCACTACGAGTTTCTCGAGTTAGCAAATGTGCTTCGACGGATGACGAGGCATTTGGGTACCTTAAGAGAGTCATAGTTACTGCAGCCGGATGCTCTCCTTCCTTTGAATATTTCCTCTCTTTAATTCGTACTGCGGAATGTCCAAGCAGAAGTGAAATGCTGCAACATGTCCACCTTAACGTTGTCTGAGTTACTAAATCGACGATATCCAAGTGTGTTCAAATAAATTTCGCAGAGTGACGAGGCATTTGGCTATCTTAAGAGACTCATAGTTACTGAAGCCCGCTGCTCTCCCTTCTTTGAATCTTTCCTCTCTTTAATTCGTATTGCGGCCAGTCCTGCTGAAGCGAAATGTTGCAGCATGTCCACCTTAACGTTGTGTGAGTTACTCCAACGACGATATCCTCGAGTTTTCAAATAAATTTCGCAGAGTGACGAGGCATTTGGCTACCTTAAGAGAGTCATAGCTACTCCTGCCGGCTGCTCCCATTTCTGTAGGCCTTTATCATTCTTGCTATGGCTAGTCCTACAGAACCGATATGCCACTGTATGTCCACCTTAACGTCGTCACAGTTATTCCCACTACGAGTTTCTCGAGTTAGCAAATGTACTTCGCCGGATGACGAGGCATTTGGCTACCTTAAGAGAGTCATAGTTACTGCAGCCAGATGCTCCCCTTCCTTTGAATCTTTCCTCTCTTTAATTCGTACTGGGGAATGTCCAATCAGAAGCGAAATGATGGAACATGTCCACCTTAACGTTGTCTGAGATACTCCAACGACGATATCGACGAGTTTTCAAATAAATTTAGCAGAGTGACAAGGCATTTGGCTACCTTAAGAGTGTTATAGTTACTGCTGCCCGCTGCTCCCCCTTCTTTGAATCTTTCATCTCTTTAAATCGTATTGCGGCCAGTCCTGCAGAAGCTAAATGGTACAGCATGTCCACCTTAACGTTGTCTGAGTTACTCCAACGACGATATCCTCGAGTTTTCAAATAAATTTCGCAGAGTGACGAGGCATTTGGCTACCTTAAGAGAGTCATAGCTACTCCTGCCGGCTGCTCCCATTTCTGTAGGCCTTTATCATTCTTGCTATGGGTCCTACAGAACCGATATGCCACTGTATGTCCACCTTAACGTCGTCACAGTTACTCCCACTACGAGTTTCTCGAGTTAGCAAATGTACTTCGCCGGATGACGAGGCATTTGGCTACCTTAAGAGAGTAATAGTTACTGCAGCCAGATGCTCCCCTTCCTTTGAATCATTCCTCTCCTTAATTCGTACTGGGGAATGTCCAATCAGAAGCGAAATGATGGAACATGTCCACCTTTACGTTGTCTGAGATACTCCAACGACGATATCGACGAGTTTTCAAATAAATTTAGCAGAGTGTCGAGGCATTTGGCTACCTTAAGAGAGTTATAGTTACTGCTGCCAGCTGCTCCCCCTTCTTTGAATCTTTCCTCTCTTTAATTCGTATTGCGGCCAGTCCTACAGAAGCGAAATGGTACAGCATGTCCACCTTATCGTTGCCTGAGTTACTCCAACGACGATATTTACGAGTTTCCAAATAAATTTCGCACAGTGACGAGGCATTTGGCTACCTTAAGAGAGTCATAGTTACTCCTGCAGGCTGCTCCCATTTCTTTAGGTCTTTATCATTCTTGCTATGGCCAGTCGTACAGGACCGATATGCCACTGCATGTCCACCTTAACGTCGTCACAGTTACTCCCACTACCAGTTTCTCGAGTTAGCAAATGTACTTCGACGGAAGACGAGGCATTTGTTTACCTTAAGAGAGTCTTAGTTACTGCAGCCAGATGCTCCCCTTCCTTTGAATCTTTCCTCTCTTTAATTCGTACTGCGGAATGTCCAAGCAGAAGCGAAATGCAGCAACATGCACACCTTAACGTTGTCTGAGTTACTAAAACGACGATATCCACGAGTTTTCAAATAAATTTCGCAGAGTGACGAGGCATTTGGCTACCTTAAGAGAGTCATAGTAACTGCTGCCCGCTGGTCCCCCATCTTTGAATCTTTCTTCTCTTTATTTCGTATTGCGGCCAGTCCTGCAGAAGCGAAATGGTACAGCATGTCCACCTTAGGGTTGTATGAGTTACTCCAACGACGATATCCACGAGTTGTCAAATAAATTTCGCAGAGTGACGAGGCATTTGGCTACCTTAAGAGAGTCATTGTTACTCCTGCCGACTGCTCCCATTTCAATAGGCCTTTATCATTCTTGCTATGGCCAGTCCCACAGAACCGATATGCCACTGTATGTTCACCTTAACGTCGTCACAGTTACTCCCACTACGAGTTTCTCGAGTTAGCAAATGTACTTCGCCGGATGACGAGGCATTTGGCTACCTTAAGAGAGTCATAGTTACTGCAGCCAGATGCTCCCCTTCCTTTGAATCATTCCTCTCCTTAATTCGTACTGGGGAATGTCCAATCAGAAGCGAAATGATGGAACATGTCCACCTTAACGTTGTCTGAGATACTCCAACGACGATATCGACGAGTTTTCAAATAAATTTAGCAGAGTGACGAGGCATTTGGCTACCTTAAGAGAGTTATAGTTACTGCTGCCCGCTGCTCCCCCTTCTTTGAATCTTTCCTCTCTTTAATTCGTATTGCGGCCAGTCCTACAGAAGCGAAATGGTACAGCATGTCCACCTTATCGTTGTCTGAGTTACTCCAACGACGATATTCACGAGTTTTCAAATAAATTTCGCAGAGTGACGAGGCATTTGGCTACCTTAAGAGAGTCATAGTTACTCCTGCAGGCTGCTACCATTTCTTTAGGTCTTTATCATTCTTGCTATGGCCAGTCCCACAGAACCGATATGCCACTGTATGTCCACCTTAACGTCGTCACAGTTACTCCCACTACGAGTTTCTCGAGTTAGCAAATGTGCTTCGACGGATGACGAGGCATTTGGGTACCTTAAGAGAGTCATAGTTACTGCAGCCGGATGCTCTCCTTCCTTTGAATATTTCCTCTCTTTAATTCGTACTGCGGAATGTCCAAGCAGAAGTGAAATGCTGCAACATGTCCACCTTAACGTTGTCTGAGTTACTAAATCGACGATATCCAAGTGTGTTCAAATAAATTTCGCAGAGTGACGAGGCATTTGGCTATCTTAAGAGACTCATAGTTACTGAAGCCCGCTGCTCTCCCTTCTTTGAATCTTTCCTCTCTTTAATTCGTATTGCGGCCAGTCCTGCTGAAGCGAAATGTTGCAGCATGTCCACCTTAACGTTGTGTGAGTTACTCCAACGACGATATCCTCGAGTTTTCAAATAAATTTCGCAGAGTGACGAGGCATTTGGCTACCTTAAGAGAGTCATAGTTACTCCTGCCGGCTGCTCCCAATTCTTTAGGCCTTTATCATTCTTGCTATGGCCAGTCCTACAGAACCGATATGCCACTGTATGGCCACCTTAACGTCGTCACAGTTATTCCAACTACGAGTTTGTCGAGTTAGCAAATGTACTTCGCCGGATGACGAGGCATTTGGTTACCTTAAGATAGTCATAGTTACTGCAGCCAGATGCTCCCCTTCCTTTGAATCTTTTCTCTCTTTAATCCGTTCTGCGGAATGTCCAATCAGAAGCGATATGCTGCACCTTGTCCACCTTAACGTTGTCTGAGTTACTCCAACGACGATATTCACGAGTTTTCAAATAAATTTCGCAGAGTGACGAGGCATTCGGCTACCTTAAGGGAATGATAGTTACTCCTGCCCGCTGCTCCCCCTTCTTTGAATCTTTCCTCTCTTTAATTCGTATTGCGGCCAGTCCTGCAGAAGCTAAATGGTACAGCATGTCCACCTTAACGTTGTCTGAGTTACTCCAACGACGATATCCTCGAGTTTTCAAATTAATTTCGCAGAGTGACGAGGCATTTGGCTACCTTAAGAGAGTCATAGCTACTCCTGCCGGCTGCTCCCATTTCTGTAGGCCTTTATCATTCTTGCTATGGCTAGTCCTACAGAACCGATATGCCACTGTATGTCCACCTTAACGTCGTCACAGTTATTCCCACTACGAGTTTCTCGAGTTAGCAAATGTACTTCGCCGGATGACGAGGCATTTGGCTACCTTAAGAGAGTCATAGTTACTGCAGCCAGATGCTCCCCTTCCTTTGAATCTTTCCTCTCTTTAATTCGTACTGGGGAATGTCCAATCAGAAGCGAAATGATGGAACATGTCCACCTTAACGTTGTCTGAGATACTCCAACGACGATATCGACGAGTTTTCAAATAAATTTAGCAGAGTGACAAGGCATTTGGCTACCCTAAGAGAGTTATAGTTACTGCTGCCCGCTGCTCCCCCTTCTTTGAATCTTTCCTCTCTTTAAATCGTATTGCGGCCAGTCCTGCAGAAGGTAAATGGTGCAGCATGTCCACCTTAACGTTGTCTGAGTTACTCCAACGACGATATCCTCGAGTTTTCAAATAAATTTCGCAGAGTGACGAGGCATTTGGCTACCTTAAGAGAGTCATAGCTACTCCTGCCGGCTGCTCCCATTTCTGTAGGCCTTTATCATTCTTGCTATGGGTCCTAAAGAACCGATATGCCACTGTATGTCCACCTTAACGTCGTCACAGTTATTCCCACTACGAGTTTCTCGAGTTAGCAAATGTACTTCGCCGGATGACGAGGCATTTGGCTACCTTAAGAGAGTCATAGTTACTGCAGCCAGATGCTCCCCTTCCTTTGAATCTTTCCTCTCTTTAATTCGTACTGGGGAATGTCCAATCAGAAGCGAAATGATGGAACATGTCCACCTTAACGTTGTCTGAGATACTCCAACGACGATATCGACGAGTTTTCAAATAAATTTAGCAGAGTCACGAGGCATTTGGCTACCTTAAGAGAGTTATAGTTACTGCTGCCCGCTGCTCCCCCTTCTTTGAATCTTTCCTCTCTTTAATTCGTATTGCGGGCAGTCCTACAGAAGCGAAATGGTACAGCATGTCCACCTTAGCGTTGTATGAGTTATTCCAACGACGATATCCACGAGTTGTCAAATAAATTTCGCAGAGTGACGAGGCATTTGGCTACCTTAAGAGAGTCATTGTTACTCCTGCCGGCTGCTCCCATTTCTATAGGCCTTTATCATTCTAGCTATGGCTAGTCCTACTGAACCGATATGCCACTGTATGTCCACCTTAACGTCGTCACAGTTACTCCCACTACGAGTTTCTCGAGTTAGCAAATGTACTTCGCCGGATGACGAGGCATTTGGCTACCTTAAGAGAGTCATAGTTACTGCAGCCAGATGCTCCCCTTCCTTTGAATCATTCCTCTCCTTAATTCGTACTGGGGAATGTCCAATCAGAAGCGAAATGATGGAACATGTCCACCTTAACGTTGTCTGAGATACTCCAACGACGATATCGACGAGTTTTCAAATAAATTTAGCAGAGTGTCGAGGCATTTGGCTACCTTAAGAGAGTTATAGTTACTGCTGCCCGCTGCTCCCCCTTCTTTGAATCTTTCCTCTCTTTAATTCGTATTGCGGCCAGTCCTACAGAAGCGAAATGGTACAGCATGTCCACCTTATCGTTGCCTGAGTTACTCCAACGACGATATTTACGAGTTTCCAAATAAATTTCGCACAGTGACGAGGCATTTGGCTACCTTAAGAGAGTCATAGTTACCCCTGCAGGCTGCTCCCATTTCTTTAGGTCTTTATCATTATTGCTATGGCCAGTACCACAGAACCGATATGCCACTGTATGTCCACCTTAACGTCGTCACAGTTACTCCCACTACGAGTTTCTCGAGTTAGCAAATGTACTTCGACGGATGACGAGGCATTTGGGTACCTTAAGAGAGTCATAGTTACTGCAGCCGGATGCTCTCCTTCCTTTGAATCTTTCCTCTCTTTAATCCGTTCTGCGGAATGTCCAATCAGAAGCGATATGCTGCACCTTGTCCACCTTAACGTTGTCTGAGTTACTCCAACGACGATATTCACGAGTTTTCAAATAAATTTCGCAGAGTGATGAGGCATTCGGCTATCTTAAGGGAATGATAGTTACTCCTGCCCGCTGCTCCCCCTTCTTTGAATCTTTCCTCTCTTTAATTCGTATTGCGGCCAGTCCTGCAGAAGCTAAATGGTACAGCATGTCCACCTTAACGTTGTCTGAGTTACTCCAACGACGATATCCTCGAGTTTTCAAATAGATTTCATAGAGCGACGAGGCAATGGGCTACCTTAAGAGAGTCATAGTTACGTCTGCCGGCTGCTACCATTTCTTTAGGCCTTTATCATTCTTGCTATGGCCAGTCCTACAGAACCGATATGCCACTGTATGTCCACGTTAAAGTCGTCACAGTTATTCCCACTATGAGTTTCTCGAGCTAGCAAATGTACTTCGCCGGATGACGAGGCATTTGGCTACCTTAAGAGTGTCATAGTTACTGCAGCCAGATGCTCCCCTTCCTTTGAATCTTTCCTCTATTTAATTAGTACTGCGGAATGTCTAATCAGAAGCGAAATGCTGCAACTTGCCCACCTTAACGTTGTCTGAGTTACTAAAACGATGATATCGACGAGTTTTCAAATAAATTTCGCAGAGTGACGAGGCATTTGGCTACCTTAAGAGAGTCATAGTTACTGCTGCCCGCTGCTCCCCCTTCTTTGAATCATTCCTCTCTTTAGTTCGTATTGCGGCCAGTACTGCAGATGCGAAATGGCACAGCATGTCCACCTTAACGTTGTCTGAGTTACTCCAACGACGATATTTTTGAGTTTTCAAATTAACTTCGCAGAGTGACGGGGCATTTGACTACCTTAAGAGAGTCAAAATTACTCCTGCCGTCTGCTCCCATTTCTTTAGGCCTTTATCATTCTCGCCATGGCCAGTCCTACTGAACCGATATGCCACTGTATGTCCACCTTAACGTCCTCAAAGTTACTCCCACTACGAGTTTCTCGAGTTAGCAAATGTACTTCGACGGATGACGAGGCATTTGACTACCCTAAGAGAGTCATAGTTACAGCAGCCAGATGCTCCCCTTCTTTTGCATCTTTCCTCCCTTTAATTCGTACTGCGGAATGTCCAATCAGAAGCGAAATGCTGCAACTTGTCCACCTTAACGTTGTCTGAGTTACTAAAACGACGATATCCACGAGTTTTCAAATAAATTTCGCAGAGTGACGAGGAATTTGGCAACCTTAAGAGAGTCATAGTTACTGCTGCCCGCTGCTCCCCCTTCTTTGAATCTTTCCTCTCTTTAATTCGTATTGCTGCCAGTCCTGCAGAAGCGAAATGGTACAGCATGTCCACCTTAACGTTGTCTGAGTTACTCCAACGACGATATTTTTGAGTTTTCAAATTAACTTCGCAGAGTGACGAGGCATTTGACTACCTTAAGAGAGTCAAAATTACTCCTGCCGTCTGCTCCCATTTCTTTAGGCCTTTATCATTCTTGCCATGGCCAGTCCTACAGAACCGATATGCCACTGCATGTCCACCTTAACGTCGTCACAGCTACTCCCACTACGAGTTTCTCGAGTTAGCAAATGTACTTCGACGGATGACGAGGCATTTGGTTACCTTAAGAGAGTCATAGTTGTTGCAGCCATATGATCCCCTTCCTTTGAATCTTTCCTCTCTCTAATTCGTACCGGGGAATGACCAATCACAAGCGAAATGCTGCAACATGTCCACCTTAACGTTGTCTGAGTTACTAAAACGACGATATCCACGAGTTTTCAAATAAATTTCGCAGAGTGACGAGGCATTTGGCGCTGTTAAGAGAGTCATAGTTACTGCTGCCCGCTGGTCCCCTTTCTTTGAATCTTTCTTGTCTTTATTTCGTATTGCGGCCAGTCCTGCAGAAGCGAAATAGTACAGCATGTCCACCTTAGCGTTGTCTGAGTTACTCCAACGACGATATCCACGAGTTGTCAAATAAATTTCGCAGAGTGACGAGGTATTTGGCTACCTTAAGAGAGTCATAGTTACTCCTGCCGGCTGCTCCCATTTCTTTTGGCCTTTATCATTCTAGCTATGGCCAGTCCTACAGAACCGATATGCCACTGTAATGTCCACCTTAACGTCGTCACAGTTACTCCCACTACGAGTTTCTCGAGTTAGCAAATGTACTTCGCCAGATGACGAGGCATTTGGCTACCTTAAGAGAGTCATAGTTACTGCAGCTAGATGCACCCCTTCCTTTGAATCTTTTCTCTCTTTAATTCGTACTGCGGAATGTGCAAGCAGAAGCGAAATGCTGCAATATGTCCACCTTAACGATGTCTGAGTTACTAAAACGACGATATCCACGGGTTTCAAATAAATTTCGCAGGGTGACCAGGCATTTGGCTACCTTAAGAGAGTCGAAGTTACTGCTGCTCGCTGCTTCCCCTTCTTTGAACCTTTCCTCTCTTTAATTTGTATTGCGGCCAGTCCTGCTGAAGCGAAATGGTACAGGATGTCCACTTTAACGTTGTCTGAGTTACTCCAACGACGATATCCTCAAGTTTTCAAATAGATTTCGCAGAGTGACGAGGCATTTGGCTACCTTAAGAGAGTCATAGTTACTGCAGCCAGATGCTCCCCTTCCTTTGAATCTTTCCTCTATTTAATTCGTACTGCGGAATGTCTAATCAGAAGCGAAATGCTGCAACTTGTCCACCTTAACGTTGTCTGAGTTACTTAAACGACGATATCGACGAGTTTTCAAATAAATTTCGCAGAGTGACGAGGCATTTGGCTACCTTAAGAGAGTCATAGTTACTGCTGCCCGCTGCTCCCCCTTCTTTGAATCTTTCTTCTCTTTAATTCGTACTGCGGCCAGTCCTGCAGAAGCGAAATGGAACAGCATGTCCACCTTATCGTTGTCTAAGTTACTCCAACGACGATATCCACGAGTTTTCAAATAAATTTCGCAGAGTTACGAGGCATTTGGCTACCTTAAGAGAGTGATAGTTACTCCTGCCGGCTGCTCCCATTTCTTTAGGCCTCTATCATTCTAGCTATGGCCAGTCCTACAGAACCGATATGCCACTGCATGTCCACCTTAACGTCGTCACAGTTACTCCCACTACGAGTTTCTCGAGTTAGCAAATGTACTTCGGCGGATGACGAGGCATTTGGTTAGCTTAAGAGAGTCTTAGTTACTGCAGCCAGATGCTCCCCTTCCTTTGAATCTTTCCTCTCTTTAATTCGTACTGCGGAATGTCCAAGCAGAAGCGAAATGCTGCAACATGTCCACCTTAACTTTGTCTGAGTTACTAAAACGACGATATCCACGGGTTTTCAAATAAATTTGGCAGGGTGACCAGGCATTTGGCTACCTTAAGAGAGTCGAAGTTACTGCTGCCCGCTGCTTCCGCTTCTTTGAATCTTTCCTATCTTAAATTTGTATTGCGGCCAGTCCTGCTGAAGCGAAATGGTACAGCATGTCCACTTTAACGTTGTCTGAGTTACTCGAACGACGATATCCTCGAGTTTTCAAATAGATTTCATAGAGCGACGAGGCAATGGGCTACCTTAAGAGAGTCATAGTTACTCCTGCCGGCTGCTACCATTTCTTTAGGCCTTTATCATTCTTGCTATGGCCAGTCCTACAGAACCGATATGCCACTGTATGTCCACGTTAAAGTCGTCACAGTTATTCCCACTATGAGTTTCTCGAGCTAGCAAATGTACTTCGCCGGATGACGAGGCATTTGGCTACCTTAAGAGAGTCATAGTTACTGCAGCCAGATGCTCCCCTTCCTTTGAATCTTTCCTCTATTTAATTAGTACTGCGGAATGTCTAATCAGAAGCGAAATACTGCAACTTGCCCACCTTAACGTTGTCTGAGTTACTAAAACGATGATATCGACGAGTTTTCAAATAAAGTTCGCAGAGTGACGAGGCATTTGGCTACCTTAAGAGAGTCATAGTTACTGCTGCCCGCTGCTCCCCCTTCTTTGAATCATTCCTCTCTTTAGTTCGTATTGCGGCCAGTACTGCAGATGCGAAATGGTACAGCATGTCCACCTTAACGTTGTCTGAGTTACTCCAACGACGATATTTTTGAGTTTTCAAATTAACTTCGCAGAGTGACGAGGCATTTGACTACCTTAAGAGAGTCAAAATTACTCCTGCCGTCTGCTCCCATTTCTTTAGGCCTTTATCATTCTTGCCATGGCCAGTCCTACTGAACCGATATGCCACTGTATGTCCACCTTAACGTCGTCACAGTTACTCCCACTACGAGTTTCTCGAGTTAGCAAATGTACTTCGACGGATGACGAGGCATTTGACTACCCTAAGAGAGTCATAGTTACAGCAGCCAGATGCTCCCCTTCTTTTGCATCTTTCCTCCCTTTAATTCATACTGCGGAATGTCCAATCAGAAGCGAAATGCTGCAACTTGTCCACCTTAACGTTGTCTGAGTTGCTAAAACGACGATATCCACGAGTTTTCAAATAAATTTCGCAGAGTGACGAGGAATTTGGCAACCTTAAGAGAGTCATAGTTACTGCTGCCCGCTGCTCCCCCTTCTTTGAATCTTTCCTCTCTTTAATTCGTATTGCTGCCAGTCCTGCAGAAGCGAAATGGTACAGCATGTCCACCTTAACGTTGTCTGAGTTACTCCAACGACGATATCCTCGAGTTTTCAAATAAATTTCGCAGAGTGACGAGGCATTTGGCTACCTTAAGAGAGTCATAGTTACTGCTCCCCGCTGGTCCCCCTTCTTTGTATCTTTCCTCTCTTTAATTTGTACTGCGGCCAGTCCTGCAGAAGCGAAATGGTACAGCATGTCCACCTTAACGTTGTCTGAGTTACTCCAACGACGATATCCTCGAGTTTTCAAATAAATTTCGCAGAGTGACGAGGCATTTGGCTACCTTAAGAGAGTCATAGTTACTCCTGCCGGCTGCTCCCATTTCTTTAGGTCTTTCACATTCCTGCTATGGCCAGTCTTACAGAACCGATATGCCACTGTATGTCCACCTTAACGTCGTCACAGATATTCCCACTACGAGTTTCTCGAGTTAGCAAATGTACTTCGCCGGATGACGAGGCATTTGGCTACCTTAAGAGAGTCATGGTTTCTGCAGCCATATGCTCCCCTTCCTTTGAATCTTTCCTCACTTTAATTCGTACTGGGGAATGTCCAATCAGAAGCGAAATGCTGGAACTTGTCCACCTTAACGTTGTCTGAGTTACTCCAACGACGATATCGACGAGGTTCCAAATACATTTCGCAGAGTGACGAGGCATTTGGCTACCTTTAGAGAGTCATAGTTACTGCTGCCCCCCCCCCCCCCCCCCATGAACCATGGACCTTGCCGTTGGTGGGAAGGCTTGCGTGCCTCAGCGATACAGATAGCCGTACCGTAGGTGCTACCACAACGGAGGGGTATCTGTTGAGAGGCCAGACAAACGTGTGGTTCCTGAAGAGGGGCAGCAGCCTTTTCAGTAGTTGCAAGGGCAACAGTCTGGATGATTGACTGATCTGGCCTTGTAACAATATCCAAAACGGCCTTGCTGTGCTGGTACTGCGAACGGCTGAAAGCAAGGGTAAACTACAGCCGTAATTTTTCCCGAGGGCATGCAGCTTTACTGTAGGATTACATGATGTTGGCGTCCTCTTGGGTAAAATATTCCGGAGGTAGAATAGTCCCCCATTCGGATCTCCGGGCGGGGACTACTCAAGAGGATGTCGTTATCAGGAGAAAGAAAACTGGCGTTCTACGGATCGGAGCGTGGAATGTCAGATCCCTAAATCGGGCAGGTAGGTTAGAAAATTTAAAAAGGGAAATGGATAGGTTGAAGTTAGATATAGTGGGAATTAGTGAAGTTCGGTGGCAGGAGGAACAAGACTTCTGGTCAGGTGACTACAGGGTTATAAACACAAAATCAAATAGGGGTAATGCAGGAGTAGGTTTAATAATGAATAGGAAAATAGGAAATCAGGGTAAGCTACTACAAACAGCATAGTGAACGCATTATTGTGGCCAAGATAGATACGAAGCCCACGCCTACTACAGTAGTACAAGTTTATATGCCAACTAGCTCTGCAGATGACGAAGAAATTGAAGAAATGTATGATGAAATAAAAGAAATTATTCAGATTGTGAAGGGAAACGAAAATTTAATAGTCATGGGTGACTGGAATTCGAGTGCAGGAAAAGGGAGAGAAGGAAACATAGTAGGTGAATATGGATTGGGGGACAGAAATGAAAGAGGAAGCCGCCTGGTCGAATTTTGCACAGACCACAACATAATCATAACAAACACTTGGTTTAAGAATCATGAAAGAAGGTTGTATACATGAAAGAACCCTGGAGATACTAAAAGGTATCAGATAGATTATATAATGGTAAGACAGAGATTTAGGAACCAGGTTTTAAATTGTAAGACATTTCCAGGGGCAGATGTGGACTCTGACCACAATCTATTGGTTATGACCTGTAGATTAAAACTGAAGAAACTGCAAAAAGGTGGGAATTTAAGGAGATGGGACCTGGGTAAACTAAAAGAACCAGAGGTTGTACAGAGATTCAGGGAGAGCATAAGGGAGCAATTGACAGGAATGGGGGAAATAAATACAGTAGAAGAAGAATGGGTAGCTTTGAGGGATGAAGTAGTGAAGGCAGCAGAGGATCAAGTAGGTAAAAAGACGAGGGCTAGTAGAAATCCTTGGGTAACAGAAGAAATATTGAATTTAATTGATTAAAGGAGAAAATATAAAAATGCAGTAAGTGAAACAGGCAAAAAGGAATACAAACGTCTCAAAAATGAGATCGACAGGAAGTGCAAAATGGCTAAGCAGGGATGGCTAGAGGACAAATGTAAGGATGTAGAAGCCTATCTCACTAGGGGTAAGATAGATACCGCCTACAGGAAAATTAAAGAGACCTTTGGAGATAAGAGAACGACTTGTATGAATATCAAGAGCTCAGATGGAAACCCAATTCTAAGCAAAGAAGGGAAAGCAGAAAGGTGGAAGGAGTATATAGAGGGTCTATACACGGGCGATGTACTTGAGGACAATATTATGGAAATGGAAGAGGATGTAGATGAAGATGAAATGGGAGATATGATATTGCGTGAAGAGTTTGACAGAGCACTGAAAGACCTGAGTCGAAACAAGGCCCCCGGAGTAGACAATATTCCATTGGAACTACTGACGGCCATGGGAGAGCCAGTCCTGACAAAACTCTACCATCTGGTGAGCAAGATGTATGAAACAGGCAAAATACCCTCAGACTTCAAGAAGAATATAATAATTCCAATCCCAAAGAAAGCAGGTGTTGACAGATGTGAAAATTACCGAACTATCAGCTTAATAAGTCACAGCTGCAAAATACTAACACGAATTCTTTACAGACGAATGGAAAAACTAGTAGAAGCCAACCTCGGGGAAGATCAGTTTGGATTCCGTAGAAACACTGGAACACGTGAGGCAATACTGACCTTACGACCTATCTTAGAAGAAAGATTAAGGAAAGGCAAACCTACGTTTCTAGCATTTGTAGACTTAGAGAAA
The DNA here is from genome assembly GCF_021461395.2 of Schistocerca americana. Taxonomy (NCBI): domain Eukaryota; kingdom Metazoa; phylum Arthropoda; class Insecta; order Orthoptera; family Acrididae; genus Schistocerca; species Schistocerca americana. The sequence continues at coordinate 213,600,308 of NC_060127.1, read as the reverse complement.
GCTTTTGACAATGTTGACTGGAATACTCTCTTTCAAATTCTAAAGGTGGCAGAGGTAAATTACAGGGAGCGAAAGGCTACTTACAATTTGTACAGAAACCAGATGGCAGTTATAAGAGTCGAGGGACATGAAAGGGAAGCAGTGGTTGGGAAGGGAGTAAGACAGGGTTGTAGCCTCTCCCCGATATTGTTCAATCTGTATATTGAGCAAGCAGTAAAGGAAACAAAAGAAAAATTCGGAGTAGGTATTTAAATTCATGGAGAAGAAATAAAAACTTTGAGGTTCGCCGATGACATTGTAGTTCTGTCAGAGACAGCAAAGGACTTGGAAGACCAGTTGAATGGAATGGACAGTGTCTTGAAAGGAGGATATAAGATGAACATCAACAAAAGCAAAACAAGGATAATGGAATGTACTCTAATTAAGTCGGGTGATGCTAAGGGAATTAGATTAGGAAATGAGGCTCTTAAAGTAGTAAAGGAGTTTTGCTATTTGGGGAGCAAAATAACTGATGATGGTCGAAGTAGAGAGGATATAAAATGTAGGCTGGCAATGGCAAGGAAAGCGTTTCTGAAGAAGAGAAATTTGTTAACATCCAGTATTGATTTAAATGTCAGGAAGTCATTTCTGAAAGTATTCGTATGGAGTGTAGCCATGTATGGAAGTGAAACATGGACGATAAATAGTTTGGACAAAAAGAGAATAGAAGCTTTCGAAATGTGGTGCTACAGAAGAATGCTGAAGATTAGATGGGTAGATCACATAACTAATGAGGAAGTATTGAATAGGATTGGGGAGAAGAGACGTTTGTGGCACAACTTGACCAGAAGAAGGGATCGGTTGGTAGGACATGTTCTGAGGCATCAAGGGATCACCAATTTAGTATTGGAGGGCAGCGTGGAGGGTAAAATTCGTAGAGGGAGACCAAGAGATGAATACACTAAGCAGATTCAGAAGGATGTAGGTTGCAGTAGGTACTGGGAGATGAAAAAGCTTGCACAGGATAGAGTAGCATGGAGAGCTGCATCAAACCAGTCTCAGGACTGAGGACCACAACAACAACAACAGTTACTGCTGCCCACTGGTCCCCCTTCTTTGAATCTTTCCTCTCTTTAATTCGTATTGCGGCCAGTCCTGCAGAAGCGAAATGGTACAGCATGTCACCCTTATCGTTGTCTGAGTTACTCCAACGACGATATCCACTCGTTTTCAAATAAATTTCGCAGAGTGACGAGGCATTTGGCTACCTTAAGAGAGTCATAGTTACTCCTGCCGGCTGCTCCCATTTCTTTAGGCCTCTATCATTCTAGCTATGGCCAGTCCTACAGAACCGATATGCCACTGCATGTCCACCTTAACGTCGTCACAGTTACTCCCACTACGAGTTTCTCGAGTTAGCAAATGTACTTCGACGGATGACGAGGCATTTGGTTACCTTAAGACAGTCTTAGTTACTGCAACCAGATGCTCCCCTTCCTTTGAATATTTCCTCTCTTTAATTCGTACTGCGGAATGTCTAAGCAGAAGCGAAATGCTGCAACATGTCCACCTTAACGTTGTCTGAGTTACTAAAACGACGATATCCACGAGTTTTCAAATAAATTTCGCAGTGTGATGAGGCATTTGGCTACCTTAAGAGAGTCATAGTTACTGCTCCCCGCTGCTCCCCCTTCTTTGAATCTTTCCTCTCTTTAATTCGTATTGCGGAAAGTCCTGCAGAAGCGAATTGGTACAGCATGTCCACCTTAACGTTGTCTGAGTTACTCCAACGACGATATTTTCGAGTTTTCAAATAAATTTCGCAGAGTGACGAGGCATTTGCCTACCTTAAGAGAGTCATAGTTACTCCTGCCGGCTGCTCTTATTTCTTTAGGCCTTAATCATTCTTGCTATGGCCAGTCCTACAGAACCGATATGCCACTGTATGTCCACCTTAACGTCGTCACAGTTACTCCCACTATGAGTTTCTCGACTTAGCAAATGTACTTCGCCGGATGACGAGGCATTTGGCTACCTTAAGAGAGTCATAGTTACTGCAGCCAGATTCTCCCCTACCTTTGAATCTTTCCTCTCCCTAATTCGTACTGCGGAATGTCCAATCAGAAGCGAAATGTTGCAACTTGTCCACCTTAACGTTGTCTGAGTTACTCCAACGACGATATCGACGAGTTTTCAATTAAATTTCGCCGAGTGACGAGAAATTTGGCTACCTTAAGAGAGTCATAGTTACTGCTTCCCGCTGCCCCCCTTCTTTGGATCTTTCCACTCTTTAGTTCGTATTGCGGCCAGTCCTGCAGAGGCGAAATGGTACAGCATGTCCACCTTAACGGTGTCTGAGTTACTCCAACGACGATATTTTCGAGTTTTCAAATAAATTTCGCAGAGTGACGAGGCATTTGACTACCTTAAGTGAAACGTAGTTACTCCTGCCGGCTGCTCCCATTTCTTTAGGCCTTTATCATTCTTGCTATGGCCAGTCCTACAGAACCGATATGCCACTGTATGTCCACCTTAACGTCGTCACAGTTACTCCCACTACGAGTTTTACGAGTTAGCAAATGTACTTCGACGGATGACGAGGCATTTGACTACCCTAAGAGAGTCATAGTTACTGCAGCCAGATGCTCCCCTTCCTTTGCATCTTTCCTCCCTTTAATTCGTACTGCGGAATGTCCAAGCAGAAGCGAAATGCTGCAACATGTCCACCTTAACGTTGCCTGAGTTACTAAAACGACGATATCCACGAGTTTTCAAATAAATTTCGCAGAGTGACGAGGCATTTGGCAACCTTAAGAGAGTCATAGTTACTGCTGCCCGCTGCTCCCCCTTCTTTGAATCTTTCCTCTATTTAATTGGTATTGCTGCCAGTCCTGCAGAAGCGAAATGGTACAGCATGTCCACCTTAACGTTGTCTGAGTTACTCCAACGACGATATCCTCGACTTTTCAAATAAATTTCGCAGAGTGACGAGGCATTTGGCTACCTTAAGAGAGTCATAGTTACTGCTCCCCGCTGCTCCCCCTTATTTGTATCTTTCCTCTGTTTAATTCGTATTGCGGCCAGTCCTGCAGAAGCGAAATGGTACAGCATGTCCACCTTAACGTTGTCTGAGTTACTCCAACGACGATATCCTCGAGTTTTCAAACAAATTTCGCAGAGTGACGAGGCATTTGGCTACCTTAAGAGAGTCATAGTTACTCCTGCCGGCTGCTCCCATTTCTTTAGGTCTTTCACATTCCTGCTATGGCCAGTCTTACAGAACCGATATGCCACTGTATGTCCACCTTAACGTCGTCACAGATATTCCCACTGCGAGTTTCTCGAGTTAGCAAATGTACTTCGCCGGATGACGAGGCATTTGGCTACCTTAAGAGAGTCATAGTTTCTGCAGCCATATGCTCCCCTTCCTTTGAATCTTTCCTCACTTTAATTAGTACTGGGGAATGTCCAATCAGAAGCGAAATGCTGGAACTTGTCCACCTTAACGTTGTCTGAGTTACTCCAACGACGATATGGACGAGGTTCCAAATACATTTCGCAGAGTGACGAGGCATTTGGCTACCTTTAGAGAGTCATAGTTACTGCTGCCCCCCCCCCATGAACCATGGACCTTGCCGTTGGTGGGGAGGCTTGCGTGCCTCAGCGATACAGATAGCCGTACCCTAGGTGCAACCACAACGGAGGGGTATATGTTCAGAGGCCAGACAAACGTGTGGTTCCTGAAGAGGGGCAGCAGCCTTTTCAGTAGTTGCAAGGGCAACAGTCTGGATGATTGACAGATCTGGCCTTGTAACAATAACCAAAACTTCCTTGCTGTGCTGGTACTGCGAACGGCTGAAAGCAAGGGGTAACTACAGCCGTAATTTTTCCCGAGGGCATGCAGCTTTACTGTATGATTACATGATGATGGCGTCCTCTTGGGTAAAGTATTCCGGAGGTAAAATAGTCCCCCATTCGGATCTCCGGGCGGGGACTACTCAAGAGGATGTCGTTATCAGGAGAAAGAAAACTGGCGTTCTACGGATCGGAGCGTGGAATGTCAGATCCCTAAATCGGGCAGGTAGGTTAGAAAATTTAAAAAGGGAAATGGATAGGTTGAAGTTAGATATAGTGGGAATTAGTGAAGTTCGGTGGCAGGAGGAACAAGACTTCTGGTCAGGTGACTACAGGGTTATAAACACAAAATCAAATAGGGGTAATGCAGGAGTAGGTTTAATAATGAATAGGAAAATAGGAAATCAGGGTAAGCTACTACAAACAGCATAGTGAACGCATTATTGTGGCCAAGATAGATACGAAGCCCACGCCTACTACAGTAGTACAAGTTTATATGCCAACTAGCTCTGCAGATGACGAAGAAATTGAAGAAATGTATGATGAAATAAAAGAAATTATTCAGATTGTGAAGGGAAACGAAAATTTAATAGTCATGGGTGACTGGAATTCGAGTGTAGGAAAAGGGAGAGAAGGAAACATAGTAGGTGAATATGGATTGGGGGACAGAAATGAAAGAGGAAGCGGCCTGGTCGAATTTTGCACAGACCACAACATAATCATAACAAACACTTGGTTTAAGAATCATGAAGGAAGGTTGTATACATGGAAGAACCCTGGAGATACTAAAAGGTATCAGATAGATTATATACTGGTAAGACAGAGATTTAGGAACCAGGTTTTAAATTGTAAGACATTTCCAGGGGCAGATGTGGACTCTGACCACAATCTATTGGTTATGACCTGTAGATTAAAACTGAAGAAACTGCAAAAAGGTGGGAATTTAAGGAGATGGGACCTGGGTAAACTAAAAGAACCAGAGGTTGTACAGAGATTCAGGGAGAGCATAAGGGAGCAATTGACAGGAATGGGGGAAATAAATACAGTAGAAGAAGAATGGGTAGCTTTGAGGGATGAAGTAGTGAAGGCAGCAGAGGATCAAGTAGGTAAAAAGACGAGGGCTAGTAGAAATCCTTGGGTAACAGAAGAAATATTGAATTTAATTGATGAAAGGAGAAAATATAAAAATGCAGTAAGTGAAACAGGCAAAAAGGAATACAAACGTCTCAAAAATGAGATCGACAGGAAGTGCAAAATGGCTAAGCAGGGATGGCTAGAGGACAAATGTAAGGATGTAGAAGCCTATCTCACTAGGGGTAAGATAGATACCGCCTACAGGAAAATTAAAGAGACCTTTGGAGATAAGAGAACGACTTGTATGAATATCAAGAGCTCAGATGGAAACCCAATTCTAAGCAAAGAAGGGAAAGCAGAAAGGTGGAAGGAGTATATAGAGGGTCTATACACGGGCGATGTACTTGAGGACAATATTATGGAAATGGAAGAGGATGTAGATGAAGATGAAATGGGAGATATGATATTGCGTGAAGAGTTTGACAGAGCACTGAAAGACCTGAGTCGAAACAAGGCCCCCGGAGTAGACAATATTCCATTGGAACTACTGACGGCTGTGGGAGACCCAGTCCTGACAAAACTCTACCATCTGGTGAGAAAGATGTATGAAACAGGCAAAATACCCTCAGACTTCAAGAAGAATATAATAATTCCAATCCCAAAGAAAGCAGGTGTTGACAGATGTGAAAATTACCGAACTATCAGCTTAATAAGTCACAGCTGCAAAATACTAACACGAATTCTTTACAGACGAATGGAAAAACTAGTAGAAGCCAACCTCGGGGAAGATCAGTTTGGATTCCGTAGAAACACTGGAACACGTGAGGCAATACTGACCTTACGACTTATCTTAGAAGAAAGATTAAGGAAAGGCAAACCTACGTTTCTAGCATTTGTAGACTTAGAGAAAGCTTTTGACAATGTTGACTGGAATACTCTCTTTCAAATTCTAAAGGTGGCAGGGGTAAATTACAGGGAGCGAAAGGCTACTTACAATTTGTACAGAAACCAGATGGCAGTTATAAGAGTCGAGGGACATGAAAGGGAAGCAGTGGTTGGGAAGGGAGTAAGACAGGGTTGTAGCCTCTCCCCGATGTTGTTCAATCTGTATATTGAGCAAGCAGTAAAGGAAACAAAAGAAAAATTCGGAGTAGGTATTTAAATTCATGGAGAAGAAATAAAAACTTTGAGGTTCGCCGATGACATTGTAGTTCTGTCAGAGACAGCAAAGGACTTGGAAGACCAGTTGAATGGAATGGACAGTGTCTTGAAAGGAGGATATAAGATGAACATCAACAAAAGCAAAACAAGGATAATGGAATGTACTCTAATTAAGTCGGGTGATGCTAAGGGAATTAGATTAGGAAATGAGGCTCTTAAAGTAGTAAAGGAGTTTTGCTATTTGGGGAGCAAAATAACTGATGATGGTCGAAGTAGAGAGGATATAAAATGTAGGCTGGCAATGGCAAGGAAAGCGTTTCTGAAGAAGAGAAATTTGTTAACATCCAGTATTGATTTAAATGTCAGGAAGTTATTTCTGAAAGTATTCGTATGGAGTGTAGCCATGTATGGAAGTGAAACATGGACGATAAATAGTTTGGACAAGAAGAGAATAGAAGCTTTCGAAATGTGGTGCTACAGAAGAATGCTGAAGATTAGATGGGTAGATCACATAACTAATGAGGAAGTATTGAATAGCTTTGGGGAGAAGAGAAGTTTGTGGCACAACTTGACCAGAAGAAGGGATCGGTTGGTAGGACATGTTCTGAGGCATCAAGGGATCACCAATTTAGTATTGGAGGGCAGCGTGGAGGGTAAACATCGTAGAGGGAGACCAAGAGATGAATACACTAAGCAGATTCAGAAGGATATAGGTTGCAGTAGGTACTGGGAGATGAAAAAGCTTGCACAGGATAGAGTAGCATGGAGAGCTGCATCAAACCAGTCTCAGGACTGAAGACCACAACAACAACAACAGTTACTGCAGCCCGCTGGTCGCCCTACTTTGAATCTTTCCTCTCTTTAATTTGTATTGCGGAGAGTCCTGCAGAAGCGAAATGGTACAGCATGTCCACCTTATCGTTGTCTGAGTTACTCCAACGACGATATCCACGCGTTTTCAAATAAATTTCGCAGAGTGACGAGGCATTTGGCTACCTTAAGAGAGTCATAGTTACTCCTGCCAGCTGCTCACATTTCTTTAGGCCTCTATCATTCTAGCTATGGCCAGTCCTACAGAACCGATATGCCACTGCATGTCCACCTTAACGTCGTCACAGTTACTCCCACTACGAGTTTCTCGAGTTAGCAAATGTACTTCGACGGATGACGAGGCATTTGGTTACCTTAAGATAGCCTTAGTTACTGCAGCCAGATGCTCCCCTTTCTTTGAATCTTTCCTCTCTTTAATTCGTACTGCGGAATGTCCAAGCAGAAGCGAAATGCTGCAACATGTCCACCTTAACGTTGTCTGAGTTACTAAAACGACGATATCCACGAGTTTTCAAATAAATTTCGCAGAGTGACGAGGCATTTGGCTCCCTTAAGAGAGTCATAGTTACTCCTGCCGGCTGATCCCATTTCTTTAGGCATTCATCATTCTTGCTATGGCCGGTCCTACTGAACCGATATGCCACTCTATGTCCACCTTAACGTCGTCACAGTTACTCCCACTACGAGTTTCTCGAGTTAGCAAATGTACTTCGCCGGATGACGAGGGATTTCGCTACCTTAAGAGAGTCATAGATACTGCTGCCCAATGCACCCCCTTCTTTGAATCTTTCCTCTCTTTAATTCGTATTGCGGCCAGTCCTGCAGAAGCGAAATGGTACAGCATGTCCACCTTAACGTTGTCTTAGTTACTCCAACGACGATATTTTCGAGTTTTCAAATAAATTTCGCAGAGTGACGAGGCATTTGGCTACCTTAAGAGAGTCAGAGTTACTCCTGCCTACTGCTCCCATGTCTTTAGGCATTTATCATTCTTGCTATGGCCAGTCCTACTGAACCGGTATGCCACTGTATGTTCACATTAACCTCGTCACAGTTACTCCCACTACGAGTTTCTCGAGTTAGCAAATGTACTTCGCCGGATGACGAGGCATTTGGCTACCTTAAGAGAGTCATAGTTAATGCAGCCAGATGCTGCCCTTCCTTTGAATCTTTCCTCTCTTTAATTCGTACTGCGGAATGTCCAAGCTGAAGCGAAATGCTAAAACATGTCCTCCTTAACGTTGTCTGAGTTACTAAAAGACGATACAGACGAGTTGTCAAATAAATTTCGCAGAGTGAGGAGGCATTTGGCTACCTTAAGAGAGTCTTAGTTACTTCTGCCCGCTGCTCCCCCTTCTTTGAATCTTTCCTCTCTTTAATTCGTATTGCGGCCAGTCCTGCAGAAGCAAAATGGTACAGCATGTCCACCTTAACGTTGTCTGAGTTACTCCAACGATGATATCCACGAGTTTTCAAATAAATTTCGCAGAGTGACGAGGTATTTGCCTACCTTAAGAGAGTCATAGTTACTCCTGCCGGCTGCTCCCATTTCTTTAGGCCTTTATCATTCCTGCTATGGCCCGTCCTACAGAACATATATGCCACTGTATGTCCACCTTTACGTCGTCACGGTTACTCCCACTTCGAGTTTCACGAATTAGCAAATGTAATTCGACGGATGACGAGGCATTTGACTACCTTAAGAGAGTCATAGTTACAGCAGCCAGATGCTCCCCTTCCTTTTGAATCTTTGCATTCTTTAATTCGTACTGAGGAATGCCCAAGCAGAAGCGAAATGCTGCAACATGTCGACCTTAACGTTGTCTGAGTTACTAAAACGACGATATCCACGAGTTGTCAAATAAATTTCGCAGAGTGACAAGGCATTTGGCTACCTTAAGAAAGTCATAGTTACTGCTGCCCGCTGCTCCCCCTTCTTTGAATCTTTCCTCTCTTTAATTCGTATTGCGGCCAGTCCTGCAGAGGCGAAATGGTACAGCATGTCCACCTTAACGTTGTCTGAGTTACTCCAACGACGATATTCTCGAGATTTCAAATAAGTTTCGCAGAGTGACGAGGCATTTGGCTACCTTAAGAGTGTCAAAGTTACTCCTGCCGGCTGCTCCCATTTCTTTAGGCCTTTATCATTCTTGCTATGGCCAGTCCTACTGAACCGATATGCCACTGTATGTCCACCTTAACGTCGTCACAGTTACTCCCATTACGAGATTCTCGAGTTAGCAAATGTACTTCGCCGAATGACGAGGCATTTGGCTACCTTAAGAGAGTCATAGTTACTGCAGCCAGATGATCCCCTTCCTTTGAATCTTTCCTCTCTTTAATTCGTACTGCGGAATGTCCAAGCAGAAGCGAAATGCTGCAACATGTCCACCTTAACGTTGTCTGAGTTACTAAAACGACGATATCCACGGGTTTTCAAATAAATTTCGCAGAGTGACCAGGCATTTGGCTACCTTAAGAGAGTCGAAGTTACTGCTGCCCGCTGCTCCCCCTTCTTTCGATCTTTCCTCTCTTTAATTCGTATTGCGGCCAGTCCTGCAGAAGCGAAATGGTACAGCATGTCCACCTTAACGATGTCTGGGTTACTCCAACGACGATATCCTCGAGTTTTCAAATAAATTTCGCAGAGTGACGAGGCATTTGGCTACCTTAAGAGAGTCATAGTTACTCCTGCCGGCTGCTCCCATTTCTTTAGGCCTCTATCATTCTAGCTATGGCCAGTCCTACAGAACCAATATGCCACAGCATGTCCACCTTAACGTCGTCACAGTTACTCCCACTACGAGTTTCTCGAGTTAGCAAATGTACTTCGACGGATGACGAGGCATTTGGTTACCTTAAGAGAGTGATAGTTACTGCAGCCAGATGCTCCCCTTCCTTTGAATCTTTCCTCTCTTTAATTCGTACTGCGGAATGTCCAAGCTGAAGCGAGATGCTGCTACATGTCCACCTTAACGTTGTCTGAGTTACTAAAACGACGATATCCACGAGTTTTCAAATAAATTTCGCAGAGTGACGAGGCATTTGGCTACCTTAAGAGAGTCATAGTTACTGCTGCCCGCTGGTCCCCCTTCTGTGAATCTTTCCTCTCTTTAATTCGTATTGCGGCCAGGCCTGCAGAAGCGAAATGGTACAGCATGTCCACCTTAACGTTGTCTGAGTTACTCCAACGACGATATCCTCGAGTTTTCAAATAAATTTCGCGGAGTGACGAGGCATTTGGCTACCTTAAGAGAGTCATAGTTACTCCTGCCGGCTGCTCCCATTTCTTTAGGTCTTTCACATTCTTGCTATGGCCAGTCGTACAGAACCGACATGCCACTGTATGTCCACCTTAACGTCGTCACAGTTATTCCCACTACGAGTTTCTCGAGTTAGCAAATGTAATTCCCCGGATGACGAGGCATTTGGCTACTTTAAGAGAGTCATAGTTACTGCAGCCAGATGCTCCCCTTCCGTTGAATCTTTCCTCTCTTTAATTCGTACTGCGGAATGTCCAAGCAGAAGCGAAATGCTGCAACATGTCCACCTTAACGTTGTCTGAGTTACTAAAACGACGATATCCACGGGTTTTCAAATAAATTTCGCAGAGTGACCAGGCATTTGGCTACCTTAAGAGGGTCGAAGTTACTGCTGCCCGCTGCTCCCCCTTCTTTCAATCTTTCCTCTCTTTAATTCGTATTGCGGCCAGTCCTGCAGAAGCGAAATGGTGCAGCATGTCCACCTTAACGATGTGTGGGTTACTCCAACGACGATATCCTCGAGTTTTCAAATAAATTTCGCAGAGTGACGAGGCATTTGGCAACCTTAAGAGTGTCAAGTTACTCCTGCCGGCTGCTCCCATTTCTTTAGGCCTTTATCATTCTTGCTATGGCCAGTCCTACTGAACCGATATGCCACTGTATGTCCACATTACCGTTGTCACAGTTACTCCCACTACGAGTTTCTCGAGTTAGCAAATGTAATTCCCCGGATGACGAGGCATTTGGCTACCTTAAGAGAGTCATAGTTACTGCAGCCAGATGCTCCCATTCCTTTGAATCTTTCCTCTCTTTAATTCGTACTGCGGATTGTCCAATCAGAAGCTAAATGCTGGAACTTGTCCACCTTAACGTTGTCTGAGTTACTCCAACGACGATATCGACAAGCTTCCAAATACATTTCGCAGAGTGACCAGGCATTTGGCTACCTTTAGAGAGTCATAGTTACTGCTGCCCGCTGGTCCCCCTTCTGTGAATCTTTCCTCTCTTTAATTCGTATTGCGGCCAGTCCTGCAGAAGCGAAATGGTACAGCATGTCCACCTTAACGTTGTCTGAGTTACTCCAACGACGATATTTTCGAGTTTTCAAATAAATTTCGCAGAGTGACGAGGCATTTGGCAACCTTAAGAGTGTCAAGTTAGTCCTGCCGGCTGCTCCCATTTCTTTAGGCCTTTATCATTCTTGCTATGGCCAGTCCTACTGAACCGATATGCCACTGTATGTCCACATTAACGTTGTCACAGTTACTCCCACTACGAGTTTCTCGAGTTAGCAAATGCAATTCCCCGGATGACGAGGCATTTGGCTACCTTAAGAGAGTCATAGTTACTGCAGCCAGATGCTCCCCTTCCCTTGAATCTTTCCTCTCTTTAATTCGTACTGCGAAATGTCCAATCAGAAGCGAAATGCTGCAACTTGTCCACCTTAACGATGTCTGAGTTACTCCAACGACGATATCGACGAGTTTTCAAATAAATTTCGCAGAGTGACGAGAAATTTGGCTACCTTAAGAGAGTCATAGTTACTGCTGCCCGCTGCCCCCCTTCTTTGAATCTTTCCTCTCTTTAGTTCGTATTGCGGCCAGTCCTGCAGAGGCGAAATGGTACAGCATGTCCACCTTAACGGTGTCTGAGTTACTCCAACGACGATATTTTCGAGGTTTCAAATAAATTTTGCAGGGTGACGAGGCATTTGACTACATCTACATCTACATCTACATCTACATTGATACTCCGCAAGCCACCCAACGGTGTGTGGCGGAGGGCACTGTACGTGCCACTGTCATTACCTCCCTTTCCTGTTCCAGTCGCGTATGGTTGGGGGGGAGAACGACTGTCTGAAAGCCTCCGTGCGCGCGCTAATCTCTCTAATTTTACATTCGTGATCTCCTCGGGAAGTATAAGTAGGGGGAAGCAATATATTCGATACCTCATCCAGAAACGCACCCTCTCGAAACCTGGCGAGCAAGCTACACCGCGATGCAGAGCGCCTCTCTTGCAGAGTCTGCCACTTGAGTTTATTAAACATCTCCGTAACGCTATCACGGTTACCAAATATCCCAGTGACGAAACGCGCCGCTCTTCTTTGGATCTTCTCTATCTCCTCCGTCAACCCGACCTGGTACGGATCCCACACTGATGAGCAATACTCAAGTATAGGTCGAACGAGTGTTTTGTAAGCCACCTCCTTTGTTGATGGACTACATTTTCTAAGCACTCTCCCAATGAATCTCAACCTGGTACCCGCCTTACCAACAATTAGTTTTATATGATCATTCCACTTCAAATCGTTCCGTATGCATACTCCCAGATATTTTACAGAAGTAACTGCTACCAGTGTTTGTTCCGCTATCATATAATCATACAATAAAGGATCCTTCTTTCTATGTATTCGCAATACATTACATTTGTCTATGTTTAGGGTCAGTTGCCACTCACTGCACCAAGTGCCTATCCGCTGCAGATCTTCCTGTATTTCGCTACAATTTTCTAATGCAGCAACTTCTCTGTATACTACAGCATCATCCGCGAAAAGCCGCATGGAACTTCCGACACTATCTACTAAGTCATTTATATATATTGTGAAAAGCAATGGTCCCATAACACTCCCCTGTGGCACGCCAGAGGTTACTTTAACGTCTGTAGACGTCTCTCCATTGATAACAACATGCTGTGTTCTGTTTGCTAAAAACTCTTCAATCCAGCCACACAGCTGGTCTGATATTCTGTAGGATCTTACTTTGTTTATCAGGCGACAGTGCGGAACTGTATCGAACGCCTTCCGGAAGTCAAGAAAAATAGCATCTACCTGGGAGCCTGTATCTAATATTTTCTGGGTCTCATGAACAAATAAGGCGAGTTGGGTCTCACACGATCGCTGTTTCCGGAATCCATGTTGATTCCTACATAGTAGATCCTGGGTTTCCAGAAATGACATGATACGCGAGCAAAAAACATGTTCTAAAATTCTACAAGAGATCGACGTAAGAGATATAAGTCTATAGTTTTGCGCATCTGCTCGACTACCTTAAGAGAGTCATAGTTACTCCTGCCGGCTGCTCCCATTTCCTTAGGCCTTTATCATTCTTTCTATGGCCAGTCCTAAAGAACCGATATGCCACTGTATGTCCACCTTAACGTCGTCACTGTTATTCCCACTACGAGTTTCTCGAGATAGCAAATGTACTTCGCCGGATGACGAGGCATTTGGCTACCATGAGAGAGTCATAGTTACTGCAGCCAGATGCTCCCTTTCGTTTGAGTCTTTCCTCTCTTTAATTCGTACTGCGGAATGTCCAATCAGAAGCGAAATGCTGCAACTTGTCCACCTTAACGTTGTCTGAGTTACTCCAACGACGATATCGACGAGGTACCAAATACATTTCGCAGAGTGACGAGGCATTTGACTACCTTTAGAGAGTCATAGTTATTGCTGCCCGCTGCTCCCCCTTCTGTGAATCTTTCCTCTCTTTAATTCGTATTGCGGCCAGTCCTGCAGAAGCGAAATGGTACAGCATGTCCACCTTATCGTTGTCTGAGTTACTCCAACGACGATATCCTCGAGTTTTCAAATAAATTTCGCAGAGTGACGAGGCATTTGGCTACCTTAAGAGAGTCATAGTTACTCCTGCCGGCTGCTCCCATTTCTTTAGGTCTTTCACACTCTTGCTATGGCCAGTCCTACTGAACCGATATGCCACTGCATGTCCACCTTAACGTCGTCACAGTTACTCCCACTACGAGTTTCTCGAGTTAGTAAATGTACTTCGACGGATGCCGAGGCATTTGGTTACCTTAAGAGAGTCTTAGTTACAGCAGCCAGATGCTCCCCTTCCTTTGAATCTTTCCTCTCTTTAATTCATACTGCGGAATGTCCAATCAGAAGCGAAATGCTGCAACTTGTCCACCTTAACGATGTCTGAGTTACTCCAACGACGATATCGCCGAGTTTTCAAATAAATTTCGCAGAGTGACGAGAAATTTGGATATCTTAAGAGAGTCATAGTTACTGCTGCCCGCTGCCCCCATTCTTTGAATCTTTCCTCTCTTTAGTTCGTATTGCGGCCAGTCCTGCAGAGGCGAAATGGTACAGCATGTCCACCTTAACGGTGTCTGAGTTACTCCAACGACGATATTTTCGAGTTTTCAAATAAATTTCGCAGAGTGACGAGGCATTTGACTACCTTAAGAGAAACATAGTTACTCCTGCCGGCTGCTCCCATTTCCTTAGGCCTTTATCATTCTTGCTATGGCCAGTCCTAAAGAACCGATATGCCACTGTATGTCCACCTTAACGTCGTCACTGTTATTCCCACTACGAGTTTCTCGAGTTAGCAAATGTACTTCGCCGGATGACGAGGCATTTGGCTACCATGAGAGAGTCATAGTTACTGCAGCCAGATGCTCCCTTTCGTTAGAGTCTTTCCTCTCTATAATTCGTACTGCGGAATGTCCAATCAGAAGCGAAATGCTGCAACTTGTCCACCTTAACGTTGTCTGAGTTACTCCAACGACGATATCGACGAGTTTTCAAATAAATTTCGCAGAGTGACGAGGCATTTGGCTATCTTAAGAGAGTCATAGTTACTGCTGCCCGCTGCTCCCCCTTCTTTGAATCTATCCTCTCTTTAATTCGTATTGCGGCCAGTCCTGCCGAAGCGAAATGGTACAACATATCCACCTTAACGTTGTCTGAGTAACTCCAACCACGATATCCACGAGTTTTCAAATAAATTTCGCTGAGTGACGAGGCATTTGGCTACCTTAAGAGAGTCATAGTTACTCCTGCCGGCTGCTCCTATTTCTTTAGGCCTTTATCATTCTTGCTATGGCCAGTCATACAGAACCGATTTGCTACTGTATGTCCACCTTAACGTCGTCACAGTTACTCCCACTACGAGTTTCTCGAGTTAGCAAATGTACTTTGACGGATGACAAGGCATTTGACTACCTTATGAGAGTCATAGTTACTGCAGCCAGATGCTCCCATTCCTTTGAATCTTTCCTCTCTTTAATTCGTACTGCGGAATGTCCAATCAGAAGCGAAATGCTGCAACTTGTCCACCTTAACGTTGTCTGAGTTACTCCAACGACGATATCGACGAGTTTTCAAATAAATTTCGCAGAGTGAAGAGACATTTGGCTACCTTAAGGGAGTCATAGTTACTGCTGCCCGCTGCTCCCCCTTCTGTGAATTTTTCCTCTCTTTAATTCGTATTGCGGCCAGTCCTGCAGAAGCGAAATGGTACAGCATGTCCACCTTAACGTTGTCTGAGTTATTCCCACGACGATATCCTCGAGTTTTCAAATAAATTTCGCAGAGTGACGAGGCTTTTGGCTACCCTAAGAGAGTCATAGTTACTCCTGCCGGCTGCTCCCATTTCTTTAGGTCTTTCACATTCTTGCTATGGCCAGTCTTACAGAACCAACATGCCACTGAATGTCCACCATAGCGTCGTCACAGTTATTCCCACTACGAGTTTCTCGAGTTAGCAAATGTACTTCGCCGGATGACGAGGCATTTGGCTACCTTAAGAGAGTCATAGTTGCTGCAGCCAGATGCTCCCCTTCCTTTGAATCTTTCCTCTCTTTAATTCGTACTGCGGAATGTCCAATCAGAAGCGAAATGCTGCAACTTGTCCACCTTAACGTTGTCTGAGTTACTCCAACGACGATATCGACGAGGTACCAAATACATTTCGCAGAGTGACGAGGCATTTGACTACCTTTAGAGAGTCATAGTTATTGCTGCCCGCTGCTCCCCCTTCTGTGAATCTTTCCTCTCTTTAATTCGTATTGCGGCCAGTCCTGCAGAAGCGAAATGGTACAGCATGTCCACCTTATCGTTGTCTGAGTTACTCCAACGACGATATCCTCGAGTTTTCAAATAAATTTCGCAGAGTGACGAGGCATTTGGCTACCTTAAGAGAGTCATAGTTACTCCTGCCGGCTGCTCCCATTTCTTTAGGTCTTTCACATTCTTGCTATGGCCAGTCCTACTGAACCGATATGCCACTGCATGTCCACCTTAACGTCGTCACAGTTACTCCCACTACGAGTTTCTCGAGTTAGCAAATGTACTTCGACGGATGCCGAGGCATTTGGTTACCTTAAGAGAGTCTTAGTTACAGCAGCCAGATGCTCCCCTTCCTTTGAATCTTTCCTCTCTTTAATTCATACTGCGGAATGTCCAATCAGAAGCGAAATGCTGCAACTTGTCCACCTTAACGATGTCTGAGTTACTCCAACGACGATATCGCCGAGTTTTCAAATAAATTTCGCAGAGTGACGAGAAATTTGGCTATCTTAAGAGAGTCATAGTTACTGCTGCCCGCTGCCCCCCTTCTTTGAATCTTTCCTCTCTTTAGTTCGTATTGCGGCCAGTCCTGCAGAGGCGAAATGGTACAGCATGTCCACCTTAACGGTGTCTGAGTTACTCCAACGACGATATTTTCGAGTTTTCAAATAAATTTCGCAGAGTGACGAGGCATTTGACTACCTTAAGAGAAACATAGTTACTCCTGCCGGCTGCTCCCATTTCCTTAGGCCTTTATCATTCTTGCTATGGCCAGTCCTAAAGAACCGATATGCCACTGTATGTCCACCTTAACGTCGTCACTGTTATTCCCACTACGAGTTTCTCGAGTTAGCAAATGTACTTCGCCGGATGACGAGGCATTTGGCTACCATGAGAGAGTCATAGTTACTGCAGCCAGATGCTCCCTTTCGTTAGAGTCTTTCCTCTCTATAATTCGTACTGCGGAATGTCCAATCAGAAGCGAAATGCTGCAACTTGTCCACCTTAACGTTGTCTGAGTTACTCCAACGACGATATCGACGAGTTTTCAAATAAATTTCGCAGAGTGACGAGGCATTTGGCTATCTTAAGAGAGTCATAGTTACTGCTGCCCGCTGCTCCCGCTTCTTTGAATCTTTCCTCTCTTTAATTCGTATTGCGGCCAGTCCTGCCGAAGCGAAATGGTACAACATATCCACCTTAACGTTGTCTGAGTAACTCCAACCACGATATCCACGAGTTTTCAAATAAATTTCGCTGAGTGACGAGGCATTTGGCTACCTTAAGAGAGTCATAGTTACTCCTGCCGGCTGCTCCTATTTCTTTAGGCCTTTATCATTCTTTCTATGGCCAGTCATACAGAACCGATTTGCTACTGTATGTCCACCTTAACGTCGTCACAGTTACTCCCACTACGAGTTTCCCGAGTTAGCAAATGTACTTTGACGGATGACAAGGCATTTGACTACCTTATGAGAGTCATAGTTACTGCAGCCAGATGCTCCCATTCCTTTGAATCTTTCCTCTCTTTAATTCGTACTGCGGAATGTCAAATCAGAAGCGAAATGCTGCAACATGTCCACCCTAACGTTGTCTGAGTTACTAAAACGACGATATAGACGAGTTTTCAAATAAATTTCGCAGAGTGACGAGACATTTGGCTACCTTAAGAGAAACATAGTTACTCCTGCCGGCTGCTCCCATTTCCTTAGGCCTTTATCATTCTTGCTATGGCCAGTCCTAAAGAACCGATATGCCACTGTATGTCCACCTTAACGTCGTCACTGTTATTCCCACTACGAGTTTCTCGAGTTAGCAAATGTACTTCGCCGGATGACGAGGCATTTGGCTACCATGAGAGAGTCATAGTTACTGCAGCCAGATGCTCCCTTTCGTTAGAGTCTTTCCTCTCTATAATTCGTACTGCGGAATGTCCAATCAGAAGCGAAATGCTGCAACTTGTCCACCTTAACGTTGTCTGAGTTACTCCAACGACGATATCGACGAGTTTTCAAATAAATTTCGCAGAGTGACGAGGCATTTGGCTATCTTAAGAGAGTCATAGTTACTGCTGCCCGCTGCTCCCCCTTCTTTGAATCTATCCTCTCTTTAATTCGTATTGCGGCCAGTCCTGCCGAAGCGAAATGGTACAACATATCCACCTTAACGTTGTCTGAGTAACTCCAACCACGATATCCACGAGTTTTCAAATAAATTTCGCTGAGTGACGAGGCATTTGGCTACCTTAAGAGAGTCATAGTTACTCCTGCCGGCTGCTCCTATTTCTTTAGGCCTTTATCATTCTTGCTATGGCCAGTCATACAGAACCGATTTGCTACTGTATGTCCACCTTAACGTCGTCACAGTTACTCCCACTACGAGTTTCTCGAGTTAGCAAATGTACTTTGACGGATGACAAGGCATTTGACTACCTTATGAGAGTCATAGTTACTGCAGCCAGATGCTCCCATTCCTTTGAATCTTTCCTCTCTTTAATTCGTACTGCGGAATGTCCAATCAGAAGCGAAATGCTGCAACTTGTCCACCTTAACGTTGTCTGAGTTACTCCAACGACGATATCGACGAGTTTTCAAATAAATTTCGCAGAGTGAAGAGACATTTGGCTACCTTAAGGGAGTCATAGTTACTGCTGCCCGCTGCTCCCCCTTCTGTGAATTTTTCCTCTCTTTAATTCGTATTGCGGCCAGTCCTGCAGAAGCGAAATGGTACAGCATGTCCACCTTAACGTTGTCTGAGTTATTCCCACGACGATATCCTCGAGTTTTCAAATAAATTTCGCAGAGTGACGAGGCTTTTGGCTACCCTAAGAGAGTCATAGTTACTCCTGCCGGCTGCTCCCATTTCTTTAGGTCTTTCACATTCTTGCTATGGCCAGTCTTACAGAACCAACATGCCACTGAATGTCCACCATAGCGTCGTCACAGTTATTCCCACTACGAGTTTCTCGAGTTAGCAAATGTACTTCGCCGGATGACGAGGCATTTGGCTACCTTAAGAGAGTCATAGTTGCTGCAGCCAGATGCTCCCCTTCCTTTGAATCTTTCCTCTCTTTAATTCGTACTGCGGAATGTCCAATCAGAAGCGAAATGCTGCAACTTGTCCACCTTAACGTTGTCTGAGTTACTCCAACGACGATATCGACGAGGTACCAAATACATTTCGCAGAGTGACGAGGCATTTGACTACCTTTAGAGAGTCATAGTTATTGCTGCCCGCTGCTCCCCCTTCTGTGAATCTTTCCTCTCTTTAATTCGTATTGCGGCCAGTCCTGCAGAAGCGAAATGGTACAGCATGTCCACCTTATCGTTGTCTGAGTTACTCCAACGACGATATCCTCGAGTTTTCAAATAAATTTCGCAGAGTGACGAGGCATTTGGCTACCTTAAGAGAGTCATAGTTACTCCTGCCGGCTGCTCCCATTTCTTTAGGTCTTTCACATTCTTGCTATGGCCAGTCCTACTGAACCGATATGCCACTGCATGTCCACCTTAACGTCGTCACAGTTACTCCCACTACGAGTTTCTCGAGTTAGCAAATGTACTTCGACGGATGCCGAGGCATTTGGTTACCTTAAGAGAGTCTTAGTTACAGCAGCCAGATGCTCCCCTTCCTTTGAATCTTTCCTCTCTTTAATTCATACTGCGGAATGTCCAATCAGAAGCGAAATGCTGCAACTTGTCCACCTTAACGATGTCTGAGTTACTCCAACGACGATATCGCCGAGTTTTCAAATAAATTTCGCAGAGTGACGAGAAATTTGGCTATCTTAAGAGAGTCATAGTTACTGCTGCCCGCTGCCCCCCTTCTTTGAATCTTTCCTCTCTTTAGTTCGTATTGCGGCCAGTCCTGCAGAGGCGAAATGGTACAGCATGTCCACCTTAACGGTGTCTGAGTTACTCCAACGACGATATTTTCGAGTTTTCAAATAAATTTCGCAGAGTGACGAGGCATTTGACTACCTTAAGAGAAACATAGTTACTCCTGCCGGCTGCTCCCATTTCCTTAGGCCTTTATCATTCTTGCTATGGCCAGTCCTAAAGAACCGATATGCCACTGTATGTCCACCTTAACGTCGTCACTGTTATTCCCACTACGAGTTTCTCGAGTTAGCAAATGTACTTCGCCGGATGACGAGGCATTTGGCTACCATGAGAGAGTCATAGTTACTGCAGCCAGATGCTCCCTTTCGTTAGAGTCTTTCCTCTCTATAATTCGTACTGCGGAATGTCCAATCAGAAGCGAAATGCTGCAACTTGTCCACCTTAACGTTGTCTGAGTTACTCCAACGACGATATCGACGAGTTTTCAAATAAATTTCGCAGAGTGACGAGGCATTTGGCTATCTTAGGAGAGTCATAGTTACTGCTGCCCGCTGCTCCCGCTTCTTTGAATCTTTCCTCTCTTTAATTCGTATTGCGGCCAGTCCTGCCGAAGCGAAATGGTACAACATATCCACCTTAACGTTGTCTGAGTAACTCCAACCACGATATCCACGAGTTTTCAAATAAATTTCGCTGAGTGACGAGGCATTTGGCTACCTTAAGAGAGTCATAGTTACTCCTGCCGGCTGCTCCTATTTCTTTAGGCCTTTATCATTCTTTCTATGGCCAGTCATACAGAACCGATTTGCTACTGTATGTCCACCTTAACGTCGTCACAGTTACTCCCACTACGAGTTTCCCGAGTTAGCAAATGTACTTTGACGGATGACAAGGCATTTGACTACCTTATGAGAGTCATAGTTACTGCAGCCAGATGCTCCCATTCCTTTGAATCTTTCCTCTCTTTAATTCGTACTGCGGAATGTCAAATCAGAAGCGAAATGCTGCAACATGTCCACCCTAACGTTGTCTGAGTTACTAAAACGACGATATAGACGAGTTTTCAAATAAATTTCGCAGAGTGACGAGACATTTGGCTACCTTAAGGGAGTCATAGTTACTGCTGCCCGCTGCTCCCCCTTCTGTGAATTTTTCCTCTCTTTAATTCGTATTGCGGCCAGTCCTGCAGAAGCGAAATGGTACAGCATGTCCACCTTAACGTTGTCTGAGTTATTCCCACGACGATATCCTCGAGTTTTCAAATAAATTTCGCAGAGTGACGAGGCTTTTGGCTACCCTAAGAGAGTCATAGTTACTCCTGCCGGCTGCTCCCATTTCTTTAGGTCTTTCACATTCTTGCTATGGCCAGTCTTACAGAACTGACATGCCACTGAATGTCCACCATAGCGTCGTCACAGTTATTCCCACTACGAGTTTCTCGAGTTAGCAAATGTACTTCGCCGGATGACGAGGCATTTGGCTACCTTAAGAGAGTCATAGTTGCTGCAGCCAGATGCTCCCCTTCCTTTGAATCTTTCCTCTCTTTAATTCGTACTGCGGAATGTCCAATCAGAAGCGAAATGCTGCAACTTGTCCACCTTAACGTTGTCTGAGTTACTCCAACGACGATATCGACGAGGTACCAAATACATTTCGCAGAGTGACGAGGCATTTGACTACCTTTAGAGAGTCATAGTTATTGCTGCCCGCTGCTCCCCCTTCTGTGAATCTTTCCTCTCTTTAATTCGTATTGCGGCCAGTCCTGCAGAAGCGAAATGGTACAGCATGTCCACCTTATCGTTGTCTGAGTTACTCCAACGACGATATCCTCGAGTTTTCAAATAAATTTCGCAGAGTGACGAGGCATTTGGCTACCTTAAGAGAGTCATAGTTACTCCTGCCGGCTGCTCCCATTTATTTAGGTCTTTCACATTCTTGCTATGGCCAGTCCTACTGAACCGATATGCCACTGCATGTCCACCTTAACGTCGTCACAGTTACTCCCACTACGAGTTTCTCGAGTTAGCAAATGTACTTCGACGGATGTCGAGGCATTTGGCTATCAAAGCCGTCTTTATTCACGTACGGTGAATAACACAAATAAGTGAATACCCACAAAGCGGGTTTACAGATGGTACATAAATTACAAAACGCACTTAATAATAAACACAGTACATGAACAAAGAAAGGTATTATGCCTGAGAGGCCAGGCAGCAGCCGAAGAATTGAGACCACGCTAACCAGCGCCAGTGCGGGGCATCGTGCGGCGGCGAGGGGCAGTCATAGATTCGAAACGCCGCGCCGCCATGATGCTGCCCAGAAGTACTCTGGTGCTCAATGTTGAAAGGTGGCCCTTCGTCACACCGACATCCGGCAGTGCTTTAGCAGAGGCTGGAGACCAAACCCCACGCCAGTTGATGGTCGCCGACGTGGTGGTGAATTCCGTAACCACTGGAAACAGCTCGCGGATCTTGTCGTAGACAGCCTGCTTGTCGTAGACGGCTAGTTTCTCACGGTGACACCTACCAAGATCACGGTTGTCGCCAACCACCTGCGCATCGATGACAAATGCTGCAGTGTCACTGACCGCCACGATGTCTGGCTTCTTCAGGCCTTCAGATGTACGAAGGTGAGGCTCTAGCAGAACATTGTAGCCTCTGCGGCGGAGGCCTCGCGCCAGATAGGACGCCATGGCTTCGTGTCGAGCAATGCGAGCCCCGTCGCTTCTCCAACACTGTTGAATGACATGGTTGGCAGTCTCCGTGGCATTGCAGCCAGCGCGGCAACTGGTGTCACCTTCCCTCCCACGTAGCAGCCGTGCCCGAGTAGGTAAGGCATTAATCCGGACACGCAGGCATGAGATGTAGTCGCGGCCGGTTGCGAACTGCAGAGTATTGGAGACCCAGCAGTGCTGCCCTGGTGTTCGGGCAGACTCATGTAGCGCAGCGCCGTCGACCGACGAGTGCAGGCGGTCGGCCCAACACCGGCCCAACTGGTAACTGGACTTTATAACTTCCCCCTGCCATTGCAGGGCGTGGTCCAGTTGGTGAATTTCTCGCTGGATTAAGTCCTGGGAAGAATCGTCTACCGCCGCACCCAGCCCCTGCATCTTCGCCAATCTTCTCCTACGAAGAAGAGGGCCCAGCCAGCGGGCTGCAGGCACCCGCAAGCCCCCCTGAGAGATGGGGGCGTGGAAGTAACCGACCGGCGTATCTGCTGGCAGGTGCAGCCAAGATCGAATAGCTGCACGAACACAGACGTCAAGGGAAGAGAGGGCCCCAAGACGAGTCCTCCCCAGGGCGAGGCCATGGAAAATACCCAGGAGGATAACAGAACGAAGGGCAAAAAGCCGCTGCTGAGGTTTGGGTGGTGCACGCTTGATGATGTTCATCTGCTTCTCGAACTCCCGCCGGGGATGAAAAAGGACTGCGTCCGCATGTGGAAAATTGCAGGCCTAGATACTTGAAAGTGTCTCCCATCGCCAGTGCTGGGATGTTGTTCCCCCCAGCACGAAAGATGACAGTCTCGTCGACCTTGGTTTTCTTCTCCCGGCCTGATGAGACAAGGGCGAGAGAAAAACACTTCTGTGGGTTGACCTCTAGCCCGAGATCCCCCAGGGCGGACGTGGCGATGGTGAGAAGTTCCTGCAATCCATCACGAGTCTCGGCGAACAGCAGGAGGTCATCGGCGAATGCAGCCGCATTTATCCGCCGTCCAAGAATGCGTGCACCAATATGAGCAGGCAGACGAGACAAGAGAATGTCAATGGACATGTTGAAGAGGATAGGAGACAGCGGGTCACCCTGCCGAACACCCCTCGAAGGCCGCACTAGATCTGACGACTTCCCATCCGCGCAGATAGCCGTCGATCCCGCCTCATAGCATCCCTGGATGTAGTCAACGAACTCGACTGGCAAACCATGGGCCCTTAGCACAGGGCCAAGGGCACCATGGGCAAGCGAGTCGAAGGCCTTTGACACATCCAGAGATGCCAAGTACAGCGAGCCGGCAGGTCGGCACGCCTGGGTCATCGCCAGATCCAGAAGAAAGGTGTTGTGAAGCATCCCATCCTGAGGGATGAAAGCCCGCTGGCGACCATCCAACACACAGTAGCGCATCAGGCGGCCAACCAAAACCTTGTGAAAGGCTCTGGTCAGCACCGAGCACACTGTGATCGGACGAAAGTCAGCAGGGGATGCTGCGGCGGTCTTCTTGGGCAGCAGTGTTGTCCTGGCCAGAAGGAGTCGGGATGGAAGGGAACGGGAAAGGAGGAGGAAATTAAGGATCTAGAGGAGAACCTCCCGGGGAAGGCGACGCAGTTGCGTCGGCGTGAGGCCGTCAGGACCTCCAGCAGAATTGCGAGGCGGGAGAGCAGCGGTGGCTTCTTCTGCAGAAATGGGAGCCCAGAGATCACGGAAGGGCACCCTCTTCGAGAATGGCAACAGCTCATCGGACAGACCCTCCTCACGCGGAGGTCGAGACCTGACACGTGGTGGAGAGAAGAAGTCTGTCCAAAACTCTATCAGCCCTGGGATGGATGGTGGCTGATGCAAGAGTGCCCCATCGAGAAGTCCGTTGATACAGCGTGCTCCGTTAAGGGAGTCATAGTTACTGCAGCCAGATGCTTCCCTTCCTTTGAATCTTTCCTCTCTTTAATTCGTACTGCGGAATGTCCAATCAGAAGCGAAATGCTGCAACTTGTCCACCTTAACGTTGTCTGAGTTACTCCAACGACGATATTTTCGAGTTTTCAAATAAATTTCGCAGAGTGACGAGGCATTTGACTACCTTAAGAGAGTCATAGTTACTCCTGCCGGCTGCTCCCATTTCTTTAGGCCTTTATCATTCTTGCTATGGCCAGTCCTACTGAACCGATATTTCATTGTATGTCCACCTTAACGTCGTCACAGTTACTCCCACTACGAGTTTCTCGAGTTAGCAAATGTACTTTGCCGGATGACGAGGCATTTGGCTCCCTTAAGAGAGTCATAGTTACTGCAGCCAGATGCTCCCCTTCCTTTGAATCTTTCCTCTCTTTAATTCGTACTGCGGAATGTCCAAGCTGAAGCGAAATGCTGAAACATGTCCTCCTTAACGTTGTCTGAGTTACTAAAACGACGATATAGACGAGTTTTCAAATAAATTTCGCAGAGTGACGAGGCATTTGGCTACCTTAAGAGAGTCTTAGTTACTGCTGCCCGCTGCTCCACCTACTTTGAATATTTCCTCTCTTTAATTCGTATTGCGGCCAGTCCTGCAGAAGCAAAATGGCACAGCATGTCCACCTTAACGTTTTCTGAGCTACTCCAACGATGATATCCACGAGTTTTCAAATAAATTTCGCAGAGTGACGAGGCATTTGCCTACCTTAAGAGAGTCATAGTTACTCCTGCCGGCTGCTCCCATTTCTTTAGGCCTTTATCATTCCTGCTATGGCCCGTCCTACAGAACATATATGCCACTGTATGTCCACCTTAACGTCGTCACGGTTACTCCCACCACGAGTTTCTCGAATTAGCAAATGTACTTCGACGGATGACGAGGCATTTGACTACCATAAGAGAGTCATAGTTAATGCAGCCAGATTCTCCCCTTCCTTTTGAATCTTTGCTCTCTTTAATTCGTACTGAGGAATGTCCAAGCAGAAGCGAAATGCTGCAACATGTCCACCGTCACGTTGTCCGAGTTACTAAAACGACGATATCCACGAGTTTTCAAATAAATTTCGCAGAGTGACGAGGCATTTGACTACCTTAACAGAGTCATAGTTACTGCTGCCCGCTGCTCCCCCTTCTTTCAATCTTTCCTCTATGTAATTCGTATTGCGGCCAGTCCTGCAGAAGCGAAATGGTACAACATGTCCACCTTAACGTTGTCTGAGTTACTCCAACGACGATATTTCCGAGTTTTCAAATAAATTTCGCAGAGTGACGAAGCATTTGGCTACCTTAAGAGAGTCATAGTTACTCCTGCCTACTGCTCCCATTTCTTTAGGCCTTTATCATTCCTGCTATGGCCAGTCCTACTGAACCGATATTCCACTGCATGTCCACATTAACGTCGTCATAGTTACTCCCACTACGAGTTTCTCGAGTTAGCAAATGTACTTTGCCGGATGACGAGGCATTTGGCTACCTTAAGAGAGTCATAGTTACTACTGCCCGCTGCTCCCCCTTCTTTGAATCTTTCCTGTCTTTAATTCGTATTGCGGCCAGTCCTGCAGAAGCAAAATGGTACAGCATGTCCACCTTAATGTTGTCTGAGTTACTCCAGCGACGATATCCTCGAGTTTTCAAATAAATTTCGCCAAGTGACGAGTCATTTGGCTACCTTAAGAGAGTCATAATTACTCCTGCCGACTGCTCCCATATCTTTAGGCCTTTATCATTCTTGCTATGGCCCGACCTACAGAACCGATATGCCACTGTATGTCCACCTTAACGTCGTCACTTTTACTCCCACTACGTGTGTCTCGAGTTAGCAAATGTACTTCGACGGATGACTAGGCATTTGACTACCCTAAGAGAGTCATAGTTACTGCAGCCAGATGCTCCCCTTCCTTTGAATCTTTCCTCTCTTTAATTCGTACTGCGGAATGTCCAATCAGAAGCGAAATGCTGCAACTTGTCCACCTTAACGTTGTCTGAGTTACTCCAACGACGATATAGACGAGTTTTTAAATAAATTTCGCAGAGTGACGAGGCATTTGGCTACCTTAAGAGAGTCACAGTTACTGCTGCCCGCTGCTCCCCCTTCTTTGAATCTTTCCTCTCTTTAATTTGTATTGTGGCCAGTCCTGCAGAAGCGAAATGGTACAGCATGTCCACCTTAACGTTGTCTGAGTAACTCCAACGACGACATTTTCGAGTTTTCAAATACATTTCGAAGAGTGACGAGGCATTTGGCTACCTTATGAGTGTCATAGTTACTCCTGCCGGCTGCTCCCATTTCTTTAGGCCATTATCATTCTTGCTATGGCCAGTCCTACAGAACCGATATGCCACTGTATGTCCACATTAACGTTGTCACAGTTACTCCCACTACGAGTTTCTCGAGATAGCAAATGCAATTCGCCGGATGACGAGGCATTTAGCTACCTTAAGAGAGTCATAGTTACTGCAGCCAGATGCTCCCATTCCTTTGAATCTTTCCTCTCTTTAATTCGTACTGCGGAGTGTCAAATCAGAAGCGAAATGCTTCAACATGTCCACCTTAACGTTGTCTGAGTTACTAAAACGACGATATACACGAGTTTTCAAATAAATTTCGCAGAGTGACGAGACATTTGGCTACATTAAGAGAGTCATAGTTACTGCTGCCCTCTGCTCCCCCTTCTGTGAATCTTTCCTCCCTGTAATTAGTATTGCGGCCAGTCCTGCAGAAGCGAAATGGTACAGCATGTCCACCTTAACGTTGTCTGAGTTACTCCAACGAGGATATCGACGAGGTTGCAAATACATTTCGCTGAGTGACGAGGCATTTGGCTATCTTTAGAGAGTCATAGTTACTGCAGCCCGCTGGTCCCCTTCTTTGAATCTTTCCTCTCTTTAATTCGTACTGCGGAATGTCCAATCAGAAGCGAAACGCTGCAACTTGTCCACCTTAACGGTGTCTGAGTTACTCCAACGACGATATCGACGAGTTTTCAAATAAATTTCGCAGAGTGACGAGAGATTTGGCTACCTTAAGAGAGTCATAGTTACTGCCGACCGCTGCCCCCCTTCTTTGAATCTTTCCTCTCTTTAGTTCGTATTGCGGCCAGTCCTGCAGAGGCGATATGGTACAGCATGTCCACCTTAACGGTGTCTGAGTTACTCCAACGACGATATTTTCTAGTTTTCAAATAAATTTCGCAGAGTGACGAGGCATTTGGCTACCTTAAGAGAGTCATAGTTAATCCTGCCGGCTGCTCCCATTTTTTTAGGTCTCTATCATTCTAGCTATGGCCAGTCCTACAGAACCGATATGCCACTGCATGTCCACCATAACGTCGTCACAGTTACTCCCGCTACGAGTTTCTCAAGTTAGCAAATGTACTTCGACGGATGACGAGGCATTTGGTTACCTTAAGAGAGTCTTAGTTACTGCAGCCAGATGCTCCCCTTCCTTTGAATCTTTCCTCTCTTTAATTCGTACTGCGGAATGTCCAATCAGAAGCGAAACGCTGCAACTTGTCCACCTTAACGGTGTCTGAGTTACTCCAACGACGATATCGACGAGTTTTCAAATAAATTTCGCAGAGTGACGAGAGATTTGGCTACCTTAAGAGAGTCATAGTTACTGCCGACCGCTGCCCCCCTTCTTTGAATCTTTCCTCTCTTTAGTTCGTATTGCGGCCAGTCCTGCAGAGGCGATATGGTACAGCATGTCCACCTTAACGGTGTCTGAGTTACTCCAACGACGATATTTTCTAGTTTTCAAATAAATTTCGCAGAGTGACGAGGCATTTGGCTACCTTAAGAGAGTCATAGTTAATCCTGCCGGCTGCTCCCATTTCTTTAGGCCTTTATCATTCTTGCTATGGCCAGTCCTACTGAACCGATATTTCATTGTATGTCCACCATAACGTCGTCACAGTTACTCCCACTACGAATTTCTCGAGTTAGCAAATGTACTTTGCCGGATGACGAGGCATTTGGCTCCCTTAAGAGAGTCATAGTTACTGCAGCCAGATGCTCCCCTTCCTTTGAATCTTTCCTCTCTTTACTTCGTACTGCGGAATGTCCAATCAGAAGCGAAATGCTGCAACTTGTCCACCTTAACGTTGTCTGAGTTACTCCAACGACGATATCTACGAAATTTCAAATAAATTTCGCAGAGTGACGAGGCATTTGGCTACCTTAAGGGAGTCATAGTTACTCCTGCCGGCTGCCCCCATTTCTTCAGGCATTTATCATTCATGCTATGGCCAGTCCTACTGAACTGGTATGCCACTGTATGTTCACATTAACGTCGTCACAGTTACTCCCACTACGAGTTTCTCGAGTTAGCAAATGGACTTCGCCGGATGACGAGGCATTGGGCTACCTTAAGAGAGTCATAGTAACTGCAGCCAGATGCTCCCCTTCCTTTGAATCTTTCCTCTCTTTAATTCGTACTGCGGAATGTCCAAGCTGAAGCGAAATGCTGAAATATGTCCTCCTTAACGTTGTCTGAGTAACTAAAACGACGATATAGGCGAGTTTTCAAATAATTTTCGCAGAGAGACGAGGCATTTGGCTACCTTAAGAGAGTCTTAGTTACTGCTGCCCGCTGCTCCCCCTTCATTGAATATTTCCTCTCTTTAATTCGTATTGCGGCCAGTCCTGCAGAAGCAAAATGGTACAGCACGTCCACCTTAACGTTGTCTGAGTTTCTCCAACGATGATATCCACGAGTTTTCAAATAAATTTCGCAGAGTGACGAGGCATTTGACTACCTTAAGAGAGTCATAGTTACTCCTGCCGTCTGCTCCCATTTCTTTAGGCCTTTATCATTCCTGCTATGGCCCGTCCTACAGAAAATATATGCCACTGTATGTCCACCTTAACGTCGTCACGGTTACTCCCACTACGAGTTTCTCGAATTAGCAAATGTACTTCGACGGATGACGAGGCATTTGACTACCTTAAGAGAGTCATAGTTAATGCAGCCAGATGCTCCCGTTCCTTTTGAATCTTTCCTCTCTTTAATTCGTACTGAGGAATGTCCAATCAGGTGCGAAATGCTGCAACTTGTCCACCTTAACGTTCTCTGAGTTGCTCCAACGACGATATCGACGAGTTTTCAAATAAATTTCGCAGAGTGACGAGGCATTTGCCTACCTTAAGAGAGTCATAGTTACTCCTGCCGGCTGCTCCCATTTCTTTAGGCCTTTATCATTCTTGCTATGGCCAGTCGTACAGAATTGATTTGCTACTGTATGTCCACCTTAACGTCGTCACAGTTACTAGCACTACGAGTTTCTCGAGTTAGCAAATGTACTTCGACGGATGACGAGGCATTTGACTACCTTAAGAGAGTCATAGTTACTGCTGCCAGATGCTCCCCTTCCTTTGAATCTTTCCTCTCTTTAATTCGTAATGGGGAATGTCCAATCAGAAGCGAAATGCTGCAACTTGTCCACCTTAACGTTGTCTGAGTTACTCCAACGACGATATCTACGAAATTTCAAATAAATTTCGCAGAGTGACGAGGCATTTGGCTACCTTAAAGGAGTCATAGTTACTCCTGCCGGCTGCCCCCATTTCTTTAGGCATTTATCATTCTTGCTATGGCCAGTCATACAGAACCGATTTGCTACTGTATGTCCACCTTAACGTCGTCACAGTTACTCCCACTACGAGTTTCTCGAGTTAGCAAATGTACTTCGATGGATGACGAGGCATTTGACTACCTCAAGAGAGTCATAGTTACTGCTGCCAGATGCTCCACTTCCTTTGAATCTTTCCTCTCTTTAATTCGTAATGGGGAATGTCCAATCAGAAGCGAAATGCTGCAACATGTCCACCTTAACGTTGTCTGAGTTACTAAAACGACAATATCCACGAGTTTTCAAATAAATTTCGCAGAGTGACGAGACATTTGGCTACCTTATGAGAGTCATAGTTACTGCTGCCCGCTGCTCCCACTTCTTTGAATCTTTCCTCTCTTTAGTTCGTATTACGGCCAGTCCTGCAGAAGCGAAATGGTACAGCATGTCCACCATAACGTTGTCTGAGTTACTCCAACGACGATATTTTCGAGTTTTCAAATAAATTTCGCAGAGTGACGAGGCATTTGACTACCTTAAGAGAGTCATAGTTACTCCTGCCGGCTGCTCCCATTTCTTTAGGCCTTTATCATTCTTGCTACGGCCAGTCCTACTGAACCGATATTTCATTGTATGTCCACCTTAACGTCGTCACAGTTACTCTCACTACGAATTTCTCGAGTTAGCAAATGTACTTTGCCGGATGACGAGGCATTTGGCTCCCTTAAGAGAGTCATAGTTACTGTAGCCAGATGCTCCCCTTCCTTTGAATCTTTCCTCTCTTTATTTCGTACTGCGGAATGTCCAATCAGAAGCGAAATGCTGCAACTTGTCCACCTTAACGTTGTCTGAGTTACTCCAACGACGATATCTACGAAATTTCAAATAAATTTCGCAGAGTGACGACGCATTTGGCTACCTTACGAGAGTCATAGTTACTCCTGCCGGCTGCTCCCATTTCTTTAGGCATTTATCATTCATGCTATGGCCAGTCCTACTGAACTGGTATGCCACTGTATGTTCACATTAACGTCGTCACAGTTACTCCCACTACGAGTTTCTCGAGTTAGCAAATGGACTTCGCCGGATGACGAGGCATTTGGCTACCTTAAGAGAGTCATAGTAACTGGAGCCAGATGCTCCCCTTCCTTTGAATCTTTCCTCTCTTTAATTCGTACTGCGGAATGTCCAAGCTGAAGCGAAATGCTGAAACATGTCCTCCTTAACGTTGTCTGAGTTACTAAAACGACGATATAGACGAGTTTTCAAATAAATTTCGCAGAGAGTCGGGGCATTTGGCTACCTTAAGAGAGTATTAGTTACTCCTGCCCGCTGCTCCCCCTTCATTGAATACTTCCTCTCTTTAATTCGTATTGCGGCCAGTCCTGCAGAAGCAAAATGGTACAGCATGTCCACCTTAACGTTGTCTGAGTTACTCCAACGATGATATCCACGAGTTTTCAAATAAATTTCGCAGAGTGACGAGGCATTTGCCTACCTTAAGAGAGTCATAGTTACTCCTGCCGGCTGCTCCCATGCCTTTAGGCCTTTATCATTCCAGCTATGGCCCGTCCTACAGAACATATATACCACTGTATGTCCACCTTAACGTCGTCACGGTTACTCCCACTACGAGTGTCTCGAATTAGCAAATGTACTTCGGCGGATGACGAGGCATTTGACTACCTTAAGAGAGTCATAGTTAATGCAGCTAGATGCTCCCCTTCCTTTTGAATCTTTGCTCTCTTTAATTCGTACTGAGGAATGTCCAAGCAGAAGCGAAATGCTGCAACATGTCCGCCTTAACGTTGTCCGAGTTACTAAAACGACGATATCCACGAGTTTTCAAATAAATGTCGCAGAGTGACGAGGCATTTGGCTACCTTAAGAGAGTCATAGTTACTGCTGCCCGCTGCTCCCTCATCTTTGAATCTTTCATCTCTCTAATTCGTATTGCGTCCAGTCCTGCAGAAGTGAAATGGTACAGCATGTCCACCTTAAGGTTGTCTGAGTTAATCCAACGACGATATTTTCGAGTTTTCAAATAAATTTCGCAGAGTGACGAGGCATTTGGCTACCTTAAGAGAGTCATAGTTACTCCTGCCTACTGCTCCCATTTCTTTAGGCCTTTATCATTCTTGCTATGGCCAGTCCTACTGAACCGATATTCCACTGTATGTCCACATTAACGTCGTCACAGTTACTCCCACTACGAGTTTCTCGAGTTAGCAAATGTACTTCGCCGGGTGACGAGGCATTTGGCTACCTTAAGAGAGTCATAGTTACTACTGCCCGCTGCTCCCCCTTCTTTGAATCTTTCCTGTCTTTAATTCGTGCTGCGGCCAGTCCTGCAGAAGCGAAATGGTACAGCATGTCCACCTTAACGTTGTCTGAGTTACTCCAACGACGATATTTTCGAGTTTTCAAATAAATTTCGCAGAGTGACGAGGCATTTGGCTACCTTAAGAGTGTCATAGTTACTCCTGCCGGCTGCTCCCATTTCTTTAGGCCTTTATCATTCTTGCTATGGCCAGTCCTACTGTACCGATATGCCACTGTATGTCCACCTTAACGTTGTCTGAGTTACTAAAACGACGATATAGACGAGTTTTCAAATAAATTTCGCAGAGTGACGAGGCATTTGGCTACCTTAAGAGAGCCATAGTTACTGCTGCCAGCTGCTCCACCTTCTTTGAAACTTTCCTCCCTTTAACTCGTATTGCAGCCAGACCTGCAGAAGCGAAATACTACAGCATACCCACCTTAACAATGCATGAGTTACTCCAACGACGATATCCTCGAGTTTTAAAATAAATTTCGCGGAGTGACGAGGCATTTGGCTACCTTAAGAGACTCAGAGTTTTTCCGGCCGGCTGCTCCCATTTCCTTAGGCGATTATCATTCTTGCTATGGCGAGTCCTACTGTACCGATATGCCACTGTATGTCCACCTTAACGTCGTCACAGTTGCTCCCACTACGTGTTTCTCGAGTTAGCAAATATACTTCGACGGATAACGAGGCATTTGGCTACCTTAAGAGAGTCATAGTTACTGCAGCCAGATGCTCCCCTTCCTTTGAATCTTTCCTCTCTTTAATTCGTACTGCGGAATGTCCAAGCAGAAGAGAAATGCTTCAACATGTCCACCTTAACGTTGTCTGAGTTACTAAAACGACGATATTAACGAGTTTTCAAATAAATTTCGCAGAGTGACGAGGCATTTGGCTACCTTAAGAGAGTCATAGTTACTGCTGCCCGCTGCTCTCCCTTCTTTGAATCTTTCCTCTCTTTAATTCGTATTGCGGCCAGTCCTGCAGAAGCGAAATGGTACAGCATGTCCACCTTAACGTTGTCTCAGTTACTCCAACCACGATTTCCTCGAGTTTTCAAATAAATTTCGCAGAGTGACGAGGCATTTGGCTACCTTAAGAGAGTCATAGTTACTGCTGCCCGATGCTCCCCCTTCTTTGAATCTTTCCTTTCTTTAATTCGTATTGCGGCCAGTCCTGCAGAAGCGAAATGGTACAGCATGTCCACCTTACCGCTGTCTGAGTTACTCCAACAGCGATATCCTCGAGTTTTCAAATAAATTTCGCAGAGTGACGAGGCATTTGGCTCCCTTAAGAGGGTCTCACTTACTCCTGCCGGCTGCTCCCATTTCTTTAGGGGTTTATCATTCTAGGTATGGCCAGCCCTACTGAACCGATATGCCACTGTATGTCCACCTTAACGTCGTCACAGTTACTCCCACTACGAGTTTCTCGAGTTAGCAAACGTACTTCGCCGGATGACGAGGCATTTGGCTAGCTTAAGAGAGTCATACTTACTGCAGACAGATGCTCCCCTTCCTTTGAATCTTTCCTCTCTTTAAATCGTACTGCGGAATGTCCAAGCAGAAGCGCAATGCTGCAACATGTACACCTTAACGTTGTCTGAGTTACTAAAACGACGATATCGACGAGTTTTCAAATAATTTTCGGAGAGTGACGTGGCATTTGGCTACCTTAAGAGAGTCATAGTTACTGCTGCCCGTTGCTCCCCCTTCTTTGAATTTTTCCTCTCTATAATTCGTATTGCGGCCATTCCTGCAGAAGCGAAATGGTACAGCATTTCCACCTTAACGTTGTCTGAGCTACTCCAACGCCGATATCCTCGAGTTTTCAAATAAATTTCGCAGAGTGACGAGGCATTTGCCTACCTTAAGAGAGTCATAGTTACTCCTGCCGGCTGCTCCCATGCCTTTAGGCCTTTATCATTCCTGCTATGGCCCGTCCTACAGAACATATATACCACTGTATGTCCACCTTAACGTCGTCACGGTTACTCCCACTACGAGTGTCTCGAATTAGCAAATGTACTTCGACGGATGACGAGGCATTTGACTACCTTAAGAGAGTCATAGTTAATGCAGCTAGATGCTCCCCTTCCTTTTGAATCTTTGCTCTCTTTAATTCGTACTGAGGAATGTCCAAGCAGAAGCGAAATGCTGCAACATGTCCGCCTTAACGTTGTCCGTGTTACTAAAACGACGATATCCACGAGTTTTCAAATAAATGTCGCAGAGTGACGAGGCATTTGGCTACCTTAAGAGAGTCATAGTTACTGCTGCCCGCTGCTCCCCCATCTTTGAATCTTTCCTCTCTCTAATTCGTATTGCGGCCAGTCCTGCAGAAGTGAAATGGTACAGCATGTCCACCTTAAGGTTGTCTGAGTTAATCCAACGACGATATTTTCGAGTTTTCAAATAAATTTCGCAGAGTGACGAGGCATTTGGCTACCTTAAGAGAGTCATAGTTACTCCTGCCTACTGCTCCCATTTCTTTAGGCCTTTATCATTCTTGCTATGGCCAGTCCTACTGAACCGATATTCCACTGTATGTCCACATTAACGTCGTCACAGTTACTCCCACTACGAGTTTCTCGAGTTAGCAAATGTACTTCGCCGGGTGACGAGGCATTTGGCTACCTTAAGAGAGTCATAGTTACTACTGCCCGCTGCTCCCCCTTCTTTGAATCTTTCCTGTCTTTAATTCGTACTGCGGCCAGTCCTGCAGAAGCGAAATGGTACAGCATGTCCACCTTAAC
Source organism: Schistocerca americana (assembly GCF_021461395.2). Classification (NCBI taxonomy): domain Eukaryota; kingdom Metazoa; phylum Arthropoda; class Insecta; order Orthoptera; family Acrididae; genus Schistocerca; species Schistocerca americana. The sequence goes on along the minus strand of NC_060127.1, from coordinate 213,565,173 downwards.
GTTGTCTGAGTTACTCCAACGACGATATTTTCGAGTTTTCAAATAAATTTCGCAGAGTGACGAGGCATTTGGCTACCTTAAGAGTGTCATAGTTACTCCTGCCGGCTGCTCCCATTTCTTTAGGCCTTTATCATTCTTGCTATGGCCAGTCCTACTGTACCGATATGCCACTGTATGTCCACCTTAACGTTGTCTGAGTTACTAAAACGACGATATAGACGAGTTTTCAAATAAATTTCGCAGAGTGACGAGGCATTTGGCTACCTTAAGAGAGCCATAGTTACTGCTGCCAGCTGCTCCCCCTTCTTTGAAACTTTCCTCCCTTTAATTCGTATTGCAGCCAGACCTGCAGAAGCGAAATACTACAGCATACCCACCTTAACAATGCATGAGTTACTCCAACGACGATATCCTCGAGTTTTAAAATAAATTTCGCAGAGTGACGAGGCATTTGGCTACCTTAAGAGACTCAGAGTTTTTCCGGCCGGCTGTACCCCATTTCCTTACGCGATTATCATTCTTGCTATGGCGAGTCCTACTGTACCGATATGCCACTGTATGTCCACCTTAACGTCGTCACAGTTACTCCCACTACGTGTTTCTCAAGTTAGCAAATGTACTTCGACGGATGACGAGGCATTTGGCTACCTTAAGAGAGTCATAGTTACTGCTGCCAGATGCTCCCCTTCCTTTGAATCTTTCCTCTCTTTAATTCGTACTGCGGAATGTCCAAGCAGAAGCGAAATGCTGCAACATGTCCACCTTAACGTTGTCTGAGTTACTAAAACGACGATATTAACGAGTTTTCAAATAAATTTCGCAGAGTGACGAGGCATTTGGCTACCTTAAGAGAGTCATAGTTACTGCTGCCCGCTGCTCTCCCTTCTTTGAATCTTTCCTCTCTTTAATTCGTATTCCGGCCAGTCCTGCAGAAGCGAAATGGTACAGCATGTCCACCTTAACGTTGTCTCAGTTACTCCAACGACGATATCCTCGAGTTTTCAAATAAATTTCACAGAGTGACGAGGCAATTGGCTACCTTAAGAGAGTCATAGTTACTCCTGCCGGCTGCTCCCATTTCTTTAGGCCTTTATCATTGTTGCTATGGCCAGTCCTACAGAACCGATGTGCCACTGTATGTCCACATTAACGACGTCACAGATACTCCCACTACGAGTTCTCGAGTTAGCAAATGTACTTCGACGGATGACTACGCTGCTCCCCCTTCTTTGAATCTTTCCTCTCTTTAATTCGTACTGCGGAATGTCCAAACAGAAGCGAAATGCTGCAACTTGTCCACCTTAACATTGTCTGAGTTACTCCAACGACGATATCGACGAGTTTTCAAATAAATTTCGCAGATTGACGAGATATTTGGCTACCTTAAGCGAGTCATAGTAACAGCTGCCTGCTGCTCCCCCTTCTTTGAATCTTTCATCTCTTTAATTCGTATTGCGGCCAGTCCTGCAGAAGCGAAATGGTACAGCATGTCCACCTTAACGTTGTCTGAGTTACTCCAACGACGATTTCCTCGAGTTTTCAAATAAATTTCGCAGAGTGACGAGGCATTTGGCTACCTTAAGAGAGTCATAGTTACTGCTGCCCGATGCTCCCCCTTCTTTGAATCTTTCCTTTCTTTAATTCGTATTGCGGCCAGTCCTGCAGAAGCGAAATGGTACAGCATGTCCACCTTACCGCTGTCTGAGTTACCCCAACGACGATATCCTCGAGTTTTCAAATAAATTTCGCAGAGTGACGAGGCATTTGGCTCCCTTAAGAGGGTCTCACTTACTCCTGCCGGCTGCTCCCATTTCTTTAGGCGTTTATCATTCTAGGTATGGCCAGCCCTACTGAACCGATATGCCACTGTATGTCCACCTTAACGTCGTCACAGTTACTCCCACTACGAGTTACTCGAGTTAGCAAATGTACTTCGCCGGATGACGAGGCATTTGGCTAGCTTAAGAGAGTCATACTTACTGCAGACAGATGCTCCCCTTCCTTTGAATCTTTCCTCTCTTTAAATCGTACTGCGGAATGTCCAAGCAGAAGCGCAATGCTGCAACATGTACACCTTAACGTTGTCTGAGTTACTAAAACGACGATATCGACGAGTTTTCAAATAATTTTCGGAGAGTGACGTGGCATTTGGCTACCTTAAGAGAGTCATAGTTTCTGCTGCCCGTTGCTCCCCCTTCTTTGAATTTTTCCTCTCTATAATTCGTATTGCGGCCATTCCTGCAGAAGCGAAATGGTACAGCATGTCCACCTTACCGCTGTCTGAGTTACTCCAACGACGATATCCTCGAGTTTTCAAATAAATTTCGCAGAGTGACGAGGCATTTGGCTCCCTTAAGAGGGTCTCACTTACTCCTGCCGGCTGCTCCCATTGCTTTAGGCCTTTATCATTCTTGCTATGGCCAGCCCTACTGAACCGATATGACGAGGCATTTGGCTAGCTTAAGAGAGTCATACTTACTGCAGACAGATGCTCCCCTTCCTTTGAATCTTTCCTCTCTTTAAATCGGAAGATTCAGAGGAAGGGGAGCATCTGGCTGCAGTAACTATGACTCTCTTAAGATAGCCAAATGACTCGTCATCCGGCTAAGTACATTTGCTAACTACAGAAATTCGTAGTGGGAGTAACTGTGACGACGTTAAGGTGGACATACACTGGCATATCTGTTCAGTAGGACTGGCCATATCAAGAATGATAAAAGCATAAAGAAATGGGAGCAGCCGGCAGGAGTAACTATGACTCTCTTAAGGTACCTAAATGCCTCGTCACTCTGCGAAATTTATTTTGAAAACTCGAGGCTATCGTCGTTGGACTAACTCAGACAACGTTACTGTGGACATGTTGCAGCATTTCGCTTCTGCTTGGACATTCCGCAGTACGAATTAAAGAGAGGGAAGATTCAAAGGAAGGGGAGCATCTGGCTGCTGTAACTATGACTCTCTTAAGGTAGCCAAATCCCTCGTCATTCAGCGAAGTACATTTGCTAACTCGAGAAACTCGTAGTGGGAGTAACTGTGACGACGTTAAGGTGGACATACAGTGGCATATCGGTTCAGTAGGGCTGGCCATACCTAGAATGATAAACGCCTAAAGAAATGGGAGCAGCCGGCAGGAGTAAGTGAGACCCTCTTAAGGGAGCCAAATGCCTCGTCACTCTGCGAAATTTATTTGAAAACTCGAGGATATCGTCGTTGGAGTAACTCAGACAGCGGTAAGGTGGACATGCTGTACCATTTCGCTTCTGCAGGACTGGCCGCAATACGAATTAAAGAAAGGAAAGATTCAAAGAAGGGGGAGCATCGGGCAGCAGTAACTATGACTCTCTTAAGGTAGCCAAATGCCTCGTCACTCTGCGAAATTTATTTGAAAACTCGAGGAAATCGTCGTTGGAGTAACTCAGACAACGTTAAGGTGGACATGCTGTACCATTTCGCTTCTGCAGGACTGGCCGCAATACGAACTAAAGAGATGAAAGATTCAAAGAAGGGGGAGCAGCAGGCAGCTGTTACTATGACTCGCTTAAGGTAGCCAAATATCTCGTCAATCTGCGAAATTTATTTGAAAACTCGTCGATATCGTCGTTGGAGTAACTCAGACAATGTTAAGGTGGACAAGTTGCAGCATTTCGCTTCTGTTTGGACATTCCGCAGTACGAATTAAAGAGAGGAAAGATTCAAAGAAGGGGGAGCAGCGTAGTCATCCGTCGAAGTACATTTGCTAACTCGAGAACTCGTAGTGGGAGTAACTGTGACGTCGTTAATGTGGACATACAGTGGCACATCGGTTCTGTAGGACTGGCCATAGCAACAATGATGTCCAATCAGAAGCGAAATGCTGCAACATGTCCACCTTAAAGTTGACTGAGTTACTATAACGACAATATCCACGAATATTCAATTACATTTCGGAGAGTGTCGAGGAATTTGGCTACCTTATGAGAGTCATAGTTACTGCTGCCCGCTGCTCCCCCTACTTAGAATCTTTCCTCTCTTTAATTCGTATTGCGGCCAGTCCTGCATGAGCGTAATGGTACAGCATGTCCACCTTAACGTTGTCTGAGTTACTCCAACGACGATGTCCTCGAGTTTTCAAATAAATTTCGTAGAGTGACGAGGCATTTGGCTACCTTAAGAGAGTCATAGTTACTGCTGCCCGCTGCTCCTCCTTCTTTTAATCTTTCCTCTCTTTAATTCGTATTGCGGCCAGTCCTTAAGAAGCAAAATGGTACAGAATGTCCACCTTAACGTTGTCTGAGTACTCCAACGACGATATCCTCGAGTTTTCAACTAAATTTCGAAGAGTGACGAGGCATTTGGTTACCTTAAGAGAGTCATAGTTACTCTTGCCGGCTGCACCCATTTCTTTACGGCTCTATCATTCTTGCTATGGCCAGTCCTACAGAACCGATAGGCCACTGTATATCCACCTTAACGTGGTCACAGTTATTCCCACTACGAGTTTCTCGAGTTAGCAAATGTACTTCGACGGATAACGAGGCATTTGGCTACCTTAAGAGAGTCATAGTTACTGCAGCCATATGCTCCCCTTCCTTTGAATCTTTCCTCTCTTTAATTCGTACTGCGGAATGTCCAAGCAGGAGCGAAATGCTGCAACTTGTCCACCTTAACGTTGTCTGAGTTACTCCAACAACGATATCGACGAGTTTTCATATAAGTCTCGCAGAGTGACGAGGCATTTGGCTACCTTAAGAGAGTCATAGTTACTGCTGCCCGCTGCTCCCCCTTCTTTGAATCTTTCCTTTCTTTAATTCGTATTGCGGCCAGTCCTGCAGAAGCGAAAAGGTACAGCATGTCCACCTTAATGTTGTCTGAGTTACTCCAACGACGATATCCTCGATTTTTCAAATAACTTTCGCAGAGTGACGAGACATTGGGCTACCTTAAGAGAGTCATAGTTAGTCCTGCCGGCTGCTCCCATTTCTTTAGGATTTTATCATTCTTGCTATGGCCAGTCCTACAGAACCGATATGCCACTGTATGTCCATCTTAACGTGGTCACAGTTATTCCCACTACGAGTTTCTCGAGTTAGCAAATGTACTTCGCCGGACGACGAGGCATTTGGCTACCTTAAGAGAGACATAGTTACTGCAGCCAGATGCTCCCCTTCCTTTGAATCTTTCCTCTCTTTAATTCGTATTGCGGAATGTCCAAACAGAAGCGAAATGCTGCAACTTGTCCACCTTAACATTGTCTGAGTTACTCCAACGACGATATCGAAGAGTTTTCAAATAAATTTCGCAGATTGACGAGATATTTGGCTACCTTAAGCGAGTCATAGTTACTGCTGCCCGCTGCTCCCCCTTCTTTGAATCTTTCCTCTCTTTAATTCGTATTGCGGCCAGTCCCGTAGAAGCGAAATGGTATAGCATGTCCACCTTAACGTTGCCTGAGTTACGCCAACGGCGATATCCTCGAGTTTTCAAGTAAATTTCGCAGAGCGACGAGGAATTTGGTTACCTTAAGAGAGTCATAGTTACTCCTGCCGGCTACTCCCATTTCTTTAGCCCTTTATCACTCTTGCTATGGCCAGTCCTACAGATCCGATATGCCACTGTATGTCCACCTTAACGACGTCACAGTTATTCCCACTACGAGTTTCTCGAGTTAGCAAATGTACTTCGCCGGATGACGAGGCATTTGGCTACCTTAAGGGAGTCATAGTTACTGCAGCCAGATGCTCCCCTTCCTTTGAATCTTTCCTCTCTTTAATACGTACTGCGGAATGTCCAAGCAGAAGCGAAATGCTGCAACTTGTCCACCGTAACGTTGTCTGAGTTACTCCAACGACGATAACGACGAATTTTCAAATAAATTTCTCAGAATGACGAGGCATTTGGATACCTTAAGAGAGTCATAGTAACTGCTGCGTGCTGCTCCCCCTTCTTTGAATCTTTCCTCTCTTTAATTCGTATTGCGGCCAGTCCTGCCGAAGCGAAATGGTACAGCATGTGCACCATAAAGTTGTCTGAGTTACTCCAACGACGATATCCACGAGTTTTCAAATAAATTTCGCAGAGTGACGAGGCATTTGGCTACCTTAAGAGGCTCATAGTTTCTCCTGCCGGCTGCTCCCATTGCTTTAGGCCTTTATAATTCTTGCTATGGCCAGTCCTACAGAACCGATATGCCACTGTATGTCCACCTTAACGTCGTCACAGTTACTCCCACTACGAGTTTCTCGAGTTAGCAAATGTACCTCGCTGGATGACGAGGGATTTGGCTACATTAAGAGAGTCATAGTTACTGCAGCCAGACGCTCCCCTTCCTTTGAATCTTCCCTCTCTTTAATTCGTACTGCGGAATGTCCAATCAGAAGCGAAATGCTGCAACTTGTCCACCTTAACGTTGTCTGAGTTACTCCAACGACGATATCGACGAGTTCTCAAATAAATTTCGCAGAGTGACGAGGCATTTGGCTACCTTAAGAGAGTCATAGCTACTGCTGCCCGCTGCTCCCCCTTCTTTGACTCTTTCCTCTCTTTAATTCGTGTTGCGACCAGTCCGGCAGAAGCGAAATGGTACAGCATGTCCACCTTAACGTTGTCTGAGTTACTCCAACGACGGTATTCTCGAGTTTTCAAATAAATTTCGCAGAGTGACGAGGCATTTGGCTACCTTAAGAGAGTCATAGTTACTCTTGCCGGCTGCACCCATTTCTTTACGGCTCTATCATTCTTGCTATGGCCAGTCCTACAGAACCGATATGCCACTGTATGTCCACCTTAACGTGGTCACAATTATTCCCACTACGAGTTTCTCGAGTTATCAAATGTACTTCGCCGGATGACGAGGCATTTGGCTACCTTAAGAGAGACATAGTTACGGCAGTCAGATGCTCCCCTTCCTTTGAATCTTTCCTTTCTTTAATTCGTACTGCGGAACGTCCAAACAGAAGCGAAATGCTGCAACTTGTCCACCTTAGCATTGTCTGAGTTACTCCAACGACGATATCGACGAGTTTTCAAATAAATTTCGCAGAGAGACGGGGCATTTGGCTACCTTAAGAGAGTATTAGTTACTCCTGCCCGCTGCTCCCCCTTCATTAAATACTTCCTCTCTTTAATTCGTATTGCGGCCAGTCCTGCAGAAGCAAAATGGTACAGCATGTCCACCTTAACGTTGTCTGAGTTACTCCAACGATGATATCCACGAGTTTTCAAATAAATTTCGCAGAGTGACGAGGTATTTGCCTACCTTAAGAGAGTCATAGTTACTCCTGCCGGCTGCTGCCATGCCTTTAGGCCTTTATCATTCCTACTATGGCCCGTCCTACAGAACATATATACCACTGTATGTCCACCTTAACGTCGTCACGGTTACTCCCACTACGAGTGTCTCGAATTAGCAAATGTACTTCGACGGATGACGAGGCATTTGACTACCTTAAGAGAGTCATAGTTAATCCAGCTAGATGCTCCCCTTCCTTTTGAATCTTTGCTCTCTTTATTTCGTACTGAGGAATGTCCAAGCAGAAGCGAAATGCTGCAACATGTCCGCCTTAACGTTGTCCGAGTTACTAAAACGACGATATCCACGAGTTTTCAAATAAATGTCGCAGAGTGACGAGGCATTTGGCTACCTTAAGAGAGTCATAGTTACTGCTGCCCGCTGCTCCCCCATCTTTGAATCTTTCCTCTCTCTAATTCGTATTGCGTCCAGTCCTGCAGAAGTGAAATGGTACAGCATGTCCACCTTAAGGTTGTCTGAGTTAATCCAACGACGATATTTTCGAGTTTTCAAATAAATTTCGCAGAGTGACGAGGCATTTGGCTACCTTAAGAGACTCATAGTTACTCCGGCCGGCTGCTCCCATTTCTTTAGGCCTTTATCATTCTTGCTATGGCCAGTCCTACTGAACAGATATGCCACTGTATGTCCACATTAACGTTGTCACAGTTACTCCCACTACGAGTTTCTCGAGTTAGCAAATGCAATTCGCCGGATGACGAGGCATTTGGCTACCTTAAGAGAGTCATAGTTACTGCAGCCAGATGCTCATATTCCTTTGAATCTTTCCTCTCTTTAATTCGTACTGCGGAATGTCAAATCAGAAGCGAAATGCTGCAACATGTCCACCTTAACGTTGTCTGAGTTACTTAAACGACGATATAGACGAGTTTTCAAATAAATTTCGCAGAGTGACGAGGCATTTGGCTACCTTAAGAGAGCCATAGTTACTGCTGCCAGCTGCTCCCCCTTCTTTGAAACTTTCCTCCCTTTAATTCGTATTGCAGCCAGACCTGCAGAAGCGAAATACTACAGCATACCCACCTTAACAATGCATGAGTTACTCCAACGACGATATCCTCGAGTTTTAAAATAAATTTCGCAGAGTGACGAGGCATTTGGCTACCTTAAGAGACTCATAGTTACTCCGGCCGGCTGCTCCCATTTCCTTAGGCGATTATCATTCTTGCTATGGCGAGTCCTACTGTACCGATATGCCACTGTATGTCCACCTTAACGTCGTCACAGTTACTCCCACTACGTGTTTCTCGAGTTAGCAAATGTACTTCGACGGATGACGAGGCATTTGGCTACCTTAAGAGAGTCATAGTTACTGCAGCCAGATGCTCCCCTTCGTTTGAATCTTTCCTCTCTTTAATTCGTACTGCGGAATGTCCAAGCAGAAGCGAAATGCTGCAACATGTCCACCTTAATGTTGTCTGAGTTACTAAAACGACGATATTAACGAGTTTTCAAATAAATTTCGCAGAGTGACGAGGCATTTTGCTACCTTAAGAGAGTCATAGTTACTGCTGCCCGCTGCTCTCCCTTCTTTGAATCTTTCCTCTCTTTAATTCGTATTGCGGCCAGTCCTGCAGAAGCGAAATGGTACAGCATGTCCACCTTAACGTTGTCTCAGTTACTCCAACGACGATATCCTCGAGTTTTCAAATAAATTTCACATAGTGACGAGGCAATTGGCTACCTTAAGAGAGTCATAGTTACTCCTGCCGGCTGCTCCCATTTCTTTAGGCCTTTATCATTGTTGCTATGGCCAGTCCTACAGAACCGATGTGCCACTGTATGTCCACATTAACGACGTCACAGATACTCCCACTACGAGTTCTCGAGTTAGCAAATGTACTTCGACGGATGACTACGCTGCTCCCCCTTCTTTGAATCTTTCCTCTCTTTAATTCGTACTGCGGAATGTCCAAACAGAAGCGAAATGCAGCAACTTGTCCACCTTAACATTGTCTGAGTTACTCCAACGACGATATCGACGAGTTTTCAAATAAATTTCGCAGATTGACGAGATATTTGGCTACCTTAAGCGAGTCATAGTAACAGCTGCCTGCTGCTCCCCCTTCTTTGAATCTTTCATCTCTTTAATTCGTATTGCGGCCAGTCCTGCAGAAGCGAAATGGTACAGCATGTCCACCTTAACGTTGTCTGAGTTACTCCAACGACGATTTCCTCGAGTTTTCAAATAAATTTCGCAGAGTGACGAGGCATTTGGCTACCTTAAGAGAGTCATAGTTACTGCTGCCCGATGCTCCCCCTTCTTTGAATCTTTCCTTTCTTTAATTCGTATTGCGGCCAGTCCTGCAGAAGCGAAATGGTACAGCATGTCCACCTTGCCGCTGTCTGAGTTACTCCAACGACGATATCCTCGAGTTTTCAAATAAATTTCGCAGAGTGACGAGGCATTTGGCTCCCTTAAGAGGGTCTCACTTACTCCTGCCGGCTGCTCCCATTTCTTTAGGCGTTTATCATTCTAGGTATGGCCAGCCCTACTGAACCGATATGCCACTGTATGTCCACCTTAACGTCGTCACAGTTACTCCCACTACGAGTTTCTCGAGTTAGCAAATGTACTTCGCCGGATGACGAGGCATTTGGCTAGCTTAAGAGAGTCATACTTACTGCAGACAGATGCTCCCCTTCCTTTGAATCTTTCCTCTCTTTAAATCGTACTGCGGAATGTCCAAGCAGAAGCGCAATGCTGCAACATGTACACCTTAACGTTGTCTGAGTTACTAAAACGACGATATCGACGAGTTTTCAAATAATTTTCGGAGAGTGACGTGGCATTTGGCTACCTTAAGAGAGTCATAGTTACTGCTGCCCGTTGCTCCCCCTTCTTTGAATTTTTCCTCTCTATAATTCGTATTGCGGCCATTCCTGCAGAAGCGAAATGGTACAGCATGTCCACCTTAACGTTGTCTGAGCTACTCCAACGCCGATATCCTCGAGTTTTCAAATAAATTGCGCAGAGTGACGCGGTATTTGGCTACCTTAAGAGGGTCGTAGTTTCTCCTGCCGGCTGCTTCCATTGCTTTAGGCCTTTATCATTCTTGCTATGGCCAGTCCTACAGAACCGATATGCCACTGTATGTCCACCTTCACGTCGTCACAGTTACTCCCACTACGAGTTTCTCGAGTTAGCAAATGTACTTCGCTGGATGACGAGGGATTTGGCTACCTTAAGAGAATCATAGTTACAGCAGCCAGATGCTCCCCTTCCTTTGAATCTTCCCTCTCTTTAATTCGTACTGCGGAATGTCCAAGCAGAAGCGAAATGCTGCAACATGTCCACAGTAACGTTGTCTGAGTTAGTCCAACGACGATAGCCTCGAGTTTTCAAAATAAATTTCGCAGAGTGACGAGGCATTTAGGTACCTTAAGAGAGTCATAGTTACTCCTGCCGGCTGCTCGCATTTCTTTATGCTTTTATCATTCTTGATATGGCCAGTCCTACTGAACAGATATGCCAGTGTATGTCCACCTTAATGTCGTCACAGTTACTCCCACTACGAATTTCTGTAGTTAGCAAATGTACTTAGCCGGATGACGAGTCATTTGGCTACCTTAAGAGAGTCATAGTTACTGCAGCCAGATGCTCCCCTTCCTCTGAATCTTTCGTCTCTTTAATTCGTACTGCGGAATGTCCAATCAGAAGCGAAATGCTGCAACATGTCCACCTTAAAGTTGACTGAGTTACTATAACGACAATATCCACGAATATTCAATTACATTTCGGAGAGTGTCGAGGAATTTGGCTACCTTATGAGAGTCATAGTTACTGCTGCCCGCTGCTCCCCCTACTTTGAATCTTTCCTCTCTTTAATTCGTATTGCGGCCAGTCCTGCATGAGCGTAATGGTACAGCATGTCCACCTTAACGTTGTCTGAGTTACTCCAACGACGATGTCCTCGAGTTTTCAAATAAATTTCGTAGAGTGACGAGGCATTTGGCTACCTTAAGAGAGTCATAGTTACTGCTGCCCGCTGCTCCTCCTTCTTTTAATCTTTCCTCTCTTTAATTCGTATTGCGGCCAGTCTTTAAGAAGCAAAATGGTACAGAATGTCCACCTTAACGTTGTCTGAGTACTCCAACGACGATATCCGCGAGTTTTCAACTAAATTTCGAAGAGTGACGAGGCATTTGGTTACCTTAAGAGAGTCATAGTTACTCTTGCCGGCTGCACCCATTTCTTTACGGCTCTATCATTCTTGCTATGGCCAGTCCTACAGAACCGATAGGCCACTGTATATCCACCTTAACGTGGTCACAGTTATTCCCACTACGAGTTTCTCGAGTTAGCAAATGTACTTCGACGGATAACGAGGCATTTGGCTACCTTAAGAGAGTCATAGTTACTGCAGCCATATGCTCCCCTTCCTTTGAATCTTTCCTCTCTTTAATTCGTACTGCGGAATGTCCAAGCAGGAGCGAAATGCTGCAACTTGTCCACCTTAACGTTGTCTGAGTTACTCCAACAACGATATCGACGAGTTTTCATATAGGTCTCGCAGAGTGACGAGGCATTTGGCTACCTTAAGAGAGTCATAGTTACTGCTGCCCGCTGCTCCCCCTTCTTTGAATCTTTCCTTTCTTTAATTCGTATTGCGGCCAGTCCTGCAGAAGCGAAATGGTACAGCATGTCCACCTTAATGTTGTCTGAGTTACTCCAACGACGATATCCTCGATTTTTCAGATAAATTTCGCAGAGTGACGAGACATTGGGCTACCTTAAGAGAGTCATAGTTAGTCCTGCCGGCTGCTCCCATTTCTTTAGGATTTTATCATTCTTGCTATGGCCAGTCCTACAGAACCGATATGCCACTGTATGTCCACCTTAACGTGGTCACAGTTATTCCCACTACGAGTTTCTCGAGTTAGCAAATGTACTTCGCCGGACGACGAGGCATTTGGCTATTTAAGCCGTCTTTATTCACGTCTATGTGAACATACAAACAGATATAAGTACCCACGAAGTGGGTTTACAAATGACAAAAACAAAACAAACACTAGACGGACAGGAAGAGACGTGAACAGAGAAGGGGTTGTGCCTGTAGACAGACGCCAGGCAGCAGCGTAGACGACATATAATTGGGCCCTCACCCAACACCAGTCCGGGGCATCGTGCACCTAATGGCAGTCATAGTGTCGAACCGCCGTGCCGCCATCACAGTCCCGATGAGTACTCTTGTCGACATCGCCGCGAAGTGGTGGTCCTTGAATCCAAGCTGCCGCAGATCCTGTGCAGATGTGGGTGACCACACCCCCCTCCATGAGATGGTAGCTGAAGAGGTGGTGATGGTCTTGGCTGCTGGGGTCTGACTCCTGATCGCCTGGTGGACGGCTTCCCTATTATAAACCGCGACTTTCTGCTGGTGACACTCTTCGATGTCAAGATTGACACCAACCACCTGGGCGTCGATGATATAGGCTGCATCGCCACGAACTGCCACGATGTCCGGCTTCCTCAGTCCCTCTGATGTCCTGAGGTGGGGCTCCAGGTCGACGTCGAAGCCCCTGCGACGAAGTCCCTGCGCGACGTAAGACGCCAGGGCGTTGTGACGCTTCACTCGTGCGTCGTGACTTCGGAAGCAGTGCTGGACAACGTGGTTCGCAGTTTCTTTAGCGATGCAGCCAGCCCGGCAGTTAGTATCACCAGCACGACCTCGCTGCAACCGTGCCCGGGTTGGAAGGGCATTGATCCTCGTACGGATGCAGGAGATAAAGTCGCGGCCTGTGATCGCTAGTCGAGGATCGTCGACCCAGCGATGCTGCCCTGGTGTTCGGGCAGACTTCTTAAGGGCAACGCCGTCCACCGAGAGATGCAACCGTTCAGCCCACATCCGGCCCATTTGGTTGGAAGTTCTAATGACCGTATTATTACCCCGTAGTTGCTGCTCTAGCCTCCCAATCTCACGCCCCAGAACGTCGTCTGCTGTCCTGTCAGATAGGACATCCAATGCCCGCATCTTCACGAGCCGGTTCCGCCGCAGAAGAGGCCCTAGCCAGCGCGCTGATGGCACTCCCAGCCCCCCAGATGACACAGGGGCATGGAAGTAACCAACAGGAACGTCCGCTGGCAGGCACATTCAAGATCTAACCGCTGCGCGGATGGTGGTGTCCATTGCTGACAGGGCTCCTAGGCGGGTCCTCGAAAGGGCCAAGCCATGGTGTATCCCTGGCAAGACGACGGTTCTGAGGGCGTGCAAACGCTGTTGTGGCTTTAGTGGTGCCTTGGATAGGACGGTCAGCTGTCGCTCGACCTCCCGCCTCGGATGAAAGAGGCTACGTCCGCTCGTGGAGAACTCCAGGCCAAGATACCGGAAAGTGCTCTCGATCCCCAGGGCTGGGAGGATGGTATACCCAGCCCTGAAGGTCGTGGTGTCGTCGACCTTAATCTTCTTCTCACGGCCAGAAGCCGTCAGGGCGAGAGTGAAGCACTTTCCGGGATTGACTTGGAGACCAAGGTCCCCAAGGGCAGATGTTGCTGCATCAATAAGGTCCTGGAGCCCTCCTGGGGTCTCGGCGAACAGCAGGAGGTCGTCAGCAAAAGCAGCAGCGTTGAGACGTCGTCCCATCACATTGGCACCAATGTAATCTGGGAGGCGAGCAAGCATGAGGTCTAAGGAGAGGTTGAAAAGGATAGGAGAGAGAGGATCACCCTGCCTAACACCCCTTGAAGGCCGCACTGGACCCAGCGACATCCCAGGACCAGAGATCATCGTCACCCCATCCTCATAGCATCCCAGGACGTATCCAATGAACTCGTCAGGCAGGCCATGTGCCCTCAGGGCCGGCCTCAGGGCACCATGGTCTAGCGAGTCGAAAGCCTTGGACACATCCAGGGACGCAACATAGAGGGAGCGACAGTTTGCCCTGGCCTGAGTCATCGCCAAGTCCAACAAGAACGTATTGTGCAGCATCCCATCCTGAGGAAGGAAAGCCCGCTGACGCCCGTCCAGCACACAGGTCCGCATCAGACGGAGTTACTGCATAGTTACTGCAGCCAGATGCTCCCCTTCCTTTGAATCTTTCCTCTCTTTAATTCGTACTGCGGAATGTCCAAACAGAAGCGAAATGCTGCAACTTGTCCACCTTAACATTGTCTGAGTTACTCCAACGACGATATCGAAGAGTTTTCAAATAAATTTCGCAGATTGACGAGATATTTGGCTACCTTAAGCGAGTCATAGTTACTGCTGCCCGCTGCTCCCCCTTCTTTGAATCTTTCCTCTCTTTAATTCGTATTGCGGCCAGTCCCGTAGAAGCGAAATGGTATAGCATGTCCACCTTAACGTTGCCTGAGTTACTCCAACGGCGATATCCTCGAGATTTCAAGTAAATTTCGCAGAGTGACGAGGAATTTGGTTACCTTAAGAGAGTCATAGTTACTCCTGCCGGCTACTCCCATTTCTTTAGCCCTTTATCACTCTTGCTATGGCCAGTCCTACAGATCCGATATGCCACTGTATGTCCACCTTAACGACGTCACAGTTATTCCCACTACGAGTTTCTCGAGTTAGCAAATGTACTTCGCCGGATGACGAGGCATTTGGCTACCTTAAGGGAGTCATAGTTACTGCAGCCAGATGCTCCCCTTCCTTTGAATCTTTCCTCTCTTTAATACGTACTGCGGAATGTCCAAGCAGAAGCGAAATGCTGCAACTTGTCCACCGTAACGTTGTCTGAGTTACTCCAACGACGATAACGACGAATTTTCAAATAAATTTCTCAGAGTGACGAGGCATTTGGATACCTTAAGAGAGTAATAGTAACTGCTGCGTGCTGCTCCCCCTTCTTTGAATCTTTCCTCTCTTTAATTCGTATTGCGGCCAGTCCTGCAGAAGCGAAATGGTACAGCATGTGCACCATAAAGTTGTCTGAGTTACTCCAACGACGATATCCACGAGTTTTCAAATAAATTTCGCAGAGTGACGAGGCATTTGGCTACCTTAAGAGGGTCATAGTTTCTCCTGCCGGCTGCTCCCATTGCTTTAGGCCTTTATAATTCTTGCTATGGCCAGTCCTACAGAACCGATATGCCACTGTATGTCCACCTTAACGTCGTCACAGTTACTCCCACTACGAGTTTCTCGAGTTAGCAAATGTACTTCGCTGGATGACGAGGGATTTGGCTACCTTAAGAGAGTCATAGTTACTGCAGCCAGATGCTCCCCTTCCTTTGAATCTTCCCTCTCTTTAATTCGTACTGCGGAATGTCCAATCAGAAGCGAAATGCTGCAACTTGTCCACCTTAACGTTGTCTGAGTTACTCCAACGACGATATCGACGAGTTCTCAAATAAATTTCGCAGAGTGACGAGGCATTTGGCTACCTTAAGAGAGTCATAGCTACTGCTGCCCGCTGCTCCCCCTTCTTTGAATCTTTCCTCTCTTTAATTCGTGTTGCGACCAGTCCGGCAGAAGCGAAATGGTACAGCATGTCCACCTTAACGTTGTCTGAGTTACTCCAACGACGGTATTCTCGAGTTTTCAAATAAATTTCGCAGAGTGACGAGGCATTTGGCTACCTTAAGAGAGTCATAGTTACTCTTGCCGGCTGCACCCATTTCTTTACGGCTGTATCATTCTTGCTATGGCCAGTCCTACAGAACCGATATGCCACAGTATGTCCACCTTAACGTGGTCACAATTACTCCCACTACGAGTTTCTCGAGTTATCAAATGTACTTCGCCGGATGACGAGGCATTTGGCTACCTTAAGAGAGACATAGTTACTGCAGTCAGATGCTCCCCTTCCTTTGAATCTTTCCTTTCTTTAATTCGTACTGCCGAACGTCCAAACAGAAGCGAAATGCTGCAACTTGTCCACCTTAGCATTGTCTGAGTTACTCCAACGACGATATCGACGAGTTTTCAAATAAATTTCGCAGATTGACGAGATATTTGGCTACCTTAAGCGAGTCATAGTTACTGCTGCCCGCTGCTCCCCCTTCTTTGAATCTTTGCTCTCTTTAATTCGTACTGCGGAATGTCCAAGCAGGAGCGAAATGCTGCAACTTGTCCACCATAACATTGTCTGAGTTACTCCAAAGACGATATCGACGAGTTTTCAAACAAAATTTCGCAGATTGACGAGATATTTGGCTACCTTAAGCGAGTCATAGTTACTGCTGCCCGCTGCTCCCCCTTCTTTGAATCTTTCCTCTCTTTAATTCGTATTGCGGCCAGTCCCGTAGAAGCGAAATGGTATAGCATGTCCACCTTAACGTTGTCTGAGTTACTCCAACGACGGTATCCTCGAGTTTTCAAATAAATTTCGCAGAGTGACGAGGAATTTGGTTACCTTAAGAGAGTCATAGTTACTCCTGCCGGCTACTCCCATTTCTTTAGCCCTTTATCATTCTTGCTATGGCCAGTCCTACAGATCCGATATGCCACTGTATGTCCACCTTAACGTCGTCACAGTTATTCCCACTACGAGTTTCTCGAGTTAGCAAATGTACTTCGCCGGATGACGAGGCATTTGGCTACCTTAAGGGAGTCATAGTTACTGCAGCCAGATGCTCCGCTTCCTTTGAATCTTTCCTCTCTTTAATATGTACTGCGGAATGTCCAAGCAGAAGCGAAATGCAGCAACTTGTCCACCGTAACGTTGTCTGAGTTACTCCAACGAGGATATCGACGAATTTTCAAATAAATTTCTCAGAGTGATGAGGCATTTGGCTACCTTAAGAGAGTCATAGTTACTGCTGCCCGCTGCTCCCCCTTCTTTGAATCTTTCCTCTCTTTAATTCGTATTGCGGCCAGTCCTGCAGAAGCGAAATTGTACAGCATGTCCACCTTAACGTTGCCTCAGTTACTCCAACGACGATATCCTCGAGTTTTCAAATAAATTTCGCAGAGTGACGAGGCATTTGGCTACCTTAACAGAGTCATAGTTACTCCTGCCGGCTGCTCCCATTTCTTTAGGCCTTTATCATTGTTGCTATGGCCAGTCCTACAGAACCGATATGCCACTGTATGTCCACCTTAACGTCGTCACAGTTACTCCCACTACGAGTTTCTCGAGTTAGCAAATGTACTTCGCTGGATGACGAGGGATTTGGCTACCTTAAGAGAGTCATAGTTACTGCAGCCAGATGCTCCCCTTCCTTTGAATCTTTCCTCTCTTTAATACGTACTGCGGAATGTCCAAGCAGAAGCGAAATGCTGCAACTTGTCCACCGTAACGTTGTCTGAGTTACTCCAACGACGATAACGACGAATTTTCAAATAAATTTCTCAGAGTGACGAGGCATTTGGATACCTTAAGAGAGTCATAGTAACTGCTGCGTGCTGCTCCCCCTTCTTTGAATCTTTCCTCTCTTTAATTCGTATTGCGGCCAGTCCTGCAGAAGCGAAATGGTACAGCATGTGCACCATAAAGTTGTCTGAGTTACTCCAACGACGATATCCACGAGTTTTCAAATAAATTTCGCAGAGTGACGAGGCATTTGGCTACCTTAAGAGGGTCATAGTTTCTCCTGCCGGCTGCTCCCATTGCTTTAGGCCTTTATAATTCTTGCTATGGCCAGTCCTACAGAACCGATATGCCACTGTATGTCCACCTTAACGTCGTCACAGTTACTCCCACTACGAGTTTCTCGAGTTAGCAAATGTACTTCGCTGGATGACGAGGGATTTGGCTACCTTAAGAGAGTCATAGTTACTGCAGCCAGATGCTCCCCTTCCTTTGAATCTTCCCTCTCTTTAATTCGTACTGCGGAATGTCCAATCAGAAGCGAAATGCTGCAACTTGTCCACCTTAACGTTGTCTGAGTTACTCCAACGACGATATCGACGAGTTCTCAAATAAATTTCGCAGAGTGACGAGGCATTTGGCTACCTTAAGAGAGTCATAGCTACTGCTGCCCGCTGCTCCCCCTTCTTTGAATCTTTCCTCTCTTTAATTCGTGTTGCGACCAGTCCGGCAGAAGCGAAATGGTACAGCATGTCCACCTTAACGTTGTCTGAGTTACTCCAACGACGGTATTCTCGAGTTTTCAAATAAATTTCGCAGAGTGACGAGGCATTTGGCTACCTTAAGAGAGTCATAGTTACTCTTGCCGGCTGCACCCATTTCTTTACGGCTGTATCATTCTTGCTATGGCCAGTCCTACAGAACCGATATGCCACAGTATGTCCACCTTAACGTGGTCACAATTACTCCCACTACGAGTTTCTCGAGTTATCAAATGTACTTCGCCGGATGACGAGGCATTTGGCTACCTTAAGAGAGACATAGTTACTGCAGTCAGATGCTCCCCTTCCTTTGAATCTTTCCTTTCTTTAATTCGTACTGCGGAACGTCCAAACAGAAGCGAAATGCTGCAACTTGTCCACCTTAGCATTGTCTGAGTTACTCCAACGACGATATCGACGAGTTTTCAAATAAATTTCGCAGATTGACGAGATATTTGGCTACCTTAAGCGAGTCATAGTTACTGCTGCCCGCTGCTCCCCCTTCTTTGAATCTTTGCTCTCTTTAATTCGTACTGCGGAATGTCCAAGCAGGAGCGAAATGCTGCAACTTGTCCACCATAACATTGTCTGAGTTACTCCAAAGACGATATCGACGAGTTTTCAAACAAAATTTCGCAGATTGACGAGATATTTGGCTACCTTAATCGAGTCATAGTTACTGCTGCCCGCTGCTCCCCCTTCTTTGAATCTTTCCTCTCTTTAATTCGTATTGCGGCCAGTCCCGTAGAAGCGAAATGGTATAGCATGTCCACCTTAACGTTGTCTGAGTTACTCCAACGACGGTATCCTCGAGTTTTCAAATAAATTTCGCAGAGTGACGAGGAATTTGGTTACCTTAAGAGAGTCATAGTTACTCCTGCCGGCTACTCCCATTTCTTTAGCCCTTTATCATTCTTGCTATGGCCAGTCCTACAGATCCGATATGCCACTGTATGTCCACCTTAACGTCGTCACAGTTATTCCCACTACGAGTTTCTCGAGTTAGCAAATGTACTTCGCCGGATGACGAGGCATTTGGCTACCTTAAGGGAGTCATAGTTACTGCAGCCAGATGCTCCGCTTCCTTTGAATCTTTCCTCTCTTTAATATGTACTGCGGAATGTCCAAGCAGAAGCGAAATGCAGCAACTTGTCCACCGTAACGTTGTCTGAGTTACTCCAACGAGGATATCGACGAATTTTCAAATAAATTTCTCAGAGTGATGAGGCATTTGGCTACCTTAAGAGAGTCATAGTTACTGCTGCCCGCTGCTCCCCCTTCTTTGAATCTTTCCTCTCTTTAATTCGTATTGCGGCCAGTCCTGCAGAAGCGAAATTGTACAGCATGTCCACCTTAACGTTGCCTCAGTTACTCCAACGACGATATCCTCGAGTTTTCAAATAAATTTCGCAGAGTGACGAGGCATTTGGCTACCTTAACAGAGTCATAGTTACTCCTGCCGGCTGCTCCCATTTCTTTAGGCCTTTATCATTGTTGCTATGGCCAGTCCTACAGAACCGATATGCCACTGTATGTCCACCTTAACGTCGTCACAGTTACTCCCACTACGAGTTTCTCGAGTTAGCAAATGTACTTCGACGGATGACGAGGCATTTGGCTACTTTAAGAGAATCATAGTTACTGCAGCCAGATGCTCCCCTTCTTTTGAATCTTTCCTCTCTTTAATGCGTACTGCGGAATGTCCAAGCAGAAGCGAATTGCTGCAACATGTCCACCTTAACGTTGTCTGAGTTACTAAAACGACGATATTAACGAGTTTTCAAATAAATTTCGCAGAGTGATGAGGCATTTGGCTATCTTAAGCGAGTCATAGTAACAGCTGCCTGCTCCTCCCCCTTCTTTGAGACTTTCATCTCTTTAATTCGTATTGCGGCCAGTCCTGCAGAAGCGAAATGGTACAGCATGTCCACCATAACGTTGTCTGAGTTACTCCAACGACGATTTCCTCGAGTTTTCAAATAAATTTCGCAGAGTGACGAGGCATTTGGCTACCTTAAGAGAGTCATAGTTACTGCTGCCCGCTGCACCCCCTTCTTTGAATCTTTCCTCTCTTTAATTCGTATTGCGGCCAGTCCTGCAGAAGCGAAATGGTACAGCATGTCCACCTTAACGTTGTCTGAGTTACTCCAACGACGATATCCTCGAGTTTTCAAATAAATTTCGCAGAGTGACGAGGCATTTGGCTACCTTAAGAGAGTCGTAGTTACTCCTGCTGGCTGCTCCCATTTCTTTAGGCCTTTACCATTCTTGCTATGGCTAGTCCTACCGAACCGATGTGCCACTGTATGTCCACCTTAACGTCGTCACAGTTATTCCCACTACGAGTTTCTCGAGTTAGCAAATGTACTTCGCCGGATGACGAGGCATTTGGCTACCTTAAAAGAGTCATAGTTACTGCAGCCAGATGCTCCCCTTCCTTTGAATATTTCCTCTCTTTTATTCGTACTGCGGAATGTCCAATCAGAAGCGAAATGCTGCAACTTGTCCACCTTAACGTTGTCTGAGTTACTCCAACGACGATATCGACAAGTTCTCAAATAAATTTCGCAGAGTGACGAGGCATTTGGCTACCTTAAGAGAGTCATAGCTACTGCTGCCCGCTGCTCCCCGTTCTTTGAATCTTTTCTCTCTTTAATTCATGTTGCGGCCAGTCCGGCAGACGTGACATAGTACAGCATGTCCACCTTAACGTTGTCTGAGTTACTCCAACGACGGTATCCTCGAGTTTTCAAATAAATTTCGCAGATTCACGAGATATTTGGCTACCTTAAGCGAGTCATAGTTACTGCTGCCTGTTGCTCCCCCTTCTTTAAATCTTTCCTCTCTTTAATTCGTATTGCGGCCAGTCCCGTAGAAGGGAAATGGTATAGCATGTCCACCTTAACGTTGTCTGAGTTACTCCAACGACTTTATCGACCAATTTTCAAATAAATTTCTCAGAGTGACGAGGCATTTGGATACCTTAAGAGAGTCATAGTTACTGCTGCCCGCTGCTCCCCCTACTTTGAGTCTTTCCTCTCTTTAATTCGTATTGCGGCCAGTCCTGCAGAAGCGAAATGGTACAGAATGTGCACCATAAAGTTGTCTGAGTTACTCCAACGACGATATCCACGAGTTTTCAAATAAATTTCGCAGAGTGACGAGGCATTTGGCTACCTTAAGAGAGTCATAGTTATTCCGGCTGGCTGCTCCCATTTCTTTAGGCCTTAATCATTCTCGCTATGGCCAGTCCTACAGAACCGATATGCCACTGTATGTCCACCTTAACGTCGTCACAGTTACTCCCACTACGAGTTTCTCGAGTTAGCAAATGTACTTCGACGGATGACGAGGCATTTGGCTACTTTAAGAGAGTCATAGTTACTGCAGCTAGATGCTCCCCTTCTTTTGAATCTTTCCTCTCTTTAATGCGTACTGCGGAATGTCCAAGCAGAAGCCAATTGCTGCAACATGTCCACCTTAACGTTGTCTGAGTTACTAAAACGACGATATTAACGAGTTTTCAAATAAACTTCGCAGAGTGACGAGGCATTTGGCTACCTTGAGAGAGTCATAGTTACTGCTGCCCGCTGCTCCTCCTTCGTTCAATCTTTCCTCTCTTTAATTCGTATTGCGGCCAGTCCTGAAGAAGCAAAATGGTACAGCATGTCCACCTTAACGTTGTCTGAGTACACCAACGACGATATCCTCGAGTTTTAAAATAAATTTCGAAGAGTGACGAGGCATTTGGCTACCTTAAGCGAGTCATAGTTACTCCTGCTGGCTGCTCCCATTTCCTTAGGCCTTTACCATTCTTGCTATGGATAGTCCTACAGAACCGATGTGCCCCTGTATGTCCACCTTAACGTCGTCACAGTTATTCCCTCTACGAGTTTCTCGAGTAAGGAAATGTACTTCGCCGGATGACGAGGCATTTGGCTACCTTAAGAGAGACATAGTTACTGCAGCCAGATGCTCCCCTTCCTTTGATTATTTCCTCTCTTTAATTCGTACTGCGGAATGTCCAATCAGAAGCGATATGCTGCAACTTGTCCACCTTAACGTTGTCTGAGTTACTCCAACGACGATGTCCTCGAGTTTTCAAATAAATTTCG
Source organism: Schistocerca americana (assembly GCF_021461395.2). Classification (NCBI taxonomy): domain Eukaryota; kingdom Metazoa; phylum Arthropoda; class Insecta; order Orthoptera; family Acrididae; genus Schistocerca; species Schistocerca americana. The sequence goes on along the minus strand of NC_060127.1, from coordinate 213,542,803 downwards.
TAGAGTGACGAGGCATTTGGCTGCCTGAAGAGAGTCATAGTTACTGCTGCCCGCTGCTCCTCCTTCTTTCAATCTCTCCTCTCTTTAATTCGTATTGCGGCCAGTCCTGAAGAAGCAAAATGGTACAGCATGTCCACCTTAACGTTGTCTGAGTACACCAACGACGATATCCTCGAGTTTTCAAATAAATTTCGAAGAGTGACGAGGCATTTGGCTACCTTAAGAGAGTCATAGTTACTCCTGCTGGCTGCTCCCATTTCCTTAGGCCTTTACCATTCTTGCTATGGCTAGTCCTACAGAACCGATGTGCCCCTGTATGTCCACCTTAACGTCGTCACAGTTATTCCCACTACGAGTTTCTCGAGTAAGGAAATGTACTTCGCCGGATGACGAGGCATTTGGCTACCTTAAAAGAGTCATAGTACTGCAGCCAGATGCTCCCCTTCCTTTGAATATTTCCTGTCTTTTATTCGTACTGCGGAATGTCCAATCAGAAGCGAAATGCTGCAACTTGTCCACCTTAACGTTGTCTGAGTTACTCCAACGACGATATCGACGAGTTCTCAAATAAATTTCGCAGAGTGACGAGGCATTTGGCTACCTTAAGAGAGTCATAGCTACTGCTGCCCGCTGCTCCCCCTTCTTTGAATCTTTCCTCTCTTTAATTCGTATTGCGGCCAGTCCTGCAGAAGCGAAATGGTACAGCATGTGCACCATAAAGTTGTCTGAGTTACTCCAACGACGATATCCTCGAGTTTTCAAATAAATTTCGCAGAGTGACGAGGCATTTGGCTACCTTAACAGAGTCCTCCTGCCGGCTGCTCCAATTTCTTTAGGCCTTTATCATTGTTGCTATGGCCAGTCCTACAGAACCGATATGCCACTGTATGTCCACCTTAACGTCGTCACAGTTACTCCCACTACGAGTCTCTCGAGTTAGCAAAAGTACTTCGACGGATGACGAGGCATTTGGCTACTTTAAGAGAATCATAGTTACTGCAGCCAGATGCTCCCCTTCTTTTGAAACTTTCCTCTCTTTAATGCGTACTGCGGAATGTCCAAGCAGAAGCGAATTGCTGCAACATGTCCACCTTAACGTTGTCTGAGTTACTAAAACGACGATATTAACGAGTTTTCAAATAAATTTCGCAGAGTGATGAGGCATTTGGCTACCTTAAGCGAGTCATAGTAACAGCTGCCTGCTCCTCCCCCTTCTTTGAATCTTTCATCTCTTTAATTCGTATTGCGGCCAGTCCTGCAGAAGCGAAATGGTACAGCATGTCCACCATAACGTTGTCTGAGTTACTCCAACGACGATTTCCTCGAGTTTTCAAATAAATTTCGCAGAGTGACGAGGCATTTGGCTACCTTAAGAGAGTCATAGTTACTCCTGCCGGCTGCTCCCATTTCTTTAGGCCTTTATCATTGTTGCTATGGCCAGTCCTACAGAACCGATATGCCACTGTATGTCCACCTTAACGTCGTCACAGTTATTCCCACTACGAGTTTCTCGAGTTAGCAAATGTACTTCGCCGGATGACGAGGCATTTGGTTTCCTTAAGGGAGTCATAGTTACTGCAGCCAGATGCTCCGCTTCCTTTGAATCTTTCCTCTCTTTAATACGTACTGCGGAATGTCCAAGCAGATGCGAAATGCTGCAACATGTCCACCTTAACGTTGACTGAGTTACTATAACGACAATATCCACGAGTATTCAAATAAATTTCGCAGAGTGACGAGGCATTTGGCTACCTTAAGAGAGTCATAGCTACTGCTGCCCGCTGCTCCCCCTTCTTTGAATCTTTCCTCTCTTTAATTCGTATTGCGGCCAGTCCAGCAGAAACGAAATGGTACAGCATGATCACCATAAAGTTGTCTGAGTTACTCCAACGACGATATCCTCGAGTTTTCAAATAAATTTCGCAGAGTGACGAGGAATTTGGTTACCTTAAGGGAGTCATAGTTACTCGTGCCGGCTACTCCCATTTCTTTAGCCCTTTATCATTCTTGCTATGGCCAGTCCTACAGATCCGATATGCCACTGTATGTCCACCTTAACGTCGTCACAGTTATTCCCACTACGAGTTTCTCGAGTTAGCAAATGTACTTCGCATGATGACGAGGCATTTGGCTACCTTAAGGGAGTCATAGTTACTGCAGCCAGATGCTCCGCTTCCTTTGAATCTTTCCTCTCTTTAATATGTACTGCGGAATGTCCAAGCAGAAGCGAAATGCAGCAACTTGTCCACCGTAACGTTGTCTGAGTTACTCCAACGAGGATATCGACGAATTTTCAACAAAAATTTCTCAGAGTGATGAGGCATTTGGCTACCTTAAGAGAGTCATAGTTACTGCTGCCCGCTGCTCCCCCTTCTTTGAATCTTTCCTCTCTTTAATTCGTATTGCGGCCAGTCCTGCAGAAGCGAAATTGTACAGCATGTCCACCTTAACGTTGCCTCAGTTACTCCAACGACGATATCCTCGAGTTTTCAAATAAATTTCGCAGAGTGACGAGGCATTTGGCTACCTTAACAGAGTCATAGTTACTCCTGCCGGCTGCTCCCATTTCTTTAGGCCTTTATCATTGTTGCTATGGCCAGTCCTACAGAACCGATATGCCACTGTATGTCCACCTTAACGTCGTCACAGTTACTCCCACTACGAGTTTCTCGAGTTAGCAAATGTACTTCGACGGATGACGAGGCATTTGGCTACTTTAAGAGAATCATAGTTACTGCAGCCAGATGCTCCCCTTCTTTTGAATCTTTCCTCTCTTTAATGCGTACTGCGGAATGTCCAAGCAGAAGCGAATTGCTGCAACATGTCCACCTTAACGTTGTCTGAGTTACTAAAACGACGATATTAACGAGTTTTCAAATAAATTTCGCAGAGTGATGAGGCATTTGGCTACCTTAAGCGAGTCATAGTAACAGCTGCCTGCTCCTCCCCCTTCTATGAATCTTTCATCTCTTTAATTCGTATTGCGGCCAGTCCTGCAGAAGCGAAATGGTACAGCATGTCCACCATAACGTATTCTGAGTTACTCCAACGACGATTTCCTCGAGTTTTCAAATAAATTTCGCAGAGTGACGAGGCATTTGGCTACCTTAAGAGAGTCATAGTTACTCCTGCCGGCTGCTCCCATTTCTTTAGTCCTTTATCATTGTTGCTATGGCCAGTCCTACAGAACCGATATGCCACTGTATGTCCACCTTAACGTCGTCACAGTTATTCCCACTACGAGTTTCTCGAGTTAGCAAATGTACTTCGCCGGATGACGAGGCATTTGGCTACCTTAAGGGAGTCATAGTTACTGCAGCCAGATGCTCCGCTTCCTTTGAATCTTTCCTCTCTTTAATACGTACTGCGGAATGTCCAAGCAGATGCGAAATGCTTCAACATGTCCACCTTAACGTTGACTGAGTTACTATAACGACAATATCCACGAGTATTCAAATAAATTTCGCAGAGTGACGAGGCATTTGGCTACCTTAAGAGAGTCATAGTTACTGCTGCCCGCTGCACCCCCTTCTTTGAATCTTTCCTCTCTTTAATTCGTATTGCGGCCAGTCCTGCAGAAGCGAAATGGTACAGCATGTCCACCTTAACTTTGTCTGAGTTACTCCAACGACGATATCCTCGAGTTTTCAAATAAATTTCGCAGAGTGACGAGGCATTTGGCTACCTTAACAGAGTCATAGTTACTCCTGCCGGCTGCTCCCATTTCTTTAGGCCTTTATCATTGTTGCTATGGCCAGTCCTACAGAACCGATATGCCACTGTATGTCCACCTTAACGTCGTCACAGTTACTCCCACTACGAGTTTCTCGAGTTAGCAAATGTACTTCGACGGATGACGAGGCATTTGGCTACTTTAAGAGAATCATAGTTACTGCAGCCAGATGCTCCCCTTCTTTTGAATCTTTCCTCTCTTTAATGCGTACTGCGGAATGTCCAAGCAGAAGCGAATTGCTGCAACATGTCCACCTTAACGTTGTCTGAGTTACTAAAACGACGATATTAACGAGTTTTCAAATAAATTTCGCAGAGTGATGAGGCATTTGGCTACCTTAAGCGAGTCATAGTAACAGCTGCCTGCTCCTCCCCCTTCTTTGAATCTTTCATCTCTTTAATTCATGTTGCGGCCAGTCCGGCAGACGCGACATAGTACAGCATGTCCACCTTAACGTTGTCTGAGTTACTCCAACGACGGTATCCTCGAGTTTTCAAATAAATTTCGCAGATTGACGAGATATTTGGCTACCTTAAGCGAGTCATAGTTACTGCTGCCTGCTGCTCCCCCTTCTTTAAATCTTTCCTCTCTTTAATTCGTATTGCGGCCAGTCCCGTAGAAGGGAAATGGTATAGCATGTCCACCTTAACGTTGTCTGAGTTACTCCAACGACTTTATCGACGAATTTTCAAATAAATTTCTCAGAGTGACGAGGCATTTGGATACCTTAAGAGAGTCATAGTTACTGCTGCCCGCTGCTCCCCCTTCTTTGAGTCTTTCCTCTCTTTAATTCGTATTGCGGCCAGTCCTGCAGAAGCGAAATTGTACAGAATGTGCACCATAAAGTTGTCTGAGTTACTCCAACGACGATATCCACGAGTTTTCAAATAAATTTCGCAGAGTGACGAGGCATTTGGCTACCTTGAGAGAGTCATAGTTACTGCTGCCCGCTGCTCCTCCTTCTTTCAATCTTTCCTCTCTTTAATTCGTATTGCGGCCAGTCCTGAAGAAGCAAAATGGTACAGCATGTCCACCTTAACGTTGTCTGAGTACACCAACGACGATATCCTCGAGTTTTAAAATAAATTTCGAAGAGTGACGAGGCATTTGGCTACCTTAAGCGAGTCATAGTTACTCCTGCTGGCTGCTCCCATTTCCTTAGGCCTTTACCATTCTTGCTATGGATAGTCCTACAGAACCGATGTGCCCCTGTATGTCCACCTTAACGTCGTCACAGTTATTCCCACTACGAGTTTCTCGAGTAAGGAAATGTACTTCGCCGGAAGACGAGGCATTTGGCTACCTTAAGAGAGACATAGTTACTGCAGCCAGATGCTCCCCTTCCTTTGATTATTTCCTCTCTTTAATTCGTACTGCGGAATGTCCAATCAGAAGCGATATGCTGCAACTTGTTCTACTTAACGTTGTCTGAGTTACTCCAACGACGATGTCCTCGAGTTTTCAAATAAATTTCGTAGAGTGACGAGGCATTTGGCTACCTGAAGAGAGTCATAGTTACTGCTGCCCGCTGCTCCTCCTTCTTTCAATCTCTCCTCTCTTTAATTCGTATTGCGGCCAGTCCTGAAGAAGCAAAATGGTACAGCATGTCCACGTTAACGTTGTCTGAGTACACCAACGACGATATCCTCGAGTTTTCAAATAAATTTCGAAGAGTGACGAGGCATTTGGCTACCTTAAAAGAGTCATAGTTACTCCTGCTGGCTGCTCCCATTTCCTTAGGCCTTTACCATTCTTGCTATGGCTAGTCCTACAGAACCGATGTGCCCCTGTATGTCCACCTTAACGTCGTCACAGTTATTCCCACTACGAGTTTCTCGAGTAAGGAAATGTACTTCGCCGGATGACGAGGCATTTGGCTACATTAAAAGAGTCATAGTTACTGCAACCAGATGCTCCCCTTCCTTTGAATATTTCCTGTCTTTCATTCGTACTGCGGAATGTCCAATCAGAAGCGAAATGCTGCAACTTGTCCACCCTAACGTTGTCTGAGTTACTCCAACGACGATGTCGACGAGTTCTCAAATAAATTTCGCAGAGTGACGAGGCATTTGGCTACCTTAAGAGAGTCATAGCTACTGCTGCCCGCTGCTCCCCCTTCTTTGAATCTTTCCTCTCTTTAATTCGTATTGCGGCCAGTCCTGCAGAAGCGAAATGGTACAGCATGTGCACCATAAAGTTGTCTGAGTTACTCCAACGACGATATCCTCGAGTTTTCAAATAAATTTCGCAGAGTGACGAGGCATTTAGGTACCTTAAGAGAGTCATAGTTACTCCTGCCGGCTACTCCCATTTCTTTAGCCCTTTATTATTCTTGCTATGGCCAGTCCTACAGATCCGATATGCCACTGTATGTCCACCTTAACGTCGTCACAGTTATTCCCACTACGAGTTTCTCGAGTTAGCAAATTTACTTCGCCGGATGACGAGGCATTTGGCTACCTTAAGGGAGTCATAGTTACTGCAGCCAGATGCTCCGCTTCCTTTGAATCTTTCCTCTCTTTAATATGTACTGCGGAATGTCCAAGCAGAAGCGAAATGCAGCAACTTGTCCACCGTAACGTTGTCTGAGTTACTCCAACGAGGATATCGACGAATTTTCAAATAAATTTCTCAGAGTGATGAGGCATTTGGCTACCTTAAGAGAGTCATAGTTACTGCTGCCCGCTGCTCCCCCTTCTTTGAATCTTTCCTCTCTTTGATTCGTATTGCGGCCAGTCCTGCAGAAGCGAAATTGTACAGCATGTCCACCTTAACGTTGCCTCAGTTACTCCAACGACGATATCCTCGAGTTTTCAAATAAATTTCGCAGAGTGACGAGGCATTTGGCTACCTTAACAGAGTCCTCCTGCCGGCTGCTCCCATTTCTTTAGGCCTTTATCATTGTTGCTATGGCCAGTCCTACAGAACCGATATGCCACTGTATGTCCACCTTAACGTCGTCACAGTTACTCCCACTACGAGTTTCTCGAGTTAGCAAATGTACTTCGACGGATGACGAGGCATTTGGCTACTTTAAGAGAATCATAGTTACTGCAGCCAGATGCTCCCCTTCTTTTGAATCTTTCCTCTCTTTAATGCGTACTGCGGAATGTCCAAGCAGAAGCGAATTGCTGCAACATGTCCACCTTAACGTTGTCTGAGTTACTAAAACGATGATATTAACGAGTTTTCAAATAAATTTCGCAGAGTGATGAGGCATTTGGCTACCTTAAGCGAGTCATAGTAACAGCTGCCTGCTCCTCCCCCTTCTTTGAATCTTTCATCTCTTTAATTCGTATTGCGGCCAGTCCTGCAGAAGCGAAATGGTACAGCATGTCCACCATAACGTTGTCTGAGTTACTCCAACGACGATATCCTCGAGTTTTCAAATAAATTTCGCAGAGTGACGAGGCATTTGGCTACCTTAAGAGAGTCATAGTTACTTCTGCCGGCTGCTCCCATTTCTTTAGGCCTTTATCATTCTTGCTATGGCCAGTCCTACAGAACCGATATGCCACTGTATGTCCACCTTAACGTCGTCACAGTTATTCCCACTACGAGTTTCTCGAGTTAGCAAATGTACTTCGCCGGATGACGAGGCATTTGGCTACCTTAAGGGAGTCATAGTTACTGCAGCCAGATGCTCCGCTTCCTTTGAATCTTTCCTCTCTTTAATACGTACTGCGGAATATCCAAGCAGATGCGAAATGCTGCAACATGTCCACCTTAACGTTGACTGAGTTACTATAACGACAATATCCACGAGTATTCAAATAAATTTCGCAGAGTGACGAGGCATTTGGCTACCTTAAGAGAGTCATAGTTACTGCTGCCCGCTGCACCCCCTTCTTTGAATCTTTCCTCTCTTTCATTCGTATTGCGGCCAGTCCTGCAGAAGCGAAATGGTACAGCATGTCCACCTTAACGTTGTCTGAGTTACTCCAACGACGATATCCTCGAGTTTTTAAATAAATTTCGCAGATTGACGAGATATTTGGCTACCTTAAGCGAGTCATAGTTACTGCTGCCTGCTGCTCCCCCTTCTTTAAATCTTTCCTCTCTTTAATTCGTATTGCGGCCAGTCCCGTAGAAGGGAAATGGTATAGCATGTCCACCTTAACGTTATCTGAGTTACTCCAACGACTTTATCGACGAATTTTCAAATAAATTTCTCAGAGTGACGAGGCATTTGGATACCTTAAGAGAGTCATAGTTACTGCTGCCCGCTGCTCCCCCTTCTTTGAGTCTTTCCTCTCTTTAATTCGTATTGCGGCCAGTCCTGCAGAAGCGAAATGGTACAGCATGTCCACCATAACGTTGTCTGAGTTACTCCAACGACAATATCCACGAGTTTTCAAATAAATTTCGCAGAGTGACGAGGCATCTGGCTACCTCAAGAGAGTCATAGTTATTCCGGCCGGCTGCTCCCATTTCTTTAGGCCTTAATCATTCTCGCTATGGCCAGTCCTACAGAACCGATATGCCACTGTATGTCCACCTTAACGTCGTCACAGTTACTCCCACTACGAGTTTCTCAAGTTAGCAAATGTACTTCGACGGATGACGAGGCATTTGGCTACTTTAAGAGAGTCATAGTTACTGCAGCCAGATGCTCCCCTTCTTTTGAATCTTTCCTCTCTTTAATGCGTACTGCGGAATGTCCAAGCAGAAGCGAATTGCTGCAACATGTCCACCTTAACGTTGTCTGAGTTACAAAAACGACGATATTAACGAGTTTTCAAATAAACTTCGCAGAGTGACGAGGCATTTGGCTACCTTAAGAGAGTCATAGTTACTGCTGCCCGCTGCTCCTCCTTCTTTCAATCTTTCCTCTCTTTAATTCGTATTGGGGCCAGTCCTGAAGAAGCAAAATGGTACAGCATGTCCACCTTAACGTTGTCTGAGTACACCAACGACGATATCCTCGAGTTTTAAAATAAATTTCGAAGAGTGACGAGGCATTTGGCTACCTTAAGCGAGTCATAGTTACTCCTGCTGGCTGCTCCCATTTCCTTAGGCCTTTACCATTCTTGCTATGGCTAGTCCTACAGAACCGATGTGCCCCTGTATGTCCACCTTAACGTCGTCACAGTTATTCCCACTACGAGTTTCTCGAGTAAGGAAATGTACTTCGCCGGATGACGAGGCATTTGGCTACCTTAAGAGAGACATAGTTACTGCAGCCAGATGCTCCCCTTCCTTTGATTATTTCCTCTCTTTAATTCGTACTGCGGAATGTCCAATCAGAAGCGATATGCTGCAACTTGTCCACCTTAACGTTGTCTGAGTTACTCCAACGACGATATCGACGAGTTCTCAAATAAATTTCGCAGAGTGACGAGGCATTTGGCTACCTTAAGAGAGTCATAGCTACTGCTGCCCGCTGCTCCCCCTTCTTTGAATCTTTCCTCTCTTTAATTCGTATTGCGGCCAGTCTAGCAGAAGCGAAATGGTACAGCATGATCACCATAAAGTTGTCTGAGTTACTCCAACGACGATATCCTCGAGTTTTCAAATAAATTTCGCAGAGTGACGAGGAATTTGGTTACCTTAAGAGAGTCGTAGTTACTCCTGCCGGCTACTCCCATTTCTTTAGCCCTTTATCATTCTTGCTATGGCCAGTCCAACAGATCCGATATGCCACTGTATGTCCACCTTAACGTCGTCACAGTTATTCCCACTACGAGTTTCTCGAGTTAGCAAATGTACTTCGCCGGATGACGAGGCATTTGGCTACCTTAAGGGAGTCATAGTTACTGCAGCCAGATGCTCCGCTTCCTTTGAATCTTTCCTCTCTTTAATATGTACTGCGGAATGTCCAAGCAGAAGCGAAATGCAGCAACTTGTCCACCGTAACGTTGTCTGAGTTACTCCAACGAGGATATCGACGTATTTTCAAATAAATTTCTCAGAGTGATGAGGCATTTGGCTACCTTAAGAGAGTCATAGTTACTGCTGCCCGCTGCTCCCCCTTCTTTGAATCTTTCCTCTCTTTAATTCGTATTGCGGCCAGTCCTGCAGAAGCGAAATTGTACAGCATGTCCACCTTAACGTTGCCTCAGTTACTCCAACGACGATATCCTCGAGTTTTCAAATAAATTTCGCAGAGTGACGAGGCATTTGGCTACCTTAACAGAGTCATAGTTACTCCTGCCGGCTGCTCCCATTTCTTTAGGCCTTTATCATTGTTGCTATGGCCAGTCCTACAGAACCGATATGCCACTGTATGTCCACCTTAACGTCGTCACAGTTACTCCCACTACGAGTTTCTCGAGTTAGCAAATGTACTTCGACGGATGACGAGGCATTTGGCTACTTTAAGAGAATCATAGTTACTGCAGCCAGATGCTCCCCTTCTTTTGAATCTTTCCTCTCTTTAATGCGTACTGCGGAATGTCCAAGCAGAAGCGAATTGCTGCAACATGTTCACCTTAACGTTGTCTGAGTTACTAAAACGACGATATTAACGAGTTTTCAAATAAATTTCGCAGAGTGATGAGGCATTTGGCTACCTTAAGCGAGTCATAGTAACAGCTGCCTGCTCCTCCCCCTTCTATGAATCTTTCATCTCTTTAATTCGCATTGCGGCCAGTCCTGCAGAAGCGAAATGGTACAGCATGTCCACCATAACGTTGTCTGAGTTACTCCAACGACAATATCCACGAGTTTTCAAATAAATTTCGCAGAGTGACGAGGCATCTGGCTACCTCAAGAGAGTCATAGTTATTCCGGCCGGCTGCTCCCATTTCTTTAGGCCTTAATCATTCTCGCTATGGCCAGTCCTACAGAACCGATATGCCACTGTATGTCCACCTTAACGTCGTCACAGTTACTCCCACTACGAGTTTCTCAAGTTAGCAAATGTACTTCGACGGATGACGAGGCATTTGGCTACTTTAAGAGAGTCATAGTTACTGCAGCCAGATGCTCCCCTTCTTTTGAATCTTTCCTCTCTTTAATGCGTACTGCGGAATGTCCAAGCAGAAGCGAATTGCTGCAACATGTCCACCTTAACGTTGTCTGAGTTACAAAAACGACGATATTAACGAGTTTTCAAATAAACTTCGCAGAGTGACGAGGCATTTGGCTACCTTAAGAGAGTCATAGTTACTGCTGCCCGCTGCTCCTCCTTCTTTCAATCTTTCCTCTCTTTAATTCGTATTGGGGCCAGTCCTGAAGAAGCAAAATGGTACAGCATGTCCACCTTAACGTTGTCTGAGTACACCAACGACGATATCCTCGAGTTTTAAAATAATTTTCGAAGAGTGACGAGGCATTTGGCTACCTTAAGCGAGTCATAGTTACTCCTGCTGGCTGCTCCCATTTCCTTAGGCCTTTACCATTCTTGCTATGGCTAGTCCTACAGAACCGATGTGCCCCTGTATGTCCACCTTAATGTCGTCACAGTTATTCCCACTACGAGTTTCTCGAGTAAGGAAATGTACTTCGCCGGATGACGAGGCATTTGGCTACCTTAAGAGAGACATAGTTACTGCAGCCAGATGCTCCCCTTCCTTTGATTATTTCCTCTCTTTAATTCGTACTGCGGAATGTCCAATCAGAAGCGATATGCTGCAACTTGTCCACCTTAACGTTGTCTGAGTTACTCCAACGACGATATCGACGAGTTCTCAAATAAATTTCGCAGAGTGACGAGGCATTTGGCTACCTTAAGAGAGTCATAGCTACTGCTGCCCGCTGCTCCCCCTTCTTTGAATCTTTCCTCTCTTTAATTCGTATTGCGGCCAGTCCAGCAGAAGCGAAATGGTACAGCATGATCACCATAAAGTTGTCTGAGTTACTCCAACGACGATATCCTCGAGTTTTCAAATAAATTTCGCAGAGTGACGAGGAATTTGGTTACCTTAAGAGAGTCGTAGTTACTCCTGCCGGCTACTCCCATTTCTTTAGCCCTTTATCATTCTTGCTATGGCCAGTCCAACAGATCCGATATGCCACTGTATGTCCACCTTAACGTCGTCACAGTTATTCCCACTACGAGTTTCTCGAGTTAGCAAATGTACTTCGCCGGATGACGAGGCATTTGGCTACCTTAAGGGAGTCATAGTTACTGCAGCCAGATGCTCCGCTTCCTTTGAATCTTTCCTCTCTTTAATATGTACTGCGGAATGTCCAAGGAGAAGCGAAATGCAGCAACTTGTCCACCGTAACGTTGTCTGAGTTACTCCAACGAGGATATCGACGAATTTTCAAATAAATTTCTCAGAGTGATGAGGCATTTGGCTACCTTAAGAGAGTCATAGTTACTGCTGCCCGCTGCTCCCCCTTCTTTGAATCTTTCCTCTCTTTAATTCGTATTGCGGCCAGTCCTGCAGAAGCGAAATTGTACAGCATGTCCACCTTAACGTTGCCTCAGTTACTCCAACGACGATATCCTCGAGTTTTCAAATAAATTTCGCAGAGTGACGAGGCATTTGGCTACCTTAACAGAGTCATAGTTACTCCTGCCGGCTGCTCCCATTTCTTTAGGCCTTTATCATTGTTGCTATGGCCAGTCCTACAGAACCGATATGCCACTGTATGTCCACCTTAACGTCGTCACAGTTACTCCCACTACGAGTTTCTCGAGTTAGCAAATGTACTTCGACGGATGACGAGGCATTTGGCTACTTTAAGAGAATCATAGTTACTGCAGCCAGATGCTCCCCTTCTTTTGAATCTTTCCTCTCTTTAATGCGTACTGCGGAATGTCCAAGCAGAAGCGAATTGCTGCAACATGTTCACCTTAACGTTGTCTGAGTTACTAAAACGACGATATTAACGAGTTTTCAAATAAATTTCGCAGAGTGATGAGGCATTTGGCTACCTTAAGCGAGTCATAGTAACAGCTGCCTGCTCCTCCCCCTTCTATGAATCTTTCATCTCTTTAATTCGTATTGCGGCCAGTCCTGCAGAAGCGAAATGGTACAGCATGTCCACCATAACGTTGTCTGAGTTACTCCAACGACGATTTCCTCGAGTTTTCAAATAAATTTCGCAGAGTGACGAGGCATTTGGCTACCTTAAGAGAGTCATAGTTACTCCTGCCGGCTGCTCCCATTTCTTTAGTCCTTTATCATTGTTGCTATGGCCAGTCCTACAGAACCGATATGCCACTGTATGTCCACCTTAACGTCGTCACAGTTATTCCCACTACGAGTTTCTCGAGTTAGCAAATGTACTTCGCCGGATGACGAGGCATTTGGCTACCTTAAGGGAGTCATAGTTACTGCAGCCAGATGCTCCGCTTCCTTTGAATCTTTCCTCTCTTTAATACGTACTGCGGAATGTCCAAGCAGATGCGAAATGCTTCAACATGTCCACCTTAACGTTGACTGAGTTACTATAACGACAATATCCACGAGTATTCAAATAAATTTCGCAGAGTGACGAGGCATTTGGCTACCTTAAGAGAGTCATAGTTACTGCTGCCCGCTGCACCCTCTTCTTTGAATCTTTCCTCTCTTTAATTCGTATTGCGGCCAGTCCTGCAGAAGCGAAATGGTACAGCATGTCCACCTTAACTTTGTCTGAGTTACTCCAACGACGATATCCTCGAGTTTTCAAATAAATTTCGCAGAGTGACGAGGCATTTGGCTACCTTAACAGAGTCATAGTTACTCCTGCCGGCTGCTCCCATTTCTTTAGGCCTTTATCATTGTTGCTATGGCCAGTCCTACAGAACCGATATGCCACTGTATGTCCACCTTAACGTCGTCACAGTTACTCCCACTACGAGTTTCTCGAGTTAGCAAATGTACTTCGACGGATGACGAGGCATTTGGCTACTTTAAGAGAATCATAGTTACTGCAGCCAGATGCTCCCCTTCTTTTGAATCTTTCCTCTCTTTAATGCGTACTGCGGAATGTCCAAGCAGAAGCGAATTGCTGCAACATGTCCACCTTAACGTTGTCTGAGTTACTAAAACGACGATATTAACGAGTTTTCAAATAAATTTCGCAGAGTGATGAGGCATTTGGCTACCTTAAGCGAGTCATAGTAACAGCTGCCTGCTCCTCCCCCTTCTTTGAATCTTTCATCTCTTTAATTCATGTTGCGGCCAGTCCGGCAGACGCGACATAGTACAGCATGTCCACCTTAACGTTGTCTGAGTTACTCCAACGACGGTATCCTCGAGTTTTCAAATAAATTTCGCAGATTGACGAGATATTTGGCTACCTTAAGCGAGTCATAGTTACTGCTGCCTGCTGCTCCCCCTTCTTTAAATCTTTCCTCTCTTTAATTCGTATTGCGGCCAGTCCCGTAGAAGGGAAATGGTATAGCATGTCCACCTTAACGTTGTCTGAGTTACTCCAACGACTTTATCGACGAATTTTCAAATAAATTTCTCAGAGTGACGAGGCATTTGGATACCTTAAGAGAGTCATAGTTACTGCTGCCCGCTGCTCCCCCTTCTTTGAGTCTTTCCTCTCTTTAATTCGTATTGCGGCCAGTCCTGCAGAAGCGAAATGGTACAGAATGTGCACCATAAAGTTGTCTGAGTTACTCCAACGACGATATCCACGAGTTTTCAAATAAATTTCGCAGAGTGACGAAGCATTTGGCTACCTTAAGAGAGTCATAGTTATTCCGGCTGGCTGCTCCCATTTCTTTAGGCCTTAATCATTCTCGCTATGGCCAGTCCTACAGAACCGATATGCCACTGTATGTCCACCTTAACGTCGTCACAGTTACTCCCACTACGAGTTTCTCGAGTAAGGAAATGTACTTCGCCGGAAGACGAGGCATTTGGCTACCTTAAGAGAGACATAGTTACTGCAGCCAGATGCTCCCCTTCCTTTGATTATTTCCTCTCTTTAATTCGTACTGCGGAATGTCCAATCAGAAGCGATATGCTGCAACTTGTCCACCTTAACGTTGTCTGAGTTACTCCAACGACGATGTCCTCGAGTTTTCAAATAAATTTCGTAGAGTGACGAGGCATTTGGCTACCTGAAGAGAGTCATAGTTACTGCTGCCCGCTGCTCCTCCTTCTTTCAATCTCTCCTCTCTTTAATTCGTATTGCGGCCAGTCCTGAAGAAGCAAAATGGTACAGCATGTCCATCTTAACGTTGTCTGAGTACACCAACGACGATATCCTCGAGTTTTCAAATAAATTTCGAAGAGTGACGAGGCATTTGGCTACCTTAAAAGAGTCATAGTTACTCCTGCTGGCTGCTCCCATTTCCTTAGGCCTTTACCATTCTTGCTATGGCTAGTCCTACAGAACCGATGTGCCCCTGTATGTCCACCTTAACGTCGTCACAGTTATTCCCACTACGAGTTTCTCGAGTAAGGAAATGTACTTCGCCGGATGACGAGGCATTTGGCTACCTTAAAAGAGTCATAGTTACTGCAGCCAGATGCTCCCCTTCCTTTGAATATTTCCTGTCTTTTATTCGTACTGCGGAATGTCCAATCAGAAGCGAAATGCTGCAACTTGTCCACCTTAACGTTGTCTGAGTTACTCCAAGGACGATATCGACGAGTTCTCAAATAAATTTCGCAGAGTGACGAGGCATTTGGCTACCTTAAGAGAGTCATAGCTACTGCTGCCCGCTGCTCCCCCTTCTTTGAATCTTTCCTCTCTTTAATTCGTATTGCGGCCAGTCCTGCAGAAGCGAAATGGTACAGCATGTGCACCATAAAGTTGTCTGAGTTACTCCAACGACGATATCCTCGAGTTTTCAAATAAATTTCGCAGAGTGACGAGGCATTTAGGTACCTTAAGAGAGTCATAGTTACTCCTGCCGGCTACTCCCATTTCTTTAGCCCTTTATCATTCTTGCTATGGCCAGTCCTACAGATCCGATATGCCACTGTATGTCCACCTTAACGTCGTCACAGTTATTCTCACTACGAGTTTCTCGAGTTAGCAAATGTACTTCGCCGGATGACGAGGCATTTGGCTACCTTAAGGGAGTCATAGTTACTGCAGCCAGATGCTCCGCTTCCTTTGAATCTTTCCTCTCTTTAATATGTACTGCGGAATGTCCAAGCAGAAGCGAAATGCAGCAACATGTCCACCGTAACGTTGTCTGAGTTACTCCAACGAGGATATCGACGAATTTTCAAATAAATTTCTCTGAGTGATGAGGCATTTGGCTACCTTAAGAGAGTCATAGTTACTGCTGCCCGCTGCTCCCCCTTCTTTGAATCTTTCCTCTCTTTGATTCGTATTGCGGCCAGTCCTGCAGAAGCGAAATTGTACAGCATGTCCACCTTAACGTTGCCTCAGTTACTCCAACGACGATATCCTCGAGTTTTCAAATAAATTTCGCAGAGTGACGAGGCATTTGGCTACCTTAACAGAGTCCTCCTGCCGGCTGCTCCCATTTCTTTAGGCCTTTATCATTGTTGCTATGGCCAGTCCTACAGAACCGATATGCCACTGTATGTCCACCTTAACGTCGTCACAGTTACTCCCACTACGAGTTTCTCGAGTTAGCAAATGTACTTCGACGGATGACGAGGCATTTGGCTACTTTAAGAGAATCATAGTTACTGCAGCCAGATGCTCCCCTTCTTTTGAATCTTTCCTCTCTTTAATGCGTACTGCGGAATGTCCAAGCAGAAGCGAATTGCTGCAACATGTCCACCTTAACGTTGACTGAGTTACTATACCGACAATATCCACGAGTATTCAAATAAATTTCGCAGAGTGACGAGGTATTTGGCTACCTTAAGAGAGTCATAGTTACTGCTGCCCGCTGCACCCCTTTCTTTGAATTTTTCCTCTCTTTAATTCGTATTGCGGCCAGTCCTGCAGAAGCGAAAATGGTACAGCATGTCCACCTTAACGTTGTCTGAGTTACTCCAACGACGATATCCTCGAGTTTTCAAATAAATTTCGCAGATTGACGAGATATTTGGCTACCTTAAGCGAGTCATAGTTACTGCTGCCTGCTGCTCCCCCTTCTTTAAATCTTTCCTTTCTTTAATTCGTATTGCGGCCAGTCCCGTAGAAGGGAAATGGTATAGCATGTCCACCTTAACGTTATCTGAGTTACTCCAACGACTTTATCGACGAATTTTCAAATAAATTTCTCAGAGTGACGAGGCATTTGGATACCTTAAGAGAGTGATAGTTACTGCTGCCCGCTGCTCCTCCTTCTTTCAATCTTTCCTCTCTTTAATTTGTATTGCGGCCAGTCCTGAAGAAGCAAAATGGTACAGCATGTCCACCTTAACGTTGTCTGAGTACACCAACGACGATATCCTCGAGTTTTAAAATAAATTTCGAAGAGTGACGAGGCATTTGGCTACCTTAAGCGAGTCATAGTTACTCCTGCTGGCTGCTCCCATTTCCTTAGGCCTTTACCATTCTTGCTATGGCTAGTCCTACAGAACCGATGTGCCCCTGTATGTCCACCTTAACGTCGTCACAGTTATTCCCACTACGAGTTTCTCGAGTAAGGAAATGTACTTCACCGGATGACGAGGCATTTGGCTACCTTAAGAGAGACATAGTTACTGCAGCCAGATGCTCCCCTCCCTTTGATTATTTCCTCTCTTTAATTCGTACTGCGGAATGTCCAATCAGAAGCGATATGCTGCAACTTGTCCACCTTAACGTTGTCTGAGTTACTCCAACGACGATATTGGCGAGTTCTCAAATAAATTTCGCAGAGTGACGAGGCATTTGGCTACCTTACGAGAGTCATAGCTACTGCTGCCCGCTGCTCCCCCTTCTTTGAATCTTTCCTCTCTTTAATTCGTATTGCGGCCAGTCCAGCAGAAGCGAAATGGTACAGCATGATCACCATAAAGTTGTCTGAGATACTCCAACGACGATATCCTCGAGTTTTCAAATAAATTTCGCAGAGTGACGAGGCATTTAGGTACCTTAAGAGAGTCATAGTTACTCCTGCCGGCTGCTCCCATTTCTTTATGCTTTTATCATTCTTGATATGGCCAGTCCTACCGAACCGATATGCCAGTGTATGTCCACCTTAACGTCGTCACAGTTACTCCCACTACGAATTTCTGGAGTTAGCAAATGTACTTAGCCGGATGACGAGTCATTTGGCTATCTTAAGAGGGTCATAGTTACTGCAGCCAGATGCTCCCTTTCCTCTGAATCTTTCGTCTCTTTAATTCCTACTGCGGAATGTCCAATCAGAAGCGAAATGCTGCAACATGTCCACCTTAAAGTTGACTGAGTTACTACAACGACAATATCCACGAGTATTCGATTACATTTCGGAGAGTGACGAGGCATTTGGCTACCTTAAGAGAGTCATAGTTACTGCTGCCCGCTGCTCCCCCTACTTTGAATCTTTCCTCTCTTTAATTCGTATTGCGGCCAGTCCTGCAGAAGCGTAATGGTACAGCATGTCCACCTTAACGTTGTCTGAGTTACTCCAAAGACGATGTCCTCGAGTTTTCAAATAAATTTCGTAGAGTGACGAGGCATTTGGCTACCTTAAGAGAGTCATAGTTACTGCTGCCCGCTGCTCCTCCTTCTTTCTATCTTTCCTCTCTTTAATTCGTATTGCGGCCAGTCCTGAAGAAGCAAAATGATACAGCATGTCCACCTTAACGTTGTCTGAGTACTCCAACGACGATATCCTCGAGTTTTCAAATAAATTTCGAAGAGTGACGAGGCATTTGGCTACCTTAAGAGAGTCATAGTTACTCCTGCTGGCTGCTCCCATTTCCTTAGGCCTTTACCATTCTTGCTATGGCTAGTCCTACAGAACCGATGTGCCCCTGTATGTCAACCTTAACGTCGTCACAGTTATTCCCACTACGAGTTTCTCGAGTAAGGAAATGTACTTCGCCGGATGACGAGGCATTTGGCTACCTTAAAAGAGTCATAGTTACTGCAGCCAGATGCTCCTCTTCCTTTGAATATTTCCTGTCTTTTATTCGTACTGCGAAATGTCCAATCAGAAGCGAAATGCTGCAACTTGTCCACCTTAACGTTGTCTGAGTTACTCCAACGACGATATCGACGAGTTCTCAAATAAATTTCGCAGAGTGACGAGGCATTTGGCTACCTTAAGAGAGTGATAGCTACTGCTGCCCGCTGCTCCCCCTTCTTTGAATCTTTCCTCTCTTTAATTCGTGTTGCGACCAGTCCGGCAGAAGAGAAATGGTACAGCATGTCCACCTTAACGTTGTCTGAGTTACTCCAACGACGGTATCCTCGAGTTTTCAAATAAATTTCGCAGAGTGACGAGGCATTTGGCTTCCTTAAGAGAGTCATAGTTACTCTTGCCGGCTGCACCCATTTCTTTACGGCTCTGTCATTCTTGATATGGCCAGTCCTACTGAACCGATATGCCACTGTATGTCCACCTTAACGTGGTCACAGTTATTCCCACTACGAGTTTCTCGAGTTAGCAAATGTACTTCGCCGGATGACGAGGCATTTGGCTACCTTAAGAGAGACATAGTTACTGCAGCCAGATGCTCCCTTTCCTCTGAATCTTTCGTCTCTTTAATTCCTACTGCGGAATGTCCAATCAGAAGCGAAATGCTGCAACATGTCCACCTTAAAGTTGACTGAGTTACTATAACGACAATATCCACGAGTATTCGATTACATTTCGGAGAGTGACGAGGCATGTGGCTACCTTAAGGGAGTCATAGTTACTGCAGCCAGATGCTCCGCTTCCTTTGAATCTTTCCTCTCTTTAATACGTACTGCGGAATGTCCAAGCAGAAGCGAAATGCTGCAACTTGTCCACCGTAACGTTGTCTGAGTTACTCCAACGACGATATCGACGAATTTTCAAATAAATTTCTCAGAGTGACGAGGCATTTGGATACCTTAAGAGAGTCATAGTTACTGCTGCCCGCTGCTCCCCCTTCTTTGAATCTTTCTTCTCTTTAATTCGTATTGCGGCCAGTCCTGCAGAGGCGAAATGGTACAGCATGTGCACCATAAAGTTGTCTGAGTTACTCCAACGACGATATCCACGAGTTTTCAAATAAATTTCGCAGAGTGACGAGGCATTTGGCTACCTTAAGAGAGTCATAGTTATTCCGGCAGGCTGCTCCCATTTCTTTAGGCCTTAATCATTCTTGCTATGGCCAGTCCTACAGAACCGATATGCCACTGTATGTCCACCTTAACGTCGTCACAGTTACTCCCACTACGAGTTTCTCGAGTTAGCAAATGTACTTCGACGGATGACGAGGCATTTGGCTACTTTAAGAGAGTCATAGTTACTGCAGCCAGTTGCTCCCCTTCTTTTGAATCTTTCCTCTCTTTAATGCGTACTGCGGAATGTCCAAGCAGAAGCGAATTGCTGCAACATGTCCACCTGAACGTTGTCTGAGTTACAAAAACGACTATATTAACGAGTTTTCAAATAAATTTCGCAGAGTGATGAGGCATTTGGCTACCTTAAAAGAGTCATAGTTACTGCTGCCCGCTGCTCCCCCCTCTTTAAATCTTTCATCTCTTTAATTCGTATTGCGGCCAGTCCTGCAGAAGCGAAATGGTACAGCATGTCCACCTTAACGTTGTCTGAGTTACTCCAACGACGATGTCCTCGAGTTTTCAAAAAAATTTCGTAGAGTGACGAGGCATTTGGCTACCTTAAGAGAGTCATAGCTACTGCTGCCCGCTGCTCCCCCTTCTTTGAATCTTTCCTCTCTTTAATTCGTGTTGCGACCAGTCCGGCAGAAGAGAAATGGTACAGCATGTCCACCTTAACGTTGTCTGAGTTACTCCAACGACGGTATCCTCGAGTTTTCAAATAAATTTCGCAGGGTGACGAGGCATTTGGCTACCTTAAGAGAGTCATAGTTACTCTTGCCGGCTGCTCCCATTTCTTTAGGCCTTCATCATTGTTGCTATGGCCAGTCCTACAGAACCGATATGCCACTGTATGTCCACCTTAACGTCGTCACAGTTATTCCCACTACGAGTTTCTCGAGTTAGCAAATGTACTTCGCCGGAAGACGAGGCATTTGGCTACCTTAAGGGAGTCATAGTTACTGCAGCCATATGTTCCGCTTCCTTTGAATCTTTCCTCTTTTTAATACGTACTGCGGAATGTCCAAGCAGATGCGAAATGCTGCAACACGTCTACCTTAACGTTGACTGAGTTACTATAACGACAATATCCACGAGTATTCAAATAAATTTCGCAGAGTGACGAGGCATTTGGCTACCTTAAGAGAGTCATAGTTACTGCTGCCCGCTGCTCCCCCTTCTTTGAATCTTTCCTCTCTTTAATTCGTATTGCGGCCAGTCCTGCAGAAGCAAAATGGTACAGCATGTCCACCTTAACGTTGTCTGAGTTACAGAAACGACGATATCCTCGAGTTTTCAAATTAATTTCGCAGAGTGACGAGGCATTTGGCTACCTTAAGAGAGTCATAGTTACTCCTGCCGGCTGCTCCCATTTCTTTAGGCCTTTACCATTCTTGCTATGGCTAGTCCTACAGAACGGATGTGCCACTGTATGTCCACCTTAACGTCGCCACAGTTATTCCCACTACGAGTTTCTCGAGTTAGCAAATGTACTTCGCCGGATGACGAGGCATTTGGCTACCTTAAGAGAGACATAGTTACTGCAGCCAGATGCTCCCCTTCCTTTGAATATTTCCTCTCTTTTATTCGTACTGCGGAATGTCCAATCAGAAGCGAAGTGCTGCAACTTGTCCACCTTAACGTTGTCTGAGTTACTCCAACGACGATATCGACGAGTTCTCAAATAAATTTCGCAGAGTGACGAGGCATTTAGGTACCTTAAGAGAGTCATAGCTACTCCTGCCGGCTGCTCCCATTTCTTTATGCTTTTATCATTCTTGATATGGCCAGTCCTACTGAACCGATATGCCAGTGTATGTCCACCTTAACGTCGTCACAGTTACTCCCACTACGAATTCCTGGAGTTAGCAAATGTACTTAGCCGGATGACGAGTCATTTGGCTATCTTAAGAGAGTCATAGTTACTGCAGCCAGATGCCCCCCTTCCTCTGAATCTTTCGTCTCTTTAATTCGTATTGCGGAATGTCCAATCAGAAGCGAAATGCTGCAACATGTCCACCTTAAAGTTGACTGAGTTACTATAACGACAATATCCACGAGTATTCAATTACAGTTCGGAGAGTGACGAGGCATTAGGCTACCTTAAGAGAGTCGTAGTTACTGCTGCCCGCTGCTCCCCCGACTTTGAATCTTTCCTCTCTTTAATTCGTATTGCGGCCAGTCCTGCAGAATCGTAATGGTACAGCATGTCCACCTTAACGTTGTCTGAGTTACTCCAACGACGATGTCCTCGAGTTTTCAAATAAATTTCGTAGAGTGACGAGGCATTTGGCTACCTTAAGAGAGACATAGTTACTGCAGCCAGATGCTCCCCTTCCTTTGAATATTTCCTCTCTTTTATTCGTACTGCGGAATGTCCAATCAGAAGCGAAATGCTGCAACTTGTCCACCTTAACGTTGTCTGAGTTACTCCAACGACGATATCGACGAGTTCTCAAATAAATTTCGCAGAGTGACGAGGCATTTAGGTACCTTAAGAGAGTCATAGCTACTCCTGCCGGCTGCTCCCATTTCTTTATGCTTTTATCATTCTTGATATGGCCAGTCCTACTGAACCGATATGCCAGTGTATGTCCACCTTAACGTCGTCACAGTTACTCCCACTACGAATTCCTGGAGTTAGCAAATGTACTTAGCCGGATGACGAGTCATTTGGCTATCTTAAGAGAGTCATAGTTACTGCAGCCAGATGCTCCCCTTCCTTTGAATCTTTCCTCTCTTTAATTCGTACTGCGGAATGCCCAAGCAGAAGCGAAATGCTGCAACATGTCCACCTTAACGTTGTCTGATTTAGTCCAACTACGATAATCTCGAGATTTCAAATAAATTTCGCAGAGTTACGAGGCGTTTGGCTACCTTAAGAGAGTCATAGCTACTGCTGTGTGCTGCTCCCTTTTCTTTGAACCTTTCCTCTCTTTAATTCGTATTGCGGCCAGTCCTGCAGAAGCGAAATGGTACAGCATATCCACCTTAACGTGGTCTGAGTTACTCCAACGACGATATCGACGAATTTTCAAATAAATTTCTCAGAGTGACGAGGCATTTGGATACCTTAAGAGAGTCATAGTTACTGCTGCCCGCTGCTCCCCCTTCTTTGAACCTTTCCTCTCTTTAATTCGTATTGCGGGCAGTCCTGCAGAAGCGAAATGGTACAGCATGTCCACCTTAACGTTGTCTGAGTTACTCCAACGACGATATCGACGAATTTTCAAATAAATTTCTCAGAGTGACGAGGCATTTGGATACCTTAAGAGAGTCATAGTTACTGCTGCCCGCTGCACCCCCTTCTTTGAATCTTTCCTCTCTTTAATTCGTATTGCGGCCAGTCCTGCAGAAGCGAAATGGTACAGCATGTCCACCTTAACGTTGTCTGAGTTACTCCAACGACGATATCCTCGAGTTTTCAAATAAATTTCGCAGATTGACGAGATATTTGGCAACCTTAAGCGAGTCATAGTTACTGCTGCCTGCTGCTCCCCCTTCTTTAAATCTTTCCTCTCTTTAATTCGTATTGCGGCCAGTCCCGTAGAAGGGAAATGGTATAGCATGTCCACCTTAACTTTGTCTGAGTTACTCCAACGACTTTATCGACGAATTTTCAAATAAATTTCTCAGAGTGACGAGGCATTTGGATACCTTAAGAGAGTCATAGTTACTGCTGCCCGCTGCTCCCCCTTCTTTGAGTCTTTCCTCTCTTTAATTCGTATTGCGGCCAGTCCTGCAGAAGCGAAATGGTACAGCATGTGCACCATAAAGTTGTCTGAGTTACTCCAACGACGATATCCACAAGTTTTCAAATAAATTTCGCAGAGTGACGAGGCATTTGGCTACCTTAAGAGAGTCATAGTTATTCCGGCCGGCTGCTCCCATTTCTTTAGGCCTTAATCATTCTCGCTATGGCCAGTCCTACAGAACCGATATGCCACTGTATGTCCACCTTAACGTCGTCACAGTTACTCCCACTACGAGTTTCTCGAGTTAGCAAATGTACTTCGACGGATGACGAGGCATTTGGCTACTTTAAGAGAGTCATAGTTACTGCAGCCAGATACTCCCCTTCTTTTGAATCTTTCCTCTCTTTAATGCGTACTGCGGAATGTCCAAGCAGAAGCGAATTGCTGCAACATGTCCACCTTAACGTTGTCTGAGTTACAAAAACGACGATATTAACGAGTTTTCAAATAAACTTCGCAGAGTGACGAGGCATTTGGCTACCTTAAGAGAGTCATAGTTACTGCTGCCCGCTGCTCCCCCTACTTTGAATCTTTCCTCTCTTTAATTCGTATTGCGGCCAGTCCTGCAGAAGCGTAATGGTACAGCATGTCCACCTTAACGTTGTCTGAGTTATTCCAAAGACGATGTCCTCGAGTTTTCAAATAAATTTCGTAGAGTGACGAGGCATTTGGCTACCTTAAGAGAGTCATAGTCACTGCTGCCCGCTGCTCCTCCTTCTTTCTATCTTTCCTCTCTTTAAATCGTATTGCGGCCAGTCCTGAAGAAGCAAAATGATACAGCATGTGCACCTTAACGTTGTCTGAGTACTCCAACGACGATTTCCTCGAGTTTTCAAATAAATTTCGAAGAGTGACGAGGCATTTGGCCACCTTCAGAGAGTCATAGTTACTCCTGCTGGCTGCTCCCATTTCCTTAGGCCTTTACCATTCTTGCTATGGCTAGTCGTACAGAACCAATGTGCCCCTGTATGTCAACCTTAACGTCGTCACAGTTATTCCCACTACGAGTTTCTCGAGTAAGGAAATGTACTTCGCCGGATGACGAGGCATTTGGCTACCTTAAAAGAGTCATAGTTACTGCAGCCAGATGCTCCCCTTCCTTTGAATATTTCCTGTCTTTTATTCGTACTGCGAAATGTCCAATCAGAAGCGAAATGCTGCAACTTGTCCACCTTAACGTTGTCTGAGTTACTCCAACGACGATATCGACGAGTTCTCAAATAAATTTCCCAGAGTGACGAGGCATTTGGCTACCTTAAGAGAGTCATAGCTACTGCTGCCCGCTGCTCCCCCTTCTTTGAATCTTTCCTCTCTTTAATTCGTGTTGCGACCAGTCCGGCAGAAGAGAAATGGTACAGCATGTCCACCTTAACGTTGTCTGAGTTACTCCAACGACGGTATCCTCGAGTTTTCAAATTAATTTCGCAGAGTGACGAGGCATTTGGCTTCCTTAAGAGAGTCATAGTTACTCTTGCCGGCTGCACCCAATTCTTTACGGCTCTATCATTCTTGATATGGCCAGTCCTACAGAACCGATATGCCACTGTATGTCCACCTTAACGTGGTCACAGTTATTCCCACTACGAGTTTCTCGAGTTAGCAGATGTACTTCGCCGGATGACGAGGCATTTGGCTACCTTAAGAGAGACATAGTTACTGCAGCCAGATGCTCACCTTCCTTTGAATCTTTCCTCTCTTTAATTCGTACTGCGGAATGTCCAAACAGAAGCGAAATGCTGCAACTTGTCCACCGTAACATTGTCTGAGTTACTCCGACGACGATATCGACGAGTTTTCAAATAAATTTCGCAGATTGACGAGATATTTGGCTACCTTAAGCGAGTTATAGTTACTGCTGCCCGCTGCTCCCCCTTCTTTGAATCTTTCCTCTCTTTAATTCGTATTGCGGACAGTCCCGTAGAAGCGAAATGGTATAGCATGTCCACCTTAACGTTGTCTGAGTTACACCAACGACGATATCCTCGAGTTTTCAAATAAATTTCGCAGAGTGACGAGGAATTTGGTTACCTTAAGAGAGTCATAGTTACTCCTGCCGGCTACTCCCATTTCTTTAGCCCTTTATCATTCTTGCTATGGCCAGTCCTACAGATCCGATATGCCACAGTATGTCCACCTTAACGTCGTCACAGTTATTCCCACTACGAGTTTCTCGAGTTTGCAAATGTACTTCGCCGGATGACGAGGCATGTGGCTACCTTAAGGGAGTCATAGTTACTGCAGCCAGATGCTCCGCTTCCTTTGAATCTTTCCTCTCTTTAATACGTACTGAGGAATGTCCAAGCAGAAGCGAAATGCTGCAACTTGTCCACCGTAACGTTGTCTGAGTTACTCCAACGACGATATCGACGAATTTTCAAATTAATTTCTCAGAGTGACGAGGCATTTGGATACCTTAAGAGAGTCATAGTTACTGCTGCCCGCTGCTCCCCCTTCTTTGAATCTTTCCTCTCTTTAATTCGTATTGCGGCCAGTCCTGCAGAAGCGAAATGGTACAGCATGTGCACCATAAACTTGTCTGAGTTACTCCAACGACGATATCCACGAGTTTTCAAATAAATTTCGCAGAGTGACGAGGCATTTGGCTACCTTAAGAGAGTCATAGTTATTCCGGCAGGCTGCTCCCATTTCTTTATTCCTTAATCATTCTTGCTATGGCCAGACCTACAGAACCGATATGCCACTGTATGTCCACCTTAACGTCGTCACAGTTACTCCCACTACGAGTTTCTCGAGTTAGCAAATGTACTTCGACGGATGACGAGGCATTTGGCTACTTTAAGAGAGTCATAGTTACTGCAGCCAGTTGCTCCCCTTCTTTTGAATCTTTCCTCTCTTTAATGCGTACTGCGGAATGTCCAAGCAGAAGCGAATTGCTGCAACATGTCCACCTGAACGTTGTCTGAGTTACTAAAACGACGAAATTAACGAGTTTTCAAATAAATTTCGCAGAGTGATGAGGCATTTGGCTACCTTAAGAGAGTCATAGTTACTGCTGCCCGCTGCTCCCCCCTCTTTAAATCTTTCATCTCTTTAATTCGTATTGCGGCCAGTCCTGCAGAAGCGAAATGGTACAGCATGTCCACCTTAACGTTGTCTGAGTTACTCCAACGACGATGTCCTCGAGTTTTCAAATAAATTTCGTAGAGTGACGAGGCATTTGGCTACCTTAAGAGAGTCATAGCTACTGCTGCCCGCTGCTCCCCCTTCTTTGAATCTTTCCTCTGTTTAATTCGTGTTGCGACCAGTCCGGCAGAAGAGAAATGGTACAACATGTCCACCTTAACGTTGTCTGAGTTACTCCAACGACGGTATCCTCGAGTTTTCAAATAAATTTCGCAGAGTGACGAGGCATTTGGCTACCTTAAGAGAGTCATAGTTACTCTTGCCGGCTGCTCCCATTTCTTTAGGCCTTTATCATTGTTGCTATGGCCAGTCCTACAGAACCGATATGCCACTGTATGTCCACCTTAACGTCGTCACAGTTATTCCCACTACGAGTTTCTCGAGTTAGCAAATGTACTTCGCCGGAAGACGAGGCATTTGGCTACCTTAAGGGAGTCATAGTTACTGCAGCCATATGTTCCGCTTCCTTTGAATCTTTCCTCTTTTTAATACGTACTGCGGAATGTCCAAGCAGATGCGAAATGCTGCAACACGTCTACCTTAACGTTGACTGAGTTACTATAACGACAATATCCACGAGTATTCAAATAAATTTCGCAGAGTGTCGAGGCATTTGGCTACCTTAAGAGAGTCATAGTTACTGCTGCCCGCTGCTCCCCCTTCTTTGAATCTTTCCTCTCTTTAATTCGTATTGCGGCCAGTCCTGCAGAAGCAAAATGGTACAGCATGTCCACCTTAACGTTGTCTGAGTTACTGAAACGACGATATCCTCGAGTTTTCAAATTAATTTCGCAGAGTGATGAGGCATTTGGCTACCTTAAGAGAGTCATAGTTACTACTGCTGGCTGCTCCCATTTCTTTAGGCCTTTATCATTCTTGCTATGGCTAGTCCTACAGAACGGATGTGCCACTGTATGTCAACCTTAACGTCGCCACAGTTATTCCCACTACGAGTTTCTCGAGTTAGCAAATGTACTTCGCCGGATGACGAGGCATTTGGCTACCTTAAAAGAGTCATAGTTACTGCAGCCAGATGCTCCCCTTCCTTTGAATATTTCCTCTCTTTTATTCGTACTGCGGAATGTCCAATCAGAAGCGAAATGCTGTAACTTGTCCACCTTAACGTTGTCTGAGTTACTCCAACGACGATATCGACGAGTTCTCAAATAAATTTCGCAGAGTGACGAGGCATTTAGGTACCTTAAGAGAGTCATAGCTACTCCTGCCGGCTGCTCCCATTTCTTTATGCTTTTATCATTCTTGATATGGCCAGTCCTACTGAACCGATATGCCAGTGTATGTCCACCTTAACGTCGTCACAGTTACTCCCACTACGAATTCCTGGAGTTAGCAAATGTAGTAAGCCGGATGACGAGTCATTTGGCTATCTTAAGAGAGTCATAGTTACTGCAGCCAGATGCTCCCCTTCCTCTGAATCTTTCGTCTCTTTAATTCGTACTGCGGAATGTCCGATCAGAAGCGAAATGCTGCAACATGTCCACCTTAAAGTTGACTGAGTTACTATAACGACAATATCCACGAGTATTCAATTACAGCCGGCCGAAGTGGCCGTGCGGTTAAAGGCGCTGCAGTCTGGAACCGCAAGACCGCTACGGTCGCAGGTTCGAATCCTGCCTCGGGCATGGATGTTTGTGATGTCCTTAGGTTAGTTAGGTTTAACTAGTTCTAAGTTCTAGGGGACTTATGACCTCAGCAGTTGAGTCCCATAGTGCTCAGAGCCATTTTATTCAATTACAGTTCGGAGAGTGACGAGGCATTAGGCTACCTTAAGAGAGTCGTAGTTACTGCTGCCCACTGCTCCCCCTACTTTGAATCTTTCCTCTCTTTAATTCGTATTGCGGCCAGTCCTGCAGAAGCGTAATGGTACAGCATGTCCACCTTAACGTTGTCTGAGTTACTCCAACGACGATGTCCTCGAGTTTTCAAATAAATTTCGTAGAGTGACGAGGCATTTGGCTACCTTAAGAGAGTCATAGCTACTGCTGCCCGCTGCTCCCCCTTCTTTGAATCTTTCCTCTCTTTAATTCGTGTTGCGACCAGTCCGGCAGAAGAGAAATGGTACAGCATGTCCACCTTAACGTTGTCTGAGTTACTCCAACGACGTTATCCACGAGTTTTCAAATAAATTTCGCAGAGTGACGAGGCATTTGGCTACCTTAAGAGAGTCATAGTTACTCTTGCCGGCTGCATCCATATCTTTACGGCTGTATCATTCTTGCTATGGCCAGTCCTACAGAACCGATATGCCACTGTATGTCTACCTTAACGTGGTCACAGTTATTCCCACTACGAGTTTCTCGAGTTAGCAAATGTACTTCGCCGGATGACGACGCATTTGGCTACCTTAAGAGAGACATAGTTACTGCAGCCAGATGCTCCCCTTCCTTTGAATCTTTCCTCTTTTTAATTCGTACTGCGGAACGCCCAAGCAGAAGCGAAATGCTGCAACATGTCCAATTTAACGTTGTCTGTGTTAGTCCAACTACGATATTCTCGAGATTTCAAATAAATTTCGCAGAGTTACGAGGCGTTTGGCTACCTTAAGAGAGTCATAGCTACTGCTGTGTGCTGCTCCCTTTTCTTTGAACCTTTCCTCTCTTTAATTCGTATTGCGGCCAGTCCTGCAGAAGCGAAATGGTAAAGCATGTCCACCTTAACGTTGTCTGAGTTACTCCAACGACGATATCGACGAATTTTCAAATAAATTTCTCAGAGTGACGAGGCATTTGGATACCTTAAGAGAGTCATAGTTACTGCTGCCCGCTGCTCCCCCTTCTTTGAATCTTTCCTCTCTTTAATTCGTATTGCGGCCAGTCCTGCAGAAGCGAAATGGTACAGCATGTGCACCATAAAGTTGTCTGAGTTACTCCAAAGACGATATCCACGAGTTTTCAAATAAATTTCGCAGAGTGACGAGGCATTTGGCTACCTTAAGAGAGTCATAGTTACTCCTGCCGGCTGCTCCCATTTCTTTAGGATTTTATCATTTTTGCTATGGCCAGTCCTACAGAACCGATATGCCACTGTATGTCCACCTTAACGTCGTCACAGTTATTCCCACTACGAGTTTCTCGAGTTAGCAAATGTACTTCGCCGGATGACGAGGCATTTGGCTACGTTAAGGGAGTCATAGTTACTGCAGCCAGATGCTCCGCTTCCTTTGAATCTTTCCTCTCTTTAATACGTACTGCGGAATGTCCAAGCAGATGCGAAATGCTGCAACATGTCCACCTTAACGTTGACTGAGTTACTATAACGACAATATCTACGAGTATTCAAATAAATTTCGCAGAGTGACGAGGCATTTGGCTACCTTAAGAGAGTCATAGTTACTGCTGCCCGCTGCACCCCCTTCTTTGAATCTTTCCTCTCTTTAATTCGTATTGCGGCCAGTCCTGCAGAAGCGAAATGGTACAGCATGTCCACCTTAACGTTGTCTGAGTTACTCCAACGACGATATCCTCGAGTTTTCAAATAAATTTCGCAGATTGACGAGATATTTGGCTACCTTAAGCGAGTCATAGTTACTGCTGCCTGCTGCTCCCCCTTCTTTAAATCTTTCCTCTCTTTAATTCGTATTGCGGCCAGTCCCGTAGAAGGGAAATGGTATAGCATGTCCACCTTAACGTTGTCTGAGTTACTCCAACGACTTTATCGACGAATTTTCAAATAAATTTCTCAGAGTGACGAGGCATTTAGATACCTTAAGAGAGTCATAGTTACTGCTGCCCGCTGCTCCCCCTTCTTTGAGTCTTTCCTCTCTTTAATTCGTATTGCGGCCAGTCCTGCAGAAGCGAAATGGTACAGCATGTGCACCATAAAGTTGTCTGAGTTACTCCAACGACGATATCCACAAGTTTTCAAATAAATTTCGCAGAGTGACGAGGCATTTGGCTACCTTAAGAGAGTCATAGTTATTCCGGCCGGCTGCTCCCATTTCTTTAGGCCTTAATCATTCTCGCTATGGCCAGTCCTACAGAACCGATATGCCACTGTATGTCCACCTTAACGTGGTCACAGTTATTCCCACTACGAGTTTCTCGAGTTAGCAGATGTACTTCGCCGGATGACGAGGCATTTGGCTACCTTAAGAGAGACATAGTTACTGCAGCCAGATGCTCACCTTCCTTTGAATCTTTCCTCTCTTTAATTCGTACTGCGGAATGTCCAAACAGAAGCGAAATGCTGCAACTTGTCCACCGTAACATTGTCTGAGTTACTCCAACGACGATATCGACGAGTTTTCAAATAAATTTCGCAGATTGACGAGATATTTGGCTACCTTAAGCGAGTTATAGTTACTGCTGCCCGCTGCTCCCCCTTCTTTGAATCTTTCCTCTCTTTAATTCGTATTGCGGACAGTCCCGTAGAAGCGAAATGGTATAGCATGTCCACCTTAACGTTGTCTGAGTTACACCAACGACGATATCCTCGAGTTTTCAAATAAATTTCGCAGAGTGACGAGGAATTTGGTTACCTTAAGAGAGTCATAGTTACTCCTGCCGGCTACTCCCATTTCTTTAGCCCTTTATCATTCTTGCTATGGCCAGTCCTACAGATCCGATATGCCACAGTATGTCCACCTTAACGTCGTCACAGTTATTCCCACTACGAGTTTCTCGAGTTAGCAAATGTACTTCGACGGATGACGAGGCATGTGGCTACCTTAAGGGAGTCATAGTTACTGCAGCCAGATGCTCCGCTTCCTTTGAATCTTTCCTCTCTTTAATACGTACTGAGGAATGTCCAAGCAGAAGCGAAATGCTGCAACTTGTCCACCGTAACGTTGTCTGAGTTACTCCAACGACGATATCGACGAATTTTCAAATAAATTTCTCAGAGTGACGAGGCATTTGGATACCTTAAGAGAGTCATAGTTACTGCTGCCCGCTGCTACCCCTTCTTTGAATCTTTCCTCTCTTTAATTCGTATTGCGGCCAGTCCTGCAGAAGCGAAATGGTACAGCATGTGCACCATAAAGTTGTCTGAGTTACTCCAACGACGATATCCACGAGTTTTCAAATAAATTTCGCAGAGTGACGAGGCATTTGGCTACCTTAAGAGAGTCATAGTTATTCCGGCAGGCTGCTCCCATTTCTTTACTCCTTAATCATTCTTGCTATGGCCAGTCCTACAGAACCGATATGCCACTGTATGTCCACCTTAACGTCGTCACAGTTACTCCCACTACGAGTTTCTCGAGTTAGCAAATGTACTTCGACGGATGACGAGGCATTTGGCTACCTTAAAAGAGTCATAGTTACTGCAGCCAGATGCTCCCCTTCCTTTGAATATTTCCTCTCTTTTATTCGTACTGCGGAATGTCCAATCAGAAGCGAAATGCTGCAACTTGTCCACCTTAACGTTGTCTAAGTTACTCCAACGACGATATCGACGAGTTCTCAAATAAATTTCGCAGAGTGACGAGGCATTTAGGTACCATAAGAGAGTCATAGCTACTCCTGCCGGCTGCTCCCATTTCTTTATGCTTTTATCATTCTTGATATGGCCAGTCCTACTGAACCGATATGCCAGTGTATGTCCACCTTAACGTCGTCACAGTTACTCCCACTACGAATTCCTGGAGTTAGCAAATGTACTTAGCCGGATGACGAGTCATTTGGCTATCTTAAGAGAGTCATAGTTACTGCAGCCAGATGCTCCCCTTCCTCTGAATCTTTCGTCTCTTTAATTCGTACTGCGGAATGTCCAATCAGAAGCGAAATGCTGCAACATGTCCACCTTAAAGTTGACTGAGTTACTATAGCGACAATATCCACGAGTATTCAATTACAGTTCGGAGAGTGACGAGGCATTAGGCTACCTTAAGAGAGTCGTAGTTACTGCTGCCCGCTGCTCCCCCTACTTTGAATCTTTCCTCTCTTTAATTCGTATTGCGGCCAGTCCTGCAGAAGCGTAATGGTACAGCATGTCCACCTTAACGTTGTCTGAGTTACTCCAACGACGATGTCCTCGAGTTTTCAAATAAATTTCGTAGAGTGACGAGGCATTTGGCTACCTTAAGAGAGTCATAGCTACTGCTGCCCGCTGCTCCCCCTTCTTTGAATCTTTCCTCTCTTTAATTCGTGGTGCGACCAGTCCGGCAGAAGAGAAATGGTACAGCATGTCCACCTTAACGTTGTCTGAGTTACTCCAACGACGTTATCCTCGAGTTTTCAAATAAATTTCGCAGAGTGACGAGGCATTTGGCTACCTTAAGAGAGTCATAGTTATTCCGGCAGGCTGCTCCCATTTCTTTACTCCTTAATCATTCTTGCTATGGCCAGTCCTACAGAACCGATATGCCACTGTATGTCCACCTTAACGTGGTCACAGTTATTCCCACTACGAGTTTCTCGAGTTAGCAAATGTACATCGCCGGATGACGACGCATTTGGCTACCTTAAGAGAGACATAGTTACTGCAGCCAGATGCTCCCCTTCCTTTGAATCTTTCCTCTCTTTAATTCGTACTGCGGAATGCCCAAGCAGAAGCGAAATGCTGCAACATGTCCACCTTAACGTTGTCTGATTTCGTCCAACTACGATATTCTCGAGATTTCAAATAAATTTCGCAGAGTTACGAGGCGTTTGGCTACCTTAAGAGAGTCATAGCTACTGCTGTGTGCTGCTCCCTTTTCTTTGAACCTTTCCTCTCTTTAATTCGTATTGCGGCCAGTCCTGCAGAAGCGAAATGGTACAGCATGTCCACCTTAACGTTGTCTGAGTTACTCCAACGACGATATCGACGAATTTTCAAATAAATTTCTCAGAGTGACGAGGCATTTGGATACCTTAAGAGAGTCATAGTTACTGCTGCCCGCTGCTCCCCCTTCTTTGAATCTTTCCTCTCTTTAATTCGTATTGCGGCCAGTCCTGCAGAAGCGAAATGGTACAGCATGTGCACCATAAAGTTGTCTGAGTTACTCCAAAGACGATATCCACGAGTTTTCAAATAAATTTCGCAGAGTGACGAGGCATTTGGCTCCCTTAAGAGAGTCATAGTTACTCCTGCCGGCTGCTCCCATTTCTTTAGGCCTTTATCATTGTTGCTATAGCCAGTCCTACAGAACCGATGTGCCACTGTATGTCCACATTAACGACGTCATAGTTACTCCCACTACGAGTTCTCGAGTTAGCAAATGTACTTCGACAGATGACTACGCATTTGGCTACCTTAAGAGAGTCATAGTTACTGCAGCCAGATGCTCCCCTTCCTTTGAATCTTTCCTCTCTTTAATTCGCACTGCGGAATGTCCAAACAGAAGCGAAATTTTGCAACTTGTCCACCATAACATTGTCTGAGATACTCCAACGACGATATCGACGAGTTTTCAAATAAATTTCGCAAATTGACGAGATATTTGGCTACCTTAAGCGAGTCATAGTAACAGCTGCCTGCTGCTCCCCCTTCTTTGAATCTTTCATCTCTTTAATTCGTATTGCGGCCAGTCCAGCAGAAGCGAATTGGTACAGCATGACCACCTTAACGTTGTCTGAGTTACTCCAACGACGATTTCCTCGAGTTTTCAAATAAATTTCGCAGAGTGACGAGGCATTTGGCTACCTTAAGAGAGTCATAGTTACTCCTGCCGGCTGCTCCCATTTCTTTAGGCCTTTATCATTGTTGCTATGGCCAATCCTACAGAACCGATATGCCACTGTATGTCCACCTTAACGTGGTCACAGTTATTCCCACTACGAGTTTCTCGAGTTAGCAAATGTACATCGCCGGATGACGACGCATTTGGCTACCTTAAGAGAGACATAGTTACTGCAGCCAGATGCTCCCCTTCCTTTGAATCTTTCCTCTCTTTAATTCGTACTGCGGAATGCCCAAGCAGAAGCGAAATGCTGCAACATGTCCACCTTAACGTTGTCTGATTTCGTCCAACTACGATATTCTCGAGATTTCAAATAAATTTCGCAGAGTTACGAGGCGTTTGGCTACCTTAAGAGAGTCATAGCTACTGCTGTGTGCTGCTCCCTTTTCTTTGAACCTTTCCTCTCTTTAATTCGTATTGCGGCCAGTCCTGCAGAAGCGAAATGGTACAGCATGTCCACCTTAACGTTGTCTGAGTTACTCCAACGACGATATCGACGAATTTTCAAATAAATTTCTCAGAGTGACGAGGCATTTGGATACCTTAAGAGAGTCATAGTTACTGCTGCCCGCTGCTCCCCCTTCTTTGAATCTTTCCTCTCTTTAATTCGTATTGCGGCCAGTCCTGCAGAAGCGAAATGGAACAGCATGTGCACCATAAAGTTGTCTGAGTTACTCCAAAGACGATATCCACGAGTTTTCAAATAAATTTCGCAGAGTGACGAGGCATTTGGCTCCCTTAAGAGAGTCATAGTTACTCCTGCCGGCTGCTCCCATTTCTTTAGGCCTTTATCATTGTTGCTATAGCCAGTCCTACAGAACCGATGTGCCACTGTATGTCCACATTAACGACGTCATAGTTACTCCCACTACGAGTTCTCGAGTTAGCAAATGTACTTCGACAGATGACTACGCATTTGGCTACCTTAAGAGAGTCATAGTTACTGCAGCCAGATGCTCCCCTTCCTTTGAATCTTTCCTCTCTTTAATTCGCACTGCGGAATGTCCAAACAGAAGCGAAATTTTGCAACTTGTCCACCATAACATTGTCTGAGATACTCCAACGACGATATCGACGAGTTTTCAAATAAATTTCGCAGATTGACGAGATATTTGGCTACCTTAAGCGAGTCATAGTAACAGCTGCCTGCTGCTCCCCCTTCTTTGAATCTTTCATCTCTTTAATTCGTATTGCGGCCAGTCCAGCAGAAGCGAATTGGTACAGCATGACCACCTTAACGTTGTCTGAGTTACTCCAACGACGATTTCCTCGAGTTTTCAAATAAATTTCGCAGAGTGACGAGGCATTTGGCTACCTTAAGAGAGTCATAGTTACTCCTGCCGGCTGCTCCCATTTCTTTAGGCCTTTATCATTGTTGCTATGGCCAATCCTACAGAACCGATATGCCACTGTATGTCCACCTTAACGTCGTCACAGTTATTCCCACTACGAGTTTCTCGAGTTAGCAAATGTACTTCGCCGGATGACGAGGCATTTGGCTACCTTAAGGGAGTCATAGTTACTGCAGCCAGCTGCTCCACTTCCTTTGAATATTTCCTCTCTTTAATACGTACTGTGGAATGTCCAAGCAGATGCGAAATGCTGCAACATGTCCACCTTAACGTTGACTGAGTTACTATAACGACAATATCCACGAGTATTCAAATAAATTTCGTAGAGTGACGAGGCATTTGGCTACCTTAAGAGGGTCATAGTTACTGCTGCCCGCTGCTACCCCTTCTTTGAATCTTTCCTCTCTTTAATTCCTATTGCGGCCAGTCCTGCAGAAGCAAAATGGTACAGCATGTCCACCTTAACGTTGTCTACGTTACTCCAACGACGATATCCTCGAGTTTTCAAATAAATTTCGCAGAGTGACGAGGCATTTGGCTACCTTAAGAGAGTCATAGTAACTCCTGCTGGCTGCTCCCATTTCTTTAGGCCTTTACCATTCTTGCTATGGCTAGTCCTACAGAACCGATGTGCCACTGTATGTCCACCTTAACGTCGCCACAGTTATTCCCACTACGAGTTTCTCGAGTTAGCAAATGTACTTCGCCAGATGACGAGGCATTTGGCTACCTTAAAAGAGTCGTAGTTACTGCAGCCAGATGCTCCCCTTCCTTTGAATATTTCCTCTCTTTTATTCGTACTGCGGAATGTCCAATCAGAAGCGAAATGCTGCAACTTGTCCACCTTAACGTTGTCTGAGTTACTCCAACGACGTTATCGACGAGTTCTCAAATAAATTTCGCAGAGTGACGAGGCATTTGGCTACCTTAAGAGAGTCATAGCTACTGCTGCCCGCTGCTCCCCCTTCTTTGAATCTTTTCTCTCTTTAATTCGTGTTGCGGCCAGTCCGGCAGAAACGACATGGTACAGCATGTCCACCTTAACGTTGTCTGAGTTACTCCAACGACGGTATCCTCGAGTTTTCAAATAAGTTTCGCAGAGTGACGAGGCATTTGGCTACCTTAAGAGAGTCATAGTTACTCTTGCCGGCTGCACCCATTTCTTTAGGCCTCTACCATTCTTGCTATGGCCAGTCCTACAGAACCGATATGCCACTGTATGTCCACCTTAACGTCGTCACAGTTATTCCCACTACGAGTTTCTCGAGTTAGCAAATGTACTTCGACGGATGACGAGGCATTTGGCTACCTTAAGAGAGTCATAGTTACTGCAGCCATATGCTCCCCTTCCTTTGAATCTTTCCTCTCTTTAATTCGTACTGCGGAATGTCCAAGCAGGAGCGAAATGCTGCAACTTCTCCACCTTAACGTTGTCTGAGTTACTCCAACAACGATATCGACGAATTTTCGTATAGGTTTCGCAGAGTGACGAGGCATTTGGCTACCTTAAGAGAGTCATAGTTACTGCTGCCCGATGCTCCCCCTTCTTTGAATCTTTCCTTCTTTTAGTTCGTATTGCGGCCTGTCCTGCAGAAGCGAAATGGTACAGCATGTCCACCTTAAGGCTGTCTGAGTTACTCCAACGACGATTTCCTCGAGTTTTCAAATAAATTTCGCAGAGTGACGAGGCATTTGGCTACTTTAAGAGAGTCATAGTTACTGCAGCCAGATGATCCCCTTCATTTGAATCTTTCCTCTCTTTAATGCGTACTGCGGAATGTCCAAGCAGAAGCGAATTGCTGCAACATGTCCACCTTAACATTGTCTGAGTTACTCCAACGACGATATCGACGAGTTTTCAAATAAATTTCGCAGATTGACGAGATATTTGGCTACCTTAAGCGAGTCATAGTTACTGCTGCCCGCTGCTCCCCCTTCTTTGAATCTTTCCTCTCTTTAATTCGTATTGCGGCCAGTCCTGCAGAAGCGAAATGGTACAGCATGTGCACCATAAAGTTGTCTGAGTTACTCCAATGACGATATCCACGAGTTTTCAAATAAATTTCGCAGAGTGACGAGGCATTTGGCTACCTAAAGAGAGTCATAGTTATTCCGGCCGGCTGCTCCCATTTCTTTAGGCCTTAATCATTCTTGCTATGGGCAGTCCTACAGAACCGATATGCCAGTCTATGTCCACCTTAACGTCGTCACAGTTACTCCCACTACGAGTTTCTCGAGTTAGCAAATGTACTTCGACGGATGACGAGGCATTTGGCTACTTTAAGAGAGTCATAGTTACTGCAGCCAGATGCTCCCCTTCTTCTGAATCTTTCCTCTCTTTAATGCGTACTGCGGAATGTCCAAGCAGAAGCGAATTGCTGCAACATGTCCACCTTAACGTTGTCTGAGTTACTAAAACGACGATATTAACGAGTTTTCAAATAAATTTCGCAGAGTGACGAGGCATTTGGCTACCTTAAGAGAGTCATAGTTACCGCTGCCCGCTGCTCCCCCTTCTTTGAATCTTTCCTCTCTTTAATTCGTATTGCGGCCAGTCCTGCAGAAGCGAAATGAAACAGCATGTCCACCTTAACGTTGTCTCAGTTACTCCAAAGACGATATCCTCGAGTTTTCAAATAAATTTCGAGAAGTGACGAGGCATTTGGCTACCTTAAGAGAGTCATAGTTACTCCTGCCGGCTGCTCCCATTTCTTTAGGCCTTTATCATTGTTGCTATGGCCAGTCCTACAGAACCGATGTGCCACTGTATGTCCACATTAACGACGTGACAGTTACTCCCACTACGAGTTCTCGAGTTAGCAAATGTACTTCGACGGATGACTAAGCATTTGGCTACCTTAAGAGAGTCATAGTTACGGCAGCCAGATGCTCCCCTTCCTCTGAATCTTTCCTCTCTTTATTTCGCACTGCGGAATGTCCAAACAGATGCGAAATGCTGCAACTTGTCCACCTTAACATTGTCTGAGTTACTCCAACGACGATATCGACGAGTTTCCAAATAAATTTCGCAGATTAACGAGACATTTGGCTACCTTAAGAGAGTCATAGTAACAGCTGCCTGCTGCTCCCCCTTCTTTGAATCTTTCATCTCTTTAATTCGTATTGCGGCCAGTCCTGCAGAAGCGAAATGGTACAGCATGTCCACCTTAACGTTGTCTGAGTTACTCCAACGACGATTTCCTCGAGTTTTCAAATAAATTTCGCAGAGTGACGAGGCATTTGGCTACCTTAAGAGAGTCATAGTTACTCCTGCCGGCTGGTCCCATTTCTTTAGGCCTTTATCATTGTTGCTATGGCCAGTCCTACAGAACCGATATGCCACTGTATGTCCACCTTAACGTGGTCACAGTTATTCCCGCTACGAGTTTCTCGAGTTATCAAATGTACTTCGCCGGATGACGAGGCATTTGGCTACCTTAAGAGAGACATAGTTACTGCAGCCAGATGCTCACCTTCCCTTGAATCTTTCCTCTCTTTAATTCGTACTGCGGAATGTCCAAACAGAAGCGAAATGCTGCAACTTGTCCACCGTAACATTGTCTGAGTTACTCCAACGACGATATCGACGAGTTTTCAAATAAATTTCGCAGATTGACGAGATATTTGGCTACCTTAAGCGAGTTATAGTTACTGCTGCCCGCTGCTCCCCCTTCTTTGAATCTTTCCTCTCTTTAATTCGTATTGCGGACAGTCCCGTAGAAGCGAAATGGTATAGCATGTCCACCTTAACGTTGTCTGAGTTACACCAACGACGATATCCTCGAGTTTTCAAATAAATTTCGCAGAGTGACGAGGAATTTGGTTACCTTAAGAGAGTCATAAATACTCCTGCCGGTTACTCCCATTTCTTTAGCTCTTTATCATTCTTGCTATGGCCAGTCCTACAGATCCGATATGCCACAGTATGTCCACCTTAACGTCGTCACAGTTATTCCCACTACGAGTTTCTCGAGTTAGCAAATGTACTTCGCCGGATGACGAGGCATGTGGCTACCTTAAGGGAGTCATAGTTACTGCAGCCAGATGCTCCGCTTCCTTTGAATCTTTCCTCTCTTTAATACGTACTGAGGAATGTCCAAGCAGAAGCGAAATGCTGCAACTTGTCCACCGTAACGTTGTCTGAGTTACTCCAACGACGATATCGACGAATTTTCAAATAAATTTCTCAGAGTGACGAGGCATTTGGATACCTTAAGAGAGTCTTAGTTACTGCTGCCCGCTGCTCCCCCTTCTTTGAATCTTTCCTCTCTTTAATTCGTATTGCGGCCAGTCCTGCAGAAGCGAAATGGTACAGCATGTGCACCATAAAGTTGTCTGAGTTACTCCAACGACGATATCCACGAGTTTTCAAATAAATTTCGCAGAGTGACGAGGCATTTGGCTACATTAAGAGAGTCATAGTTATTCCGGCAGGCTGCTCCCATTTCTTTAGGCCTTAATCATTCTTGCTATGGCCAGTCCTACAGAACCGATATGCCACTGTATGTCCACCTTAACGTCGTCACAGTTACTCCCACTACGAGTTTCTCGAGTTAGCAAATGTACTTCGACGGATGACGAGGCATTTGGCTACTTTAAGAGAGTCATAGTTACTGCAGCCAGTTGCTCCCTTTCTTTTGAATCTTTCCTCTCTTTAATGCGTACTGCGGAATGTCCAAGCAGAAGCGAGTTGCTGCAACATGTCCACCTGAACGTTGTCTGAGTTACTAAAACGACGAAATTAACGAGTTTTCAAATAAATTTCGCAGAGTGATGAGGCATTTGGCTACCTTAAGAGAGTCATAGTTACTGCTGCCCGCTGCTCCCCCCTCTTTAAATCTTTCAACTCTTTAATTCGTATTGCGGCCAGTCCTGCAGAAGCGAAATGGTACAGCATGTCCACCTTAACGTTGTCTGAGTTACTCCAACGACGATGTCCTCGAGTTTTAAAATAAATTTCGTAGAATGACGAGGCATTTGGCTACCTTAAGAGAGTCATAGCTACTGCTGCCCGCTGCTCCCCCTTCTTTGAATCTTTTCTCTCTTTAATTCGTGTTGCGGCCAGTCCGGCAGACACGACATGGTACAGCATGTCCACCTTAACGTTGTCTGAGTTACTCCAACGACGGTATCCTCGAGTTTTCAAATAAGTTTCGCAGAGTGACGAGGCATTTGGCTACCTTAAGAGAGTCATAGTTACTCTTGCCGGCTGCACCCATTTCTTTAGGCCTCTACCATTCTTGCTATGGCCAGTCCTACAGAACCGATATGCCACTGTATGTCCACCTTAACGTCGTCACAGTTATTCCCACTACGAGTTTCTCGAGTTAGCAAATGTACTTCGACGGATGACGAGGCATTTGGCTACCTTAAGAGAGTCATAGTTACTGCAGCCATATGCTCCCCTTCCTTTGAATCTTTCCTCTCTTTAATTCGTACTGCGGAATGTCCTAGCAGGAGCGAAGTGCTGCAACTTCTCCACCTTAACGTTGTCTGAGTTACTCCAACAACGATATCGACGAATTTTCGTATAGGTTTCGCAGAGTGACGAGGCATTTGGCTACCTTAAGAGAGTCATAGTTACTGCTGCCCGATGCTCCCCCTTCTTTGAATCTTTCCTTTTTTTAGTTCGTATTGCGGCCTGTCCTGCAGAAGCGAAATGGTACAGCATGTCCACCTTAAGGCTGTCTGAGTTACTCCAACGACGATTTCCTCGAGTTTTCAAATAAATTTCGCAGAGTGACGAGGCATTTGGCTACTTTAAGAGAGTCATAGTTACTGCAGCCAGATGATCCCCTTCATTTGAATCTTTCCTCTCTTTAATGCGTACTGCGGAATGTCCAAGCAGAAGCGAATTGCTGCAACATGTCCACCTTAACATTGTCTGAGTTACTCCAACGACGATATCGACGAGTTTTCAAATAAATTTCGCAGATTGACGAGATATTTGGCTACCTTAAGCGAGTCATAGTTACTGCTGCCCGCTGCTCCCCCTTCTTTGAATCTTTCCTCTCTTTAATTCGTATTGCGGCCAGTCCTGCAGAAGCGAAATGGTACAGCATGTGCACCATAAAGTTGTCTGAGTTACTCCAATGACGATATCCACGAGTTTTCAAATAAATTTCGCAGAGTGACGAGGCATTTGGCTACCTAAAGAGAGTCATAGTTATTCCGGCCGGCTGCTCCCATTTCTTTAGGCCTTAATCATTCTTGCTATGGGCAGTCCTACTGAACCGATATGCCAGTCTATGTCCACCTTAACGTCGTCACAGTTACTCCCACTACGAGTTTCTCGAGTTAGCAAATGTACTTCGACGGATGACGAGGCATTTGGCTACTTTAAGAGAGTCATAGTTACTGCGTCCAGATGCTCCCCTTCTTCTGAATCTTTCCTCTCTTTAATGCGTACTGCGGAATGTCCAAGCAGAAGCGAATTGCTGCAACATGTCCACCTTAACGTTGTCTGAGTTATTAAAACGACGATATTAACGAGTTTTCAAATAAATTTCGCAGAGTGACGAGGCATTTGGCTACCTTAAGAGAGTCATAGTTACCGCTGCCCGCTGCTCCCCCTTCTTTGAATCTTTCCTCTCTTTAATTCGTATTGCGGCCAGTCCTGCAGAAGCGAAATGAAACAGCATGTCCACCTTAACGTTGTCTCAGTTACTCCAAAGACGATATCCTCGAGTTTTCAAATAAATTTCGAGAAGTGACGAGGCATTTGGCTACCTTAAGAGAGTCATAGTTACTCCTGCCGGCTGCTCCCATTTCTTTAGGCCTTTATCATTGTTGCTATGGCCAGTCCTACAGAACCGATGTGCCACTGTATGTCCACATTAACGACGTGACAGTTACTCCCACTACGAGTTCTCGAGTTAGCAAATGTACTTCGACGGATGACTAAGCATTTGGCTACCTTAAGAGAGTCATAGTTACGGCAGCCAGATGCTCCCCTTCCTCTGAATCTTTCCTCTCTTTATTTCGCACTGCGGAATGTCCAAACAGATGCGAAATGCTGCAACTTGTCCACCTTAACATTGTCTGAGTTACTCCAACGACGATATCGACGAGTTTCCAAATAAATTTCGCAGATTAACGAGACATTTGGCTACCTTAAGAGAGTCATAGTAACAGCTGCCTGCTGCTCCCCCTTCTTTGAATCTTTCATCTCTTTAATTCGTATTGCGGCCAGTCCTGCAGAAGCGAAATGGTACAGCATGTCCACCTTAACGTTGTCTGAGTTACTCCAACGACGATTTCCTCGAGTTTTCAAATAAATTTCGCAGAGTGACGAGGCATTTGGCTACCTTAAGAGAGTCATAGTTACCCCTGCCGGCTGGTCCCATTTCTTTAGGCCTTTATCATTGTTGCTATGGCCAGTCCTACAGAACCGATATGCCACTGTATGTCCACCTTAACGTGGTCGCAGTTATTCCCACTACGAGTTTCTCGAGTTATCAAATGTACTTCGCCGGATGACGAGGCATTTGGCTACCTTAAGAGAGACATAGTTACTGCAGCCAGATGCTCACCTTCCCTTGAATCTTTCCTCTCTTTAATTCGTACTGCGGAATGTCCAAACAGAAGCGAAATGCTGCAACTTGTCCACCGTAACATTGTCTGAGTTACTCCAACGACGATATCGACGAGTTTTCAAATAAATTTCGCAGATTGACGAGATATTTGGCTACCTTAAGCGAGTTATAGTTACTGCTGCCCGCTGCTCCCCCTTCTTTGAATCTTTCCTCTCTTTAATTCGTATTGCGGACAGTCCCGTAGAAGCGAAATGGTATAGCATGTCCACCTTAACGTTGTCTGAGTTACACCAACGACGATATCCTCGAGTTTTCAAATAAATTTCGCAGAGTGACGAGGAATTTGGTTACCTTAAGAGAGTCATAAATACTCCTGCCGGTTACTCCCATTTCTTTAGCTCTTTATCATTCTTGCTATGGCCAGTCCTACAGATCCGATATGCCACAGTATGTCCACCTTAACGTCGTCACAGTTATTCCCACTACGAGTTTCTCGAGTTAGCAAATGTACTTCGCCGGATGACGAGGCATGTGGCTACCTTAAGGGAGTCATAGTTACTGCAGCCAGATGCTCCGCTTCCTTTGAATCTTTCCTCTCTTTAATACGTACTGAGGAATGTCCAAGCAGAAGCGAAATGCTGCAACTTGTCCACCGTAACGTTGTCTGAGTTACTCCAACGACGATATCGACGAATTTTCAAATAAATTTCTCAGAGTGACGAGGCATTTGGATACCTTAAGAGAGTCTTAGTTACTGCTGCCCGCTGCTCCCCCTTCTTTGAATCTTTCCTCTCTTTAATTCGTATTGCGGCCAGTCCTGCAGAAGCGAAATGGTACAGCATGTGCACCATAAAGTTGTCTGAGTTACTCCAACGACGATATCCACGAGTTTTCAAATAAATTTCGCAGAGTGACGAGGCATTTGGCTACCTTAAGAGAGTCATAGTTATTCCGGCAGGCTGCTCCCATTTCTTTAGGCCTTAATCATTCTTGCTATGGCCAGTCCTACAGAACCGATATGCCACTGTATGTCCACCTTAACGTCGTCACTGTTACTCCCACTACGAGTTTCTCGAGTTAGCAAATGTACTTCGACGGATGACGAGGCATTTGGCTACTTTAAGAGAGTCATAGTTACTGCAGCCAGTTGCTCCCTTTCTTTTGAATCTTTCCTCTCTTTAATGCGTACTGCGGAATGTCCAAGCAGAAGCGAGTTGCTGCAACATGTCCACCTGAACGTTGTCTGAGTTACTAAAACGACGAAATTAACGAGTTTTCAAATAAATTTCGCGGAGTGATGAGGCATTTGGCTACCTTAAGAGAGTCATAGTTACTGCTGCCCGCTGCTCCCCCCTCTTTAAATCTTTCAACTCTTTAATTCGTATTGCGGCCAGTCCTGCAGAAGCGAAATGGTACAGCATGTCCACCTTAACGTTGTCTGAGTTACTCCAACGACGATGTCCTCGAGTTTTAAAATAAATTTCGTAGAATGACGAGGCATTTGGCTACCTTAAGAGAGTCATAGCTACTGCTGCCCGCTGCTCCCCCTTCTTTGAATCTTTCCTCTGTTTAATTCGTGTTGCGACCAGTCCGGCAGAAGAGAAA
The DNA here is from genome assembly GCF_021461395.2 of Schistocerca americana. NCBI lineage: Eukaryota > Metazoa > Arthropoda > Insecta > Orthoptera > Acrididae > Schistocerca > Schistocerca americana. Next base: position 213,498,062 of record NC_060127.1, on the reverse strand, counting down.
TGGTACAGCATGTCCACCTTAACGTTGTCTGAGTTACTCCAACGACGGTATCCTCGAGTTTTCAAATAAATTTCGCAGAGTGACGAGGCATTTGGCTACCTTAAGAGAGTCATAGTTACTCTTGCCGGCTGCTCCCATTTCTTTAGGCCTTTATCATTGTTGCTATGGCCAGTCCTACAGAACCGATATGCCACTGTATGTCCACCTTAACGTCGTCACAGTTATTCCCACTACGAGTTTCTCGAGTTAGCAAATGTACTTCGCCGGAAGACGAGGCATTTGGCTACCTTAAGGGAGTCATAGTTACTGCAGCCATATGTTCCGCTTCCTTTGAATCTTTCCTCTTTTTAATACGTACTGCGGAATGCCCAAGCAGAAGCGAAATGCTGCAACATGTCCACCTTAACGTTGTCTGATTTAGTCCAACTACGATATTCTCGAGATGTCAAATAAATTTCGCAGAGTTACGAGGCGTTTGGCTACCTTAAGAGAGTCATAGCTACTGCTGTGTGCTGCTCCCTTTTCTTTGAACCTTTCCTCTCTTTAATTCGTATTGCGGCCAGTCCTGCAGAAGCGAAATGGTACAGCATGTCCACCTTAACGTTGTCTGAGTTACTCCAACGACGATATCGACGAATTTTCAAATAAATTTCTCAGAGTGACGAGGCATTTGGATACCTTAAGAGAGTCATAGTTACTGCTGCCCGCTGCTCCCCCTTCTTTGAATCTTTCCTCTCTTTAATTCGTATTGCGGCCAGTCCTGCAGAAGCGAAATGGTACAGCATGTGCACCATAAAGTTGTCTGAGTTACTCCAAAGACGATATCCACGAGTTTTCAAATAAATTTCGCAGAGTGACGAGGCATTTGGCTACCTTAAGAGAGTCATAGTTACTCCTGCCGGCTGCTCCCATTTCTTTAGGCCTTTATCATTGTTGCTATAGCCAGTCCTACAGAACCGATGTGCCACTGTATGTCCACATTAACGACGTCATAGTTACTCCCACTACGAGTTCTCGAGTTAGCAAATGTACTTCGACGGATGACTACGCATTTGGCTACCTTAAGAGAGTCATAGTTACTGCAGCCAGATGCTCCCCTTCCTTTGAATCTTTCCTCTCTTTAATTCGCACTGCGGAATGTCCAAACAGAAGCGAAATGCTGCAACTTGTCCACCATAACATTGTCTGAGATACTCCAACGACGATATCGACGAGTTTTCAAATAAATTTCGCAGATTGACGAGATATTTGGCTACCTTAAGCGAGTCATAGTAACAGCTGCCTGCTGCTCCCCCTTCTTTGAATCTTTCATCTCTTTAATTCGTATTGCGGCCAGTCCAGCAGAAGCGAATTGGTACAGCATGTCCACCTTAACGTTGTCTGAGTTACTCCAACGACGATTTCCTCGAGTTTTCAAATAAATTTCGCAGAGTGACGAGGCATTTGGCTACCTTAAGAGAGTCATAGTAACTCCAGCCGGCTGCTCCCATTTCTTTAGGCCTTTATCATTGTTGCTATGGCCAGTCCTACAGAACCGATATGCCACTGTATGTCCACCTTAACGTCGTCACAGTTATTCCCACTACGAGTTTCTCGAGTTAGCAAATGTACTTCGCCGGATGACGAGGCATTTGGCTACCTTAAGGGAGTCATAGTTACTGCAGCCAGCTGCTCCACTTCCTTTGAATATTTCCTCTCTTTAATACGTACTGTGGAATGTCCAAGCAGATGCGAAATGCTGCAACATGTCCACCTTAACGTTGACTGAGTTACTATAACGACAATATCCACGAGTATTCAAATAAATTTCGTAGAGTGACGAGGCATTTGGCTACCTTAAGAGAGTCATAGTTACTGCTGCCCGCTGCTACACCTTCTTTGAATCTTTCCTCTCTTTAATTCCTATTGCGGCCAGTCCTGCAGAAGCAAAATGGTACAGCATGTCCACCTTAACGTTGTCTGAGTTACTCCAACGACGATATCCTCGAGTTTTCAAATAAATTTCGCAGAGTGACGAGGCATTTGGCTACCTTAAGAGAGTCATAGTAACTCCTGCTGGCTGCTCCCATTTCTTTAGGCCTTTACCATTCTTGCTATGGCTAGTCCTACAGAACCGATGTGCCACTGTATGTCCACCTTAACGTCGCCACAGTTATTCCCACTACGAGTTTCTCGAGTTAGCAAATGTACTTCGCCAGATGACGAGGCATTTGGCTACCTTAAAAGAGTCATAGTTACTGCAGCCAAATGCTCCCCTTCCTTTGAATATTTCCTCTCTTTTATTCGTACTGCGGAATGTCCAATCAGAAGCGAAATGCTGCAACTTGTCCACCTTAACGTTGTCTGAGTTACTCCAACGACGTTATCGACGAGTTCTCAAATAAATTTCGCAGAGTGACGAGGCATTTGGCTACCTTAAGAGAGTCATAGTTACTCTTGCCGGCTGCACCCATTTCTTTAGGCCTCTACCATTCTTGCTATGGCCAGTCCTACAGAACCGATATGCCACTGTATGTCCACCTTAACGTCGTCACAGTTATTCCCACTACGAGTTTCTCGAGTTAGCAAATGTACTTCGACGGATGACGAGGCATTTGGCTACCTTAAGAGAGTCATAGTTACTGCAGCCATATGCTCCCCTTCCTTTGAATCTTTCCTCTCTTTAATTCGTACTGCGGAATGTCCAAGCAGGAGCGAAATGCTGCAACTTGTCCACCTTAACGTTGTCTGAGTTACTCCAACAACGATATCGACGAATTTTCGTATAGGTTTCGCAGAGTGACGAGGCATTTGGCTACCTTAAGAGAGTCATAGTTACTGCTGCCCGATGCTCCCCCTTCTTTGAATCTTTCCTTTTTTTAGTTCGTATTGCGGCCTGTCCTGCAGAAGCGAAATGGAACAGCATGTCCACCTTAACGCTGTCTGAGTTACTCCAACGACGATTTCCTCGAGTTTTCAAATAAATTTCGCAGAGTGACGAGGCATTTGGCTACTTTAAGAGAGTCATAGTTACTGCAGCCAGATGCTCCCCTTCATTTGAATCTTTACTCTCTTTAATGCGTACTGCGGAATGTCCAAGCAGAAGCGAATTGCTGCAACATGTCCACCTTAACATTGTCTGAGTTACTCCAACGACGATATCGACGAGTTTTCAAATAAATTTCGCAGATTGACGAGATATTTGGCTACCTTAAGCGAGTCATAGTTACTGCTGCCCGCTGCTCCCCCTTCTTTGAATCTTTCCTCTCTTTAATTCGTATTGCGGCCAGTCCTGCAGAAGCGAAATGGTACAGCATGTGCACCATAAAGTTGTCTGAGTTACTCCAATGACGATATCCACGAGTTTTCAAATAAATTTCGCAGAGTGACGAGGCATTTGGCTACCTAAAGAGAGTCATAGTTATTCCGGCCGGCTGCTCCCATTTCTTTAGGCCTTAATCATTCTTGCTATGGGCAGTCCTACAGAACCGATATGCCAGTCTATGTCCACCTTAACGTCGACACAGTTACTCCCACTACGAGTTTCTCGAGTTAGCAAATATACTTCGACGGATGACGAGGCATTTGGCTACTTTATGAGAGTCATAGTTACTGCAGCCAGATGCTCCCCTTCTTTTGAATCTTTCCTCTCTTTAATGCGTACTGCGGAATGTCCAAGCAGAAGCGAATTGCTGCAACATGTCCACCTTAACGTTGTCTGAGTTACTAAAACGACGATATTAACGAGTTTTCAAATAAATTTCGCAGAGTGACGAGGCATTTGGCTACCTTAAGAGAGTCATAGTTACCGCTGCCCGCTGCTCCGCCTTCTTTGAATCTTTCCTCTCTTTAATTCGTATTGCGGCCAGTACTGCAGAAGCGAGATGGTACAGCATGTCCACCTTAACGTTGTCTGAGTTACTCCAACGACGATTTCCTCGAGTTTTCAAATAAATTTCGCAGAGTGACGAGGCATTTGGCTACCTTAAGAGAGTCATAGTTACTCCTGCCGGCTGCCCCCATTTCTTTAGGCCTTTATCATTGTTGCTATGGCCAGTCCTACAGAACCGATATGCCACTGTATGTCCACCTTAACGTGGTCACAGTTATTCCCAGTACGAGTTTCTCGAGTTAGCAAATGTACTTCGCCGGATGACGAGGCATTTGACTACCTTAAGGGAGTCATAGTTACTGCAGCCAGATGCTCCGCTTCCTTTGAATCTTTCCTCTCTTTAATACGTACTGCGGAATGTCCAAGCAGATGCGAAATGCTGCAACATGTCCACCTTAACGTTGACTGAGTTACTATAACGACAATATCCACGAGTATTCAAATAAATTTCGCAGAGTGACGAGGCATTTGGCTACCTTAAGAGTGTCATAGTTACTGCAGCCCGCTGCTCCCCCTTCTTTGAATCTTTCCTCTCTTTAATTCGTATTGCGGCCAGTCCTGCAGAAGCGAAATGGTACAGCATGTCCACCTTAACGTTGTCTGAGTTACTCCAACGACGATATCCTCGAGTTTTCAAATAAATTTCGCAGAGTGACGAGGCATTTGGCTACCTTAAGAGAGTCATAGTTACTCCTGCTGGCTGCTCCCATTTCTTTAGGCATTTACCATTCTTGCTATGGCTAGTCCTACAGAACCGATGTGCCACTGTATGTCCACCTTAACGTCGTCACAGTTATTCCCACTACGAGTTTCTCGAGTTAGCAAATGTACTTCGCCGGATGACGAGGCATTTGGCTACCTTAAAAGAGTCATAGTTACTGCAGCCAGATGCTCCCCTTCTTTTGAATATTTCTGCTCTTTTATTCGTACAGCGGAATGTCCAATCAGAAGCGAAATGCTGCAACTTGTCCACCTTAACGTTGTCTGAGTTACTCCAACGACGATATCGACGAGTTCTCAAATAAATTTCGCAGAGTGACGAGGCATTTGGCTACCTTAAGAGAGTCATAGTTACTGCAGCCCGCTGCTCCCCCTTCTTTGAATCTTTCCTCTCTTTAATTCGTATTGCGGCCAGTCCTGCAGAAGCGAAATGGTACAGCATGTCCACTTTAACGTTGTCTGAGTTACTCCAACGACGATATCCTCGAGTTTTCAAATAAATTTCGCAGAGTGACGAGGCATTTGGCTACCTTAAGAGAGTCATAGTTACCGCTGCCCGCTGCTCCCCCTTCTTTGAATCTTTCCTCTCTTTAATTCGTGTTGCGGCCAGTCCTGCAGAAGCGAAATGGTACAGCATGTCCACCTTAACGTTGTCTCAGTTACTCCAAAGACGATATCCTCGAGTTTTCAAATAAATTTCGCAGAGTGACGAGACATTTGGCTACCTTAAGAGAGTCATAGTTACTCCTGCCGGCTGCTCCCATTTCTTTAGGCCTTTATCATTGTTGCTATGGCCAGTCCTACAGAACCGATGTGCCACTGTATGTCCACATTAACGACGTCACAGTTACTCCCACTACGAGTTCTCGAGTTAGCAAATGTACTTCGACGGATGACTACGCATTTGGCTACCTTAAGAGAGTCATAGTTACGGCAGCCAGATGCTCCCCTTCCTTTGAATCTTTCCTCTCTTTATTTCGCACTGCGGAATGTCCAAACAGAAGCGAAATGCTGCAACTTGTCCACCTTAACATTGTCTGAGTTACTCCAACGACGATATCGACGAGTTTCGAAATAAATTTCGCAGATTAACGAGACATTTGGCTACCTTAAGCGAGTCATAGTAACAGCTGCCTGCTGCTCCCCCTTCTTTGAATCTTTCATCTCTTTAATTCGTATTGCGGCCAGTCCTGCAGAAGCGAAATGGTACAGCATGTCCACCTTAACGTTGTCTGAGTTACTCCAACGACGATTTCCTCGAGTTTTCAAATAAATTTCGCAGAGTGACGAGGGATTTGGCTACCTTAAGAGAGTCATAGTTACTCCTGCCGGCTGCTCCCATTTCTTTAGGCCTTTATCATTGTTGCTATGGCCAGTCCTACAGAACCGATATGCCACTGTATGTCCACCTTAACGTCGTCACAGTTATTCCCACTACGAGTTTCTCGAGTTAGCAAATGTACTTCGCCGGATGACGAGGCATTTGACTACCTTAAGGGAGTTATAGTTACTGCAGCCAGATGCTCCGCTTCCTTTGAATCTTTCCTCTCTTTAATACGTACTGCGGAATGTCCAAGCAGATGCGAAATGCTGCAACATGTCCACCTTAACGTTGACTGAGTTACTATAACGACAATATCCACGAGTATTCAAATAAATTTCGCAGAGTGACGAGTCATTTGGCTACCTTAAGAGAGTCATAGTTACTGCAGCCCGCTGCTCCCCCTTCTTTGAATCTTTCCTCTCTTTAATTCGTATTGCGGCCAGTCCTGCAGAAGCGAAATGGTACAGCATGTCCACCTTAACGTTGTCTGAGTTACTCCAACGACGATATCCTCGAGTTTTCAAATAAATTTCGCAGAGTGACGAGGCATTTGGCTACCTTAAGAGAGTCATAGTTACTCCTGCTGGCTGCTCCCATTTCTTTAGGCATTTACCATTCTTGCTATGGCTAGTCCTACAGAACCGATGTGCCACTGTATGTCCACCTTAACGTCGTCACAGTTATTCCCACTACGAGTTTCTCGAGTTAGCAAATGTACTTCGCCGGATGACGAGGCATTTGGCTACCTTAAAAGAGTCATAGTTACTGCAGCCAGATGCTCCCCTTCTTTTGAATATTTCTGCTCTTTTATTCGTACAGCGGAATGTCCAATCAGAAGCGAAATGCTGCAACATGTACACCTTAACGTTGTCTGAGTTACTAAATCGACGATATCGACGAGTTTTCGAATAATTTTCGCAGAGTGACGTGGCATTTGGCTACTTTAAGAGAGTCATAGTTACTGTAGCCAGATGCTCCCCTTCCTTTGAATCTTCCCTCTCTTTAATTCGTACTGCGGAATGTCCAAGCAGAAGCGAAATGCTGCAACATGTCCACAGTAACGTTGTCTGAGTTAGTCCAACGACGATATCCTCGAGTTTTCAAATAAATTTCGCAGAGTGACGAGGCATTTGGCTACCTTAAGAGAGTCATAGTTACTCCTGCTGGCTGCTCCCATTTCTTTAGGCATTTACCATTCTTGCTATGGCTAGTCCTACAGAACCGATGTGCCACTGTATGTCCACCTTAACGTCGTCACAGTTATTCCCACTACGAGTTTCTCGAGTTAGCAAATGTACTTCGCCGGATGACGAGGCATTTGGCTACCTTAAAAGAGTCATAGTTACTGCAGCCAGATGCTCCCCTTCTTTTGAATATTTCTGCTCTTTTATTCGTACAGCGGAATGTCCAATCAGAAGCGAAATGCTGCAACTTGTCCACCTTAACGTTGTCTGAGTTACTCCAACGACGATATCGACGAGTTCTCAAATAAATTTCGCAGAGTGACGAGGCATTTGGCTACCTTAAGAGAGTCATAGTTACTGCAGCCCGCTGCTCCCCCTTCTTTGAATCTTTCCTCTCTTTAATTCGTATTGCGGCCAGTCCTGCAGAAGCGAAATGGTACAGCATGTCCACCTTAACGTTGTCTGAGTTACTCCAACGACGATATCCTCGAGTTTTCAAATAAATTTCGCAGAGTGACGAGGCATTTGGCTACCTTAAGAGAGTCTTAGTTACCGCTGCCCGCTGCTCCCCCTTCTTTGAATCTTTCCTCTTTTTAATTCGTATTGCGGCCAGTCCTGCAGAAGCGAAATGGTACAGCATGTCCACCTTAACGTTGTCTCAGTTACTCCAAAGACGATATCCTCGAGTTTTCAAATAAATTTCGCAGAGTGACGAGGCATTTGGCTACCTTAAGAGAGTCATAGTTACTCCTGCCGGCTGCTCCCATTTCTTTAGGCCTTTATCATTGTTGCTATGGCCAGTCCTACAGAACCGATATGCCACTGTATGTCCACCTTAACGTCGTCACAGTTATTTCCACTACGAGTTTCTCGAGTTAGCAAATGTACTTCGCCGGATGACGAGGCATTTGACTACCTTAAGGGAGTCATAGTTACAGCAGCCAGATGCTCCGCTTCCTTTGAATCTTTCCTCTCTTTAATACGTACTGCGGAATGTCCAAGCAGATGCGAAATGCTGCAACATGTCCACCTTAACGTTGACTGAGTTACTATAACGACAATATCCACGAGTATTCAAATAAATTTCGCAGAGTGACGAGGCATTTGGCTACCTTAAGAGAGTCATAGTTACTGCAGCCCGCTGCTCCCCCTTCTTTGAATCTTTCCTCTCTTTAATTCGTATTGCTGCCAGTCCTGCAGAAGCGAAATGGTACAGCATGTCCACCTTAACGTTGTCTGAGTTACTCCAACGACGATATCCTCGAGTTTTCAAATAAATTTCGCAGAGTGACGAGGCATTTGGCTACCTTAAGAGAGTCATAGTTACTCCTGCTGGCTGCTCCCATTTCTTTAGGCATTTACCATTCTTGCTATGGCTAGTCCTACAGAACCGATGTGCCACTGTATGTCCACCTTAACGTCGTCACAGTTATTCCCACTACGAGTTTCTCGAGTTAGCAAATGTACTTCGCCGGATGACGAGGCATTTGGCTACCTTAAAAGAGTCATAGTTACTGCAGCCAGGTGCTCCCCTTCTTTTGAATATTTCTGCTCTTTTATTCGTACAGCGGAATGTCCAATCAGAAGCGAAATGCTGCAACATGTACACCTTAACGTTGTCTGAGTTACTAAATCGACGATATCGACGAGTTTTCGAATAATTTTCGCAGAGTGACGTGGCATTTGGCTACTTTAAGAGAGTCATAGTTACTGTAGCCAGATGCTCCCCTTCCTTTGAATCTTCCCTCTCTTTAATTCGTACTGCGGAATGTCCAAGCAGAAGCGAAATGCTGCAACATGTCCACAGTAACGTTGTCTGAGTTAGTCCAACGACGATATCCTCGAGTTTTCAAATAAATTTCGCAGAGTGACGAGGCATTTGGCTACCTTAAGAGAGTCATAGTTACTCCTGCTGGCTGCTCCCATTTCTTTAGGCATTTACCATTCTTGCTATGGCTAGTCCTACAGAACCGATGTGCCACTGTATGTCCACCTTAACGTCGTCACAGTTATTCCCACTACGAGTTTCTCGAGTTAGCAAATGTACTTCGCCGGATGACGAGGCATTTGGCTACCTTAAAAGAGTCATAGTTACTGCAGCCAGATGCTCCCCTTCTTTTGAATATTTCTGCTCTTTTATTCGTACAGCGGAATGTCCAATCAGAAGCGAAATGCTGCAACTTGTCCACCTTAACGTTGTCTGAGTTACTCCAACGACGATATCGACGAGTTCTCAAATAAATTTCGCAGAGTGACGAGGCATTTGGCTACCTTAAGAGAGTCATAGTTACTGCAGCCCGCTGCTCCCCCTTCTTTGAATCTTTCCTCTCTTTAATTCGTATTGCGGCCAGTCCTGCAGAAGCGAAATGGTACAGCATGTCCACCTTAACGTTGTCTGAGTTACTCCAACGACGATATCCTCGAGTTTTCAAATAAATTTCGCAGAGTGACGAGGCATTTGGCTACCTTAAGAGAGTCTTAGTTACCGCTGACCGCTGCTCCCCCTTCTTTGAATCTTTCCTCTCTTTAATTCGTATTGCGGCCAGTCCTGCAGAAGCGAAATGGTACAGCATGTCCACCTTAACGTTGTCTCAGTTACTCCAAAGACGATATCCTCGAGTTTTCAAATAAATTTCGCAGAGTGACGAGGCATTTGGCTACCTTAAGAGAGTCATAGTTACTCCTGCCGGCTGCTCCCATTTCTTTAGGCCTTTATCATTGTTGCTATGGCCAGTCCTACAGAACCGATATGCCACTGTATGTCCACCTTAACGTCGTCACAGTTATTCCCACTACGAGTTTCTCGAGTTAGCAAATGTACTTCGCCGGATGACGAGGCATTTGACTACCTTAAGGGAGTCATAGTTACAGCAGCCAGATGCTCCGCTTCCTTTGAATCTTTCCTCTCTTTAATACGTACTGCGGAATGTCCAAGCAGATGCGAAATGCTGCAACATGTCCACCTTAACGTTGACTGAGTTACTATAACGACAATATCCACGAGTATTCAAATAAATTTCGCAGAGTGACGAGGCATTTGGCTACCTTAAGAGAGTCATAGTTACTGCAGCCCGCTGCTCCCCCTTCTTTGAATCTTTCCTCTCTTTAATTCGTATTGCGGCCAGTCCTGCAGAAGCGAAATGGTACAGCATGTCCACCTTAACGTTGTCTGAGTTACTCCAACGACGATATCCTCGAGTTTTCAAATAAATTTCGCAGAGTGACGAGGCATTTGGCTACCTTAAGAGAGTCATAGTTACTCCTGCTGGCTGCTCCCATTTCTTTAGGCATTTACCATTCTTGCTATGGCTAGTCCTACAGAACCGATGTGCCACTGTATGTCCACCTTAACGTCGTCACAGTTATTCCCACTACGAGTTTCTCGAGTTAGCAAATGTACTTCGCCGGATGACGAGGCATTTGGCTACCTTAAAAGAGTCATAGTTACTGCAGCCAGATGCTCCCCTTCTTTTGAATATTTCTGCTCTTTTATTCGTACAGCGGAATGTCCAATCAGAAGCGAAATGCTGCAACATGTACACCTTAACGTTGTCTGAGTTACTAAATCGACGATATCGACGAGTTTTCGAATAATTTTCGCAGAGTGACGTGGCATTTGGCTACTTTAAGAGAGTCATAGTTACTGTAGCCAGATGCTCCCCTTCCTTTGAATCTTCCCTCTCTTTAATTCGTACTGCGGAATGTCCAAGCAGAAGCGAAATGCTGCAACATGTCCACAGTAACGTTGTCTGAGTTAGTCCAACGACGATATCCTCGAGTTTTCAAATAAATTTCGCAGAGTGACGAGGCATTTGGCTACCTTAAGAGAGTCATAGTTACTCCTGCTGGCTGCTCCCATTTCTTTAGGCATTTACCATTCTTGCTATGGCTAGTCCTACAGAACCGATGTGCCACTGTATGTCCACCTTAACGTCGTCACAGTTATTCCCACTACGAGTTTCTCGAGTTAGCAAATGTACTTCGCCGGATGACGAGGCATTTGGCTACCTTAAAAGAGTCATAGTTACTGCAGCCAGATGCTCCCCTTCTTTTGAATATTTCTGCTCTTTTATTCGTACAGCGGAATGTCCAATCAGAAGCGAAATGCTGCAACTTGTCCACCTTAACGTTGTCTGAGTTACTCCAACGACGATATCGACGAGTTCTCAAATAAATTTCGCAGAGTGACGAGGCATTTGGCTACCTTAAGAGAGTCATAGTTACTGCAGCCCGCTGCTCCCCCTTCTTTGAATCTTTCCTCTCTTTAATTCGTATTGCGGCCAGTCCTGCAGAAGCGAAATGGTACAGCATGTCCACCTTAACGTTGTCTGAGTTACTCCAACGACGATATCCTCGAGTTTTCAAATAAATTTCGCAGAGTGACGAGGCATTTGGCTACCTTAAGAGAGTCTTAGTTACCGCTGCCCGCTGCTCCCCCTTCTTTGAATCTTTCCTCTCTTTAATTCGTATTGCGGCCAGTCCTGCAGAAGCGAAATGGTACAGCATGTCCACCTTAACGTTGTCTCAGTTACTCCAAAGACGATATCCTCGAGTTTTCAAATAAATTTCGCAGAGTGACGAGGCATTTGGCTACCTTAAGAGAGTCATAGTTACTCCTGCCGGCTGCTCCCATTTCTTTAGGCCTTTATCATTGTTGCTATGGCCAGTCCTACAGAACCGATGTGCCACTGTATGTCCACATTAACGACGTCACAGTTACTCGCACTACGAGTTCTCGAGTTAGCAAATGTACTTCGACAGATGACTACGCATTTGGCTACCTTAAGAGAGTCATAGTTACGGCAGCCAGATGCTCCCCTTCCTTTGAATCTTTCCTCTCTTTATTTCGCACTGCGGAATGTCCAAACAGAAGCGAAATGCTGCAACTTGTCCACCTTAACATTGTCTGAGTTACTCCAACGACGATATCGACGAGTTTCCAAATAAATTTCGCAGATTAACGAGACATTTGGCTACCTTAAGCGAGTCATAGTAACAGCTGCCTGCTGCTCCCCCTTCTTTGAATCTTTCATCTCTTTAATTCGTATTGCGGCCAGTCCTGCAGAAGCGAAATGGTACAGCATGTCCACCTTAACGTTGTCTGAGTTACTCCAACGACGATTTCCTCGAGTTTTCAAATAAATTTCGCAGAGTGACGAGGCATTTGGCTACCTTAAGAGAGTCATAGTTACTCCTGCCGGCTGCTCCCATTTCTTTAGGCCTTTATCATTGTTGCTATGGCCAGTCCTACAGAACCGATATGCCACTGTATGTCCACCTTAACGTCGTCACAGTTATTCCCACTACGAGTTTCTCGAGTTAGCAAATGTACTTCGCCGGATGACGAGGCATTTGACTACCTTAAGTGAGTCATAGTTACTGCAGCCAGATGCTCCGCTTCCTTTGAATCTTTCCTCTCTTTAATACGTACTGCGGAATGTCCAAGCAGATGCGAAATGCTGCAACATGTCCACCTTAACGTTGACTGAGTTACTATAACGACAATATCCACGAGTATTCAAATAAATTTCGCAGAGTGACGAGTCATTTGGCTACCTTAAGAGAGTCATAGTTACTGCAGCCCGCTGCTCCCCCTTCTTTGAATCTTTCCTCTCTTTAATTCGTATTGCGGCCAGTCCTGCAGAAGCGAAATGGTACAGCATGTCCACCTTAACGTTGTCTGAGTTACTCCAACGACGATATCCTCGAGTTTTCAAATAAATTTTGCAGAGTGACGAGGCATTTGGCTACCTTAAGAGAGTCATAGTTACCGCTGCCCGCTGCTCCCCCTTCTTTGAATCTTTCCTCCCCTTTAATTCGTATTGCGGCCAGTCCTGCAGAAGCGAAATGGTACAGCATGTCCACCTTAACGTTGTCTCAGTTACTCCAAAGACGATATCCTCGAGTTTTCAAATAAATTTCGCAGAGTGACGAGGCATTTGGCTACCTTAAGAGAGTCATAGTTACTCCTGCCGGCTGCTCCCATTTCTTTAGGCCTTTATCATTGTTGCTATGGCCAGTCCTACAGAACCGATATGCCACTGTATGTCCACCTTAACGTCGTCACAGTTATTCCCACTACGAGTTTCTCGAGTTAGCAAATGTACTTCGCCGGATGACGAGGCATTTGACTACCTTAAGGGAGTCATAGTTACTGCAGCCAGATGCTCCGCTTCCTTTGAATCTTTCCTCTCTTTAATACGTACTGCGGAATGTCCAAGCAGATGCGAAATGCTGCAACATGTCCACCTTAACGTTGACTGAGTTACTATAACGACAATATCCACGAGTATTCAAATAAATTTCGCAGAGTGACGAGGCATTTGGCTACCTTAAGAGAGTCATAGTTACTGCAGCCCGCTGCTCCCCCTTCTTTGAATCTTTCCTCTCTTTAATTCGTATTGCTGCCAGTCCTGCAGAAGCGAAATGGTACAGCATGTCCACCTTAACGTTGTCTGAGTTACTCCAACGACGATATCCTCGAGTTTTCAAATAAATTTCGCAGAGTGACGAGGCATTTGGCTACCTTAAGAGAGTCATAGTTACTCCTGCTGGCTGCTCCAATTTCTTTAGGCATTTACCATTCTTGCTATGGCTAGTCCTACAGAACCGATGTGCCACTGTATGTCCACCTTAACGTCGTCACAGTTATTCCCACTACGAGTTTCTCGAGTTTGCAAATGTACTTCGCCGGATGACGAGGCATTTGGCTACCTTAAAAGAGTCATAGTTACTGCAGCCAGATGCTCCCCTTCTTTTGAATATTTCTGCTCTTTTATTCGTACAGCGGAATGTCCAATCAGAAGCGAAATGCTGCAACTTGTCCACCTTAACGTTGTCTGAGTTACTCCAACGACGATATCGACGAGTTCTCAAATAAATTTCGCAGAGTGACGAGGCATTTGGCTACCTTAAGAGTGTCATAGCTACTGCTGCCCGCTGCTCTCCCTTCTTTGAATCTTTTCTCACTTTAATTCGTGTTGCGGCCAGTCCGGCAGAAGAGAAATGGTACAGCATGTCCACCTTAACGGTGTCTGAGTTACTCCAACGACGGTATCCTCGAGTTTTCAAATAAATTTCGCTGAGTGACGAGGCATTTGGCTACCTTAAGAGAGTCATAGTTACTCTTGCCGGCTGCACCCATTTCTTTAGGCCTCTACCATTCTTGCTATGGCCAGTCCTACAGAACCGATATGCCACTGTATGTCCACCTTAACGTCGTCACAGTTACTCCCACTACGAGCTTCTCGAGTTAGCAAATGTACTTCGCTGGATGAAGAGGCATTTGGCTACCTTAAGAGAGTCATAGTTACTGCTGCCCGCTGCTCCTCCTTCTTTCAATCTTTCCTCTCTCTAATTCGTATTGCGGCCAGTCCCGAAGAAGCGAAATGGTACAGCATGTCCTCCTTAACGTTGTCTGAGTACTCCAACGACGATATCCTCGAGTTTTCAAATTAACTTCGCAGAGTGACGAGGCATTTGGCTACCTTAAGAGAGTCATAGTTACTCCTGCTGGCTGCTCCCATTTGTTTAGGCCTTTACCATTCTTGCTATGGCTTGTCCTACTGAACCGATGTGCCACTGTATGTCCACCTTAACGTGGTCGCAGTTATTCCCACTACGAGTTTCTCGAGTTAGCAAATGTACTTCGACGGATGACGAGGCATTTGGCTACCTTAAGAGAGTCATAGTTACTGCAGCCATATGCTCCCCTTCCTTTGAATCTTTCCTCTCTTTAATTCGTACTGCGGAATGTCCAAGCAGGAGCGAAATGCTGCAACTTGTCCACCTTAACGATGTCTGAGTTACTCCACCAACGATATCGACGAGTTTTCATATAAGTCTCGCAGAGTGACAAGGCATTTAGCTACCTTAAGAGAGTCATAGTTACTCCTGCCAGCTGCTCCCATTTCTTTGGGATTTTATCATTCTTGCTATGGCCAGTTCTAACGAACCGATATGCCATTGTATGTCCACCTTAACGTCGTCACATTTATTCCCACTACGAGTTTCTCGAGTTAGCAAATGTACTTCGCCGGATGACGAGGCATTTGGCTAGCTTAAGAGAGTCATAGTTACTGCAGACAGATCCTCCCCTTCCTTTGAATCTTTCCTCTTTTTAAATCGTACTGCGGAATGTCCCAGCAGAAGCGCAATGCTGCAACATGTACACCTTAGCGTTGTCTGAGTTACTAAAACGACGATATCGACGAGTTTTCGAATAATTTTCGCAGAGTGACGTGGCATTTGGCTACTTTAAGAGAGTCATAGTTACTGCTGGCAGATGCTCCCCTTCCTTTGAATCTTCCCTCTCTTTAATTCGTACTGCGGAATGTCCAAGCAGAAGCGAAATGCTGCAACATGTCCACAGTAACGTTGTCTGAGTTAGTCCAACGACGATATCCTCGAGTTTTCAAATAAATTTCGGAGAGTGACGAGGCATTTGGCTACCTTAAGAGAGTCATAGTTACTGCTGCCCGCTGCTCCCCCTTCTCTGAATCTTTCCTCTCTTTAATTCGTATTGCGGCCAGTCCTGCAGAAGCGTAATGGTACAGCATGTCCACCTTAACGTTGTCTGAGTTACTCCAACGACTGTATCCTCGAGTTTTCAAATAAATTTCGCAGAGTGACGAGGCATTTGGCTACCTTAAGAGAGTCATAGTTACTATTGCCGGCTGCTCCCATTTCTTTAGGACTTTATCATTCTTCCTATGGCCAGTCCTACAGAACCGATATGCCACTGTATGTCCACCTTACCGTCGTCACAGTTACTCCCACTACGAGTTTCTCGAGTTAGCAAAGGTACTTCGCTGGATGTCAAGGCATTTGGCTACCTTAAGAGAGTCATAGTTACTGCAGCCAGATGCTCCCCCTCCTTTGAATGTTCCCTCTCTTTAATTCGTACTGCGGAATGTCCAAGCAGAAGCGAAATGCTGCAACATGTCCACCTTAACGTTGTCTGAGTTTGTCCAACGACGATATTCTCGAGATTTCAAATAAATTTCGCAGAGTGACGAGGCATTTGGCTACCTTAAGAGAGCCGTAGTAACTGCTGCCAGCTGCTCGCCCTTCTTTGAAACTTTCCTCTCTTTAATTCGTGTTGCGGCCAGTCCTGCAGAATCGAAATGCTACAGCATATACACCTTAACGTTGTCTGAGTTACTCCAACGACGATATCCTCGAGTTTTCAAATAAATTTCGCAGAGTGACGAGGCATTTGGCTACCTTAAGAGAGTCATAGTTACTAATGCCGGCTGCTCCCATTTCTTTAGGACTTTATCATTCTTCCTATGGCCAGTCCTACTGAACCGATGTGCCACTGTATGTCCACATTAACGTCATCACAGTTACTCCGACTACGAGTTTCTAGAGTTGGCAAATGTATTTCGCGGGATGACGAGGCATTTGGCTACCTTAAGAGAGTCATATGTTCGTCAGGATAGAAGTCAGGAGCGGAGGGCGTTGTAAAATGAAAATTAATTGAGTGGAATGGACCCAGTTTATTCTTGTAATGATGGTACAGTGGTGCCTACGTAGGGCTGAGCAGCCCCAAGAGGGGTTGCCGTCTGCTCATCAGAGAGGCAGAGACTAGAGGAGCGACTACTCGGGGCCGAGGTCAGAAGCTAAGAGCGCGCGGAGCTGTTTCCAAGCCGCCCTCGCCGCTCCCGGCCGCGTCCCCACGTGATCACACGATTAGTCTCTGATTGGAGGATTGATTCCGCCAACGCGCCTTGCTAGTAGCGTGCCCCCGTCAGCGCAACCAACCCGTGGGACTTGAGTCTGACCGAGGAGCACGTGGCAGGAATGTGCCGACCATGGTCTTCCGGCCAGCACCTTCCACCACAGTATGCCCAAGCCGGCTACGGCCGAACATTATGCATTGAAAATTTATTTAAATAAAATTTTGGTCGGCAATGATCCCTCTTGGGGGTCTCCTCCCTGCACATCCTTTCCCCTTCCGAAGAAGGCTCTCTGGATGAAAATGAATGAGCTTATTCTAATCGATTATTCCATTTAAAAAAATATATGATCATTATGAAGGGTCCCATAACATAGTGATATTAATATGTGCAAATGTTACAAAGTGGCCTGAAGGGCCCGAAGGAAGGCTCTTGAACAACAACCTTGTGAAGTTGGTGCGACGTCAGTGGGGCGGCGCCATGCTGTGAATGTGTGTCGGCGGTGTCAGTGGTGGTGGGTTCCCAGGCGATGATGAGGGGCACCGGAGCACAGCACACTGATACGCTCCACCCTCGTGGGGGTGAGAGAATGCTCCCAGGCCTAATAGTCACAAGGGGGTTTTTCCCCGTAATATTACTTTGAGTTCTTAAATCTAGGATTACAATGGTAATTGCCCAAGTGGGTGAATGAGAACATTACAAAATGACAAAAATTTAAAGAGAAAACAAAATAACTTACATGAGGGTTAAAACTCGACAGTTAAATTGTGATTCCATAGACTTTACATAGAAATACAAATCCATTACAAAATTAGTTCATTGACCTGACACCTAGACTACAACTTAATTCTAAGGGGGGGAGGTCATGCCTGATCGCATGCACCAAGGTTGGCAGGTAGTTTCAGGTGTGATATTCACCTTCAGGTTGTGGGGGTGGTACTACTTCTCGGAAGGAAGTGAAACATTTGCAAAACCCTCTTTTACAGAGTATCCAGGATACTATAATCAGAATTATTACAGTGATGATTACCGAACCAGCGCTGGGTAATACAACGGTGGTTAATCGCTTGGTTTGGTGCCAATCAGCAATATGTGAGGCCACTCGGTCAAGAGCAACTTGGTTGTGTTCCTGGGTAAGGAGATGATTGATCGATTGGAGTAGATCTGAATCATTGGTATTCGGTAAATTCTTCACCTTCTCATGGTGATGGATTTTAAAAGAGAGTTCAGGAAGGTATAAGGTAAATGTGGGAATGGTGACATGAAAGGTGGAGTGCAATTGAGCTGATATCCTCATAGAAGCAGCGTATACGTCACATCTTGAACTATTATACACTAGGCCACTATTATTCAGTGTTATCCGGTACGATTCAGTCTCTGACATTGAACGGTGGCACACCAGGGTGGCGGTGACAGTCTGTGGAACAGCGAACAGAAAACTGTTGCCAACAGGCTGAATTATTGGTTGACGAAGTGAGACTAGAACACGAGGACATGGAGGGGTAGTAGTTTCAGCTAAAAACAGTGACATCTCGCACTCAGTAGTGTTAGTGTGTAAAATTAGCGTGGAGCATAAGTAATGTGTTGTATGGAAGCAACTGGATAGTTCAGCGCGAGTGAGAGTGGCGTGAGTTTGTCGATCCCGACTAACTATTAAAAATTCTTGAGTCTGCCAAACAACATGGTGATGAAGGGTAGCCCAAGAGACTGGAAAAGTGTATATTTGATAGCACTCGTATTCGCAATTTGCGCACGTGATTGGCAACCTCATTCGCATCCGAATACCGTCAGAATTACGGGTAAGTCGGACCTCCAACGCAGCATAGTAAAAGGGGAGGTTGCTTTCAGTTTCCAATGTGATAACGGTCGACTGCGAGAGAAAGTATTGGTGCCCCTAGAAGTAAAAATTTCCTGGCTTACTTGATGAGTAATTCAGAGATGACGGAGGGGGTACAACGTTGTAGCAGTAATTACCTGGCAAGTAGTGACGATGGACCCGTTCAGTCACGCTTACTGATGAAGAAGGCCACGAAGTAGAATCACGGCAGGCAACCAACAGTTTGGCAGCCGTGGGGGTAGCAAGGCGGCAAGACAATGGTGTAATTCGACACCGAGTATCCGCTGATCAATCACGCGTCAGCAAAAAAGACGCTGAACGCGGAGGCAGTACTACGCAGCGCAGACTAAGCGTAACTCGCTGGAAAAATTTTTCTACCTGCTATGGGACGAAGGCCAAGTGTCATCAATTAATTTGAGATTTTGTACGAAGAAAGTTTTTTTTTTTCTTTTTTTTTTTTTTTGAATGAATAAAATGAGAAGGAATCCTGTGATCGCGGTGTAAACCTGCACAGCCTAGGCACCTCCCACGCATTGGCCACTACGCAGGGGCACCCACCCCGCTAAGGTTCGACACGGCGAGACAGGTGAAGTACTTCATAAATTTCAGAAATAATATTGAGTGGTTTTTCAGCTGTAGAAAACCCGAATGAGGGTAGGACAACTCAAGTTAAGTCAATAATCAAAGGATCTTTACTTACAGAAGTGGTCAATAGAAGTCGGAAATGAATGTTAGCGAGAGCGAGTCTGTTGCTCGTGAATACAGAGGCTGGTATGTGAAGCAGTGGAGGCGGCGCAGCGCAGCTTATCAGCGCTGAGCCGGCAGAGTGCTGAGCTCAGATAACAGCGTCAGAGAGCGCTAGTGGCTCTGCGTCCGAGACTAAGACATTGTAAGTGCAACTTAAAAGTAACAGTTTATTGCAAAGCAATAATACACAAATAGCTGATGTCACAAAGACGTTTGATTCCATTTTAACAGAACAACTTAAGTGTTCAACAGGTAAATTGACTACGTTGTTGATTAAAAGAAACTGCTACTGAACATAACGTACATATGTACGTACTTCCCTTTCCCCTTCCGAAGAGCGGAGGGCATAAACCATAAAAGCCTTGTTCATGTACTTAGTATATGACAATAGAGGTCTGGTAACATCAACAAGTTACACCAAGGTAGTGTGGATACGAACAGTGTGAGTGTGTTGTTAGTTGTTATTGGCGTATGAAGTGTTGTGTAAATGTGTGCCTAACGGTAGCTGATGGCGGATACGAATTGAAGGCCAATAGGTGCTATCAGAGATACTTCCAGTCGAGAAACAATGAAACTTAAAAGGGAATACCGAATATGACACAAAAATAGCGTATAACCATAAAGTGTACTAACATTAATCATAACTATAAATTGATAACAATAAAACGTGACATTGAAGTAATAATAATTGACAAGAAATAAAATAAAGAGGATATTTCCCGAATGTAAACTTCCGAATCGGATACGAAATCCGTCAGGGGAAGTTGTTTTTTTCTTTTTTTTTTTTTTAGTCGGTTGACGAAGTGCATAAGGGACTACGTCAGTAAAATCCGACAGTGTGTGTATGTAACAACATTGTTCTTAAAAGTGCAGTTTGCACTCTCAGATGGTGAAAAGCAACTAATCCGTTCAGCAACGGAAAAGGCTGCCATCTGGGGAACGGTATCTGAATCTTTGGCAGAATCCGATGATTTTGCAATGGAATTGCCATCTAGAAGACGGTGGCTTTGTATAAAATGTAATAAAAGAGCGTCTGGGGCTCAGTTCATTTGTGGTTGAGTGCCAAAGGCGTAGTGTGAGTGCAAATTGTCTCACGGTAATTGATGTATGAATTGTTTTGTGGTCAACCGAGGAGCCTAGGATTCGGTGACGTGTAAGTACAAGTTCGCAGTGCGTATGAGCTACCTGCGAGTGACTCGACTATTAAGTTCAGCAGTGCATTAGTGCAATCTGCAGACTTGGATTGATGATTATATAATTTGCAGGGCAATGGGGCAACCTGCGGACAGTGCTAAGGCAACCTGTCTAATAATTGAGGGGTAGGCAGTGCATTGGAGCTATCTGCGATACCGTGGTTAAGCGGGCCTAAGGGCGTCCGTCTGACGTAATAAGAATTAGTGTAGGCACATGGGTTTCCTGCGATACATGTAATAAAAGTATCAGCGGCGTTATTAGCGACCTGCTGTACTAGGGAAATGTCGACTGTTCAAGCAATAAAAATAGCTCTGAAGCTAGAATAGCATACATGCATAAATAGCGTCACTTTTTGAGCGCGCAGTACATAACACTACATAAAATGAAAATCATGAACTATAAATCACTAGTGCTAGCATAATGACATAATTAAACACAATGACATATATTGACAGGAAAATAAAAACACAATGATGTATAATAATAATGCTGCAAGTAGTCGGAACGCTCAACATTAACATGCAACACTGGCCACTTGGGGCTGGCTGCTAGGCTGCGTGTGTGTTAGTTTTAAAACTGATGATAACAAATTGAACTGAAAGGACAACTAGGCACAGTTCCCGTAGCGCTTACATCACCGGCTAATTAGAGGCAAAGTACGTATCTCACAATGGATCATTGGCCGATATTTTGGGGCAAGACTGCAACAAGGGAGAGCAATATCTCGGTGTAAATGGTGGTAAGACTAAAAGACCGGTACTGTCGGAAGAGGGTACCTAACATGTTGTAGGGGCCTCCTCATCGACAGAAGAAGGAAAACAGGATAGAACAATGACCACGGCGGTAGAGTAAAATAAATGGGGAGGGCAAAAATAACTGCGTAGCAACCAAGGAACAATCGTCCACCGATATACGGCAGCCCGGACGATTGGTCGTTTGTGCCTCGTCAGTAGCGTGAAAAACCCGTGGCATTGTATTGGTTTGCCCATATCTGGCTTTGTCCAAGGCAGTTCGATGTGTAAGAGGGTTAGGGCTGTAGTTTGTAGCTTACACAATGAATCAAAGCAGTAGTGAAA
The DNA here is from genome assembly GCF_021461395.2 of Schistocerca americana. Lineage (NCBI taxonomy): Eukaryota > Metazoa > Arthropoda > Insecta > Orthoptera > Acrididae > Schistocerca > Schistocerca americana. The sequence goes on along the minus strand of NC_060127.1, from coordinate 213,476,429 downwards.
TTTCACTTATAGGATTGGCAGACTAAGGTATGCAGAATAATGTAAATCGTTAAGAACTTCGTGTGATTTATCCAGCTAATGTGAAACAAAACGAGGAAAAGAATTTAAACAATGAATCACATCTATTTAATATTTATGTTAAGATTTATTGGGATGTTTGAATGAATTTTGTTTGCCGTGTCTTCCGGATGCATGAAAGAAACCAGCTTGGAGCTGTTAGCGAGCGCGCAGCGCACGCGTAGGTGCGGAGTAGGCAACGGCACGTCAGCGGTTATGTGAGACGGCGTGTAGCCGCGAGAGACCGGCCGCTACTGCAGCGACAAATATCACGCGCTTAGCGTGTACCAGAAATAACGATGAATTAGAAATTGCTAATTATCTAGAATAAGAGTTTTTTTTTTAAAAAAAAAAGGGTGTTAGTTATATAAACTGATGGTAAGTGCATTGTAGTCTGTCATACACGGAGGATAGGGCAGTAATTTGCGGTTTGTGTTCGTAACTACTAGGACGCTCCGCGTGTTGAGACGCTGGAGGCGGCAGCGCACGTGGTGATAAGATACGTCATCGCGCGGAGCGCTGTTACTGGCTGAGAAGGAATGATGGCCGCTGGCCAGTTCTTGGCGAGGAGAAGGGACAGCGCTGAAGAGGAGGGGAGGCGACAGCTGATGTTATGCCCCGCCAACAGCTGGTCCCGTAAACAAAGCGTACGAGGCGTATGCATTTCAAGTCCTGGCTTTATCTGTTCCGATTACTTACGATTAGCTGCAGCAAATACAGAACTAGGACATATAGTACAATACACTAGACGTCAACGTAACAAGTATTAAGAAAAGCTCGGAGTAAAAATACTCCACATGTACTGGTTTGCCAAATAGATGGCAATAGAGGACATTGAAGAATATCATTCGGAGTTAGCAGCCGCGGTACTGCCAACACCAAGTGTAATGGTTGCATTTGAAGCAAGTCAGTTGCGTGACGTCTAATGCGTGGCATTGCTTGCAAAACATAAAACATAATCATACATATAAAAATGAGCAAAAATACATGACAGGACTGGAAACTGACAATTGAGAATGGCTGGGAACTCCGTGGTGGCCAGGCACATCTTGCTTCCAAGTCCCTGGAGAAAATGACTTAAACTAAGCTGCAATAGAACATATCATAAAACTCTAACTAGGCGTGATTAATCACGCGACCTCAACCCATAAGGGTGTCGATTCCGCAGAGGGTATCTACAACCCTGTGGAGGTAATCTCCTCCGTTTTTTATTTCGTTTTTGTTCTACTTGAGGTGGAGGTGACACAGGCGGATCGGGGGCTGCGACCTGTTGTGGTGACACAGCCCTACCGTGGTAAGGTTGCAGGCGGTCAAAGTGCACTATCACCGTACGATCGGTTAATTGCAGTTCTGCATTGACTGGTGAGGTCAACCGTACAATCCGATACGGGCCTTCAAAGAGGGGAGAGAACTTTTTAGTTTGTCCCATTTTGATTGCCGGGTTTCGTAGTAACACTAAATCACCTGTCTGATAAGTCGGTAAAACAGCATTTTTGTTCTGCCTGTGCAACAGTTTATTAGTAGCTTTGATATTATTCCTCTTTACCTTATACCAGATCGCTTTTAGCCGGCGGGCTAAACCTTTTACTTCCTTTATTTCTACACCTTGAGGTAGTTTGTCTATTTCGAACGGCGAATTCATCGGCCGTCCAAACACAGCTTCGTAAGGGGTATACCCTGTGGATTCATGTATTCGGGTGTTGTATGCAGAAGAAATATACGGTACATATCTGTCCCAATCAGCGTGCGTTTTTGCAACATAATAGGATAACATTTTACAAATTGTACGGTGTACGCGTTCAACGCGACCGTTGGCTTTAGGATGGAAGGGAGTTGTACGCCATTTTTTGATTCTTAATAATTTACAAACTTGTACAAATAAAGCAGACATGAAATTGGTTCCTTGATCCGTTAAAATGGCATCAGGACTTCCAAAAGGTAGTATCACACGATTTACAAACTCTCTCGCCACAGTTTCAGCTGTCATGTCGGGGAGGGGAACCAAAATTAGATAACGTGAAAAGTGATCAATAATAGACAAAATGTATTTGTTACCTTGTTGCGACTGTGGAAAAGGACCTTGGAAATCTAAAGCAAGAATTTCGAAGGGTGAAGATGCCTGAGGAAGTGTTTGCAGCGGCACTCGCGGATGCCTATTTTGTGCTCGTTGTGCACACGGCAGGCAAGATCTTACATACCTGTCCACATCACGTTGTCGGTATTGCCACCAATAACGTGTCGCAATTCGAGCGTTTGTAGCGCGTTTTCCGCTGTGACATGCTTGGATGGTATCATGGCATTGCCGTATTATACGTTGCTGCAAGCATTCCGGTATTACCAAACGATTCCCATGTGGAGTTCTTCGATACAAAAGGTCGTCTATTACTTCAAATTCTGGGAAGGTGGCGTATCTTTGACATTGAACGTCCACCTGCTGTGCTTCTTTTAACTCTTCAATTGATACCTCATCTGATTCAATGACACGCACTTTTCTGCTTAACGCATCAGCATTTTGATGCAGCCGACCAGGCTTGTGCCGAACTTCAAAATCATATTCTGACAGTTTCATGGCCCAGCGCATAAGTTTGCTGCTAGGGTCTTTAAGATTCAATAACCACTGCAGAGCAGAGTGATCGGTAAGAACTGTAAATTTGCGACCATAGAGGTAACATCTAAAATAATTAATTCCAAAAAGAAGGGCAAGCAATTCCTTTTCTGTAGTACTGTAATTAGTTTCTGCTTTATTCAGTTGACGAGAGGCATACCCAACGGGTTTTTCCTCACCATCTTGCACTTGGCTTAGGACACATCCTACAGCAAAATCAGATGCGTCACAAGATAAAATAAAAGGTTCAGCGAAGTCTGGGTAAACAAGCAGAGGTGAACTAGTTAAAATAGTTTTCACTGTTTGAAAGGCGGTCGAACATTCATCCGTCCAAACAAAAGGAGTATCCTTTTTCAACAATTTAGTAAGTGGTTTGGTAATAGTAGCATAATCTTTAACAAAACGGCGGTAATAATTTGCAAGGCCAAGGAAGGATTGTAATTCCTTTAAATTTGTTGGAATAGAAAAAGTGTCTACTGCTTCAGTTAATCGTGGATCTGGTTTGACTCCGTTGGAACTGATGACATGACCTAAATACTGCACTTGTGATTGAGCAAAAGAACATTTTTCTAATTTTAAGCTTAAATTAGCATTTTGCAAGCGCAACAGTACACTGCGTAGATGTTCAGCATGTTCAGCAATGGATTTTGAAAATATAATTATATCATCAAGATACACAAGGCACATAGTAGGTTTCAACCCACGTAATAGCAGATCTGCAAATCGCTGAAAGGTTGCTGGTGCGTTGCGAAGCCCGAAAGGCATCCTTAAGAATTCATATAAGCCGCCAGGAACTACAAAAGCTGTCTTAGCTCGATCTTCAGGAGCAATTGGAATTTGATGATACCCACTGCGCATGTCTAATGTTGTGAAGTACCGGCAATTGCCCAGACGATCGAGTGTTTCATCGATCCGGGGTAATGGATAATGATCTGGAGTAGTAACTTTGTTTACTGCTCGCATGTCTACACAGAGGCGATAGGATTTTTCTCCGTCTATAGATTTCTTTGGAACGACTACAATTGGGCTAGACCACGCACTAGAAGAGGGTTGTATTATTCCTGCTTCTAGTTGCTGTTGTATAGTTTCCTCTACCACTGACTGAAGATGGTAGGGAATTCGGTACCCTTTTTGAGCTATTGGCCTAGCATTTCCGGTTGGAATCTCATGTTGGATTAAATCTGTTGCTGGTAAATATTTCCTGTCTTCAAACAACCATGAATACTCATTCAATACTTCATTTATTAGCTTTTGTTCATGCAGTGGGAGATGACTAAGCTTAGCTTTAAACTTATCTGTCAGATGTGACGTGATTGTCAAAAGGTGTTGAGAGGCGGCAGCAGTCTTTTTCTTTTTCAGAGAAGGGGTTCTCTTTGACAACTTATCTTCTGGGATAACCTGTAAGCTAGCTAATACTGTACCACGCGGTATGAAAGCTTGCTTGTGACTAAAATTGTCTAAACACACGGGTACGCAATTTTCTTTCTGTACTTGCTGTGCTTTGCACAGGCTACGTTTTACGTGGACCTGCATCTGGTCAAGAGTTTCATTCTGGCAGAGTGGATCTACCAAGAAATGAACCTCTTCGGATTCACGTATCCCGACAGGCACCCAAAGGATCTTTTCTGTGCCTTCTGGTATCTCCACGGGATTATCGGCTTTTAGCATCGTTACGGGAGACTCTGAAACTTGGGAAACGGATCCTTTTTTCCCAGCTCCGCTCGCCCGCAACGTGCAGTCACGTCCAAAACAGTGCACGTTGTCGCCGAATTGGACGGTATTCAACCTATAGTCAATAACCCCCTGGAAATGACGCAGAAAGTCACTTCCTAGGATGATGTCGTAATCCGTGCGCCTGTTTCGTACAACCTCCATCGCAAAAGCATATTCTGTGGAGTCCAACGTGAACTCAACGCAACAGCTGCCATCAGGTTTCACTATGCCGGGACCAATACCACTGATATGGTACCGCGGCGGTTGCAAAGTTCTTTTATCTCTCTTCGATAAAAATGCCAAGCTGATCTGTGCGCCTGTGTCAATTAGCACGCGTATTGGTTTGCGGCCTCTAACACCATCGACAACCACGCTTGCCACCTGCGTGATTCCCTTATCAACTAGGGGGGTCACTATTTTTAACGGGGGCCGGGAGGGGTGGCACTTCCTGCCCCGCGGCCGTTTCCCGAATTCTGTGATTGGTTTGCATTTCGCCTGGAATTTGCAGGCGGTTGTGGCCTACTGTTTGGACAATGCACGCTTTGGTGGCCCATGTTCCTGCACTGATGACAATATGGCACGCGACATTGCTCTGCCACATGTCCTTGTCTATTACAGCGCCCACACTTAGTATCGTTCGAAAAGACACGTCGGGGCTCACTTTGCCGCGCGGAGACGGCCACAAATCGGCTCGCCTCCTCTCTCAAGAGTGCTAATCGCACGGCTTCGTGTAAGGTGCGGGGGGAAGCTACCTTGATTTCGCCCCCTATTTGAGGGTTTATGCCACGAATAAACACGTCTATCGCACGACATTCTGATTCTTCCAACAGAACTTCGTTACGAGCAGAACTGGCACTTAGTGCGTACGTGTGGCATGCAACGCTTCGAATCCTGTCCGCGAATGCTTCTAAATCTTCACCCGCTTTTTGCTTGAGGGTGGAAAGCAGGTCGCGATAGTAACTAGTACCACGTTTGTCTGTATACCTTTCAATCAACCCTGTTGCAAGGGACTGGAAGGTAGGGGCATTTTTCAAGCTCTCGACCGACTGCACGTAGTTCCGCGCTTCGCCGGTGAGTTTCATTTTCATCACGTTTAAGAGAAATTCATCTGGCCAACCGCAAAGGTTTCCGATGTCCTGGATATTCTGGACAAACGTTTGAATATCCTCGTGCGGCTTTCCAGCGAACGCCGGAATGAACGCTACTGCTGGGAAGCTCTGCACCAAAGTAGAGGTGGCTACTGCCACAGGTGATTCTGCACTAGTGAGTGGTGGAATCACCTGCTTCAGCTGTTCTTCCACTAGCACTGGCTTAGCAACACTAGATTGCGGAGAAGCCATTTTAAGATCATCTATCTGTTGCTTAAGCTCCGCGTTAGTTAGAATTAATTGATTTAACTGGGACTGCAGCGCCAAGAGGGGATCTTCGTCCGCTCCGGCTGCTCCTGCCTCCGATTGCTGCCTGGTGATCGGCATGTTACAATAGTATGGGCATCTACACCACCGTAGCGTCGCTAGCGACTTACATTATTTGGTGGCGTGCAGACGACGGACGGCGGCGGTGTCGACGAGCGGCGGCAGGCGCGTTGATCACGCGTGGGCGCAGCAGGCGGCGGGCGACAGCATGGACAGCTGCGACGGCGGGGCGGCGCGAAGGCCGCACCCCGGACCCTGGCGCAGGCGGTGGCCCGTGGCAGCTACGGACAGCGGCGGCGGCGGCGGCGGCGGCGGCGGCGAGCGTGACTGCATCGCGGACCCTCCTCGGCTCGCGTCCGGCGGCGAACTGCGTCACGCTTGTGGCGCAATAGTGCGCGGCCACGCACATTCTGCAACGCAGGCGACCGGCTGGCACGCGCATGGCGCGCTGCAGCCTCGCCACGTTCGGTCTAGTTTCCCTTAATTGCTCAAACTCGGCCCCTTCATAGTACTCATACTCAACTGATAAGTTGATTTTACAACCGTAAGGTGGGTCGCATCCCACTTCTGACACCATTTGTTCGTCAGGATAGAAGTCAGGAGCGGAGGGCGTTGTAAAATGAAAATTAATTGAGTGGAATGGACCCAGTTTATTCTTGTAATGATGGTACAGTGGTGCCTACGTAGGGCTGAGCAGCCCCAAGAGGGGTTGCCGTCTGCTCATCAGAGAGGCAGAGACTAGAGGAGCGACTACTCGGGGCCGAGGTCAGAAGCTAAGAGCGCGCGGAGCTGTTTCCAAGCCGCCCTCGCCGCTCCCGGCCGCGTCCCCACGTGATCACACGATTAGTCTCTGATTGGAGGATTGATTCCGCCAACGCGCCTTGCTAGTAGCGTGCCCCCGTCAGCGCAACCAACCCGTGGGACTTGAGTCTGACCGAGGAGCACGTGGCAGGAATGTGCCGACCATGGTCTTCCGGCCAGCACCTTCCACACCAGTATGCCCAAGCCGGCTACGGCCGAACATTATGCATTGAAAATTTATTTAAATAAAATTTTGGTCGGCAATGATCCCTCTTGGGGGTCTCCTCCCTGCACACATAGTTACTGCAGCCTTGTGCTCCCCTTCCTTTGAATATTTCCTCTCTTTAATTCGTACTGAGGAATGTCCAATCAGAAGCGAAATGCTGCAACTTGTCCACCTTAACGTTGTCTGAGTTACTCCAACGACGATATCGACGAGTTTTCAAATAAATTTCGCAGAGTGACGAGGCATTTGGCTACCTTAAGAGAGTCATAGTTACTGCTGCCCGCTGCTCCCCCTTCTTTGAATCTTTCCTCTCTTTAATTCGTGTTGCGGCCAGTCCTGGAGAAGCGAAATGGTACAGCATGTCCACCTTATCGTTGTCTGAGTTACTCCAACGACGGTATCCTCGAGTTTTCAAATAAATTTCGCAGAGTGACGAGGCATTTGGCTACCTTAAGAGAGTCATAGTTACTGCTGTTTGCTGCTCCCACTTCATTGAATCTTTCCTCTCTTTAATTCGTATTGCGGCCAGTCCTGCAGAAGCGAAATGGTACAGCATGTCCACCTTAACGTTGTCTGAGTTACTCCAACGACGATATCCTCGAGTTTTCAAATAAATTTCGCAGAAAGACGAGGCATTTGGCTCTCTTAAGAGAGTCATAGTTACTCCTGCCGGCTGCTCCCATTTTTTTAGGCCTTTTCCATTCTTGCCATGGCCTAGTCCTACAGAACCGATATGCCACTGTATGTCCACCTTAACGTAGTCACAGTTACTCCCACTACGAGTTTCCCGAGTTAGGAAATGTACTTCGCTGGATGACGAGGCATTTGGCTACCTTAAGAGAGTCATAGTTACTGCAGCCAGATGCTCCCCTTCCTTTGAATCTTTTCTCTCTATAATTCGTACTGCAGAATGTCCAAGCAGAAGCGAAATTCTGCAACATGTCCACCTCAACGTTGTCTGAGTTACTCCAACGACGATATTCTCGAGATTTCAAATAAATTTCGCAGAGTGACGAGGCGTTTGGCTACCGTAAGAGAGCCATAGTTACTCCTGCCGGCTGCTCCCATTTCATTAGGCCTTTATCATTCTTGATATGGCCAGTCCTACTGAACCGATATGCCACTGTATGTCCACCTTAACGTCGTCACAGTTACTCCCACTACGAGTTTCTGGAGTTAGCAAATATACTTTGCCGGATGACGAGGCATGTGGCACCTTTAGAGAGTCATAGTTACTGCAGCCAGATGCTCCACTTCCTCCGAATCTTTCCTCTCATTAATTCGTACTGCGGAATGTCCAAGCAGAAGCGAAGTGCTGCAACATGTCCACCTTAACGTTGTCTGAGTTACTAAAACGACGATATCCACGAGTTTTAAAATAAATTTCGAAGAGTGACGAGGCATTTGGCTACCTTAAGAGAGTCGTAGTTACTGCTACCCACTGCTCCCCCTTCTTTCAATCTTTCCTCTCCTTAATTCGTATTGCGGCCAGTCCTGAAGATGCGAAATGGTGCAGCATGTCCACCTTAACGTTGTCTGAGTTACTACAACGACGATATCCTCGAGTTTTCAAATAAATTTCGCAGAGTGACGAGGCATTTGGCAACCTTAGGAGAGTCATAGCTACTCCTGCCGGCTGCTCCCATTTCTTTAGGCCTTTATCATTCTTGCTATGGCTAGTCCTACAGAACCGATGTGCCACTGTATGTCCACCTTAACGTCGTCACAGTTACTCCCACTACGAGTTTCTCGAGTTAGCAAATGTACTTTGCCGGATGACGAGGCATTTGGCTACCTTAAGAGAGTCATAGTTACTGCAGCCAGATGCTCCCCTTCCATAGAATATTACCTCTCATTTATTCGTACTGCAGAATGTCCAATCAGAAGCGGAATGCTGCAACTTGTACACCTTAACATTGTCTGAGTTACTCCAACGACGATATCGACGAGTTTTCAAATAAATTTCGCTGAGTGACGAGGAATTTGGCTACCTTAAGAGAGTCATAGTTACTGCTTCCCGCTGCTGGCCCTTCTTTGAATCTTTCCTCTCTTTAATTCGTGTTGCGGCCAGTCCTGCAAACGCGAAATGGGACAGCACGTCCACCATAACGTTGTCTGAGTTACTCCAACGACGGTATCCTCGAGTTTTCAAATAAATTTCGAAGAGTGACGAGGCATTTGGCTACCTTAAGAGAGTCATAGTTACTCTTGCCGGCTGCTCCCATTTCTTTAGGCCTTTATCATTCTTGCTATGCCCAGTCCTACAGAACCGATATGCCACTGTATGTCCACCTTAACGTCGTCACAGTTACCCTAACTACGAGTTTCTGGAGTTAGCGAATATACTTCGCCGGATGACGAGGAATGTGGCTACCTCAAGAGAGTCATAGTTACTGCAGCCAGATGCTCCACTTCCTCTGAATCTTTCCTCCCTTTAATTCGTACTGCGGAATGTCCAAGCAGAAGCGAAATGCTGCAACATGTCCACCTTAACGTTGTCAGAGTTCCTAAAACGACGATATCCACGACATTTCAAATAAATTTCGAAAAGTGACGAGGCATTTGGCTACCTTAAGAGAGTCATAGTTACTGCTACCCGCTGCTCCCCCTTCTTTCAATCTTTCCTCTCCTTAATTCGTTTGTGGCCAGTCCTGCAGAACCAAAATGGTGCAGCACATCCACCTTAACGTTGTCTGAGTTACTCCAACGACGATATCCTCGAGTTGTCAAATAAATTTCGCAGAGTGACGAGGCATTTGGCTACCTTAAGAGAGTCATAGTTTCTCCTGCCGGCTGCTCCCATTTCTTTAGGCCTTTATCATTCTTGCTATGGCCAGTCCTACAGAACCGATATGCCACTGTATGTCCACCTTAACGTCGTCACAGTTACTCCCACTACGAGTTTCTGGAGTTAGCAAATATACTTTGCCGGATGACGAGGCATGTGGCTACCTTTAGAGAGTCATAGTTACTGCAGCCAGATGCTCCACTTCCTCCGAATCTTTCCTCTCATTAATTCGTACTGCGGAATGTCCAAGCAGAAGCGAAATGCTGCAACATGTCCACCTTAACGTTGTCTGAGTTACTAAAACGACGATATCCACGAGTTTTAAAATAAATTTCGATGAGTGACGAGGCATTTGGCTACCTTAAGAGAGTCGTAGTTACTGCTACCCACTGCTCCCCCTTCTTTCAATCTTTCCTCTCCTTAATTCGTATTGCGGCCAGTCCTGAAGATGCGAAATGGTGCAGCATGTCCACCTTAACGTTGTCTGAGTTACTACAACGACGATATCCTCGAGTTTTCAAATAAATTTCGCAGAGCGACGAGGCATTTGGCAACCTTAGGAGAGTCATAGCTACTCCTGCCGGCTGCTCCCATTTCTTTAGGCCTTTATCATTCTTGCTATGGCTAGTCCTACAGAACCGATGTGCCACTGTATGTCCACCTTAACGTCGTCACAGTTACTCCCACTACGAGTTTCTCGAGTTAGCAAATGTACTTTGCCGGATGACGAGGCATTTGGCTACCTTAAGAGAGTCATAGTTACTGCAGCCAGATGCTCCCCTTCCATAGAATATTTCCTCTCATTTATTCGTACTGCAGAATGTCCAATCAGAAGCGGAATGCTGCAACTTGTCCACCTTAACGTTGTCTGAGTTACTCCAACGACGATATCGACGAGTTTTCAAATAAATTTCGCTGAGTGACGAGGCATTTGGCTACCTTAAGAGAGTCATAGTTACTGCTTCCCGCTGCTGGCCCTTCTTTGAATCTTTCCTCTCTTTAATTCGTTTTGCGGCCAGTCCTGCAAACGCGAAATGGGACAGCACGTCCACCATAACGTTGTCTGAGTTACTCCAACGACGGTATCCTCGAGTTTTCAAATAAATTTCGAAGAGTGACGAGGCATTTGGCTACCTTAAGAGAGTCATAGTTACTCTTGCCGGCTGCTCCCATTTCTTTAGGCCTTTATCATTCTTGCTATGCCCAGTCCTACAGAACCGATATGCCACTGTATGTCCACCTTAACGTCGTCACAGTTACCCCCACTACGAGTTTCTGGAGTTAGCGAATATACTTCGCCGGATGACGAGGAATGTGGCTACCTCAAGAGAGTCATAGTTACTGCAGCCAGATGCTCCACTTCCTCTGAATCTTTCCTCTCTTTAATTCGTACTGCGGAATGTCCAAGCAGAAGCGAAATGCTGCAACATGTCCACCTTAACGTTGTCAGAGTTCCTAAAACGACGATATCCACGACATTTCAAATAAATTTCGAAAAGTGACGAGGCATTTGGCTACCTTAAGAGTGTCATAGTTACTGCTACCCGCTGCTCCCCCTTCTTTCAATCTTTCCTCTCCTTAATTCGTTTGTGGCCAGTCCTGCAGAACCAAAATGGTGCGGCACATCCACCTTAACGTTGTCTGAGTTACTCCAACGACGATATCCTCGAGTTGTCAAATAAATTTCGCAGAGTGACGAGGCATTTGGCTACCTTAAGAGAGTCATAGTTTCTCCTGCCGGCTGCTCCCATTTCTTTAGGCCTTTATCATTCTTGCTATGGCCAGTCCTACAGAACCGATATGCCACTGTATGTCCACCTTAATGTCGTCACAGTTATTCCCACTAAGAGTTTCTCGAGTTAGTAAATGTATTTCCCCAGATGACGAGGCATTTGGCTACCTTAAGAGAGTCATAGTTACTGCAGCCAGATGCTCCCCTTCCTTTGAATATTTCCTCTCCTTAATTCGTACTGCGGAATGTCCAATCAGAAGCGAAATGTTGCAACTTGTCCACCTTAACGTTGTCTGAGTTACTCCAACGATGATATCGACGAGTCTTCAAATAAATTTCGCAGTGTGACGAGGCATTTGACTACCTTAAGAGAGTCATAGTTACTGCTACCCGCTGCTCCCCCTTCTTTCAATCTTTCCTCTCCTTAATTCGTTTGTGGCCAGTCCTGCAGAACCAAAATGGTGCGGCACATCCACCTTAACGTTGTCTGAGTTACTCCAACGACGATATCCTCGAGTTGTCAAATAAATTTCGCAGAGTGACGAGGCATTTGGCTACCTTAAGAGAGTCATAGTTTCTCCTGCCGGCTGCTCCCATTTCTTTAGGCCTTTATCATTCTTGCTATGGCCAGTCCTACAGAACCGATATGCCACTGTATGTCTACCTTAACGTCGTCACAGTTACTCCCACTACGAGTTTCTCGAGTTAGCAAATGTACTTCGCTGGATGACGAGGCATTTGACTACCTTAAGAGAGTCATAGTTACTGCAGCCAGATGCTCCCCTTCCTTTGAATCTTTCCTCTCTTTAATTCGTACTGCGGAAAGTCCAAGCAGAAGCGAATTTCTGCAACATGTCCACTTTAACGTTGTCTGAGTAAGTCCAACGACGATATTCTCGAGATTTCAAATAAATTTCCAGAGTGACGAAGCGTTTGGCTACCTTAAGGAAGCCATAGTTACTGCTGCCAGCTGCTCCCCCTTCTTTGAATCTTTCCTCTCTTTACTTCGTACTGCGGAAAGTCCAAGCAGAAGCGAAATGCTGCAACACGTCCACCTTAACGTTGTCTGAGTTACTTCAACGACGATATCCTCGAGTTTTCAAATAAATTTCGCAGAGTGACGTGGTATTTGGCAACCTTAAGAGAGTCATAGTTACTGCAGCCAGATGCTCCCCTTCCTTTGAATCTTTCCTCTCTTTAATTCGTACTGCGGAATGTCCAAGCAGAGGCGAAATGCTGCAACTTGTCCACCTTATCGTTGTCTGAGTTACTCCAACAGTGATATCCTCGAGTTTTCAAATAAATTTCGCACAGTGACGAGGCATTTGGCTACCTTAAGAGAAACATAGTTACTGCTGCCCGCTGCTCCCTCTTCTTTGAAACTTTCCTCTCTGTAATTCGTATTGCGGCCAGTCCTGCAGAAGCGAAATGGTACAGCATGTACACCTTAACGATGTCTGAGTTACTCCAACGACGATATCCTCCAGTTTTCAAATAAATTTTGCAGAGTCACGAGGCCTTTGGCTACCTTAAGAGAGTCATAGTTACTCCTGCCGGCTGATCCCATTTCTTTAGGCCTTTATCATTCTTGCTGTGGCCAGTCCTACAGAACCGATATGCCACTGAATGTCCACCTTAACGACGTCACAGTTACTCGCACTACGAGTTTCTCGAGTTAGCAAATGTACTTCGACGGATGACTAGGCATTTGGCTACCTTAAGGGAGTATTAGTTACTGCAGCCAGATGCTCCCCTTCCTTTGAATCTTTCCTCTCTTTAATTCGTATTGTGGCCAGTCCTGCAGAAGCGAAATGGTACTGCATGTCCACCTTCACGTTGTCTGAGTTACTCCAACGACGATATCCTCGAGTTTTCAAATAAATTTCGCAGAGTGACGAGGCATTTGGCTACCTGAGGAGAGTCATAGTTACTCCTGCCGGCTGCTCCCATTTCTTTAGGATTTTATCATTCTTGCTATGGCCCAGTCCTACAGAACCAATATGCCACTGTATGTCCACCTTAACGTAGTCACAGTTATTCCCACTACGAGCCTTTCGAGTTAGCAAATGTACTTCGCCGGATGACGAGGCATTTGACTACCTTAAGAGAGTCGTAGTTACTGCAGCCAGATGCTCCCATTCCTTTGAATATTTCCTCTCTTTATGTCGTATTGCGGAATGTCCAATCAGAAGCGAAATGCTGCAACTTGTCCTCCTTAACGTTGTCTGAGTTACCCAACGACGATATCGACGAGTTTTCAAATAAATTACGCATAGTGACGAGGCATTTGGCTATCTTAAGAGAATCTTAGTTACTGCTGTTTGCTGCTCCCCCTTCTTTGAATCTTACCTCTCTTTAATTCGTATTGCGGCCAGTCCTGCAGAAGCGAAATGGTACAGCATGTCCACCTTAACGTTGTCTGAGTTACTTCAACGACGATATCCTCGAGTTTTCAAATAAATTTCGCAGAGTGACGTGGTATTTGGCTACCTTAAGAGAGTCATAGTTACTCCTTCCAGCTGCACCCATTTCTTTAGACCTTTATCATTCTTGCTATGGCTAATACTACAGAACCGATACGCCACTGTATGTCCACCTTAACGTCGTCACAGTTACTCCCACTACGAGATTCTCGACTTAGCAAATGTACTTCGCTGGATGACGAGGCATTAGACTACCTTAAGAGAGTCATAGTTACTGCAGCCAGATGCTCCCCTTCCTTTGAATCTTACCTCTCTTTAATTCGTACTGCGGAAAGTCCAAGCAGAAGCGAATTGCTGCAACATGTCCACCTTAACGTTGTCTGAGTAAGTCCAACGACGATATTCTCGAGATTTCAAATAAATTTCCAGAGTGACGAAGCGTTTGGCTACCTTAAGGGAGCCATAGCTACTGCTGCCAGCTGCTCCCCCTTCTTTGAATCTTTCCTCTCTTTACTTCGTACTGCGGAAAGTCCAAGCAGAAGCGAAATGCTGCAACACGTCCACCTTAACGTTGTCTGAGTTAGTCCAACGACGATATCCTCGAGATTTCAAATAAATTTCACAGAGTGCCGAGGCATTTGGCTACCTTAAGAGAGCCATAGTTACTGCTGCCAGCTGCTCCCCCTTCTTTCAATCTTTCCTCTCATTAATTTGTATTGCGGCCAGTCCTGCAGAATCAAAATGCTACAGCATATCCACCTTAACGTTGTCTGAGTTACTCCAACGACGATATCCTCGTGTTTTCAAATACATTTCGCAGAGTGACGAGGCATTTGGCTACCTTAAGAGAGTCATAGTTACTCCTGCCGGTTGCTCCCATTTCTTTAGGACTTTATCATTCTTCCTATGACCAGTCCTACAGATCCGATATTCCACTGTATGTCCACCTTAACGTCGTCACAGTTACTCTCACTACGAGTTTCTCGAGTTAGCAAATGTACTTCGCCGGATGACGAGGCAAATGGCTACCTTATGAGAGTCATAGTTACTGCAGCCAGATGCTCCCCTTCCTCTGAATCTTTCCTCTCTTTAATTCGTACTGCGGAATGTCCAAGCAGATGCGAAATGCTGCAACTTGTCCACCTTAACTTTGTCTGAGTTACTCCAACGACGATATCAACGAGTTTTCAAATAAATTTCTCAGATTGACGTGGCATATGGCTACTTTAAGAGAGTCATAGTTACTGCCGTTTGCTGCTCCCCCTTCTTTGAAACATTCCTCTCTTTAATTCGTATTGCGGCCAGTTATGCAGAAGCGAAATGGTACAGCATGTACACCTTAACGTTGTCTGAGTTACTCTAACGACGATATCCTCGTGTTTTCGAATAAATTTCGCAGAGTGACGAGGCATTTGGCTACCTTAAGAGAGTCATAGTTACTGCTGCCGGTTGCTCCCATTTCTTTAGGTCTTTATCATTCGTCCTATGGCCAGTCCTACAGATCCGATATGCCACTGTATGTCCACCTTAACGTCGTCACAGTTACTCCCACTACGAGTTTCTCGAGTTAGCAAATGTACTTCGACGGATGACTAGGCATTTGGCTACCTTAAGGGAGTATTAGTTACTGCAGCCAGATGCTCCCCTTCCTTTGAATCTTTCCTCTCTTTAATTCGTATTGTGGCCAGTCCTGCAGAAGCGAAATGGTACAGCATGTCCACCTTCACGTTGTCTGAGTTACTCCAACGACGATATCCTCGAGTTTTCAAATAAATTTCGCAGAGTGACGAGGCATTTGGCTACCTGAAGAGAGTCATAGTTACTCCTGCCGGCTGCTCCCATTTCTTTAGGATTTTATCATTCTTGCTATGGCCCAGTCCTACAGAACCAATATGCCACTGTATGTCCACCTTAACGTAGTCACAGTTATTCCCACTACGAGCCTTTCGAGTTAGCAAATGTACTTCGCCGGATGACGAGGCATTTGACTACCTTAAGAGAGTCGTAGTTACTGCAGCCAGATGCTCCCATTCCCTTGAATATTTCCTCTCTTTATGTCGTATTGCGGAATGTCCAATCAGAAGCGAAATGCTGCAACTTGTCCTCCTTAACGTTGTCTGAGTTACCCAACGACGATATCGACGAGTTTTCAAATAAATTTCGCATAGTGACGAGGCATTTGGCTATCTTAAGAGAATCTTAGTTACTGCTGTTTGCTGCTCCCCCTTCTTTGAATCTTACCTCTCTTTAATTCGTATTGCGGCCAGTCCTGCAGAAGCGAAATGGTACAGCATGTCCACCTTAACGTTGTCTGAGTTACTTCAACGACGATATCCTCGAGTTTTCAAATAAATTTCGCAGAGTGACGTGGTATTTGGCTACCTTAAGAGAGTCATAGTTACTCCTTCCAGCTGCACCCATTTCTTTAGACCTTTATCATTCTTGCTATGCCCAGTACTACAGAACCGATACGCCACTGTATGTCCACCTTAACGTCGTCACAGTTACTCCCACTACGAGTTTCTCGAGTTAGCAAATGTACTTCGCTGGATGACGAGGCATTTGACTACCTTAAGAGAGTCATAGTTACTGCAGCCAGATGCTCCCCTTCCTTTGAATCTTTCCTCTCTTTAATTCGTACTGCGGAAAGTCCAAGCAGAAGCGAATTGCTGCAACATGTCCACCTTAACGTTGTCTGAGTAAGTCCAACGACGATATTCTCGAGATTTCAAATAAATTTCCAGAGTGACGAAGCGTTTGGCTACCTTAAGGGAGCCATAGTTACTGCTGCCAGCTGCTCCCCCTTCTTTGAATCTTTCCTCTCTTTACTTCGTACTGCGGAAAGTCCAAGCAGAAGCGAAATGCTGCAACACGTCCACCTTAACGTTGTCTGAGTTAGTCCAACGACGATATCCTCGAGATTTCAAATAAATTTCACAGAGTGCCGAGGCATTTGGCTACCTTAAGAGAGCCATAGTTACTGCTGCCAGCTGCTCCCCCTTCTTTCAATCTTTCCTCTCATTAATTTGTATTGCGGCCAGTCCTGCAGAATCAAAATGCTACAGCATATCCACCTTAACGTTGTCTGAGTTACTCCAACGACGATATCCTCGTGTTTTCAAATACATTTCGCAGAGTGACGAGGCATTTGGCTACCTTAAGAGAGTCATAGTTACTCCTGCCGGTTGCTCCCATTTCTTTAGGACTTTATCATTCTTCCTATGACCAGTCCTACAGATCCGATATTCCACTGTATGTCCACCTTAACGTCGTCACAGTTACTCTCACTACGAGTTTCTCGAGTTAGCAAATGTACTTCGCCGGATGACGAGGCAAATGGCTACCTTATGAGAGTCATAGTTACTGCAGCCAGATGCTCCCCTTCCTCTGAATCTTTCCTCTCTTTAATTCGTACTGCGGAATGTCCAAGCAGATGCGAAATGCTGCAACTTGTCCACCTTAACTTTGTCTGAGTTACTCCAACGACGATATCAACGAGTTTTCAAATAAATTTCTCAGATTGACGTGGCATATGGCTACTTTAAGAGAGTCATAGTTACTGCCGTTTGCTGCTCCCCCTTCTTTGAAACATTCCTCTCTTTAATTCGTATTGCGGCCAGTTATGCAGAAGCGAAATGGTACAGCATGTACACCTTAACGTTGTCTGAGTTACTCTAACGACGATATCCTCGTGTTTTCGAATAAATTTCGCAGAGTGACGAGGCATTTGGCTACCTTAAGAGAGTCATAGTTACTGCTGCCGGTTGCTCCCATTTCTTTAGGTCTTTATCATTCGTCCTATGGCCAGTCCTACAGATCCGATATGCCACTGTATGTCCACCTTAACGTCGTCACAGTTACTCCCACTACGAGTCTCTCGATTTGGCAAATGTACTTCGCCGGATGACGAGGCATTTGGCTACCTTAAGGGGGTCATAGTTACTGCAGCCAGTTGCTCCCCTTCCTTTGAATCTTTCCTCTCTTTAATTCGTACTGCGGAATGTCCAAGCAACAGCGAAATGCTGCAACTTGTCCACCTTATCGTTGTCTGAGTTACTCCAACAGTGATATCCTCGAGTTTTCAAATAAATTTCGCACAGTGACGAGGCATTTGGCTACCTTAAGAGAAACATAGTTACTGCTGCCCGCTGCTCCCTCTTCTTTGAAACTTTCCTCTCTGTAATTCGTATTGCGGCCAGTCCTGCAGAAGCGAAATGGTACAGCATGTACACCTTAACGATGTCTGAGTTACTCCAACGACGATATCCTCCAGTTTTCAAATAAATTTTGCAGAGTCACGAGGCCTTTGGCTACCTTAAGAGAGTCATAGTTACTCCTGCCGGCTGATCCCATTTCTTTAGGCCTTTATCATTCTTGCTGTGGCCAGTCCTACAGAACCGATATGCCACTGAATGTCCACCTTAACGACGTCACAGTTACTCGCACTACGAGTTTCTCGAGTTAGCAAATGTACTTCGACGGATGACTAGGCATTTGGCTACCTTAAGGGAGTATTAGTTACTGCAGCCAGATGCTCCCCTTCCTTTGAATCTTTCCTCTCTTTAATTCGTATTGTGGCCAGTCCTGCAGAAGCGAAATGGTACAGCATGTCCACCTTCACGTTGTCTGAGTTACTCCAACGACGATATCCTCGAGTTTTCAAATAAATTTCGCAGAGTGACGAGGCATTTGGCTACCTGAAGACAGTCATAGTTACTCCTGGCGGCTGCTCCCATTTCTTTAGGCCTTTATCATTCTTGCTATGGCTAATACTACAGAACCGATATGCCACTGTATGTCCACCTTAACGTCGTCACAGTTATTCCCACTACGAGTTTCTCTAGTTGGCAAATGTACTTCGCCGGATGACGAGGCACTTGGCTACCTTAAAAGAGTCATAGTTACTGCAGCCAGATGCTCCCCTTCCTTTGAATCTTCCTTCTCTATAATACGTACTGCGGAATGTCCAAGCAGAAGCGAAATGCAGCAACATGTCCACCTTAACGTTGTCTGAGTTAGTCCAACGACGATATTCTCGAGATTTCAAATAAATTTCGCAGAGTGACGTGGTATTTGGCTACCTTAAGAGAGTCATAGTTACTCCTTCCAGCTGCACCCATTTCTTTAGACCTTTATCATTCTTGCTATGCCCAGTACTACAGAACCGATACGCCACTGTATGTCCACCTTAACGTCGTCACAGTTACTCCCACTACGAGTTTCTCGAGTTAGCAAATGTACTTCGCTGGATGACGAGGCATTTGACTACCTTAAGAGAGTCATAGTTACTGCAGCCAGATGCTCCCCTTCCTTTGAATCTTTCCTCTCTTTAATTCGTACTGCGGAAAGTCCAAGCAGAAGCGAATTGCTGCAACATGTCCACCTTAACGTTGTCTGAGTAAGTCCAACGACGATATCCTCGAGATTTCAAATAAATTTCCAGAGTGACGAAGCGTTTGGCTACCTTAAGGGAGCCATAGTTACTGCTGCCAGCTGCTCCCCCTTCTTTGAATCTTTCCTCTCTTTACTTCGTACTGCGGAAAGTCCAAGCAGAAGCGAAATGCTGCAACACGTCCACCTTAACGTTGTCTGAGTTAGTCCAACGACGATATCCTCGAGATTTCAAATAAATTTCACAGAGTGACGAGGCATTTGGATACCTTAAGAGAGTCATAGTTACTCTTGCCCGCTGCTCCCCCTTCTTTGAGTCTTTCCTCTCTTTAATTCGTATTGCGGCCAGTCCTGCAGAAGCGAAATGGTACAGCATGTCCACCTTGACGATGTCTGAGTTACTCCAACGACGATATCCTCGAGTTTTCAAATAAATTTCGCACAGTGACGAGGCATTTGGCTACCTTAAGAGAAACATAGTTACTGCTGCCCGCTGCTCCCCCTTCTTTGAAACTTTCCTCTCTGTAATTCGTATTGCGGCCAGTCCTGCAGAAGCGAAATGGTACAGCATGTACACCTTAACGATGTCTGAGTTGCTCCAACGACGATATCCTCCAGTTTTCAAATAAATTTTGCAGAGTCACGAGGCCTTTGGCTACCTTAAGAGAGTCATAGTTACTCCTGCCGGCTGATCCCATTTCTTTAGGCCTTTATCATTCTCGCTGTGGCCAGTCCTACAGAACCGATATGCCACTGAATGTCCACCTTAACGACGTCACAGTTACTCGCACTACGAGTTTCTCGAGTTAGCAAATGTACTTCGACGGATGACTAGGCATTTGGCTACCTTAAGAGAGTCGTAGTTACTGCAGCCAGATGCTCCCCTTGAATCTTTCCTCTCTTTAATTCGTATTGTGGCCAGTCCTGCAGAAGCGAAATGGTACAGCATATCCACCTTCACGTTGTCTGAGTTACTCCAACGACGATATCCTCGAGTTTTCAAATAAATTTCGCAGAGTGACGAGGCATTTGGCTACCTTAAGAGAGTCATAGTTACTCCTGCCGGCTGCTCCCATTTCTTTAGGATTTTATCATTCTTGCTATGGCCAGTCCTACAGAACCGATATGCCACTGTATGTCCACCTTAACGTCGTCACAGTTATTCCCACTACGAGCTTTTCGAGTTAGCAAATGTACTTCGCCGGATGACGAGGCATTTGGCTACCTTAAGAGAGTCGTAGTTACTGCAGCCAGATGCTCCCCTTCCTTTGAATATTTCCTCTCTTTAATTCGTACTGCGGAATGTCCAATCAGAAGCGAAATGCTGCCACTTGTCCACCTTAACGTTGTCTGAGTTACTCCATTGACGATATCGACGAGTTTTCAAATAAATTTCGCATAGTGACGAGGCATTTGGCTACCTTAAGAGAGTCATAGTTATTGCTGTTTGCTGCTCCCCCTTCTTTGAATCTTTCCTCTCTTTAATTCGTATTGCGGCCAGTCCTGCAGAAGCGAAATGGTACAGCATGTCCACCTTAACGTTGTCTGAGTTACTACAACGACGATATCCTCGAGTTTTCAAATAAATGTCGCAGAGTGACGTGGTATTTGGCTGCCTTATGAGAGTCATAGTTACTCCTGCCGGCTGCTCCCATTTCTTTAGGATTTTATCATTCTTGCTATGGCCAGTCCTACAGAACCGATATGCCACTGTATGTCCACCTTAACGTCGTCACAGTTATTCCCACTACGAGCTTCTCGAGTTAGCAAATGTACTTCGCCGGATGACGAGGCATTTGGCTACCTTAAGAGAGTCGTAGTTACTGCAGCCAGATGCTCCCCTTCCTTTGAATCTTTCCTCTCTTTAATTCGTACTGCGGAAAGTCCAAGCAGAAGCGAAATGCTGCAACACGTCCACCTTAACGTTGTCTGAGTTAGTCCAACGACGATATCCTCGAGATTTCAAATAAATTTCACAGAGTGACGAGGCATTTGACTACCTTAAGAGAGTCATAGTTACTGCAGCCAGATGCTCCCCTTCCTTTGAATCTTTCCTCTCTTTAATTCGTACTGCGGAAAGTCCAAGCAGAAGCGAATTGCTGCAACATGTCCACCTTAACGTTGTCTGAGTAAGTCCAACGACGATATCCTCGAGATTTCAAATAAATTTCCAGAGTGACGAAGCGTTTGGCTACCTTAAGGGAGCCATAGTTACTGCTGCCAGCTGCTCCCCCTTCTTTGAATCTTTCCTCTCTTTACTTCGTACTGCGGAAAGTCCAAGCAGAAGCGAAATGCTGCAACACGTCCACCTTAACGCTGTCTGAGTTAGTCCAACGACGATATCCTCGAGATTTCAAATAAATTTCACAGAGTGACGAGGCATTTGGATACCTTAAGAGAGTCATAGTTACTCTTGCCCGCTGCTCCCCCTTCTTTGAGTCTTTCCTCTCTTTAATTCGTATTGCGGCCAGTCCTGCAGAAGCGAAATGGTACAGCATGTCCACCTTGACGATGTCTGAGTTACTCCAACGACGATATCCTCGAGTTTTCAAATAAATTTCGCACAGTGACGAGGCATTTGGCTGCCTTAAGAGAAACATAGTTACTGCTGCCCGCTGCTCCCCCTTCTTTGAAACTTTCCTCTCTGTAATTCGTATTGCGGCCAGTCCTGCAGAAGCGAAATTGTACAGCATGTACACCTTAACGATGTCTGAGTTGCTCCAACGACGATATCCTCCAGTTTTCAAATAAATTTTGCAGAGTCACGAGGCCTTTGGCTACCTTAAGAGAGTCATAGTTACTCCTGCCGGCTGATCCCATTTCTTTAGGCCTTTATCATTCTCGCTGTGGCCAGTCCTACAGAACCGATATGCCACTGAATGTCCACCTTAACGACGTCACAGTTACTCGCACTACGAGTTTCTCGAGTTAGCAAATGTACTTCGACGGATGACTAGGCATTTGGCTACCTTAAGAGAGTCGTAGTTACTGCAGCCAGATGCTCCCCTTGAATCTTTCCTCTCTTTAATTCGTATTGTGGCCAGTCCTGCAGAAGCGAAATGGTACAGCATATCCACCTTCACGTTGTCTGAGTTACTCCAACGACGATATCCTCGAGTTTTCAAATAAATTTCGCAGAGTGACGAGGCATTTGGCTACCTTAAGAGAGTCATAGTTACTCCTGCCGGCTGCTCCCATTTCTTTAGGATTTTATCATTCTTGCTATGGCCAGTCCTACAGAACCGATATGCCACTGTATGTCCACCTTAACGTCGTCACAGTTATTCCCACTACGAGCTTCTCGAGTTAGCAAATGTACTTCGACGGATGACTAGGCATTTGGCTACCTTAAGGGAGTATTAGTTACTGCAGCCAGATGCTCCCCTTCCTTTGAATATTTCCTCTCTTTAATTCGTACTGCGGAATGTCCAATCAGAAGCGAAATGCTGCCACTTGTCCACCTTAACGTTGTCTGAGTTACTCCATTGACGATATCGACGAGTTTTCAAATAAATTTCGCATAGTGACGAGGCATTTGGCTACCTTAAGAGAGTCATAGTTATTGCTGTTTGCTGCTCCCCCTTCTTTGAATCTTTCCTCTCTTTAATTCGTATTGCGGCCAGTCCTGCAGAAGCGAAATGGTACAGCATGTCCACCTTAACGTTGTCTGAGTTACTACAACGACGATATCCTCGAGTTTTCAAATAAATGTCGCAGAGTGACGTGGTATTTGGCTGCCTTATGAGAGTCATAGTTACTCCTGCCGGCTGCTCCCATTTCTTTAGGATTTTATCATTCTTGCTATGGCCAGTCCTACAGAACCGATATGCCACTGTATGTCCACCTTAACGTCGTCACAGTTATTCCCACTACGAGCTTCTCGAGTTAGCAAATGTACTTCGCCGGATGACGAGGCATTTGGCTACCTTAAGGGGGTCATAGTTACTGCAGCCAGATGCTCCCCTTCCTTTGAATCTTTCCTCTCTTTAATTCGTACTGCGGAATGTCCAAGCAACAGCGAAATGCTGCAACTTGTCCACCTTATCGTTGTCTGAGTTACTCCAACAGTGATATCCTCGAGTTTTCAAATAAATTTCGCACAGTGACGAGCCATTTGGCTACCTTAAGAGAAACATAGTTACTGCTGCCCGCTGCTCCCTCTTCTTTGAAACTTTCCTCTCTGTAATTCGTACTGCGGAAAGTCCAAGCAGAAGCGAAATGCTGCAACACGTCCAACTTAACGTTGTCTGAGTTAGTCCAACGACGATATCCTCGAGATTTCAAATAAATTTCACAGAGTGCCGAGGCATTTGGCTACCTTAAGAGAGCCATAGTTACTGCTGCCAGCTGCTCCCCCTTCTTTCAATCTTTCCTCTCATTAATTTGTATTGCGGCCAGTCCTGCAGAATCAAAATGCTACAGCATATCCACCTTAACGTTGTCTGAGTTACTCCAACGACGATATCCTCGTGTTTTCAAATACATTTCGCAGAGTGACGAGGCATTTGGCTACCTTAAGAGAGTCATAGTTACTCCTGCCGGTTGCTCCCATTTCTTTAGGACTTTATCATTCTTCCTATGACCAGTCCTACAGATCCGATATTCCACTGTATGTCCACCTTAACGTCGTCACAGTTACTCTCACTACGAGTTTCTCGAGTTAGCAAATGTACTTCGCCGGATGACGAGGCAAATGGCTACCTTATGAGAGTCATAGTTACTGCAGCCAGATGCTCCCCTTCCTCTGAATCTTTCCTCTCTTTAATTCGTACTGCGGAATGTCCAAGCAGAGGCGAAATGCTGCAACTTGTCCACCTTAACTTTGTCTGAGTTACTCCAACGACGATATCAACGAGTTTTCAAATAAATTTCTCAGATTGACGTGGCATATGGCTACCTTAAGAAAGTCATAGTTACTGCCGTTTGCTGCTCCCCCTTCTTTGAAACATTCCTCTCTTTAATTCGTATTGCGGCCAGTTATGCAGAAGCGAAATGGTACAGCATGTACACCTTAACGTTGTCTGAGTTACTCTAACGACGATATCCTCGTGTTTTCGAATAAATTTCGCAGAGTGACGAGGCATTTGGCTACCTTAAGAGAGTCATAGTTACTGCTGCCGGTTGCTCCCATTTCTTTAGGTCTTTATCATTCGTCCTATGGCCAGTCCTACAGATCCGATATGCCACTGTATGTCCACCTTAACGTCGTCACAGTTACTCCCACTACGAGTCTCTCGATTTGGCAAATGTACTTCGCCGGATGACGAGGCATTTGGCTACCTTAAGGGGGTCATAGTTACTGCAGCCAGATGCTCCCCTTCCTTTGAATCTTTCCTCTCTTTAATTCGTACTGCGGAATGTCCAAGCAACAGCGAAATGCTGCAACTTGTCCACCTTATCGTTGTCTGAGTTACTCCAACAGTGATATCCTCGAGTTTTCAAATAAATTTCGCACAGTGACGAGGCATTTGGCTACCTTAAGAGAAACATAGTTACTGCTGCCCGCTGCTCCCTCTTCTTTGAAACTTTCCTCTCTGTAATTCGTATTGCGGCCAGTCCTGCAGAAGCGAAATGGTACAGCATGTACACCTTAACGATGTCTGAGTTACTCCAACGACGATATCCTCCAGTTTTCAAATAAATTTTGCAGAGTCACGAGGCCTTTGGCTACCTTAAGAGAGTCATAGTTACTCCTGCCGGCTGATCCCATTTCTTTAGGCCTTTATCATTCTTGCTGTGGCCAGTCCTACAGAACCGATATGCCACTGAATGTCCACCTTAACGACGTCACAGTTACTCGCACTACGAGTTTCTCGAGTTAGCAAATGTACTTCGACGGATGACTAGGCATTTGGCTACCTTAAGGGAGTATTAGTTACTGCAGCCAGATGCTCCCCTTCCTTTGAATCTTTCCTCTCTTTAATTCGTATTGTGGCCAGTCCTGCAGAAGCGAAATGGTACAGCATGTCCACCTTCACGTTGTCTGAGTTACTCCAACGACGATATCCTCGAGTTTTCAAATAAATTTCGCAGAGTGACGAGGCATTTGGCTACCTGAAGACAGTCATAGTTACTCCTGCCGGCTGCTCCCATTTCTTTAGGCCTTTATCATTCTTGCTATGGCTAATACTACAGAACCGATATGCCACTGTATGTCCACCTTAACGTCGTCACAGTTATTCCCACTACGAGTTTCTCTAGTTGGCAAATGTACTTCGCCGGATGACGAGGCACTTGGCTACCTTAAAAGAGTCATAGTTACTGCAGCCAGATGCTCCCCTTCCTTTGAATCTTCCTTCTCTATAATACGTACTGCGGAATGTCCAAGCAGAAGCGAAATGCAGCAACATGTCCACCTTAACGTTGTCTGAGTTAGTCCAACGACGATATTCTCGAGATTTCAAATAAATTTCGCAGAGTGACGAGGCGTTTGGCTACCTTAAGAGAGTCATAGCTTTTGCTGTGTGCTGCTCCCCCTTCTTTGAACCTTTCCTCTCTTTAATTCGTATTGCGGCCAGTCCTGCAGAAGCGAAATGGTACAGCAATTCCACCTTAACGTTGTCTGAGTTACTTCAACGACGATATCCACGAGTTTTCAAATAAATTTCTCAGAGTGACGAGGCATTTGGCTACCTCAAGAGAGTCATAGTTAATGCTGCCCGCTGCTCCCCCTTCTTTCAATCTTTCCTCTCTTTAATTCGTATTGCGGCCAGTCCTGCAGAAGCCAAATGGTACAGCATGTCCACCTTCACATTGTCTGAGTTACTCCAACGACGATATCCTCGAGTTTTCAAATAAATTTCGCAGAGTGACGAGGCATTTGGCTACCTTAAGAGAGTCATAGTTACTCCTGCCGGCTGCTCCCATTTCTTTAGGATTTTATCATTCTTGCTATGGCCCAGTCCTACAGAACCAATATGCCACTGTATGTCCACCTTAACGTAGTCACAGTTATTCCCACTACGAGCCTTTCGAGTTAGCAAATGTACTTCGCCGGATGACGAGGCATTTGACTACCTTAAGAGAGTCGTAGTTACTGCAGCCTGATGCTCCCATTCCTTTGAATATTTCCTCTCTTTATGTTGTATTGCGGAATGTCCAATCAGAAGCGAAATGCTGCAACTTGTCCTCCTTAACGTTGTCTGAGTTACCCAACGACGATATCGACGAGTTTTCAAATAAATTTCGCATAGTGACGAGGCATTTGGCTATCTTAAGAGAATCTTAGTTACTGCTGTTTGCTGCTCCCCCTTCTTTGAATCTTACCTCTCTTTAATTCGTATTGCGGCCAGTCCTGCAGAAGCGAAATGGTACAGCATGTCCACCTTAACGTTGTCTGAGTTACTTCAACGACGATATCCTCGAGTTTTCAAATAAATTTCGCAGAGTGACGTGGTATTTGGCTACCTTAAGAGAGTCATAGTTACTCCTTCCAGCTGCACCCATTTCTTTAGACCTTTATCATTCTTGCTATGCCCAGTACTACAGAACCGATACGCCACTGTATGTCCACCTTAACGTCGTCACAGTTACTCCCACTACGAGTTTCTCGAGTTAGCAAATGTACTTCGCTGGATGACGAGGCATTTGACTACCTTAAGAGAGTCATAGTTACTGCAGCCAGATGCTCCCCTTCCTTTGAATCTTTCCTCTCTTTAATTCGTACTGCGGAAAGTCCAAGCAGAAGCGAATTGCTGCAACATGTCCACCTTAACGTTGTCTGAGTAAGTCCAACGACGATATCCTCGAGATTTCAAATAAATTTCCAGAGTGACGAAGCGTTTGGCTACCTTAAGGGAGCCATAGTTACTGCTGCCAGCTGCTCCCCCTTCTTTGAATCTTTCCTCTCTTTACTTCGTACTGCGGAAAGTCCAAGCAGAAGCGAAATGCTGCAACACGTCCACCTTAACGCTGTCTGAGTTAGTCCAACGACGATATCCTCGAGATTTCAAATAAATTTCACAGAGTGACGAGGCATTTGGATACCTTAAGAGAGTCATAGTTACTCTTGCCCGCTGCTCCGCCTTCTTTGAGTCTTTCCTCTCTTTAATTCGTATTGCGGCCAGTCCTGCAGAAGCGAAATGGTACAGCATGTCCACCTTGACGATGTCTGAGTTACTCCAACGACGATATCCTCGAGTTTTCAAATAAATTTCGCACAGTGACGAGGCATTTGGCTACCTTAAGAGAAACATAGTTACTGCTGCCCGCTGCTCCCCCTTCTTTGAAACTTTCCTCTCTGTAATTCGTATTGCGGCCAGTCCTGCAGAAGCGAAATGGTACAGCATGTACACCTTAACGATGTCTGAGTTGCTCCAACGACGATATCCTCCAGTTTTCAAATAAATTTTGCAGAGTCACGAGGCCTTTGGCTACCTTAAGAGAGTCATAGTTACTCCTGCCGGCTGATCCCATTTCTTTAGGCCTTTATCATTCTCGCTGTGGCCAGTCCTACAGAACCGATATGCCACTGAATGTCCACCTTAACGACGTCACAGTTACTCGCACTACGAGTTTCTCGAGTTAGCAAATGTACTTCGACGGATGACTAGGCATTTGCCTACCTTAAGGGAGTATTAGTTACTGCAGCCAGATGCTCCCCTTGAATCTTTCCTCTCTTTAATTCGTATTGTGGCCAGTCCTGCAGAAGCGAAATGGTACAGCATATCCACCTTCACGTTGTCTGAGTTACTCCAACGACGATATCCTCGAGTTTTCAAATAAATTTCGCAGAGTGACGAGGCATTTGGCTACCTTAAGAGAGTCATAGTTACTCCTGCCGGCTGCTCATATTTCTTTAGGATTTTATCATTCTTGCTATGGCCAGTCCTACAGAACCGATATGCCACTGTATGTCCACCTTAACGTCGTCACAGTTATTCCCACTACGAGCTTCTCGAGTTAGCAAATGTACTTCGCCGGATGACGAGGCATTTGGCTACCTTAAGAGAGTCGTAGTTACTGCAGCCAGATGCTCCCCTTCCTTTGAATATTTCCTCTCTTTAATTCGTACTGCGGAATGTCCAATCAGAAGCGAAATGCTGCCACTTGTCCACCTTAACGTTGTCTGAGTTACTCCATTGACGATATCGACGAGTTTTCAAATAAATTTCGCATAGTGACGAGGCATTTGGCTACCTTAAGAGAGTCATAGTTATTGCTGTTTGCTGCTCCCCCTTCTTTGAATCTTTCCTCTCTTTAATTCGTATTGCGGCCAGTCCTGCAGAAGCGAAATGGTACAGCATGTCCACCTTAACGTTGTCTGAGTTACTACAACGACGATATCCTCGAGTTTTCAAATAAATGTCGCAGAGTGACGTGGTATTTGGCTGCCTTATGAGAGTCATAGTTACTCCTGCCGGCTGCTCCCATTTCTTTAGGATTTTATCATTCTTGCTATGGCCAGTCCTACAGAACCGATATGCCACTGTATGTCCACCTTAACGTCGTCACAGTTATTCCCACTACGAGCTTCTCGAGTTAGCAAATGTACTTCGCCGGATGACGAGGCATTTGGCTACCTTAAGAGAGTCGTAGTTACTGCAGCCAGATGCTCCCCTTCCTTTGAATCTTTCCTCTCTTTAATTCGTACTGCGGAAAGTCCAAGCAGAAGCGAAATGCTGCAACATGTCCACCTTAACGTTGTCTGAGTAAGTCCAACGACGATATTCTCGAGATTTCAAATAAATTTCCAGAGTAACGAAGCGTTTGGCTACCTTAAGGGAGCCATAGTTACTGCTGCCAGCTGCTCCCCCTTCTTTGAATCTTTCCTCTCTTTACTTCGTACTGCGGAAAGTCCAAGCAGAAGCGAAATGCTGCAACACGTCCACCTTAACGTTGTCTGAGTTAGTCCAACGACGATATCCTCGAGATTTCAAATAAATTTCACAGAGTGCCGAGGCATTTGGCTACCTTAAGAGAGCCATAGTTACTGCTGCCAGCTGCTCCCCCTTCTTTCAATCTTTCCTCTCATTAATTTGTATTGCGGCCAGTCCTGCAGAATCAAAATGCTACAGCATATCCACCTTAACGTTGTCTGAGTTACTCCAACGACGATATCCTCGTGTTTTCAAATACATTTCGCAGAGTGACGAGGCATTTGGCTACCTTAAGAGAGTCATAGTTACTCCTGCCGGTTGCTCCCATTTCTTTAGGACTTTATCATTCTTCCTATGACCAGTCCTACAGATCCGATATTCCACTGTATGTCCACCTTAACGTCGTCACAGTTACTCTCACTACGAGTTTCTCGAGTTAGCAAATGTACTTCGCCGGATGACGAGGCAAATGGCTACCTTATGAGAGTCATAGTTACTGCAGCCAGATGCTCCCCTTCCTCTGAATCTTTCCTCTCTTTAATTCGTACTGCGGAATGTCCAAGCAGAGGCGAAATGCTGCAACTTGTCCACCTTAACTTTGTCTGAGTTACTCCAACGACGATATCAACGAGTTTTCAAATAAATTTCTCAGATTGACGTGGCATATGGCTACCTTAAGAAAGTCATAGTTACTGCCGTTTGCTGCTCCCCCTTCTTTGAAACATTCCTCTCTTTAATTCGTATTGCGGCCAGTTATGCAGAAGCGAAATGGTACAGCATGTACACCTTAACGTTGTCTGAGTTACTCTAACGACGATATCCTCGTGTTTTCGAATAAATTTCGCAGAGTGACGAGGCATTTGGCTACCTTAAGAGAGTCATAGTTACTGCTGCCGGTTGCTCCCATTTCTTTAGGTCTTTATCATTCGTCCTATGGCCAGTCCTACAGATCCGATATGCCACTGTATGTCCACCTAAACGTCGTCACAGTTACTCCCACTACGAGTCTCTCGATTTGGCAAATGTACTTCGCCGGATGACGAGGCATTTGGCTACCTTAAGGGGGTCATAGTTACTGCAGCCAGATGCTCCCCTTCCTTTGAATCTTTCCTCTCTTTAATTCGTACTGCGGAATGTCCAAGCAACAGCGAAATGCTGCAACTTGTCCACCTTATCGTTGTCTGAGTTACTCCAACAGTGATATCCTCGAGTTTTCAAATAAATTTCGCACAGTGACGAGGCATTTGGCTACCTTAAGAGAAACATAGTTACTGCTGCCCGCTGCTCCCTCTTCTTTGAAACTTTCCTCTCTGTAATTCGTATTGCGGCCAGTCCTGCAGAAGCGAAATGGTACAGCATGTACACCTTAACGATGTCTGAGTTACTCCAACGACGATATCCTCCAGTTTTCAAATAAATTTTGCAGAGTCACGAGGCCTTTGGCTACCTTAAGAGAGTCATAGTTACTCCTGCCGGCTGATCCCATTTCTTTAGGCCTTTATCATTCTTGCTGTGGCCAGTCCTACAGAACCGATATGCCACTGAATGTCCACCTTAACGACGTCACAGTTATTCCCACTACGAGTTTCTCTAGTTGGCAAATGTACTTCGCCGGATGACGAGGCACTTGGCTACCTTAAAAGAGTCATAGTTACTGCAGCCAGATGCTCCCCTTCCTTTGAATCTTCCTTCTCTATAATACGTACTGCGGAATGTCCAAGCAGAAGCGAAATGCAGCAACATGTCCACCTTAACGTTGTCTGAGTTAGTCCAACGACGATATTCTCGAGATTTCAAATAAATTTCGCAGAGTGACGAGGCGTTTGGCTACCTTAAGAGAGTCATAGCTTTTGCTGTGTGCTGCTCCCCCTTCTTTGAACCTTTCCTCTCTTTAATTCGTATTGCGGCCAGTCCTGCAGAAGCGAAATGGTACAGCAATTCCACCTTAACGTTGTCTGAGTTACTTCAACGACGATATCCACGAGTTTTCAAATAAATTTCTCAGAGTGACGAGGCATTTGGCTACCTCAAGAGAGTCATAGTTAATGCTGCCCGCTGCTCCCCCTTCTTTCAATCTTTCCTCTCTTTAATTCGTATTGCGGCCAGTCCTGCAGAAGCCAAATGGTACAGCATGTCCACCTTCACATTGTCTGAGTTACTCCAACGACGATATCCTCGAGTTTTCAAATAAATTTCGCAGAGTGACGAGGCATTTGGCTACCTTAAGAGAGTCATAGTTACTCCTGCCGGCTGCTCCCATTTCTTTAGGATTTTATCATTCTTGCTATGGCCCAGTCCTACAGAACCAATATGCCACTGTATGTCCACCTTAACGTAGTCACAGTTATTCCCACTACGAGCCTTTCGAGTTAGCAAATGTACTTCGCCGGATGACGAGGCATTTGACTACCTTAAGAGAGTCGTAGTTACTGCAGCCTGATGCTCCCATTCCTTTGAATATTTCCTCTCTTTATGTTGTATTGCGGAATGTCCAATCCGAAGCGAAATGCTGCAACTTGTCCTCCTTAACGTTGTCTGAGTTACCCAACGACGATATCGACGAGTTTTCAAATAAATTTCGCATAGTGACGAGGCATTTGGCTATCTTAAGAGAATCTTAGTTACTGCTGTTTGCTGCTCCCCCTTCTTTGAATCTTACCTCTCTTTAATTCGTATTGCGGCCAGTCCTGCAGAAGCGAAATGGTACAGCATGTCCACCTTAACGTTGTCTGAGTTACTTCAACGACGATATCCTCGAGTTTTCAAATAAATTTCGCAGAGTGACGTGGTATTTGGCTACCTTAAGAGAGTCATAGTTACTCCTTCCAGCTGCACCCATTTCTTTAGACCTTTATCATTCTTGCTATGCCCAGTACTACAGAACCGATACGCCACTGTATGTCCACCTTAACGTCGTCACAGTTACTCCCACTACGAGTTTCTCGAGTTAGCAAATGTACTTCGCTGGATGACGAGGCATTTGACTACCTTAAGAGAGTCATAGTTACTGCAGCCAGATGCTCCCCTTCCTTTGAATCTTTCCTCTCTTTAATTCGTACTGCGGAAAGTCCAAGCAGAAGCGAATTGCTGCAACATGTCCACCTTAACGTTGTCTGAGTAAGTCCAACGACGATATCCTCGAGATTTCAAATAAATTTCCAGAGTGACGAAGCGTTTGGCTACCTTAAGGGAGCCATAGTTACTGCTGCCAGCTGCTCCCCCTTCTTTGAATCTTTCCTCTCTTTACTTCGTACTGCGGAAAGTCCAAGCAGAAGCGAAATGCTGCAACACGTCCACCTTAACGTTGTCTGAGTTAGTCCAACGACGATATCCTCGAGATTTCAAATAAATTTCACAGAGTGACGAGGCATTTGGATACCTTAAGAGAGTCATAGTTACTCTTGCCCGCTGCTCCCCCTTCTTTGAGTCTTTCCTCTCTTTAATTCGTATTGCGGCCAGTCCTGCAGAAGCGAAATGGTACAGCATGTCCACCTTGACGATGTCTGAGTTACTCCAACGACGATATCCTCGAGTTTTCAAATAAATTTCGCACAGTGACGAGGCATTTGGCTACCTTAAGAGAAACATAGTTACTGCTGCCCGCTGCTCCCCCTTCTTTGAAACTTTCCTCTCTGTAATTCGTATTGCGGCCAGTCCTGCAGAAGCGAAATGGTACAGCATGTACACCTTAACGATGTCTGAGTTGCTCCAACGACGATATCCTCCAGTTTTCAAATAAATTTTGCAGAGTCACGAGGCCTTTGGCTACCTTAAGAGAGTCATAGTTACTCCTGCCGGCTGATCCCATTTCTTTAGGCCTTTATCATTCTCGCTGTGGCCAGTCCTACAGAACCGATATGCCACTGAATGTCCACCTTAACGACGTCACAGTTACTCGCACTACGAGTTTCTCGAGTTAGCAAATGTACTTCGACGGATGACTAGGCATTTGCCTACCTTAAGGGAGTATTAGTTACTGCAGCCAGATGCTCCCCTTGAATCTTTCCTCTCTTTAATTCGTATTGTGGCCAGTCCTGCAGAAGCGAAATGGTACAGCATATCCACCTTCACGTTGTCTGAGTTACTCCAACGACGATATCCTCGAGTTTTCAAATAAATTTCGCAGAGTGACGAGGCATTTGGCTACCTTAAGAGAGTCATAGTTACTCCTGCCGGCTGCTCCCATTTCTTTAGGATTTTATCATTCTTGCTATGGCCAGTCCTACAGAACCGATATGCCACTGTATGTCCACCTTAACGTCGTCACAGTTATTCCCACTACGAGCTTCTCGAGTTAGCAAATGTACTTCGCCGGATGACGAGGCATTTGGCTACCTTAAGAGAGTCGTAGTTACTGCAGCCAGATGCTCCCCTTCCTTTGAATATTTCCTCTCTTTAATTCGTACTGCGGAATGTCCAATCAGAAGCGAAATGCTGCCACTTGTCCACCTTAACGTTGTCTGAGTTACTCCATTGACGATATCGACGAGTTTTCAAATAAATTTCGCATAGTGACGAGGCATTTGGCTACCTTAAGAGAGTCATAGTTATTGCTGTTTGCTGCTCCCCCTTCTTTGAATCTTTCCTCTCTTTAATTCGTATTGCGGCCAGTCCTGCAGAAGCGAAATGGTACAGCATGTCCACCTTAACGTTGTCTGAGTTACTACAACGACGATATCCTCGAGTTTTCAAATAAATGTCGCAGAGTGACGTGGTATTTGGCTGCCTTATGAGAGTCATAGTTACTCCTGCCGGCTACTCCCATTTCTTTAGGCCTTTATCATTCTTGCTATGCCCAGTCCTACAGAACCGATACACCACTGTATGTCCACCCTAACGTCGTCACAGTTACTCCCACTACGAGTTTCTCGAGTTAGCAAATGTACTTCGCTGGATGACGAGGCATTTGACTACCTTAAGAGAGTCATAGTTACTGCAGCCAGATGCTCCCCTTCCTTTGAATCTTTCCTCTCTTTAATTCGTACTGCGGAAAGTCCAAGCAGAAGCGAAATGTTGCAACATGTCCACTTTAACGTTGTCTGAGTTAGTCCAACGACGATATCATCGAGATTTCAAATAAATTTCGCAGAGTGACGAGGCATTTGGCTACGTTAAGAGAGCCATAGTTACTGCTGCCAGCTGCTAGCCCTTCGGTGAATCTTTCCTCTCTTTAATTCGTACTGCGGAAAGTCCAAGCAGAAGCGAAATGCTGCAACATGTCCACCTTAACGTTGTCTGAGTTAGTCCAACGACGATATCCTCGAGATTTCAAATAAATATCACAGAGTGACGAGACATTTGGCTACCTTAAGAGAGCCATAGTTACTGCTGCTAGCTGCTCCCCCTTCTTTGAATCTTTCCTCTCTTTAATTCGTATTGCGGCCAGTCCTGCAGAATCGAAATGCTACAGCATATCCACCTTAACGTTGTCTGAGTTACTCCAACGACGATATCCTCGTGTTTTCAAATAAATTTCGCAGAGTGAAGAGGCATTTGGCTACCTTAAGGGTGTCATAGTTACTCCTGCCGGTTGCTCCCATTTCTTTAAGACTTTTACATTCTTCCTATGGCCAGACCTACAGATCCGATATGCCACTGTATGTCCACCTTAACGTCGTCACAATTACTCCCACTACGAGTTTCTCGAGTTGGCAAATGTACTTCGCCGGATGACGAGGCAAATGGCAACCTTTAGAGAGTCATAGTTACTGCAGCCAGATGCTCCCCTTCCTCTGAATCTTTTCTCTCTTTAATTCGTACTGCGGAATGTCCAAGCAGAAGCGATATGCTGCAACATGTCCACCTTAACGTTGTCTGAGTTACTAAAACGACGATATCCACGAGTTTTCAAATAAATTTCGCAGAGTGGCGAGGCATTTGGCTACCTTAAGAGAGTCATAGTTACTGCTGCCCGCTGCTCCCCCTTCTTTAAATCTTTCCTCTCTTTAATTCGTATTGCGGCCAGTCCTGAAGAAGCGAAATGGTACAGCATGTCCACCTTAACGTTGTCTGAGTTAGTCCTACGACGATATCCTCGAATTTTCAAATAAACTTTGCAGAGTGACGAGGCACTTGGCTACCCTAAGAGGGTCTTAGTTAGTCCTGCCGGCTGCTACCATTTCTTTAGGCATTTATCATTCTTGCTATGGCCAGACCTACTGAACCGATATGCCACTGTATGTCCACCTTAGCGTCGTCACAGTTACTCCCACTACGAGTTTCTCGAGTTAACAAATGTACTTCGACGGATGACGAGGCATTTGGCTATCATAGCCGTCTTTATTCACGTACAGTGAATAACACAAATAAGTGAATACCCACAAAGCGGGTTTACAGATGGTACATAAATTACAAAACACACTTAATAATAAACACAGTACATGAT
Source organism: Schistocerca americana (assembly GCF_021461395.2). NCBI lineage: Eukaryota > Metazoa > Arthropoda > Insecta > Orthoptera > Acrididae > Schistocerca > Schistocerca americana. The sequence continues at coordinate 213,441,075 of NC_060127.1, read as the reverse complement.
CAAAGAAAGGTATTATGCCTGAGAGGCCAGGCAGCAGCCGAAGAATTGAGACCACGCTAACCGACGCCAGTGCGGGGCATCGTGCGGTGGCGAGGGGCAGTCATAGATTCGAAACGCCGCGCCGCCATGATGGTGCCCAGAAGTACTCTGGTGCTCTATGTTGAAAGGTGGCCCTTCGTCACACCAACCTCCTGCAATGCTTTAGCAGAGGCTGGAGACCAAACCCCACGCCAGTTGATGGTCGCCGACGTGGTGGTGAATTCCGTAACCACTGGAAACAGCTCGCGTATCTTGTCGTAAACAGCCTGCTTGTCGTAGACGGCTACTTTCTCACGGTGACACCTACCAAGATCACGGTTTTCGCCAACGACCTGCGCATCGATGACAAATGCTGCAGTGTCACGGACCGCCACGATGTCTGGCTTTTTCAGGCCTTCAGATGTACGAAGGTGAGGCTCTAGCAGAACATTGTAGCCTCTGCGGCGGAGGCCTCGCGCCAGATAGGACGCCATGGCATCGTGTCGAGCAATGCGAGCCCCGTCGCTTCTCCAGCACTGTTGAATGACATGGTTGGCAGTCTCCGTGGCATTGCAGCCAGCGCAGCAACTGGTGTCACCTTCCCTCCCACGTAGCAGCCGTGCCTGAGTTGGTAAGGCATTAATCCGGACACGCAGGCATGAGATGTAGTCGCGGCCGGTTGCGAACTGCCGCGTATTGGAGACCCAGCAGTGCTGCCCTGGTGTTCGGGCAGACTCATGTAGCGCAGCGCCGTCGACCGACGAGTGCAGGCGGTCGGCCCAACACCGGCCCAACTGGTAACTGGACTTTATAACTTCCCCCTGCCATTGCAGGGCGTGGTCCAGTTGGTGAATTTCTCGCTGGGTTAAGTCCTGGGAAGAATCGTCTACCGCCGCACCCAGCCCCTGCATCTTCGCCAATCTTCTCCTACGAAGAAGAGGGCCCAGCCAGCGGGCTGCAGGCACCCGCAAGCCCCCCTGAGAGATGGGGGCGTGGAAGTAACCGACCGGCGTATCTGCTGGCAGGTGCAGCCAAGATCGAATAGCTGCACGAACACAGACGTCAAGGGAAGAGAGGGCCCCAAGACGAGTCCTCCCCAGGGCGAGGCCATGGAAAATACCCAGGAGGATAACAGAACGAAGGGCAAAAAGCCGCTGCTGAGGTTTGGGTGGTGCACGCTTGATGATGTTCATCTGCTTCTCGACCTCCCGCCGGGGTTGAAAAAGACTGCGTCCACACGTGGAAAATTGCAGGCCTAGATACTTGAAAGTGTCTCCCATCGCCAGTGCTGGGATGTTGTTCCCCCCAGCACGAAAGATGACAGTCTCGTCGACCTTGGTTTTCTTCTCCCGGCCTGATGAGACAAGGGCGAGAGAAAAACACTTCTGTGGGTTGACCTCTAGCCCGAGATCCCCCAGGGCGGACGTGGCGATGGTGAGAAGTTCCTGCAATCCATCACGAGTCTCGGCGAACAGCAGGAGGTCATCGGCGAATGCAGCCGCATTTATCCGCCGTCCAAGAATGCGTGCACCAATATGAGCAGGCAGACGAGACAAGAGAATGTCAATGGACATGTTGAAGAGAATAGGAGACAGCGGGTCACCCTGCCGAACACCCCTCGAAGGCCGCACTAGATCTGACGACTTCCCATCCGCGCAGATAGCCGTCGATCCCGCCTCATAGCATCCCTGGATGTAGTCAACGAACTCGACTGGCAAACCATGGGCCCTTAGCACAGGGCCAAGGGCACCATGGGCAAGCGAGTCGAAGGCCTTTGACACATCCAGAGATGCCAAGTACAGCGAGCCGGCAGGTCGGCACGCCTGGGTCATCGCCAGATCCAGAAGAAAGGTGTTGTGAAGCATCCCATCCTGAGGGATGAAAGCCCGCTGGCGACCATCCAACACACAGTAGCGCATCAGGCGGCCAACCAAAACCTTGTGAAAGGCTCTGGTCAGCACCGAGCACACTGTGATCGGACGAAAGTCAGCAGGGGATGCTGCGGCGGTCTTCTTGGGCAGCAGTGTTGTCCTGGCCAGAAGGAGTCGGGATGGAAGGGAACGGGAAAGGAGGAGGAAATTAAGGATCTAGAGGAGAACCTCCCGGGGAAGGCGACGCAGTTGCGTCGGCGTGAGGCCGTCAGGACCTCCAGCAGAATTGCGAGGCGGGAGAGCAGCGGTGGCTTCTTCTGCAGAAATGGGAGCCCAGAGATCACGGAAGGGCACCCTCTTCGAGAATGGCAACAGCTCATCGGACAGACCCTCCTCACGCGGAGGTCGAGACCTGACACGTGGTGGAGAGAAGAAGTCTGTCCAAAACTCTATCAGCCCTGGGATGGATGGTGGCTGATGCAAGAGTGCCCCATCGAGAAGTCCGTTGATACAGCGTGCTCCGTTAAGGGAGTCATAGTTACTGCAGCCAGATGCTTCCCTTCCTTTGAATCTTTCCTCTCTTTAATTCGTACTGCGGAATGTCCAATCAGAAGCGAAATGCTGCAACTTGTCCACCTTAACGTTGTCTGAGTTACTCCAACGACGATATCGACGAGGTTCCAAATACATTTCGCAGAGTGACGAGGCATTTGACTACCTTTAGAGAGTCATAAATACTGCTGCCCGCTGCTCCCCCTCCTTTGAATCTTTCCTCTCTATAATTCGTATTGCGACCTGTCCTGCAGAAGCGTAATGCTACAGAATGTCCACCTTAACGTTGTCAGAGTTACTCCAACGACGATATCCTCGAGTTTTCAAATAAATTTCGCAGAGTGACGTGGTATTTGCCTACCTTAAGAGAGTCATAGTTACTCCTGCCGGCTGCTCCCATTTCTTTAGGCCTTTATCATTCTTGCTATGGCTAGTCCTACAGAACCGATATGCCACTGTATGTCCACCTTAACGTCGTCACAGTTACTCCCACTACGAGTTCCTCGAGTTAGCAAATGTACTTCGACGGATGACAGGGCATTTGGCTACCTTAAGAGAGTCATAGTTACTGCAGCCAGATGCTCCCCTTGATTTGAATCTTTCCTCTCTTTAATTCGTACTGCGGAATGTCCAATCAGAAGCATAATGCTGCAACTTGTCCCCCTTAACGTTGTCTGAGATACTCCAACGACGATATCGACGAATTCTCAAATAAATTTCGCAGAGTGACGAGGCATTTGGCTACCTTAAAAGAGGCATAGTTACTGCTGCCCGCTGCTCCCCCCTCTTTGAATCTTTCCTCTCTTTAATTCGTATTACGGCCAATCCTGCAGAATCAAAATGCTACAGCATATCCACCTTAACGTTGTCTGAGTTACTAAAACAACGATATCCACGAGTTTTCAAACAAATTTCGCAGAGTGACGAGGCATTTGGCTACCTTAAGAGAATCATAGTTACTGCTGCCCGCTGCTCCCCCTTCTTTGAATCTTTCCTCTCTTTAATTCGTATTGCGGCCAGTCCTGCAGAAGCGAAATGGTACAGCATGTCCACCTTAACGTTGTCTGAGTTATTCCAACGACGATATCCTCGAGTTTTCAAATAAATTACGCAGAGTGACGAGGCATTTGGCTACCTTAAGGGTGTCATAGTCACTCCTGCCGGCTTTTCCCATTTCTTTAGGCCTTTATCACTCTTGCTATGGCCAGTCCTACGATATGCCACTGTATGTCCACCTTAACGTCGTCACAGTTACTCCCACTACGAGTTTCTCGAGTTAGCAAATGTACTTCGCAGGATGACGAGGCAAATGGCTACCTTAAGAGAGTCATAGTTACTGCAGCCAGATGCTCCCCTTCCTCTGAATCTTTCCTCTCTTTAGTTCGTACTGCGGAATGTCCAAGCAGAAGTGAAATGCTGCAACATGTCCACCTTAACGTTGTCTGAGTTACTAAAACGACGATATCCACGAGTTTTCAAATAAATTTTGCAGAGTGACGAGGCCTTTGGCTACCTTAAGAGTGTCATAGTTACTGTTGCCCGCTGCTCCCCCTTCTTTGAATCTTTCCTCTCTTTAATTCGTATTGCGGCCAGTCCTGCAGAAGCTAAATGGTTCAGCATGTCCACCTTAACGTTGTCAGAGTTACTCCAACGACGATATCCTCGGCTTTTTCAAACAAATTTCGCAGAGTGACGAGGCAATTCGCTACCTTAAGACAGTCATAGTTACTCCTGCCGGATGCTCCCATTGCTTTAGGCCTTTATCATTCTTGCTATGGCCAGTCCTACTGAACCGATATGCCACTGTATGACCACCTTAACGTCGTCACAGTTACTCCCACTACGAGTTTCTCGACTTAGCAAATCTACTTCGCCGGATGATGAGGCATTTGGCTACCTTAAGAGAGCCATAGTTACTGCAGCCAGATGCTCCCCTTCCTTTGAATCTTTCCTCTCTTTAATTCGTACTGCGGAATGTCCAATCAGAAGCGAAATGCTGCAAGTTGTCCACCTTAACGTTGTCTGAGTTACTCAAACGACGATATCCACGAGTTTTAAAATAAATTTCGCAGACTGACGAGGCATTTGGCTACCTTACGAGAGTCATAGTTACTGCTGCCAGCTGCTCCCCCTTCTTTGAATCTTTCCTCTCTTTAATTCGTATTGCGGCCAGTCCTGCAGAAGCGAAATGGTACAGCATGTGCACCTTAACGTTGTCTGAGTTACTCCAACGACGATATCCTCGAGTTTTCAAATAAATTTCGCAGAGTGACGTGGTATTTGGCTACCTTAAGAGAGTCATAGTTACTCCTGCCGGCTGCTCCCATTTACTTAGGCCTTTATCATTCTTGCTATGGCCAGACCTACTGAACCGATATGCCACTGTATGTCCACCTTAGCGTCGTCACAGTTACTCCCACTACGAGTTTCTCGAGTTAACAAATGTACTTCGACGGATGACGAGGCATTTGGCTATCATAGCCGTCTTTATTCACGTACAGTGAATAACACAAATAAGTGAATACCCACAAAGCGGGTTTACAGATGGTACATAAATTACAAAACACACTTAATAATAAACACAGTACATGATCAAAGAAAGGTATTATGCCTGAGAGGCCAGGCAGCAGCCGAAGAATTGAGACCACGCTAACCGACGCCAGTGCGGGGCATCGTGCGGTGGCGAGGGGCAGTCATAGATTCGAAACGCCGCGCCGCCATGATGGTGCCCAGAAGTACTCTGGTGCTCTATGTTGAAAGGTGGCCCTTCGTCACACCAACCTCCTGCAATGCTTTAGCAGAGGCTGGAGACCAAACCCCACGCCAGTTGATGGTCGCCGACGTGGTGGTGAATTCCGTAACCACTGGAAACAGCTCGCGTATCTTGTCGTAAACAGCCTGCTTGTCGTAGACGGCTACTTTCTCACGGTGACACCTACCAAGATCACGGTTTTCGCCAACGACCTGCGCATCGATGACAAATGCTGCAGTGTCACGGACCGCCACGATGTCTGGCTTTTTCAGGCCTTCAGATGTACGAAGGTGAGGCTCTAGCAGAACATTGTAGCCTCTGCGGCGGAGGCCTCGCGCCAGATAGGACGCCATGGCATCGTGTCGAGCAATGCGAGCCCCGTCGCTTCTCCAGCACTGTTGAATGACATGGTTGGCAGTCTCCGTGGCATTGCAGCCAGCGCAGCAACTGGTGTCACCTTCCCTCCCACGTAGCAGCCGTGCCTGAGTTGGTAAGGCATTAATCCGGACACGCAGGCATGAGATGTAGTCGCGGCCGGTTGCGAACTGCCGCGTATTGGAGACCCAGCAGTGCTGCCCTGGTGTTCGGGCAGACTCATGTAGCGCAGCGCCGTCGACCGACGAGTGCAGGCGGTCGGCCCAACACCGGCCCAACTGGTAACTGGACTTTATAACTTCCCCCTGCCATTGCAGGGCGTGGTCCAGTTGGTGAATTTCTCGCTGGATTAAGTCCTGGGAAGAATCGTCCGCTGCCGCACCCAGCCCCTGCATCTTCGCCAATCTTCTCCTACGAAGAAGAGGGCCCAGCCAGCGGGCTGCAGGCACCCGCAAGCCCCCCTGAGAGATGGGGGCGTGGAAGTAACCGACCGGCGTATCTGCTGGCAGGTGCAGCCAAGATCGAATAGCTGCACGAACACAGACGTCAAGGGAAGAGAGGGCCCCAAGACGAGTCCTCCCCAGGGCGAGGCCATGGAAAATACCCAGGAGGATAACAGAACGAAGGGCAAAAAGCCGCTGCTGAGGTTTGGGTGGTGCACGCTTGATGATGTTCATCTGCTTCTCGACCTCCCGCCGGGGTTGAAAAAGACTGCGTCCACACGTGGAAAATTGCAGGCCTAGATACTTGAAAGTGTCTCCCATCGCCAGTGCTGGGATGTTGTTCCCCCCAGCACGAAAGATGACAGTCTCGTCGACCTTGGTTTTCTTCTCCCGGCCTGATGAGACAAGGGCGAGAGAAAAACACTTCTGTGGGTTGACCTCTAGCCCGAGATCCCCCAGGGCGGACGTGGCGATGGTGAGAAGTTCCTGCAATCCATCACGAGTCTCGGCGAACAGCAGGAGGTCATCGGCGAATGCAGCCGCATTTATCCGCCGTCCAAGAATGCGTGCACCAATATGAGCAGGCAGACGAGACAAGAGAATGTCAATGGGCATGTTGAAGAGAATAGGAGACAGCGGGTCACCCTGCCGAACACCCCTCGAAGGCCGCACTAGATCTGACGACTTCCCATCCGCGCAGATAGCCGTCGATCCCGCCTCATAGCATCCCTGGATGTAGTCAACGAACTCGACTGGCAAACCATGGGCCCTTAGCACAGGGCCAAGGGCACCATGGGCAAGCGAGTCGAAGGCCTTTGACACATCCAGAGATGCCAAGTACAGCGAGCCGGCAGGTCGGCACGCCTGGGTCATCGCCAGATCCAGAAGAAAGGTGTTGTGAAGCATCCCATCCTGAGGGATGAAAGCCCGCTGGCGACCATCCAACACACAGTAGCGCATCAGGCGGCCAACCAAAACCTTGTGAAAGGCTCTGGTCAGCACCGAGCACACTGTGATCGGACGAAAGTCAGCAGGGGATGCTGCGGCGGTCTTCTTGGGCAGCAGTGTTGTCCTGGCCAGAAGGAGTCGGGATGGAAGGGAACGGGAAAGGAGGAGGAAATTAAGGATCTAGAGGAGAACCTCCCGGGGAAGGCGACGCAGTTGCGTCGGCGTGAGGCCGTCAGGACCTCCAGCAGAATTGCGAGGCGGGAGAGCAGCGGTGGCTTCTTCTGCAGAAATGGGAGCCCAGAGATCACGGAAGGGCACCCTCTTCGAGAATGGCAACAGCTCATCGGACAGACCCTCCTCACGCGGAGGTCGAGACCTGACACGTGGTGGAGAGAAGAAGTCTGTCCAAAACTCTATCAGCCCTGGGATGGATGGTGGCTGATGCAAGAGTGCCCCATCGAGAAGTCCGTTGATACAGCGTGCTCCGTTAAGGGAGTCATAGTTACTGCAGCCAGATGCTTCCCTTCCTTTGAATCTTTCCTCTCTTTAATTCGTACTGCGGAATGTCCAATCAGAAGCGAAATGCTGCAACTTGTCCACCTTAACGTTGTCTGAGTTACTCCAACGACGATATCGACGAGGTTCCAAATACATTTCGCAGAGTGACGAGGCATTTGACTACCTTTAGAGAGTCATAAATACTGCTGCCCGCTGCTCCCCCTCCTTTGAATCTTTCCTCTCTATAATTCGTATTGCGACCTGTCCTGCAGAAGCGTAATGCTACAGAATGTCCACCTTAACGTTGTCAGAGTTACTCCAACGACGATATCCTCGAGTTTTCAAATAAATTTCGCAGAGTGACGTGGTATTTGCCTACCTTAAGAGAGTCATAGTTACTCCTGCCGGCTGCTCCCATTTCTTTAGGCCTTTATCATTCTTGCTATGGCTAGTCCTACAGAACCGATATGCCACTGTATGTCCACCTTAACGTCGTCACAGTTACTCCCACTACGAGTTCCTCGAGTTAGCAAATGTACTTCGACGGATGACAGGGCATTTGGCTACCTTAAGAGAGTCATAGTTACTGCAGCCAGATGCTCCCCTTGATTTGAATCTTTCCTCTCTTTAATTCGTACTGCGGAATGTCCAATCAGAAGCATAATGCTGCAACTTGTCCCCCTTAACGCTGTCTGAGATACTCCAACGACGATATCGACGAATTCTCAAATAAATTTCGCAGAGTGACGAGGCATTTGGCTACCTTAAAAGAGGCATAGTTACTGCTGCCCGCTGCTCCCCCCTCTTTGAATCTTTCCTCTCTTTAATTCGTATTACGGCCAATCCTGCAGAATCAAAATGCTACAGCATATCCACCTTAACGTTGTCTGAGTTACTAAAACAACGATATCCACGAGTTTTCAAACAAATTTCGCAGAGTGACGAGGCATTTGGCTACCTTAAGAGAATCATAGTTACTGCTGCCCGCTGCTCCCCCTTCTTTGAATCTTTCCTCTCTTTAATTCGTATTGCGGCCAGTCCTGCAGAAGCGAAATGGTACAGCATGTCCACCTTAACGTTGTCTGAGTTATTCCAACGACGATATCCTCGAGTTTTCAAATAAATTACGCAGAGTGACGAGGCATTTGGCTACCTTAAGGGTGTCATAGTCACTCCTGCCGGCTTTTCCCATTTCTTTAGGCCTTTATCACTCTTGCTATGGCCAGTCCTACGATATGCCACTGTATGTCCACCTTAACGTCGTCACAGTTACTCCCACTACGAGTTTCTCGAGTTAGCAAATGTACTTCGCAGGATGACGAGGCAAATGGCTACCTTAAGAGAGTCATAGTTACTGCAGCCAGATGCTCCCCTTCCTCTGAATCTTTCCTCTCTTTAGTTCGTACTGCGGAATGTCCAAGCAGAAGTGAAATGCTGCAACATGTCCACCTTAACGTTGTCTGAGTTACTAAAACGACGATATCCACGAGTTTTCAAATAAATTTTGCAGAGTGACGAGGCCTTTGGCTACCTTAAGAGTGTCATAGTTACTGTTGCCCGCTGCTCCCCCTTCTTTGAATCTTTCCTCTCTTTAATTCGTATTGCGGCCAGTCCTGCAGAAGCTAAATGGTTCAGCATGTCCACCTTAACGTTGTCAGAGTTACTCCAACGACGATATCCTCGGCTTTTTCAAACAAATTTCGCAGAGTGACGAGGCAATTCGCTACCTTAAGACAGTCATAGTTACTCCTGCCGGATGCTCCCATTGCTTTAGGCCTTTATCATTCTTGCTATGGCCAGTCCTACTGAACCGATATGCCACTGTATGACCACCTTAACGTCGTCACAGTTACTCCCACTACGAGTTTCTCGACTTAGCAAATCTACTTCGCCGGATGATGAGGCATTTGGCTACCTTAAGAGAGCCATAGTTACTGCAGCCAGATGCTCCCCTTCCTTTGAATCTTTCCTCTCTTTAATTCGTACTGCGGAATGTCCAATCAGAAGCGAAATGCTGCAAGTTGTCCACCTTAACGTTGTCTGAGTTACTCAAACGACGATATCCACGAGTTTTAAAATAAATTTCGCAGACTGACGAGGCATTTGGCTACCTTACGAGAGTCATAGTTACTGCTGCCAGCTGCTCCCCCTTCTTTGAATCTTTCCTCTCTTTAATTCGTATTGCGGCCAGTCCTGCAGAAGCGAAATGGTACAGCATGTGCACCTTAACGTTGTCTGAGTTACTCCAACGACGATATCCTCGAGTTTTCAAATAAATTTCGCAGAGTGACGTGGTATTTGGCTACCTTAAGAGAGTCATAGTTACTCCTGCCGGCTGCTCCCATTTACTTAGGCCTTTATCATTCTTGCTATGGCCAGTCCTACAGAACCGATACGCCACTGTATGTCCACCTTAACGTCGTCACAGTTACTCCCACTACGAGTTTCTCGAGTTAGCAAATGTACTTCACTGGATGACGAGGCATTTGGCTACCTTAAGAGAGTCATAGTTACTGCAGCCAGATGCTCCCCTTCCTTTGAATCTATTCTCTCTTTAATTCGTACTGCGGAAAGTCCAAGCAAAAGCGAAATGCTGCAACATGTCCACCTTAACGTTGTCTGAGTTAGTCCAACGACGACATCCTCGAGATATCAAATAAATTTCGCAGAGTGACGAGGCATTTGGCTACCTTAAGAGAGCCATAGTTACTGCTGACAGCTGCTCCCCCTTCTTTGAATCTTTCCTCTCTTTAATTCGTAATGCGGCCAATCCTGCAGAATCGAAATGCTACAGCATATCCTCCTTAACGTTGTCAGAGTTACTCCAACGACGATATCCTCGTGTTTTCAAATTAATTTCGCAGAGTGACGAGGCATTTGGCTACCTTAAGAGAGTCATAGTTTCTCCTCCTGGTTGCTCCCATTTCTTTAGGACTTTATCATTCCTCCTATGGCCAGTCCTACTGATCCGATATGCCACTGTATGTCCACCTTAACGTCGTCACAGTTACTCCCAATACGAGTTTCACGAATTGGCAAATATACTTCATCGGATGACGTGGCAAATGGATACCTTAAGAGAATCATAGTTACGGCAGCCAGATGCCCCCCTTCCTCTGAATCTTTCCTCTCAGTAATTCGTACTGCGGAATGTCCAAGCAGAAGCGAAATGCTGCAACATGTCCACCTTAACGTTGTCTGAGTTACTAAAACGACGATGTCCTCGAGTTTTCAAATAAATTTCGCAGGGTGACGATGCATTTGGCTACCTTAAGAGAGTCATAGTTACTGCTGCCCGCTGCTCCCCCTTCTTTGAATCTTTCCTCTCTTTAGTTCGTATTGCGGCCAGTCCAGACGAAGCGAAATGGTGCAGCATGTCCACCTTATCGTTGTCTGAGTTAAACCAACGACGACATCCTCGAGTTTTCAAATAAATTTCGCAGAGTGACGATGCATTTGGCTACCTTAAGAGAGTCATAGTTACTCCTGCCGGCTGCTCCCATTTCTTTAGGCCTTTATTATTCTTGCTATGGCTAGTCCTACAGAACCGATATGCCACTGTATGTCCACTTTAACGTCGTCACAGTTATTCCCACTACGAGTTCTCGAGATAGCAAATGTACTTCGCCGGATGACGAGGCATTTGGGTACCTTAACAGAGTCATAGTTACTGCAGCCAGATGTTCCCCTTCCTTTGAATATTTCCTCTCTTTATTTCGTACTGCGGAATGTCCAATCAGAAGCGAAATGCTGCAACTTGTCCACCTTAACGTTGTCTGAGTTACTCCAACGACGATATCGACGAGTTTTCAAATAAATTTCGGAGAGTGATGAAGCATTTGTCTACCTTAAGAGAGTCATAGTTACTGCTGCCCGCTGCTGCCCCTTCTTTGAATCTTTCCTCTCTTTAATTCGTATTGCGGCCAGTCCTGCAGAAGCTAAATGGTTCAGCATGTCCACCTTAACGTTGTCAGAGTTACTCCAACGACGATATCCTCGACTTTTCAAACAAATTTCGCAGAGTGACGAGGCAATTGGCTACCTTAAGAGAGTCATAGTTACTCCTGCCGGATGCTCCCATTACTTTAGGCCTTTATCATTCTTGCTATGGCCAGTCCTACTGAACCGATATGCCACTGTATGTCCACCTTAACGTCGTCACAGTTACTCCCACTACGAGTTTCTCGAGTTAGCAAATGTACTTCGCCAGATGACGAGGCATTTGGCTACCTTAAGAGAGTCATAGTTACTGCAGCCAGATGTTCCCTACTCCTTTGAATCTTTCCTCTCTTTAATTCGTACTGCGGAATGTCCAAGCAGAAGCGAAATGCTGCAACATGTCCACCCTAACGTTGTCTGAGTTACTAAAACGACGATATCCACGAGTTTTCAAATAAATTTTGCAGAGTGACGAGGCATTTGGCTACCTTAAGAGAGTCATAGTTACTGTTGCCCGCTGCTCCCCCTTCTTTGAATCTTTCCTCTCTTTAATTCGTATTGCGGCCAGTCCTGCAGAAGCTAAATGGTTCAGCATGTCCACCTTAACGTTGTCAGAGTTACTCCAACGACGATATCCTCGACTTTTCAAACAAATTTCGCAGAGTGACGAGGCAATTGGCTACCTTAAGAGAGTCATAGTTACTCCTGCCGGATGCTCCCATTACTTTAGGCCTTTATCATTCTTGCTATGGCCAGTCCTACTGAACCGATTTGCCACTGTATGTCCACCTTAACGTCGTCACAGTTACTTCCACTACGAGTTTCTCGACTTAGCAAATGTACTTCGCCGGATGATGAGGCATTTGGCTACCTTAAGAGAGCCATAGTTACTGCAGCCAGATGCTCCCCTTCCTTTGAATCTTTCCTCTCTTTAATTCGTACTGCGGAATATCCAAGCAGAAGCGAAATGCTGCAACATGTCCACCTTAACGTTGTCTGAGTTACTCAAACGACGATATCCACGAGTTTTAAAATTAATTTCGCAGACTGACGAGGCATTTGGCTACCTTAAGAGAGCCATAGTTACTGCTGCCAGCTGCTCCCCCTTCTTTGAATCTTTCCTCTCTTTAATTCGTATTGCGGCCAATCCTGCAGAATCGAAATGCTACAGCATATCCACCTTAACGTTGTCAGAGTTACTCCAACGACGATATCCTCGTGTTTTCAAATTAATTTCGCAGAGTGACGAGGCATTTGGCTACCTTAAGAGAGTCATAGTTTCTCCTCCCGGTTGCTCCTATTTCTTTAGGACATTATCATTCTTCCTATGGCCAGTCCTACTGATCCGATATGCCACTGTATGTCCACCTTAACGTCGTCACAGTTACTCCCAATACGAGTTTCACGAGTTGGCAAATGTACTTCGTCGGATGACGTGGCAAATGGATACCTTAAGAGAATCATAGTTACGGCAGCCAGATGCTCCCCTTCCTATGAATCCTTCCTCTCAGTAATTCGTACTGCGGAATATCCAAGCAGAAGCGAAATGCTGCAACATGTCCACCTTAACGTTGTCTGAGTTACTAGAACGACGATGTCCCCGAGTTATCAAATAAATTTCGCAGGGTGACGATGCATTTGGCTACCTTAAGAGAGTCATAGTTACTGCTGCCCGCTGCTCCCCCTTCTTTGAATCTTTCCTCTCTTTAATTCGTATTGCGGCCAGTCCAGAAGAAGCGAAATGGTGCAGCATGTCCACCTCATCGTTGTCTGAGTTACACCAACGACGATATCCTCGAGTTTTCAAATAAATTTCGCAGAGTGACGATGCATTTGGCTACCTTAAGAGAGTCATAGTTACTCCTGCCGGCTGTTCCCATTTCTTTAGGCCTTTATTATTCTTGCTATGGCTAGTCCTACAGAACCGATATGCCACTGTATGTCCACTTTAACGTCGTCACAGTTATTCCCACTACGAGTTTCTCGAGATAGCAAATGTACTTCGCCGGATGACGAGGCATTTGGGTACCTTAAGAGAGTCATAGTTACTGCAGCCAGATGCTCCCCTTCCTCTGAATATTTCCTCTCTTTATTTTGCAGTGCGGAATGTCCAATCAGAAGCGAAATACTGCAACATGTCCACCTTAATGTTGTCTGAGTTACTTCAACGACGATATCGACGAGTTTTCAAATAAATTTGGCAGAGTGACGATGCATTTGGCTACATTAAGAGAGTCATAGTTACTCCTGCCGGCTGCTCCCATTTCTTTAGGACTTTATCACTCTTGCTATGGCCAGTCCTACTGAACCGATATGCCACTGTATGTCCACCGAAACGTCGTCACAGTTACTCCCACTACGAGTTTCTCGAGTTAGCAAATGTACTTCGCCGGATGACGAAGCAATTGGCTACCTTAAGAGAGTCATAGTTACTGCAGCCAGATGCTCCCCTTCCTCTGAATCTTTCCTCTCTTTAGTTCGTACTGCAGAATGTCCAAGCAGAAGTGAAATGCTGCAACATGTCCACCTTAACGTTGTCTGAGTTACTAAAACGACGATATCGACGAGTTTTCAAATAAATATCGCAGAGTGACGAGGCATTTGGCTACCTTAAGAGAGTCATAGTTACTCCTGCCGGATGCTCCCATTACTTTAGGTCTTTATCATTCTTGCTATGGCCAGTCCTACTGAACCGATATGCCACTGTATGTCCACCTTAACGTCGTCACAGTTACTTCCACTACGAGTTTCTCGAATTAGCAAATGTACTTCGCCGGATGATGAGGCATTTGGCTACCTTAAGAGAGTCATAGTTACTGCAGCCAGATGCTCCCCTTCCTGTGAATATTTCCTCTCTTTATTTCGCATTGCGGAATGTCCAATCAGAAGCGAAATACTGCAACTTGTCCACCTTAACGTTGTCTGAGTTACTTCAACGACGATATCGACGAGTTTTCAAATAAATTTCGCAGAGTGACGATGCATTTGGCTACATTAAGAGAGTCATAGTTACTGCTGCCCGCTGCTGCCCCTACTTTGAATCTTTCCTCCCTTTAATTCGTATTCCGGCCAGTCCTGCAGATTCGAAATGCTACAGCATGTCCACCGAAACGTCGTCACAGTTACTCCCACTACGAGTTTCTCGAGTTGGCAAATGTACTTCGCCGGATGACGTGGCAAATGGATACCTTAAGAGAATCATAGTTACTGCAGCCAGATGCTCCCCTTCCTCTGAATCTTTCCTCTCTTTAATTCGTACTGCGGAATGTCCAAGCAGAAGCGAAATGCTGCAACATGTCCACCTTAACGTTGTCTGAGTTGCTCAAACGACGATATCCACGAGTTTTAAAATTAATTTCGCAGACTGACGAGGCATTTGGCTACCTTAAGAGAGCCATAGTTACTGCTGCCAGCTGCTCCCCCTTCTTTGAATCTTTCCTCTCTTTAATTCGTATTGCGGCCAATCCTGCAGAATCGAAATGCTACAGCATATCCACCTTAACGTTGTCAGAGTTACTCTGACGACGATATCCTCGTGTTTTCAAATTAATTTCACAGAGTGACGAGGCATTTGGCTACCTTAAGAGAGTCATAGTTTCTCCTCCCGGTTGCTCCCATTTCTTTAGGACTTTATCATTCTTCCTATGGCCAGTCCTACTGATCCGATATGCCACTGTATGTCCACCTTAACGTCGTCACAGTTACTCCCAATACGAGTTTCACGAGTTGGCAAATGTACTTCGTCGGATGACGTGGCAAATGGATACCTTAAGAGAATCATAGTTACTGCAGCCAGATGCTCCCCTTCCTCTGAATCTTTCCTCTCAGTAATTCGTACTGCGGAATGTCCAAGCAGAAGCGAAATGCTGCAACATGTCCACCTTAACGTTGTCTGAGTTACTAAAACGACGATGTCCCCGAGTTTTCAAATAAATTTCGCAAGGTGACGACGCATTTGGCTACCTTAAGAGAGTCATAGTTACTGCTGCCCGCTGCTCCCCCTTCTTTGAATCTTTCCTCTCTTTTATTCGTATTGCGGCCAGTCCAGAAGAAGCGAAATGGTGCAGCATGTCCACCTTATCGTTGTCTGAGTTACACCAACGACGATATCCTCGAGTTTTCAAATAAATTTCGCAGAGTGACGATGCATTAGGCTACCTTAAGAGAGTCATAGTTACTCCTGCCGGCTGCTCCCATTTCTTTAGGCCTTTATTATTCTTACTATGGCTAGTCCTACAGAACCGATATGCCACTGTATGTCCACTTTAACGTCGTCACAGTTATTCCCACTACGAGTTTCTCGAGATAGCAAATGTACTACGCCGGATGACGAGGCATTTGGGTACCTTAAGAGAGTCATAGTTACTGCAGCCAGATGCTCCCCTTCCTCTGAATCTTTCCTCCCTTTAGTTCGTACTGCGGAATATCCCAGCAGAAGTGAAATGCTGCAACATGTCCACCTTAACGTTGTCTGAGTTACTAAAACGACGATATCCACGAGTTATCAAATAAACATCGCAGAGTGACGAGGTATTTGGCTACCTTAAGAGAGTCATAGTTACTGCTGCCCGCTGCTCCCCCTTCTTTGAAACTTTCCTCTCTTTAAATCGTATTGCGGCCAGTCCTGCAGAAGCTAAATGGTACAGCATGTGCACCTTAACGTTGTCTGAGTTACTCCAACGACGATATCCTCGAGTTTTCAAACAAATTTCGCAGAGTGACGTGGTATTTGGCTACCTTAAGAGAGTCGTAGTTACTCCTGCCGGCTGCTCCCATTTATTTAGGCCATTATCATTCTTGCAATGGCCAGTCCTACTGAACCGATACGCCACTGTATGTCCACCTTAACGTCGTCACAGTTACTCCCACTACGAGTTTCTCGAGTTAGCAAATGTACTTCACTGGATGACGAGGCATTTGGCTATCTTAAGAGAGTCTTAGTTACTGCAGCCAGATGCTCCCCTTCCTTTGAATCTATCCTCTCTTTAATTCGTACTGCGGAAAGTCCAAGCAGAAGCGAAATGCTGCAACATGTCCACCTTAACATTGTCTGGGTTAGTCCAACGACGATATCCTCGAGATTTCAAATAGATTTCGCAGAGTGACGAGGCATTTGGCTACCTTCAGAGAGCCATAGTTACTGCTGCCAGCTGCTCCCCCTTCTTTGAATCTTTCCTCTCTTTAATTCGTATTGCGGCCAGTCCTGCAGAATCGAAATGCTACAGCATATCCACCTTAACGTTGTCACAGTTACTTCAACGACGATATCCTCGTATTTTCGAATTAATTTCGCAGAGTGAAGAGGCATTTGGCTACCTTAAGAGAGTCATAGTTACTCCTCCCGGTTGCTCCCATTTCTTTAGGACTTTATCATTCTTCCTATGGCCAGTCCTACTGATCCGATATGCCACTGTATGTCCACCTTAACGTCGTCACAGTTACTCCCAATACGAGTTTCTCGAGTTGGCAAATGTACTTCGCCGGATGACGTGGCAAATGGCTACCTTAAGAGAATCATAGTTACTGCAGCCAGATGCTCCCCTTCCTCTGAATCTTTCCTCTCATTAGTTCGTACTGCGGAATGTCCAAGCAGAAGCGAAATGCTGCAACATGTCCACCTTAACGTAGTCTGAGTTACTAAAACAACGATGTCACCTAGTTTTGAAATAAATTTCGCGGCGTGACGAGGCATTTGGCTACCTTAAGAGAGTCATAGATACTGCTGCCCGCTGCTCCCCCTTCTTTGAATCTTTCCTCTCTTTAATTCGTATTGCGGCCAGTCCAGAAGAAGCGAAATGGTGCAGCATGTCCACTTTATCGTTGTCTGAGTTACACCAACGACGATATCCTCGAGTTTTCAAATAAATTTCGCAGAGTGACAATGCATTTGGCTATCTTAAGAGAGTCATAGTTACTCCTGCCGGCTGCTCCCATTTCTTTAGGCCTTTATCATTCTTGCTATGGCTAGTCCCACAGAACCGATATGCCACTGTATGTCCACTTTAATGTCGTCACAGTTATTACCACTACGAGTTTCTCGAGTTAGCAAATGTACTTCGCCGGATGACAAGGCATTTGGGTACCTTAAGAGAGTCATAGTTACGGCAGCCAGATGCTCCCCTTCCTTTGAATATTTCCTCTCATTATTTCGTACTGCGGAATGTCCAATCTGAAGCGAAATGCTGCAACTTGTCCACCTTAACGTTTTCTGAGTTACTCCAACGACGATATCGACGAGTTTTAAAATAAATTTCGCAGAGTGACGAAGCATTTGGCTACCTTAAGAGAGTCATAGATACTGCTGCCCTCTGCTGCCCCTTCTCTGAATCTTTCCTCCCTTATATTCGTATTGCGGCCAGTCCTGCTGATGCGAAATTGTACAGCATGTCCACCTTAACGTGTCTCAGTTACTCCAACGACGATGTCCTCGAGTTTTCAAATAAATTTCGCAGAGTCACGAGGCATTTGGCTACCTTAAGAGAGTCATAGTTACTCCTGCCGGCTTCTCCCACTTCTTTGGGCCTTTATCATTCTCGCTATGGCCTGCCCTACTGACCCGATATGCCACTGTATGTCCACCTTAACGTCGTCACAGTTACTCCGACTACGAGTTTCTCGAGTTAGCAAATGTACTTCGCCGGATGACGAGGCAAATGGCTACCTCAAGAGAGTCATAGTTACTGCAGCCAGATGCTCCCCTTCCTCTGAATCTTTCCTCTCTTTAGTTCGTACTGCGGAATGTCCAAGCAGAAGTGAAATGCTTCAACATGTACACCTTAACGTTGTCTGAGTTACTAAAACGACGATATCGACGAGTTTTCAAATAAATATCGCAGAGTGACGAGGCAATTGGCTACCTTAAGAGAGTCATAGTTACTCCTGCCGGATGCTCCCATTACTTTAGGCCTTTATCATTCTTGCTATGGCCAGTCCTACTGAACCGATATGCCACTGTATGTCCACCTTAACGTCGTCACAGTTACTTCCACTACGAGTTTCTCGACTTAGCAAATGTACTTCGCCGGATGATGAGGCATTTGGCTACCCTAAGAGAGCCATAGTTACTGCAGCCAGATGCTCCCCTTCCTTTGAATCTTTCCTCCCTTTAATTCGTATTCCGGCCAGTCCTGCAGAATCGAAATGCTACAGCATGTCCACCGAAACGTCGTCACAGTTACTGCCACTACGAGTTTCTGGAGTTGGCAAATGTACTTCGCCGGATGACGTGGCAAATGGATACCTTAAGAGAATCATAGTTACTGCAGCCAGATGCTCCCCTTCCTCTGAATCTTTCCTCTCTTTAATTCGTACTGCGGAATGTCCCAGCAGAAGTCAAATGCTGCAACATGTCCACCTTAACGTTGTCTGAGTTACTAAAACGACGATATCCACGAGTTTTCAAATAAATTTTGCAGAGTGACGAGGCCTTTGGCTACCTTAAGAGAGTCATAGTTACTGTTGCCCGCTGCTCCCCCTTCTTTGAATCTTTCCTCTCTTTAATTCGTATTGCCGCCAGTCCTGCAGAAGCTAAATGGTTCAGCATGTCCACCTTAACGTTTTCAGAGTTACTCCAACGACGATATCCTCGTGTTTTCAAATTAATTTCGCAGAGTGACGAGGCATTTGGCTACCTTAAGAGAGTCATAGTTTCTCCTCCTGGTTGCTCCCATTTCATTAGGACTTTATCACTCTTCCTATGGCCAGTCCTACTGATCCGATATGCCACTGTATGTCCACCTTAACGTCGTCACAGTTACTCCCAATACGAGTTTCACGAGTTGGCAAATGTACTTCATCGGATGACGTGGCAAATGGATACCTTAAGAGAATCATAGTTACGGCAGCCAGATTCTCCCCTTCCTCTGAAACTTTCCTCTCAGTAATTCGTACTGCGGAATGTCCAAGCAGAAGCGAAATGCTGCAACATGTCCACCTTAACGTTGTCTGAGTTACTAAAACGACGATGTCCCCGAGTTTTCAAATAAATTTCGCAGAGTGACGTGGTATTTGGCTACCTTAAGAGAGTCATAGTTACTCCTGCCGGCTGCTCCCATTTATTTAGGCCATTATCATTCTTGCAATGGCCAGTCCTACTGAACCGATACGCCACTGTATGTCCACCTTAACGTCGTCACAGTTACTCCCACTACGAGTTTCTCGAGTTAGCAAATGTACTTCACTGGATGACGAGGCATTTGGCTACCTTAAGAGAGTCATAGTTACGGCAGCCAGATGCTCCCCTTCCTTTGAATCTTTCCTCTCTTTAATTCGTACTGCGGAATGTCCAATCAGAAGCGAAATGCTGCAAGTTGTCCACCTTAACGTTGTCTGGGTTACTCAAACGAATATATCCACGAGTTTTAATTTAAATTTCGCAGACTGACGAGGCATTTGGCTACCTTACGAGAGTCATAGTTACTGCTGCCCGCTGCTCCCCCTTCTTTGAAACTTTCCTCACATGAATTCGTATTGCGGCCAGTCCTGCAGAAGCGAAATGGTACAGCATGTGCACCTTAACGTTGTCTGAGTTACTCCAACGACGATATAATCGAGTTTTCAAATAAATTTCGCAGAGTGACGTGGTATTTGGATACCTTAAGAGAGTCATAGTTACTCCTGCCGGCTGCTCCCATTTATTTAGGCCTTTATCATTCTTGCTATGGTCAGTCCTACAGAACCGATACGCCACTGTATGTCCACCTTAACGTACTCCCACTACGAGTTTCTCGAGTTAGCAAATGTACTTCACTGGATGACGAGGCATTTGGCTACCTTAAGAGAGTCGTAGTTACTGCAGCCAGATGCTCCCCTTCCTCTGAATGTTTCCTCTCTTTAGTTCGTACTGCGGAATGTCCAAGCAGAAGTGAAATGCTGCAACATGTCCACCTTAACGTTGTCTGAGTTACTAAAACGACGATATCGACGAGTTTTCAAATAAATATCGCAGAGTGACTAGGCATTTGGCTACCTTAAGAGAGTCATAGTTACTGCAGCCAGATGCTCCCCTTCCTGTGAATATTTCCTCTCTTTATTTCGCACTGCGGAATGTCCAATCAGAAGCGAAATACTGCAACTTGTCCACCTTAACGTTGTCTGTGTTACTTCAACGACGATATCGACGAGTTTTCAAATAAATTTCGCAGAGTGACTTTGCATTTGGCTACATTAAGCGAGTCATAGTTACTGCTGCCCGCTGCTGCCCCTACTTTGAATCTTTACTCCCTTTAATTCGTATTCCGGCCAGTCCTGCAGATGCGAAATTATACAGCATGTCCACCTTAACGTGTCTCAGTTACTCCAACGACGATGTCCTCGAGTTTTCAAATAAATTTCGCAGAGTGACGTGGTATTTGGATACCTTAAGAGAGTCATAGTAACTCCTGCCGGCTGCTCCCATTTATTTAGGCCTTTATCATTCTTGCTATGGCCAGTCCTACAGAACCGATACGCCACTGTATGTCCACCTTAACGTCGTCACAGTTACTCCCACTACGAGTTTCTCGAGTTAGCAAATGTACTTCACTGGATGACGAGGCATTTGGCTACCTTAAGAGAGTCATAGTTACTGCAGCCAGATGCTCCCCTTCCTCTGAATGTTTCCTCTCTTTAGTTCGTACTGCGGAATGTCCAAGCAGAAGTGAAATGCTGCAACATGTCCACCTTAACGTTGTCTGAGTTACTAAAACGACGATATCGACGAGTTTTCAAATAAATATCGCAGAGTGACGAGGCAATTGGCTACCTTAAGAGAGTCATAGTTACACCTGCCGGATGCTCCCATTACTTTAGGCCTTTATCATTCTTGCTATGGCCAGTCCTACTGAACCGATATGCCACTGTATGTCCACCTTAACGTCGTCACAGTTACTTCCACTACGAGTTTCTCGACTTAGCAAATGTACTTCGCCGGATGATGAGGCATTTGGCTACCTTAAGAGAGCCATAGTTACTGCAGCCAGATGCTCCCTTTCCTTTGAATCTTTCCTCCCTTTAATTCGTATTCCGGCCAGTCCTGCAGAATCGAAATGCTACAGCATGTCCACCGAAACGTCGTCACAGTTACTCCCACTACGAGTTTCTCGAGTTGGCAAATGTACTTCGCCGGATGACGTGGCAAATGGATACCTTAAGAGAATCATAGTTACTGCAGCCAGATGCTCCCCTTCCTCTGAATCTTTCCTCTCTTTAATTCGTACTGCGGAATGTCCAAGCAGAAGCGAAATGCTGCAACATGTCCACCTTAACGTTGTCTGAGTTGCTCAAACGACGATATCCACGAGTTTTGAAATTAATTTCGCAGGCTGACGAGGCATTTGGCTACCTTAAGAGAGCCATAGTTACTGCTGCCAGCTGCTCCCCCTTCTTTGAATCTTTCCTCTCTTTAATTCGTATTGCGGCCAATCCTGCAGAATCGAAATGCTACAGCATATCTACCTTAACGTTGTCAGAGTTACTCCAACGACGATATCCTCGTGTTTTCAAATTAATTTCACAGAGTGACGAGGCATTTGGCTACCTTAAGAGAGTCATAGTTTCTCCTCCCGGTTGCTCCCATTTCTTTAGGACTTTATCATTCTTCCTATGGCCAGTCCTACTGAACCGATACGCCACTGTATGTCCACCTTAACGTCGTCACAGTTACTCCCACTACGAGTTTCTCGAGTTAGCAAATGTACTTCACTGGATGACGAGGCATTTGGCTACCTTAAGAGAGTCATAGTTACTGCAGCCAGATGCTCCCCTTCCTTTGAATTTATCCTCTCTTTAATTCGTACTGCGGAAAGTCCAAGCAGAAGCGAAATGCTGCAACATGTCCACCTTAACATTGTCTGAGTTAGTCCAACGACGATATCCTCGAGATTTCAAATAGATTTCGCAGAGTGACGAGGCATTTGGCTACCTTCAGAGAGCCATAGTTACTGCTGCCAGCTGCTCCCCCTTCTTTGAATCTTTCCTCCCTTTAATTCGTATTGCGGCCAGTCCTGCGGAATCGAAATGCTACAGCATATCCACCTTAACGTTGTCAGAGTTACTCCAACGACGATATCCTCGTATTTTCGAATTAATTTCGCAGAGTGACGAGGCATTTGGCTACCTTAAGAGAGTCATAGTTACTCCTCCCGGTTGCTCCCATTTCTTTAGGACTTTATCATTCTTCCTATGGCCAGTCCTACTGATCCGATATGCCACTGTATGTCCACCTTAACGTCGTCACAGTTACTCCCAATACGAGTTTCTCGAGTTGGCAAATGTACTTCGCCGGATGACGTGGCAAATGGCTACCTTAAGAGAATCATAGTTACTGCAGCCAGATGCTCCCCTTCCTCTGAATCTTTCCTCTCAGTAATTCGTACTGCGGAACGTCCAAGCAGAAGCGAAATGCTGCAACATGTCCACCTTAACGTAGTCTGAGTTACTAAAACAACGATGTCACCGAGTTTTCAAATAAATTTCGCAGCGTGACGAGACATTTGGCTACCTTAAGAGAGTCATAGTTACTGCAGCCAGATGCTCCCCTTCCTTTGAATATTTCCTCTCTTTATTTCGTACTGCGGAATGTCCAATCTGAAGCGAAATGCTGCAACTTGTCCACCTTAACGTTTTCTGAGTTACTCCAACGACGATATCGACGAGTTTTAAAATAAATTTCGCAGGGTGACGATGCATTTGGCTACCTTAAGAGAGTCATAGTTACTGCTGCCCGCTGCTCCCCCTTCTTTGAATCTTTCCTCTCTTTAATTCGTATTGCGGCCAGTCCAGAAGAAGCGAAATGGTGCAGCATGTCCACCTTATCGTTGTCTGAGTTACACCAACGACGATATCCACGAGTTATCAAATAAACATCGCAGAGTGACGAGGTATTTGGCTACCTTAAGAGAGTCATAGTTACTGCTGCCCGCTGCTGCCCCTTCTTTGAAACTTTCCTCTCTTTAAATCGTATTGCGGCCAGTCCTGCAGAAGCTAAATGGTACAGCATGTGCACCTTAACGTTGTCTGAGTTACTCCAACGACGATATCCTCGAGTTTTCAAATAAATTTCGCAGAGTGACGTGGTATTTGGCTACCTTAAGTGAGTCATAGTTACTCCTGCCGGCTTCTCCCATTTATTTAGGCCATTATCATTCTTGCAATGGCCAGTCCTACTGAACCGATACGCCACTGTATGTCCACCTTAACGTCGTCACAGTTACTCCCACTACGAGTTTCTCGAGTTAGCAAATGTACTTCACTGGATGACGAGGCATTTGGCTACCTTAAGAGAGTCATAGTTACTGCAGCCAGATGCTCCCCTTCCTTTGAATCTATCCTCTCTTTAATTCGTACTGCGGAAAGTCCAAGCAGAAGCGAAATGCTGCAACATGTCCACCTTAACATTGTCTGAGTTAGTCCAACGACGATATCCTCGAGATTTCAAATAGATTTCGCAGAGTGACGAGGCATTTGGCTACCTTCAGAGAGCCATAGTTACTGCTGCCAGCTGCTCCCCCTTCTTCGAATCTTTCCTCTCTTTAATTCGTATTGCGGCCAGTCCTGCAGAATCGAAATGCTACAGCATATCCACCTTAACGTTGTCAGAGTTACTCCAACGACGATATCCTCGTATTTTCGAATTACTTTCGCAGAGTGACGAGGCCTTTGGCTACCTTAAGAGAGTCATAGTTACTCCTCCCGGTTGCTCCCATTTCTTTAGGACTTTATCATTCTTCCTATGGCCAGTCCTACTGATCCGATATTCCACTGTATGTCCACCTTAACGTCGTCACAGTTACTCCCAATACGAGTTTCTCGAGTTGGCAAATGTACTTCGCCGGATGACGTGGCAAATGGCTACCTTAAGAGAATCATAGTTACTGCAGCCAGATGCTCCCCTTCCTCTGAATCTTTCCTCTCAGTAATTCGTACTGCGGAATGTCCAAGCAGAAGCGAAATGCTGCAACATGTCCACCTTAACGTTGTCTGAGTTGCTCAAACGACGATATCCACGAGTTTTAAAATTAATTTCGCAGGCTGACGAGGCATTTGGCTACCTTAAGAGAGCCATAGTTACTGCTGCCAGCTGCTCCCCCTTCTTTGAATCTTTCCTCTCTTTAATTCGTATTGCGGCCAATCCTGCAGAATCGAAATGCTACAGCATATCCACCTTAACGTTGTCAGAGTTACTCCAACGACGATATCCTCGTGTTTTCAAATTAATTTCACAGAGTGACGAGGCATTTGGCTACCTTAAGAGAGTCATAGTTTCTCCTCCCGGTTGCTCCCATTTCTTTAGGACTTTATCATTCTTCCTATGGCCAGTCCTACTGAACCGATACGCCACTGTATGTCCACCTTAACGTCGTCACAGTTACTCCCACTACGAGTTTCTCGAGTTAGCAAATGTACTTCACTGGATGACGAGGCATTTGGCTACCTTAAGAGAGTCATAGTTACTGCAGCCAGATGCTCCCCTTCCTTTGAATTTATCCTCTCTTTAATTCGTACTGCGGAAAGTCCAAGCAGAAGCGAAATGCTGCAACATGTCCACCTTAACATTGTCTGAGTTAGTCCAACGTCGATATCCACGAGATTTCAAATAGATTTCGCAGAGTGACGAGGCATTTGGCTACCTTCAGAGAGCCATAGTTACTGCTGCCAGCTGCTCCCCCTTCTTTGAATCTTTCCTCCCTTTAATTCGTATTGCGGCCAGTCCTGCGGAATCGAAATGCTACAGCATATCCACCTTAACGTTGTCAGAGTTACTCCAACGACGATATCCTCGTATTTTCGAATTAATTTCGCAGAGTGACGAGGCATTTGGCTACCTTAAGAGAGTCATAGTTACTCCTCCCGGTTGCTCCCATTTCTTTAGGACTTTATCATTCTTCCTATGGCCAGTCCTACTGATCCGATATGCCACTGTATGTCCACCTTAACGTCGTCACAGTTACTCCCAATACGAGTTTCTCGAGTTGGCAAATGTACTTCGCCGGATGACGTGGCAAATGGCTACCTTAAGAGAATCATAGTTACTGCAGCCAGATGCTCCCCTTCCTCTGAATCTTTCCTCTCAGTAATTCGTACTGCGGAACGTCCAAGCAGAAGCGAAATGCTGCAACATGTCCACCTTAACGTAGTCTGAGTTACTAAAACAACGATGTCACCGAGTTTTCAAATAAATTTCGCAGCGTGACGAGACATTTGGCTACCTTAGGAGAGTCATAGTTACTGCAGCCAGATGCTCCCCTTCCTTTGAATATTTCCTCTCTTTATTTCGTACTGCGGAATGTCCAATCTGAAGCGAAATGCTGCAACTTGTCCACCTTAACGTTTTCTGAGTTACTCCAACGACGATATCGACGAGTTTTAAAATAAATTTCGCAGGGTGACGATGCATTTGGCTACCTTAAGAGAGTCATAGTTACTGCTGCCCGCTGCTCCCCCTTCTTTGAATCTTTCCTCTCTTTAATTCGTATTGCGGCCAGTCCAGAAGAAGCGAAATGGTGCAGCATGTCCACCTTATCGTTGTCTGAGTTACACCAACGACGATATCCACGAGTTATCAAATAAACATCGCAGAGTGACGAGGTATTTGGCTACCTTAAGAGAGTCATAGTTACTGCTGCCCGCTGCTGCCCCTTCTTTGAAACTTTCCTCTCTTTAAATCGTATTGCGGCCAGTCCTGCAGAAGCTAAATGGTACAGCATGTGCACCTTAACGTTGTCTGAGTTACTCCAACGACGATATCCTCGAGTTTTCAAATAAATTTCGCAGAGTGACGTGGTATTTGGCTACCTTAAGTGAGTCATAGTTACTCCTGCCGGCTTCTCCCATTTATTTAGGCCATTATCATTCTTGCGATGGCCAGTCCTACTGAACCGATACGCCACTGTATGTCCACCTTAACGTCGTCACAGTTACTCCCACTACGAGTTTCTCGAGTTAGCAAATGTACTTCACTGGATGACGAGGCATTTGGCTACCTTAAGAGAGTCATAGTTACTGCAGCCAGATGCTCCCCTTCCTTTGAATCTATCCTCTCTTTAATTCGTACTGCGGAAAGTCCAAGCAGAAGCGAAATGCTGCAACATGTCCACCTTAACATTGTCTGAGTTAGTCCAACGACGATATCCTCGAGATTTCAAATAGATTTCGCAGAGTGACGAGGCATTTGGCTACCTTCCGAGAGCCATAGTTACTGCTGCCAGCTGCTCCCCCTTCTTTGAATCTTTCCTCTCTTTAATTCGTATTGCGGCCAGTCCTGCAGAATCGAAATGCTACAGCATATCCACCTTAACGTTGTCAGAGTTACTCCAACGACGATATCCTCGTATTTTCGAATTACTTTCGCAGAGTGACGAGGCCTTTGGCTACCTTAAGAGAGTCATAGTTACTCCTCCCGGTTGCTCCCATTTCTTTAGGACTTTATCATTCTTCCTATGGCCAGTCCTACTGATCCGATATGCCACTGTATGTCCACCTTAACGTCGTCACAGTTACTCCCAATACGAGTTTCTCGAGTTGGCAAATGTACTTCGCCGGATGACGTGGCAAATGGCTACCTTAAGAGAATCATAGTTACTGCAGCCAGATGCTCCCCTTCCTCTGAATCTTTCCTCTCAGTAATTCGTACTGCGGAATGTCCAAGCAGAAGCGAAATGCTGCAACATGTCCACCTTAACGTAGTCTGAGTTACTAAAACAACGATGTCACCGAGTTTTCAAATAAATTTCATAGCGTGACGAGGCATTTGGCTACCTTAAGAGAGTCATAGATACTGCTGCCCGCTGCTCCCCCTTCTTTGAATCTTTCCTCTCTTTAATTCGTATTGCGGCCAGTCCAGAAGAAGCGAAATGGTGCAGCATGTCCACCTTATCGTTGTCTGAGTTACACCAACGACGATATCCTCGAGTTTTCAAATAAATTTCGCAGAGTGACGATGCATTTGGCTACCTTAAGAGAGTCATAGTTACTCCTGCCGGCTGCTCCCATTTCTTTAGGCCTTTATTATTCTTGCTACGGCTAGTCCTACAGAACCGATATGCCACTGTATGTCCACTTTAACGTCGTCACAGTTATTACCACTACGAGTTTCTCGAGTTAGCAAATGTACTTCGCCGGATGACAAGGCATTTGGGTACCTTAAGAGAGTCATAGTTACTGCAGCCAGATGCTCCCCTTCCTTTGAATATTTCCTCTCTTTATTTCGTACTGCGGAATGTCCAATCTGAAGCGAAATGCTGCAACTTGTCCACCTTAACGTTTTCTGAGTTACTCCAACGACGATATCGACGAGTTTTAAAATAAATTTCGCAGAGTGACGAAGCATTTGGCTACCTTAAGAGAATCATAGATACTGCTGCCCTCTGCTGCCCCTTCTTTGAATCTTTCCTCCCTTATATTCGTATTGCGGCCAGTCCTGCTGATGCGAAATTGTACAGCATGTCCACCTTAACGTGTCTCAGTTACTCCAACGACGATGTCCTCGAGTTTTGAAATAAATTTCGCAGAGTCACGAGGCATTTGGCTACCTTAAGAGAGTCATAGTTACTCCTGCCGGCTTCTCCCACTTCTTTGGGCCTTTATCATTCTTGCTATGGCCTGCCCTACTGACCCGATATGCCACTGTATGTCCACCTTAACGTCGTCACAGTTACTCCCACTACGAGTTTCTGGAGTTAGCAAATGTACTTCGCCAGATGACGAGGCATTTGGCTATCTTAAGAGAGTCATAGTTACTGCAGCCACATGTTCCCTACTCCTTTGAATCTTTCCTCTCTTTAATTCGTACTGCGGAATGTCCAAGCAGAAGCGAATATCTGCAACATGTCCACCTTAACATTGTCTGAGTTAGTCCAACGACGATATCCTCGAGATTTCAAATAGATTTCGCAGAGTGACGAGGCATTTGGCTACCTTCCGAGAGCCATAGTTACTGCTGCCAGCTGCTCCCCCTTCTTTGAATCTTTCCTCTCTTTAATTCGTATTGCGGCCAGTCCTGCAGAATCGAAATGCTACAGCATATCCACCTTAACGTTGTCAGAGTTACTCCAACGACGATATCCTCGTATTTTCGAATTACTTTCGCAGAGTGACGAGGCCTTTGGCTACCTTAAGAGAGTCATAGTTACTCCTCCCGGTTGCTCCCATTTCTTTAGGACTTTATCATTCTTCCTATGGCCAGTCCTACTGATCCGATATGCCACTGTATGTCCACCTTAACGTCGTCACAGTTACTCCCAATACGAGTTTCTCGAGTTGGCAAATGTACTTCGCCGGATGACGTGGCAAATGGCTACCTTAAGAGAATCATAGTTACTGCAACCAGATGCTCCCCTTCCTCTGAATCTTTCCTCTCAGTAATTCGTACTGCGGAATGTCCAAGCAGAAGCGAAATGCTGCAACATGTCCACCTTAACGTAGTCTGAGTTACTAAAACAACGATGTCACCGAGTTTTCAAATAAATTTCATAGCGTGACGAGGCATTTGGCTACCTTAAGAGAGTCATAGATACTGCTGCCCGCTGCTCCCCCTTCTTTGAATCTTTCCTCTCTTTAATTCGTATTGCGGCCCGTCCAGAAGAAGCGAAATGGTGCAGCATGTCCACCTTATCGTTGTCTGAGTTACACCAACGACGATATCCTCGAGTTTTCAAATAAATTTCGCAGAGTGACGATGCATTTGGCTACCTTAAGAGAGTCATAGTTACTCCTGCCGGCTGCTCCCATTTCTTTAGGCCTTTATTATTCTTGCTACGGCTAGTCCTACAGAACCGATATGCCACTGTATGTCCACTTTAACGTCGTCACAGTTATTACCACTACGAGTTTCTCGAGTTAGCAAATGTACTTCGCCGGATGACAAGGCATTTGGGTACCTTAAGAGAGTCATAGTTACTGCAGCCAGATGCTCCCCTTCCTTTGAATATTTCCTCTCTTTATTTCGTACTGCGGAATGTCCAAACTGTAGCGAAATGCTGCAACTTGTCCACCTTAACGTTTTCTGAGTTACTCCAACGACGATATCGACGAGTTTTAAAATAAATTTTGCAGAGTGACGAAGCATTTGGCTACCTTAAGAGAATCATAGATACTGCTGCCCTCTGCTGCCCCTTCTTTGAATCTTTCCTCCCTTATATTCGTATTGCGGCCAGTCCTGCTGATGCGAAATTGTACAGCATGTCCACCTTAACGTGTCTCAGTTACTCCAACGACGATGTCCTCGAGTTTTGAAATAAATTTCGCAGAGTCACGAGGCATTTGGCTACCTTAAGAGAGTCATAGTTACTCCTGCCGGCTTCTCCCACTTCTTTGGGCCTTTATCATTCTTGCTATGGCCTGCCCTACTGACCCGATATGCCACTGTATGTCCACCTTAACGTCGTCACAGTTACTCCCACTACGAGTTTCTGGAGTTAGCAAATGTACTTCGCCAGATGACGAGGCATTTGGCTATCTTAAGAGAGTCATAGTTACTGCAGCCACATGTTCCCTACTCCTTTGAATCTTTCCTCTCTTTAATTCGTACTGCGGAATGTCCAAGCAGAAGCGAAATGCTGCAACATGTCCACCTTAACATTGTCTGAGTTACTAAAACGACGATATCCACGAGTTTTCAAATAAATTTTGCAGAGTGACGAGGCCTTTGGCTACCTTAAGAGAGTCATAGTTACTGTTGCCCGCTGCTCCCCCTTCTTTGAATCTTTCCTCTCTTTAATTCGTATTGCCGCCAGTCCTGCAGAAGCTAAATGGTTCAGCATGTCCACCTTAACGTTGTCAGAGTTACTCCAACGACGATATCCTCGACTTTTCAAACAAATTTCGCAGAGTGACGAGGCATTTCGCTACCTTAAGAGAGTCATAGTTACTCCTGCCGGATTCTCCCATTACTTTAGGCCTTTATCATTCTTGCTATGGCCAGTCCTACTGAACCGATATGCCACTGTATGTCCACCTTAACGTCGTCACAGTTACTCCCACTACGAGTTTCTCGACTTAGCAAATGTACTTCGCCGGATGATGAGGCATTTGGCTACCTTAAGAGAGCCATAGTTACTGAAGCCAGATGCTCCCCTCCCTTTGAATCTTTCCTCTCTTTAATTCGTACTGCGGAATGTCCAATCAGAAGCGAAATGCTGCAAGTTGTCCACCTTAACGTTGTCTGAGTTACTCAAACGCATATATCCACGAGTTTTAAAATAAATTTCGCAGACTGACGAGCCATTTGGCTACCTTAAGAGAGTCATAGTTACTCCTGCCGGCTGCTCCCATTTATTTAGGCCTTTATCATTCTTGCTATGGCCAGTCCTACAGAACCGATACGCCACTGTATGTCCACCTTAACGTCGTCACAGTTACTCCCACTACGAGTTTCTCGAGTTAGCAAATGTACTTCATTGGATGACGAGGCATTTGGCTACCTTAAGAGAGTCATAGTTACTGCAGCCAGATGCTCCCCTTCCTCTGAATCTTTCCTCTCTTTAGTTCGTACTGCGGAATGTCCCAGCAGAAGTCAAATGCTGCAACATGTCCACCTTAACGTTGTCTGAGTTACTAAAACGACGATATCCACGAGTTTTCAAATAAATTTTGCAGAGTGACGAGGCCTTTGGCTACCTTAAGAGAGTCATAGTTACTGTTGCCCGCTGCTCCCCCTTCTTTGAATCTTTCCTCTCTTTAATTCGTATTGCCGCCAGTCCTGCAGAAGCTAAATGGTTCAGCATGTCCACCTTAACGTTTTCAGAGTTACTCCAACGACGATATCCTCGTGTTTTCAAATTAATTTCGCAGAGTGACGAGGCATTTGGCTACCTTAAGAGAGTCATAGTTTCTCCTCCTGGTTGCTCCCATTTCTTTAGGACTTTATCACTCTTCCGATGGCCAGTCCTACTGATCCGATATGCCACTGTATGTCCACCTTAACGTCGTCACAGTTACTCCCAATACGAGTTTCACGAGTTGGCAAATGTACTTCGTCGGATGACGTGGCAAATGGATACCTTAAGAGAATCATAGTTACGGCAGCCAGATTCTCCCCTTCCTCTGAAACTTTCCTCTCAGTAATTCGTACTGCGGAATGTCCAAGCAGAAGCGAAATGCTGCAACATGTCCACCTTAACGTTGTCTGAGTTACTAAAACGACGATGTCCCCGAGTTTTCAAATAAATTTCGCAGGGTGACGATTCGTTTTTCTACCTTAAGAGAGTCATAGTTACTGCTGCCCGCTGCTCCCCCTTCTTTGAATCTTTCCTCTCTTTAATTCGTATTACGGCCTGTCCAGAAGAAGCGAAATGGTGCAGCATGTCCACCTTACCGTTGTCTGAGTTACACCAACGACGATATCCTCGAGTTTTCAAATAAATTTCGCAGAGTGACGATGCATTTGGGTACATTAAGAGAGTCATAGTTACTCCTGCCGGCTGCTCCCATTTCTTTAGGCCTTTATTATTCTTGCTACGGCTAGTCCTACAGAACCGATATGCCACTGTATGTCCACTTTAACGTCGTCACAGTTATTCCCACTACGAGTTTCTCGAGATAGCAAATGTACTTCGCCGGATGACGAGGTATTTGGGTACCTTAAGAGAGTCATAGTTACTGCAGCCAGATGCTTCCATTCCTGTGAATATTTCCTCTTTTTATTTCGCACTGCGGAATGTCCAATCAGAAGCGAAATACTGCAACTTGTCCACCTTAACGTTGTCTGAGTTACTTCAACGACGATATCGACGAGTTTTCAAATAAATTTCGCAGAGTGACGATGCATTTGGCTACATTAGGAGAGTCATAGTTACTGCTGCCCGCTGCTGCCCCTACTTTGAATCTTTCCTCCCTTTAATTCGTATTCCGGCCACTCCTGCAGATGCGAAGTGGTACATCATGTCCACCTTAACGTGTCTCAGTTACTCCAACGACGATGTCCTCCAGTATTCAAATAAATTTCTTAGAGTGACGAGGCATTTCTCTACCTTAAGAGAGTCATAGTTACTCCTGCCGGCTGCTCCCATTTCTTTGGGCCTTTATCATTCTTGCTATGGCCAGTCCTACTGAACCAATATGCCACTGTATGTCCACCTTAACGTCGTCACAGTTACTCCCACTACGAGTTACTCGAGTTAGCAAATGTACTTCGCCAGATGACGAGGCATTTGGCTACCTTAAGAGAGTCATAGTTACTGCAGCCAGATGTTCCCTACGCCTTTGAATCTTTCCTCTCTTTAATTCGTACTGCGGAATGTCTAAGCAGAAGCGAAATGCTGCAACATGTCCACCTTAACGTTATCTGAGTTACTAAAACGACGATATCCACGAGTTTTCAGATAAATTTCGCAGAGTGACGAGGCATTTGGCTACCTTAAGAGAGTCATAGTTATTGTTGCCCGCTGCTCCCCCTTCTTTGTATCTTTACTCTCTTTAATTCGTATTGCGGCCAGTCCTGCAGAAGCTAAATGGTTCAGCATGTCCACCTTAACGTTGTCAGAGTTACTTCAACGACGATATCCTCGACTTTTCAAACAAATTTCGCAGAGTGACGAGGCTTTTGGCTACCTTAAGAGAGTCATAGTTTCTTCTGCCGGATGCTCCCATTACTTTAGGCCTTTATCATTCTTGCTATGGCCAGTCCTACTGAACCGATATGCCACTGTATGTCCACCTCAACGTCGTCACCGTTACTCCCACTACGAGTTTTTCGAGTTAGCAAATGTACTTCGCCGGATGACGAGGCATTTGGCTACCTTAAGAGAGCCATAGTTACTGCAGCCAGATACTCCCCTTCCTTTGAAACTCTCCTCTCTTTAATTCGTAGTGGGGAATGCCCAAGCAGAAGCGAAATGCTGCTACATGTCCACCTTAACTTTGTCTGAGATACTCCAACGACGATATCCACGAGTTTTCAAATAAATTTCGCAGAGTGACGACGCATTTGGCTACCTTAAGAGAGTCATAGGTACTGCTGCCCGCTACTCCCCCTTCTTTGAATCTTTCCTCCCTTTAATTCGTATTCCGGCCAGTCCTGCAGATTCGAAATGCTACAGCATATCCACCTTAACGTTGTCTGAGTTACTAAAACGACGATATCCACGAGTTTTCAAACAAATTTCGCAGAGTGACGAGGCATTTGGCTACCTTAAGAGAATCATAATTACTGCTGCCCTCTGCTTCCCCTTCTTTGAATCTTTCCTCTCTTTAATTCGTATTGCGGCCAGTCCTGCAGAAGCGAAATTGTACAGCAGGTCCACCTTTACGTTGTCTGAGTTACTCCAACGACGATGTTATCGAGTTTTCTAATAAATTTCGCAGAGTGACGAGGCATTTGGCTACATTAAGAGAGTCATAGTTTCTTCTGCCGGATGCTCCCATTACTTTAGGCCTTTATCATTCTTGCTATGGCCAGTCCTACTGAACCGATATGCCACTGTATGTCCGTCTTAACGTCGTCACAGTTACTCCCACTACGAGTTCCTCGAGTTAGCAAATGTACTACGCCAGATGACGAGGCATTTGGCTACCTTAAGAGAGTCATAGTTACTGCAGCCAGATGTTCCCTACTCCTTTGAATCTTTCCTCTCTTTAATTCGTACTGCGGAATGTCCAAGCAGAAGCGAAATGCTGCAACGTGTCCACCTTTACATTGTCTGAGTTACTCCACCGACGATATCGACGAGTTTTCAACTAAATTTCGCAGAGTGACGAGGCATTTGGTTACCTTAAGAGAGTCATAGTTACTGCAGCCAGATGCTCCCCTTCCTTTGAATCTTCCCTCTCTTTAATTCGTACTGCGGAATGTCCAATCAGAAGCGAAATGCTGCAACTTGTCCACCTTAACGTTGTCTGAGTTACTCCAACGACGATATCCACGAGTTTTCAAATAAATTTTGCAGAGTGACGAGGCATTTGGCTACCTTAAGAGAGTCATAGTTACTGTTGCCCGCTGCTCCCCCTTCTTTGAATCTTTCCTCTCTTTAATTCGTATTGCGGCCAGTCCTGCAGAAGCTAAATGATTCAGCATGTCCACCTTAACGTTGTCAGAGTTACTCCAACGACGATATCCTCGACTTATCAAACAAATTTCGCAGAGTGACGAGGCATTTGGCTACCTTAAGAGAGTCATAGTTACTCCTGCCGGATGCTCCCATTACTTTAGGATTTTATCATTCTTGCTATGGCCAGTCCTACTGAACCGATATGCCACTGTATGTCCACCTTAACGTCGTCACAGTTACTTCCACTACGAGTTTCTCGACTTAGCAAATGTACTTCGCCGGATGATGAGGCATTTGGCTACCTTAAGAGAGCCATAGTTACTGCAGCCAGATGCTCCCTTTCCTTTGAATCTTTCCTCTTATTAATTCGTACTGCGGAATGTCCAAGCAGAAGCGAAATGCTGCAACATGTCCACCTTAACGTTGTCTGAGTAACTCAAACGACGATATCCACGAGTTTTAAAATTAATTTCGCAGACTGACGAGGCATTTGGCTACCTTAAGAGAGCCATAGTAACTGCTGCCAGCTGCTCCCCTTTCTTTGAATCTTTCCTCTCTTTAATTCGTATTGCGGCCAATCCTGCAGAATCGAAATGCTACAGCATATCCACCTTAACGTTGTCAGAGTCACTCCAACGACGATATCCTCGTGTTTTCAAATTAATTTCGCAGAGTGACGAGGCATTTGGCTACCTTAAAAGAGTCATAGTTTCTCCTCCTGGTTGCTCCCATTTCTTTAGGACTTTATCACTCTTCCTATGGCCAGTCCTACTGATCCGATATGCCACTGTATGTCCACCTTAACGTCGTCACAGTTACTCCCAATACGAGTTTCACGAGTTGGCAAATGTACTTCGTCGAATGACGTGGCAAATGGATACCTTAAGAGAATCATAGTTACTGCTGCCCGCTGCTCCCATTTCTTTAGGCCTTTATTATTCTTGCTACGGCTAGTCCTACAGAACCGATATGCCACTGTATGTCCACTTTAACGTCGTCACAATTATTCCCACTACGAGTTTCTCGAGATAGCAAATGTACTTCACTGGATGACGAGGTATTTGGGTACCTTAAGAGAGTCATAGTTACTGCAGCCAGATGCTCCCCATCCTGTGAATATTTCCTCTCTTTATTTCGCACTGCGGAATGTCCAATCAGAAGCGAAATACTGCAACTTGTCCACCTTAACGTTGTCTGAGTTACTTCAACGACGATATCGACGAGTTTTCAAATAAATTTCGCAGAGTGACGATGCATTTGGCTACATTAGGAGAGTCATAGTTACTGCTGCCAGCTGCTGCCCCTACTTTGAATCTTTCCTCCCTTTAATTCGTATTCCGGCCAGTCCTGCAGATGCGAAGTGGTACAGCATGTCCACCTTAACGTGTCTCAGTTACTCAAACGACGATGTCCTCCAGTTTTCAAATAAATTTCTTAGAGTGACGAGGCATTTGGCTACCTTAAGAGAGTCATAGTTACTCCTGCCGGCTGCTCCCATTTCTTTGGGCCTTTATCATTCTTGCTATGGCTAGTCCTACTGAACCGATATGCCACTGTATGTCCACCTTAACGTCGTCACAGTTACTTCCACTACGAGTTTCTCGACTTAGCAAATGTACTTCGCCGGATGATGAGGCATTTGGCTACCTTAAGAGAGCCATAGTTACTGCAGCCAGATGCTCCCTTTCCTTTGAATCTTTCCTCTTATTAATTCGTACTGCGGAATGTCCAAGCAGAAGCGAAATGCTGCAACATGTCCACCTTAACGTTGTCTGAGTAACTCAAACGACGATATCCACGAGTTTTAAAATTAATTTCGCAGACTGACGAGGCATTTGGCTACCTTAAGAGAGCCATAGTTACTGCTGCCAGCTGCTCCCCTTTCTTTGAATCTTTCCTCTCTTTAATTCGTATTGCGGCCAATCCTGCAGAATCGAAATGCTACAGCATATCCACCTTAACGTTGTCAGAGTCACTCCAACGACGATATCCTCGTGTTTTCAAATTAATTTAGCAGAGTGACGAGGCATTTGGCTACCTTAAAAGAGTCATAGTTTCTCCTCCTGGTTGCTCCCATTTCTTTAGGACTTTATCACTCTTCCTATGGCCAGTCCTACTGATCCGATATGCCACTGTATGTCCACCTTAACGTCGTCACAGTTACTCCCAATACGAGTTTCACGAGTTGGCAAATGTACTTCGTCGAAAGACGTGGCAAATGGATACCTTAAGAGAATCATAGTTACTGCTGCCCGCTGCTCCCATTTCTTTAGGCCTTTATTATTCTTGCTACGGCTAGTCCTACAGAACCGATATGCCACTGTATGTCCACTTTAACGTCGTCACAATTATTCCCACTACGAGTTTCTCGAGATAGCAAATGTACTTCGCTGGATGACGAGGTATTTGGGTACCTTAAGAGAGTCATAGTTACTGCAGCCAGATGCTCCCCATCCTGTGAATATTTCCTCTCTTTATTTCGCACTGCGGAATGTCCAATCAGAAGCGAAATACTGCAACTTGTCCACCTTAACGTTGTCTGAGTTACTTCAACGACGATATCGACGAGTTTTCAAATAAATTTCGCAGAGTGACGATGCATTTGGCTACATTAGGAGAGTCATAGTTACTGCTGCCAGCTGCTGCCCCTACTTTGAATCTTTCCTCCCTTTAATTCGTATTCCGGCCAGTCCTGCAGATGCGAAGTGGTACAGCATGTCCACCTTAACGTGTCTCAGTTACTCAAACGACGATGTCCTCCAGTTTTCAAATAAATTTCTTAGAGTGACGAGGCATTTGGCTACCTTAAGAGAGTCATAGTTACTCCTGCCGGCTACTCCCATTTCTTTGGGCCTTTATCATTCTTGCTATGGCTAGTCCTACTGAACCGATATGCCACTGTATGTCCACCTTAACGTCGTCACAGTTACTCCCACTACGAGTTCCTCGAGTTAGCAAATGTACTACGCCAGATGACGAGGCATTTGGCTACCTTAAGAGAGTCATAGTTACTGCAGCCAGATGTTCCCTACTCCTTTGAATCTTTCCTCTCTTTAATTCGTACTGCGGAATGTCCAAGCAGAAGCGAAATGCTGCAACATGTCCACCTTTACATTGTCTGAGTTACTCCACCGACGATATCGACGAGTTTTCAACTAAATTTCGCAGAGTGACGAGGCATTTGGCTACCTTAAGAGAGTCATAGTTACTGCAGCCAGATGCTCCCCTTCCTTTGAATCTTCCCTCTCTTTAATTCGTACTGCGGAATGTCCAATCAGAAGCGAAATGCTGCAACTTGTCCACCTTAACGTTGTCTGAGTTACTCCAACGACGATATCCACGAGTTTTCAAATAAATTTTGCAGAGTGACGAGGCATTTGGCTACCTTAAGAGAGTCATAGTTACTGTTGCCCGCTGCTCCCCCTTCTTTGAATCTTTCCTCTCTTTAATTCGTATTGCGGCCAGTCCTGCAGAAGCTAAATGATTCAGCATGTCCACCTTAACGTTGTCAGAGTTACTCCAACGACGATATCCTCGACTTATCAAACAAATTTCGCAGAGTGACGAGGCATTTGGCTACCTTAAGAGAGTCATAGTTACTCCTGCCGGATGCTCCCATTACTTTAGGATTTTATCATTCTTGCTATGGCCAGTCCTACTGAACCGATATGCCACTGTATGTCCACCTTAACGTCGTCACAGTTACTTCCACTACGAGTTTCTCGACTTAGCAAATGTACTTCGCCGGATGATGAGGCATTTGGCTACCTTAAGAGAGCCATAGTTACTGCAGCCAGATGCTCCCTTTCCTTTGAACCTTTCCTCTTATTAATTCGTACTGCGGAATGTCCAAGCAGAAGCGAAATGCTGCAACATGTCCACCTTAACGTTGTCTGAGTAACTCAAACGACGATATCCACGAGTTTTAAAATTAATTTCGCAGACTGACGAGGCATTTGGCTACCTTAAGAGAGCCATAGTTACTGCTGCCAGCTGCTCCCCTTTCTTTGAATCTTTCCTCTCTTTAATTCGTATTGCGGCCAATCCTGCAGAATCGAAATGCTACAGCATATCCACCTTAACGTTGTCAGAGTCACTCCAACGACGATATCCTCGTGTTTTCAAATTAATTTCGCAGAGTGACGAGGCATTTGGCTACCTTAAAAGAGTCATAGTTTCTCCTCCTGGTTGCTCCCATTTCTTTAGGACTTTATCACTCTTCCTATGGCCAGTCCTACTGATCCGATATGCCACTGTATGTCCACCTTAACGTCGTCACAGTTACTCCCAATACGAGTTTCACGAGTTGGCAAATGTACTTCGTCGAATGACGTGGCAAATGGATACCTTAAGAGAATCATAGTTACTGCTGCCCGCTGCTCCCATTTCTTTAGGCCTTTATTATTCTTGCTACGGCTAGTCCTACAGAACCGATATGCCACTGTATGTCCACTTTAACGTCGTCACAATTATTCCCACTACGAGTTTCTCGAGATAGCAAATGTACTTCGCTGGATGACGAGGTATTTGGGTACCTTAAGAGAGTCATAGTTACTGCAGCCAGATGCTCCCCATCCTGTGAATATTTCCTCTCTTTATTTCGCACTGCGGAATGTCCAATCAGAAGCGAAATACTGCAACTTGTCCACCTTAACGTTGTCTGAGTTACTTCAACGACGATATCGACGAGTTTTCAAATAAATTTCGCAGAGTGACGATGCATTTGGCTACATTAGGAGAGTCATAGTTACTGCTGCCAGCTGCTGCCCCTACTTTGAATCTTTCCTCCCTTTAATTCGTATTCCGGCCAGTCCTGCAGATGCGAAGTGGTACAGCATGTCCACCTTAACGTGTCTCAGTTACTCAAACGACGATGTCCTCCAGTTTTCAAATAAATTTCTTAGAGTGACGAGGCATTTGGCTACCTTAAGAGAGTCATAGTTACTCCTGCCGGCTGCTCCCATTTCTTTGGGCCTTTATCATTCTTGCTATGGCTAGTCCTACTGAACCGATATGCCACTGTATGTCCACCTTAACGTCGTCACAGTTACTCCCACTACGAGTTACTCGAGTTAGCAAATGTACTTCGCCAGATGACGAGGCATTTGGCTACCTTAAGAGAGTCATAGTTACTGCAGCCAGATGTTCCCTACGCCTTTGAATCTTTCCTCTCTTTAATTCGTACTGCGGAATGTCCAAGCAGAAGCGAAATGCTGCAACATGTCCACCTTAACGTTGTCTGAGTAACTCAAACGACGATATCCACGAGTTTTAAAATTAATTTCGCAGACTGACGAGGCATTTGGCTACCTTAAGAGAGCCATAGTAACTGCTGCCAGCTGCTCCCCTTTCTTTGAATCTTTCCTCTCTTTAATTCGTATTGCGGCCAATCCTGCAGAATCGAAATGCTACAGCATATCCACCTTAACGTTGTCAGAGTCACTCCAACGACGATATCCTCGTGTTTTCAAATTAATTTCGCAGAGTGACGAGGCATTTGGCTACCTTAAAAGAGTCATAGTTTCTCCTCCTGGTTGCTCCCATTTCTTTAGGACTTTATCACTCTTCCTATGGCCAGTCCTACTGATCCGATATGCCACTGTATGTCCACCTTAACGTCGTCACAGTTACTCCCAATACGAGTTTCACGAGTTGGCAAATGTACTTCGTCGAAAGACGTGGCAAATGGATACCTTAAGAGAATCATAGTTACTGCTGCCCGCTGCTCCCATTTCTTTAGGCCTTTATTATTCTTGCTACGGCTAGTCCTACAGAACCGATATGCCACTGTATGTCCACTTTAACGTCGTCACAATTATTCCCACTACGAGTTTCTCGAGATAGCAAATGTACTTCGCTGGATGACGAGGTATTTGGGTACCTTAAGAGAGTCATAGTTACTGCAGCCAGATGCTCCCCATCCTGTGAATATTTCCTCTCTTTATTTCGCACTGCGGAATGTCCAATCAGAAGCGAAATACTGCAACTTGTCCACCTTAACGTTGTCTGAGTTACTTCAACGACGATATCGACGAGTTTTCAAATAAATTTCGCAGAGTGACGATGCATTTGGCTACATTAGGAGAGTCATAGTTACTGCTGCCAGCTGCTGCCCCTACTTTGAATCTTTCCTCCCTTTAATTCGTATTCCGGCCAGTCCTGCAGATGCGAAGTGGTACAGCATGTCCACCTTAACGTGTCTCAGTTACTCAAACGACGATGTCCTCCAGTTTTCAAATAAATTTCTTAGAGTGACGAGGCATTTGGCTACCTTAAGAGAGTCATAGTTACTCCTGCCGGCTGCTCCCATTTCTTTGGGCCTTTATCATTCTTGCTATGGCTAGTCCTACTGAACCGATATGCCACTGTATGTCCACCTTAACGTCGTCACAGTTACTCCCACTACGAGTTCCTCGAGTTAGCAAATGTACTACGCCAGATGACGAGGCATTTGGCTACCTTAAGAGAGTCATAGTTACTGCAGCCAGATGTTCCCTACTCCTTTGAATCTTTCCTCTCTTTAATTCGTACTGCGGAATGTCCAAGCAGAAGCGAAATGCTGCAACATGTCCACCTTTACATTGTCTGAGTTACTCCACCGACGATATCGACGAGTTTTCAACTAAATTTCGCAGAGTGACGAGGCATTTGGCTACCTTAAGAGAGTCATAGTTACTGCAGCCAGATGCTCCCCTTCCTTTGAATCTTCCCTCTCTTTAATTCGTACTGCGGAATGTCCAATCAGAAGCGAAATGCTGCAACTTGTCCACCTTAACGTTGTCTGAGTTACTCCAACGACGATATCCACGAGTTTTCAAATAAATTTTGCAGAGTGACGAGGCATTTGGCTACCTTAAGAGAGTCATAGTTACTGTTGCCCGCTGCTCCCCCTTCTTTGAATCTTTCCTCTCTTTAATTCGTATTGCGGCCAGTCCTGCAGAAGCTAAATGATTCAGCATGTCCACCTTAACGTTGTCAGAGTTACTCCAACGACGATATCCTCGACTTATCAAACAAATTTCGCAGAGTGACGAGGCATTTGGCTACCTTAAGAGAGTCATAGTTACTCCTGCCGGATGCTCCCATTACTTTAGGATTTTATCATTCTTGCTATGGCCAGTCCTACTGAACCGATATGCCACTGTATGTCCACCTTAACGTCGTCACAGTTACTTCCACTACGAGTTTCTCGACTTAGCAAATGTACTTCGCCGGATGATGAGGCATTTGGCTACCTTAAGAGAGCCATAGTTACTGCAGCCAGATGCTCCCTTTCCTTTGAATCTTTCCTCTTATTAATTCGTACTGCGGAATGTCCAAGCAGAAGCGAAATGCTGCAACATGTCCACCTTAACGTTGTCTGAGTAACTCAAACGACGATATCCACGAGTTTTAAAATTAATTTCGCAGACTGACGAGGCATTTGGCTACCTTAAGAGAGCCATAGTTACTGCTGCCAGCTGCTCCCCTTTCTTTGAATCTTTCCTCTCTTTAATTCGTATTGCGGCCAATCCTGCAGAATCGAAATGCTACAGCATATCCACCTTAACGTTGTCAGAGTCACTCCAACGACGATATCCTCGTGTTTTCAAATTAATTTCGCAGAGTGACGAGGCATTTGGCTACCTTAAAAGAGTCATAGTTTCTCCTCCTGGTTGCTCCCATTTCTTTAGGACTTTATCACTCTTCCTATGGCCAGTCCTACTGATCCGATATGCCACTGTATGTCCACCTTAACGTCGTCACAGTTACTCCCAATACGAGTTTCACGAGTTGGCAAATGTACTTCGTCGAATGACGTGGCAAATGGATACCTTAAGAGAATCATAGTTACTGCTGCCCGCTGCTCCCATTTCTTTAGGCCTTTATTATTCTTGCTACGGCTAGTCCTACAGAACCGATATGCCACTGTATGTCCACTTTAACGTCGTCACAATTATTCCCACTACGAGTTTCTCGAGATAGCAAATGTACTTCGCTGGATGACGAGGTATTTGGGTACCTTAAGAGAGTCATAGTTACTGCAGCCAGATGCTCCCCATCCTGTGAATATTTCCTCTCTTTATTTCGCACTGCGGAATGTCCAATCAGAAGCGAAATACTGCAACTTGTCCACCTTAACGTTGTCTGAGTTACTTCAACGACGATATCGACGAGTTTTCAAATAAATTTCGCAGAGTGACGATGCATTTGGCTACATTAGGAGAGTCATAGTTACTGCTGCCAGCTGCTGCCCCTACTTTGAATCTTTCCTCCCTTTAATTCGTATTCCGGCCAGTCCTGCAGATGCGAAGTGGTACAGCATGTCCACCTTAACGTGTCTCAGTTACTCAAACGACGATGTCCTCCAGTTTTCAAATAAATTTCTTAGAGTGACGAGGCATTTGGCTACCTTAAGAGAGTCATAGTTACTCCTGCCGGCTGCTCCCATTTCTTTGGGCCTTTATCATTCTTGCTATGGCTAGTCCTACTGAACCGATATGCCACTGTATGTCCACCTTAACGTCGTCACAGTTACTCCCACTACGAGTTACTCGAGTTAGCAAATGTACTTCGCCAGATGACGAGGCATTTGGCTACCTTAAGAGAGTCATAGTTACTGCAGCCAGATGTTCCCTACGCCTTTGAATCTTTCCTCTCTTTAATTCGTACTGCGGAATGTCTAAGCAGAAGCGAAATGCTGCAACATGTCCACCTTAACGTTATCTGAGTTACTAAAACGACGATATCCACGAGTTTTCAAATAAATTTCGCAGAGTGACGAGGCATTTGGCTACCTTAAGAGAGTCATAGTTATTGTTGCCCGCTTCTCCCCCTTCTTTGAATCTTTACTCTCTTTAATTCGTATTGCGGCCAGTCCTGCAGCAGCTAAATGGTTCAGCATGTCCACCTTAACGGTGTCAGAGTTACTTCAACGACGATATCCTCGACTTTTCAAACAAATTTCGCAGAGTGACGAGGCTTTTGGCTACCTTAAGAGAGTCATAGATTCTTCTGCCGGATGCTCCCATTACTTTAGGCCTTTATCATTCTTGCTATGGCCAGTCCTACTGAACCGATATGCCATTGTATGTCCACCTTAACGTCGACACCGTTACTCCCCCTACGAGTTTTTCGAGTTAGCAAATGTACTTCGCCGGATGACGAGGCATTGGGTACCTTAAGAGAGTCATAGTTACTGCAGCCAGATACTCCCCTTCCTTTGAAACTCTCCTCTCTTTAATTCGTAGTGGGGAATGTCCAAGCAGAAGCGAAATGCTGCAACATTTCCACCTTAACTTTGTCTGAGATACTCCAACGACGATATCCACGAGTTTTCAAATAAATTTCGCAGAGTGACGACGCATTTGGCTACCTTAAGAGAGTCATAGGTACTGCTGCCCGCTACTCCCCCTTCTTTGAATCTTTCCTCCCTTTAATTCGTATTCCGGCCAGTCCTGCAGATTCGAAATGCTAAAGCATATCCACCTTAACGTTGTCTGAGTTACTAAAACGACGATATCCACGAGTTTTCAAACAAATTTCGCAGAGTGACGAGGCATTTGGCTACCTTAAGAGAATCATAATTACTGCTGCCCGCTGCTCCCCCTTCTTTGAATCTTTCCTCTCTTTGATTCGTATTGCGGCCAGTCCTGCAGAAGCGAAATGGTACAGCATATCCACCTTAACGTTGTCTGAGTTACTAAAACGACGATATCCACGAGTTTTCAAATAAATTTCGCTGAGTGACGAGGCATTTGGCTACCTTAAGAGAATCATAGTTACTGCTGCCAGCTGCTCCCCCTTCTTTGAATCTTTCCTCTCTTTAATTCGTATTGCGGCCAGTCCTGCAGAAGCGAAATGGTACAGCATGTCCA
The DNA here is from genome assembly GCF_021461395.2 of Schistocerca americana. Classification (NCBI taxonomy): domain Eukaryota; kingdom Metazoa; phylum Arthropoda; class Insecta; order Orthoptera; family Acrididae; genus Schistocerca; species Schistocerca americana. The sequence goes on along the minus strand of NC_060127.1, from coordinate 213,396,861 downwards.
CCTTAACGTTGTCTGAGTTACTCCAACGACGATATCCTCGAGTTTTCAAATAAATTTCGCAGAGTGACGAGGCATTTGGCTACCTTAAGAGAGTCATAGTTCCTCCTGCCGGCTGCTCCTATTTCTTTAGGTCTTTATCACTCTTGCTATGGCCAGTCCTACAGAACCGATATGCCACTGTATGGCCACCTTAACGTCGTCACAGTTATTCCCACTACGAGGTTCTCGAGTTAGCAAATGTACTTCGACGGATGACGAGGCATTTGGATACCTTAAGACAGTCATGCCACTGAGTTTTCAAATAAATTTCGCAGAGTGACGAGGCATTTGGCTACCTTAAGAGAGTCATAGTTCCTCCTGCCGGCTGCTCCTATTTCTTTAGGTCTTTATCACTCTTGCTATGGCCAGTCCTACAGAACCGATATGCCACTGTATGGCCACCTTAACGTCGTCACAGTTTTTCCCACTACGACTTTCTCGAGTTAGCAAATGTACTTCGACGGATGACGAGGCATTTGGATACCTTAAGAGAGTCATAGTTACTGCAGCCAGATGCTCCCCTTCCTTTGAAGCTTTCCTCTCTTTAATTCGTACTGCAGAATGTCCAATCAGAAGCGAAATGCTGGAACTTGTCCCCCTTAACGTTGTCTGAGTTACTCCAACGACGATATCGACGAGTTTTCAAATAAATTTCGCAGAGTGACGAGGCATTTAGGTTCCTTAAGAGAGCCATAGTTACTGCTGCCCGCTGCTCCCTCTTCTTTGAATCTTTCCTCTCATTAATTCGTATTGCGGCCAGTCCTGCAGATGCGAAATGGTACAGCATGTCCACCATAACATTGTCTCAGTTACTCCAACGACGATATCCTCGAGTTTTCAAATAAATTTCGCAGAGTGACGAGGCATTAGGCTACCTTAAGAGTGTCATAGTTACTCCTGCCACCTTAACGTCGTCACAGTTATTCCCACTACGAGGTTCTCGAGTTAGCAAATGTACTTCGACGGATGACGAGGCATTTGGATACCTTAAGACACTCATAGTTACTGCAGCCAGATGCCCCCCTTCCTTTGAATCTTTCCTCTCTTTAATTCGTACTGCAGAATGTCCAATCAGAAGGGAAATGCTGCAACTTGTCCACCTTAACGTTGTCTGAGTTACTAAAACGACGATATCCACGAGTTTTCAAATAAATTTCGCTGAGTGACGAGGCATTTGGCTACCTCAAGAGAGTCATAGTTACTGCGGCCAGATGCTCCCCTTGATTTGAATCTTTCCTCTCTTTTATTCGTACTGCGGAATGTCCAATCAAAAGCGAAATGCTGCAACTTGTCCACCTTAACGTTGTCTGAGTTACTCCAACAACGATATCGACGAGTTTTCAGATAAATTTCACAGAGTGACGAGGCATTTGGCTACCTTGAGAGAGTCATAGTTACTCCTGCCGGCTGCTCCCATTTCTTTAGGCCTTTATCATTCCTGCTGTGGCCAGTCCTACGGAACCGATATGCCACTGTATGTCCACCTTAACGTCGTCACAGTTACTCCCACTACGAGTTTCTCGAGTTAGCAAATGTACTTCGACGGATGACAGGGCATTTGGCTACCTTAAGACAGTCATAGTTACTGCAGACAGATGCTCCCCTTCCTTTGAATCTTTCCTCTCTTTAATTCGTACTGCGGAATTTCCAAACAGAAGCGAAATGCTGCAACTTGTCCACCTTAACGTTGTCTGAGTTACTCCAACGACGATATCGACGCGTTTTCAAATAAATTTCGCATAGTGACGAGGCATTTGGCTACCTTAAGAGAGTCATAGTTACTGCAGCCAGATGCTCCCCTTGATTTGAATCTTCTCTCTCTTCAATTCGTACTGCGGAATGTCCAATCACAAGCGAAATGCTGCAACTTGTCCACCTTAACGTTGTCTGAGTTACTCCAACGACGATATCGACGAGTTCTCAAATAAATTTCGCAGAGTGACGAGGCATTTGGCTGCCTTAAAAGAGGCATAGTTACTGCTGCCCGCTGCTCCCCCTTCTTTGAATCTGTCCTCTCTTTAATTCGTATTGCGGCCAGTCCTGCAGAATCGAAATGCTACAGCATATCCACCTTAACGTTGTCTGAGTTACTAAAACGACGATATCCACGAGTTTTCAAATAAATTTCGCTGAGTGACGAGGCATTTGGCTACCTTAAGAGAATCATAGTTACTGCTGCCCGCTGCTCCAGCTTCTTTGAATCTTTCCTCTCTTTAATTCGTATTGCGGCCAGTCCTGCAGAAGCGAAATGGTACAGCATGTCCACCTTAACGTTGTCTGAGTTACTCCAACAACGATATCCTCGAGTTTTCAAATAAATTTCGCAGAGTGACGAGGCATTTGGCTACCTTAAGAGAGTCATAGTTACTCCTGCCGGCTGCTCCCTCTTCTTTGAATCTTTCCTCTCTTTAATTCGTATTGCGGCCAGTCCTGCAGAAGCGAAATGGTACAGCATGGCCACCTTAACGTTGTCTGAGTTACTCCAACAACGATAACGTCCAGTTTTCAAATAAATTTCGCAGAGTGACGAGGCCTCTGGCTACCTTAAGAGAGTTATAGTTACTCCTGCCGGCTGCTCCCATTTCTTTAGGACTTTATCATTCTTCCTATGGCCAGTTCTACAGAACCGATATGCCACTGTATGGCCACCTTAACGTCGTCACAGTTATTCCCACTACGAGTTTCTCGAGTTAGCAAATGTACTTCGACGGATGACGAGGCATTTGGCTACCTTAAGAGAGTCATAGTTACTGCAGCCAGATGCTCCCCTTCCCTTGAATCTTTCCTCTCTTTAATTCGTACTGCGGAATGTCCAATCAGAAGCGAAATGCTGCAACTTGTCCACCTTAACGGTGTCTGAGTTACTCCAACGACGATATCGACGAGTTCTCAAATAAATTTCGCAGAGTGACGAGGCATTTGGCTACCTTAAAAGAGGCACAGTTACTGCTGCCCGCTTCTTCCCCTTCTTTGAATCTGTCCTCTCTTTAATTCGTATTGCGTCCAGTCCTGCAGAATCGAAATGCTACCACATATCCACCTTAACGTTGTCTGAGTTACTAAAACGTCGATATCCACGAGTTTTCAAATAAATTTCGCTGAGTGACGAGGCATTTGGCTACCTTAAGAGAATCATAGTTACTGCTGCCCGCTGCTCCCCCTTCTTTGAATCTTTCCTCTCTTTAATTCGTTTTGCGGCCAATCCTGCAGAATCGAAATGCTACAGCATATCCACCTTAACGTTGTCTTAGTTACTAAAACGACGATATCCTCGAGTTTTCAAATAAATTTCGCAGAGTGACGAGGCCTCTGGCTACCTTAAGAGAGTCATAGTTACTCCTGCCGGCTGCTCCCATTTCTTTAGGACTTTATCATTCTTCCTATGGCCAGTCCTACAGAACCGATATGCCATTGTATGGCCACCTTAACGTCGTCACAGTTATTCCCACTACGAGTTTCTCGAGTTAGCAAATGTACTTCGACGGATGACGAGGCATTTGGATACCTTAAGAGAGTCATAGTTACTGCAGCCAGATGCTCCCCTTCCTTTGAATCTTTCCTCTCTTTAATTCGTACTGCAGAATGTCCAATCAGAAGCGAAATGCTGGAACTTGTCCACCTTAACGTTGTCTGAGTTACTCCAACGACGATATCGACGCGTTTTCAAATAAATTTCGCAGAGTGACGAGGCATTTGGCCACCTTAAGAGAGTCATAGTTATTGCGGCCAGATGCTCCCCTTGATCTGAATCTTTCCTCTCTTTAATTCGTACTGCGGAATGTCCAATTAGAAGCGAAATGCTGCAACTTGTCCACCTTAACGTTGTCTGAGTTACTCCAACGACGATATCGACGAGTTTTCAAATGAATTTCACAGAGTGACGAGGCATTTGGCTACCTTACGAGAGTCATAGTTACTCCTGCCGGCTGCTCCCATTTCTTTAGGCCTTTATCACTTTTCCTATGGCCAGTTCTACAGAACCGATATGCCACTGTATGGCCACCTTAACGTCGTCACAGTTATTCCCACTACGAGTTTCTCGAGTTAGCAAATGTACTTCGACGGATGACGAGGGATTTGGCTACCTTAAGAGAGTCATAGTTACTGCAGCCAGATGCTCCCCTTCCCTTGAATCTTTCCTCTCTTTAATTCGTACTGCGGAATGTCCAATCAGAAGCGAAATGCTGCAACTTGTCCACCTTAACGGTGTCTGAGTTACTCCAACGACGATATCGACGAGTTCTCAAATAAATTTCGCAGAGTGACGAGGCATTTGGCTACCTTAAAAGAGGCATAGTTACTGCTGCCCGCTGCTCCCCCTTCTTTGAATCTGGCCTCTCCTTAATTCGTATTGCGGCCAGTCCTGCAGAAGCGAAATGCTACAGCATATCCACTTTAACGTTGTCTGAGTTACTAAAACGACGATATCCACGAGTTTTCAAATAAATTTCGCTGAGTGACGAGGCATTTGGGTACCTTAAGAGAATCATAGTTACTGCTGCCCGCTGCTCCCCCTTCTTTGAATCCTTCCTCTCTTTAATTCGTATTGCGGCCAGTCCTGCAGAAGCGAAATGGTACAGCATGTCCACCTTAACGTTGTCTGAGTTACTCCAACGACGATATCCTCGAGTTTTCAAATAAATTTCGCAGAGTGACGAGGCATTTGGCTACCTTAAGAGAGTCATAGTTACTCCTGCCGGCTGCTCCCATTTCTTTAGGCCTTTATCACTCTTGCTATGGCCAGTCCTACAGAACCGATATGCCACTGTATGGCCACCTTAATGTCGTCACAGTTATTCAAAACTACGAGTTTCTCGAGTTAGCAAATGTACTTCGACGGATGACGAGGCATTTGGCTACCTTAAGAGAGTCATAGTTACTGCAGCCAGATGCTTCCCTTCCTTCGAATCTTTCCTCTCTTTAATTCGTACTGCGGAATGTCCAATCAGAAGCGATACGCTGGAACTTGTCCACCTTAACGTTGTCGGAGTTACTCCAACGACGATATCGACGCGTTTTCAAATAAATTTCGCAGAGTAACGAGGCATTTGGCTACCTTAAGAGAGTCATAGTTACTCCTGCCGGCTGCTCCCTCTTCTTTGAATCTTTCCTCTCTTTAATTCGTATTGCGGCCAGTCCTGCAGAAGCGAAATGGTACAGCATGTCCACCTTAACGTTGTCTGAGTTACTCCAACAACGATAACGTCCAGTTTTCAAATAAATTTCGCAGAGTGACGAGGCCTCTGGCTACCTTAAGAGAGTCATAGTTACTCCTGCCGGCTGCTCCCATTTCTTTAGGCCTTTATCACTCTTGCTATGGCCAGTCCTACAGAACCGATATGCCATTGTATGGCCACCTTAACGTCGTCACAGTTATTCCCACTACGAGATTCTCGAGTTAGCAAATGTACTTCGACGGATGACGAGGCATTTGGATACCTTAAGAGAGTCATAGTTACTGCAGCCAGATGCTCCCCTTCCTTTGAATCTTTCCTCTCTTTAATTCGTACTGCAGAATGTCCAATCAGAAGCGAAATGCTGGAACTTGTCCACCTTAACGTTGTCTGAGTTACTCCAACGACGATATCGACGCGTTTTCAAATAAATTTCGCAGAGTGACGAGGCATTTGGCCACCTTAAGAGAGTCATAGTTATTGCGGCCAGATGCTCCCCTTGATCTGAATCTTTCCTCTCTTTAATTCGTACTGCGGAATGTCCAATTAGAAGCGAAATGCTGCAACTTGTCCACCTTAACGTTGTCTGAGTTACTCCAACGACGATATCGACGAGTTTTCAAATGAATTTCACAGAGTGACGAGGCATTTGGCTACCTTACGAGAGTCATAGTTACTCCTGCCGGCTGCTCCCATTTCTTTAGGCCTTTATCACTTTTCCTATGGCCAGTTCTACAGAACCGATATGCCACTGTATGGCCACCTTAACGTCGTCACAGTTATTCCCACTACGAGTTTCTCGAGTTAGCAAATGTACTTCGACGGATGACGAGGGATTTGGCTACCTTAAGAGAGTCATAGTTACTGCAGCCAGATGCTCCCCTTCCCTTGAATCTTTCCTCTCTTTAATTCGTACTGCGGAATGTCCAATCAGAAGCGAAATGCTGCAACTTGTCCACCTTAACGGTGTCTGAGTTACTCCAACGACGATATCGACGAGTTCTCAAATAAATTTCGCAGAGTGACGAGGCATTTGGCTACCTTAAAAGAGGCATAGTTACTGCTGCCCGCTGCTCCCCCTTCTTTGAATCTGGCCTCTCCTTAATTCGTATTGCGGCCAGTCCTGCAGAAGCGAAATGCTACAGCATATCCACTTTAACGTTGTCTGAGTTACTAAAACGACGATATCCACGAGTTTTCAAATAAATTTCGCTGAGTGACGAGGCATTTGGGTACCTTAAGAGAATCATAGTTACTGCTGCCCGCTGCTCCCCCTTCTTTGAATCCTTCCTCTCTTTAATTCGTATTGCGGCCAGTCCTGCAGAAGCGAAATGGTACAGCATGTCCACCTTAACGTTGTCTGAGTTACTCCAACGACGATATCCTCGAGTTTTCAAATAAATTTCGCAGAGTGACGAGGCATTTGGCTACCTTAAGAGAGTCATAGTTACTCCTGCCGGCTGCTCCCATTTCTTTAGGCCTTTATCACTCTTGCTATGGCCAGTCCTACAGAACCGATATGCCACTGTATGGCCACCTTAATGTCGTCACAGTTATTCAAAACTACGAGTTTCTCGAGTTAGCAAATGTACTTCGACGGATGACGAGGCATTTGGCTACCTTAAGAGAGTCATAGTTACTGCAGCCAGATGCTTCCCTTCCTTCGAATCTTTCCTCTCTTTAATTCGTACTGCGGAATGTCCAATCAGAAGCGATACGCTGGAACTTGTCCACCTTAACGTTGTCGGAGTTACTCCAACGACGATATCGACGCGTTTTCAAATAAATTTCGCAGAGTAACGAGGCATTTGGCTACCTTAAGAGAGTCATAGTTACTCCTGCCGGCTGCTCCCTCTTCTTTGAATCTTTCCTCTCTTTAATTCGTATTGCGGCCAGTCCTGCAGAAGCGAAATGGTACAGCATGTCCACCTTAACGTTGTCTGAGTTACTCCAACAACGATAACGTCCAGTTTTCAAATAAATTTCGCAGAGTGACGAGGCCTCTGGCTACCTTAAGAGAGTCATAGTTACTCCTGCCGGCTGCTCCCATTTCTTTAGGCCTTTATCACTCTTGCTATGGCCAGTCCTACAGAACCGATATGCCATTGTATGGCCACCTTAACGTCGTCACAGTTATTCCCACTACGAGATTCTCGAGTTAGCAAATGTACTTCGACGGATGACGAGGCATTTGGATACCTTAAGAGAGTCATAGTTACTGCAGCCAGATGCTCCCCTTTCTTTGAATTTTTCCTCTCTTTAATTCGTACTGCAGAATGTCCAATCAGAAGCGAAATGCTGGAACTTGTCCACCTTAACGTTGTCTGAGTTACTCCAACGACGATATCGACGCGTTTTCAAATAAATTTCGCAGAGTGACGAGGCATTTTGCCACCTTAAGAGAGTCATAGTTATTGCGGCCAGATGCTCCCCTTTATTTGAATCTTTCCTCTCTTTAATTCGTACTGCGGAATGTCCAATTAGAAGCGAAATGCTGCAACTTGTCCACCTTAACGTTGTCTGAGTTACTCCAACGACGATATCGACGAGTTTTCAAATAAATTTCACAGAGTGACGAGGCATTTGGCTACCTTAAGAGATTCATAGTTACTCCTGCCGGCTGCTCCCATTTCTTTAGGCCTTTATCACTCTTGCTATGGCCAGTTCTACAGAACCGATATGCCACTGTATGGCCACCTTAACGTCGTCACAGTTATTCCCACTACGAGTTTCTCGAGTTAGCAAATGTACTTCGATGGATGACGAGGCATTTGGCCACCTTAAGAGAGTCATAGTTACTGCAGCCAGATGCTCCCCTTCCCTTGAATCTTTCCTCTCTTTAATTCGTACTGCGGAATGTCCAATCAGAAGCGAAATGCTGCAACTTGTCCACCTTAACGGTGTCTGAGTTACTCCAACGACGATATCGACGAGTTCTCAAATAAATTTCGCAGAGTGACGAGGCATTTGGCTACCTTAAAAGAGGCATAGTTACTGCTGCCCGCTTCTTCCCCTTCTTTGAATCTGTCCTCTCTTTAATTCGTATTGCGTCCAGTCCTGCAGAATCGAAATGCTACAGCATATCCACCTTAACGTTGTCTGAGTTACTAAAACGTCGATATCCACGAGTTTTCAAATAAATTTCGCTGAGTGACGAGGCATTTGGCTACCTTAAGAGAATCATAGTTACTGCTGCCCGCTGCTCCCCCTTCTTTGAATCTTTCCTCTCTTTAATTCGTATTGCGGCCAGTCCTGCAGAAGCGAAATGGTACAGCATGTCCACCTTAACGTTGTCTGAGTTACTCCAACGACGATATCCTCGAGTTTTCAAATAAATTTCGCAGAGTGACGACGCATTTGACTACCTTAAGAGAGTCATAGTTACTCCTGCCAACTGCTCCCATTTCTTTAGGCCTTTATCACTCTTGCTATGGCCAGTCCTACAGAACCGATATGCCATTGTATGTCCACCTTAACGTCGTCACAGTTACTCCCACTACGAGTTTCTCGAGTTAGCAAATGTACTTCGACGGATGACAGGGCATTTGGCCACCTTAGGAGAGTCATAGTTACTGCAGCCAGATGCTCCCATTCCTTTGAATCTTTCCTCTCTTTAATTCGTACTGCGGAATGTCCAATCAGAAGCGAAATGCTGCAACTTGTCCTCCTTAACGTTGACTGAGTTACTCCAACGACGATATCGACGAGTTCTCAAATAAATTTCGCAGAGTGACGAGGCATTTGGCTACCTTAAAAGAGGCATAGTTACTGCTGCCCGCTGCTCCCCCTTCTTTGAATCTGTCCTATCCTTAATTCGTATTGCGGCCAGTCCTGCAGAAGCGAAATGCTACAGCATATCCACTTTAACGTTGTCTGAGTTACTAAAACGACGATATCCACGAGTTTTCATATAAATTTCGCTGAGTGACGAGGCATTTGGGTACCTTAAGAGAATCATAGTTACTGCTGCCCGCTGCTCCCCCTTCTTTGAATCCTTCCTCTCTTTAATTCGTATTGCGGCCAGTCCTGCAGAAGCGAAATGGTACAGCATGTCCACCTTAACGTTGTCTGAGTTACTCCAACGACGATATCCTCGAGTTTTCAAATAAATTTCGCAGAGTGACGAGGAATTTGGCTACCTTAAGAGAGTCATAGTTACTCCTGCCGGCTGCTCCCATTTCTTTAGGCCTTTATCACTCTTGCTATGGCCAGTCCTACAGAACCGATATGCCACTGTATGGCCACCTTAATGTCGTCACAGTTATTCAAAACTACGAGTTTCTCGAGTTAGCAAATGTACTTCGACGGATGACGAGGCATTTGGCTACCTTAAGAGAGTCATAGTTACTGCAGCCAGATGCTCCCCTTCCTTCGAATCTTTCCTCTCTTTAATTCGTACTGCGGAATGTCCAATCAGAAGCGATACGCTGGAACTTGTCCACCTTAACGTTGTCTGAGTTACTCCAACGACGATATCGACGCGTTTTCAAATAAATTTCGCAGAGTAACGATGCATTTGGCTACCTTAAGAGAGTCATAGTTACTCCTGCCGGCTGCTCCCTCTTCTTTGAATCTTTCCTCTCTTTAATTCGTATTGCGGCCAATCCTGCAGAAGCGAAATGGTACAGCATGTCCACCTTAACGTTGTCTGAGTTACTCCAACGACGATATCCTCGAGTTTTCAATTAAATTTCGCAGAGTGACGAGGCATTTGGCTACCTTAAGACAGTCATAGTTACTGCAGCCAGATGCTCCCCTTCCTTTGAATCTTTCCTGTCTTTAATTCGTACTGCGGAATGTCCAATCAGAAGCTAAATGCTGCAACTTGTCCACCTTAACGGTGTCTGAGTTCCTCCAACGACGATATCGACGAGTTCTCAAATAAATTTCGCAGAGTGACGAGGCATTTGGCTACCTTAAATGAGGCATAGTTATTGCTGCCCGCTGCTCCCCCTTCTTTGAATCTATCCTCTCTTTAATTCGTTTTGCGGCCAATCCTGCAGAATCGAAATGCTACAGCATATCCACCTTAACGTTGTCTGAGTTACTAAAACGACGATATCCTCGAGTTTTCAAATAAATTTCGCAGAGTGACGAGGCCTCTGGCTACCTTAAGAGAGTCATAGTTACTCCTGCCGGCTGCTCCCATTTCTTTAGGCCTTTATCACTCTTGCTATGGCCAGTTCTACAGAACCGATATGCCACCGTATGGCCACCTTAACGTCGTCACAGTTATTCCCACTACGAGTTTCTCGAGTTAGCAAATGTACTTCGACGGATGACGAGGCATTTGGCTACCTTAAGAGAGTCATAGTTACTGCAGCCAGATGCTCCCCTTCCCTTGAATCTTTCCTCTCATTAATTCGTACTGCGGAATGTCCAATCAGAAGCGAAATGCTGGAACTTGTCCACCTTAACGGTGTCTGAGTTACTCCAACGACGATATCGACGAGTTCTCAAATAAATTTCGCAGAGTGACGAGCCATTTGGCTACCTTAAAAGAGGCATAGTTACTGCTGCCCGCTGCTCCCCCTTCTTTGAATCTGTCCTCTCTTTAATTCGTATTGCGTCCAGTCCTGCAGAATCGAAATGCTACAGCATATCCACCTTAACGTTGTCTGAGTTACTAAAACGACGATATCCACGAGTTTTCAAATAAATTTCGCTGAGTGACGAGGCATTTGGCTACCTTAAGAGAATCATAGTTACTGCTGCCCGCTGCTCCCCCTTCTTTGAATCTTTCCTCTCTTTAATTCGTAATGCGGCCAGTCCTGCAGAAGCGAAATGGTACAGCATGTCCACCTTAACGTTGTCTGAGTTACTCCAACGACGATATCCTCGAGTTTTCAAATAAATTTCGCAGAGTGACGAGGCATTTGACTACCTTAAGAGAGTCATAGTTACTCCTGCCGGCTGCCCCCATTTCTTTAGGCCTTTATCACTCTTGCTATGGCCAGTCCTACAGGACCGATACGCCACTGTATGTCCACCTTAACGTCGTCACAGTTACTCCCACTACGAGTTTCTCGAGTTAGCAAATGTACTTCGACGGATGACAGGGCATTTGGCCACCTTAGGAGAGTCATAGTTACTGCAGCCAGATGCTCCCATTGCTTTGAATCTTTCCTCTCTTTAATTCGTACTGCGGAATGTCCAATCAGAAGCGAAATGCTGCAACTTGTCCTCCATAACGTTGACTGAGTTACTTCAACGACGATATCGACGAGTTCTCAAATAAATTTCGCAGAGTGACGAGGCATTTGGCTACCTTAAAAGAGGCATAGTTACTGCTGCCCGCGGCTCCCCCTTCTTTGAATCTGTCCTTTCTTTAATTCGTATTGCGGCCAGTCCTGCAAAATCGAAATGCTACAGCATATCCACTTTAACGTTGTCTGAGTTTCTAAAACGACGATATCGACGCGTTTTCAAATAAATTTCGCAGAGTGACGAGGCATTTGGCTACCTTAAGAGAGTCATAGTTATTGCGGCCAGATGCTCCCCTTGATTTGAATCTTTCCTCTCTTTAATTCGTACTGCGGAATGTCCAATCAGAAGCGAAATGGTGCAACTTGTTCACCATAACGTTGTCTGAGTTACTCCAACGACGATATCGACGAGTTTTCAAATAAATTTCACAGAGTGACGAGGCATTTGGCTACCTTAAGAGAGTTATAATTACTCCTGCCGGCTGCCCCCATTTCTTTAGGCCTTTATCATTCTTGCTGTGGCCAGTCCTACAGAACCGATATGCCACTGTATGTCCACCTTAACGTCGTCACAGATACTCCCACTACGAGTTTCTCGAGTTAGCAAATGTACTTCGACGTATGACAGGGCATTTGGCTACCTTAAGAGAGTCATTGTTACTGCAGCCAGATGCTCCTCTTCCTTTGAATCTTTCCTCTCTTTAATTCGTACTGCGGAATGTCCAATTAGAAGCGAAATGCTGCAACTTGTCCTCCTTAACGTTGACTGAGTTACTCCAACGACGATATCGACGAGTTCTCAAATAAATTTCGCAGAGTGACGAGGCATTTGGCTACCTTAAAAGAGGCATAGTTACTGCTGCCCGCTGCTTACCCTTCTTTGAATCTGTCCTCTCCTTAATTCGTATTGCGGCCAGTCCTGCAGAAGCGAAATGCTACAGCATATCCACTTTAACGTTGTCTGAGTTACTAAAACGACGATATCCACGAGTTTTCAAATAAATTTCTCTGAGTGACGAGGCATTTGGGTACCTTAACAGAATCATAGTTACTGCTGCCCGCTGCTCCCCCTTCTTTGAATCCTTCCTCTCTTTAATTCGTATTGCGGCCAGTCCTGCAGAAGCGAAATGGTACAGCATGTCCACCTTAACGTTGTCTGAGTTACTCCAACGACGATATCCTCGAGTTTTCAAATAAATTTCGCAGAGTGACGAGGCATTTGGCTACCTTAAGACAGTCATAGTTACTGCAGCCAGATGCTCCCCTTCCTTTGAATCTTTCCTCTCTTTAATTCGTACTGCGGAATGTCCAATTAGAAGCGAAATGCTGCAACTTGTCCTCCTTAACGTTGACTGAGTTACTCCAACGACGATATCGACGAGTTCTCAAATAAATTTCGCAGAGTGACGAGGCATTTGGCTACCTTAAAAGAGGCATAGTTACTGCTGCCCGCTGCTCCCCCTTCTTTGAATCTGTCCTCTCCTTAATTCGTATTGCGGCCAGTCCTGCAGAAGCGAAATGCTACAGCATATCCACTTTAACGTTGTCTGAGTTACTAAAACGACGATATCCACGAGTTTTCAAATAAATTTCGCTGAGTGACGAGGCATTTGGGTACCTTAACAGAATCATAGTTACTGCTGCCCGCTGCTCCCCCTTCTTTGAATCCTTCCTCTCTTTAATTCGTATTGCGGCCAGTCCTGCAGAAGCGAAATGGTACAGCATGTCCACCTTAACGTTGTCTGAGTTACTCCAACGACGATATCCTCGAGTTTTCAAATAAATTTCGCAGAGTGACGAGGCATTTGGCTACCTTAAGAGAGTCATAGTTACTCCTGCCGGCTGCTCCCATTTCTTTAGGCCTTTATCACTCTTGCTATGGCCAGTCCTACAGAACCGATATGCCACTGTATGGCCACCTTAATGTCGTCACAGTTATTCAAAACTACGAGTTTCTCGAGTTAGCAAATGTACTTCGACGGATGACGAGGCATTTGGCTACCTTAAGAGTGTCATAGTTACTGCAGCCGGATGCTCCCCTTCCTTCGAATCTTTCCTCTCTTTAATTCGTACTGCGGAATGTCCAATCAGAAGCGATACGCTGGAACTTGTCCACCTTAACGTTGTCTGAGCTACTCCAACGACGATATCGACGCGTTTTCAAATAAATTTCGCAGAGTAACGAGGCATTTGGCTACCTTAAGAGAGTCATAGTTACTCCTGCCGGCTGCTCCCTCTTCTTTGAATCTTTCCTCTCTTTAATTCGTATTGCGGCCAGTCCTGCAGAAGCGAAATGGTACAGCATGTCCACCTTAACGTTGTCTGAGTTACTCCAACAACGATAACGTCCAGTTTTCAAATAAATTTCGCAGAGTGACGAGGCCTCTGGCTACCTTAAGAGAGTCATAGTTACTCCTGCCGGCTGCTCCCATTTCTTTAGGCCTTTATCACTCTTGCTATGGCCAGTTCTACAGAACCGATATGCCACCGTATGGCCACCTTAACGTCGTCACAGTTATTCCCACTACGAGTTTCTCGAGTTAGCAAATGTACTTCGACGGATGACGAGGCATTTGGCTACCTTAAGAGAGTCATAGTTACTGCAGCCAGATGCTCCCCTTCCCTTGAATCTTTCCTCTCATTAATTCGTACTGCGGAATGTCCAATCAGAAGCGAAATGCTGGAACTTGTCCACCTTAACGGTGTCTGAGTTACTCCAACGACGATATCGACGAGTTCTCAAATAAATTTCGCAGAGTGACGAGCCATTTGGCTACCTTAAAAGAGGCATAGTTACTGCTGCCCGCTGCTCCCCCTTCTTTGAATCTGTCCTCTCTTTAATTCGTATTGCGTCCAGTCCTGCAGAATCGAAATGCTACAGCATATCCACCTTAACGTTGTCTGAGTTACTAAAACGACGATATCCACGAGTTTTCAAATAAATTTCGCTGAGTGACGAGGCATTTGGCTACCTTAAGAGAATCATAGTTACTGCTGCCCGCTGCTCCCCCTTCTTTGAATCTTTCCTCTCTTTAATTCGTAATGCGGCCAGTCCTGCAGAAGCGAAATGGTACAGCATGTCCACCTTAACGTTGTCTGAGTTACTCCAACGACGATATCCTCGAGTTTTCAAATAAATTTCGCAGAGTGACGAGGCATTTGACTACCTTAAGAGAGTCATAGTTACTCCTGCCGGCTGCCCCCATTTCTTTAGGCCTTTATCACTCTTGCTATGGCCAGTCCTACAGGACCGATACGCCACTGTATGTCCACCTTAACGTCGTCACAGTTACTCCCACTACGAGTTTCTCGAGTTAGCAAATGTACTTCGACGGATGACAGGGCATTTGGCCACCTTAGGAGAGTCATAGTTACTGCAGCCAGATGCTCCCATTGCTTTGAATCTTTCCTCTCTTTAATTCGTACTGCGGAATGTCCAATCAGAAGCGAAATGCTGCAACTTGTCCTCCATAACGTTGACTGAGTTACTTCAACGACGATATCGACGAGTTCTCAAATAAATTTCGCAGAGTGACGAGGCATTTGGCTACCTTAAAAGAGGCATAGTTACTGCTGCCCGCGGCTCCCCCTTCTTTGAATCTGTCCTTTCTTTAATTCGTATTGCGGCCAGTCCTGCAAAATCGAAATGCTACAGCATATCCACTTTAACGTTGTCTGAGTTTCTAAAACGACGATATCGACGCGTTTTCAAATAAATTTCGCAGAGTGACGAGGCATTTGGCTACCTTAAGAGAGTCATAGTTATTGCGGCCAGATGCTCCCCTTGATTTGAATCTTTCCTCTCTTTAATTCGTACTGCGGAATGTCCAATCAGAAGCGAAATGGTGCAACTTGTTCACCATAACGTTGTCTGAGTTACTCCAACGACGATATCGACGAGTTTTCAAATAAATTTCACAGAGTGACGAGGCATTTGGCTACCTTAAGAGAGTTATAATTACTCCTGCCGGCTGCCCCCATTTCTTTAGGCCTTTATCATTCTTGCTGTGGCCAGTCCTACAGAACCGATATGCCACTGTATGTCCACCTTAACGTCGTCACAGATACTCCCACTACGAGTTTCTCGAGTTAGCAAATGTACTTCGACGTATGACAGGGCATTTGGCTACCTTAAGAGAGTCATTGTTACTGCAGCCAGATGCTCCTCTTCCTTTGAATCTTTCCTCTCTTTAATTCGTACTGCGGAATGTCCAATTAGAAGCGAAATGCTGCAACTTGTCCTCCTTAACGTTGACTGAGTTACTCCAACGACGATATCGACGAGTTCTCAAATAAATTTCGCAGAGTGACGAGGCATTTGGCTACCTTAAAAGAGGCATAGTTACTGCTGCCCGCTGCTCCCCCTTCTTTGAATCTGTCCTCTCCTTAATTCGTATTGCGGCCAGTCCTGCAGAAGCGAAATGCTACAGCATATCCACTTTAACGTTGTCTGAGTTACTAAAACGACGATATCCACGAGTTTTCAAATAAATTTCTCTGAGTGACGAGGCATTTGGGTACCTTAACAGAATCATAGTTACTGCTGCCCGCTGCTCCCCCTTCTTTGAATCCTTCCTCTCTTTAATTCGTATTGCGGCCAGTCCTGCAGAAGCGAAATGGTACAGCATGTCCACCTTAACGTTGTCTGAGTTACTCCAACGACGATATCCTCGAGTTTTCAAATAAATTTCGCAGAGTGACGAGGCATTTGGCTACCTTAAGACAGTCATAGTTACTGCAGCCAGATGCTCCCCTTCCTTTGAATCTTTCCTCTCTTTAATTCGTACTGCGGAATGTCCAATTAGAAGCGAAATGCTGCAACTTGTCCTCCTTAACGTTGACTGAGTTACTCCAACGACGATATCGACGAGTTCTCAAATAAATTTCGCAGAGTGACGAGGCATTTGGCTACCTTAAAAGAGGCATAGTTACTGCTGCCCGCTGCTCCCCCTTCTTTGAATCTGTCCTCTCCTTAATTCGTATTGCGGCCAGTCCTGCAGAAGCGAAATGCTACAGCATATCCACTTTAACGTTGTCTGAGTTACTAAAACGACGATATCCACGAGTTTTCAAATAAATTTCGCTGAGTGACGAGGCATTTGGGTACCTTAACAGAATCATAGTTACTGCTGCCCGCTGCTCCCCCTTCTTTGAATCCTTCCTCTCTTTAATTCGTATTGCGGCCAGTCCTGCAGAAGCGAAATGGTACAGCATGTCCACCTTAACGTTGTCTGAGTTACTCCAACGACGATATCCTCGAGTTTTCAAATAAATTTCGCAGAGTGACGAGGCATTTGGCTACCTTAAGAGAGTCATAGTTACTCCTGCCGGCTGCTCCCATTTCTTTAGGCCTTTATCACTCTTGCTATGGCCAGTCCTACAGAACCGATATGCCACTGTATGGCCACCTTAATGTCGTCACAGTTATTCAAAACTACGAGTTTCTCGAGTTAGCAAATGTACTTCGACGGATGACGAGGCATTTGGCTACCTTAAGAGTGTCATAGTTACTGCAGCCGGATGCTCCCCTTCCTTCGAATCTTTCCTCTCTTTAATTCGTACTGCGGAATGTCCAATCAGAAGCGATACGCTGGAACTTGTCCACCTTAACGTTGTCTGAGCTACTCCAACGACGATATCGACGCGTTTTCAAATAAATTTCGCAGAGTAACGAGGCATTTGGCTACCTTAAGAGAGTCATAGTTACTCCTGCCGGCTGCTCCCTCTTCTTTGAATCTTTCCTCTCTTTAATTCGTATTGCGGCCAGTCCTGCAGAAGCGAAATGGTACAGCATGTCCACCTTAACGTTGTCTGAGTTACTCCAACAACGATAACGTCCAGTTTTCAAATAAATTTCGCAGAGTGACGAGGCCTCTGGCTACCTTAAGAGAGTCATAGTTACTCCTGCCGGCTGCTCCCATTTCTTTAGGACTTTATCATTCTTCCTATGGCCAGTCCTACAGAACCGATATGCCACTGTATGTCCACGTTAACGTCGTCACAGATGCTCCCACTACGAGTTTCTCGAGTTAGCAAATGTACTTCGACGTATGACAGGGCATTTGGCTACCTTAAGAGAGTCATTGTTACTGCAGCCAGATGCTCCTCTTCCTTTGAATCTTTCCTCTCTTTAATTCGTACTGCGGAATGTCCAATTAGAAGCGAAATGCTGCAACTTGTCCTCCTTAACGTTGACTGAGTTACTCCAACGACGATATCGACGAGTTCTCAAATAAATTTCGCAGAGTGACGAGGCATTTGGCTACCTTAAAAGAGGCATAGTTACTGCTGCCGGCTGCCCCCATTTCTTTAGGCCTTTATCACTCATGCTATGGCCAGTCCTACAGAACCGATATGCCTCTGTATGTCCACCTTAACGTCGTCACAGATGCTCCCACTACGAGTTTCTCGAGTTAGCAAATGTACTTCGACGTATGACAGGGCATTTGGCTACCTTAAGAGAGTCATTGTTACTGCAGCCAGATGCTCCTCTTCCTTTGAATCTTTCCTCTCTTTAATTCGTACTGCGGAATGTCCAATTAGCAGCGAAATGCTGCAACTTGTCCTCCTTAACGTTGACTGAGTTACTCCAACGACGATATCGACGAGTTCTCAAATAAATTTCGCAGAGTGACGAGGCATTTGGCTACCTTAAAAGAGGCATAGTTACTGCTGCCGGCTGCCCCCATTTCTTTAGGCCTTTATCACTCTTGCTATGGCCAGTCCTACAGAACCGATATGCCACTGTATGGCCACCTTAATGTCGTCACAGTTATTCAAAACTACGAGTTTCTCGAGTTAGCAAATGTACTTCGACGGATGACGAGGCATTTGGCTACCTTAAGAGAGTCATAGTTACTGCAGCCAGATGCTCCCCTTCCTTCGAATCTTTCCTCTCTTTAATTCGTACTGCGGAATGTCCAATCAGAAGCGATACGCTGGAACTTGTCCACCTTAACGTTGTCTGAGTTACTCCAACGACGATATCGACGCGTTTTCAAATAAATTTCGCAGAGTAACGAGGCATTTGGCTACCTTAAGAGAGTCATAGTTACTACTGCCGGCTGCTCCCTCTTCTTTGAATCTTTCCTCTCTTTAATTCGTATTGCGGCCAGTCCTGCAGAAGCGAAATGGTACAGCATGTCCACCTTAACGTTGTCTGAGTTACTCCAACAACGATAACGTCCAGTTTTCAAATAAATTTCGCAGAGTGACGAGGCCTCTGGCTGCCTTAAGAGAGTCATAGTTACTCCTGCCGGCTGCTCCCATTTCTTTAGGACTTTATCATTCTTCCTATGGCCAGTCCTACAGAACCGATATGCCACTGTATGTCCACCTTAACGTCGTCACAGATGCTCCCACTACGAGTTTCTCGAGTTAGCAAATGTACTTCGACGTATGACAGGGCATTTGGCTACCTTAAGAGAGTCATTGTTACTGCAGCCAGATGCTCCTCTTCCTTTGAATCTTTCCTCTCTTTAATTCGTACTGTAGAATGTCCAATTAGAAGCGAAATGCTGCAACTTGTCCTCCTTAACGTTGACTGAGTTACTCCAACGACGATATCGACGAGTTCTCAAATAAATTTCGCAGAGTGACGAGGCATTTGGCTACCTTAAAAGAGGCATAGTTACTGCTGCCGGCTGCCCCCATTTCTTTAGGCCTTTATCACTCTTGCTATGGCCAGTCCTACAGAACCGATATGCCACTGTATGTCCTCCTTAACGTCGTCACAGTTACTCCCACTACGAGTTTCTCAAGTTGGCAAATGTACTTCGCCGGATGACGAGGCATTTGGCTACCTTAAGAGGGTCATAGTTACTGCAGCCAGATGCTCCCCTTCATTGAATCTCTCCTCTCTTTAATTCGTATTGCGGCCAGTCCTGCAGAAGCGAAATGGTACAGCATGTCCACCTTAACGTTGTCTGTGTTACTCCAACGACGATATCCTCGAGTTTTCAAATAAATTTCGCAGAGTGACGAGGCATTTGGCTACCTTAAGACAGTCATAGTTACTGCAGCCAGATGCTCCCCTTCCTTTGAATCTTTCCTCTCTTTAATTCGTACTGCGGAATGTATAATTAGAAGCGAAATGCTGCAACTTGTCCTCCTTAACGTTGACTGAGTTACTCCAACGACGATATCGACGAGTTCTCAAATAAATTTCGCAGAGTGACGAGGCATTTGGCTACCTTAAAAGAGGCATAGTTACTGCTGCCCGCTGCTCCCCCTTCTTTGAATCTGTCCTCTCCTTAATTCGTATTGCGGCCAGTCCTGCAGAAGCGAAATGCTACAGCATATCCACTTTAACGTTGTCTGAGTTACTGAAACGACGATATCCACGAGTTTTCAAATAAATTTCGCAGAGTGACGAGGCATTTGGCTACCTTAAGAGAGTCACAGTTACTCCTGCCGGCTGCTCCCATTTCTTTAGGCCTTTATCACTCTTGCTATGGCCAGTCCTACAGAACCGATATGCCACTGTATGGCCACCTTAATGTCGTCACAGTTATTCAAAACTACGAGTTTCTCGAGTTAGCAAATGTACTTCGACGGATGACGAGGCATTTGGCTACCTTAAGAGAGTCATAGTTACTGCAGCCAGATGCTCCCCTTCCTTCGAATCTTTCCTCTCTTTAATTCGTACTGCGGAATGTCCAATCAGAAGCGATACGCTGGAACTTGTCCACCTTAACGTTGTCTGAGTTACTCCAACGACGATATCGACGCGTTTTCAAATAAATTTCGCAGAGTAACGAGGCATTTGGCTACCTTAAGAGAGTCATAGTTACTCCTGCCGGCTGCTCCCTCTTCTTTGAATCTTTCCTCTCTTTAATTCGTATTGCGGCCAGTCCTGCAGAAGCGAAATGGTACAGCATGTCCACCTTAACGTTGTCTGAGTTACTCCAACAACGATAACGTCCAGTTTTCAAATAAATTTCGCAGAGTGACGAGGCCTCTGGCTACCTTAAGAGAGTCATAGTTACTCCTGCCGGCTGCTCCCATTTCTTTAGGACTTTATCATTCTTCCTATGGCCAGTCCTACAGAACCGATATGCCACTGTATGTCCACCTTAACGTCGTCACAGATGCTCCCACTACGAGTTTCTCGAGTTAGCAAATGTACTTCGACGTATGACAGGGCATTTGGCTACCTTAAGAGAGTCATTGTTACTGCAGCCAGATGCTCCTCTTCCTTTGAATCTTTCCTCTCTTTAATTCGTACTGCGGAATGTCCAATTAGAAGCGAAATGCTGCAACTTGTCCTCCTTAACGTTGACTGAGTTACTCCAACGACGATATCGACGAGTTCTCAAATAAATTTCGCAGAGTGACGAGGCATTTGGCTACCTTAAAAGAGGCATAGTTACTGCTGCCCGCTGCTCCCCCTTCTTTGAATCTATCCTCTCTTTAATTCGTTTTGCGGCCAATCCTGCAGAATCGAAATGCTACAGCATATCCACCTTAACGTTGTCTGAGTTACTAAAACGACGATATCCTCGAGTTTTCAAATAAATTTCGCAGAGTGACGAAGCCTCTGGCTACCTTAAGAGAGTCATAGTTACTCCTGCCGGCTGCTCCCATTTCTTTAGGCCTTTATCACTCTTGCTATGGCCAGTTCTACAGAACCGATATGCCACTGTATGGCCACCTTAACGTCGTCACAGTTATTCCCACTACGAGTTTCTCGAGTTAGCAAATGTACTTCGACGGATGACGAGGCATTTGGCTACCTTAAGAGAGTCATAGTTACTGCAGCCAGATGCTCCCCTTCCCTTGAATCTTTCCTCTCATTAATTCGTACTGCGGAATGTCCAATCAGAAGCGAAATGCAGCAACTTGTCCACCTTAACGGTGTCTGAGTTACTCCAACGACGATATCGACGAGTTCTCAAATAAATTTCTCAGAGTGACGAGGCATTTGGCTACCTTAAAAGAGGCATAGTTACTGCTGCCCGCTGCTCCCCCTTCTTTGAATCTGTCCTCTCTTTAATTCGTATTGCGTCCAGTCCTGCAGAATCGAAATGCTACAGCATATCCACCTTAACGTTGTCTGAGTTACTAAAACTACGATATCCACGAGTTTTCAAATAAATTTCGCTGAGTGACGAGGCATTTGGCTACCTTAAGAGAATCATAGTTACTGCTTCCCGCTGCTCCCCCTTCTTTGAATCTTTCCTCTCTTTAATTCGTAATGCGGCCAGTCCTGCAGAAGCGAAATGGTACAGCATGTCCACCTTAACGTTGTCTGAGTTACTCCAACGACGATATCCTCGAGTTTTCAAATAAATTTCGCAGAGTGACGAGGCATTTGGCTACCTTAAGAGAGTCATAGTTATTGCGGCCAGATGCTCCCCTTGATTTGAATCTTTCCTCTCTTTAATTCGTACTGCGGAATGTCCAATCAGAAGCGAAATGGTGCAACTTGTTCACCATAACGTTGTCTGTGTTACTCCAACGACGATATCGACGAGTTTTCAAATAAATTTCACAGAGTGACGAGGCATTTGGCTACCTTAAGAGAGTTATAATTACTCCTGCCGGCTGCTCCCATTTCTTTAGGCCTTTATCATTCTTGCTGTGGCCAGTCCTACAGAACCGATATGCCACTGTATGTCCACCTTAACGTCGTCACAGATACTCCCACTACGAGTTTCTCGAGTTAGCAAATGTACTTCGACGTATGACAGGGCATTTGGCTACCTTAAGAGAGTCATTGTTACTGCAGCCAGATGCTCCTCTTCCTTTGAATCTTTCCTCTCTTTAATTCGTACTGCGGAATGTCCAATTAGAAGCGAAATGCTGCAACTTGTCCTCCTTAACGTTGACTGAGTTACTCCAACGACGATATCGACGAGTTCTCAAATAAATTTCGCAGAGTGACGAGGCATTTGGCTACCTTAAAGAAGGCATAGTTACTGCTGCCCGCTGCTCCCCCTTCTTTGAATCTGTCCTCTCCTTAATTCGTATTGCGGCCAGTCCTGCAGAAGCGAAATGCTACAGCATATCCACTTTAACGTTGTCTGAGTTACTAAAACGACGATATCCACGAGTTTTCAAATAAATTTCGCTGAATGACGAGGCATTTGGGTACCTTAACAGAATCATAGTTACTGCTGCCCGCTGCTCCCCCTTCTTTGAATCCTTCCTCTCTTTAATTCGTATTGCGGCCAGTCCTGCAGAAGCGAAATGGTACAGCATGTCCACCTTAACGTTGTCTGAGTTACTCCAACGACGATATCCTCGAGTTTTCAAATAAATTTCGCAGAGTGACGAGGCATTTGGCTACCTTAAGAGAGTCATAGTTACTCCTGCCGGCTGCTCCCATTTCTTTAGGCCTTTAGCACTCTTGCTATGGCCAGTCCTACAGAACCGATATGCAACTGTATGGCCACCTTAATGTCGTCACAGTTATTCAAAACTACGAGTTTCTCGAGTTAGCAAATGTACTTCGACGGATGACGAGGCATTTGGCTACCTTAAGAGAGTCATTGTTACTGCAGCCAGATGCTCCTCTTCCTTTGAATCTTTCCTCTCTTTAATTCGTACTGCGGAATGTCCAATCAGAAGCGATACGCTGGAACTTGTCCACCTTAACGTTGTCTGAGTTACTCCAACGACGATATCGACGCGTTTTCAAATAAATTTCGCAGAGTAACGAGGCATTTGGCTACCTTAAGAGAGTCATAGTTACTCCTGCCGGCTGCTCCCTCTTCTTTGAATCTTTCCTCTCTTTAATTCGTATTGCGGCCAGTCCTGCAGAAGCGAAATGGTACAGCATGTCCACCTTAACGTTGTCTGAGTTACTCCAACAACGATAACGTCCAGTTTTCAAATAAATTTCGCAGAGTGACGAGGCCTCTGGCTACCTTAAGAGAGTCATAGTTACTCCTGCCGGCTGCTCCCATTTCATTAGGACTTTATCATTCTTCCTATGGCCAGTCCTACAGAACCGATATGCCACTGTATGTCCACCTTAACGTCGTCACAGATGCTCCCACTACGAGTTTCTCGAGTTAGCAAATGTACTTCGACGTATGACAGGGCATTTGGCTACCTTAAGAGAGTCATTGTTACTGCAGCCAGATGCTCCTCTTCCTTTGAATCTTTCCTCTCTTTAATTCGTACTGCGGAATGTCCAATTAGAAGCGAAACGCTGCAACTTGTCCTCCTTAACGTTGACTGAGTTACTCCAACGACGATATCGACGAGTTCTCAAATAAATTTCGCAGAGTGACGAGGCATTTGGCTACCTTAAAAGAGGCATAGTTACTGCTGCCCGCTGCTCCCCCTTCTTTGAATCCTTCCTCTCTTTAATTCGTATTGCGGCCAGTCCTGCAAAAGCGAAATGGTACAGCATGTCCACCTTAACGTTGTCTGAGTTACTCCAACGACGATATCCTCGAGTTTTCAAATAAATTTCGCAGAGTGACGAGGCATTTGGCTACCTTAAGAGAGTCATAGTTACTCCTGCCGGCTGCTCCCATTTCTTTAGGCCTTTATCATTCTTCCTATGGCCAGTCCAACAGAACCGATATGCCATTGTATGGCCACCTTAACGTCGTCACAGTTATTCCCACTACGAGTTTCTCGAGTTAGCAAATGTACTTCGACGGATGACGGGGCATTTGGCTACCTTTAGAGAGTCATAGTTACTGCAGCCAGAAGCTCCCCTTCCATTCAATCTTTCCTCTCTTTAATTCGTACTGCGGAATGTCCAATCAGAAGCGAAATGCTGCAACTTGTCCTCCTTAACGTTGACCGAGTTACTCCAACGACGATATCGACGAGTTCTCAAATAAATTTCGCTGAGTGACGAGGCATTTGGCTACCTTAAGAGAATCATAGTTACTGCTGCCCGCTGCTCCCCCTTCTTTGAATCTTTCCTCTCTTTAATTCGTATTGCGGCCAGTCCTGCATAAGCGAAATGGTACAGCATGTCCACCTTAACGTTGTCTGAGTTACTCCAACGACGATATCCTCGAGTTTTCAAATAAATTTCGCAGAGTGACGTGGCATTTGACTACCTTAAGAGAGTCATAGTTACTCCTGCCGGCTGCTCCCATTTCTTTAGGCCTTTATCACTCTTGCTATGGCCAGTCCTACAGAACCGATATGCCACTTTATGGCCACCTTAATGTCGTCACAGTTATTCAAAACTACGAGTTTCTAGAGTTAGCAAATGTACTTCGCCGGATGACGAGGCATTTGGCTACCTTAAGAAAGTCATAGTTACTGCAGCCAGATGCTCCCCTTCCTTCGAATCTTTCCTCTCTTTAATTCGTACTGCGGAATGTCCAATCAGAAGCGATATGCTGGAACTTGTCCACCTTCACATTGTCTGAGTTACTCCAACGACGATATCGACGCGTTTTCAAATAAATTTCGCAGAGTGACGAGGCATTTGGCTTCCTTAAGAGAGTCATAGTTACTCCTGCCGGCTGCTCCCTCTTCTTTGAATCTTTCCTCTCTTGAATTCGTTATGCGGCCAGTCCTGCAGAAGCGAAATGGTACAGCATGTCCACCTTAACGTTGTCTGAGTTACTCCAACGACGATATCCTCGATTTTTCAAATAAATTTCGCAGAGTGACGAGGCATTTGGCTACCTTAAGAGAGTCATAGTTACTCCTGCCGGCTGCTCCCATTTCTTTAGGCCTTTATCTTTCTTGCTATGGCCAGTCCTACAGAACCGATATGCCACTGTATGTCCACCTTAACGTCGTCACAGTTACTCCCACTACGAGTTTCTCGAGTTAGCAAATGTATTTCGACGGATGACAGGGCATTTGGCTACCTTAAGAGAGTCTTAGTTACTGCAGCCAGATGCTCCTCCTTCTTTGAATCTTTCCTCTCTTTAATTCGTATTGCGGCCAGTCCTGCAGAAGCGAAATGGTACAGCATGTCCACCTTAACGTTGTCTGAGTTACTCCAACGACGATATCCTCGAGTTTTCAAATAAATTTCGCAGAGTGACTAGGCATTTGGCTACCTTAAGAGAGTCATAGTTACTCCTGCCGGCTTCTCCCATTTCTTTAGGCCTTTATCTTTCTTGCTATGGCCAGTCCTACAGAACCGATATGCCACTGTATGTCCACCTTAACGTCGTCACAGTTACTCCCACTACGAGTTTCTCGAGTTAGCAAATGTACTTCGACGGATGACAGGGCATTTGGATACCTTAAGAGAGTCATAGTTACTGCAGCCAGATGCTCCCCTTCCTTTGCATCTTTCTTCTCTTTAATTCGTACTGCGGAATGTCCAATCAGAAGCGAAATGCTGGAACTTGTCTACCTTAACGTTGTCTGAGTTACTCCAACGACGATAACGACGCGTTTTCAAATAAATTTCGCAGAGTGACGAGGCATTTGGCTACCTTAAGAGAGTCATAGTTACTGCGGCCAGATGCTCCCCTTGATTTGAATCTTTCCTCTCTTTAATTCGTACTGCGGAATGTCCAATCAGAAGCGAAATACTGCAACTTGTCCTCCTTAACGTTGACTGAGTTAGTCCAACGACGATATCGACGAGTTCTCAAATAAATTTCGCAGAGTGACGAGGCATTTGGATACCTTAAAAGAGGCATAGTTACTGCTGCCCGCTGCTCGCCCTTCTTTGAATCTGTTCTCTCTATAATTCGTATTGCGTCCAGTCCTGCAGAATCGAAATGCTACAGCATATCCACCTTAACGTTGTCTGAGTTACTAAAACGACGATATCCACGAGTTTTCAAATAAATTTCGCTGAGTGACGAGGCATTTGGCTACCTTAAGAGAATCATAGTTACTGCTGCCCGCTGCTCCCCCTTCTTTGAATCTTTCCTCTCTTTAAATCGTATTGCGGCCAGTCCTGCAGAAGCGAAATGGTACAGCATGTCCACCTTAACGTTGTCTGAGTTACTCCAACGACGATATCCTCGAGTTTTCAAATAAATTTCGCAGAGTGACGAGGCATTTGGCTACCTTAAGAGAGTCATAGTTACTGCAGCCAGATGCTCCCCTTTCCTTTGAATCTTTCTTCTCTTTAATTCGTACTGCGGAATGTCCAATCAGAAGCGAAATGCTGCAACTTGTCCACCTTAACGTTGTCTGAGTTACTCCAACGACGATATCCTCGAGTTTTCAAATAAATTTCGCAGAGTGACGAGGCATTTGGCTACCTTAAGAGAGTCATAACTACTCCTGCCGGCTGCTCCCATTTCTTTAGGCCTTTATCATTCTTGCTGTGGCCAGGCCTACAGAACCGATATGCCACTGTATGTCCACCTTAACGTCGTCACAGGTACTCCCACTACGAGTTTCTCGAGTTAGCAAATGTACTTCGACGTATGACAGGGCATTTGGCTACCTTAAGAGAGTCATTGTTACTGCAGCCAGATGCTCCTCTTCCTTTGAGTCTTTCCTCTCTTTAATTCGTACTGCGGAATGTCCAATTAGAAGCGAAATGCTGCAACTTGTCCTCCTTAACGTTGACTGAGTTAGTCCAACGACGATATCGACGAGTTCTCAAATAAATTTCGCAGAGTGACGAGGCATTTGGATACCTTAAAAGAGGCATAGTTACTGCTGCCCGCTGCTCGCCCTTCTTTGAATCTGTCCTCTCTATAATTCGTATTGCGTCCAGTCCTGCAGAATCGAAATGCTACAGCATATCCACCTTAACGTTGTCTGAGTTACTAAAACGACGATATCCACGAGTTTTCAAATAAATTTCGCTGAGTGACGAGGCATTTGGCTACCTTAAGAGAATCATAGTTACTGCTGCCCGCTGCACCCCCTTCTTTGAATCTTTCCTCTCTTTAATTCGTATTGCGGCCAGTCCTGCAGAAGCGAAATGGTACAGCATGTCCACCTTAACGTTGTCTGAGTTTCTCCAACGACGATATCCTCGAGTTTTCAAATAAATTTCGCAGAGTGACGAGGCATTTGGCTACCTTAAGAGAGTCATAGTTACTCCTGCCGGCTGCTCCCATTTCTTTAGGCCTTTATCACTCTTGCTATGGCAAGTCCTACGGAACCAATATGCCACTGTATGGCCACCTTAGTGTCGTCACAGTTATTCAAAACTACGAGTTTCTCGAGTTAGCAAATGTACTTCGCCGGATGACGAGGCATTTGGCTACCTTAAGAGAGTCATAGTTACTGCAGCCAGATGCTCCCCTTCCTTCGAATCTTTCCTCTCTTTAATTCGTACTGCGGAATGTCCAATCAGAAGCGATATGCTGGAACTTGTCCACCTTCACATTGTCTGAGTTACTCCAACGACGATATCGACGCGTTTTCAAATAAATTTCGCAGAGTGACGAGGCATTTGGCTTCCTTAAGAGAGTCATAGTTACTCCTGCCGGCTGCTCCCTCTTCTTAGAATCTTTCCTCTCTTGAATTCGTTATGCGGCCAGTCCTGCAGAAGCGAAATGGTACAGCATGTCCACCTTAACGTTGTCTGAGTTACTCCAACGACGATATCCTCGAGTTTTCAAATAAATTTCGCAGAGTGACGAGGCATTTGGCTACCTTAAGAGAGTCATAGTTACTCCTGCCGGCTGCTCCCATTTCTTTAGGCCTTTATCTTTCTTGCTATGGCCAGTCCTACAGAACCGATATGCCACTGTATGTCCACCTTAACGTCGTCACAGTTACTCCCACTACGAGTTTCTCGAGTTAGCAAATGTACTTCTACGGATGACAGGGCATTTGGCTACCTTAAGAGAGTCATAGTTACTGCAGCCAGATGCTCCCCCTTCTTTGAATCTTTCCTCTCTTTAATTCGTATTGCGGCCAGTCCTGCAGAAGCGAAATGGTACAGCATGTCCACCTTAACGTTGTCTGAGTTACTCCAACGACGATATCCTCGAGTTTTCAAATAAATTTCGCAGAGTGACTAGGCATTTGGCTACCTTAAGAGAGTCATAGTTACTCCTGCCGGCTGCTCCCATTTCTTTAGGCCTTTATCTTTCTTGCTATGGCCATTCCTACAGAACCGATATGCCACTGTATGTCCACCTTAACGTCGTCACAGTTACTCCCACTACGAGTTTCTCGAGTTAGCAAATGTACTTCGACGGATGACAGGGCATTTGGATACCTTAAGAGAGTCATAGTTACTGCAGCCATATGCTCCCCTTCCTTTGAATCTTTCTTCTCTTTAATTCGTACTGCGGAATGTCCAATCAGAAGCGAAATGCTGGAACTTGTCTACCTTAACGTTGTCTGAGTTACTCCAACGACGATATCGACGCGTTTTCAAATAAATTTCGCAGAGTGACGAGGCATTTGGCTACCTTAAGAGAGTCATAGTTACTGCGGCCAGATGCTCCCCTTGATTTGAATCTTTCCTCTCTTTAATTCGTACTGCGGAATGTCCAATCAGAAGCGAAATACTGCAACTTGTCCACCTTAACGTTGTCTGAGTTACTCCAATGACGATATCGACAAGTTTTCAAATAAATTTCACAGAGTGACGAGGCATTTGGCTACCTTAAGAGAGTCATAACTACTCCTGCCGGCTGCTCCCATTTCTTTAGGCCTTTATCATTCTTGCTGTGGCCAGGCCTACAGAACCGATATGCCACTGTATGTCCACCTTAACGTCGTCACAGGTACTCCCACTACGAGTTTCTCGAGTTAGCAAATGTACTTCGACGTATGACAGGGCATTTGGCTACCTTAAGAGAGTCATAGTTACTGCAGCCAGATGCTCCTCTTCCTTTGAATCTTTCCTCTCTTTAATTCGTACTGCGGAATGTCCAATTAGAAGCGAAATGCTGCAACTTGTCTTCCTTAACGTTGACTGAGTTAGTCCAACGACGATATCGACGAGTTCTCAAATAAATTTCGCAGAGTGACGAGGCATTTGGATACCTTAAAAGAGGCATAGTTACTGCTGCCCGCTGCTCGCCCTTCTTTGAATCTGTCCTCTCTATAATTCGTATTGCGTCCAGTCCTGCAGAATCGAAATGCTACAGCATATCCACCTTAACGTTGTCTGAGTTACTAAAACGACGATATCCACGAGTTTTGAAATAAATTTCGCTGAGTGACGAGGCATTTGGCTACCTTAAGAGAATCATAGTTACTGCTGCCCGCTGCTCCCCCTTCTTTGAATCTTTCCTCTCTTTAATTCGTATTGCGGCCAGTCCTGCAGAAGCGAAATGGTACAGCATGTCCACCTTAACGTTGTCTGAGTTACTCCAACGACGATATCCTCGAGTTTTCAAATAAATTTCGCAGAGTGACGAGGCATTTGGCTACCTTAAGAGAGTCATAGTTACTGCAGCCAGATGCTCCCCTTTCCTTTGAATCTTTCTTCTCTTTAATTCGTACTGCGGAATGTCCAATCAGAAGCGAAATGCTGCAACTTGTCCACCTTAACGTTGTCTGAGTTACTCCAACGACGATATCCTCGAGTTTTCAAATAAATTTCGCAGAGTGACGAGGCATTTGGCTACCTTAAGAGAGTCATAACTACTCCTGCCGGCTGCTCCCATTTCTTTAGGCCTTTATCATTCTTGCTGTGGCCAGGCCTACAGAACCGATATGCCACTGTATGTCCACCTTAACGTCGTCACAGGTACTCCCACTACGAGTTTCTCGAGTTAGCAAATGTACATCGACGTATGACAGGGCATTTGGCTACCTTAAGAGAGTCATAGTTACTGCAGCCAGATGCTCCTCTTCCTTTGAATCTTTCCTCTCTTTAATTCGTACTGCGGAATGTCCAATTAGAAGCGAAATGCTGCAACTTGTCCTCCTTAACGTTGACTGAGTTGGTCCAACGACGATATCGACGAGTTCTCAAATAAATTTCGCAGAGTGACGAGGCATTTGGATACCTTAAAAGAGGCATAGTTACTGCTGCCCGCTGCTCGCCCTTCTTTGAATCTGTCCTCTCTATAATTCGTATTGCGTCCAGTCCTGCAGAATCGAAATGCTACAGCATATCCACCTTAACGTTGTCTGAGTTACTAAAACGACGATATCCACGAGTTTTCAAATAAATTTCGCTGAGTGACGAGGCATTTGGCTACCTTAAGAGAATCATAGTTACTGCTGCCCGCTGCTCCCCCTTCTTTGAATCTTTCCTCTCTTTAATTCGTATTGCGGCCAGTCCTGCAGAAGCGAAATGGTACAGCATGTCCACCTTAACGTTGTCTGAGTTACTCCAACGACGATATCCTCGAGTTTTCAAATAAATTTCGCAGAGTGACGAGGCATTTGGCTACCTTAAGAGAGTCATAGTTACTCCTGCCGGCTGCTCCCATTTCTTTAGGCCTTTATCACTCTTGCTATGGCCAGTCCTACAGAACCAATATGCCACTGTATGGCCACCTTAGTGTCGTCACAGTTATTCAAAACTACGAGTTTCTCGAGTTAGCAAATGTACTTCGCCGGATGACGAGGCATTTGGCTACCTTAAGAGAGTCATAGTTACTGCAGCCAGATGCTCCCCTTCCTTCGAATCTTTCCTCTCTTTAATTCGTACTGCGGAATGTCCAATCAGAAGCGATATGCTGGAACTTGTCCACCTTAACATTGCCTGAGTTACTCCAACGACGATATCGACGCGTTTTCAAATAAATTTCGCAGAGTGACGAGGCATTTGGCTTCCTTAAGAGAGTCATAGTTACTCCTGCCGGCTGCTCCCTCTTCTTTGAATCTTTCCTCTCTTTAATTCGTATTTCGGGAAGTCCTGCAGAAGCGAAATGGTACAGCATGTCCACCTTAACGTTGTCTGACTTACTCCAACGACGATATCCTCGAGTTTTCAAATAAATTTCGCAGAGTGACTAGGCATTTGGCTACCTTAAGAGAGTCATAGTTACTCCTGCCGGCTGCTCCCATTTCTTTAGGCCTTTATCATTCTTGCTATGGCCAGTCCTACACAACCGATATGCCACTGTATGTCGACCTTAACGTCGTCACAGTTACTCCCACTACGAGTTTCTCGAGTTAGCAAATGTACTTCGACGGATGACGGGGCATTTGGCTACCTTTAGAGAGTCATAGTTACTGCAGCCAGAAGCTCCCCTTCCATTCAATCTTTCCTCTCTTTAATTCGTACTGCGGAATGTCCAATCAGAAGCGAAATGCTGCAACTTGTCCTCCTTAACGTTGACCGAGTTACTCCAACGACGATATCGACGAGTTCTCAAATAAATTTCGCAGAGTGACGAGGCATTTGGCTACCTTGAAAGAGGCATAGTTACTGCTGCCCGCAGCTCCCCCTTCTTTGAATCTGTCCTCTCTTTAATGCGTATTGCGGCTAGTCCTGCAGAATCGAAATGCTACAGCATATCCACCTTAACGTTGTCTGAGTTACAAAAACGACGATATCCACGAGTTTTCAAATAAATTTCACTGAGTGTCGAGGCATTTGGCTACCTTAAGAGAATCGTAGTAACTGCTGCCCGCTGCTCACCCTTCTTTGAATCTTTCCTCTCTTTAATTCGTATTGCGGCCTGTCCTGCAGAAGCGAAATGGTACAGCATGTCCACCTTAACGTTGTCTGAGTTACTCCAACGACGATATCCTCGAGTTTTAAAATAAATTTCGCAGAGTGACGAGGCATTTGGCTACCTTAAGAGAGTCATAGTTACTACTGCCGGCTGCTCCCATTTCTTTAGGCCTTTATCACTCTTGCTATGGCCAGTCCTACAGAACCGATATGCCATTGTATGGCCACCTTAACGTCGTCACAGTTATTCCCACTACGAGTATCTCGAGTTAGCAAATGTACTTCGACGGATGACGAGGCATTTGGATACCTTAAGAGAGTCATAGTTACTGCAGCCAGATGCTCCCCTTCCTTTGAATCTTTCTTCTCTTTAATTCGTACTGCGGAATGTCCAATCAGAAGCGAAATGCTGGAACTTGTCTACCTTAACGTTGTCTGAGTTACTCCTACGACGATATCGACGCGTTTTCAAATAAATTTCGCAGAGTGACGAGGCATTTGGCTACCTTAAGAGAGTCATAGTTACTGCGGCCAGATGCTCCCCTTGATTTGAATCTTTCCTCTCTTTAATTCGTACTGCGGAATGTCCAATCAGAAGCAAAATGCTGCAACTTGTCCACCTTAACGTTGTCTGAGTTACTCCAACGACGATATCCTCGAGTTTTCAAATAAATTTCGCAGAGTGACGAGGCATTTGGCTACCTTAAGAGAGTCATAGTTACTCCTGCCGGCTGCTCGCATTTCTTTAGGCCTTTATCATTCTTGCTATGGCCAGTCCTACAGAACCGATATGCCACTGTATGTCCACCTTAACGTCGTCACAGTTACTCCCACTACGAGCTTCTCGAGTTAGCAAATGTACTTCGACGGATGACAGGGCATTTGGCTACCTTAAGAGAGTCATAGTTACTGAAGCCAGATGCTCCCCGTTCTTTGAATCTTTCCTCCCTTTAATTCGTATTGCGGCCAGTCCTGCAGAAGCGAAATGGTACAGCATGTCCACCTTAACGTTGTCTGAGTTACTCCATCGACGATATCCTCGAGTTTTCAAATAAATTTCGCAGAGTGACGAGGCATTTGGCTACCTTAAGAGAGTCATAGTTACTCCTGCCGGCTGCTCCCATTTGTTTAGGCCTTTATCATTCTTGCTATGGCCAGTCCTACAGAACCGATATGCCACTGTATGTCGACCTTAACGTCGTCACAGTTACTCCCACTACGAGTTTCTCGAGTTAGCAAATGTACTTCAACGGATGACGGGGCATTTGGCTACCTTTAGAGAGTCATAGTTACTGCAGCCAGAAGCTCCCCTCCCATTGAATCTTACCTCTCTTTAATTCGTACTGCGGAATGTCCAATCAGAAACGAAATGCTGCAACTTGTCCTCCTTAACGTTGACTGAGTTACTCCAACGACGATATCGACGAGTTCTCAAATAAATTTCGCAGAGTGACGAGGCATTTGGCTACCTTAAAAGAGGCATTGTTACTGCTGCCCACTGCTCCCCCTTCTTTGCATCATTCCTCGCTTTAATTCGTATTGCGGCCAGTCCTGCAGAAGCGAAATGGTACAGCATGTCCACCTTAACGTTGTCTCATTTACTCCAACGACGATTTCCTCGAGTTTTCAAATAAATTACGCAGAGTGAAGAGACATTTGGCTACCTGAAGAGAGTCATAGTTACTCCTGCCGGCTGCTCCCATTTCTTTAGGCCTTTATCTTTCTTGCTATGGCCAGTCCTACAGAACAGATATGCCACTGTATGTCCACCTTAACGTCGTCACAGTTACTCCCACTACGAGTGTCTCGAGATAGCAAATGTACTTCGACGGATGACAGGGCATTTTGCTACCTTAAGAGAGTCATAGTTACTGCAGCCAGATGCTCCCCCTTCTTTGAATCTTTCATCTCTTTAATTCGTATTGCGGCCAGTTCTGCAGAAGCGAAATGGTACAGCATGTCCACCATAACGTTGTCTGAGTTACTCCAACGACGATAACCTCGAGTTTTCAAATAAATTTCGCAGAGTGACGAGGCCTCTAGCTACCTTAAGAGAGTCATAGTTACTCCTGCCGGCTGCTCCCATTTCTTTAGGACTTTATCATTCTTCCTATGGCCAGTCCTACAGAACCGATATGCCACTGTATGTCCTCCTTAACGTCGTCACAGATACTCGCACTAAGAGTTTCTCAAGTTGGCAAATGTACTTCGCCGGATGACGAGGCATTTGGCTGCCTTAAGAGAGTCATAGTTACTGCAGCCAGATGCTCCCCTTCCTTCGAATCTTTCCTCTCCTTAATTCGTACTGCGGAATGTCCAATCAGAAGCGATATGCTGGAACTTGTCCACCTTCACATTGTCTGAGTTACTCCAACGACGATATCGACGCGTTTTCAAATAAATTTCGCAGAGTGACGAGGCATTTGGCTTCCTTAAGAGAGTCATAGTTACTCCTGCCGGCTGCTCCCTCTTCTTTGAATCTTTCCTCTCTTGAATTCGTATTGCGGCCAGTCCTGCAGAAGCGAAATGGTACAGCATGTCTACCTTAACGTTGTCTGAGTTACTCCAACGACGATATCCTCGAGTTTTCAAATAAATTTCGCAGAGTGACGAGGCATTTGGCTACCTTAAGAGAGTCATACTTACTCCTGCCGGCTGCTCCCATTTCTTTAGGCCTTTATCATTCTTGCTATGGCCTGTCCTACAGAACCGATATGCCACTGTATGTCGACCTTAACGTCGTCACAGTTACTCCCACTACGAGTTTCTCGAGTTAGCAAATGTACTTCGACGGATGACGGGGCATTTGGCTACCTTTAGAGAGTCATAGTTACTGCAGCCAGAAGCTCCCCTTCCATTGAATCTTTCCTCTCTTTAATTCGTACTGCGGAATGTCCAATCAGAAACGAAATGCTGCAACTTGTCCTTCATAACGTTGACTGAGTTACTCCAACGACGATATCCTCGAGTTTTCAAATAAATTTCGCAGAGTGACGAGGCATTTGGCTACCTTAAGAGAGTCATAGTTACTGCAGCCAGATGCTCCCCTTTCCTTTGAATCTTTCTTCTCTTTAATTCGTACTGCGGAATGTCCAATCAGAAGCGAAATGCTGCAACTTGTCCACCTTAACGTTGTCTGAGTTACTCCAACGACGATATCCTCGAGTTTTCAAATAAATTTCGCAGAGTGACGAGGCATTTGGCTACCTTAAGAGAGTCATAACTACTCCTGCCGGCTGCTCCCATTTCTTTAGGCTTTTATCATTCTTGCTGTGGCCAGGCCTACAGAACCGATATGCCACTGTATGTCGACCTTAACGTCGTCACAGGTACTCCCACTACGAGTTTCTCGAGTTAGCAAATGTACTTCGACGTATGACAGGGCATTTGGCTAACTTAAGAGAGTCATTGTTACTGCAGCCAGATGCTCCTCTTCCTTTGAATCTTTCCCCTCTTTAATTCGTACTGCGGAATGTCCAATTAGAAGCGAAATGCTGCAACTTGTCCTCCTTAACGTTGACTGAGTTAGTCCAACGACGATATCGACGAGTTCTCAAATAAATTTCGCAGAGTGACGAGGCATTTGGATACCTTAAAAGAGGCATAGTTACTGCTGCCCGCTGCTCGCCATTCTTTGAATCTGTCCTCTCTATAGTTCGTATGGCGTCCAGTCCTGCAGAATCGAAATGCTACAGCATATCCACCTTAACGTTGTCTGAGTTACTAAAACGACGATATCCACGAGTTTTCAAATAAATTTCGCTGAGTGACGAGGCATTTGGCTACCTTAAGAGAATCATAGTTACTGCTGCCCGCTGCTCCCCCTTCTTTGAATCTTTCCTCTCTTTAATTCGTATTGCGGTCAGTCCTGCAGAAGCGAAATGGTACAGCATGTCCACCTTAACGTTGTCTGAGTTACTCCAACGACGATATCCTCGAGTTTTCAAATAAATTTCGCAGAGTGACGAGGCATTTGGCTACCTTAAGAGAGTCATAGTTACTCCTGCCGGCTGCTCCCATTTCTTTAGGCCTTTATCACTCTTGCTATGGCCAGTCCTACAGAACCAATATGCCACTGTATGGCCACCTTAGTGTCGTCACAGTTATTCAAAACTACGAGTTTCTCGAGTTAGCAAATGTACTTCGCCGGATGACGAGGCATTTGGCTACCTTAAGAGAGTCATAGTTACTTCAGCCAGATGCTCCCCTTCCTTCGAATCTTTCCTCTCTTTAATTCGTAATGCGGAATGTCCAATCAGAAGCGATATGCTGGAACTTGTCCACCTTAACATTGTCTGAGTTACTCCAACGACGATATCGACGCGTTTTCAAATAAATTTCGCAGAGTGACGAGGCATTTGGCTTCCTTAAGAGAGTCATAGTTACTCCTGCCGGCTGCTCCCTCTTCTTTGAATCTTTCCTCTCTTTAATTCGTATTTCGGGAAGTCCTGCAGAAGCGAAATGGTACAGCATGTCCACCTTAACGTTGTCTGAGTTACTCCAACGACGATAACCACGAGTTTTCAAATAAATATCGCAGAGTGACGAGGCCTCTGGCTACCTTAAGAGAGTCATAGTTACTCCTGCCGTCTGCTCCCATTTCTTTAGGACTTTATCATTCTTCCTATGGCCAGTCCTACAGAACCGATATGCCAATGTATGTCCTCCTTAACGTCGTCACAGTTACTCCCACTACGAGTTTCTCAAGTTGGCAAATGTACTTCGCCGGATGACGAGGCATTTGGCTACCTTAAGAGAGTCATAGTTACTGCAGCCAGATGCTCCCCTTTCCTTTGAATCTTTCCTCTCTTTAATTCGTATTGCGGCCAGTCCTGCTGAAGCGAAATGCTACAGCACATCCACCTTAACGTTGTCTGACTTACTCCAACGACGATATCCTCGAGTTTTCAAATAAATTTCGCAGAGTGACGAGGCATTTGGCTACCTTGAAAGAGGCATAGTTACTGCTGCCCGCAGCTCCCCCTTCTTTGAATCTGTCCTCTCTTTAATGCGTATTGCGGCCAGTCCTGCAGAATCGAAATGCTACAGCATATCCACCTTAACGTTGTCTGAGTTACAAAAACGACGATATCCACGAGTTTTCAAATAAATTTCACTGAGTGTCGAGGCATTTGGCTACCTTAAGAGAATCGTAGTAACTGCTGCCCGCTGCTCACCCTTCTTTGAATCTTTCCTCTCTTTAATTCGTACTGCGGAATGTCCAATCAGAAGCGAAATGGTGCAACTTGTCCACCTTAACGTTGTCTGAGTTACTCCAACGACGATATCGACGAGTTTTCAAATAAATTTCACAGAGTGACGAGGCATTTGGCTACCTTAAGAGAGTCATAACTACTCCTTCCGGCTGCTCCCATTTCTTTAGGCCTTTATCATTCTTGCTGTGGCCAGGCCTACAGAACCGATATGCCACTGTATGTCCACCTTAACGTCGTCACAGGTACTCCCACTACGAGTATCTCGAGTTAGCAAATGTACTTCGCCGGATGACGAGGCATTTGGCTACCTTAAGAGAGTCATAGTTACTGCAGCCAGATGCTCCCCTTTCCTTTGAATCTTTCTTCTCTTTAATTCGTACTGCGGAATGTCCAATCAGAAGCGAAATGCTGCAACTTGTCCACCTTAACGTTGTCTCATTTACTCCAACGACAATTTCCTCGAGTTTTCAAATAAATTACGCAGAGTGACGAGACATTTGGCTACCTGAAGAGAGTCATAGTTACTCCTGCCGGCTGCTCCCATTTCTTTAGGCCTTTATCTTTCTTGCTATGGCCAGTCCTACAGAACCGATATGCCACTGTATGTCCACCTTAACGTCGTCACAGTTACTCCCACTACGAGTTTCTCGAGTTAGCAAATGTACTTCGTCGGATGACAGGGCATTTGGCTACCTTAAGAGAGTCATAGTTACTGCAGCCAGATGCTCCCCGTTCTTTGAATCTTTCCTCCCTTTAATTCGTATTGCGGCCAGTCCTGCAGAAGCGAAATGGTACAGCATGTCCACCTTAACGTTGTCTGAGTTACTCCATCGACGATATCCTCGAGTTTTCAAATAAATTTCGCAGAGTGACGAGGCATTTGGCTACCTTAAGAGAGTCATAGTTACTCCTGCCGGCTGCTCCCATTTGTTTAGGCCTTTATCATTCTTGCTATGGCCAGTCCTACAGAACCGATATGCCACTGTATGTCGACCTTAACGTCGTCACAGTTACTCCCACTACGAGTTTCTCGAGTTAGCAAATGTACTTCAACGGATGACGGGGCATTTGGCTACCTTTAGAGAGTCATAGTTACTGCAGCCAGAAGCTCCCCTCCCATTGAATCTTACCTCTCTTTAATTCGTACTGCGGAATGTCCAATCAGAAACGAAATGCTGCAACTTGTCCTCCTTAACGTTGACTGAGTTACTCCAACGACGATATCGACGAGTTCTCAAATAAATTTCGCAGAGTGACGAGGCATTTGGCTACCTTAAAAGAGGCATTGTTACTGCTGCCCACTGCTCCCCCTTCTTTGCATCATTCCTCTCTTTAATTCGTATTGCGGCCAGTCCTGCAGAAGCGAAATGGTACAGCATGTCCACCTTAACGTTGTCTCATTTACTCCAACGACGATTTCCTCGAGTTTTCAGATAAATTACGCAGAGTGACGAGACATTTGGCTACCTGAAGAGAGTCATAGTTACTCCTGCCGGCTGCTCCCATTTCTTTAGGCCTTTATCTTTCTTGCTATGGCCAGTCCTACAGAACAGATATGCCACTGTATGTCCACCTTAACGTCGTCACAGTTACTCCCACTACGAGTGTCTCGAGATAGCAAATGTACTTCGACGGATGACAGGGCATTTGGCTACCTTAAGAGAGTCATAGTTACTGCAGCCAGATGCTCCCCCTTCTTTGAATCTTTCCTCTCTTTAATTCGTATTGCGGCCAGTTCTGCAGAAGCGAAATGGTACAGCATGTCCACCATAACGTTGTCTGAGTTACTCCAACGACGATAACCTCGAGTTTTCAAATAAATTTCGCAGAGTGACGAGGCCTCTGGCTACCTTAAGAGAGTCATAGTTACTCCTGCCGGCTGCTCCCATTTCTTTAGGACTTTATCATTCTTCCTATGGCCAGTCCTACAGAACCGATATGCCACTGTATGTCCTCCTTAACGTCGTCACAGTTACTCGCACTAAGAGTTTCTCAAGTTGGCAAATGTACTTCGCCGGATGACGAGGCATTTGGCTGACTTAAGAGAGTCATAGTTACTGCAGCCAGATGCTCCCCTTCCTTCGAATCTTTCCTCTCTTTAATTCGTACTGCGGAATGTCCAATCAGAAGCGATATGCTGGAACTTGTCCACCTTCACATTGTCTGAGTTACTCCAACGACGATATCGACGCGTTTTCAAATAAATTTCGCAGAGTGACGAGGCATTTGGCTTCCTGAAGAGAGTCATAGTTACTCCTGCCGGCTGCTCCCTCTTCTTTGAATCTTTCCTCTCTTGAATTCGTATTGCGGCCAGTCCTGCAGAAGCGAAATGGTACAGCATGTCTACCTTAACGTTGTCTGAGTTACTCCAACGACGATATCCTCGAGTTTTCAAATAAATTTCGCAGAGTGACGAGGCATTTGGCTACCTTAAGAGAGTCATACTTACTCCTGCCGGCTGCTCCCATTTCTTTAGGCCTTTATCATTCTTGCTATGGCCAGTCCTACAGAACCGATATGCCACTGTATGTCGACCTTAACGTCGTCACAGTTACTCCCACTACGAGTTTCTCGAGTTAGCAAATGTACTTCGACGGATGACGGGGCATTTGGCTACCTTTAGAGAGTCATAGTTACTGCAGCCAGAAGCTCCCCTTCCATTGAATCTTTCCTCTCTTTAATTCGTACTGCGGAATGTCCAATCAGAAACGAAATGCTGCAACTTGTCCTTCTTAACGTTGACTGAGTTACTCCAACGACGATATCGACGAGTTCTCAAATAAATTTCGCAGAGTGACGAGGCATTTGGCTCCCTTTAAAGAGGCATAGTTACTGCTGCCCACTGCTCCCCCTTCTTTGCATCATTCCTCTCTTTAATTCGTATTG
Source organism: Schistocerca americana (assembly GCF_021461395.2). Classification (NCBI taxonomy): domain Eukaryota; kingdom Metazoa; phylum Arthropoda; class Insecta; order Orthoptera; family Acrididae; genus Schistocerca; species Schistocerca americana. Next base: position 213,356,888 of record NC_060127.1, on the reverse strand, counting down.
CGGCCAGTCCTGCAGAAGCGAAATGGTACAGCATGTCCACCTTAACGTTGTCTCATTTACTCCAACGACAATTTCCTCGAGTTTTCAAATAAATTACGCAGAGTGACGAGACATTTGGCTACCTGAAGAGAGTCATAGTTACTCCTGCCGGCTGCTCCCATTTCTTTAGGCCTTTATCTTTCTTGCTATGGCCAGACCTACAGAACCGATATGCCACTGTATGTCCACCTTAACGTCGTCACAGTTACTCCCACTACGAGTTTCTCGAGTTAGCAAATGTACTTCGACGGATGACAGGGCATTTGGATACCTTAAGAGAGTCATAGTTACTGCAGCCAGATGCTCCCCTTCCTTTGAATCTTTCTTCTCTTTAATTCGTACTGCGGAATGTCCAATCAGAAGCGAAATGCTGGAACTTGTCTACCTTAACGTTGTCTGAGTTACTCCAACGACGATATCGACGCGTTTTCAAATAAATTTCGCAAAGTGACGAGGCATTTGGCTACCTTAAGAGAGTCATAGTTACTGCGGCCAGATGCTCCCCTTGATTTGAATCTTTCCTCTCTTTAATTCGTACTGCGGAATGTCCAATCAGAAGCGAAATACTGCAACTTGTCCACCTTAACGTTGTCTGAGTTACTCCAATGACGATATCGACAAGTTTTCAAATAAATTTCACAGAGTGACGAGGCATTTGGCTACCTTAAGAGAGTCATAACTACTCCTGCCGGCTCCTCCCATTTCTTTAGGCCTTTATCATTCTTGCTGTGGCCAGGCCTACAGAACCGATATGCCACTGTATGTCCACCTTAACGTCGTCACAGGTACTCCCACTACGAGTTTCTCGAGTTAGCAAATGTACTTCGACGTATGACAGGGCATTTGGCTACCTTAAGAGAGTCATTGTTACTGCAGCCAGATGCTCCTCTTCCTTTGAATCTTTCCTCTCTTTAATTCGTACTGCGGAATGTCCAATTAGAAGCGAAATGCTGCAACTTGTCCTCCTTAACGTTGACTGAGTTAGTCCAACGACGGTATCGACGAGTTCTCAAATAAATTTCGCAGAGTGACGAGGCATTTGGATACCTTAAAAGAGGCATAGTTACTGCTGCCCGCTGCTCGCCCTTCTTTGAATCTGTCCTCTCTATAATTCGTATTGCGTCCAGTCCTGCAGAATCGAAATGCTACAGCATATCCACCTTAACGTTGTCTGAGTTACTAAAACGACGATATCCACGAGTTTTCAAATAAATTTCGCTGAGTGACGAGGCATTTGGCTACCTTAAGAGAATCATAGTTCCTGCTGCCCGCTGCTCCCCCTTCTTTGAATCTTTCCTCTCTTTAATTCGTATTGCGGCCAGTCCTGCAGAAGCGAAATGGTACAGCATGTCCACCTTAACGTTGTCTGAGTTACTCCAACGACGATATCCTCGAGTTTTCAAATAAATTTCGCAGAGTGACGAGGCATTTGGCTACCTTAAGAGAGTCATAGTTACTGCAGCCAGATGCTCCCCTTTCCTTTGAATCTTTCTTCTCTTTAATTCGTACTGCGAAATGTCCAATCAGAAGCGAAATGCTGCAACTTGTCCACCTTAACGTTGTCTGAGTTACTCCAACGACGATATCCTCGAGTTTTCAAATAAATTTCGCAGAGTGACGAGGCATTTGGCTACCTTAAGAGAGTCATAACTACTCCTGCCGGCTGCTCCCATTTCTTTAGGCCTTTATCATTCTTGCTGTGGCCAGGCCTACAGAACCGATATGCCACTGTATGTCCACCTTAACGTCGTCACAGGTACTCCCACTACGAGTTTCTCGAGTTAGCAAATGTACTTCGACGTATGACAGGGCATTTGGCTAACTTAAGAGAGTCATTGTTACTGCAGCCAGATGCTCCTCTTCCTTTGAATCTTTCCCCTCTTTAATTCGTACTGCGGAATGTCCAATTAGAAGCGAAATGCTGCAACTTGTCCTCCTTAACGTTGACTGAGTTAGTCCAACGACGATATCGACGAGTTCTCAAATAAATTTCGCAGAGTGACGAGGCATTTGGATACCTTAAAAGAGGCATAGTTACTGCTGCCCGCTGCTCGCCCTTCTTTGAATCTGTCCTCTCTATAATTCGTATGGCGTCCAGTCCTGCAGAATCGAAATGCTACAGCATATCCACCTTAACGTTGTCTGAGTTACTAAAACGACGATATCCACGAGTTTTCAAATAAATTTCGCTGAGTGACGAGGCATTTGGCTACCTTAAGAGAATCATAGTTACTGCTGCCCGCTGCTCCCCCTTCTTTGAATCTTTCCTCTCTTTAATTCGTATTGCGGCCAGTCCTGCAGAAGCGAAATGGTACAGCATGTCCACCTTAACGTTGTCTGAGTTACTCCAACGACGATATCCTCGAGTTTTAAAATAAATTTCGCAGAGTGACGAGGCATTTGGCTACCTTAAGAGAGTCATAGTTACTCCTGCCGGCTGCTCCCGTTTCTTTAGGCCTTTATCACTCTTGCTATGGCCAGTCCTACAGAACCAATATGCCACTGTATGGCCACCTTAGTGTCGTCACAGTTATTCAAAACTACGAGTTTCTCGAGTTAGCAAATGTACTTCGCCGGATGACGAGGCATTTGGCTACCTTAAGAGAGTCATAGTTACTGCAGCCAGATGCTCCCCTTCCTTCGAATCTTTCCTCTCTTTAATTCGTACTGCGGAATGTCCAATCAGAAGCGATATGCTGGAACTTGTCCACCTTAACATTGTCTGAGTTACTCCAACGACGATATCGACGCGTTTTCAAATAAATTTCGCAGAGTGACGAAGCATTTCGCTTCCTTAAGAGAGTCATAGTTACTCCTGCCGGCTGCTCCCTCTTCTTTGAATCTTTCCTCTCTTTAATTCGTATTTCGGGAAGTCCTGCAGAAGCGTAATGGTACAGCATGTCCACCTTAACGTTGTCTGAGTTACTCCAACGACGATAACCACGAGGTTTCAAATAAATATCGCAGAGTGACGAGGCCTCTGGCTACCTTAAGAGAGTCATAGTTACTCCTGCCGGCTGCTCCCATTTCTTTAGGCCTTTATCATTCTTGCTATGGCCAGTCCTACACAACCGATATGCCACTGTATGTCGACCTTAACGTCGTCACAGTTACTCCCACTACGAGTTTCTCGAGTTAGCAAATGTACTTCGACGGATGACGGGGCATTTGGCTACATTTAGAGAGTCATAGTTACTGCAGCCAGAAGCTCCCCTTCCATTCAATCTTTCCTCTCTTTAATTCGTACTGCGGAATGTCCAATCAGAAGCGAAATGCTGCAACTTGTCGTCCTTAACGTTGACCGAGTTACTCCAACGACGATATCGACGAGTTCTCAAATAAATTTCGCAGAGTGACGAGGCATTTGGCTACCTTGAAAGAGGCATAGTTACTGCTGCCCGCAGCTCCCCCTTCTTTGAATCTGTCCTCTCTTTAATGCGTATTGCGGCCAGTCCTGCAGAATCGAAATGCTACAGCATATCCACCTTAACGTTGTCTGAGTTACAAAAACGACGATATCCACGAGTTTTCAAATAAATTTCACTGAGTGTCGAGGCATTTGGCTACCTTAAGAGAATCGTAGTAACTGCTGCCCGCTGCTCACCCTTCTTTGAATCTTTCCTCTCTTTAATTCGTATTGCGGCCTGTCCTGCAGAAGCGAAATGGTACAGCATGTCCACCTTAACGTTGTCTGAGTTACTCCAACGACGATATCCTCGAGTTTTAAAATAAATTTCGCAGAGTGACGAGGCATTTGGCTACCTTAAGAGAGTCATAGTTACTACTGCCGGCTGCTCCCATTTCTTTAGGCCTTTATCACTCTTGCTATGGCCAGTCCTACAGAACCGATATGCCATTGTATGGCCACCTTAACGTCGTCACAGTTATTCCCACTACGAGTATCTCGAGTTAGCAAACGTACTTCGACGGATGACGAGGCATTTGGATACCTTAAGAGAGTCATAGTTACTGCAGCCAGATGCTCCCCTTCCTTTGAATCTTTCTTCTCTTTAATTCGTACTGCGGAATGTCCAATCAGAAGCGAAATGCTGGAACTTGTCTACCTTAACGTTGTCTGAGTTACTCCAACGACGATATCGACGCGTTTTCAAATAAATTTCGCAGAGTGACGAGGCATTTGGCTACCTTAAGAGAGTCATAGTTACTGCGGCCAGATGCTCCCCTTGATTTGAATCTTTCCTCTCTTTAATTCGTACTGCGGAATGTCCAATCAGAAGCGAAATGGTGCAACTTGTCCACCTTAACGTTGTCTGAGTTACTCCAACGACGATATCGACGAGTTTTCAAATAAATTTCACAGAGTGACGAGGCATTTGGCTACCTTAAGAGAGTCATAACTACTCCTTCCGGCTGCTCCCATTTCTTTAGGCCTTTATCATTCTTGCTGTGGCCAGGCCTACAGAACCGATATGCCACTGTATGTCCACCTTAACGTCGTCACAGTTACTCCCACTACGAGTTTCTCGAGTTAGCAAATGTACTTCGACGGATGACAGGGCATTTGGCTACCTTAAGAGAGTCATAGTTACTGCAGCCAGATGCTCCCCGTTCTTTGAATCTTTCCTCCCTTTAATTCGTATTGCGGCCAGTCCTGCAGAAGCGAAATGGTACAGCATGTCCACCTTAACGTTGTCTGAGTTACTCCATCGACGATATCCTCGAGTTTTCAAATAAATTTCACAGAGTGACGAGGCATTTGGCTACCTTAAGAGAGTCATAGTTACTCCTGCCGGCTGCTCCCATTTGTTTAGGCCTTTATCATTCTTGCTATGGCCAGTCCTACAGAACCGATATGCCACTGTATGTCGACCTTAACGTCGTCACAGTTACTCCCACTACGAGTTTCTCGAGTTAGCAAATGTACTTCAACGGATGACGGGGCATTTGGCTACCTTTAGAGAGTCATAGTTACTGCAGCCAGAAGCTCCCCTTCCATTGAATCTTACCTCTCTTTAATTCGTACTGCGGAATGTCCAATCAGAAACGAAATGCTGCAACTTGTCCTCCTTAACGTTGACTGAGTTACTCCAACGACGATATCGACGAGTTCTCAAATAAATTTCGCAGAGTGACGAGGCATTTGGCTACCTTAAAAGAGGCATTGTTACTGCTGCCCACTGCTCCCCCTTCTTTGCATCATTCCTCTCTTTAATTCGTATTGCGGCCAGTCCTGCAGAAGCGAAATGGTACAGCATGTCCACCTTAACGTTGTCTCATTTACTCCAACGACAATTTCCTCGAGTTTTCAAATAAATTACGCAGAGTGACGAGACATTTGGCCACCTGAAGAGAGTCATAGTTACTCCTGCCGGCTGCTCCCATTTCTTTAGGCCTTTATCTTTCATGCTATGGCCAGTCCTACAGAACAGATATGCCACTGTATGTCCACCTTAACGTCGTCACAGTTACTCCCACTACGAGTGTCTCGAGATAGCAAATGTACTTCGACGGATGACAGGGCATTTGGCTACCTTAAGAGAGTCATAGTTACTGCAGCCAGATGCTCCCCCTTCTTTGAATCTTTCCTCTCTTTAATTCGTATTGCGGCCAGTTCTGCAGAAGCGAAATGGTACAGCATGTCCACCATAACGTTGTCTGAGTTACTCCAACGACGATAACCTCGAGTTTTCAAATAAATTTCGCAGAGTGACGAGGCCTCTGGCTACCTTAAGAGAGTCATAGTTACTCCTGCCGGCTGCTCCCATTTCTTTAGGACTTTATCATTCTTCCTATGGCCAGTCCTACAGAACCGATATGCCACTGTATGTGCTCCTTAACGTCGTCACAGTTACTCGCACTAAGAGTTTCTCAAGTTGGCAAATGTACTTCGCCGGATGACGAGGCATTTGGCTGCCTTAAGAGAGTCATAGTTACTGCAGCCAGATGCTCCCCTTCCTTCGAATCTTTCCACTCTTTAATTCGTACTGCGGAATGTCCAATCAGAAGCGATATGCTGGAACTTGTCCACCTTCACATTGTCTGAGTTACTCCAACGACGATATCGACGCGTTTTCGAATAAATTTCGCAGAGTGACGAGGCATTTGGCTTCCTTAAGAGAGTCATAGCTACTCCTGCCGGCTGCTCCCTCTTCTTTGAATCTTTCCTCTCTTGAATTCGTATTGCGGCCAGTCCTGCAGAAGCGAAATGGTACAGCATGTCCACCTTAACGTTGTCTGAGTTACTCCAACGACGATATCCTCGAGTTTTCAAATAAATTTCGCAGAGTGACGAGGCATTTGGCTACCTTAAGAGAGTCATAGTTACTCCTGCCGGCTGCTCCCATTTCTTTAGGCCTTTATCATTCTTGCTATGGCCAGTCCTACAGAACCGATATGCCACTGTATGTCGACCTTAACGTCGTCACAGTTACTCCCACTACGAGTTTCTCGAGTTAGCAAATGTACTTCGACGGATGACGGGGCATTTGGCTACCTTTAGAGAGTCATAGTTACTGCAGCCAGAAGCTCCCCTTCCATTGAATCTTTCCTCTCTTTAATTCGTACTGCGGAATGTCCAATCAGAAACGAAATGCTGCAACTTGTCCATCTTAACGTTGACTGAGTTACTCCAACGACGATATCGACGAGTTCTCAAATAAATTTCGCAGAGTGACGAGGCATTTGGCTACCTTAAAAGAGGCATAGTTACTGCTGCCCACTGCTCCCCCTTCTTTGCATCATTCCTCTCTTTAATTCGTATTGCGGCCAGTCCTGCAGAAGCGAAATGGTACAGCATGTCCACCTTAACGTTGTCTCATTTACTCCAACGACAATTTCCTCGAGTTTTCAAATAAATTACGCAGAGTGACGAGACATTTGGCCACCTGAAGAGAGTCATAGTTACTCCTGCCGGCTGCTCCCATTTCTTTAGGCCTTTATCTTTCTTGCTATGGCCAGTCCTACAGAACCGATATGCCACTGTATGTCCACCTTAACGTCGTCACAGTTACTCCCACTACGAGTTTCTCGAGTTAGCAAATGTACTTCGACGGATGACAGGGCATTTGGCTACCTTAAGAGAGTCATAGTTACTGCAGCCAGATGCTCCCCGTTCTTTGAATCTTTCCTCCCTTTAATTCGTATTGCGGCCAGTCCTGCAGAAGCGAAATGGTACAGCATGTCCACCTTAACGTTGTCTGAGTTACTCCATCGACGATATCCTCGAGTTTTCAAAAAAATTTCGCAGAGTGACGAGGCATTTGGCTACCTTAAGAGAGTCATAGTTACTCCTGCCGGCTGCTCCCATTTGTTTAGGCCTTTATCATTCTTGCTATGGCCAGTGCTACAGAACCGATATGCCACTGTATGTCGACCTTAACGTCGTCACAGTTACTCCCACTACGAGTTTCTCGAGTTAGCAAATGTACTTCAACGGATGACGGGGCATTTGGCTACCTTTAGAGAGTCATAGTTACTGCAGCCAGAAGCTCCCCTTCCATTGAATCTTACCTCTCTTTAATTCGTACTGCGGAATGTCCAATCAGAAACGAAATGCTGCAACTTGTCCTCCTTAACGTTGACTGAGTTACTCCAACGACGATATCGACGAGTTCTCAAATAAATTTCGCAGAGTGACGAGGCATTTGGCTACCTTAAAAGAGGCATAGTTACTGCTGCCCACTGATCCCCCTTCTTTGCATCATTCCTCTCTTTAATTCGTATTGCGGCCAGTCCTGCAGAAGCGAAATGGTACAGCATGTCCACCTTAACGTTGTCTCATTTACTCCAACGACAATTTCCTCGAGTTTTCAAATAAATTACGCAGAGTGACGAGACATTTGGCTACCTGAAGAGAGTCATAGTTACCCCTGCCGGCTGCTCCCATTTCTTTAGGCCTTTATCTTTCTTGCTATGGCCAGTCCTACAGAACCGATATGCCACTGTATGTCGACCTTAACGTCGTCACAGTTACTCCCACTACGAGTTTCTCGAGTTAGCAAATGTACTTCGACGGATGACGGGGCATTTGGCTACCTTTAGAGAGTCATAGTTACTGCAGCCAGAAGCTCCCCTTCCATTGAATCTTTCCTCTCTTTAATTCGTACTGCGGAATGTCCAATCAGAAACGAAATGCTGCAACTTGTCCTTCTTAACGTTGACTGAGTTACTCCAACGACGATATCGACGAGTTCTCAAATAAATTTCGCAGAGTGACGAGGCATTTGGCTACCTTAAAAGAGGCATAGTTACTGCTGCCCACTGCTCCCCCTTCTTTGCATCATTCCTCTCTTTAATTCGTATTGCGGCCAGTCCTGCAGGAGCGAAATGGTACAGCATGTCCACCTTAACGTTGTCTCATTTACTCCAACGACAATTTCCTCGAGTTTTCAAATAAATTACGCAGAGTGACGAGACATTTGGCTACCTGAAGAGAGTCATAGTTACTCCTGCCGGCTGCTCCCATTTCTTTAGGCCTTTATCTTTCTTGCTATGGCCAGTCCTACAGAACCGATATGCCACTGTATGTCCACCTTAACGTCGTCACAGTTACTCCCACTACGAGTTTCTCGAGTTAGCAAATGTACTTCGACGGATGACAGGGCATTTGGCTACCTTAAGAGAGTCATAGTTACTGCAGCCAGATGCTCCCCGTTCTTTGAATCTTTCCTCTCTTTAATTCGTATTGCGGCCAGTCCTGCAGAGGCGAAATGGTACAGCATGTCCACCTTAACGTTGTCTGAGTTACTCCATCGACGATATCCTCGAGTTTTCAAATAAATTTCGCAGAGTGACGAGGCATTTGGATACCTTAAGAGAGTCATAGTTACTCCTGCCGGCTGCTCCCATTTGTTTAGGCCTTTATCATTCTTGCTATGGCCAGTCCTACAGAACCGATATGCCACTGTATGTCGACCTTAACGTCGTCACAGTTACTCCCACTACGAGTTTCTCGAGTTAGCAAATGTACTTCAACGGATGACGGGGCATTTGGCTACCTTTAGAGAGTCATAGTTACTGCAGCCAGAAGCTCCCCTTCCATTGAATCTTACCTCTCTTTAATTCGTACTGCGGAATGTCCAATCAGAAACGAAATGCTGCAACTTGTCCTCCTTAACGTTGACTGAGTTACTCCAACGACGATATCGACGAGTTCTCAAATAAATTTCGCAGAGTGACGAGGCATTTGGCTACCTTAAAAGAGGCATAGTTACTGCTGCCCACTGCTCCCCCTTCTTTGCATCATTCCTCTCTTTAATTCGTATTGCGGCCAGTCCTGCAGAAGCGAAATGGTACAGCATGTCCACCTTAACGTTGTCTCATTTACTCCAACGACAATTTCCTCGAGTTTTCAAATAAATTACGCAGAGTGACGAGACATTTGGCTACCTGAAGAGAGTCATAGTTACTCCTGCCGGCTGCTCCCATTTCTTTAGGCCTTTATCTTTCTTGCTATGGCCAGTCCTACAGAACCGATATGCCACTGTATGTCCACCTTAACGTCGTCACAGTTACTCCCACTACGAGTTTCTCGAGTTAGCAAATGTACTTCGACGGATGACAGGGCATTTGGCTACCTTAAGAGAGTCATAGTTACTGCAGCCAGATGCTCCCCGTTCTTTGAATCTTTCCTCCCTTTAATTCGTATTGCGGCCAGTCCTGCAGAAGCGAAATGGTACAGCATGTCCACCTTAACGTTGTCTGAGTTACTCCATCGACGATATCCACGAGTTTTCAAATAAATTTCGCAGAGTGACGAGGTATTTGGCTACCTTAAGAGAGTCATAGTTACTCCTGCCGGCTGCTCCCATTTGTTTAGGCCTTTATCATTCTTGCTATGGCCAGTCCTACAGAACCGATATGCCACTGTATGTCGACCTTAACGTCGTCACAGTTACTCCCACTACGAGTTTCTCGAGTTAGCAATTGTACTTCAATGGATGACGGGGCATTTGGCTACCTTTAGAGAGTCATAGTTACTGCAGCCAGAAGCTCCCCTTCCATTGAATCTTACCTCTCTTTAATTCGTACTGCGGAATGTCCAATCAGAAACGAAATGCTGCAACTTGTCCTCCTTAACGTTGACTGAGTTACTCCAACGACGATATCGACGAGTTCTCAAATAAATTTCGCAGAGTGACGAGGCATTTGGCTACCTTAAAAGAGGAATAGTTACTGCTGCCCACTGCTCCCCCTTCTTTGCATCATTCCTCTCTTTAATTCGTATTGCGGCCAGTCCTGCAGAAGCGAAATGGTACAGCATGTCCACCTTAACGTTGTCTCATTTACTCCAACGACGATTTCCTCGAGTTTTCAAATAAATTACGCAGAGTGACGAGACATTTGGCTACCTGAAGAGAGTCATAGTTACTCCTGCCGGCTGCTCCCATTTCTTTAGGCCTTTATCTTTCTTGCTATGGCCAGTCCTACAGAACCGATATGCCACTGTATGTCCACCTTAACGTCGTCACAGTTACTCCCACTACGAGTTTCTCGAGTTAGCAAATGTACTTCGACGGATGACAGGGCATTTGGCTACTTCAAGAGAGTCATAGTTACTGCAGCCAGATGCTCCCCCTTCTTTGAATCTTTCCTCTCTTTAATTCGTATTGCGGCCAGTCCTGCAGAAGCGAAATGGTACAGCATGTCCACCTTAACGTTGTCTGAGTTACTCCAACGACGATATCCTCGAGTTTTCAAATAAATTTCGCAGAGTGACTAGGCATTTGGCTACCTTAAGAGAGTCATAGTTACTCCTGCCGGCTGCTCCCATTTCTTTAGGCCTTTATCATTCTTGCTATGGCCAGTCCTACAGAACCGATATGCCACTGTATGTCGACCTTAACGTCGTCACAGTTACTCCCACTACGAGTTTCTCGAGTTAGCAAATGTACTTCGACGGATGACGGGGCATTTGGCTACCTTTAGAGAGTCATAGTTACTGCAGCCAGAAGCCCCCCTTCCATTCAATCTTTCCTCTCTTTAATTCGTACTGCGGAATGTCCAATCAGAAGCGAAATGCTGCAACGTGTCCTCCTTAACGTTGACCGAGTTACTCCAACGACGATATCGACGAGTTCTCAAATAAATTTCGCAGATTGACGAGGCATTTGGCTACCTTAAAAGAGGCATAGTTACTGCTGCCCACTGCTCCCCCTTCTTTGCATCATTCATCTCTTTAATTCGTATTGCGGCCAGTCCTGCAGAAGCGAAATGGTACAGCATGTCCACCTTAACGTTGTCTCATTTACTCCAACGACAATTTCCTCGAGTTTTCAAATAAATTACGCAGAGTGACGAGACATTTGGCTACCTGAAGAGAGTCATAGTTACTCCTGCCGGCTGCTCCCATTTCTTTAGGCCTTTATCTTTCTTGCTATGGCCAGTCCTACAGAACCGATATGCCACTGTATGTCCACCTTAACGTCGTCACAGTTACTCCCACTACGAGTTTCTCGAGTTAGCAAATGTACTTCGACGGATGACAGGGCATTTGGCTACCTTAAGAGAGTCATAGTTACTGCAGCCAGATGCTCCCCGTTCTTTGAATCTTTCCTCCCTTTAATTCGTATTGCGGCCAGTCCTGCAGAAGCGAAATGGTACAGCATGTCCACCTTAACGTTGTCTGAGTTACTCCATCGACGATATCCACGAGTTTTCAAATAAATTTCGCAGAGTGACGAGGTATTTGGCTACCTTAAGAGAGTCATAGTTACTCCTGCCGGCTGCTCCCATTTGTTTAGGCCTTTATCATTCTTGCTATGGCCAGTCCTACAGAACCGATATGCCACTGTATGTCGACCTTAACGTCGTCACAGTTACTCCCACTACGAGTTTCTCGAGTTAGCAAATGTACTTCAATGGATGACGGGGCATTTGGCTACCTTTAGAGAGTCATAGTTACTGCAGCCAGAAGCTCCCCTTCCATTGAATCTTACCTCTCTTTAATTCGTACTGCGGAATGTCCAATCAGAAACGAAATGCTGCAACTTATCCTCCTTAACGTTGACTGAGTTACTCCAACGACGATATCGACGAGTTCTCAAATAAATTTCGCAGAGTGACGAGGCATTTGGCTACCTTAAAAGAGGCATAGTTACTGCTGCCCACTGCTCCCCCTTCTTTGCATCATTCCTCTCTTTAATTCGTATTGCGGCCAGTCCTGCAGAAGCGAAATGGTACAGCATGTCCACCTTAACGTTGTCTCATTTACTCCAACGACGATTTCCTCGAGTTTTCAAATAAATTACGCAGAGTGACGAGACATTTGGCTACCTGAAGAGAGTCATAGTTACTCCTGCCGGCTGCTCCCATTTCTTTAGGCCTTTATCTTTCTTGCTATGGCCAGTCCTACAGAACAGATATGCCACTGTATGTCCACCTTAACGTCGTCACAGTTACTCCCACTACGAGTGTCTCGAGTTAGCAAATGTACTTCGACGGATGACAGGGCATTTGGCTACCTTAAGAGAGTCATAGTTACTGCAGCCAGATGCTCCCCCTTCTTTGAATCTTTCCTCTCTTTAATTCGTATTGCGGCCAGTTCTGCAGAAGCGAAATGGTACAGCATGTCCACCATAACGTTGTCTGAGTTACTCCAACGACGATAACCTCGAGTTTTCAAATAAATTTCGCAGAGTGACGAGGCCTCTGGCTATCTTAAGAGAGTCATAGTTACTCCTGCCGGCTGCTCCCATTTCTTTAGGCCTTTATCATTCTTGCTATGGCCAGTCCTACAGAACCGATATGCCACTGTATGTCGACCTTAACGTCGTCACAGTTACTCCCACTACGAGTTTCTCGAGTTAGCAAATGTACTTCGACGGATGACGGGGCATTTGGCTACCTTTAGAGAGTCATAGTTACTGCAGCCAGAAGCTCCCCTTCCATTGAATCTTTCCTCTCTTTAATTCGTACTGCGGAATGTCCAATCAGAAACGAAATGCTGCAACTTGTCCTTCTTAATGTTGACTGAGTTACTCCAACGACGATATCGACGAGTTCTCAAATAAGTTTCGCAGAGTGACGAGGCATTTGGCTACCTTAAAAGAGGCATAGTTACTGCTGCCCACTGCTCCCCCTTCTTTGCATCATTCCTCTCTTTAATTCGTATTGCGGCCAGTCCTGCAGAAGCGAAATGGTACAGCATGTCCACCTTAACGTTGTCTCATTTACTCCAACGACAATTTCCTCGAGTTTTCAAATAAATTACGCAGAGTGACGAGACATTTGGCTACCTGAAGAGAGTCATAGTTACTCCTGCCGGCTGCTCCCATTTCTTTAGGCCTTTATCTTTCTTGCTATGGCCAGTCCTACAGAACCGATATGCCACTGTATGTCCACCTTAACGTCGTCACAGTTACTCCCACTACGAGTTTCTCGAGTTAGCAAATGTACTTCGACGGATGACAGGGCATTTGGCTACTTCAAGAGAGTCATAGTTACTGCAGCCAGATGCTCCCCCTTCTTTGAATCTTTCCTCTCTTTAATTCGTATTGCGGCCAGTCCTGCAGAAGCGAAATGGTACAGCATGTCCACCTTAACGTTGTCTGAGTTACTCCAACGACGATATCCTCGAGTTTTCAAATAAATTTCGCAGAGTGACTAGGCATTTGGCTACCTTAAGAGAGTCATAGTTACTCCTGCCGGCTGCTCCCATTTCTTTAGGCCTTTATCATTCTTGCTATGGCCAGTCCTACAGAACCGATATGCCACTGTATGTCGACCTTAACGTCGTCACAGTTACTCCCACTACGAGTTTCTCGAGTTAGCAAATGTACTTCGACGGATGACGGGGCATTTGGCTACCTTTAGAGAGTCATAGTTACTGCAGCCAGAAGCCCCCCTTCCATTCAATCTTTCCTCTCTTTAATTCGTACTGCGGAATGTCCAATCAGAAGCGAAATGCTGCAACGTGTCCTCCTTAACGTTGACCGAGTTACTCCAACGACGATATCGACGAGTTCTCAAATAAATTTCGCAGATTGACGAGGCATTTGGCTACCTTGAAAGAGGCATAGTTACTGCTGCCCGCAGCTCCCCCTTCTTTGAATCTGTCCTCTCTTTAATGCGTATTGCGGCCAGTCCTGCAGAATCGAAATGCTACAGCATATCCACCTTAACGTTGTCTGAGTTACTAAAACGACGATATCCACGAGTTTTCAAATAAATTTCACTGAGTGTCGAGGCATTTGGCTACCTTAAGAGAATCGTAGTAACTGCTGCCCGCTGCTCCCCCTTCTTTGAATCTTTCCTCTCTTTAATTCGTATTGCAGCCTGTCCTGCAGAAGCGAAATGGTACAGCATGTCCACCTTAACGTTGTCTGAGTTACTCGAACGACGATATCCTCGAGTTTTAAAATAAATTTCGCAGAGTGACGAGGCATTTGGCTACCTTAAGAGAGTCATAGTTACACCTGCCGGCTGCTCCCATTTCTTTAGGCCTTTATCATTCTTGCTGTGGCCAGGCCTACAGAACCGATATGCCAATGTATGTCCTCCTTAACGTCGTCACAGTTACTCCCACTACGAGTTTCTCAAGTTGGCAAATGTACTTCGCCGGATGACGAGGCATTTGGCAACCTTAAGAGAGTCATAGTTACTGCAGCCAGATGCTCCCCTTTCCTTTGAATCTTTCTTCTCTTTAATTCGTACTGCGGAATGTCCAATCAGAAGCGAAATGCTGGAACTTGTCTACCTTAACGTTGTCTGAGTTACTCCAACGACGATATCGACGAGTTCTCAAATAAATTTCGCAGAGTGACGAGGCATTTGGATACCTTAAAAGAGGCATAGTTACTGCTGCCGCTGCTCGCCCTTCTTTGAATCTGTCCTCTCTATAATTCGTATTGCGTCCAGTCCTGCAGAATCGAAATGCTACAGCATATCCACCTTAACGTTGTCTGAGTTACTAAAACGACGATATCCACGAGTTTTCAAATAAATTTCGCTGAGTGACGAGGCATTTGGCTACCTTAAGAGAATCATAGTTACTGCTGCCCGCTGCTCCCCCTTCTTTGAATCTTTCCTCTCTTTAATTCGTATTGCGGCCAGTCCTGCAGAAGCGAAATGCTGCAACTTGTCCACCTTAACGTTGCCTGAGTTACTCCAACGACGATATCCTCGAGTTTTCAAATAAATTTCGCAGAGTGACGAGGCATTTGGCTACCTTAAGAGAGTCATAGTTACTCCTGCCGGCTGCTCGCATTTCTTTAGGCCTTTATCATTCTTGCTATGGCCAGTCCTACAGAACCGATATGCCACTGTATGTCGACCTTAACGTTGTCACAGTTACTCCCACTACGAGTTTCTCGAGTTAGCAAATGTACTTCAACGGATGACGGGGCATTTGGCTACCTTTAGAGAGTCATAGTTACTGCAGCCAGAAGCTCCCCTTCCATTGAATCTTACCTCTCTTTAATTCGTACTGCGGAATGTCCAATCAGAAACGAAATGCTGCAACTTGTCCTCCTTAACGTTGACTGAGTTACTCCAACGACGATATCGACGAGTTCTCAAATAAATTTCGCAGAGTGACGAGGCAATTGGCTACCTTAAAAGAGGCATTGTTACTGCTGCCCACTGCTCCCCCTTCTTTGCATCATTCCTCTCTTTATTTCGTATTGCGGCCAGTCCTGCAGAAGAGAAATGGTACAGCATGTCCACCTTAACGTTGTCTCATTTACTCCAACGACGATTTCCTCGAGTTTTCAAATAAATTACGCAGAGTGACGAGACATTTGGCTACCTGAAGAGAGTCATAGTTACTGCAGCCAGAAGCTCCCCTTCCATTCAATCTTTCCTCTCTTTAATTCGTACTGCGGAATGTCCAATCAGAAGCGAAATGCTGCAACTTGTCCTCCTTAACGTTGACCGAGTTACTCCAACGACGATATCGACGAGTTCTCAAATAAATTTCGCAGATTGACGAGGCATTTGGCTACCTTGAAAGAGGCATAGTTACTGCTGCCCGCAGCTCCCCCTTCTTTGAATCTGTCCTCTCTTTAATGCGTATTGCGGCCAGTCCTGCAGAATCGAAATGCTACAGCATATCCACCTTAACGTTGTCTGAGTTACTAAAACGACGATATCCACGAGTTTTCAAATAAATTTCACTGAGTGTCGAGGCATTTGGCTACCTTAAGAGAATCGTAGTAACTGCTGCCCGCTGCTCCCCCTTCTTTGAATCTTTCCTCTCTTTAATTCGTATTGCAGCCTGTCCTGGAGAAGCGAAATGGTACAGCATGTCCACCTTAACGTTGTCTGGGTTACTCCAACGACGATATCCTCGAGTTTTAAAATAAATTTCGCTGAGTGACGAGGCATTTGGCTACCTTAAGAGAGTCATAGTTACTCCTGCCGGCTGCTCCCATTTTTTAGGCCTTTATCACTCTTGCTATGGCCAGTCCTACAGAACCGATATGCCAATGTATGTCCTCCTTAACGTCGTCACAGTTACTCCCACTAGAGTTTCTCAAGTAGGCAAATGTACATCGCCGGATGACGAGGCATTTGGCTACCTTAAGAGAGTCATAGTTACTGCAGCCAGATGCTCCCCTTCCTTTGAATCTTTCTTCTCTTTAATTCGTACTGCGGAATGTCCAATCAGAAGCGAAATACTGCAACTTGTCCACCTTAACGTTGCCTGAGTTACTCCAACGACGATATCGACGAGTTTTCAAATAAATTTCACAGAGTGACGAGGCATTTGGCTACCCTAAGAGAGTCATAACTACTCCTGCCGGCTGCTCCCATTTCTTTAGGCCTTTATCATTCTTGCTGTGGCCAGGCCTACAGAACCGATATGCCACTGTATGTCCACCTTAACGTCGTCACAGGTACTCCCACTACGAGTTTCTCGAGTTAGCAAATGTACTTCGACGTATGACAGGGCATTTGGCTACCTTAAGAGAGTCATTGTTACTGCAGCAAGATGCTCCTCTTCCTTTGAATCTTTCCTCTCTTTAATTCGTACTGCGGAATGTCCAATTAGAAGCGAAATGCTGCAACTTGTCCTCCTTAACGTTGACTGAGTTAGTCCAACGACGATATCGACGAGTTCTCAAATAAATTTCGCAGAGTGACGAGGCATTTGGCTACCTTAAAAGAGGCATTGTTACTGCTGCCCACTGCTCCCCCTTCTTTGCATCATTCCTCTCTTTAATTCGTATTGCGGCCAGTCCTGCAGAAGAGAAATGGTACAGCATGTCCACCTTAACGTTGTCTCGTTTACTCCAACGACGATTTCCTCGAGTTTTCAAATAAATTACGCAGAGTGACGAGACATTTGGCTACCTGAAGAGAGTCATAGTTACTCCTGCCGGCTGCTCCCATTTCTTTAGGCCTTTATCTTTCTTGCTATAACCAGTCCTACAGAACCGATATGCCAATGTATGTCCTCCTTAACGTCGTCACAGTTACTCCCACTACGAGTTTCTCAAGTTGGCAAATGTACTTCGCCGGATGACTAGGCATTTGGCTACCTTAAGAGAGTCATAGTTACTGCAGCCAGATGCTCCCCTTCCTTTGAATCTTTCTTCTCTTTAATTCGTACTGCGGAATGTCCAATCAGAAGCGAAATACTGCAACTTGTCCACCTTAAAGTTGCCTGAGTTACTCCAACGACGATATCGACGAGTTTTCAAATAAATTTCACAGAGTGACGAGGCATTTGGCTACCTTAAGAGAGTCATAACTACTCCTGCCGGCTGCTCCCATTTCTTTAGGCCTTTATCATTCTTGCTGTGGCCAGGCCTACAGAACCGATATGCCACTGTATGTCCACCTTAACGTCGTCACAGGTACTCCCACTACGAGTTTCTCGAGTTAGCAAATGTACTTCGACGTATGACAGGGCATTTGGCTACCTTAAGAGAGTCATTGTTACTGCAGCCAGATGCTCCTCTTCCTTTGAATCTTTCCTCTCTTTAATTCGTACTGCGGAATGTCCAATTAGAAGCGAAATGCTGCAACTTGTCCTCCTTAACGTTGACTGAGTTAGTCCAACGACGATATCGACGAGTTCTCAAATAAATTTCGCAGAGTGACGAGGCATTTGGCTACCTTAAAAGAGGCATTGTTACTGCTGCCCACTGCTCCCCCTTCTTTGCATCATTCCTCTCTTTAATTCGTATTGCGGCCAGTCCTGCAGAAGAGAAATGGTACAGCATGTCCACCTTAACGTTGTCTCATTTACTCCAACGACGATTTCCTCGAGTTTTCAAATAAATTACGCAGAGTGACGAGACATTTGGCTACCTGAAGAGAGTCATAGTTACTCCTGCCGGCTGCTCCCATTTCTTTAGGCCTTTATCTTTCTTGCTATAACCAGTCCTACAGAACAGATATGCCACTGTATGTCCACCTTAACGTCGTCACAGTTACTCCCACTACGAGTGTCTCGAGTTAGCAAATGTACTTCGACGGATGACAGGGCATTTGGCTACCTTAAGAGAGTCATAGTTACTGCAGCCAGATGCTCCCCTTCCTTTGAATCTTTCTTCTCTTTAATTCGTACTGCGGAATGTCCAATCAGAAGCGAAATGCTAAAACTTGTCAACCTTAACGTTGTCTGAGGTACTCTAACGACGAAATCGACGAGTTTTCAAATAAATTTCGCAGAGTGACGAGGCATTTGGCTATCTTAAGAGAGTCATAGTTACTGCTGCCCGCTGCTCCCCCTTCATTGAATCTTTCCTCTCCTTAATTCGTATTGCGGCCAGTCCTGCAGAAGCGAAATGGTACAGCATGTCCACATTAACGTTGTCTGAGTTACTCCAACGACGATATCCTCGAGTTTTCAAATAAATTTCGCACAGGGACGAGGCATTTGGCTACCTTAAGAGAGTCATAGTTACTCCTGCCGGCTGCTCCCATTTGTTTAGGCCTTTAACATTCTTGTTATGGCCAGTCCTACAGAACCGATATGCCACTGTATGTCCACCTTAACGTCGTCACAGTTACTCCCACTACAAGTTTCTCGAGGTAGCAAATGTACTTCGACGGGTGACAGGGCATTTGCCTACCTTAAGAGAGTCATAGTTACTGCAGCCAGATGCTCCCCCTTCTTTGAATCTTTCCTCCCTTTAATTCGTATTGCGGCCAGTCCTGCAGAAGCGAAATGGTACAGCATGTCCACCTTAACGTTGTCTGAGTTACTCCATCGACGATATCCTCGAGTTTTCAAATAAATTTCGCAGAGTGACGAGGCATTTGGCTACCTTAAGAGAGTCATAGTTACTCCCGCCGGCTGCTCCCATTTGTTTAGGCCTTTATCATTCTTGCTATGGCCAGTCCTACAGAACCGATATGCCACTGTATGTCGACCTTAACGTCGTCACAGTTACTCCCACTACGAGTTTCTCGAGTTAGCAAATGTACTTCGACGGATGACGGGAGATTTGGCTACCTTTAGAGAGTCATAGTTACTGCAGCCAGAAGCTCCCCTTCCATTGAACCTTTCCTCTCTGTAATTCGTACTGCGGAATGTCCAATCAGAAACGAAATGCATCAACTTGTCCTTCTTAACGTTGACTGAGTTACTCCAACGACGATATCGACGAGTTCTCAAATAAATTTCGCAGAGTGACGAGGCATTTGGCTACCTTAAAAGAGGCATAGTTACTGCTGCCCACTGCTCCCCCTTCTTTGCATCATTCCTCTCTTTAATTCGTATTGCGGCCAGTCCTGCAGAAGCAAAATGGTACAGCATGTCCACCTTAACGTTGTCTCATTTACTCCAACGACGATTTCCTCGAGTTTTCAAATAAATTACGCAGAGTGACGAGACATTTGGATACCTGAAGAGAGTCATAGTTACTCCTGCCGGCTGCTCCCATTTCTTTAGGCCTTTATCTTTCTTGCTATGGCCAGTCCTACAGAACCGATATGCCACTGTATGTCCACCTTAACGTCGTCACAGTTACTCCCACTACGAGTTTCTCGAGTTAGCAAATGTACTTCGACGGATGACAGGGCATTTGGCTACTTCAAGAGAGTCATAGTTACTGCAGCCAGATGCTCCCCCTTCTTTGAATTATTCCTCTCTTTAATTCGTATTGCGGCCAGTCCTGCAGAAGCGAAATGGTACAGCATGTCCACCTTAACGTTGTCTGAGTTACTCCAACGACGATATCCTCGAGTTTTCAAATAAATTTCGCAGAGTGACTAGGCATTTGGCTACCTTAAGAGAGTCATAGTTACTCCTGCCGGCTGCTCCCATTTCTTTAGGCCTTTATCATTCTTGCTATGGCCAGTCCTACAGAACCGATATGCCACTGTATGTCGACCTTAACGTCGTCACAGTTACTCCCACTACGAGTTTCTCGAGTTAGCAAATGTACTTCGACGGATGACGGGGCATTTGGCTACCTTTAGAGAGTCATAGTTACTGCAGCCAGAAGCTCCCCTTCCATTCAATCTTTCCTCTCTTTAATTCGTACTGCGGAATGTCCAATCAGAAGCGACATGCTGCAACTTGTCCTCCTTAACGTTGACCGAGTTACTCCAACGACGATATCGACGAGTTCTCAAATAAATTTCGCAGAGTGACGAGGCATTTGGCTACCTTGAAAGAGGCATAGTTACTGCTGCCCGCAGCTCCCCCTTCTTTGAATCTGTCCTCTCTTTAATGCGTATTGCGGCCAGTCCTGCAGAATCGAAATGCTACAGCATATCCACCTTAACGTCGTCTGAGTTACTAAAACGACGATATCCACGAGTTTTCAAATAAATTTCACTGAGTGTCGAGGCATTTGGCTACCTTAAGAGAATCGTAGTAACTGCTGCCCGCTGCTCCCCCTTCTTTGAATCATTCCTCTCTTTAATTCGTATTGCGGCCTGTCCTGCAGAAGCGAAATGGTACAGCATGTCCGCCTTAACGTTGTCTGAGTTTCTCCAACGACGATATCCTCGAGTTTTAAAATAAATTTCGCAGAGTGACGAGGCATTTGGCTATCTTAAGAGAGTCATAGTTACTCCTGCCGGCTGCTCCCATTTGTTTAGGCCTTTATCATTCTTGCTATGGCCAGTTCTACAGAACCGATATGCCACTGTATGTCGACCTTAACGTCGTCACAGTTACTCCCACTACAAGTTTCTCGAGGTAGCAAATGTACTTCAACGGATGACGGGGCATTTGGCTACCTTTAGAGAGTCATAGTTACTGCAGCCAGAAGCTCCCCTTCCATTGAATCTTACCTCTCTTTAATTCGTACTGCGGAATTTCCAATCAGAAACGAAATGCTGCAACTTGTCCTCCTTAACGTTGACTGAGTTACTCCAACGACGATATCGACGAGTTCTCAAATAAATTTCGCAGAGTGACGAGGCATTTGGCTACCTTAAAAGAGGCATTGTTACTGCTGCCCACTGCTCCCCCTTCTTTGCATCATTCCTCTCTTTAATTCGTATTGCGGCCAGTCCTGCAGAAGAGAAATGGTACAGCATGTCCACCTTAACGTTGTCTCATTTACTCCAACGACGATTTCCTCGAGTTTTCAAATAAATTACGCAGAGTGACGAGACATTTGGCTACCTGAAGAGAGTCATAGTTATTCCTGCCGGCTACTCCCATTTCTTTAGGCCTTTATCTTTCTTGCTATGGCCAGTCCTACAGAACAGATATGCCACTGTATGTCCACCTTAACGTCGTCACAGTTACTCCCACTACGAGTGTCTCGAGTTAGCAAATGTACTTCGACGGATGACAGGGCATTTGGCTACCTTAAGAGAGACATAGTTACTGCAGCCAGATGCTCCCCCTTCTTTGAATCTTTCCTCTCTTTAATTCGTATTGCGGCCAGTTCTGCAGAAGCGAAATGGTACAGCATGTCCACCTTAACGTTGTCTGAGTTACTCCAACGACGATAACCTCGAGTTTTCAAATAAATTTCGCAGAGTGACGAGGCCTCTGGCTACCTTAAGAGAGTCATAGTTACTCCTGCCGGCTGCTCCCATTTCTTTAGGACTTTATCATTCTTCCTATGGCCAGTCCTACAGAACCGATATGCCACTGTATGTCCTCCTTAACGTCGTCACAGTTACTCCCACTAAGAGTTTCTCAAGTTGGCAAATGTACTTCGCCGGATGACGAGGCATTTGGCTACCTTAAGAGAGTCATAGTTACTGCAGCCAGATGCTCCCCTTCCTTTGAATCTTTCTTCTCTTTAATTCGTACTGCGGAATGTCCAATCAGAAGCGAAATGCTAAAACTTGTCAACCTTAACGTTGTCTGAGGTACTCTAACGACGAAATCGACGAGTTTTCAAATAAATTTCGCAGAGTGACGAGGCATTTGGCTATCTTAAGAGAGTCATAGTTACTGCTGCCCGCTGCTCCCCCTTCATTGAATCTTTCCTCTCTTTAATTCGTATTGCGGCCAGTCCTGCAGAAGCGAAATGGTACAGCATGTCCACATTAACGTTGTCTGAGTTACTCCAACGACGATATCCTCGAGTTTTCAAATAAATTTCGCAGAGGGACGAGGCATTTGGCTACCTTAAGAGAGTCATAGTTACTCCTGCCGGCTGCTCCCATTTGTTTAGGCCTTTAACATTCTTGTTATGGCCAGTCCTACAGAACCGATGTGCCACTGTATGTCCACCTTAACGTCGTCACAGTTACTCCCACTACAAGTTTCTCGAGGTAGCAAATGTACTTCGACGGGTGACAGGGCATTTGCCTACCTTAAGAGAGTCATAGTTACTGCAGCCAGATGCTCCCCCTTCTTTGAATCTTTCCTCCCTTTAATTCGTATTGCGGCCAGTCCTGCAGAAGCGAAATGGTACAGCATGTCCACCTTAACGTTGTCTGAGTTACTCCATCGACGATATCCTCGAGTTTTCAAATAAATTTCGCAGAGTGACGAGGCATTTGGCTACCTTAAGAGAGTCATAGTTACTCCCGCCGGCTGCTCCCATTTGTTTAGGCCTTTATCATTCTTGCTATGGCCAGTCCTACAGAACCGATATGCCACTGTATGTCGACCTTAACGTCGTCACAGTTACTCCCACTACGAGTTTCTCGAGTTAGCAAATGTACTTCGACGGATGACGGGGCATTTGGCTACCTTTAGAGAGTCATAGTTACTGCAGCCAGAAGCTCCCCTTCCATTGAACCTTTCCTCTCTGTAATTCGTACTGCGGAATGTCCAATCAGAAACGAAATGCTGCAACTTGTCCTTCTTAACGTTGACTGAGTTACTCCAACGACGATATCGACGAGTTCTCAAATAAATTTCGCAGAGTGACGAGGCATTTGGCTACCTTAAAAGAGGCATAGTTACTGCTGCCCACTGCTCCCCCTTCTTTGCATCATTCCTCTCTTTAATTCGTATTGCGGCCAGTCCTGCAGAAGCAAAATGGTACAGCATGTCCACCTTAACGTTGTCTCATTTACTCCAACGACGATTTCCTCGAGTTTTCAAATAAATTACGCAGAGTGACGAGACATTTGGATACCTGAAGAGAGTCACAGTTACTCCTGCCGGCTGCTCCCATTTCTTTAGGCCTTTATCTTTCTTGCTATGGCCAGTCCTACAGAACCGATATGCCACTGTATGTCCACCTTAACGTCGTCACAGTTACTCCCACTACGAGTTTCTCGAGTTAGCAAATGTACTTCGACGGATGACAGGGCATTTGGCTACTTCAAGAGAGTCATAGTTACTGCAGCCAGATGCTCCCCCTTCTTTGAATTATTCCTCTCTTTAATTCGTATTGCGGCCAGTCCTGCAGAAGCGAAATGGTACAGCATGCCCACCTTAACGTTGTCTGAGTTACTCCAACGACGATATCCTCGAGTTTTCAAATAAATTTCGCAGAGTGACTAGGCATTTGGCTACCTTAAGAGAGTCATAGTTACTCCTGCCGGCTGCTCCCATTTCTTTAGGCCTTTATCATTCTTGCTATGGCCAGTCCTTCAGAACCGATATGCCACTGTATGTCGACCTTAACGTCGTCACAGTTACTCCCACTACGAGTTTCTCGAGTTAGCAAATGTACTTCGACGGATGACGGGGCATTTGGCTACCTTTAGAGAGTCATAGTTACTGCAGCCAGAAGCTCCCCTTCCATTCAATCTTTCCTCTCTTTAATTCGTACTGCGGAATGTCCAATCAGAAGCGAAATGCTGCAACTTGTCCTCCTTAACGTTGACCGAGTTACTCCAACAACGATATCGACGAGTTCTCAAATAAATTTCGCAGAGTGACGAGGCATTTGGCTACGTTGAAAGAGGCATAGTTACTGCTGCCTGCAGCTCCCCCTTCTTTGAATCTGTCCTCTCTTTAATGCGTATTGCGGCCAGTCCTGCAGAATCGAAATGCTACAGCATATCCACCTTAACGTTGTCTGAGTTACTAAAACGACGATATCCACGAGTTTTCAAATAAATTTCACTGAGTGTCGAGGCATTTGGCTACCTAAAGAGAATCGTAGTAACTGCTGCCCGCTGCTCCCCCTTCTTTGAATCTTTCCTCTCTTTAATTCGTATTAAAGCCTGTCCTGCAGAAGCGAAATGGTACAGCATGTCCGCCTTAACGTTGTCTGAGTTTCTCCAACGACGATATCCTCGAGTTTTAAAATAAATTTCGCAGAGTGACGAGGCATTTGGCTACCTTAAGAGAGTCATAGTTACTCCTGCCGGCTGCTCCCATTTGTTTAGGCCTTTATCATTCTTGCTATGGCCAGTTCTACAGAACCGATATGCCACTGTATGACGACCTTAACGTCGTCACAGTTACTCCCACTACGAGTTTCTCGAGTTAGCAAATGTACTTCAACGGATGACGGGGCATTTGGCTACCTTTAGAGAGTCATAGTTACTGCAGCCAGAAGCTCCCCTTCCATTGAATCTTACCTCTCTTTAATTCGTACTGCGGAATGTCCAATCAGAAACGAAATGCTGCAACTTGTCCTCCTTAACGTTGACTGAGTTACTCCAACGACGATATCGACGAGTTATCAAATAAATTTCGCAGAGTGACAAGGCATTTGGCTACCTTAAAAGAGGCATTGTTACTGCTGCCCACTGCTCCCCCTTCTTTGCATCATTCCTCTCTTTAATTCGTATTGCGGCCAGTCCTGCAGAAGAGAAATGGTACAGCATGTCCACCTTAACGTTGTCTCATTTTCTCCAACGACGATTTCCTCGAGTTTTCAAATAAATTACGCAGAGTGACGAGACATTTGGCTACCTGAAGAGAGTGATAGTTACTCCTGCCGGCTACTCCCATTTCTTTAGGCCTTTATCTTTCTTGCTATGGCCAGTCCTACAGAACCGATATGCCACTGTATGTCCTCCTTAACGTCGTCACAGTTACTCCCACTAAGAGTTTCTCAAGTTGGCAAATGTACTTCGCCGGATGACGAGGCATTTGGCTACCTTAAGAGAGTCACAGTTACTGCAGCCAGATGCTCCCCTTCCTTTGAATCTTTCTTCTCTTTAATTCGTACTGCGGAATGTCCAATCAGAAGCGAAATGCTAAAACTTGTCAACCTTAACGTTGTCTGAGGTACTCTAACGACGAAATCGACGAGTTTTCAAATAAATTTCGCAGAGTGACGAGGCATTTGGCTATCTTAAGAGAGTCATAGTTACTGCTGCCCGCTGCTCCCCCTTCATTGAATCTTTCCTCTCTTTAATTCGTATTGCGGCCAGTCCTACAGAAGCGAAATGGTACAGCATGTCCACATTAACGTTGTCTGAGTTACTCCAACGACGATATCCTCGAGTTTTCAAATAAATTTCGCAGAGGGACGAGGCATTTGGCTACCTTAAGAGAGTCATAGTTACTCCTGCCGGCTGCTCCCATTTGTTTAGGCCTTTAACATTCTTGTTATGGCCAGTCCTACAGAACCGATATGCCACTGTATGTCCACCTTAACGTCGTCACTGTTACTCCCACTACGAGTTTCTCGAGTTAGCAAATGTACTTCGACGGGTGACAGGGCATTTGCCTACCTTAAGAGAGTCATAGTTACTGCAGCCAGATGCTCCCCCTTCTTTGAATCTTTCCTCTCTATAATTCGTTCTGCGGAATGTCCAATCAGAAGCGAAATGCTGCAACTTGTCCACCTCAACGTTGTCTGAGTTACTCCAACGATGATATCGACGAGTTTTCAAATAAATTTCGCATAGTGAGGAGGCATTTGGCTACCTTAAGAGAATCATTGTTACTGCGGCCCACTGCTCCCCCTTCTTTGAATCTTTCCTCTCTTTAATTCGTACTGCGGAATGTCCAATCAGAAACGAAATGCTGCAACTTGTCCTCCTTAACGTTGACTGAGTTACTCCAACGACGATATCGACGAGTTCTCAAATAAATTTCGCAGAGTGACGAGGCATTTGGCTACCTTAAAAGAGGCATTGTTACTGCTGCCCACTGCTCCCCCTTCTTTGCATCATTCCTCTCTTTAATTCGTATTGCGGCCAAGCCTGCAGAAGAGAAATGGTACAGCATGTCCACCTTAACGTTGTCTCATTTACTCCAACGACGATTTCCTCGAGTTTTCAAATAAATTACGCAGAGTGACGAGACATTTGGCTACCTGAAGAGAGTCATAGTTACTCCTGCCGGCTGCTCCCATTTCTTTAGGCCTTTATCTTTCTTGCTATGGCCAGTCCTACAGAACAGATATGCCACTGTATGTCCACCTTAACGTCGTCACAGTTACTCCCACTACGAGTTTCTCGAGTTAGCAAATGTACTTCGACGGGTGACAGGGCATTTGCCTACCTTAAGAGAGTCATAGTTACTGCAGCCAGATGCTCCCCCTTCTTTGAATCTTTCCTCCCTTTAATTCGTATTGCGGCCAGTCCTGCAGAAGCGAAATGGTACAGCATGTCCACCTTAACGTTGTCTGAGTTACTCCATCGACGATATCCTCGAGTTTTCAAATAAATTACGCAGAGTGACGAGACATTTGGCTACCTGAAGAGAGTCATAGTTACTCCTGCCGGCTACTCCCATTTCTTTAGGCCTTTATCTTTCTTGCTATGGCCAGTCCTACAGAACAGATATGCCACTGTATGTCCACCTTAACGTCGTCACAGTTACTCCCACTACGAGTGTCTCGAGTTAGCAAATGTACTTCGACGGATGACAGGGCATTTGGCTACCTTAAGAGAGTCATAGTTACTGCAGCCAGATGCTCCCCCTTCTTTGAATCTTTCCTCTCTTTAATTCGTATTGCGGCCAGTTCTGCAGAAGCGAAATGGTACAGCATGTCCACCTTAACGTTGTCTGAGTTACTCCAACGACGATAACCTCGAGTTTTCAAATAAATTTCGCAGAGTGACGAGGCCTCTGGCTACCTTAAGAGAGTCATAGTTACTCCTGCCGGCTGCTCCCATTTCTTTAGGACTTTATCATTCTTCCTATGGCCAGTCCTACAGAACCGATATGCCACTGTATGTCCTCCTTAACGTCATCACAGTTACTCCCACTAAGAGTTTCTCAAGTTGGCAAATGTACTTCGCCGGATGACGAGGCATTTGGCTACCTTAAGAGAGTCATAGTTACTGCAGCCAGATGCTCCCCTTCCTTTGAATCTTTCTTCTCTTTAATTCGTACTGCGGAATGTCCAATCAGAAGCGAAATGCTAAAACTTGTCAACCTTAACGTTGTCTGAGGTACTCTAACGACGAAATCGACGAGTTTTCAAATAAATTTCGCAGAGTGACGAGGCATTTGGCTATCTTAAGAGAGTCATAGTTACTGCTGCCCGCTGCTCCCCCTTCATTGAATCTTTCCTCTCTTTAATTCGTATTGCGGCCAGTCCTGCAGAAGCGAAATGGTACAGCATGTCCACCTTAACGTTGTCTCATTTACTCCAACGACGATTTCCTCGAGTTTTCAAATAAATTACGCAGAGTGACGAGACATTTGTCTACCTTAAGAGATTCATAGTTACTCCTGCCGGCTTCTGCCATTTCTTTAGTCATTTATCTTTCTTGCTATGGCCAGTCCTACAGAACCGATATGCCACTGTATGTCCACCTTAACGTCGTCACTGTTACTCCCACTACGAGTTTCTCGAGTTAGCAAATGTACTTCGACGGGTGACAGGGCATTTGCCTACCTTAAGAGAGTCATAGTTACTGCAGCCAGATGCTCCCCCTTCTTTGAATCTTTCCTCTCTATAATTCGTTCTGCGGAATGTCCAATCAGAAGCGAAATGCTGCAACTTGTCCACCTCAACGTTGTCTGAGTTACTCCAACGATGATATCGACGAGTTTTCAAATAAATTTCGCATAGTGAGGAGGCATTTGGCTACCTTAAGAGAATCATTGTTACTGCGGCCCACTGCTCCCCCTTCTTTGAATCTTTCCTCTCTTTAATTCGTACTGCGGAATGTCCAATCAGAAACGAAATGCTGCAACTTGTCCTCCTTAACGTTGACTGAGTTACTCCAACGACGATATCGACGAGTTCTCAAATAAATTTCGCAGAGTGACGAGGCATTTGGCTACCTTAAAAGAGGCATTGTTACTGCTGCCCACTGCTCCCCCTTCTTTGCATCATTCCTCTCTTTAATTCGTATTGCGGCCAAGCCTGCAGAAGAGAAATGGTACAGCATGTCCACCTTAACGTTGTCTCATTTACTCCAACGACGATTTCCTCGAGTTTTCAAATAAATTACGCAGAGTGACGAGACATTTGGCTACCTGAAGAGAGTCATAGTTACTCCTGCCGGCTGCTCCCATTTCTTTAGGCCTTTATCTTTCTTGCTATGGCCAGTCCTACAGAACAGATATGCCACTGTATGTCCACCTTAACGTCGTCACAGTTACTCCCACTACGAGTTTCTCGAGTTAGCAAATGTACTTCGACGGGTGACAGGGCATTTGCCTACCTTAAGAGAGTCATAGTTACTGCAGCCAGATGCTCCCCCTTCTTTGAATCTTTCCTCCCTTTAATTCGTATTGCGGCCAGTCCTGCAGAAGCGAAATGGTACAGCATGTCCACCTTAACGTTGTCTGAGTTACTCCATCGACGATATCCTCGAGTTTTCAAATAAATTACGCAGAGTGACGAGACATTTGGCTACCTGAAGAGAGTCATAGTTACTCCTGCCGGCTACTCCCATTTCTTTAGGCCTTTATCTTTCTTGCTATGGCCAGTCCTACAGAACAGATATGCCACTGTATGTCCACCTTAACGTCGTCACAGTTACTCCCACTACGAGTGTCTCGAGTTAGCAAATGTACTTCGACGGATGACAGGGCATTTGGCTACCTTAAGAGAGTCATAGTTACTGCAGCCAGATGCTCCCCCTTCTTTGAATCTTTCCTCTCTTTAATTCGTATTGCGGCCAGTTCTGCAGAAGCGAAATGGTACAGCATGTCCACCTTAACGTTGTCTGAGTTACTCCAACGACGATAACCTCGAGTTTTCAAATAAATTTCGCAGAGTGACGAGGCCTCTGGCTACCTTAAGAGAGTCATAGTTACTCCTGCCGGCTGCTCCCATTTCTTTAGGACTTTATCATTCTTCCTATGGCCAGTCCTACAGAACCGATATGCCACTGTATGTCCTCCTTAACGTCATCACAGTTACTCCCACTAAGAGTTTCTCAAGTTGGCAAATGTACTTCGCCGGATGACGAGGCATTTGGCTACCTTAAGAGAGTCATAGTTACTGCAGCCAGATGCTCCCCTTCCTTTGAATCTTTCTTCTCTTTAATTCGTACTGCGGAATGTCCAATCAGAAGCGAAATGCTAAAACTTGTCAACCTTAACGTTGTCTGAGGTACTCTAACGACGAAATCGACGAGTTTTCAAATAAATTTCGCAGAGTGACGAGGCATTTGGCTATCTTAAGAGAGTCATAGTTACTGCTGCCCGCTGCTCCCCCTTCATTGAATCTTTCCTCTCTTTAATTCGTATTGCGGCCAGTCCTGCAGAAGCGAAATGGTACAGCATGTCCACATTAACGTTGTCTGAGTTACTCCAACGACGATATCCTCGAGTTTTCAAATAAATTTCGCAGAGGGACGAGGCATTTGGCTACCTTAAGAGAGTCATAGTTACTCCTGCCGGCTGCTCCCATTTGTTTAGGCCTTTAACATTCTTGTTATGGCCAGTCCTACAGAACCGATACGCCACTGTATGTCCACCTTAACGTCGTCACAGTTACTCCCACTACGAGTTTCTCGAGTTAGCAAATGTACTTCGACGGATGACGGGGCATTTGGCTACCTTTAGAGAGTCATAGTTACTGCAGCCAGAAGCTCCCCTTCCATTGAACCTTTCCTCTCTGTAATTCGTACTGCGGAATGTCCAATCAGAAACGAAATGCTGCAACTTGTCCTTCTTAACGTTGACTGAGTTACTCCAACGACGATATCGACGAGTTCTCAAATAAATTTCGCAGAGTGACGAGGCATTTGGCTACCTTAAAAGAGGCATAGTTACTGCTGCCCACTGCTCCCCCTTCTTTGCATCATTCCTCTCTTTAATTCGTATTGCGGCCAGTCCTGCAGAAGCAAAATGGTACAGCATGTCCACCTTAACGTTGTCTCATTTACTCCAACGACGATTTCCTCGAGTTTTCAAATAAATTACGCAGAGTGACGAGACATTTGGATACCTGAAGAGAGTCATAGTTACTCCTGCCGGCTGCTCCCATTTCTTTAGGCCTTTATCTTTCTTGCTATGGCCAGTCCTACAGAACCGATATGCCACTGTATGTCCACCTTAACGTCGTCACAGTTACTCCCACTACGAGTTTCTCGAGTTAGCAAATGTACTTCGACGGATGACAGGGCATTTGGCTACTTCAAGAGAGTCATAGTTACTGCAGCCAGATGCTCCCCCTTCTTTGAATTATTCCTCTCTTTAATTCGTATTGCGGCCAGTCCTGCAGAAGCGAAATGGTACAGCATGTCCACCTTAACGTTGTCTGAGTTACTCCAACGACGATATCCTCGAGTTTTCAAATAAATTTCGCAGAGTGACTAGGCATTTGGCTACCTTAAGAGAGTCATAGTTACTCCTGCCGGCTGCTCCCATTTCTTTAGGCCTTTATCATTCTTGCTATGGCCAGTCCTACAGAACCGATATGCCACTGTATGTCGACCTTAACGTCGTCACAGTTACTCCCACTACGAGTTTCTCGAGTTAGCAAATGTACTTCGACGGATGACGGGGCATTTGGCTACCTTTAGAGAGTCATAGTTACTGCAGCCAGAAGCTCCCCTTCCATTCAATCTTTCCTCTCTTTAATTCGTACTGCGGAATGTCCAATCAGAAGCGAAATGCTGCAACTTGTCCTCCTTAACGTTGACCGAGTTACTCCAACGACGATATCGACGAGTTCTCAAATAAATTTCGCAGAGTGACGAGGCATTTGGCTACCTTGAAAGAGGCATAGTTACTGCTGCCCGCAGCTCCCCCTTCTTTGAATCTGTCCTCTCTTTAATGCGTATTGCGGCCAGTCCTGCAGAATCGAAATGCTACAGCATATCCACCTTAACGTTGTCTGAGTTACTAAAACGACGATATCCACGAGTTTTCAAATAAATTTCACTGAGTGTCGAGGCATTTGGCTACCTTAAGAGAATCGTAGTAACTGCTGCCCGCTGCTCCCCCTTCTTTGAATCTTTCCTCTCTTTAATTCGTATTGCGGCCTGTCCTGCAGAAGCGAAATGGTACAGCATGTCCGCCTTAACGTTGTCTGAGTTTCTCCAACGACGATATCCTCGAGTTTTAAAATAAATTTCGCAGAGTGACGAGGCATTTGGCTACCTTAAGAGAGTCATAGTTACTCCTGCCGGCTGCTCCCATTTGTTTAGGCCTTTATCATTCTTGCTATGGCCAGTCCTACAGAACAGATATGCCACTGTATGTCCACCTTAACGTCGTCACAGTTACTCCCACTACGAGTGTCTCGAGTTAGCAAATGTACTTCGACGGATGACAGGGCATTTGGCTACCTTAAGAGAGTCATAGTTACTGCAGCCAGATGCTCCCCCTTCTTTGAATCGTTCCTCTCTTTAATTCGTATTGCGGCCAGTCCTGCAGAAGCGAAATGGTACAGCATGCCCACCTTAACGTTGTCTGAGTTACTCCAACGACGATATCCTCGAGTTTTCAAATAAATTTCGCAGAGTGACTAGGCATTTGGCTACCTTAAGAGAGTCATAGTTACTCCTGCCGGCTGCTCCCATTTCTTTAGGCCTTTATCATTCTTGCTATGGCCAGTCCTACAGAACCGATATGCCACTGTATGTCGACCTTAACGTCGTCACAGTTACTCCCACTACGAGTTTCTCGAGTTAGCAAATGTACTTCGACGGATGACGGGGCATTTGGCTACCTTTAGAGAGTCATAGTTACTGCAGCCAGAAGCTCCCCTTCCATTCAATCTTTCCTCTCTTTAATTCGTACTGCGGAATGTCCAATCAGAAGCGAAATGCTGCAACTTGTCCTCCTTAACGTTGACCGAGTTACTCCAACGACGATATCGACGAGTTCTCAAATAAATTTCGCAGAGTGACGAGGCATTTGGCTACCTTGAAAGAGGCATAGTTACTGCTGCCCGCAGCTCCCCCTTCTTTGAATCTGTCCTCTCTTTAATGCGTATTGCGGCCAGTCCTGCAGAATCGAAATGCTACAGCATATCCACCTTAACGTTGTCTGAGTTACTAAAACGACGATATCCACGAGTTTTCAAATAAATTTCACTGAGTGTCGAGGCATTTGGCTACCTTAAGAGAATCGTAGTAACTGCTGCCCGCTGCTCCCCCTTCTTTGAATCTTTCCTCTCTTTAATTCGTATTGCGGCCTCTCCTGCAGAAGCGAAATGGTACAGCATGTCCGCCTTAACGTTGTCTGAGTTTCTCCAACGACGATATCCTCGAGTTTTAAAATAAATTTCGCAGAGTGACGAGGCATTTGGCTACCTTAAGAGAGTCATAGTTACTCCTGCCGGCTGCTCCCATTTGTTTAGGCCTTTATCATTCTTGCTATGGCCAGTTCTACAGAACCGATATGCCACTGTATGACGACCTTAACGTCGTCACAGTTACTCCCACTACGAGTTTCTCGAGTTAGCAAATGTACTTCAACGGATGACGGGGCATTTGGCTACCTTTAGAGAGTCATAGTTACTGCAGCCAGAAGCTCTTCTTCCATTGAATCTTACCTCTCTTTAATTCGTACTGCGGAATGTCCAATCAGAAACGAAATGCTGCAACTTGTCCTCCTTAACGTTGACTGAGTTACTCCAACGACGATATCGACGAGTTCTCAAATAAATTTCGCAGAGTGACAAGGCATTTGGCTACCTTAAAAGAGGCATTGTTACTGCTGCCCACTGCTCCCCCTTCTTTGCATCATTCCTCTCTTTAATTCGTATTGCGGCCAGTCCTGCAGAAGAGAAATGGTACAGCATGTCCACCTTAACGTTGTCTCATTTACTCCAACGACGATTTCCTCGAGTTTTCAAATAAATTACGCAGAGTGACGAGACATTTGTCTACCTTAAGAGATTCATAGTTACTCCTGCCGGCTTCTGCCATTTCTTTAGTCATTTATCTTTCTTGCTATGGCCAGTCCTACAGAACCGATATGCCACTGTATGTCCACCTTAACGTCGTCACTGTTACTCCCACTACGAGTTTCTCGAGTTAGCAAATGTACTTCGACGGGTGACAGGGCATTTGCCTACCTTAAGAGAGCCATAGTTACTGCAGCCAGATGCTCCCCCTTCTTTGAATCTTTCCTCCCTTCAATTCGTATTGCGGGCAGTCCTGCAGAAGCGAAATGGTACAGCATGTCCACCTTAACGTTGTCTGAGTTACTCCATCGACGATATCCTCGAGTTTTCAAATAAATTACGCAGAGTGACGAGACATTTGGCTACCTGAAGAGAGTCATAGTTACTCCTGCCGGCTGCTCCCATTTCTTTAGGCCTTTATCTTTCTTCCTATGGCCAGTCCTACAGAACCGATATGCCACTGTATGTCCTCCATAACGTCGTCACAGTTACTCCCACTAAGAGTTTCTCAAGTTGGCAAATGTACTTCGCCGGATGACGAGGCATTTGGCTACCTTAAGAGAGTCATAGTTACTGCAGCCAGATGCTCCCCTTCCTTTGAATCTTTCTTCTCTCTAATTCGTACTGCGGAATGTCCAATCAGAAGCGAAATGCTAAAACTTGTCAACCTTAGCGTTGTCTCAGGTACTCTAACGACGAAATCGACGAGTTTTCAAATAAATTTCGCAGAGTGACGAGGCATTTGGCTATCTTAAGAGAGTCATAGTTACTGCTGCCCGCTGCTCCCCCTTCATTGAATCTTTCCTCTCTTTAATTCGTATTGCGGCCAGTCCTACAGAAGCGAAATGGTACAGCATGTCCACATTAACGTTGTCTGAGTTACTCCAACGACGATATCCTCGAGTTTTCAAATAAATTTCGCAGAGGGACGAGGCATTTGGCTACCTTAAGATAGTCATAGTTACTCCTGCCGGCTGCTCCCATTTGTTTAGGCCTTTAACATTCTTGTTATGGCCAGTCCTACAGAACCAATATGCCACTGTATGTCCACCTTAACGTCGTCACAGTTACTGCCACTACGAGTTTCTCGAGTTAGCAAATGTACTTCGCCGGATGACAGGGCATTTGGCTACCTTAAGAGGGTCATAGTTACTCCAGACAGATGCTCCCCTTCCTTTGAATCTTTCGTCTCTTTAATTCGTACTGCGGAATGTCCAATCAGAAGCGAAATGCTGCAACTTGTCCACCTCAACGTTGTCTGAGTTACTCCAACGATGATATCGACGAGTTTTCAAATAAATTTCGCATAGTGAGGAGGCATTTGGCTACCTTAAGAGAATCATTGTTACTGCTGCCCAATGCTCCCCCTTCTTTGAATAATTCCTCTCTTTAATTCGTATTGCGGCCAGTCCTGCAGAATCGAAATGGTACAGCATGTCCACCTTAACGTTGTCTCATTTACTCCAACGACGATTTCCTCGAGTTTTCAAATAAATTACGCAGAGTGACGAGACATTTGTCTACCTTAAGAGATTCATAGTTACTCCTGCCGGCTTCTGCCATTTCTTTAGTCATTTATCTTTCTTGCTATGGCCAGTCCTACAGAACCGATATGCCACTGTATGTCCACCTTAACGTCGTCACTGTTACTCCCACTACGAGTTTCTCGAGTTAGCAAATGTACTTCGACGGGTGACAGGGCATTTGCCTACCGTAAGAGAGTCATAGTTACTGCAGCCAGATGCTCCCCCTTCTTTGAATCTTTCCTCTCTTTAATTCGTACTGCGGAATGTCCAATCAGAAACGAAATGCTGCAACTTGTCCTCCTTAACGTTGACTGAGTTACTCCGACGACGATATCGACGAGTTCTCAAATAAATTTCGCAGAGTGACGAGGCATTTGGCTACCTTAAAAGAGGCATTGTTACTGCTGCCCACTGCTCCCCTTTCTTTGCATCATTCCTCTCTTTAATTCGTATTGCGGCCAGTCCTGCAGAAGAGAAATGGTACAGCATGTCCACCTTAACGTTGTCTCATTTACTCCAACGACGATTTCCTCGAGTTTTCAAATAAATTACGCAGAGTGACGAGACATTTGGCTACCTGAAGAGAGTCATAGTTACTCCTGCCGGCTGCTCCCATTTCTTTAGGCCTTTATCTTTCTTGCTATGGCCAGTCCTACAGAACCGATATGCCACTGTATGTCGACCTTAACGTCGTCACAGTTACTCCCACTACGAGTTTCTCGAGTTAGCAAATGTACTTCGACGGATGACGGGGCATTTGGCTACCTTTAGAGAGTCATAGTTACTGCAGCCAGAAGCTCCCCTTCCATTGAACCTTTCCTCTCTGTAATTCGTACTGCGGAATGTCCAATCAGAAACGAAATGCTGCAACTTGTCCTTCTTAACGTTGACTGAGTTACTCCAACGACGATATCGACGAGTTCTCAAATAAATTTCGCAGAGTGACGAGGCATTTGGCTACCTTAAAAGAGGCATAGTTACTGCTGCCCACTGCTCCCCCTTCTTTGCATCATTCCTCTCTTTAATTCGTATTGCGGCCAGTCCTGCAGAAGCAAAATGGTACAGCATGTCCACCTTAACGTTGTCTCATTTACTCCAACGACGATTTCCTCGAGTTTTCAAATAAATTACGCAGAGTGACGAGACATTTGGATACCTGAAGAGAGTCATAGTTACTCCTGCCGGCTGCTCCCATTTCTTTAGGCCTTTATCTTTCTTGCTATGGCCAGTCCTACAGAACCGATATGCCACTGTATGTCCACCTTAACGTCGTCACAGTTACTCCCACTACGAGTTTCTCGAGTTAGCAAATGTACTTCGACGGATGACAGGGCATTTGGCTACTTCAAGAGAGTCATAGTTACTGCAGCCAGATGCTCCCCCTTCTTTGAATTATTCCTCTCTTTAATTCGTATTGCGGCCAGTCCTGCAGAAGCGAAATGGTACAGCATGCCCACCTTAACGTTGTCTGAGTTACTCCAACGACCATATCCTCGAGTTTTCAAATAAATTTCGCAGAGTGACTAGGCATTTGTCTACCTTAAGAGAGTCATAGTTACTTCTGCCGGCTGCTCCCATTTCTTTAGGCCTTTATCATTCTTGCTATGGCCAGTCCTACAGAACCGATATGCCACTGTATGTCGACCTTAACGTCGTCACAGTTACTCCCACTACGAGTTTCTCGAGTTAGCAAATGTACTTCGACGGATGACGGGGCATTTGGCTACCTTTAGAGAGTCATAGTTACTGCAGCCAGAAGCTCCCCTTCCATTCAATCTTTCCTCTCTTTAATTCGTACTGCGGAATGTCCAATCAGAAGCGAAATGCTGCAACTTGTCCTCCTTAACGTTGACCGAGTTACTCCAACGACGATATCGACGAGTTCTCAAATAAATTTCGCAGAGTGACGAGGCATTTGGCTACCTTGAAAGAGGCATAGTTACTGCTGCCCGCAGCTCCCCCTTCTTTGAATCTGTCCTCTCTTTAATGCGTATTGCGGCCAGTCCTGCAGAATCGAAATGCTACAGCATATCCACCTTAACGTTGTCTGAGTTACTAAAACGACGATATCCACGAGTTTTCAAATAAATTTCACTGAGTGTCGAGGCATTTGGCTACCTTAAGAGAATCGTAGTAACTGCTGCCCGCTGCTCCCCCTTCTTTGAATCTTTCCTCTCTTTAATTCGTATTGCGGCCTGTCCTGCAGAAGCGAAATGGTACAGCATGTCCGCCTTAACGTTGTCTGAGTTTCTCCAACGACGATATCCTCGAGTTTTAAAATAAATTTCGCAGAGTGACGAGGCATTTGGCTACCTTAAGAGGGTCATAGTTACTCCTGCCGGCTGCTCCCATTTGTTTAGGCCTTTATCATTCTTGCTATGGCCAGTTCTACAGAACCGATATGCCACTGTATGACGACCTTAACGTCGTCACAGTTACTCCCACTACGAGTTTCTCGAGTTAGCAAATGTACTTCAACGGATGACGGGGCATTTGGCTACCTTTAGAGAGTCATAGTTACTGCAGCCAGAAGCTCTTCTTCCATTGAATCTTACCTCTCTTTAATTCGTACTGCGGAATGTCCAATCAGAAACGAAATGCTGCAACTTGTCCTCCTTAACGTTGACTGAGTTACTCCAACGACGATATCGACGAGTTCTCAAATAAATTTCGCAGAGTGACAAGGCATTTGGCTACCTTAAAAGAGGCATTGTTACTGCTGCCCACTGCTCCCCCTTCTTTGCATCATTCCTCTCTTTAATTCGTATTGCGGCCAGTCCTGCAGAAGAGAAATGGTACAGCATGTCCACCTTAACGTTGTCTCATTTACTCCAACGACGATTTCCTCGAGTTTTCAAATAAATTACGCAGAGTGACGAGACATTTGTCTACCTTAAGAGATTCATAGTTACTCCTGCCGGCTTCTGCCATTTCTTTAGTCATTTATCTTTCTTGCTATGGCCAGTCCTACAGAACCGATATGCCACTGTATGTCCACCTTAACGTCGTCACTGTTACTCCCACTACGAGTTTCTCGAGTTAGCAAATGTACTTCGACGGGTGACAGGGCATTTGCCTACCTTAAGAGAGTCATAGTTACTGCAGCCAGATGCTCCCCCTTCTTTGAATCTTTCCTCTCTTTAATTCGTACTGCGGAATGTCCAATCAGAAGCGAAATGCTGCAACTTGTCCACCTCAACGTTGTCTGAGTTACTCCAACGATGATATCGACGAGTTTTCAAATAAATTTCGCATAGTGAGGAGGCATTTGGCTACCTTAAGAGAATCATTGTTACTGCTGCCCACTGCTCCCCCTTCTTTGAATCTTTCCTCTCTTTAATTCGTACTGCGGAATGTCCAATCAGAAACGAAATGCTGCAACTTGTCCTCCTTAACGTTGACTGAGTTACTCCAACGACGATATCGACGAGTTCTCAAATAAATTTCGCAGAGTGACGAGGCATTTGGCTACCTTAAAAGAGGCATTGTTACTGCTGCCCACTGCTCCCCCTTCTTTGCATCATTCCTCTCTTTAATTCGTATTGCAGCCAGTCCTGCAGAAGAGAAATGGTACAGCATGTCCACTTTAACGTTGTCTCATTTACTCCAACGCCGATTTCCTCGAGTTTTCAAATAAATTACGCAGAGTGACGAGACATTTGGCTACCTGAAGAGAGTCATAGTTACTCCTGCCGGCTGCTCCCATTTCTTTAGGCCTTTATCTTTCTTGCTATGGCCAGTCCTACAGAACAGATATGCCACTGTATGTCCACCTTAACGTCGTCACAGTTACTCCCACTACGAGTTTCTCGAGTTAGCAAATGTACTTCGACGGGTGACAGGGCATTTGCCTACCTTAAGAGAGTCATAGTTACTGCAGCCAGATGCTCCCCCTTCTTTGAATCTTTCCTCCCTTTAATTCGTATTGCGGCCAGTCCTGCAGAAGCGAAATGGTACAGCATGTCCACCTTAACGTTGTCTGAGTTACTCCATCGACGATATCCTCGAGTTTTCAAATAAATTACGCAGAGTGACGAGACATTTGGCTACCTGAAGAGAGTCATAGTTACTCCTGCCGGCTGCTCCCATTTCTTTAGGCCTTTATCTTTCTTCCTATGGCCAGTCCTACAGAACCGATATGCCACTGTATGTCCTCCATAACGTCGTCACAGTTACTCCCACTAAGAGTTTCTCAAGTTGGCAAATGTACTTCGCCGGATGACGAGGCATTTGGCTACCTTAAGAGAGTCATAGTTACTGCAGCCAGATGCTCCCCTTCCTTTGAATCTTTCTTCTCTTTAATTCGTACTGCGGAATGTCCAATCAGAAGCGAAATGCTAAAACTTGTCAACCTTAGCGTTGTCTCAGGTACTCTAACGACGAAATCGACGAGTTTTCAAATAAATTTCGCAGAGTGACGAGGCATTTGGCTATCTTAAGAGAGTCATAGTTACTGCTGCCCGCTGCTCCCCCTTCATTGAATCTTTCCTCTCTTTAATTCGTATTGCGGCCAGTCCTACAGAAGCGAAATGGTACAGCATGTCCACATTAACGTTGTCTGAGTTACTCCAACGACGATATCCTCGAGTTTTCAAATAAATTTCGCAGAGGGACGAGGCATTTGGCTACCTTAAGATAGTCATAGTTACTCCTGCCGGCTGCTCCCATTTGTTTAGGCCTTTAACATTCTTGTTATGGCCAGTCCTACAGAACCGATATGCCACTGTATGTCCACCTTAACGTCGTCACAGTTACTCCCACTACGAGTTTCTCGAGTTAGCAAATGTACTTCGACGGATGACAGGGCATTTGGCTACCTTAAGAGGGTCATAGTTACTCCAGACAGATGCTCCCCTTCCTTTGAATCTTTCGTCTCTTTAATTCGTACTGCGGAATGTCCAATCAGAAGCGAAATGCTGCAACTTGTCCACCTCAACGTTGTCTGAGTTACTCCAACGATGATATCGACGAGTTTTCAAATAAATTTCGCATAGTGAGGAGGCATTTGGCTACCTTAAGAGAATCATTGTTACTGCTGCCCAATGCTCCCCCTTCTTTGAATAATTCCTCTCTTTAATTCGTATTGCGGCCAGTCCTGCAGAATCGAAATGGTACAGCATGTCCACCTTAACGTTGTCTCATTTACTCCAACGACGATTTCCTCGAGTTTTCAAATAAATTACGCAGAGTGACGAGACATTTGTCTACCTTAAGAGATTCATAGTTACTCCTGCCGGCTTCTGCCATTTCTTTAGTCATTTATCTTTCTTGCTATGGCCAGTCCTACAGAACCGATATGCCACTGTATGTCCACCTTAACGTCGTCACTGTTACTCCCACTACGAGTTTCTCGAGTTAGCAAATGTACTTCGACGGGTGACAGGGCATTTGCCTACCGTAAGAGAGTCATAGTTACTGCAGCCAGATGCTCCCCCTTCTTTGAATCTTTCCTCTCTTTAATTCGTACTGCGGAATGTCCAATCAGAAACGAAATGCTGCAACTTGTCCTCCTTAACGTTGACTGAGTTACTCCAACGACGATATCGACGAGTTCTCAAATAAATTTCGCAGAGTGACGAGGCATTTGGCTACCTTAAAAGAGGCATTGTTACTGCTGCCCACTGCTCCCCTTTCTTTGCATCATTCCTCTCTTTAATTCGTATTGCGGCCAGTCCTGCAGAAGAGAAATGGTACAGCATGTCCACCAGACGTTGTCTCATTTACTCCAACGACGATTTCCTCGAGTTTTCAAATAAATTACGCAGAGTGACGAGACATTTGGCTACCTGAAGAGAGTCATAGTTACTCCTGCCGGCTGCTCCCATTTCTTTAGGCCTTTATCTTTCTTGCTATGGCCAGTCCTACAGAACAGATATGCCACTGTATGTCCACCTTAACGTCGTCACAGTTACTCCCACTACGAGTTTCTCGAGTTAGCAAATGTACTTCGACGGGTGACAGGGCATTTGCCTACCTTAAGAGAGACATAGTTACTGCAGCCAGATGCTCCCCCTTCTTTGAATCTTTCCTCCCTTTAATTCGTATTGCGGCCAGTCCTGCAGAAGCGAAATGGTACAGCATGTCCACCTTAACGTTGTCTGAGTTACTCCATCGACGATATCCTCGAGTTTTCAAATAAATTACGCAGAGTGACGAGACATTTGGCTACCTGAAGAGAGTCATAGTTACTCCTGCCGGCTGCTCCCATTTCTTTAGGCCTTTATCTTTCTTCCTATGGCCAGTCCTACAGAACCGATATGCCACTGTATGTCCACCTTAACGTCGTCACAGTTACTCCCACTACGAGTTTCTCGAGTTAGCAAATGTACTTCGACGGATGACAGGGCATTTGGCTACTTCAAGAGAGTCATAGTTACTGCAGCCAGATGCTCCCCCTTCTTTGAATTATTCCTCTCTTTAATTCGTATTGCGGCCAGTCCTGCAGAAGCGAAATGGTACAGCATGCCCACCTTAACGTTGTCTGAGTTACTCCAACGACCATATCCTCGAGTTTTCAAATAAATTTCGCAGAGTGACTAGGCATTTGGCTACCTTAAGAGAGTCATAGTTACTCCTGCCGGCTGCTCCCATTTCTTTAGGCCTTTATCATTCTTGCTATGGCCAGTCCTACAGAACCGATATGCCACTGTATGTCGACCTTAACGTCGTCACAGTTACTCCCACTACGAGTTTCTCGAGTTAGCAAATGTACTTCGACGGATGACGGGGCATTTGGCTACCTTTAGAGAGTCATAGTTACTGCAGCCAGAAGCTCCCCTTCCATTCAATCTTTCCTCTCTTTAATTCGTACTGCGGAATGTCCAATCAGAAGCGAAATGCTGCAACTTGTCCTCCTTAACGTTGACCGAGTTACTCCAACGACGATATCGACGAGTTCTCAAATAAATTTCGCAGAGTGACGAGGCATTTGGCTACCTTGAAAGAGGCATAGTTACTGCTGCCCGCAGCTCCCCCTTCTTTGAATCTGTCCTCTCTTTAATGCGTATTGCGGCCAGTCCTGCAGAATCGAAATGCTACAGCATATCCACCTTAACGTTGTCTGAGTTACTAAAACGACGATATCCACGAGTTTTCAAATAAATTTCACTGAGTGTCGAGGCATTTGGCTACCTTAAGAGAATTGTAGTAACTGCTGCCCGCTGCTCCCCCTTCTTTGAATCTTTCCTCTCTTTAATTCGTATTGCGGCCTGTCCTGCAGAAGCGAAATGGTACAGCATGTCCGCCTTAACGTTGTCTGAGTTTCTCCAACGACGATATCCTCGAGTTTTAAAATAAATTTCGCAGAGTGACGAGGCATTTGGCTACCTTAAGAGAGTCATAGTTACTCCTGCCGGCTGCTCCCATTTGTTTAGGCCTTTATCATTCTTGCTATGGCCAGTTCTACAGAACCGATATGCCACTGTATGACGACCTTAACGTCGTCACAGTTACTCCCACTACGAGTTTCTCGAGTTAGCAAATGTACTTCAACGGATGACGGGGCATTTGGCTACCTTTAGAGAGTCATAGTTACTGCAGCCAGAAGCTCTTCTTCCATTGAATCTTACCTCTCTTTAATTCGTACTGCGGAATGTCCAATCAGAAACGAAATGCTGCAACTTGTCCTCCTTAACGTTGACTGAGTTACTCCAACGACGATATCGACGAGTTCTCAAATAAATTTCGCAGAGTGACAAGGCATTTGGCTACCTTAAAAGAGGCATTGTTACTGCTGCCCACTGCTCCCCCTTCTTTGCATCATTCCTCTCTTTAATTCGTATTGCGGCCAGTCCTGCAGAAGAGAAATGGTACAGCATGTCCACCTTAACGTTGTCTCATTTACTCCAACGACGATTTCCTCGAGTTTTCAAATAAATTACGCAGAGTGACGAGACATTTGTCTACCTTAAGAGATTCATAGTTACTCCTGCCGGC
The DNA here is from genome assembly GCF_021461395.2 of Schistocerca americana. NCBI lineage: Eukaryota > Metazoa > Arthropoda > Insecta > Orthoptera > Acrididae > Schistocerca > Schistocerca americana. Next base: position 213,313,927 of record NC_060127.1, on the reverse strand, counting down.
TTCTGCCATTTCTTTAGTCATTTATCTTTCTTGCTATGGCCAGTCCTACAGAACCGATATGCCACTGTATGTCCACCTTAACGTCGTCACTGTTACTCCCACTACGAGTTTCTCGAGTTAGCAAATGTACTTCGACGGGTGACAGGGCATTTGCCTACCTTAAGAGAGTCATAGTTACTGCAGCCAGATGCTCCCCCTTCTTTGAATCTTTCCTCTCTTTAATTCGTACTGCGGAATGTCCAATCAGAAGCGAAATGCTGCAACTTGTCCACCTCAACGTTGTCTGAGTTACTCCAACGATGATATCGACGAGTTTTCAAATAAATTTCGCATAGTGAGGAGGCATTTGGCTACCTTAAGAGAATCATTGTTACTGCTGCCCACTGCTCCCCCTTCTTTGAATCTTTCCTCTCTTTAATTCGTACTGCGGAATGTCCAATCAGAAACGAAATGCTGCAACTTGTCCTCCTTAACGTTGACTGAGTTACTCCAACGACGATATCGACGAGTTCTCAAATAAATTTCGCAGAGTGACGAGGCATTTGGCTACCTTAAAAGAGGCATTGTTACTGCTGCCCACTGCTCCCCCTTCTTTGCATCATTCCTCTCTTTAATTCGTATTGCAGCCAGTCCTGCAGAAGAGAAATGGTACAGCATGTCCACTTTAACGTTGTCTCATTTACTCCAACGCCGATTTCCTCGAGTTTTCAAATAAATTACGCAGAGTGACGAGACATTTGGCTACCTGAAGAGAGTCATAGTTACTCCTGCCGGCTGCTCCCATTTCTTTAGGCCTTTATCTTTCTTGCTATGGCCAGTCCTACAGAACAGATATGCCACTGTATGTCCACCTTAACGTCGTCACAGTTACTCCCACTACGAGTTTCTCGAGTTAGCAAATGTACTTCGACGGGTGACAGGGCATTTGCCTACCTTAGGAGAGTCATAGTTACTGCAGCCAGATGCTCCCCTTCCTTTGAATCTTTCTTCTCTTTAATTCGTACTGCGGAATGTCCAATCAGAAGCGAAATGCTAAAACTTGTCAACCTTAGCGTTGTCTCAGGTACTCTAACGACGAAATCGACGAGTTTTCAAATAAATTTCGCAGAGTGACGAGGCATTTGGCTATCTTAAGAGAGTCATAGTTACTGCTGCCCGCTGCTCCCCCTTCATTGAATCTTTCCTCTCTTTAATTCGTATTGCGGCCAGTCCTACAGAAGCGAAATCGTACAGCATGTCCACATTAACGTTGTCTGAGTTACTCCAACGACGATATCCTCGAGTTTTCAAATAAATTTCGCAGAGGGACGAGGCATTTGGCTACCTTAAGATAGTCATAGTTACTCCTGCCGGCTGCTCCCATTTGTTTAGGCCTTTAACATTCTTGTTATGGCCAGTCCTACAGAACCAATATGCCACTGTATGTCCACCTTAACGTCGTCACAGTTACTCCCACTACGAGTTTCTCGAGTTAGCAAATGTACTTCGACGGATGACAGGGCATTTGGCTACCTTAAGAGGGTCATAGTTACTCCAGACAGATGCTCCCCTTCCTTTGAATCTTTCGTCTCTTTAATTCGTACTGCGGAATGTCCAATCAGAAGCGAAATGCTGCAACTTGTCCACCTCAACGTTGTCTGAGTTACTCCAACGATGATATCGACGAGTTTTCAAATAAATTTCGCATAGTGAGGAGGCATTTGGCTACCTTAAGAGAATCATTGTTACTGCTGCCCAATGCTCCCCCTTCTTTGAATAATTCCTCTCTTTAATTCGTATTGCGGCCAGTCCTGCAGAATCGAAATGGTACAGCATGTCCACCTTAACGTTGTCTCATTTACTCCAACGACGATTTCCTCGAGTTTTCAAATAAATTACGCAGAGTGACGAGACATTTGTCTACCTTAAGAGATTCATAGTTACTCCTGCCGGCTTCTGCCATTTCTTTAGTCATTTATCTTTCTTGCTATGGCCAGTCCTACAGAACCGATATGCCACTGTATGTCCACCTTAACGTCGTCACTGTTACTCCCACTACGAGTTTCTCGAGTTAGCAAATGTACTTCGACGGGTGACAGGGCATTTGCCTACCGTAAGAGAGTCATAGTTACTGCAGCCAGATGCTCCCCCTTCTTTGAATCTTTCCTCTCTTTAATTCGTACTGCGGAATGTCCAATCAGAAACGAAATGCTGCAACTTGTCCTCCTTAACGTTGACTGAGTTACTCCAACGACGATATCGACGAGTTCTCAAATAAATTTCGCAGAGTGACGAGGCATTTGGCTACCTTAAAAGAGGCATTGTTACTGCTGCCCACTGCTCAGCTTTCTTTGCATCATTCCTCTCTTTAATTCGTATTGCGGCCAGTCCTGCAGAAGAGAAATGGTACAGCATGTCCACCTTAACGTTGTCTCATTTACTCCAACGACGATTTCCTCGAGTTTTCAAATAAATTACGCAGAGGGACGAGACATTTGGCTACCTGAAGAGAGTCATAGTTACTCCTGCCGGCTGCTCCCATTTCTTTAGGCCTTTATCTTTCTTGCTATGGCCAGTCCTACAGAACAGATATGCCACTGTATGTCCACCTTAACGTCGTCACAGTTACTCCCACTACGAGTTTCTCGAGTTAGCAAATGTACTTCGACGGGTGACAGGGCATTTGCCTACCTTAAGAGAGACATAGTTACTGCAGCCAGATGCTCCCCCTTCTTTGAATCTTTCCTCCCTTTAATTCGTATTGCGGCCAGTCCTGCAGAAGCGAAATGGTACAGCATGTCCACCTTAACGTTGTCTGAGTTACTCCATCGACGATATCCTCGAGTTTTCAAATAAATTACGCAGAGTGACGAGACATTTGGCTACCTGAAGAGAGTCATAGTTACTCCTGCCGGCTGCTCCCATTTCTTTAGGCCTTTATCTTTCTTGCTATGGCCAGTCCTACAGAACCGATATGCCACTGTATGTCCTCCTTAACGTCGTCACAGTTACTCCCACTAAGAGTTTCTCAAGTTGGCAAATGTACTTCGCCGGATGACGAGGCATTTGGCTACCTTAAGAGAGTCATAGTTACTGCAGCCAGATGCTCCCCTTCCTTTGAATCTTTCTTCTCTTTAATTCGTACTGCGGAATGTCCAATCAGAAGCGAAATGCTAAAACTTGTCAACCTTAACGTTGTCTGAGGTACTCTAACGACGAAATCGACGAGTTTTCAAATAAATTTCGCAGAGTGACGAGGCATTTGGCTATCTTAAGAGAGTCATAGTTACTGCTGCCCGCTGCTCCCCCTTCATTGAATCTTTCCTCTCTTTAATTCGTATTGCGGCCAGTCCTACAGAAGCGAAATGGTACAGCATGTCCACATTAACGTTGTCTGAGTTACTCCGACGACGATATCCTCGAGTTTTCAAATAAATTTCGCAGAGGGGCGAGGCATTTGGCTACCTTAAGATAGTCATAGTTACTCCTGCCGGCTGCTCCCATTTGTTTAGGCCTTTAACATTCTTGTTATGGCCAGTCCTACAGAACCAATATGCCACTGTATGTCCACCTTAACGTCGTCACAGTTACTCCCACTACGAGTTTCTCGAGTTAGCAAATGTACTTCGACGGATGACAGGGCATTTGGCTACCTTAAGAGGGTCATAGTTACTCCAGACAGATGCTCCCCTTCCTTTGAATCTTTCGTCTCTTTAATTCGTACTACGGAATGTCCAATCAGAAGCGAAATGCTGCAACTTGTCCACCTCAACGTTGTCTGAGTTACTCCAACGATGATATCGACGAGTTTTCAAATAAATTTCGCATAGTGAGGAGGCATTTGGCTACCTTAAGAGAATCATTGTTACTGCTGCCCACTGCTCCCCCTTCTTTGAATCATTCCTCTCTTTAATTCGTATTGCGGCCAGTCCTGCAGAATCGAAATGGTACAGCATGTCCACCTTAACGTTGTCTCATTTACTCCAACGACGATTTCCTCGAGTTTTCAAATAAATTACGCAGAGTGACGAGACATTTGTCTACCTTAAGAGATTCATAGTTACTCCTGCCGGCTTCTGCCATTTCTTTAGTCATTTATCTTTCTTGCTATGGCCAGTCCTACAGAACCGATATGCCACTGTATGTCCACCTTAACGTCGTCACTGTTACTCCCACTACGAGTTTCTCGAGTTAGCAAATGTACTTCGACGGGTGACAGGGCATTTGCCTACCTTAAGAGAGTCATAGTTACTGCAGCCAGATGCTCCCCCTTCTTTGAATCTTTCCTCTCTTTAATTCGTACTGCGGAATGTCCAATCAGAAACGAAATGCTGCAACTTGTCCTCCTTAACGTTGACTGAGTTACTCCAACGACGATATCGACGAGTTCTCAAATAAATTTCGCAGAGTGACGAGGCATTTGGCTACCTTAAAAGAGGCATTGTTACTGCTGCCCACTGCTCCCCCTTCTTTGCATCATTCCTCTCTTTAATTCGTATTGCGGCCAGTCCTGCAGAAGAGAAATGGTACAGCATGTCCACCTTAACGTTGTCTCATTTACTCCAACGATGATTTCCTCGAGTTTTCAAATAAATTACGCAGAGTGACGAGACATTTGGCTACCTGAAGAGAGTCATAGTTACTCCTGCCGGCTGCTCCCATTTCTTTAGGCCTTTATCTTTCTTGCTATGGCCAGTCCTACAGAACAGATATGCCACTGTATGTCCACCTTAACGTCGTCACAGTTACTCCCACTACGAGTTTCTCGAGTTAGCAAATGTACTTCGACGGGTGACAGGGCATTTGCCTACCTTAAGAGAGTCATAGTTACTGCAGCCAGATGCTCCCCCTTCTTTGAATCTTTCCTCCCTTTAATTCGTATTGCGGCCAGTCCTGCAGAAGCGAAATGGTACAGCATGTCCACCTTAACGTTGTCTGAGTTACTCCATCGACGATATCCTCGAGTTTTCAAATAAATTACGCAGAGTGACGAGACATTTGGCTACCTGAAGAGAGTCATAGTTACTCCTGCCGGCTGCTCCCATTTCTTTAGGCCTTTATCTTTCTTGCTATGGCCAGTCCTACAGAACCGATATGCCACTGTATGTCCTCCTTAACGTCGTCACAGTTACTCCCACTAAGAGTTTCTCAAGTTGGCAAATGTACTTCGCCGGATGACGAGGCATTTGGCTACCTTAAGAGAGTCATAGTTACTGCAGCCAGATGCTCCCCTTCCTTTGAATCTTTCTTCTCTTTAATTCGTACTGCGGAATGTCCAATCAGAAGCGAAATGCTAAAACTTGTCAACCTTAGCGTTGTCTGAGGTACTCTAACGACGAAATCGACGAGTTTTCAAATAAATTTCGCAGAGTGACGTGGCATTTGGCTATCTTAAGAGAGTCATAGTTACTGCTGCCCGCTGCTCCCCCTTCATTGAATCTTTCCTCTCTTTAATTCGTATTGCGGCCAGTCCTACAGAAGCGAAATGGTACAGCATGTCCACATTAACGTTGTCTGAGTTACTCCAACGACGATATCCTCGAGTTTTCAAATAAATTTCGCAGAGGGACGAGGCATTTGGCTACCTTAAGATAGTCATAGTTACTCCTGCCGGCTGCTCCCATTTGTTTAGGCCTTTAACATTCTTGTTATGGTCAGTCCTACAGAACCAATATGCCACTGTATGTCCACCTTAACGTCGTCACAGTTACTCCCACTACGAGTTTCTCGAGTTAGCAAATGTACTTCGACGGATGACAGGGCATTTGGCTACCTTAAGAGGGTCATAGTTACTCCAGACAGATGCTCCCCTTCCTTTGAATCTTTCGTCTCTTTAATTCGTACTGCGGAATGTCCAATCAGAAGCGAAATGCTGCAACTTGTCCACCTCATTGTTGTCTGAGTTACTCCAACGATGATATCGACGAGTTTTCAAATAAATTTCGCATAGTGAGGAGGCATTTGGCTACCTTAAGAGAATCATTGTTACTGCTGCCCACTGCTCCCCCTTCTTTGAATCATTCCTCTCTTTAATTCGTATTGCGGCCAGTCCTGCAGAATCGAAATGGTACAGCATGTCCACCTTAACGTTGTCTCATTTACTCCAACGACGATTTCCTCGAGTTTTCAAATAAATTACGCAGAGTGACGAGACATTTGTCTACCTTAAGAGATTCATAGTTACTCCTGCCGGCTTCTGCCATTTCTTTAGTCATTTATCTTTCTTGCTATGGCCAGTCCTACAGAACCGATATGCCACTGTATGTACACCTTAACGTCGTCACTGTTACTCCCACTACGAGTTTCTCGAGTTAGCAAATGTACTTCGACGGGTGACAGGGCATTTGCCTACCTTAAGAGAGTCATAGTTACTGCAGCCAGATGCTCCCCCTTCTTTGAATCTTTCCTCTCTTTAATTCGTACTGCGGAATGTCCAATCAGAAACGAAATGCTGCAACTTGTCCTCCTTAACGTTGACTGAGTTACTCCAACGACGATATCGACGAGTTCTCAAATAAATTTCGCAGAGTGACGAGGCATTTGGCTACCTTAAAAGAGGCATTGTTACTGCTGCCCACTGCTCCCCCTTCTTTGCATCATTCCTCTCTTTAATTCGTATTGCGGCCAGTCCTGCAGAAGAGAAATGGTACAGCATGTCCACCTTAACGTTGTCTCATTTACTCCAACGACGATTTCCTCGAGTTTTCAAATAAATTACGCAGAGTGACGAGACATTTGGCTACCTGAAGAGAGTCATAGTTACTCCTGCTGGCTGCTCCCATTTCTTTAGGCCTTTATCTTTCTTGCTATGGCCAGTCCTACAGAACAGATATGCCACTGTATGTCCACCTTAACGTCGTCACAGTTACTCCCACTACGAGTTTCTCGAGTTAGCAAATGTACTTCGACGGGTGACAGGGCATTTGCCTACCTTAAGAGAGTCATAGTTACTGCAGCCAGATGCTCCCCCTTCTTTGAATCTTTCCTCCCTTTAATTCGTATTGCGGCCAGTCCTGCAGAAGCGAAATGGTACAGCATGTCCACCTTAACGTTGTCTGAGTTACTCCATCGACGATATCCTCGAGTTTTCAAATAAATTACGCAGAGTGACGAGACAATTGGCTACCTGAAGAGAGTCATAGTTACTCCTGCCGGCTGCTCCCATTTCTTTAGGCCTTTATCTTTCTTGCTATGGCCAGTCCTACAGAACCGATATGCCACTGTATGTCCTCCTTAACGTCGTCACAGTTACTCCCACTAAGAGTTTCTCAAGTTGGCAAATGTACTTCGCCGGATGACGAGGCATTTGGCTACCTTAAGAGAGTCATAGTTACTGCAGCCAGATGCTCCCCTTCCTTTGAATCTTTCTTCTCTTTAATTCGTACTGCGGAATGTCCAATCAGAAGCGAAATGCTAAAACTTGTCAACCTTAGCGTTGTCTGAGGTACTCTAACGACGAAATCGACGAGTTTTCAAATAAATTTCGCAGAGTGACGAGGCATTTGGCTATCTTAAGAGAGTCATAGTTACTGCTGCCCGCTGCTCCCCCTTCATTGAATCTTTCCTCTCTTTAATTCGTATTGCGGCCAGTCCTACAGAAGCGAAATGGTACAGCATGTCCACATTAACGTTGTCTGAGTTACTCCAACGACGATATCCTCGAGTTTTCAAATAAATTTCGCAGAGGGACGAGGCATTTGGCTACCTTAAGATAGTCATAGTTACTCCTGCCGGCTGCTCCCATTTGTTTAGGCCTTTAACATTCTTGTTATGGTCAGTCCTACAGAACCAATATGCCACTGTATGTCCACCTTAACGTCGTCACAGTTACTCCCACTACGAGTTTCTCGAGTTAGCAAATGTACTTCGACGGATGACAGGGCATTTGGCTACCTTAAGAGGGTCATAGTTACTCCAGATTGATGCTCCCCTTCCTTTGAATCTTTCGTCTCTTTAATTCGTACTGCGGAATGTCCAATCAGAAGCGAAATGCTGCAACTTGTCCACCTCAACGTTGTCTGAGTTACTCCAACGATGATATCGACGAGTTTTCAAATAAATTTCGCATAGTGAGGAGGCATTTGGCTACCTTAAGAGAATCATTGTTACTGCTGCCCACTGCTCCCCCTTCTTTGAATCATTCCTCTCTTTAATTCGTATTGCGGCCAGTCCTGCAGAATCGAAATGGTACAGCATGTCCACCTTAACGTTGTCTCATTTACTCCAACGACGATTTCCTCGAGTTTTCAAATAAATTACGCAGAGTGACGAGACATTTTTCTACCTTAAGAGATTCATAGTTACTCCTGCCGGCTTCTGCCATTTCTTTAGTCATTTATCTTTCTTGCTATGGCCAGTCCTACAGAACCGATATGCCACTGTATGTCCACCTTAACGTCGTCACTGTTACTCCCACTACGAGTTTCTCGAGTTAGCAAATGTACTTCGACGGGTGACAGGGCATTTGCCTACCTTAAGAGAGTCATAGTTACTGCAGCCAGATGCTCCCCCTTCTTTGAATCTTTCCTCTCTTTAATTCGTACTGCGGAATGTCCAATCAGAAACGAAATGCTGCAACTTGTCCTCCTTAACGTTGACTGAGTTACTCCAACGACGATATCGACGAGTTCTCAAATAAATTTCGCAGAGTGACGAGGCATTTGGCTACCTTAAAAGAGGCATTGTTACTGCTGCCCACTGCTCCCCCTTCTTTGCATCATTCCTCTCTTTAATTCGTATTGCGGCCAGTCCTGCAGAAGAGAAATGGTACAGCATGTCCACCTTAACGTTGTCTCATTTACTCCAACGACGATTTCCTCGAGTTTTCAAATAAATTACGCAGAGTGACGAGACATTTGGCTACCTGAAGAGAGTCATAGTTACTCCTGCCGGCTGCTCCCATTTCTTTAGGCCTTTATCTTTCTTGCTATGGCCAGTCCTACAGAACAGATATGCCACTGTATGTCCACCTTAACGTCGTCACAGTTACTCCCACTACGAGTTTCTCGAGTTAGCAAATGTACTTCGACGGGTGACAGGGCATTTGCCTACCTTAAGAGAGTCATAGTTACTGCAGCCAGATGCTCCCCCTTCTTTGAATCTTTCCTCCCTTTAATTCGTATTGCGGCCAGTCCTGCAGAAGCGAAATGGTACAGCATGTCCACCTTAACGTTGTCTGAGTTACTCCATCGACGATATCCTCGAGTTTTCAAATAAATTACGCAGAGTGACGAGACATTTGGCTACCTGAAGAGAGTCATAGTTACTCCTGCCGGCTGCTCCCATTTCTTTAGGCCTTTATCTTTCTTCCTATGGCCAGTCCTACAGAACCGATATGCCACTGTATGTCCTCCTTAACGTCGTCACAGTTACTCCCACTAAGAGTTTCTCAAGTTGGCAAATGTACTTCGCCGGATGACGAGGCATTTGGCTACCTTAAGAGAGTCATAGTTACTGCAGCCAGATGCTCCCCTTCCTTTGAATCTTTCTTCTCTTTAATTCGTACTGCGGAATGTCCAATCAGAAGCGAAATGCTAAAACTTGTCAACCTTAACGTTGTCTGAGGTACTCTAACGACGAAATCGACGAGTTTTCAAATAAATTTCGCAGAGTGACGAGGCATTTGGCTATCTTAAGAGAGTCATAGTTACTGCTGCCCGCTGCTCCCCCTTCATTGAATCTTTCCTCTCTTTAATTCGTATTGCGGCCAGTCCTACAGAAGCGAAATGGTACAGCATGTCCACATTAACGTTGTCTGAGTTACTCCAACGACGATATCCTCGAGTTTTCAAATAAATTTCGCAGAGGGACGAGGCATTTGGCTACCTTAAGATAGTCATAGTTACTCCTGCCGGCTGCTCCCATTTGTTTAGGCCTTTAACATTCTTGTTATGGCCAGTCTTACAGAACCAATATGCCACTGTATGTCCACCTTAACGTCGTCACAGTTACTCCCACTACGAGTTTCTCGAGTTAGCAAATGTACTTCGACGGATGACAGGGCATTTGGCTACATTAAGAGGGTCATAGTTACTCCAGACAGATGCTCCCCTTCCCTTGAATCTTTCGTCTCTTTAATTCGTACTGCGGAATGTCCAATCAGAAGCGAAATGCTGCAACTTGTCCACCTCAACGTTGTCTGAGTTACTCCAACGATGATATCGACGAGTTTTCAAATAAATTTCGCATAGTGAGGAGGCATTTGGCTACCTTAAGAGAATCATTGTTACTGCTGCCCACTGCTCCCCCTTCTTTGAATCATTCCTCTCTTTAATTCGTATTGCGGCCAGTCCTGCAGAATCGAAATGGTACAGCATGTCCACCTTAACGTTGTCTCATTTACTCCAACGACGATTTCCTCGAGTTTTCAAATAAATTACGCAGAGTGACGAGACATTTGTCTACCTTAAGAGATTCATAGTTACTCCTGCCGGCTTCTGCCATTTCTTTAGTCATTTATCTTTCTTGCTATGGCCAGTCCTACAGAACCGATATGCCACTGTATGTCCACCTTAACGTCGTCACTGTTACTCCCACTACGAGTTTCTCGAGTTAGCAAATGTACTTCGACGGGTGACAGGGCATTTGCCTACCTTAAGAGAGTCATAGTTACTGCAGCCAGATGCTCCCCCTTCTTTGAATCTTTCCTCCCTTTAATTCGTATTGCGGCCAGTCCTGCAGAAGCGAAATGGTACAGCATGTCCACCTTAACGTTGTCTGAGTTACTCCATCGACGATATCCTCGAGTTTTCAAATAAATTACGCAGAGTGACGAGACATTTGGCTACCTGAAGAGAGTCATAGTTACTCCTGCCGGCTGCTCCCATTTCTTTAGGCCTTTATCTTTCTTGCTATGGCCAGTCCTACAGAACAGATATGCCACTGTATGTCCACCTTAACGTCGTCACAGTTACTCCCACTACGAGTTTCTCGAGTTAGCAAATGTACTTCGACGGGTGACAGGGCATTTGCCTACCTTAAGAGAGTCATAGTTACTGCAGCCAGATGCTACCCTTCCTTTGAATCTTTCTTCTCTTTAATTCGTACTGCGGAATGTCCAATCAGAAGCGAAATGCTAAAACTTGTCAACCTTAACGTTGTCTGAGGTACTCTAACGACGAAATCGACGAGTTTTCAAATAAATTTCGCAGAGTGACGAGGCATTTGGCTATCTTAAGAGAGTCATAGTTACTGCTGCCCGCTGCTCCCCCTTCATTGAATCTTTCCTCTCTTTAATTCGTATTGCGGCCAGTCCTACAGAAGCGAAATGGTACAGCATGTCCACATTAACGTTGTCTGAGTTACTCCAACGACGATATCCTCGAGTTTTCAAATAAATTTCGCAGAGGGACGAGGCATTTGGCTACCTTAACATAGTCATAGTTACTCCTGCCGGCTGCTCCCATTTGTTTAGGCCTTTAACATTCTTGTTATGGCAAGTCCTACAGAACCAATATGCCACTGTATGTCCACCTTAACGTCGTCACAGTTACTCCCACTACGAGTTTCTCGAGTTAGCAAATGTACTTCGACGGATGACAGGGCATTTGGCTACCGTAAGAGGGTCATAGTTACTCCAGACAGATGCTCCCCTTCCTTTGAATCTTTCGTCTCTTTAATTCGTACTGCGGAATGTCCAATCAGAAGCGAAATGCTGCAACTTGTCCACCTCAACGTTGTCTGAGTTACTCCAACGATGATATCGACGAGTTTTCAAATAAATTTCGCATAGTGAGGAGGCATTTGGCTACCTTAAGAGAATCATTGTTACTGCTGCCCACTGCTCCCCCTTCTTTGAATCATTCCTCTCTTTAATTCGTATTGCGGCCAGTCCTGCAGAATCGAAATGGTACAGCATGTCCACCTTAACGTTGTCTCATTTACTCCAACGACGATTTCCTCGAGTTTTCAAATAAATTACGCAGAGTGACGAGACATTTGTCTACCTTAAGAGATTCATAGTTACTCCTGCCGGCTTCTGCCATTTCTTTAGTCATTTATCTTTCTTGCTATGGCCAGTCCTACAGAACCGATATGCCACTGTATGTCCACCTTAACGTCGTCACTGTTACTCCCACTACGAGTTTCTCGAGTTAGCAAATGTACTTCGACGGGTGACAGGGCATTTGCCTACCTTAAGAGAGTCATAGTTACTGCAGCCAGATGCTCCCCCTTCTTTGAATCTTTCCTCTCTTTAATTCGTACTGCGGAATGTCCAATCAGAAACGAAATGCTGCAACTTGTCCTCCTTAACGTTGACTGAGTTACTCCAACGACGATATCGACGAGTTCTCAAATAAATTTCGCAGAGTGACGAGGCATTTGGCTACCTTAAAAGAGGCATTGTTACTGCTGCCCACTGCTCCCCCTTCTTTGCATCATTCCTCTCTTAAATTCGTATTGCGGCCAGTCCTGCAGAAGAGAAATGGTACAGCATGTCCACCTTAACGTTGTCTCATTTACTCCAACGACGATTTCCTCGAGTTTTCGAATAAATTACGCAGAGTGACGAGACATTTGGCTACCTGAAGAGAGTCGTAGTTACTCCTGCCGGCTGCTCCCATTTCTTTAGGCCTTTATCTTTCTTGCTATGGCCAGTCCTACAGAACAGATATGCCACTGTATGTCCACCTTAACGTCGTCACAGTTACTCCCACTACGAGTTTCTCGAGTTAGCAAATGTACTTCGACGGGTGACAGGGCATTTGCCTACCTTAAGAGAGTCATAGTTACTGCAGCCAGATGCTCCCCCTTCTTTGAATCTTTCCTCCCTTTAATTCGTATTGCGGCCAGTCCTGCAGAAGCGAAATGGTACAGCATGTCCACCTTAACGTTGTCTGAGTTACTCCATCGACGATATCCTCGAGTTTTCAAATAAATTACGCAGAGTGACGAGACATTTGGCTACCTGAAGAGAGTCATAGTTACTCCTGCCGGCTGCTCCCATTTCTTTAGGCCTTTATCTTTCTTCCTATGGCCAGTCCCACAGAACCGATATGCCACTGTATGTCCTCCTTAACGTCGTCACAGTTACTCCCACTAAGAGTTTCTCAAGTTGGCAAATGTACTTCGCCGGATGACGAGGCATTTGGCTACCTTAAGAGAGTCATAGTTACTGCAGCCAGATGCTCCCCTTCCTTTGAATCTTTCTTCTCTTTAATTCGTACTGCGGAATGTCCAATCAGAAGCGAAATGCTAAAACTTGTCAACCTTAACGTTGTCTGAGGTACTCTAACTTCAAAATCGACGAGTTTTTAAATAAATTTCGCAGAGTGACGAGGCATTTGGCTATCTTAAGAGAGTCATAGTTACTGCTGCCCGCTGCTCCCCCTTCATTGAATCTTTCCTCTCTTTAATTCGTATTGCGGCCAGTCCTACAGAAGCGAAATGGTACAGCATGTCCACATTAACGTTGTCTGAGTTACTCCAACGACGATATCCTCGAGTTTTCAAATAAATTTCGCAGAGGGACGAGGCATTTGGCTACCTGAAGATAGTCATAGTTACTCCTGCCGGCTGCTCCCATTTGTTTAGGCCTTTAACATTCTTGTTATGGCCAGTCCTACAGAACCAATATGCCACTGTATGTCCAATTTAACGTCGTCACAGTTACTCCCACTACGAGTTTCTCGAGTTAGCAAATGTACTTCGACGGATGACAGGGCAATTGGCTACCGAAAGAGGGTCATAGTTACTCCAGACAGATGCTCCCCTTCCTTTGAATCTTTCGTCTCTTTAATTCGTACTGCGGAATGTCCAATCAGAAGCGAAATGCTGCAACTTGTCCACCTCAACGTTGTCTGGGTTACTCCAACGATGATATCGACGAGTTTTCAAATAAATTTCGCATAGTGAGGAGGCATTTGGCTACCTTAAGAGAATCATTGTTACTGCTGCCCACTGCTCCCCCTTCTTTGAATCATTCCTCTCTTTAATTCGTATTGCGGCCAGTCCTGCAGAATCGAAATGGTACAGCATGTCCACCTTAACGTTGTCTCATTTACTCCAACGACGATTTCCTCGAGTTTTCAAATAAATTACGCAGAGTGACGAGACATTTGTCTACCCTAAAAGATTCATAGTTACTATTGCCGGCTTCTGCCATTTCTTTAGTCATTTATCTTTCTTGCTATGGCCAGTCCTACAGAACCGATATGCCACTGTATGTCCACCTTAACGTCGTCACTGTTACTCCCACTACGAGTTTCTCGAGTTAGCAAATGTACTTCGACGGGTGACAGGGCATTTGCCTACCTTAAGAGAGTCATAGTTACTGCAGCCAGATGCTCCCCCTTCTTTGAATCTTTCCTCTCTTTAATTCGTACTGCGGAATGTCCAATCAGAAACGAAATGCTGCAACTTGTCCTCCTTAACGTTGACTGAGTTACTCCAACGACGATATCGACGAGTTCTCAAATAAATTTCGCAGAGTGACGAGGCATTTGGCTACCTTAAAAGAGGCATTGTTACTGCTGCCCACTGCTCCCCTTTCTTTGCATCATTCCTCTCTTTAATTCGTATTGCGGCCAGTCCTGCAGAAGAGAAATGGTACAGCATGTCCACCGTAACGTTGTCTCATTTACTCCAACGACGATTTCCTCGAGTTTTCAAATAAATTACGCAGAGTGACGAGACATTTGGCTACCTGAAGAGAGTCATAGTTACTCCTGCCGGCTGCTCCCATTTCTTTAGGCCTTTATCTTTCTTGCTATGACCAGTCCTACAGAACAGATATGCCACTGTATGTCCACCTTAACGTCGTCACAGTTACTCCCACTACGAGTTTCTCGAGTTAGCAAATGTACTTCGACGGGTGACAGGGCATTTGCCTACCTTAAGAGAGTCATAGTTACTGCAGCCAGATGCTCCTTCTTCTTTGAATCTTTCCTCCCTTTCATTCGTATTGCTGGCAGTCCTGCAGAAGCGAAATGGTACAGCATGTCCACCTTAACGTTGTCTGAGTTACTCCATCGACGATATCCTCGAGTTTTCAAATAAATTACGCAGAGTGACGAGACATTTGGCTACCTGAAGAGAGTCATAGTTACTCCTGCCGGCTGCTCCCATTTCTTTAGGCCTTTATCTTTCTTGCTATGGCCAGTCCTACAGAACAGATATGCCACTGTATGTCCACCTTAACGTCGTCACAGTTACTCCCACTACGAGTTTCTCGAGTTAGCAAATGTACTTCGACGGGTGACAGGGCATTTGCCTACCTTAAGAGAGTCATAGTAACTGCAGCCAGATGCTCCCCTTCCTTTGAATCTTTCTTCTCTTTAATTCGTACTGCGGAATGTCCAATCAGAAGCGAAATGCTAAAACTTGTCAACCTTAACGTTGTCTGAGGTACTCTAACGACGAAATCGACGAGTTTTCAAATAAATTTCGCAGAGTGACGAGGCATTTGGCTATCTTAAGAGAGTCATAGTTACTGCTGCCCGCTGCTCCCCCTTCATTGAATCTTTCCTCTCTTTAATTCGTATTGCGGCCAGTCCTACAGAAGCGAAATGGTACAGCATGTCCACATTAACGTTGTCTGAGTTACTCCAACGACGATATCCTCGAGTTTTCAAATAAATTTCGCAGAGGGACGAGGCATTTGGCTACCTTAAGAGAGTCATAGTTACTCCTGCCGGCTGCTCCCATTTGTTTAGGCCTTTAACATTCTTGTTATGGCCAGTCCTACAGAACCAATATGCCACTGTATGTCCACCTTAACGTCGTCACAGTTACTCCCACTACGAGTTTCTCGAGTTAGCAAATGTACTTCGACGGATGACAGGGCATTTGGCTACCTTAAGAGGGTCATAGTTACTCCAGACAGATGCTCCCCTTCCTTTGAATTTTTCGTCTCTTTAATTCGTACTGCGGAATGTCCAATCAGAAGCGAAATGCTGCAACTTGTCCACCTCAACGTTGTCTGAGTTACTCCAACGATGATATCGACGAGTTTTCAAATAAATTTCGCATAGTGAGGAGGCATTTGGCTACCTTAAGAGAATCATTGTTACTGCTGCCCACTGCTCCCCCTTCTTTGAATCATTCCTCTCTTTAATTCGTATTGCGGCCAGTCCTGCAGAATCGAAATGGTACAGCATGTCCACCTTAACGTTGTCTCATTTACTCCAACGACGATTTCCTCGAGTTTTCAAATAAATTACGCAGAGTGACGAGACATTTGTCTACCTTAAGAGATTCATAGTTACTCCTGCCGGCTTCAGCCATTTCTTTAGTCATTTATCTTTCTTGCTATGGCCAGTCCTACACAACCGATATGCCACTGTATGTCCACCTTAACGTCGTCACTGTTACTCCCACTACGAGTTTCTCGAGTTAGCAAATGTACTTCGACGGGTGACAGGGCATTTGCCTACCTTAAGAGAGTCATAGTTACTGCAGCCAGATGCTCCCCCTTCTTTGAATCTTTCCTCTCTTTAATTCGTACTGCGGAATGTCCAATCAGAAACGAAATGCTGCAACTTGTCCTCCTTAACGTTGACTGAGTTACTCCAACGACGATATCGACGAGTTCTCAAATAAATTTCGCAGAGTGACGAGGCATTTGGCTACCTTAAAAGAGGCATTGTTACTGCTGCCCACTGCTCCCCATTCTTTGCATCATTCCTCTCTTTAATTCGTATTGCGGCCAGTCCTGCAGAAGAGAAATGGTACAGCATGTCCACCTTAACGTTGTCTCATTTACTCCAACGACGATTTCCTCGAGTTTTCAAATAAATTACGCAGAGTGACGAGACATTTGGCTACCTGAAGAGAGTCATAGTTACTCCTGCCGGCTGCTCCCATTTCTTTAGGCCTTTATCTTTCTTGCAATGGCCAGTCCTACAGAACAGATATGCCACTGTATGTCCACCTTAACGTCGTCACAGTTACTCCCACTACGAGTTTCTCGAGTTAGCAAATGTACTTCAACGGGTGACAGGGCATTTGCCTACCTTAAGAGAGTCATAGTTACTGCAGCCAGATGCTCCCCCTTCTTTGAATCTTTCCTCCCTTTAATTCGTATTGCGGCCAGTCCTGCAGAAGCGAAATGGTACAGCATGTCCACCTTAACGTTGTCTGAGTTACTCCATCGACGATATCCTCGAGTTTTCAAATAAATTTCGCAGAGTGACGAGGCATTTGGCTACCTTAAGAGAGTCATAGTTACTCCTGCCGGCTGCTCCCATTTGTTTAGGCCTTTATCATTCTTGCTATGGCCAGTCCTACAGAACCGATATGCCACTGTATGTTGACCTTAACGTCGTCACAGTTACTCCCACTACGAGTTTCTCGAGTTAGCAAATGTACTTCGACGGATGACGGGGCATTTGGCTACCTTTAGAGAGTCATAGTTACTGCAGCCAGAAGCTCCCCTTCCATTCAATCTTTCCTCTCTTTAATTCGTACTGCGGAATGTCCAATCAGAAGCGAAATGCTGCAACTTGTCCTCCTTAACGTTGACCGAGTTACTCCAACGACGATATCGACGAGTTCTCAAATAAATTTCGCAGAGTGACGAGGCATTTGGCTACCTTGAAAGAGGCATAGTTACTGCTGCCCGCAGCTCCCCCTTCTTTGAATCTGTCCTCTCTTTAATGCGTATTGCGGCCAGTCCTGCAGAATCGAAATGCTACAGCATATCCACCTTAACGTTGTCTGAGTTACTAAAACGACGATATCCACGAGTTTTCAAATAAATTTCACTGAGTGTCGAGGCATTTGGCTACCTTAAGAGAATCGTAGTAACTGCTGCCCGCTGCTCCCCCTTCTTTGAATCTTTCCTCTCTTTAATTCGTATTGCGGCCTGTCCTGCAAAAGCGAAATGGTACAGCATGTCCACCTTAACGTTGTCTGAGTTACTCCAACGACGATATCCTCGAGTTTTAAAATAAATTTCGCAGAGTGACGAGGCATTTGGCTACCTTAAGAGAGTCATAGTTACTCCTGCCGGCTGCTCCCATTTGTTTAGGCCTTTATCATTCTTCCTATGGCCAGTCCTACAGAACCGATATGCCACTGTATGT
Organism: Schistocerca americana; assembly: GCF_021461395.2. NCBI lineage: Eukaryota > Metazoa > Arthropoda > Insecta > Orthoptera > Acrididae > Schistocerca > Schistocerca americana. The sequence continues at coordinate 213,295,925 of NC_060127.1, read as the reverse complement.
CCTCCTTAACGTCGTCACAGTTACTCCCACTAAGAGTTTCTCAAGTTGGCAAATGTACTTCGCCGGATGACGAGGCATTTGGCTACCTTAAGAGAGTCATAGTTACTGCAGCCAGATGCTCCCCTTCCTTTGAATCTTTCTTCTCTTTAATTCGTACTGCGGAATGTCCAATCAGAAGCGAAATGCTAAAACTTGTCAACCTTAACGTTGTCTGAGGTACTCTAACGACAAAATCGACGAGTTTTCAAATAAATTTCGCAGAGTGACGAGGCATTTGGCTATCTTAAGAGAGTCATAGTTACTGCTGCCCGCTGCACACCCTTCATTGAATCTTTCCTCTCTTTAATTCGTATTGCGGCCAGTCCTACAGAAGCGAAATGGTACAGCATGTCCACATTAACGTTGTCTGAGTTACTCCAACGACGATATCCTCGAGTTTTCAAATAAATTTCGCAGAGGGACGAGGCATTTGGCTACCTTAAGATAGTCATAGTTACTCCTGCCGGCTGCTCCCATTTGTTTAGGCCTTTAACATTCTTGTTATGGCCAGTCCTACAGAACCAATATGCCACTGTATGTCCACCTTAACGTCGTCACAGTTACTCCCACTACGAGTTTCTCGAGTTAGCAAATGTACTTCGACGGATGACAGGGCAATTGGCTACCGAAAGAGGGTCATAGTTACTCCAGACAGATGCTCCCCTTCCTTTGAATCTTTCGTCTCTTTAAGTCGTACTGCGGAATGTCCAATCAGAAGCGAAATGCTGCAACTTGTCCACCTCAACGTTGTCTGAGTTACTCCAACGATGATATCGACGAGTTTTCAAATAAATTTCGCATAGTGAGGAGGCATTTGGCTACCTTAAGAGAATCATTGTTACTGCTGCCCACTGCTCCCCCTTCTTTGAATCATTCCTCTCTTTAATTCGAATTGCGGCCAGTCCTGCAGAATCGAAATGGTACAGCATGTCCACCTTAACGTTGTCTCATTTACTCCAACGACGATTTCCTCGAGTTTTCAAATAAATTACGCAGAGTGACGAGACATTTGTCTACCTTAAGAGATTCATAGTTACTCCTGCCGGCTTCTGCCATTTCTTTAGTCATTTATCTTTCTTGCTATGGCCACACCTACAGAACCGATATGCCACTGTATGTCCACCTTAACGTCGTCACTGTTACTCCCACTACGAGTTTCTCGAGTTAGCAAATGTACTTCGACGGGTGACAGGGCATTTGCCTACCTTAAGAGAGTCATAGTTACTGCAGCCAGATGCTCCCCCTTCTTTGAATCTTTCCTCTCTTTAATTCGTACTGCGGAATGTCCAATCAGAAACGAAATGCTGCAACTTGTCCTCCTTAACGTTGACTGAGTTACTCCAACGACGATATCGACGAGTTCTCAAATAAATTTCGCAGAGTGACGAGGCATTTGGCTACCTTAAAAGAGGCATTGTTACTGCTGCCCACTGCTCCCCCTTCTTTGCATCATTCCTCTCTTAAATTCGTATTGCGGCCAGTCCTGCAGAAGAGAAATGGTACAGCATGTCCACCTTAACGTTGTCTCATTTACTCCAACGACGATTTCCTCGAGTTTTCGAATAAATTACGCAGAGTGACGAGACATTTGGCTACCTGAAGAGAGTCGTAGTTACTCCTGCCGGCTGCTCCCATTTCTTTAGGCCTTTATCTTTCTTGCTATGGCCAGTCCTACAGAACAGATATGCCACTGTATGTCCACCTTAACGTCGTCACAGTTACTCCCACTACGAGTTTCTCGAGTTAGCAAATGTACTTCGACGGGTGACAGGGCATTTGCCTACCTTAAGAGAGTCATAGTTACTGCAGCCAGATGCTCCCCCTTCTTTGAATCTTTCCTCCCTTTAATTCGTATTGCGGCCAGTCCTGCAGAAGCGAAATGGTACAGCATGTCCACCTTAACGTTGTCTGAGTTACTCCATCGACGATATCCTCGAGTTTTCAAATAAATTACGCAGAGTGACGAGACATTTGGCTACCTGAAGAGAGTCATAGTTACTCCTGCCGGCTACTCCCATTTCTTTAGGCCTTTATCTTTCTTCCTATGGCCAGTCCTACAGAACCGATATGCCACTGTATGTCCTCCTTAACGTCGTCACAGTTACTCCCACTAAGAGTTTCTCAAGTTGGCAAATGTACTTCGCCGGATGACGAGGCATTTGGCTACCTTAAGAGAGTCATAGTTACTGCAGCCAGATGCTCCCCTTCCTTTGAATCTTTCTTCTCTTTAATTCGTACTGCGGAATGTCCAATCAGAAGCGAAATGCTAAAACTTGTCAACCTTAACGTTGTCTGAGGTACTCTAACGACAAAATCGACGAGTTTTTAAATAAATTTCGCAGAGTGACGAGGCATTTGGCTATCTTAAGAGAGTCATAGTTACTGCTGCCCGCTGCTCCCCCTTCATTGAATCTTTCCTCTCTTTAATTCGTATTGCGGCCAGTCCTACAGAAGCGAAATGGTACAGCATGTCCACATTAACGTTGTCTGAGTCACTCCAACGACGATATCCTCGAGTTTTCAAATAAATTTCGCAGAGGGACGAGGCATTTGGCTACCTTAAGATAGTCATAGTTACTCCTGCCGGCTGCTCCCATTTGTTTAGGCCTTTAACATTCTTGTTATGGCCAGTCCTACAGAACCAATATGCCACTGTATGTCCAATTTAACGTCGTCACAGTTACTCCCACTACGAGTTTCTCGAGTTAGCAAATGTACTTCGACGGATGACAGGGCAATTGGCTACCGAAAGAGGGTCATAGTTACTCCAGACAGATGCTCCCCTTCCTTTGAATCTTTCGTCTCTTTAATTCGTACTGCGGAATGTCCAATCAGAAGCGAAATGCTGCAACTTGTCCACCTCAACGTTGTCTGGGTTACTCCAACGATGATATCGACGAGTTTTCAAATAAATTTCGCATAGTGAGGAGGCATTTGGCTACCTTAAGAGAATCATTGTTACTGCTGCCCACTGCTCCCCCTTCTTTGAATCATTCCTCTCTTTAATTCGTATTGCGGCCAGTCCTGCAGAATCGAAATGGTACAGCATGTCCACCTTAACGTTGTCTCATTTACTCCAACGACGATTTCCTCGAGTTTTCAAATAAATTACGCAGAGTGACGAGACATTTGTCTACCTTAAAAGATTCATAGTTACTATTGCCGGCTTCTGCCATTTCTTTAGTCATTTATCTTTCTTGCTATGGCCAGTCCTACAGAACCGATATGCCACTGTATGTCCACCTTAACGTCGTCACTGTTACTCCCACTACGAGTTTCTCGAGTTAGCAAATGTACTTCGACGGGTGACAGGGCATTTGCCTACCTTAAGAGAGTCATAGTTACTGCAGCCAGATGCTCCCCCTTCTTTGAATCTTTCCTCTCTTTAATTCGTACTGCGGAATGTCCAATCAGAAACGAAATGCTGCAACTTGTCCTCCTTAACGTTGACTGAGTTACTCCAACGACGATATCGACGAGTTCTCAAATAAATTTCGCAGAGTGACGAGGCATTTGGCTACCTTAAAAGAGGCATTGTTACTGCTGCCCACTGCTCCCCTTTCTTTGCATCATTCCTCTCTTTAATTCGTATTGCGGCCAGTCCTGCAGAAGAGAAATGGTACAGCATGTCCACCGTAACGTTGTCTCATTTACTCCAACGACGATTTCCTCGAGTTTTCAAATAAATTACGCAGAGTGACGAGACATTTGGCTACCTGAAGAGAGTCGTAGTTACTCCTGCCGGCTGCTCCCATTTCTTTAGGCCTTTATCTTTCTTGCTATGGCCAGTCCTACAGAACAGATATGCCACTGTATGTCCACCTTAACGTCGTCACAGTTACTCCCACTACGAGTTTCTCGAGTTAGCAAATGTACTTCGACGGGTGACAGGGCATTTGCCTACCTTAAGAGAGTCATAGTTACTGCAGCCAGATGCTCCCCCTTCTTTGAATCTTTCCTCCCTTTAATTCGTATTGCGGCCAGTCCTGCAGAAGCGAAATGGTACAGCATGTCCACCTTAACGTTGTCTGAGTTACTCCATCGACGATATCCTCGAGTTTTCAAATAAATTACGCAGAGTGACGAGACATTTGGCTACCTGAAGAGAGTCATAGTTACTCCTGCCGGCTGCTCCCATTTCTTTAGGCCTTTATCTTTCTTCCTATGGCCAGTCCTACAGAACCGATATGCCACTGTATGTCCTCCTTAACGTCGTCACAGTTACTCCCACTAAGAGTTTCTCAAGTTGGCAAATGTACTTCGCCGGATGACGAGGCATTTGGCTACCTTAAGAGAGTCATAGTTACTGCAGCCAGATGCTCCCCTTCCTTTGAATCTTTCTTCTCTTTAATTCGTACTGCGGAATGTCCAATCAGAAGCGAAATGCTAAAACTTGTCAACCTTAACGTTGTCTGAGGTACTCTAACGACAAAATCGACGAGTTTTTAAATAAATTTCGCAGAGTGACGAGGCATTTGGCTATCTTAAGAGAGTCATAGTTACTGCTGCCCGCTGCTCCCCCTTCATTGAATCTTTCCTCTCTTTAATTCGTATTGCGGCCAGTCCTACAGAAGCGAAATGGTACAGCATGTCCACATTAACGTTGTCTGAGTCACTCCAACGACGATATCCTCGAGTTTTCAAATAAATTTCGCAGAGGGACGAGGCATTTGGCTACCTTAAGATAGTCATAGTTACTCCTGCCGGCTGCTCCCATTTGTTTAGGCCTTTAACATTCTTGTTATGGCCAGTCCTACAGAACCAATATGCCACTGTATGTCCAATTTAACGTCGTCACAGTTACTCCCACTACGAGTTTCTCGAGTTAGCAAATGTACTTCGACGGATGACAGGGCAATTGGCTACCGAAAGAGGGTCATAGTTACTCCAGACAGATGCTCCCCTTCCTTTGAATCTTTCGTCTCTTTAATTCGTACTGCGGAATGTCCAATCAGAAGCGAAATGCTGCAACTTGTCCACCTCAACGTTGTCTGGGTTACTCCAACGATGATATCGACGAGTTTTCAAATAAATTTCGCATAGTGAGGAGGCATTTGGCTACCTTAAGAGAATCATTGTTACTGCTGCCCACTGCTCCCCCTTCTTTGAATCATTCCTCTCTTTAATTCGTATTGCGGCCAGTCCTGCAGAATCGAAATGGTACAGCATGTCCACCTTAACGTTGTCTCATTTACTCCAACGACGATTTCCTCGAGTTTTCAAATAAATTACGCAGAGTGACGAGACATTTGTCTACCTTAAAAGATTCATAGTTACTATTGCCGGCTTCTGCCATTTCTTTAGTCATTTATCTTTCTTGCTATGGCCAGTCCTACAGAACCGATATGCCACTGTATGTCCACCTTAACGTCGTCACTGTTACTCCCACTACGAGTTTCTCGAGTTAGCAAATGTACTTCGACGGGTGACAGGGCATTTGCCTACCTTAAGAGAGTCATAGTTACTGCAGCCAGATGCTCCCCCTTCTTTGAATCTTTCCTCTCTTTAATTCGTACTGCGGAATGTCCAATCAGAAACGAAATGCTGCAACTTGTCCTCCTTAACGTTGACTGAGTTACTCCAACGACGATATCGACGAGTTCTCAAATAAATTTCGCAGAGTGACGAGGCATTTGGCTACCTTAAAAGAGGCATTGTTACTGCTGCCCACTGCTCCCCTTTCTTTGCATCATTCCTCTCTTTAATTCGTATTGCGGCCAGTCCTGCAGAAGAGAAATGGTACAGCATGTCCACCGTAACGTTGTCTCATTTACTCCAACGACGATTTCCTCGAGTTTTCAAATAAATTACGCAGAGTGACGAGACATTTGGCTACCTGAAGAGAGTCATAGTTACTCCTGCCGGCTGCTCCCATTTCTTTAGGCCTTTATCTTTCTTGCTATGACCAGTCCTACAGAACAGATATGCCACTGTATGTCCACCTTAACGTCGTCACAGTTACTCCCACTACGAGTTTCTCGAGTTAGCAAATGTACTTCGACGGGTGACAGGGCATTTGCCTACCTTAAGAGAGTCATAGTTACTGCAGCCAGATGCTCCCCCTTCTTTGAATCTTTCCTCCCTTTCATTCGTATTGCTGGCAGTCCTGCAGAAGCGAAATGGTACAGCATGTCCACCTTAACGTTGTCTGAGTTACTCCATCGACGATATCCTCGAGTTTTCAAATAAATTACGCAGAGTGACGAGACATTTGGCTACCTGAAGAGAGTCATAGTTACTCCTGCCGGCTGCTCCCATTTCTTTAGGCCTTTATCTTTCTTGCTATGGCCAGTCCTACAGAACAGATATGCCACTGTATGTCCACCTTAACGTCGTCACAGTTACTCCCACTACGAGTTTCTCGAGTTAGCAAATGTACTTCGACGGGTGACAGGGCATTTGCCTACCTTAAGAGAGTCATAGTAACTGCAGCCAGATGCTCCCCTTCCTTTAAATCTTTCTTCTCTTTAATTCGTACTGCGGAATGTCCAATCAGAAGCGAAATGCTAAAACTTGTCAACCTTAACGTTGTCTGAGGTACTCTAACGACGAAATCGACGAGTTTTCAAATAAATTTCGCAGAGTGACGAGGCATTTGGCTATCTTAAGAGAGTCATAGTTACTGCTGCCCGCTGCTCCCCCTTCATTGAATCTTTCCTCTCTTTAATTCGTATTGCGGCCAGTCCTACAGAAGCGAAATGGTACAGCATGTCCACATTAACGTTGTCTGAGTTACTCCAACGACGATATCCTCGAGTTTTCAAATAAATTTCGCAGAGGGACGAGGCATTTGGCTACCTTAAGAGAGTCATAGTTACTCCTGCCGGCTGCTCCCATTTGTTTAGGCCTTTAACATTCTTGTTATGGCCAGTCCTACAGAACCAATATGCCACTGTATGTCCACCTTAACGTCGTCACAGTTACTCCCACTACGAGTTTCTCGAGTTAGCAAATGTACTTCGACGGATGACAGGGCATTTGGCTACCTTAAGAGGGTCATAGTTACTCCAGACAGATGCTCCCCTTCCTTTGAATTTTTCGTCTCTTTAATTCGTACTGCGGAATGTCCAATCAGAAGCGAAATGCTGCAACTTGTCCACCTCAACGTTGTCTGAGTTACTCCAACGATGATATCGACGAGTTTTCAAATAAATTTCGCATAGTGAGGAGGCATTTGGCTACCTTAAGAGAATCATTGTTACTGCTGCCCACTGCTCCCCCTTCTTTGAATCATTCCTCTCTTTAATTCGTATTGCGGCCAGTCCTGCAGAATCGAAATGGTACAGCATGTCCACCTTAACGTTGTCTCATTTACTCCAACGACGATTTCCTCGAGTTTTCAAATAAATTACGCAGAGTGACGAGACATTTGTCTACCTTAAGAGATTCATAGTTACTCCTGCCGGCTTCTGCCATTTCTTTAGTCATTTATCTTTCTTGCTATGGCCAGTCCTACACAACCGATATGCCACCGTATGTCCACCTTAACGTCGTCACTGTTACTCCCACTACGAGTTTCTCGAGTTAGCAAATGTACTTCGACGGGTGACAGGGCATTTGCCTACCTTAAGAGAGTCATAGTTACTGCAGCCAGATGCTCCCCCTTCTTTGAATCTTTCCTCTCTTTAATTCGTACTGCGGAATGTCCAATCAGAAACGAAATGCTGCAACTTGTCCTCCTTAACGTTGACTGAGTTACTCCAACGACGATATCGACGAGTTCTCAAATAAATTTCGCAGAGTGACGAGGCATTTGGCTACCTTAAAAGAGGCATTGTTACTGCTGCCCACTGCTCCCCATTCTTTGCATCATTCCTCTCTTTAATTCGTATTGCGGCCAGTCCTGCAGAAGAGAAATGGTACAGCATGTCCACCTTAACGTTGTCTCATTTACTCCAACGACGATTTCCTCGAGTTTTCAAATAAATTACGCAGAGTGACGAGACATTTGGCTACCTGAAGAGAGTCATAGTTACTCCTGCCGGCTGCTCCCATTTCTTTAGGCCTTTATCTTTCTTGCAATGGCCAGTCCTACAGAACAGATATGCCACTGTATGTCCACATTAACGTCGTCACAGTTACTCCCACTACGAGTTTCTCGAGTTAGCAAATGTACTTCAACGGGTGACAGGGCATTTGCCTACCTTAAGAGAGTCATAGTTACTGCAGCCAGATGCTCCCCCTTCTTTGAATCTTTCCTCCCTTTAATTCGTATTGCGGCCAGTCCTGCAGAAGCGAAATGGTACAGCATGTCCACCTTAACGTTGTCTGAGTTACTCCATCGACGATATCCTCGAGTTTTCAAATAAATTTCGCAGAGTGACGAGGCATTTGGCTACCTTAAGAGAGTCATAGTTACTCCTGCCGGCTGCTCCCATTTGTTTAGGCCTTTATCATTCTTGCTATGGCCAGTCCTACAGAACCGATATGCCACTGTATGTTGACCTTAACGTCGTCACAGTTACTCCCACTACGAGTTTCTCGAGTTAGCAAATGTACTTCGACGGATGACGGGGCATTTGGCTACCTTTAGAGAGTCATAGTTACTGCTGCCAGAAGCTCCCCTTCCATTCAATCTTTCCTCTCTTTAATTCGTACTGCGGAATGTCCAATCAGAAGCGAAATGCTGCAACTTGTCCTCCTTAACGTTGACCGAGTTACTCCAACGACGATATCGACGAGTTCTCAAATAAATTTCGCAGAGTGACGAGGCATTTGGCTACCTTGAAAGAGGCATAGTTACTGCTGCCCGCAGCTCCCCCTTCTTTGAATCTGTCCTCTCGTTAATGCGTATTGCGGCCAGTCCTGCAGAATCGAAATGCTACAGGATATCCACCTTAACGTTGTCTGAGTTACTAAAACGACGATATCCACGAGTTTTCAAATAAATTTCACTGAGTGTCGAGGCATTTGGCTACCTTAAGAGAATCGTAGTAACTGCTGCCCGCTGCTCCCCCTTCTTTGAATCTTTCCTCTCTTTAATTCGTATTGCGACCTGTCCTGCAAAAGCGAAATGGTACAGCATGTCCACCTTAACGTTGTCTGAGTTACTCCAACGACGATATCCTCGAGTTTTAAAATAAATTTCGCAGAGTGACGAGGCATTTGGCTACCTTAAGAGAGTCATAGTTACTCCTGCCGGCTGCTCCCATTTGTTTAGGCCTTTATCATTCTTGCTATGGCCAGTTCTACAGAACCGATATGCCACTGTATGTCGACCTTAACGTCGTCACAGTTACTCCCACTACGAGTTTCTCGAGTTAGCAAATGTGCTTCAGCGGATGACGGGGCATTTGGCTACCTTTAGAGAGTCATAGTTACTGCAGCCAGAAGCTCCCTTTCCATTGAATCTTACCTCTCTTTAATTCGTACTGCGGAATGTCCAATCAGAAACGAAATGCTGCAACTTGTCCTCCTTAACGTTGACTGAGTTACTCCAACGACGATATCGACGAGTTCTCAAATAAATTTCGCAGAGTGACGAGGCATTTGGCTAACTTAAAAGAGGCATTGTTACTGCTGCCCACTGCTCCCCCTTCTTTGCATCATTCCTCTCTTTAATTCGTATTGCGGCCAGTCCTGCAGAAGAGAAATGGTACAGCATGTCCACCTTAACGTTGTCTCATTTACTTCAACGACGATTTCCTCGAGTTTTCAAATAAATTACGCAGAGTGACGAGACATTTGGCTACCTGAAGAGAGTCATAGTTACTCCTGCCGGCTGCTCCCATTTCTTTAGGCCTTTATCTTTCTTGCTATGGCCAGTCCTACAGAACAGATATGCCACTGTATGTCCACCTTAACGTCGTCACAGTTACTCCCACTACGAGTGTCTCGAGTTAGCAAATGTACTTCGACGGATGACAGGGCATTTGGCTACCTTAAGAGAGTCATAGTTACTGCAGCCAGATGCTCCCCCTTCTTTGAATCTTTCCTCTCTTTAATTCGTATTGCGGCCAGTTCTGCAGAAGGGAAATGGTACAGCATGTCCACCATAACGTTGTCTGAGTTACTCCAGCGACGATAACCTCGAGTTTTCAAATAAATTTCGCAGAGTGACGAGGCCTCTGGCTACCTTAAGAGAGTCATAGTTACTCCTGCCGGCTGCTCCCATTTCTTTAGGACTTTATCATTCTTCCTATGGCCAGTCCTACAGAACCGATATGCCACTGTATGTCCTCCTTAACGTCGTCACAGTTACTCCCACTAAGAGTTTCTCAAGTTGGCAAATGTACTTCGCCGGATGACGAGGCATTTGGCTACCTTAAGAGAGTCATAGTTACTGCAGCCAGATGCTCCCCTTCCTTTGAATCTTTCTTCTCTTTAATTCGTACTGCGGAATGTCCAATCAGAAGCGAAATGCTAAAACTTGTCAACCTTAACGTTGTCTGAGGTACTCTAACGACGAAATCGACGAGTTTTCAAATAAATTTCGCAGAGTGACGAGGCATTTGGCTATCTTAAGAGAGTCATAGTTACTGCTGCCCGCTGCTCCCCCTTCATTGAATCTTTCCTCTCTTTAATTCGTATTGCGGCCAGTCCTACAGAAGCGAAATGGTACAGCATGTCCACATTAACGTTGTCTGAGTTACTCCAACGACGATATCCTCGAGTTTTCAAATAAATTTCGCAGAGGGACGAGGCATTTGGCTACCTTAAGAGAGTCATAGTTACTCCTGCCGGCTGCTCCCATTTCTTTAGGACTTTATCATTCTTCCTATGGCCAGTCCTACAGAACCGATATGCCACTGTATGTCCTCCTTAACGTCGTCACAGTTACTCCCACTAAGAGTTTCTCAAGTTGGCAAATGTACTTCGCCGGATGACGAGGCATTTGGCTATCTTAAGAGAGTCATAGTTACTGCTGCCCGCTGCTCCCCCTTCATTGAATCTTTCCTCTCTTTAATTCGTATTGCGGCCAGTCCTACAGAAGCGAAATGGTACAGCATGTCCACCTTAACGTTGTCTCATTTACTCCAACGACGATTTCCTCGAGTTTTCAAATAAATTACGCAGAGTGACGAGACATTTGTCTACCTTAAGAGATTCATAGTTACTCCTGCCGGCTTCTGCCATTTCTTTAGTCATTTATCTTTCTTGCTATGCCCAGTCCTACAGAACCGATATGCCACTGTATGTCCACCTTAACGTCGTCACTGTTACTCCCACTACGAGTTTCTCGAGTTAGCAAATGTACTTCGACGGGTGACAGGGCATTTGCCTACCTTAAGAGAGTCATAGTTACTGCAGCCAGATGCTCCCCCTTCTTTGAATCTTTCCTCTCTTTAATTCGTACTGCGGAATGTCCAATCAGAAGCGAAATGCTGCAACTTGTCCACCTCAACGTTGTCTGAGTTACTCCAACGATGATATCGACGAGTTTTCAAATAAATTTCGCATAGTGAGGAGGCATTTGGCTACCTTAAGAGAATCATTGTTACTGCTGCCCACTGCTCCCCCTTCTTTGAATCATTCCTCTCTTTAATTCGTATTGCGGCCAGTTCTGCAGAAGCGAAATGGTACAGCATGTCCACCATAACGTTGTCTGAGTTACTCCAACGACGATAACCTCGAGTTTTCAAATAAATTACGCAGAGTGACGAGACATTTGTCTACCTTAAGAGATTCATAGTTACTCCTGCCGGCTTCTGCCATTTCTTTAGTCATTTATCTTTCTTGCTATGGCCAGTCCTACAGAACCGATATGCCACTGTATGTCCACCTTAACGTCGTCACAGTTACTCCCACTACGAGTTTCTCGAGTTAGCAAATGTACTTCGACGGATGACGGGGCATTTGGCTACCTTTAGAGAGTCATAGTTACTGCAGCCAGAAGCTCCCCTTCCATTCAATCTTTCCTCTCTTTAATTCGTACTGCGGAATGTCCAATCAGAAGCGAAATGCTGCAACTTGTCCTCCTTAACGTTGACCGAGTTACTCCAACGACGATATCGACGAGTTCTCAAATAAATTTCGCAGAGTGACGAGGCATTTGGCTACCTTGAAAGAGGCATAGTTACTGCTGCCCGCAGCTCCCCCTTCTTTGAATCTGTCCTCTCTTTAATGCGTATTGCGGCCAGTCCTGCAGAATCGAAATGCTACAGCATATCCACCTTAACGTTGTCTGAGTTACTAAAACGACGATATCCACGAGTTTTCAAATAAATTTCACTGAGTGTCGAGGCATTTGGCTACCTTAAGAGAATCGTAGTAACTGCTGTCCGCTGCTCCCCCTTCTTTGAATCTTTCCTCTCTTTAATTCGTATTGCGGCCTGTCCTGCAAAAGAGAAATGGTACAGCATGTCCACCTTAACGTTGTCTCATTTACTTCAACGACGATTTCCTCGAGTTTTCAAATAAATTACGCAGAGTGACGAGACATTTGGCTACCTGAAGAGAGTCATAGTTACTCCTGCCGGCTGCTCCCATTTCTTTAGGCCTTTATCTTTCTTGCTATGGCCAGTCCTACAGAACAGATATGCCACTGTATGTCCACCTTAACGTCGTCACAGTTACTCCCACTACGAGTGTCTCGAGTTAGCAAATGTACTTCGACGGATGACAGGGCATTTGGCTACCTTAAGAGAGTCATAGTTACTGCAGCCAGATGCTCCCCCTTCTTTGAATCTTTCCTCTCTTTAATTCGTATTGCGGCCAGTTCTGCAGAAGGGAAATGGTACAGCATGTCCACCATAACGTTGTCTGAGTTACTCCAGCGACGATAACCTCGAGTTTTCAAATAAATTTCGCAGAGTGACGAGGCCTCTGGCTACCTTAAGAGAGTCATAGTTACTCCTGCCGGCTGCTCCCATTTCTTTAGGACTTTATCATTCTTCCTATGGCCAGTCCTACAGAACCGATATGCCACTGTATGTCCTCCTTAACGTCGTCACAGTTACTCCCACTAACAGTTTCTCAAGTTGGCAAATGTACTTCGCCGGATGACGAGGCATTTGGCTACCTTGAGAGAGTCATAGTTACTGCAGCCAGATGCTCCCCTTCCTTTGAATCTTTCTTCTCTTTAATTCGTACTGCGGAATGTCCAATCAGAAGCGAAATGCTAAAACTTGTCAACCTTAACGTTGTCTGAGGTACTCTAACGACGAAATCGACGAGTTTTCAAATAAATTTCGCAGAGTGACGAGGCATTTGGCTATCTTAAGAGAGTCATAGTTACTGCTGCCCGCTGCTCCCCCTTCATTGAATCTTTCCTCTCTTTAATTCGTATTGCGGCCAGTCCTACAGAAGCGAAATGGTACAGCATGTCCACATTAACGTTGTCTGAGTTACTCCAACGACGATATCCTCGAGTTTTCAAATAAATTTCGCAGAGGGACGAGGCATTTGGCTACCTTAAGAGAGTCATAGTTACTCCTGCCGGCTGCTCCCATTTGTTTAGGCCTTTAACATTCTTGTTATGGCCAGTCCTACAGAACCGATATGCCACTGTATGTCCACCTTAACGTCGTCACTGTTACTCCCACTACGAGTTACTCGAGTTAGCAAATGTACTTCGACGGATGACAGGGCATTTGGCTACCTTAAGAGAGTCATAGTTACTCCAGACAGATGCTCCCCTTCCTTTGAATCTTTCGTCTCTTTAATTCGTACTGCGGAATGTCCAATCAGAAGCGAAATGCTGCAACTTGTCCACCTCAACGTTGTCTGAGTTACTCCAACGATGATATCGACGAGTTTTCAAATAAATTTCGCATAGTGAGGAGGCATTTGGCTACCTTAAGAGAATCATTGTTACTGCTGCCCACTGCTCCCCCTTCTTTGAATCATTCCTCTCTTTAATTCGTATTGCGGCCAGTCCTGCAGAATCGAAATGGTACAGCATGTCCACCTTAACGTTGTCTCATTTACTCCAACGACGATTTCCTCGAGTTTTCAAATAAATTACGCAGAGTGACGAGACATTTGTCTACCTTAAGAGATTCATAGTTACTCCTGCCGGCTTCTGCCATTTCTTTAGTCATTTATCTTTCTTGCTATGGCCAGTCCTACAGAACCGATATGCCACTGTATGTCCACCTTAACGTCGTCACTGTTACTCCCACTACGAGTTTCTCGAGTTAGCAAATGTACTTCGACGGGTGACAGGGCATTTGCCTACCTTAAGAGAGTCATAGTTACTGCAGCCAGATGCTCCCCCTTCTTTGAATCTTTCCTCTCTTTAATTCGTACTGCGGAATGTCCAATCAGAAGCGAAATGCTGCAATTTGTCCACCTCAACGTTGTCTGAGATACTCCAACGATGATATCGACGAGTTTTCAAATAAATTTCGCATAGTGAGGAGGCATTTGGCTACCTTAAGAGAATCATTGTTACTGCTGCCCACTGCTCCCCCTTCTTTGAATCATTCCTCTCTTTAATTCGTATTGCGGCCAGTTCTGCAGAAGCGAAATGGTACAGCATGTCCACCATAACGTTGTCTGAGTTACTCCAACGACGATAACCTCGAGTTTTCAAATAAATTACGCAGAGTGACGAGACATTTGTCTACCTTAAGAGATTCATAGTTACTCCTGCCGGCTTCTGCCATTTCTTTAGTCATTTATCTTTCTTGCTATGGCCAGTCCTACAGAACCGATATGCCACTGTATGTCCACCTTAACGTCGTCACAGTTACTCCCACTACGAGTTTCTCGAGTTAGCAAATGTACTTCGACGGATGACGGGACATTTGGCTACCTTTAGAGAGTCATAGTTACTGCAGCCAGAAGCTCCCCTTCCATTCAATCTTTCCTCTCTTTAATTCGTACTGCGGAATGTCCAATCAGAAGCGAAATGCTGCAACTTGTCCTCCTTAACGTTGACCGAGTTACTCCAACGACGATATCGACGAGTTCTCAAATAAATTTCGCAGAGTGACGAGGCATTTGGCTACCTTGAAAGAGGCATAGTTACTGCTGCCCGCAGCTCCCCCTTCTTTGAATCTGTCCTCTCTTTAATGCGTATTGCGGCCAGTCCTGCAGAATCGAAATGCTACAGCATATCCACCTTAACGTTGTCTGAGTTACTAAAACGACGATATCCACGAGTTTTCAAATAAATTTCACTGAGTGTCGAGGCATTTGGCTACCTTAAGAGAATCGTAGTAACTGCTGCCCGCTGCTCCCCCTTCTTTGAATCTTTCCTCTCTTTAATTCGTATTGCGGCCTGTCCTGCAAAAGCGAAATGGTACAGCATGTCCACCTTAACGTTGTCTGAGTTACTCCAACGACGATATCCTCGAGTTTTAAAATAAATTTCGCAGAGTGACGAGGCATTTGGCTACCTTAAGAGAGTCATAGTTACTCCTGCCGGCTGCTCCCATTTGTTTAGGCCTTTATCATTCTTGCTATGGCCAGTTCTACAGAACCGATATGCCACTGTATGTCGACCTTAACGTCGTCACAGTTACTCCCACTACGAGTTTCTCGAGTTAGCAAATGTGCTTCAGCGGATGACGGGGCATTTGGCTACCTTTAGAGAGTCATAGTTACTGCAGCCAGAAGCTCCCCTTCCATTGAATCTTACCTCTCTTTAATTCGTACTGCGGAATGTCCAATCAGAAACGAAATGCTGCAACTTGTCCTCCTTAACGTTGACTGAGTTACTCCAACGACGATATCGACGAGTTCTCAAATAAATTTCGCAGAGTGACGAGGCATTTGGCTACCTTAAAAGAGGCATTGTTACTGCTGCCCACTGCTCCCCCTTCTTTGCATCATTCCTCTCTTTAATTCGTATTGCGGCCAGTCCTGCAGAAGAGAAATGGTACAGCATGTCCACCTTAACGTTGTCTCATTTACTTCAACGACGATTTCCTCGAGTTTTCAAATAAATTACGCAGAGTGACGAGACATTTGGCTACCTGAAGAGAGTCATAGTTACTCCTGCCGGCTGCTCCCATTTCTTTAGGCCTTTATCTTTCTTGCTATGGCCAGTCCTACAGAACAGATATGCCACTGTATGTCCACCTTAACGTCGTCACAGTTACTCCCACTACGAGTGTCTCGAGTTAGCAAATGTACTTCGACGGATGACAGGGCATTTGGCTACCTTAAGAGAGTCATAGTTACTGCAGCCAGATGCTCCCCCTTCTTTGAATCTTTCCTCTCTTTAATTCGTATTGCGGCCAGTTCTGCAGAAGGGAAATGGTACAGCATGTCCACCATAACGTTGTCTGAGTTACTCCAGCGACGATAACCTCGAGTTTTCAAATAAATTTCGCAGAGTGACGAGGCCTCTGGCTACCTTAAGAGAGTCATAGTTACTCCTGCCGGCTGCTCCCATTTCTTTAGGACTTTATCATTCTTCCTATGGCCAGTCCTACAGAACCGATATGCCACTGTATGTCCACCTTAACGTCGTCACTGTTACTCCCACTACGAGTTTCTCGAGTTAGCAAATGTACTTCGACGGGTGACAGGGCATTTGCCTACCTTAAGTGAGTCATAGTTACTGCAGCCAGATGCTCCCCCTTCTTTGAATCTTTCCTCCCTTTAATTCGTACTGCGGAATGTCCAATCAGAAGCGAAATGCTGCAACTTGTCCACCTCAACGTTGTCTGAGATACTCCAACGATGATATCGACGAGTTTTCAAATAAATTTCGCATAGGGAGGAGGCATTTGGCTACCTTAAGAGAATCATTGTTACTGCTGCCCACTGCTCCCCCTTCTTTGAATCATTCCTCTCTTTAATTCGTATTGCGGCCAGTTCTGCAGAAGCGAAATGGTACAGCATGTCCACCATAACGTTGTCTGAGTTACTCCAACGACGATAACCTCGAGTTTTCAAATAAATTACGCAGAGTGACGAGACATTTGTCTACCTTAAGAGATTCATAGTTACTCCTGCCGGCTTCTGCCATTTCTTTAGTAATTTATCTTTCTTGCTATGGCCAGTCCTACAGAACCGATATGCCACTGTATGTCCACCTTAACGTCGTCACAGTTACTCTCACTACGAGTTTCTCGAGTTAGCAAATGTACTTCGACGGATGACGGGGCATTTGGCTACCTTTAGAGAGTCATAGTTACTGCAGCCAGAAGCTCCCCTTCCATTCAATCTTTCCTCTCTTTAATTCGTACTGCGGAATGTCCAATCAGAAGCGAAATGCTGCAACTTGTCCTCCTTAACGTTGACCGAGTTACTCCAACGACGATATCGACGAGTTCTCAAATAAATTTCGCAGAGTGACGAGGCATTTGGCTACCTTGAAAGAGGCATAGTTACTGCTGCCCGCAGCTCCCCCTTCTTTGAATCTGTCCTCTCTTTAATGCGTATTGCGGCCAGTCCTGCAGAATCGAAATGCTACAGCATATCCACCTTAACGTTGTCTGAGTTACTAAAACGACGATATCCACGAGTTTTCAAATAAATTTCACTGAGTGTCGAGGCATTTGGCTACCTTAAGAGAATCGTAGTAACTGCTGCCCGCTGCTCCCCCTTCTTTGAATCTTTCCTCTCTTTAATTCGTATTGCGGCCTGTCCTGCAAAAGCGAAATGGTACAGCATGTCCACCTTAACGTTGTCTGAGTTACTCCAACGACGATATCCTCGAGTTTTAAAATAAATTTCGCAGAGTGACGAGGCATTTGGCTACCTTAAGAGAGTCATAGTTACTCCTGCCGGCTGCTCCCATTTGTTTAGGCCTTTATCATTCTTGCTATGGCCAGTTCTACAGAACCGATATGCCACTGTATGTCGACCTTAACGTCGTCACAGTTACTCCCACTACGAGTTTCTCGAGTTAGCAAATGTGCTTCAGCGGATGACGGGGCATTTGGCTACCTTTAGAGAGTCATAGTTACTGCAGCCAGAAGCTCCCCTTCCATTGAATCTTACCTCTCTTTAATTCGTACTGCGGAATGTCCAATCAGAAACGAAATGCTGCAACTTGTCCTCCTTAACGTTGACTGAGTTACTCCAACGACGATATCGACGAGTTCTCAAATAAATTTCGCAGAGTGACGAGGCATTTGGCTACCTTAAAAGAGGCATTGTTACTGCTGCCCACTGCTCCCCCTTCTTTGCATCATTCCTCTCTTTAATTCGTATTGCGGCCAGTCCTGCAGAAGAGAAATGGTACAGCATGTCCACCTTAACGTTGTCTCATTTACTTCAACGACGATTTCCTCGAGTTTTCAAATAAATTACGCAGAGTGACGAGACATTTGGCTACCTGAAGAGAGTCATAGTTACTCCTGCCGGCTGCTCCCATTTCTTTAGGCCTTTATCTTTCTTGCTATGGCCAGTCCTACAGAACAGATATGCCACTGTATGTCCACCTTAACGTCGTCACAGTTACTCCCACTACGAGTGTCTCGAGTTAGCAAATGTACTTCGACGGATGACAGGGCATTTGGCTACCTTAAGAGAGTCATAGTTACTGCAGCCAGATGCTCCCCCTTCTTTGAATCTTTCCTCTCTTTAATTCGTATTGCGGCCAGTTCTGCAGAAGGGAAATGGTACAGCATGTCCACCATAACGTTGTCTGAGTTACTCCAGCGACGATAACCTCGAGTTTTCAAATAAATTTCGCAGAGTGACGAGGCCTCTGGCTACCTTAAGAGAGTCATAGTTACTCCTGCCGGCTGCTCCCATTTCTTTAGGACTTTATCATTCTTCCTATGGCCAGTCCTACAGAACCGATATGCCACTGTATGTCCTCCTTAACGTCGTCACAGTTACTCCCACTAAGAGTTTCTCAAGTTGGCAAATGTACTTCTCCGGATGACGAGGCATTTGGCTACCTTAAGAGAGTCATAGTTACTGCAGCCAGATGCTCCCCTTCCTTTGAATCTTTCTTCTCTTTAATTCGTACTGCGGAATGTCCAATCAGAAGCGAAATGCTAAAACTTGTCAACCTTAACGTTGTCTGAGGTACTCTAACGACGAAATCGACGAGTTTTCAAATAAATTTCGCAGAGTGACGAGGCATTTGGCTATCTTAAGAGAGTCATAGTTACTGCTGCCCGCTGCTCCCCCTTCATTGAATCTTTCCTCTCTTTAATTCGTATTGCGGCCAGTCCTACAGAAGCGAAATGGTACAGCATGTCCACATTAACGTTGTCTGAGTTACTCCAACGACGATATCCTCGAGTTTTCAAATAAATTTCGCAGAGGGACGAGGCATTTGGCTACCTTAACAGAGTCATAGTTACTCCTGCCGGCTGCTCCCATTTGTTTAGGCCTTTAACATTCTTGTTATGGCCAGTCCTACAGAACTGATATGCCACTGTATGTCCACCTTAACGTCGTCACTGTTACTCCCACTACGAGTTTCTCGAGTTAGCAAATGTACTTCGACGGATGACAGGGCATTTGGCTACCTTAAGAGAGTCATAGTTACTCCAGACAGATGCTCCCCTTCCTTTGAATCTTTCGTCTCTTTAATTCGTACTGCGGAATGTCCAATCAGAAGCGAAATGCTGCAACTTGTCCACCTCAACGTTGTCTGAGTTACTCCAACGATGATATCGACGAGTTTTCAAATAAATTTCGCATAGTGAGGAGGCATTTGGCTACCTTAAGAGAATCATTGTTACTGCTGCCCACTGCTCCCCCTTCTTTGAATCATTCCTCTCTTTAATTCGTATTGCGGCCAGTCCTGCAGAATCGAAATGGTACAGCATGTCCACCTTAACGTTGTCTCATTTACTCCAACGACGATTTCCTCCAGTTTTCAAATAAATTACGCAGAGTGACGAGACATTTGTCTACCTTAAGAGATTCATAGTTACTCCTGCCGGCTTCTGCCATTTCTTTAGTCATTTATCTTTCTTGCTATGGCCAGTCCTACAGAACCGATATGCCACTGTATGTCCACCTTAACGTCGTCACTGTTACTCCCACTACGAGTTTCTCGAGTTAGCAAATGTACTTCGACGGGTGACAGGGCATTTGCCTACCTTAAGAGAGTCATAGTTACTGCAGCCAGATGCTCCCCCTTCTTTGAATCTTTCCTCTCTTTAATTCGTACTGCGGAATGTCCAATCAGAAGCGAAATGCTGCAACTTGTCCACCTCAACGTTGTCTGAGTTACTCCAACGATGATATCGACGAGTTTTCAAATAAATTTCGCATAGTGAGGAGGCATTTGGCTACCTTAAGAGAATCATTGTTACTGCTGCACACTGCTCCCCCTTCTTTGAATCATTCCTCTCTTTAATTCGTATTGCGGCCAGTTCTGCAGAAGCGAAATGGTACAGCATGTCCACCATAACGTTGTCTGAGTTACTCCAACGACGATAACCTCGAGTTTTCAAATAAATTTCGCAGAGTGACGAGGCCTCTGGCTACCTTAAGAGAGTCATAGTTACTCCTGCCGGCTGCTCCCATTTCTTCAGGACTTTATCATTCTTCCTATGGCCAGTCCTACAGAACCGATATGCCACTGTATGTCCTCCTTAACGTCGTCACAGTTACTCCCACTAAGAGTTTCTCAAGTTGGCAAATGTACTTCGCCGGATGACGAGGCATTTGGCTACCTTAAGAGAGTCATAGTTACTGCAGCCAGATGCTCCCCTTCCTTTGAATCTTTCTTCTCTTTAGTTCGTACTGCGGAATGTCCAATCAGAAGCGAAATGCTAAAACTTGTCAACCTTAACGTTGTCTGAGGTACTCTAACGACGAAATCGACGAGTTTTCAAATAAATTTCGCAGAGTGACGAGGCATTTGGCTATCTTAAGAGAGTCATAGTTACTGCTGCCCGCTGCTCCCCCTTCATTGAATCTTTCCTCTCTTTAATTCGTATTGCGGCCAGTCCTGCAGAAGCGAAATGGTACAGCATGTCCACATTAACGTTGTCTGAGTTACTCCAACGACGATATCCTCGAGTTTTCAAATAAATTTCGCATAGTGACTAGGCATTTTGCTACCTTAAGAGAGTCATAGTTACTCCTGCTGGCTGCTACCATTTCTTTAGGCCTTTATCATTCTTGCTATGGCCAGTCCTACAGAACCGATATGCCACTGTATGTCGACCTTAACGTCGTCACAGTTACTCCCACTACGAGTTTCTCGAGTTAGCAAATGTACTTCGACGGATGACGGGGCATTTGGCTACCTTTAGAGAGTCATAGTTACTGCAGCCAGAAGCTCCCCTTCCATTCAATCTTTCCTCTCTTTAATTCGTACTGCGGAATGTCCAATCAGAAGCGAAATGCTGCAACTTGTCCTCCTTAACGTTGACCGAGTTACTCCAACGACGATATCGACGAGTTCTCAAATAAATTTCGCAGAGTGACGAGGCATTTGGCTACCTTGAAAGAGGCATAGTTACTGCTGCCCGCAGCTCCCCCTTCTTTGAATCTGTCCTCTCTTTAATGCGTATTGCGGCCAGTCCTGCAGAATCGAAATGCTACAGCATATCCACCTTAACGTTGTCTGAGTTACTAAAACGACGATATCCACGAGTTCTCAAATAAATTTCACTGAGTGTCGAGGCATTTGGCTACCTTAAGAGAATCGTAGTAACTGCTGCCCGCTGCTCCCCCTTCTTTGAATCTTTCCTCTCTTTAATTCGTATTGCGGCCTGTCCTGCAGAAGCGAAATGGTACAGCATGTCCACCTTAACGTTGTCTGAGTTACTCCAATGACGATATCCTCGAGTTTTAAAATAAATTTCGCAGAGTGACGAGGCATTTGGCTACCTTAAGAGAGTCATAGTTACTCCTGCCGGCTGCTCCCATTTGTTTAGGCCTTTATCATTCTTGCTATGGCCAGTTCTACAGAACCGATATGACACTGTATGTCGACCTTAACGTCGTCACAGTTACTCCCACTACGAGTTTCTCGAGTTAGCAAATGTACTTCAACGGATGACGGGGCATTTGGCTACCTTTAGAGAGTCATAGTTACTGCAGCCAGAAGCTCCCCTTCCATTGAATCTTACCTCTCTTTAATTCGTACTGCGGAATGTCCAATCAGAAACGAAATGCTGCAACTTGTCCTCCTTAACGTTGACTGAGTTACTCCAACGACGATATCGACGAGTTCTCAAATAAATTTCGCAGAGTGACGAGGCATTTGGCTACCTTAAAAGAGGCATTGTTACTGCTGCCCACTGCTCCCCCTTCTTTGCATCATTCCTCTCTTTAATTCGTATTGCGGCCAGTCCTGCAGAAGAGAAATGGTACAGCATGTCCACCTTAACGTTGTCTCATTTACTCCAACGACGATTTCCTCGAGTTTTCAAATAAATTACGCAGAGTGACGAGACATTTGGCTACCTGAAGAGAGTCATAGTTACTCCTGCCGGCTGCTCCCATTTCTTTAGGCCTTTATCTTTCTTGCTATGGCCAGTCCTACAGAACAGATATGCCACTGTATGTCCACCTTAACGTCGTCACAGTTACTCCCACTACGAGTGTCTCGAGTTAGCAAATGTACTTCGACGGATGACAGGGCATTTGGCTACCTTAAGAGAGTCATAGTTACTGCAGCCAGATGCTCCCCCTTCTTTGAATCTTTCCTCTCTTTAATTCGTATTGCGGCCAGTTCTGCAGAAGGGAAATGGTACAGCATGTCCACCATAACGTTGTCTGAGTTACTCCAACGACGATAACCTCGAGTTTTCAAATAAATTTCGCAGAGTGACGAGGCCTCTGGCTACCTTAAGAGAGTCATAGTTACTCCTGCCGGCTGCTCCCATTTCTTTAGGACTTTATCATTCTTCCTATGGCCAGTCCTACAGAACCGATATGCCACTGTATGTCCTCCTTAACGTCGTCACAGCTACTCCCACTAAGAGTTTCTCAAGTTGGCAAATGTACTTCGCCGGATGACGAGGCATTTGGCTACCTTAAGAGAGTCATAGTTACTGCAGCCAGATGCTCCCCTTCCTTTGAATCTTTCTTCTCTTTAATTCGTACTGCGGAATGTCCAATCAGAAGCGAAATGCTAAAACTTGTCAACCTTAACGTTGTCTGAGGTACTCTAACGACGAAATCGACGAGTTTTCAAATAAATTTCGCAGAGTGACGAGGCATTTGGCTATCTTAAGAGAGTCATAGTTACTGCTGCCCGCTGCTCCCCCTTCATTGAATCTTTCCTCTCTTTAATTCGTATTGCGGCCAGTCCTACAGAAGCGAAATGGTACAGCACGTCCACATTAACGTTGTCTGAGTTACTCCAACGACGATATCCTCGAGTTTTCAAATAAATTTCGCAGAGGGACGAGGCATTTGGCTACCTTAAGAGAGTCATAGTTACTCCTGCCGGCTGCTCCCATTTGTTTAGGCCTTTAACATTCTTGTTATGGCCAGTCCTACAGAACCGATATGCCACTGTATGTCCACCTTAACGTCGTCACTGTTACTCCCACTACGAGTTTCTCGAGTTAGCAAATGTACTTCGACGGATGACAGGGCATTTGGCTACCTTAAGAGAGTCATAGTTACTCCAGACAGATGCTCCCCTTCCTTTGAATCTTTCGTCTCTTTAATTCGTACTGCGGAATGTCCAATCAGAAGCGAAATGCTGCAACTTGTCTACCTCAACGTTGTCTGAGTTACTCCAACGATGATATCGACGAGTTTTCAAATAAATTTCGCATAGTGAGGAGGCATTTGGCTACCTTAAGAGAATCATTGTTACTGCTGCCCACTGCTCCCCCTTCTTTGAATCATTCCTCTCTTTAATTCGTATTGCGGCCAGTCCTGCAGAATCGAAATGGTACAGCATGTCCACCTTAACGTTGTCTCATTTACTCCAACGACGATTTCCTCGAGTTTTCAAATAAATTACGCAGAGTGACGAGACATTTGTCTACCTTAAGAGATTCATAGTTACTCCTGCCGGCTTCTGCCATTTCTTTAGTCATTTATCTTTCTTGCTATGGCCAGTCCTACAGAACCGATATGCCACTGTATGTCCACCTTAACGTCGTCACTGTTACTCCCACTACGAGTTTCTCGAGTTAGCAAATGTACTTCGACGGGTGACAGGGCATTTGCCTACCTTAAGAGAGTCATAGTTACTGCAGCCAGATGCTCCCCCTTCTTTGAATCTTTCCTCTCTTTAATTCGTACTGCGGAATGTCCAATCAGAAGCGAAATGCTGCAACTTGTCCACCTCAACGTTGTCTGAGTTACTCCAACGATGATATCGACGAGTTTTCAAATAAATTTCGCATAGTGAGGAGGCATTTGGCTACCTTAAGAGAATCATTGTTACTGCTGCCAACTGCTCCCCCTTCTTTGAATCATTCCTCTCTTTAATTCGTATTGCGGCCAGTCCTGCAGAATCGAAATGGTACAGCATGTCCACCTTAACGTTGTCTCATTTACTCCAACGACGATTTCCTCCAGTTTTCAAATAAATTACGCAGAGTGACGAGACATTTGTCTACCTTAAGAGATTCATAGTTACTCCTGCCGGCTTCTGCCATTTCTTTAGTCATTTATCTTTCTTGCTATGGCCAGTCCTACAGAACCGATATGCCACTGTATGTCCACCTTAACGTCGTCACTGTTACTCCCACTACGAGTTTCTCGAGTTAGCAAATGTACTTCGACGGGTGACAGGGCATTTGGCTACCTTAAGAGAGTCATAGTTACTGCAGCCAGATGCTCCCCTTCCTTTGAATCTTTCTTCTCTTTAATTCGTACTGCGGAATGTCCAATCAGAAGCGAAATGCTAAAACTTGTCAACCTTAACGTTGTCTGAGGTACTCTAACGACGAAATCGACGAGTTTTCAAATAAATTTCGCAGAGTGACGAGGCATTAGGCTATCTTAAGAGAGTCATAGTTACTGCTGCCCGCTGCTCCCCCTTCATTGAATCTTTCCTCTCTTTAATTCGTATTGCGGCCAGTCCTACAGAAGCGAAATGGTACAGCACGTCCACATTAACGTTGTCTGAGTTACTCCAACGACGATATCCTCGAGTTTTCAAATAAATTTCGCAGAGGGACGAGGCATTTGGCTACCTTAAGAGAGTCATAGTTACTCCTGCCGGCTGCTCCCATTTGTTTAGGCCTTTAACATTCTTGTTATGGCCAGTCCTACAGAACCGATATGCCACTGTATGTCCACCTTAACGTCGTCACTGTTACTCCCACTACGAGTTTCTCGAGTTAGCAAATGTACTTCGACGGATGACAGGGCATTTGGCTACCTTAAGAGAGTCATAGTTACTCCAGACAGATGCTCCCCTTCCTTTGAATCTTTCGTCTCTTTAATTCGTACTGCGGAATGTCCAACCAGAAGCGAAATGCTGCAACTTGTCTACCTCAACGTTGTCTGAGTTACTCCAACGATGATATCGACGAGTTTTCAAATAAATTTCGCATAGTGAGGAGGCATTTGGCTACCTTAAGAGAATCATTGTTACTGCTGCCCACTGCTCCCCCTTCTTTGAATCATTCCTCTCTTTAATTCGTATTTCGGCCAGTCCTGCAGAATCGAAATGGTACAGCATGTCCACCTTAACGTTGTCTCATTTACTCCAACGACGATTTCCTCGAGTTTTCAAATAAATTACGCAGAGTGACGAGACATTTGTCTACCTTAAGAGATTCATAGTTACTCCTGCCGGCTTCTGCCATTTCTTTAGTCATTTATCTTTCTTGCTATGGCCAGTCCTACAGAACCGATATGCCACTGTATGTCCACCTTAACGTCGTCACTGTTACTCCCACTACGAGTTTCTCGAGTTAGCAAATGTACTTCGACGGGTGACAGGGCATTTGCCTACCTTAAGAGAGTCATAGTTACTGCAGCCAGATGCTCCCCCTTCTTTGAATCTTTCCTCTCTTTAATTCGTACTGCGGAATGTCCAATCAGAAGCGAAATGCTGCAACTTGTCCACCTCAACGTTGTCTGAGTTACTCCAACGATGATATCGACGAGTTTTCAAATAAATTTCGCATAGTGAGGAGGCATTTGGCTACCTTAAGAGAATCATTGTTACAGCTGCCCACTGCTCCCCCTTCTTTGAATCATTCCTCTCTTTAATTCGTATTGCGGCCAGTTCTGCAGAAGCGAAATGGTACAGCATGTCCACCATAACGTTGTCTGAGTTACTCCAACGACGATAACCTCGAGTTTTCAAATAAATTTCGCAGAGTGACGAGGCCTCTGGCTACCTTAAGAGAGTCATAGTTACTCCTGCCGGCTGCTCCCATTTCTTCAGGACTTTATCATTCTTCCTATGGCCAGTCCTACAGAACCGATATGCCACTGTATGTCCTCCTTAACGTCGTCACAGTTACTCCCACTAAGAGTTTCTCAAGTTGGCAAATGTACTTCGCCGGATGACGAGGCATTTGGCTACCTTAAGAGAGTCATAGTTACTGCAGCCAGATGCTCCCCTTCCTTTGAATCTTTCTTCTCTTTAGTTCGTACTGCGGAATGTCCAATCAGAAGCGAAATGCTAAAACTTGTCAACCTTAACGTTGTCTGAGGTACTCTAACGACGAAATCGACGAGTTTTCAAATAAATTTCGCAGAGTGACGAGGCATTTGGCTATCTTAAGAGAGTCATAGTTACTGCTGCCCGCTGCTCCCCCTTCATTGAATCTTTCCTCTCTTTAATTCGTATTGCGGCCAGTCCTGCAGAAGCGAAATGGTACAGCATGTCCACATTAACGTTGTCTGAGTTACTCCAACGACGATATCCTCGAGTTTTCAAATAAATTTCGCATAGTGACTAGGCATTTTGCTACCTTAAGAGAGTCATAGTAACTCCTGCTGGCTGCTACCATTTCTTTAGGCCTTTATCATTCTTGCTATGGCCAGTCCTACAGAACCGATATGCCACTGTATGTCGACCTTAACGTCGTCACAGTTACTCCCACTACGAGTTTCTCGAGTTAGCAAATGTACTTCGACGGATGACGGGGCATTTGGCTACCTTTAGAGAGTCATAGTTACTGCAGCCAGAAGCTCCCCTTCCATTCAATCTTTCCTCTCTTTAATTCGTACTGCGGAATGTCCAATCAGAAGCGAAATGCTGCAACTTGTCCTCCTTAACGTTGACCGAGTTACTCCAACGACGATATCGACGAGTTCTCAAATAAATTTCGCAGAGTGACGAGGCATTTGGCTACCTTGAAAGAGGCATAGTTACTGCTGCCCGCAGCTCCCCCTTCTTTGAATCTGTCCTCTCCTTAATGCGTATTGCGGCCAGTCCTGCAGAATCGAAATGCTACAGCATATCCACCTTAACGTTGTCTGAGTTACTAAAACGACGATATCCACGAGTTCTCAAATAAATTTCACTGAGTGTCGAGGCATTTGGCTACCTTAAGAGAATCGTAGTAACTGCTGCCCGCTGCTCCCCCTTCTTTGAATCTTTCCTCTCTTTAATTCGTATTGCGGCCTGTCCTGCAGAAGCGAAATGGTACAGCATGTCCACCTTAACGTTGTCTGAGTTACTCCAATGACGATATCCTCGAGTTTTAAAATAAATTTCGCAGAGTGACGAGGCATTTGGCTACCTTAAGAGAGTCATAGTTACTCCTGCCGGCTGCTCCCATTTGTTTAGGCCTTTATCATTCTTGCTATGGCCAGTTCTACAGAACCGATATGACACTGTATGTCGACCTTAACGTCGTCACAGTTACTCCCACTACGAGTTTCTCGAGTTAGCAAATGTACTTCAACGGATGACGGGGCATTTGGCTACCTTTAGGGAGTCATAGTTACTGCAGCCAGAAGCTCCCCTTCCATTGAATCTTACCTCTCTTTAATTCGTACTGCGGAATGTCCAATCAGAAACGAAATGCTGCAACTTGTCCTCCTTAACGTTGACTGAGTTACTCCAACGACGATATCGACGAGTTCTCAAATAAATTTCGCAGAGTGACGAGGCATTTGGCTACCTTAAAAGAGGCATTGTTACTGCTGCCCACTGCTCCCCCTTCTTTGCATCATTCCTCTCTTTAATTCGTATTGCGGCCAGTCCTGCAGAAGAGAAATGGTACAGCATGTCCACCTTAACGTTGTCTCATTTACTCCTACGACGATTTCCTCGAGTTTTCAAATAAATTACGCAGAGTGACGAGACATTTGGCTACCTGAAGAGAGTCATAGTTACTCCTGCCGGCTGCTCCCATTTCTTTAGGCCTTTATCTTTCTTGCTATGGCCAGTCCTACAGAACAGATATGCCACTGTATGTCCACCTTAACGTCGTCACAGTTACTCCCACTACGAGTGTCTCGAGTTAGCAAATGTACTTCGACGGATGACAGGGCATTTGGCTACCTTAAGAGAGTCATAGTTACTGCAGCCAGATGCTCCCCCTTCTTTGAATCTTTCCTCTCTTTAATTCGTATTGCGGCCAGTTCTGCAGAAGGGAAATGGTACAGCATGTCCACCATAACGTTGTCTGAGTTACTCCAACGACGATAACCTCGAGTTTTCAAATAAATTTCGCAGAGTGACGAGGCCTCTGGCTACCTTAAGAGAGTCATAGTTACTCCTGCCGGCTGCTCCCATTTCTTTAGGACTTTATCATTCTTCCTATGGCCAGTCCTACAGAACCGATATGCCACTGTATGTCCTCCTTAACGTCGTCACAGTTACTCCCACTAAGAGTTTCTCAAGTTGGCAAATGTACTTCGCCGGATGACGAGGCATTTGGCTACCTTAAGAGAGTCATAGTTACTGCAGCCAGATGCTCCCCTTCCTTTGAATCTTTCTTCTCTTTAATTCGTACTGCGGAATGTCCAATCAGAAGCGAAATGCTAAAACTTGTCAACCTTAACGTTGTCTGAGGTACTCTAACGACGAAATCGACGAGTTTTCAAATAAATTTCGCAGAGTGACGAGGCATTTGGCTATCTTAAGAGAGTCATAGTTACTGCTGCCCGCTGCTCCCCCTTCATTGAATCTTTCCTCTCTTTAATTCGTATTGCGGCCAGTCCTACAGAAGCGAAATGGTACAGCACGTCCACATTAACGTTGTCTGAGTTACTCCAACGACGATATCCTCGAGTTTTCAAATAAATTTCGCAGAGGGACGAGGCATTTGGCTACCTTAAGAGAGTCATAGTTACTCCTGCCGGCTGCTCCCATTTGTTTAGGCCTTTAACATTCTTGTTATGGCCAGTCCTACAGAACCGATATGCCACTGTATGTCCACCTTAACGTCGTCACTGTTACTCCCACTACGAGTTTCTCGAGTTAGCAAATGTACTTCGACGGATGACAGGGCATTTGGCTACCTTAAGAGAGTCATAGTTACTCCAGACAGATGCTCCCCTTCCTTTGAATCTTTCGTCTCTTTAATTCGTACTGCGGAATGTCCAATCAGAAGCGAAATGCTGCAACTTGTCTACCTCAACGTTGTCTGAGTTACTCCAACGATGATATCGACGAGTTTTCAAATAAATTTCGCATAGTGAGGAGGCATTTGGCTACCTTAAGAGAATCATTGTTACTGCTGCCCACTGCTCCCCCTTCTTTGAATCATTCCTCTCTTTAATTCGTATTGCGGCCAGTCCTGCAGAATCGAAATGGTACAGCATGTCCACCTTAACGTTGTCTCATTTACTCCAACGACGATTTCCTCGAGTTTTCAAATAAATTACGCAGAGTGACGAGACATTTGTCTACCTTAAGAGATTCATAGTTACTCCTGCCGGCTTCTGCCATTTCTTTAGTCATTTATCTTTCTTGCTATGGCCAGTCCTACAGAACCGATATGCCACTGTATGTCCACCTTAACGTCGTCACTGTTACTCCCACTACGAGTTTCTCGAGTTAGCAAATGTACTTCGACGGGTGACAGGGCATTTGCCTACCTTAAGAGAGTCATAGTTACTGCAGCCAGATGCTCCCCCTTCTTTGAATCTTTCCTCTCTTTAATTCGTACTGCGGAATGTCCAATCAGAAGCGAAATGCTGCAACTTGTCCACCTCAACGTTGTCTGAGTTACTCCAACGATGATATCGACGAGTTTTCAAATAAATTTCGCATAGTGAGGAGGCATTTGGCTACCTTAAGAGAATCATTGTTACTGCTGCCAACTGCTCCCCCTTCTTTGAATCATTCCTCTCTTTAATTCGTATTGCGGCCAGTCCTGCAGAATCGAAATGGTACAGCATGTCCACCTTAACGTTGTCTCATTTACTCCAACGACGATTTCCTCCAGTTTTCAAATAAATTACGCAGAGTGACGAGACATTTGTCTACCTTAAGAGATTCATAGTTACTCCTGCCGGCTTCTGCCATTTCTTTAGTCATTTATCTTTCTTGCTATGGCCAGTCCTACAGAACCGATATGCCACTGTATGTCCACCTTAACGTCGTCACTGTTACTCCCACTACGAGTTTCTCGAGTTAGCAAATGTACTTCGACGGGTGACAGGGCATTTGGCTACCTTAAGAGAGTCATAGTCACTGCAGCCAGATGCTCCCCTTCCTTTGAATCTTTCTTCTCTTTAATTCGTACTGCGGAATGTCCAATCAGAAGCGAAATGCTAAAACTTGTCAACCTTAACGTTGTCTGAGGTACTCTAACGACGAAATCGACGAGTTTTCAAATAAATTTCGCAGAGTGACGAGGCATTTGGCTATCTTAAGAGAGTCATAGTTACTGCTGCCCGCTGCTCCCCCTTCATTGAATCTTTCCTCTCTTTAATTCGTATTGCGGCCAGTCCTACAGAAGCGAAATGGTACAGCACGTCCACATTAACGTTGTCTGAGTTACTCCAACGACGATATCCTCGAGTTTTCAAATAAATTTCGCAGAGGGACGAGGCATTTGGCTACCTTAAGAGAGTCATAGTTACTCCTGCCGGCTGCTCCCATTTGTTTAGGCCTTTAACATTCTTGTTATGGCCAGTCCTACAGAACCGATATGCCACTGTATGTCCACCTTAACGTCGTCACTGTTACTCCCACTACGAGTTTCTCGAGTTAGCAAATGTACTTCGACGGATGACAGGGCATTTGGCTACCTTAAGAGAGTCATAGTTACTCCAGACAGATGCTCCCCTTCCTTTGAATCTTTCGTCTCTTTAATTCGTACTGCGGAATGTCCAATCAGAAGCGAAATGCTGCAACTTGTCTACCTCAACGTTGTCTGAGTTACTCCAACGATGATATCGACGAGTTTTCAAATAAATTTCGCATAGTGAGGAGGCATTTGGCTACCTTAAGAGAATCATTGTTACTGCTGCCCACTGCTCCCCCTTCTTTGAATCATTCCTCTCTTTAATTCGTATTTCGGCCAGTCCTGCAGAATCGAAATGGTACAGCATGTCCACCTTAACGTTGTCTCATTTACTCCAACGACGATTTCCTCGAGTTTTCAAATAAATTACGCAGAGTGACGAGACATTTGTCTACCTTAAGAGATTCATAGTTACTCCTGCCGGCTTCTGCCATTTCTTTAGTCATTTATCTTTCTTGCTATGGCCAGTCCTACAGAACCGATATGCCACTGTATGTCCACCTTAACGTCGTCACTGTTACTCCCACTACGAGTTTCTCGAGTTAGCAAATGTACTTCGACGGGTGACAGGGCATTTGCCTACCTTAAGAGAGTCATAGTTACTGCAGCCAGATGCTCCCCCTTCTTTGAATCTTTCCTCTCTTTAATTCGTACTGCGGAATGTCCAATCAGAAGCGAAATGCTGCAACTTGTCCACCTCAACGTTGTCTGAGTTACTCCAACGATGATATCGACGAGTTTTCAAATAAATTTCGCATAGTGAGGAGGCATTTGGCTACCTTAAGAGAATCATTGTTACAGCTGCCCACTGCTCCCCCTTCTTTGAATCATTCCTCTCTTTAATTCGTATTGCGGCCAGTCCTGCAGAATCGAAATGGTACAGCATGTCCACCTTAACGTTGTCTCATTTACTCCAACCACGATTTCCTCCAGTTTTCAAATAAATTACGCAGAGTGACGAGACATTTGTCTACCTTAAGAGATTCATAGTTACTCCTGCCGGCTTCTGCCATTTCTTTAGTCATTTATCTTTCTTGCTATGGCCAGTCCTACAGAACCGATATGCCACTGTATGTCCACCTTAACGTCGTCACTGTTACTCCCACTACGAGTTTCTCGAGTTAGCAAATGTACTTCGACGGGTGACAGGGCATTTGCCTACCTTAAGAGAGTCATAGTTACTGCAGCCAGATGCTCCCCCTTCTTTGAATCTTTCCTCTCTTTAATTCGTACTGCGGAATGTCCAATCAGAAGCGAAATGCTGCAACTTGTCCACCTCAACGTTGTCTGAGTTACTCCAACGATGATATCGACGAGTTTTCAAATAAATTTCGCATAGTGAGGGGGCATTTGGCTACCTTAAGAGAATCATTGTTACTGCTGCCCACTGCTCCCCCTTCTTTGAATCATTCCTCTCTTTAATTCGTATTGCGGCCAGTTCTGCAGAAGCGAAATGGTACAGCATGTCCACCATAACGTTGTCTGAGTTACTCCAACGACGATAACCTCGAGTTTTCAAATAAATTTCGCAGAGTGACGAGGCCTCTGGCTACCTTAAGAGAGTCATAGTTACTCCTGCCGGCTGCTCCCATTTCTTCAGGACTTTATCATTCTTCCTATGGCCAGTCCTACAGAACCGATATGCCACTGTATGTCCTCCTTAACGTCGTCACAGTTACTCCCACTAAGAGTTTCTCAAGTTGGCAAATGTACTTCGCCGGATGACGAGGCATTTGGCTACCTTAAGAGAGTCATAGTTACTGCAGCCAGATGCTCCACTTCCTTTGAATCTTTCTTCTCTTTAATTCGTACTGCGGAATGTCCAATCAGAAGCGAAATGCTAAAACTTGTCAACCTTAACGTTGTCTGAGGTACTCTAACGACGAAATCGACGAGTTTTCAAATAAATTTCGCAGAGTGACGAGGCATTTGGCTATCTTAAGAGAGTCATAGTTACTGCTGCCCGCTGCTCCCCCTTCATTGAATCTTTCCTCTCTTTAATTCGTATTGCGGCCAGTCCTGCAGAAGCGAAATGGTACAGCATGTCCACATTAACGTTGTCTGAGTTACTCCAACGACGATATCCTCGAGTTTTCAAATAAATTTCGCAGAGGGACGAGGCATTTGGCTACCTTAAGAGAGTCATAGTTACTCCTGCCGGCTGCTCCCATTTGTTTAGGCCTTTAACATTCTTGTTATGGCCAGTCCTACAGAACCGATATGCCACTGTATGTCCACCTTAACGTCGTCACAGTTACTCCCACTACGAGTTTCTCGAGTTAGCAAATGTACTTCGACGGATGACGGGGCATTTGGCTACCTTTAGAGAGTCATAGTTACTGCAGCCAGAAGCTCCCCTTCCATTCAATCTTTCCTCTCTTTAATTCGTACTGCGGAATGTCCAATCAGAAGCGAAATGCTGCAACTTGTCCTCCTTAACGTTGACCGAGTTACTCCAACGACGATATCGACGAGTTCTCAAATGAATTTCGCAGAGTGACGAGGCATTTGGCTACCTTGAAAGAGGCAAAGTTACTGCTGCCCGCAGCTCCCCCTTCTTTGAATCTGTCCTCTCTTTAATGCGTATTGCGGCCAGTCCTGCAGAATCGAAATGCTACAGCATATCCACCTTAACGTTGTCTGAGTTACTAAAACGACGATATCCACGAGTTTTCAAATAAATTTCACTGAGTGTCGAGGCATTTGGCTACCTTAAGAGAATCGTAGTAACTGCTGCCCGCTGCTCCCCCTTCTTTGAATCTTTCCTCTCTTTAAATCGTATTGCGGCCTGTCCTGCAGAAGCGAAATGGTACAGCATGTCCACCTTAACGTTGTCTGAGTTACTCCAACGACGATATCCTCGAGTTGTAAAATAAATTTCGCAGAGTGACGAGGCATTTGGCTACCTAAAGAGAGTCATAGTTACTACTGCCGGCTGCTCCCATTTCTTTAGGCCTTTATCACTCTTGCTATGGCCAGTCCTACAGAACCGATATGCCATTGTATGGCCACCTTAACGTCGTCACAGTTATTCCCACTACGAGTATCTCGAGTTAGCAAATGTACTTCGACGGATGACGAGGCATTTGGATACCTTAAGAGAGTCATAGTTACTGCGGCCAGATGCTCCCCTTGATTTGAATCTTTCCTCTCTTTAATTCGTACTGCGGAATGTCCAATCAGAAGCGAAATACTGCAACTTGTCCACCTTAACGTTGTCTGAGTTACTCCAACGACGATATCGACGAGTTTTCAAATAAATTTCACAGAGTGACGAGGCATTTGGCTACCTTAAGAGAGTCATAACTACTCCTGCCGGCTGCTCCCATTTCTTTAGGCCTTTATCATTCTTGCTGTGGCCAGGCCTACAGAACCGATATGCCACTGTATGTCCACCTTAACGTCGTCACAGGTACTCCCACTACGAGTTTCTCGAGTTAGCAAATGTACTTCGACGTATGACAGGGCATTTGGCTACCTTAAGAGAGTCATTGTTACTGCAGCCAGATGCTCCTCTTCCTTTGAATCTTTCCTCTCTTTAATTCGTACTGCGGAATGTCCAATTAGAAGCGAAATGCTGCAACTTGTCCTCCTTAACTTTGACTGAGTTAGTCCAACGACGATATCGACGAGTTCTGAAATAAAATTCGCAGAGTGACGAGGCATTTGGATACCTTAAAAGAGGCATAGTTACTGCTGCCCGCTGCTCGCCCTTCTTTGAATCTGTCCTCTCTATAATTCGTATTGCGTCCAGTCCTGCAGAATCGAAATGCTACAGCATATCCACCTTAACGTTGTCTGAGTTACTAAAACGACGATATCCACGAGTTTTCAAATAAATTTCGCTGAGTGACGAGGCATTTGGCTACCTTAAGAGAATCATAGTTACTGCTGCCCGCTGCTCCCCCTTCTCTGAATCTTTCCTCTCTTTAATTCGTATTGCGGCCAGTCCTGCAGAAGCGAAATGGTACAGCATGTCCACCTTAACGTTGTCTGAGTTACTCCAACGACGATATCCTCGAGTTTTCAAATAAATTTCGCAGAGTGACGAGGCATTTGGTTACCTTAAGAGAGTCATAGTTACTCCAGCCGGCTGCTCCCATTTCTTTAGGCCTTTATCACTCTTGCTATGGCCAGTCCTACAGAACCAATATGCCTCTTTATGGCCACCTTAGTGTCGTCACAGTTATTCAAAACTACGAGTTTCTCGAGTTAGCAAATGTACTTCGCCGGATGACGAGGCATTTGGCTACCTTAAGAGAGTCATAGTTACTGCAGCCAGATGCTCCCCTTCCTTCGAATCTTTCCTCTCTTTAATTCGTACTGCGGAATGTCCAATCAGAAGCAATATGCTGGAACTTGTCCACCTTAACATTGTCTGAGTTACTCCAACGACGATATCGACGCGTTTTCAAATAAATTTCGCAGAGTGACGAGGCATTTGGCTTCCTTAAGAGAGTCGAAGTTACTCCTGCCTGCTGCTCCCTCTTCTTTGAATCTTTCCTCTCTTTAATTCGTATTGCGGCCAGTCCTGCAGAAGCGAAATGGTACAGCATGTCCACCTTAACGTTGTCTGAGTTACTCCAACGACGATATCCTCGAGTTTTCAAATAAATTTCGCAGAGTGACGAGGCATTTGGTTACCTTAAGAGAGTCATAGTTACTCCAGCCGGCTGCTCCCATTTCTTTAGGCCTTTATCACTCTTGCTATGGCCAGTCCTACAGAACCAATATGCCACTGTATGGCCACCTTAGTGTCGTCACAGTTATTCAAAACTACGAGTTTCTCGAGTTAGCAAATGTACTTCGCCGGATGACGAGGCATTTGGCTACCTGAAGAGAGTCATAGTTACTGCAGCCAGATGCTCCCCTTTCCTTTGAATCTTTCTTCTCTTTAATTCGTACTGCGGAATGTCCAATCAGAAGCGAAATGCTGCAACTTGTCCACCTCAACGTTGTCTGAGTTACTCCAACGATGATATCCTCGAGTTTTCAAATAAATTTCGCAGAGTGACGAGGCCTCTGGCTACCTTAAGAGAGTCATAGTTACTCCTGCCGGCTGCTCCCATTTCTTCAGGACTTTATCATTCTTCCTATGGCCAGTCCTACAGAACCGATATGCCACTGTATGTCCTCCTTAACGTCGTCACAGTTACTCCCACTAAGAGTTTCTCAAGTTGGCAAATGTACTTCGCCGGATGACGAGGCATTTGGCTACCTTAAGAGAGTCATAGTTACTGCAGCCAGATGCTCCCCTTCCTTTGAATCTTTCTTCTCTCTAATTCGTACTGCGGAATGTCCAATCAGAAGCGAAATGCTAAAACTTGTCAACCTTAACGTTGTCTGAGGTACTCTAACGACGAAATCGACGAGTTTTCAAATAAATTTCGCAGAGTGACGAGGCATTTGGCTATCTTAAGAGAGTCATAGTTACTGCTGCCCGCTGCACCCCCTTCATTGAATCTTTCCTCTCTTTAATTCGTATTGCGGCCAGTCCTGCAGAAGCGAAATGGTACAGCATGTCCACATTAACGTTGTCTGAGTTACTCCAACGACGATATCCTCGAGTTTTCAAATAAATTTCGCAGAGGGACGAGGCATTTGGCTACCTTAAGAGAGTCATAGTTACTCCTGCCGGCTGCTCCCATTTGTTTAGGCCTTTAACATTCTTGTTATGGCCAGTCCTACAGAACTGATATGCCACTGTATGTCCACCTTAACGTCGTCACAGTTACTCCCACTACGAGTTTCTCGAGTTAGCAAATGTACTTCGACGGATGACAGGGCATTTGGCTACTTCAAGAGAGTCATAGTTACTGCAGCCAGATGCTCCCCCTTCTTTGAATTATTCCTCTCTTTAATTCGTATTGCGGCCAGTCCTGCAGAAGCGAAATGGTACAGCATGTCCACCTTAACGTTGTCTGAGTTACTCCAACGACGATATCCTCGAGTTTTCAAATAAATTTCGCAAAGTGACTAGGCATTTTGCTACCTTAAGAGAGTCATAGTTACTCCTGCCGGCTGCTCCCATTTCTTTGGGCCTTTATCATTCTTGCTATGGCCAGTCCTACAGAACCGATATGCCACTGTATGTCGACGTTAACGTCGTCACAGTTACTCCCACTACGAGTTTCTCGAGTTAGCAAATGTACTTCGACGGATGACGGGGCATTTGGCTACCTTTAGAGAGTCATAGTTACTGCAGCCAGAAGCTCCCCTTCCATTCAATCTTTCCTCTCTTTAATTCGTACTGCGGAATGTCCAATCAGAAGCGAAATGCTGCAACTTGTCCTCCTTAACGTTGACCGAGTTACTCCAACGACGATATCGACGAGTTCTCAAATAAATTTCGCAGAGTGACGAGGCATTTGGCTACCTTGAAAGAGGCATAGTTACTGCTGCCCGCAGCTCCCCCTTCTTTGAATCTGTCCTCTCTTTAATGCGTATTGCGGCCAGTCCTGCAGAATCGAAATGCTACAGCATATCCACCTTAACGTTGTCTGAGTTACTAAAACGACGATATCCACGAGTTCTCAAATAAATTTCACTGAGTGTCGAGGCATTTGGCTACCTTAAGAGAATCGTAGTAACTGCTGCCCGCTGCTCCCCCTTCTTTGAATCTTTCCTCTCTTTAATTCGTATTGCGGCCTGTCCTGCAGAAGCGAAATGGTACAGCATGTCCACCTTAACGTTGTCTGAGTTACTCCAACGACGATATCCTCGAGTTTTAAAATAAATTTCGCAGAGTGACGAGGCATTTGGCTACCTTAAGAGAGTCATAGTTACTCCTGCCGGCTGCTCCCATTTGTTTAGGCCTTTATCATTCTTGCTATAGCCAGTTCTACAGAACCGATATGACACTGTATGTCAACCTTAACGTCGTCACAGTTACTCCCACTACGAGTTTCTCGAGTTAGCAAATGTACTTCAACGGATGACGGGGCATTTGGCTACCTTTAGAGAGTCATAGTTACTGCAGCCAGAAGCTCCCCTTCCATTGAATCTTACATCTCTTTAATTCGTACTGCGGAATGTCCAATCAGAAACGAAATGCTGCAACTTGTCCTCCTTAACGTTGACTGAGTTACTCCAACGACGATATCGACGAACTCTCAAATAAATTTCGCATAGTGACGAGGCATTTGGCTACCTTAAAAGAGGCATTGTTACTGCTGCCCGCAGCTCCCCCTTCTTTGCATCATTCCTCTCTTTAATTCGTATTGCGGCCAGTCCTGCAGAAGAGAAATGGTACAGCATGTCCACCTTAACGTTGTCTCATTTACTCCAACGACGATTTCCTCGAGTTTTCAAATAAATTACGCAGAGTGACGAGACATTTGGCTACCTGAACAGAGTCATAGTTACTCCTGCCGGCTGCTCCCACTTCTTTAGGCCTTTATCTTTCTTGCTATGGCCAGTCCTACAGAACAGATATGCCACTGTATGTCCACCTTAACGTCGTCACAGTTACTCCCACTACGAGTTTCTCGAGTTAGCAAATGTACTTCGACGGATGACAGGGCATTTGGCTACCTTAAGAGAGTCATAGTTACTGCAGCCAGATGCTCCCCCTTCTTTGAATCTTTCCTCTCTTTAATTCGTATTGCGGCCAGTTCTGCAGAAGCGAAATGGTACAGCATGTCCACCATAACGTTGTCTGAGTTACTCCAACGACGATAACCTCGAGTTTTCAAATAAATTTCGCAGAGTGACGAGGCCTCTGGCTACCTTAAGAGAGTCATAGTTACTCCTGCCGGCTGCTCCCATTTCTTTAGGACTTTATCATTCTTGCTATGGCCAGTCCTACAGAACCGATATGCCACTGTATGTCCACCTTAACGTCGTCACAGTTACTCCCACTACGAGTTTCTCGAGTTAGCAAATGTACTTCGACGGATGACGGGGCATTTGGCTACCTTTAGAGAGTCATAGTTACTGCAGCCAGAAGCTCCCCTTCCATTCAATCTTTCCTCTCTTTAATTCGTACTGCGGAATGTCCAATCAGAAGCGAAATGCTGCAACTTGTCCTCCTTAACGTTGACCGAGTTACTCCAACGACGATATCGACGAGTTCTCAAATAAATTTCGCAGAGTGACGAGGCATTTGGCTACCTTGAAAGAGGCATAGTTACTGCTGCCCGCAGCTCCCCCTTCTTTGCATCATTCCTCTCTTTAATTCGTATTGCGGCCAGTCCTGCAGAAGAGAAATGGTACAGCATGTCCACCTTAACGTTGTCTCATTTACTCCAACGACGATTTCCTCGAGTTTTCAAATAAATTACGCAGAGTGACGAGACATTTGGCTACCTGAAGAGAGTCATAGTTACTCCTGCCGGCTGCTCCCATTTCTTTAGGCCTTTATCTTTCTTGCTATGGCCAGTCCTACAGAACAGATATGCCACTGTATGTCCACCTTAACGTCGTCACAGTTACTCCCACTACGAGTGTCTCGAGTTAGCAAATGTACTTCGACGGATGACAGGGCATTTGGCTACCTTAAGAGAGTCATAGTTACTGCAGCCAGATGCTCCCCCTTCTTTGAATCTTTCCTCTCTTTAATTCGTATTGCGGCCAGTTCTGCAGAAGCGAAATGGTACAGCATGTCCACCATAACGTTGTCTGAGTTACTCCAACGACGATAACCTCGAGTTTTCAAATAAATTTCGCAGAGTGACGATTCCTCTGGCTACCTTAAGAGAGTCATAGTTACTCCTGCCGGCTGCTCCCATTTCTTTAGGACTTTATCATTCTTGCTATGGCCAGTCCTACAGAACCGATATGCCACTGTATGTCCTCCTTAACGTCGTCACAGTTACTCCCACTAAGAGTTTCTCAAGTTGGCAAATGTACTTCGCCGGATGACGAGGCATTTGGCTACCTTAAGAGAGTCATAGTTACTGCAGCCAGATGCTCCCCTTCCTTTGAATCTTTCTTCTCTTTAATTCGTACTGCGGAATGTCCAATCAGAAGCGAAATGCTAAAACTTGTCAACCTTAACGTTGTCTGAGGTACTCTAACGACGAAATCGACGAGTTTTCAAATAAATTTCGCAGAGTGACGAGGCATTTGGCTATCTTAAGAGAGTCATAGTTACTGCTGCCCGCTGCAGCCCCTTCATTGAATCTTTCCTCTCTTTAATTCGTATTGCGGCCAGTCCTGCTGAAGCGAAATGGTACAGCATGTCCTCATTAACGTTGTCTGAGTTACTCCAACGACGATATCCTCGAGTTTTCAAATAAATTTCGCAGAGGGACGAGGCATTTGGCTACCTTAAGAGAGTCATAGTTACTCCTGCCGGCTGCTCCCATTTGTTTAGGCCTTTAACATTCTTGTTATGGCCAGTCCTACAGAACCGATATGCCACTGTATGTCCACCTTAACGTCGTCACAGTTACTCCCACTACGAGTTTCTCGAGTTAGCAAATGTACTTCGACGGATGACAGGGCATTTGGCTACTTCAAGAGAGTCATAGTTACTGCAGCCAGATGCTCCCCCTTCTTTGAATTATTCCTCTCTTTAATTCGTATTGCGGCCAGTCCTGCAGAAGCGAAATGGTACAGCATGTCCACCTTAACGTTGTCTGAGTTACTCCAACGACGATATCGACGAGTTCTCAAATAAATTTCGCAGAGTGACGAGGCATTTGGCTACCTTGAAAGAGTCATAGTTACTCCTGCCGGCTGCTCCCATTTCTTTAGGCCTTTATCATTCTTGCTATGGCCAGTCCTACAGAACCGATATGCCACTGTATGTCGACCTTAACGTCGTCACAGTTACTCCCACTACGAGTTTCTCGAGTTAGCAAATGTACTTCGACGGATGACGGGGCATTTGGCTACCTTTAGAGAGTCATAGTTACTGCAGCCAGAAGCTCCCCTTCCATTCAATCTTTCCTCTCTTTAATTCGTACTGCGGAATGTCCAATCAGAAGCGAAATGCTGCAACTTGTCCTCCTTAACGTTGACCGAGTTACTCCAACGACGATATCGACGAGTTCTCAAATAAATTTCGCAGAGTGACGAGGCATTTGGCTACCTTGAAAGAGGCATAGTTACTGCTGCCCGCAGCTCCCCCTTCTTTGAATCTGTCCTCTCTTAAATGCGTATTGCGGCCAGTCCTGCAGAATCGAAATGCTACAGCATATCCACCTTAACGTTGTCTGAGTTACTAAAACGACGATATCCACGAGTTCTCAAATAAATTTCACTGAGTGTCGAGGCATTTGGCTACCTTAAGAGAATCGTAGTAACTGCTGCCCGCTGCTCCCCCTTCTTTGAATCTTTCCTCTCTTTAATTCGTATTGCGGCCTGTCCTGCAGAAGCGAAATGGTACAGCATGTCCACCTTAACGTTGTCTGAGTTACTCCAACGACGATATCCTCGAGTTTTAAAATAAATTTCGCAGAGTGACGAGGCATTTGGCTACCTTAAGAGAGTCATAGTTACTCCTGCCGGCTGCTCCCATTTGTTTAGGCCTTTATCATTCTTGCTATAGCCAGTTCTACAGAACCGATATGACACTGCATGTCGACCTTAACGTCGTCACAGTTACTCCCACTACGAGTTTCTCGAGTTAGCAAATGTGCTTCAACGGATGACGGGGCATTTGGCTACCTTTAGAGAGTCATAGTTACTGCAGCCAGAAGCTCCCCTTCCATTGAATCTTACCTCTCTTTAATTCGTACTGCGGAATGTCCAATCAGAAACGAAATGCTGCAACTTGTCCTCCTTTTGACTGAGTTACTCCAACGACGATATCGACGAGTTCTCAAATAAATTTCGCATAGTGACGAGGCATTTGGCTACCTTAAAAGAGGCATTGTTACTGCTGCCCACTGCTCCCCCTTCTTTGCATCATTCCTCTCTTTAATTCGTATTGCGGCCAGTCCTGCAGAAGAGAAATGGTACAGCATGTCCACCTTAACGTTGTCTCATTTACTCCAACGACGATTTCCTCGAGTTTTCAAATAAATTACGCAGAGTGACGAGACATTTGGCTACCTGAAGAGAGTCATAGTTACTCCTGCCGGCTATCCCATTTCTTTAGGCCTTTATCTTTCTTGCTATGGCCAGTCCTACAGAACAGATATGCCACTGTATGTCCACCTTAACGTCGTCACAGTTACTCCCACTACGAGTGTCACGAGTTAGCAAATGTACTTCGACGGATGACAGGGCATTTGGCTACCTTAAGAGAGTCATAGTTACTGCAGCCAGATGCTCCCCCTTCTTTGAATCTTTCCTCTCTTTAATTCGTATTGCGGCCAGTTCTGCAGAAGCGAAATGGTACAGCATGTCCACCATAACGTTGTCTGAGTTACTCCAACGACGATAACCTCGAGTTTTCAAATAAATTTCGCAGAGTGACGAGTCCTCTTGCTACCTTAAGAGAGTCATAGTTACTCCTGCCGGCTGCTCCCATTTCTTTAGGACTTTATCATTCTTGCTATGGCCAGTCCTACAGAACCGATATGCCACTGTATGTCCACCTTAACGTCGTCACAGTTACTCCCACTACGAGTTTCTCGAGTTAGCAAATGTACTTCGACGGATGACGGGGCATTTGGCTACCTTTAGAGAGAAATAGTTACTGCAGCCAGAAGCTCCCCTTCCATTCAATCTTTCCTCTCTTTAATTCGTACTGCGGAATGTCCAATCAGAAGCGAAATGCTGCAACTTGTCCTCCTTAACGTTGACCGAGTTACTCCAACGACGATATCGACGAGTTCTCAAATAAATTTCGCAGAGTGACGAGGCATTTGGCTACCTTGAAAGAGGCATAGTTACTGGTGCCCGCAGCTCCCCCTTCTTTGAATCTGTCCTCTCTTTAATGCGTATTGCGGCCAGTCCTGCAGAATCGAAATGCTACAGCATATCCACCTTAACGTTGTCTGAGTTACTAAAACGACGATATCCACGAGTTTTCAAATAAATTTCACTGAGTGTCGAGGCATTTGGCTACCTTAAGAGAATCGTAGTAACTGCTGCCCGCTGCTCCCCCTTCTTTGAATCTTTCCTCTCTTTAAATCGTATTGCGGCCTGTCCTGCAGAAGCGAAATGGTACAGCATGTCCACCTTAACGTTGTCTGAGTTACTCCAACGACGATATCCTCGAGTTGTAAAATAACTTTCGCAGAGTGACGAGGCATTTGGCTACCTAAAGAGAGTCATAGTTACTACTGCCGGCTGCTCCCATTTCTTTAGGCCTTTATCACTCTTGCTATGGCCAGTCCTACAGAACCGATATGCCATTGTATGGCCACCTTAACGTCGTCACAGTTATTCCCACTACGAGTATCTCGAGTTAGCAAATGTACTTCGACGGATGACGAGGCATTTGGATACCTTAAGAGAGTCATAGTTACTGCGGCCAGATGCTCCCCTTGATTTGAATCTTTCCTCTCTTTAATTCGTACTGCGGAATGTCCAATCAGAAGCGAAATACTGCAACTTGTCCACCTTAACGTTGTCTGAGTTACTCCAACGACGATATCGACGAGTTTTCAAATAAATTTCACAGAGTGACGAGGCATTTGGCTACCTTAAGAGAGTCATAACTACTCCTGCCGGCTGCTCCCATTTCTTTAGGCCTTTATCATTCTTGCTGTGGCCAGGCCTACAGAACCGATATGCCACTGTATGTCCACCTTAACGTCGTCACAGGTACTCCCACTACGAGTTTCTCGAGTTAGCAAATGTACTTCGACGTATGACAGGCCATTTGGCTACCTTAAGAGAGTCATTGTTACT
This sequence comes from Schistocerca americana, assembly GCF_021461395.2. Classification (NCBI taxonomy): domain Eukaryota; kingdom Metazoa; phylum Arthropoda; class Insecta; order Orthoptera; family Acrididae; genus Schistocerca; species Schistocerca americana. The sequence continues at coordinate 213,252,234 of NC_060127.1, read as the reverse complement.
GCAGCCAGATGCTCCTCTTCCTTTGAATCTTTCCTCTCTTTAATTCGTACTGCGGAATGTCCAATTAGAAGCGAAATGCTGCAACTTGTCCTCCTTAACGTTGACTGAGTTAGTCCAACGACGATATCGACGAGTTCTGAAATAAATTTCGCAGAGTGACGAGGCATTTGGATACCTTAAAAGAGGCATAGTTACTGCTGCCCGCTGCTCGCCCTTCTTTGAATCTGTCCTCTCTATAATTCGTATAGCGTCCAGTCCTGCAGAATCGAAATGCTACAGCATATCCACCTTAACGTTGTCTGAGTTACTAAAACGACGATATCCACGAGTTTTCAAATAAATTTCGCTGAGTGACGAGGCATTTGGCTACCTTAAGAGAATCATAGTTACTGCTGCCCGCTGCTCCCCCTTCTCTGAATCTTTCCTCTCTTTAATTCGTATTGCGGCCAGTCCTGCAGAAGCGAAATGGTACAGCATGTCCACCTTAACGTTGTCTGAGTTACTCCAACGACGATATGTCGAGTTTTCAAATAAATTTCGCAGAGTGACGAGGCATTTGGTTACCTTAAGAGAGTCATAGTTACTCCAGCCGGCTGCTCCCACTTCTTTAGGCCTTTATCACTCTTGCTATGGCCAGTCCTACAGAACCAATATGCCACTGTATGGCCACCTTAGTGTCGTCACAGTTATTCAAAACTACGAGTTTCTCGAGTTAGCAAATGTACTTCGACGGATGACGGGGCATTTGGCTACCTTTAGAGAGTCATAGTTACTGCAGCCAGAAGCTCCCCTTCCATTCAATCTTTCCTCTCTTTAATTCGTACTGCGGAATGTCCAATCAGAAGCGAAATGCTGCAACTTGTCCTCCTTAACGTTGACCGAGTTACTCCAACGACGATATCGACGAGTTCTCAAATAAATTTCGCAGAGTGACGAGGCATTTGGCTACCTTGAAAGAGGCATAGTTACTGCTGCCCGCAGCTCCCCCTTCTTTGAATCTGTCCTCTCTTTAATGCGTATTGCGGCCAGTCCTGCAGAATCGAAATGCTACAGCATATCCACCTTAACGTTGTCTGAGTTACTAAAACGACGATATCCACGAGTTCTCAAATAAATTTCACTGAGTGTCGAGGCATTTGGCTACCTTAAGAGAATCGTAGTAACTGCTGCCCGCTGCTCCCCCTTCTTTGAATCTTTCCTCTCTTTAATTCGTATTGCGGCCTGTCCTGCAGAAGCGAAATGGTACAGCATGTCCACCTTAACGTTGTCTGAGTTATTCCAACGACGATATCCTCGAGTTTTAAAATAAATTTCGCAGAGTGACGAGGCATTTGGCTACCTTAAGAGAGTCATAGTTACTCCTGCCGGCTGCTCCCATTTGTTTAGGCCTTTATCATTCTTGCTATAGCCAGTCCTACAGAACCGATATGACACTGTATGTCGACCTTAACGTCGTCACAGTTACTCCCACTACGAGTTTCTCGAGTTAGCAAATGTACTTCAACGGATGACGGGGCATTTGGCTACCTTTAGAGAGTCATAGTTACTGCAGCCAGAAGCTCCCCTTCCATTGAATCTTACCTCTCTTTAATTCGTACTGCGGAATGTCCAATCAGAAACGAAATGCTGCAACTTGTCCTCCTTAACGTTGACTGAGTTACTCCAACGACGATATCGACGAGTTCTCAAATAAATTTCGCATAGTGACGAGGCATTTGGCTACCTTAAAAGAGGCATTGTTACTGCTGCCCACTGCTCCCCCTTCTTTGCATCATTCCTCTCTTTAATTCGTATTGCGGCCAGTCCTGCAGAAGAGAAATGGTACAGCATGTCCACCTTAACGTTGTCTCATTTACTCCAACGACGATTTCCTCGAGTTTTCAAATAAATTACGCAGAGTGACGAGACATTTGGCTACCTGAAGAGAGTCATAGTTACTCCTGCCGGCTGCTCCCATTTCTTTAGGCCTTTATCTTTCTTGCTATGGCCAGTCCTACAGAACAGATATGCCACTGTATGTCCACCTTAACGTCGTCACAGTTACTCCCACTACGAGTGTCTCGAGTTAGCAAATGTACTTCGACGGATGACAGGGCATTTGGCTACCTTAAGAGAGTCATAGTTACTGCAGCCAGATGCTCCCCCTTCTTTGAATCTTTCCTCTCTTTAATTCGTATTGCGGCCAGTTCTGCAGAAGCGAAATGGTACAGCATGTCCACCATAACGTAGTCTGAGTTACTCCAACGACGATAACCTCGAGTTTTCAAATAAATTTCGCAGAGTGACGAGGCCACTGGCTACCTTAAGAGAGTCATAGTTACTCCTGCCGGCTGCTCCCATTTCTTTAGGACTTTATCATTCTTCCTATGGCCAGTCCTAAAGAACCGATATGCCACTGTATGTCCTCCTTAACGTCGTCACAGTTACTCCCACTAAGAGTTTCTCAAGTTGGCAAATGTACTTCGCCGGATGACGAGGCATTTGGCTACCTTAAGAGAGACATAGTTACTGCAGCCAGATGCTCCCCTTCCTTTGAATCTTTCTTCTCTTTAATTCGTACTGCGGAATGTCCAATCAGAAGCGAAATGCTAAAACTTGTCAACCTTAACGTTGTCTGAGGTACTCTAACGACGAAATCGACGAGTTTTCAAATAAATTTCGCAGAGTGACGAGGCATTTGGCTATCTTAAGAGAGTCATAGTTACTGCTGCCCGCTGCTCCCCCTTCATTGAATCTTTCCTCTCTTTAATTCGTATTGCGGCCAGTCCTACGGAAGCGAAATGGTACAGCATGTCCACATTAACGTTGTCTGAGTTACTCCAACGACGATATCCTCGAGTTTTCAAATAAATTTCGCAGAGGGACGAGGCATTTGGCTACCTTAAGAGAGTCATAGTTACTCCTGCCGGCTGCTCCCATTTGTTTAGGCCTTTAACATTCTTGTTATGCCCAGTCCTACAGAACCGATATGCCACTGTATGTTCACCTTAACGTCGTCACAGTTACTCCCACTACGAGTTTCTCGAGTTAGCAAATGTACTTCGACGGATGACAGGGCATTTGGCTACCTTAAGAGAGTCATAGTTACTCCAGACAGATGCTCCCCTTCCTTTGAATCTTTCGTCTCTTTAATTCGTACTGCGGAATGTCCAATCAGAAGCGAAATGCTACAACTTGTCCACCTTAACGTTGTCTGAGTTACTCCAACGATGATATCGACGAGTTTTCAAATAAATTTCGCATAGTGAGGAGGCATTTGGCTACCTTAAGAGAATCATTGTTACTGCTGCCCACTGCTCCCCCTTCTTTGAATCTTTCCTCTCTTTAATTCGTATTGCGGCCAGTCCTGCAGAATCGAAATGGTACAGCATGTCCACCTTAACGTTGTCTCATTTACTCCAACGACGATTTCCTCGAGTTTTCAAATAAATTACGCAGAGTGACGAGACATTTGTCTACCTTAAGAGATTCATAGTTACTCCTGCCGGCTTCTGCCATTTCTTTAGTCATTTATCTTTCTTGCTATGGCCAGTCCTACAGAACCGATATGCCACTGTATGTCCACCTTAACGTCGTCACTGTTACTCCCACTACGAGTTTCTCGAGTTAGCAAATGTACTTCGACGGGTGACAGGGCATTTGCCTACCTTAAGAGAGTCATAGTTACTGCAGCCAGATGCTCCCTCTTCTTTGAATTATTCCTCTCTTTAATTCGTATTGCGGCCAGTCCTGCAGAAGCGAAATGGTACAGCATGTCCACCTTAACGTTGTCTGAGTTACTCCAACGACGATATCCTCGAGTTTTCAAATAAATTTCGCAAAGTGACTAGGCATTTTGCTACCTTAAGAGAGTCATAGTTACTCCTGCCGGCTGCTCCCATTTCTTTAGGCCTTTATCATTCTTGCTATGGCCAGTCCTACAGAACCGATATGACACTGTATGTCGACCTTAACGTCGTCACAGTTACTCCCACTACGAGTTTCTCGAGTTAGCAAATGTACTTCGACGGATGACGGGGCATTTGGCTACCTTTAGAGAGTCATAGTTACTGCAGCCAGAAGCTCCCCTTCCATTCAATCTTTCCTCTCTTTAATTCGTACTGCGGAATGTCCAATCAGAAGCGAAATGCTGCAACTTGTCCTCCTTAACGTTGACCGAGTTACTCCAACGACGATATCGACGAGTTCTCAAATAAATTTCGCAGAGTGACGCGGCATTTGGCTACCTTGAAAGAGGCATAGTTACTGCTGCCCGCAGCTCCCCCTTCTTTGAATCTGTCCTCTCTTTAATGCGTATTGCGGCCAGTCCTGCAGAATCGAAATGCTACAGCATATCCACCTTAACGTTGTCTGAGTTACTAAAACGACGATATCCACGAGTTTTCAAATAAATTTCACTGAGTGTCGAGGCATTTGGCTACCTTAAGAGAATCGTAGTAACTGCTGCCCGCGTCTCCTTCTTTGAATCTTTCCTCTCTTTAAATCGTATTGCGGCCTGTCCTGCAGAAGCGAAATGGTACAGCACGTCCACCTTAACGTTGTCTGAGTTACTCCAACGACGATATCCTCGAGTTGTAAAATAAATTTCGCAGAGTGAGGAGGCATTTGGCTACCTAAAGAGAGTCATAGTTACTACTGCCGGCTGCTCCCATTTCTTTAGGCCTTCATCACTCTTGCTATGGCCAGTCCTACAGAACTGATATGCCATTGTATGGCCACCTTAACGTCGTCACAGTTATTCCCACTACGAGTATCTCGAGTTAGCAAATGTACTTCGACGGATGACGAGGCATTTGGATACCTTAAGAGAGTCATAGTTACTGCGGCCAGATGCTCCCCTTGATTTGAATCTTTCCTCTCTTTAATTCGTACTGCGGAATGTCCAATCAGAAGCGAAATACTGCAACTTGTCCACCTTAACGTTGTCTGAGTTACTCCAACGACGATATCGACGAGTTTTCAAATAAATTTCACAGAGTGACGAGGCATTTGGCTACCTTAAGAGAGTCATAACTACTCCTGCCGGCTGCTCCCATTTCTTTAGGCCTTTATCATTCTTGCTGTGGCCAGGCCTACAGAACCGATATGCCACTGTATGTCCACCTTAACGTCGTCACAGGTACTCCCACTACGAGTTTCTCGAGTTAGCAAATGTACTTCGACGTATGACAGGGCATTTGGCTACCTTAAGAGAGTCATTGTTACTGCAGCCAGATGCTCCTCTTCCTTTGAATCTTTCCTCTCTTTAATTCGTACTGCGGAATGTCCAATTAGAAGCGAAATGCTGCAACTTGTCCTCCTTAACGTTGACTGAGTTAGTCCAACGACGATGTCGACGAGTTCTGAAATAAATTTCGCAGAGTGACGAGGCATTTGGATACCTTAAAAGAGGCATAGTTACTGCTGCCCGCTGCTCGCCCTTCTTTGAATCTGTCCTCTCTATAATCCGTATTGCGTCCAGTCCTGCAGAATCGAAATGCTACAGCATATCCACCTTAACGTTGTCTGAGTTACTAAAACGACGATATCCACGAGTTTTCAAATAAATTTCGCTGAGTGACGAGGCATTTGGCTACCTTAAGAGAATCATAGTTACTGCTGCCCGCTGCTCCCCCTTCTCTGAATCTTTCCTCTCTTTAATTCGTATTGCGGCCAGTCCTGCAGAAGCGAAATGGTACAGCATGTCCACCATAACGTTGTCTGAGTTACTCCAACGACGATAACCTCGAGATTTCAAATAAATTTCGCAGAGTGACGAGGCCTCTGGCTACCTTAAGAGAGTCATAGTTACTCCTGCCGGCTGCACCCATTTCTTTAGGACTTTATCATTCTTCCTATGGCCAGTCCTACAGAACCGATATGCCACTGTATGTCCTCCTTAACGTCGTCACAGTTACTCCCACTAAGAGTTTTTCAAGTTGGCAAATGTACTTCGCCGGATGACGAGGCATTTGGCTACCTTAAGAGAGTCATAGTTACTGCAGCCAGATGCTCCCCTTCCTTTGAATCTTTCTTCTCTTTAATTCGTACTGCGGAATGTCCAATCAGAAGCGAAATGCTAAAACTTGTCAACCTTAACGTTGTCTGAGGTACTCTAACGACGAAATCGACGAGTTTTCAAATAAATTTCGCAGAGTGACGAGGCATTTGGCTACCTTAAAAGAGGCATAGTTACTGCTGCCCACTGCTCCCCCTTCTTTGCATCATTCCTCTCTTTAATTCGTATTGCGGCCAGTCCTGCAGAAGCGAAATGGTACAGCATGTCCACCTTAACGTTGTCTCATTTACTCCAACGACGATTTCCTCGAGTTTTCAAATAAATTACGCAGAGTGACGAGACATTTGGATACCTGAAGAGAGTCATAGTTACTCCTGCCGGCTGCTCCCATTTCTTTAGGCCTTTATCTTTCTTGCTATGGCCAGTCCTACAGAACCGATATGCCACTGTATGTCCACCTTAACGTCGTCACAGTTTCTCCCACTACGAGCTTCTCGAGTTAGCAAATGTACTTCGACGGATGACAGGGAATTTGGCTACTTCAAGAGAGTCATAGTTACTGCAGCCAGATGCTCCCCCTTCTTTGAATTATTCCTCTCTTTAATTCGTATTGCGGCCAGTCCTGCAGAAGCGAAATGGCACAGCATGTCCACCTTAACGTTGTCTGAGTTACTCCAACGACGATATCCTCGAGTTTTCAAATAAATTTCGCAGAGTGACTAGGCATTTGGCTACCTTAAGAGAGTCATAGTTACTTTTGCCGGCTGCTCCCATTTCTTTAGGCCTTTATCATTCTTGCTATGGCCAGTCCTACAGAACCGATATGCCATTGTATGGCCACCTTAACGTCGTCACAGTTATACCCACTACGAGTATCTCGAGTTAGCAAATGTACTTCGACGGATGACGAGGCATTTGGATACCTTAAGAGAGTCATAGTTACTGCAGCCAGATGCTCCCCTTCCTTTGAATCTTTCTTCTCTTTAATTCGTACTGCGGAATGTCCAATCAGAAGCGAAATGCTGGAACTTGTCTACGTTAACGTTGTCTGAGTTACTCCAACGACGATATCGACGCGTTTTCAAATAAATTTCGCAGAGTGACGAGGCATTTGGCTACCTTAAGAGAGTCATAGTTACTGCGGCCAGATGCTCCCCTTGATTTGAATCTTTCCTCTCTTTAATTCGTACTGCGGAATGTCCAATCAGAAGCGAAATACTGCAACTTGTCCACCTTAACGTTGTCTGAGTTACTCCAACGACGATATCGACGAGTTTTCAAATAAATTTCACAGAGTGACGAGGCATTTGGCTACCTTAAGAGAGTCATAACTACTCCTGCCGGCTGCTTCCATTTCTTTAGGCCTTTATCATTCTTGCTGTGGCCAGGCCTACAGAACCGATATGCCACTGTATGTCCACCTTAACGTCGTCACAGGTACTCCCACTACGAGTTTCTCGAGTTAGCAAATGTACTTCGACGTATGACAGGGCATTTGGCTACCTTAAGAGAGTCATTGTTACTGCAGCCAGATGCTCCTCTTCCTTTGAATCTTTCCTCTCTTTAATTCGTACTGCGGAATGTCCAATTAGAAGCGAAATGCTGCAACTTGTCCTCCTTAACGTTGACTGAGTTAGTCCAACGACGATATCGACGAGTTCTCAAATAAATTTCGCAGAGTGACGAGGCATTTGGATACCTTAAAAGAGGCATAGTTACTGCTGCCCGCTGCTCGCCCTTCTTTGAATCTGTCCTCTCTATAATTCGTATTGCGTCCAGTCCTGCAGAATCGAAATGCTACAGCATATCCACCTTAACGTTGTCTGAGTTACTAAAACGACGATATCCACGAGTTTTCAAATAAATTTCGTTGAGTGACGAGGCATTTGGCTACCTTAAGAGAATCATAGTTACTGCTGCCCGCTGCTCCCCCTTCTCTGAATCTTTCCTCTCTTTAATTCGTATTGCGGCCAGTCCTGCAGAAGCGAAATGGTACAGCATGTCCACCTTAACGTTGTCAGAGTTACTCCAACGACGATATCCTCGAGTTTTCAAATAAATTTCGCAGAGTGACGAGGCATTTGGTTACCTTAAGAGAGTCATAGTTACTCCTGCCGGCTGCTCCCATTTCTTTAGGCCTTTATCACTCTTGCTATGGCCAGTCTCACAGAACCAATATGCCACTGTATGGCCACCTTAGTGTCGTCACAGTTATTCAAAACTACGAGTTTCTCGAGTTAGCAAATGTACTTCGCCGGATGACGAGGCATTTGGCTACCTTAAGAGAGTCATAGTTACTGCAGCCAGATGCTCCCCTTCCTTCGAATCTTTCCTCTCTTTAATTCGTACTGCGGAATGTCCAATCAGAAGCGATATGCTGGAACTTGTCCACCTTAACATTGTCTGAGTTACTCCAACGACGATATCGACGCGTTTTCAAATAAATTTCGCAGAGTGACGAGGCATTTGGCTTCCTTAAGAGAGTCGAAGTTACTCCTGCCTGCTGCTCCCTCTTCTTTGAATCTTTCCTCTCTTTAATTCGTATTGCGGCCAGTCCTGCAGAAGCGAAATGGTACAGCATGTCCACCTTAACGTTGTCTGAGTTACTCCAACGACGATATCCTCGAGTTTTCAAATAAATTTCGCAGAGTGACGAGGCATTTGGTTACCTTAAGAGAGTCATAGTTACTCCAGCCGGCTGCTCCCATTTCTTTAGGCCTTTATCACTCTTGCTATGGCCAGTCCTACAGAACCGATATGCCACTGTATGTCCACCTTAACGTCGTCACTGTTACTCCCACTACGAGTTTCTCGAGTTAGCAAATGTACTTCGACGGGTGACAGGGCATTTGCCTACCTTAAGAGAGTCATAGTTACTGCAGCCAGATGCTCCCCCTTCTTTGAATCTTTCCTCTCTTTAATTCGTACTGCGGAATGTCCAATCAGAAGCGAAATGCTGCAACTTGTCCACCTCAACGTTGTCTGAGTTACTCCAACGATGAAATCGACGAGTTTTCAAATAAATTTCGCATAGTGAGGAGGCATTTGGCTACCTTAAGAGAATCATTGTTACTGCTGCCCACTGCTCCCCCTTCTTTGAATCATTCCTCTCTTTAATTCGTATTGCGGCCAGTTCTGCAGAAGCGAAATGGTACAGCATGTCCACCATAACGTTGTCTGAGTTACTCCAACGACGATAACCTCGAGATTTCAAATAAATTTCGCAGAGTGACGAGACCTCTGGCTACCTTAAGAGAGTCATAGTTACTCCTGCCGGCTGCACCCATTTCTTTAGGACTTTATCATTCTTCCTATGGCCAGTCCTACAGAACCGATATGCCACTGTATGTCCTCCTTAACGTCGTCACAGTTACTCCCACTAAGAGTTTTTCAAGTTGGCAAATGTACTTCGCCGGATGACGAGGCATTTGGCTACCTTAAGAGAGTCATAGTTACTGCAGCCAGATGCTCCCCTTCCTTTGAATCTTTCTTCTCTTTAATTCGTACTGCGGAATGTCCAATCAGAAGCGAAATGCTAAAACTTGTCAACCTTAACGTTGTCTGAGGTACTCTAACGACGAAATCGACGAGTTTTCAAATAAATTTCGCAGAGTGACGAGGCATTTGGCTACCTTAAAAGAGGCATAGTTACTGCTGCCCACTGCTCCCCCTTCTTTGCATCATTCCTCTCTTTAATTCGTATTGCGGCCAGTCCTGCAGAAGCGAAATGGTACAGCATGTCCACCTTAACGTTGTCTCATTTACTCCAACGACGATTTCCTCGAGTTTTCAAATAAATTACGCAGAGTGACGAGACATTTGGATACCTGAAGAGAGTCATAGTTACTCCTGCCGGCTGCTCCCATTTCTTTAGGCCTTTATCTTTCTTGCTATGGCCAGTCCTACAGAACCGATATGCCACTGTATGTCCACCTTAACGTCGTCACAGTTTCTCCCACTACGAGCTTCTCGAGTTAGCAAATGTACTTCGACGGATGACAGGGCATTTGGCTACTTCAAGAGAGTCATAGTTACTGCAGCCAGATGCTCCCCCTTCTTTGAATTATTCCTCTCTTTAATTCGTATTGCGGCCAGTCCTGCAGAAGCGAAATGGCACAGCATGTCCACCTTAACGTTGTCTGAGTTACTCCAACGACGATATCCTCGAGTTTTCAAATAAATTTCGCAGAGTGACTAGGCATTTGGCTACCTTAAGAGAGTCATAGTTACTTTTGCCGGCTGCTCCCATTTCTTTAGGCCTTTATCATTCTTGCTATGGCCAGTCCTACAGAACCGATATGCCATTGTATGGCCACCTTAACGTCGTCACAGTTATTCCCACTACGAGTATCTCGAGTTAGCAAATGTACTTCGACGGATGACGAGGCATTTGGATACCTTAAGAGAGTCATAGTTACTGCAGCCAGATGCTCCCCTTCCTTTGAATCTTTCTTCTCTTTAATTCGTACTGCGGAATGTCCAATCAGAAGCGAAATGCTGGAACTTGTCTACCTTAACGTTGTCTGAGTTACTCCAACGACGATATCGACGCGTTTTCAAATAAATTTCGCAGAGTGACGAGGCATTTGGCTACCTTAAGAGAGTCATAGTTACTGCGGCCAGATGCTCCCCTTGATTTGAATCTTTCCTCTCTTTAATTCGTACTGCGGAATGTCCAATCAGAAGCGAAATACTGCAACTTGTCCACCTTAACGTTGTCTGAGTTACTCCAACGACGATATCGACGAGTTTTCAAATAAATTTCACAGAGTGACGAGGCATTTGGCTACCTTAAGAGAGTCATAACTACTCCTGCCGGCTGCTTCCATTTCTTTAGGCCTTTATCATTCTTGCTGTGGCCAGGCCTACAGAACCGATATGCCACTGTATGTCCACCTTAACGTCGTCACAGGTACTTCCACTACGAGTTTCTCGAGTTAGCAAATGTACTTCGACGTATGACAGGGCATTTGGCTACCTTAAGAGAGTCATTGTTACTGCAGCCAGATGCTCCTCTTCCTTTGAATCTTTCCTCTCTTTAATTCGTACTGCGGAATGTCCAATTAGAAGCGAAATGCTGCAACTTGTCCTCCTTAACGTTGACTGAGTTAGTCCAACGACGATATCGACGAGTTCTCAAATAAATTTCGCAGAGTGACGAGGCATTTGGATACCTTAAAAGAGGCATAGTTACTGCTGCCCGCTGCTCGCCATTCTTTGAATCTGTCCTCTCTATAATTCGTATTGCGTCCAGTCCTGCAGAATCGAAATGCTACAGCATATCCACCTTAACGTTGTCTGAGTTACTAAAACGACGATATCCACGAGTTTTCAAATAAATTTCGCTGAGTGACGAGGCATTTGGCTACCTTAAGAGAATCATAGTTACTGCTGCCCGCTGCTCCCCCTTCTCTGAATCTTTCCTCTCTTTAATTCGTATTGCGGCCAGTCCTGCAGAAGCGAAATGGTACAGCATGTCCACCTTAACGTTGTCTGAGTTACTCCAACGACGATATCCTCGAGTTTTCAAATAAATTTCGCAGAGTGACGAGGCATTTGGCCACCTTAAGAGAGTCATAGTTACTCCTGCCAGCTGCTCCCATTTCTTTAGGCCTTTATCACTCTTGCTATGGCCAGTCTCACAGAACCGATATGCCAATGTATGACCTCCTTAACGTCGTCACAGTTACTCCCACTACGAGTTTCTCAAGTTGGCAAATGTACTTCGCCGGATGACGAGGCATTTGGCTACCTGAAGAGCGTCATAGTTACTGCAGCCAGATGCTCCCCTTTCCTTTGAATCTTTCTTCTCTTTAATTCGTACTGCGGAATGTTCAATCAGAAGCGAAATGCTGCAACTTGTCCACCTTAACGTTGTCTGAGTTACTCCAACGACGATATCCTCGAGTTTTCAAATAAATTTCGCAGAGTGACGAGGCATTTGGCTGCCTTAAGAGGGTCATAGTTACTGCTGCCCGCTGCTCACCCCTTCTTTGAATCTTTCCTCTCTTTAATTCATATTGCGGCCAGTCCTGCAGAAGCGAAATGGTACAGCATGTCCACCTTAACGTTGTCTGTGATACTCCAACGACGATATCCTCGAGTTTTCAAATAAATTTCGCAGAGTGACGAGGCATTTGGCTACCTTAAGAGAGTCATAGTTACTGCTGCCCGCTGCTCCCCCTTCTTTGAATCTTTCCTCTCTTTACTTCGTATTGCGGCCAGTCCTACAGAAGCGAAGTGGTACAGCATGTCCACCTTAACGTTGTCTGAGTTACTCCAACGACGATATCCTCGAGTTTTAAATAAATTTCGCAGAGTGACGAGGCATTTGGCCACCTTAAGAGAGTCATAGTTACTCCTGCCGCCTGCTCCCATTTCCTTAGGCCTTTATCATTCTTACTACGGCCAGTCCTAGAGAACCGATATGCCACTGTATGTCCACCTTAACGTCGCCACAGTAACTCCCACTACGAGTTTCTCGAGTTAGCAAATGTACTTCGACGGATGACGAGGCATTTGGTTACCGTAAGAGAGTCATAGTTACTGCAGCCAGATGCTCCCCTTCCTTTGAATCTTTCCTCTCTTTAATTCGTACTGCGGAATGTCCAAGCAGAAGCGAAATGCTGCAACTTGTTCACCTTAACGTTGACTGAGTTACTCCAACGACGATATCGACGAGTTTTCAAATAAATTTCACAGAGAGACGAACCTTTGGCTACCTTAAGAGAGTCATAGTTACTGCAGCCAGATGCTCCCCTTCCTTTGAAACTCTCCTCTTTTTAATTTGTACTGCGGAATGTCAAAGCAGAAGCGAAATGCTGCAAGTTGGCCACCTTAACGTTGTTTGAGATACTACAACGACGATATCGACGAGTTTTCAAATAAATTTCGCAGAGTGGCGAAGCATTTGGCTACCTTAAGAGAGTCATAGTTACTCCTGCCGGCTGCTCCGAATTCTTTAGGCCTTTATCATTCTTGCTATGGCCAGTCCTACAGAACCAATGTGCCACTGTATGTAAGTCTTAACATCGTCACAGTTATTCCCACCACGAGTTTCTCGAGTTAGCAAATGTACTTCGCCGGATGACGAGGCATTTGGCTACCTTAAGAGAGTCATATTTACTGCAGCCGGATGCTCCCCTTCCTTTGAATCTTTCCTCTCTTTAATTCGTATTGCGGAATGTCCAATCAGAAGCGAAATGCTGCAACTTGTCCACCTTAACGATGTCTGAGTTACTCCAACGACGATATCGACGAGTTTTCAAATAAATTTCGCAGAGAGACGAGGCTTTGGCTACCTTAAGAGAGTCATAGTTACTGCAGCCAGATGCTCCCCTTCCTTTGAAACTCTCCTCTCTTTAATTTGTACTGCGGAATGTCAAAGCAGAAGCGAAATGCTGAAAGGTGGCCACCTTACCGTTGTTTGAGATACTACAACGACATCGACGAGTTTTCAAATAAATTTCGCAGAGTGACGAGGCATTTGGCTACCTAAATAGAGTCACAGTTACTGCTGCCCTCTGCTCCCCCTTCTTTGAATCTTTCCTCTCTTTAATTCGTATTGCGGCCAGTCCTACAGAAGCGAAATGGTACAGCATGTCCACCTTAACGTTACCTGAGTTACTCCAACGACGATATCCTCGAGTTTTCAAATAAATTTCGCAGAGTGACGAGGCATTTGGCTTTCTTAAGAGAGTCATAGTTACTCCTGCCGGCTGCTCCCATTTCTTTAGGCCTTTATCATTCCTGCTATGGCCAGTCCTACAGAACCGATATGCCACTGTATGTCCATCTTAACGTCGTCACAGTTATTCCCACTACGAGTTTCTCGAGTTAGCAAATGTACTTCGCCGGATGACGAGGCTTTTGGCTACTTTAAGAGAGTCATAGTTACTGCAGCCGGATGCTCCCTTTCCTTTGAATCTTTCCTCTCTTTAATTCGTACTGCGGAATGTCCAATCAGAAGCGAAATGCTGCGACTTGTCCACCTTAACGATGTCTGAGTTACTCCAACGACGATATCGACGAGTTCTAAAATAAATTTCGCAGAGTGACGAGGCATTTGGATACCTAAAGGGTAGCATACTTACTGCTGCCCGCTGCTCCCCCTTCTTTGAATCTTTCCTCTCTTTAATTCGTATTGCGGCCAGTCCTGCAGAAGCGAAATGATACAGCATGTCCACCTTAACGTTGTCTGAGTTACTCCAACGACGATATCCTCGAGTTTTCAAATAAATTTCGCAGAGTGACGTGGCATTTGGCTACCTTAAGAGAGTCATAGTTACTCCTGCCGGCTGCTCCCGTTTCCTTAGGCCTTTATCATTCTTACTATGGCCAGTCCTACAGAACCGATATGCCACTGTATGTCCACCTTAGCGTCGTTACAGTTACTCCCACTACGAGTTTCTCGAGTTAGCAAATGTACTTCGACGGATGACGAGGCGTTTGGCTACCTTAAGATTGTCATAGTTACTGCAGCCGGATGCTCCCCTTCCTTTGAATCATTCCTCTCTTTAATTCGTACTGCGGAATGTCCAAGCAGAAGCGAAATGCTGCAACTTGTCCACCTTAACGTTGTCTGAGTTACTCCAACGACGATATCGACGAGTTTTCAAATAAATTTCGCAGAGTGACGAGGCATTTGGCTACCTTAAGAGAGTCATAGTTACTCCTGCGGGCTGCTCCCATTTCTTTAGGCCTTTATCATTCTTGCTATGGCCAGTCCTACAGAACCAATATGCCACTGTATGTCCATCTTAACATCGTCACAGTTATACCCACTACGAGTTTCTCGAGTTAGCAAATGTACTTCGCCGGATGACGACGCATTTGGCTACCTCAAGAGAGTCATAGTTACTGCAGCCGGATGCTCCCCTTCCTTTGAATCTTTCCTCTCTTTAATTCGTATTGCGGAATGTCCAATCAGAAGCGAAATGCTGCAACTTGTCCACCTTAACGATGTCTGAGTTACTCCAACGACGATATCGACGAGTTTTCAAATAAATTTCGCAGAGTGACGAGGCATTTGGCCACCTTAAGAGAGTTATAGTTACTGCTGCCCGCGACTCCCCATTCTTTGAATCTTTCCTCTCTTTAATTCGTATTGCGGCCAGTCCTGCAGAAGCGAAATGGAACAGCATGTCCACCTTAACGTTGTCTGAGTTACTCCAACGACGATATCGACGAGTTTTCAAACATATTTCACAGAGAGACGAGGCTTTGGCTACCTTAAGAGAGTCATAGTTACTGCAGCCAGATGCTCCCCTTCCTTTGAAACTCTCCTCCTTTTAAATTGTACTGCGGAATGTCAAAGCAGAAGCGAAATGCTGCAAGTTGGCCACCTTAACGTTGTTTGAGATACTACAACGACGATATCGACGAGCTTTCAAATAAATTTCGCAGAGTGACGAGGCACTTGGCTACCTTAAGAGAGTCATAGTTACTCCTGCCGGCTGCTCCCATTTCTTTAGGCCTTTATCATTCTTGCTATGGCCAGTCCTACAGAACCGATATGCCACTGTATGTCCATCTTAACGTCGTCACAGTTATTCCCACTACGAGTTTCTCGAGTTAGCAAATGTACTTCGCCGGATGACGAGGATTTTGGCTACTTTAAGAGAGTCATAGTTACTGCAGAAGGATGCTCCCTTTCCTTTGAATCTTTCCTCTCTTTAATTCGTACTGCGGAATGTCCAATCAGAAGCGAAATGCTGCGACTTGTCCACCTTAACGATGTCTGAGTTACTCCAACGACGATATCGACGAGTTCTAAAATAAATTTCGCAGAGTGACGAGGCATTTGGATACCTAAAGGGTAGCATACTTACTGCTGCCCGCTGCTCCCCCTTCTTTGAATCTTTCCTCTCTTTAATTCGTATTGCGGCCAGTCCTGCAGAAGCGAAATGATACAGCATGTCCACCTTAACGTTGTCTGAGTTACTCCAACGACGATATCCTCGAGTTTTCAAATAAATTTCGCAGAGTGACGTGGCATTTGGCTACCTTAAGAGAGTCATAGTTACTCCTGCCGGCTGCTCCCGTTTCCTTAGGCCTTTATCATTCTTACTATGGCCAGTCCTACAGAACCGATATGCCACTGTATGTCCACCTTAGCGTCGTTACAGTTACTCCCACTACGAGTTTCTCGAGTTAGCAAATGTACTTCGACGGATGACGAGGCGTTTGGCTACCTTAAGATTGTCATAGTTACTGCAGCCGGATGCTCCCCTTCCTTTGAATCATTCCTCTCTTTAATTCGTACTGCGGAATGTCCAAGCAGAAGCGAAATGCTGCAACTTGTCCACCTTAACGTTGTCTGAGTTACTCCAACGACGATATCGACGAGTTTTCAAATAAATTTCGCAGAGTGACGAGGCATTTGGCTACCTTAAGAGAGTCATAGTTACTCCTGCGGGCTGCTCCCATTTCTTTAGGCCTTTATCATTCTTGCTATGGCCAGTCCTACAGAACCAATATGCCACTGTATGTCCATCTTAACATCGTCACAGTTATACCCACTACGAGTTTCTCGAGTTAGCAAATGTACTTCGCCGGATGACGACGCATTTGGCTACCTCAAGAGAGTCATAGTTACTGCAGCCGGATGCTCCCCTTCCTTTGAATCTTTCCTCTCTTTAATTCGTATTGCGGAATGTCCAATCAGAAGCGAAATGCTGCAACTTGTCCACCTTAACGATGTCTGAGTTACTCCAACGACGATATCGACGAGTTTTCAAATAAATTTCGCAGAGTGACGAGGCATTTGGCCACCTTAAGAGAGTTATAGTTACTGCTGCCCGCGACTCCCCATTCTTTGAATCTTTCCTCTCTTTAATTCGTATTGCGGCCAGTCCTGCAGAAGCGAAATGGAACAGCATGTCCACCTTAACGTTGTCTGAGTTACTCCAACGACGATATCGACGAGTTTTCAAACATATTTCACAGAGAGACGAGGCTTTGGCTACCTTAAGAGAGTCATAGTTACTGCAGCCAGATGCTCCCCTTCCTTTGAAACTCTCCTCCTTTTAAATTGTACTGCGGAATGTCAAAGCAGAAGCGAAATGCTGCAAGTTGGCCACCTTAACGTTGTTTGAGATACTACAACGACGATATCGACGAGCTTTCAAATAAATTTCGCAGAGTGACGAGGCACTTGGCTACCTTAAGAGAGTCATAGTTACTCCTGCCGGCTGCTCCCATTTCTTTAGGCCTTTATCATTCTTGCTATGGCCAGTCCTACAGAACCAATATGCCACTGTATGTCCATCTTAACATCGTCACAGTTATTCCCACTACGAGTTTCTCGAGTTAGCAAATGTACTTCGCCGGATGACGAGGCATTTGGCTACTTTAAGAGAGTCATAGTTACTGCAGCCGGATGCTCCCCTTCCTTTGAATCTTTCCTCTCTTTAATTCGTATTGCGGAATGTCCAATCAGAAGCGAAATGCTGCAACTTGTCCACCTTAACGTTGTCTGAGTTACTCCAACGACGATATCGACGAGTTTTCAAATAAATTTCGCAGAGTGACGAGGCATTTGGCTACCTAAATAGAGTCACAGTTACTGCTGCCCGCTGCTCCCCCTTCTTTGAATCTTTCCTCTCTTTAATTCGTATTGCGGCCAGTCCTGCAGAAGCGAAATGGTACAGCATGTCCACCTTAACGTTGCCTGAGTTACTCCAACGACGATATCCTCGAGTTTTCAAATAAATTTCGCAGAGTGACGAGGCATTTGGCTTTCTTAAGAGAGTCATAGTTACTCCTGCCGGCTGCTCCCATTTCCTTAGGCCTTTATCATTCTTACTATGGCCAGTCCTACAGACCCGATATGCCACTGTATGTCCACCTTAGCGTCGTTACAGTTACTCCCACTACGAGTTTCTCGAGTTAGCAAATGTACTTCGCCGGATGACGACGCATTTGGCTACCTCAAGAGAGTCATAGTTACTGCAGCCGGATGCTCCCCTTCCTTTGAATCTTTCCTCTCTTTAATTCGTATTGCGGAATGTCCAATCAGAAGCGAAATGCTGCAACTTGTCCACCTTAACGATGTCTGAGTTACTCCAACGACGATATCGACGAGTTTTCAAATAAATTTCGCAGAGTGACGAGGCATTTGGCCACCTTAAGAGAGTTATAGTTACTGCTGCCCGCGACTCCCCATTCTTTGAATCTTTCCTCTCTTTAATTCGTATTGCGGCCAGTCCTGCAGAAGCGAAATGGAACAGCATGTCCACCTTAACGTTGTCTGAGTTACTCCAACGACGATATCGACGAGTTTTCAAATAAATTTCGCAGAGTGACGAGGCATTTGGCTACCTTAAGAGAGTCATAGTTACTCCTGCCGGCTGCTCCCATTTCTTTAGGCCTTTATCATTCTTGCTATGGCCAGTCCTAGAGAACCGATATGCCACTGTATGTCCACCTTAACGTCGTCACAGTTATTCCCACTACGAGTTTCTCGAGTTAGCAAATGTACTTCGCCGGATGACGAGGCATTTGGCTACCTTAAGAGAGTCATAGTTACTGCAGCCAGATGCACCCCTTCCTTTGAATCTTTCCTCTCTTTAATTCGTACTGCGGAATGTCCAATCCGAAGCGAAATGCTGCAGCTTGTCCACCTTAACGTTGTCTGAGTTACTCCAACGACGATATCGACGAGTTTTCAAATAAATTTCGCAGACTGACGAGGCATTTGGCTACCTTAAAAGAGTCATAGTAACTGCTGCCCGCGACTCCCCATTCTTTGAATCTTTCCTCTCTTTAATTCGTATTGCGGAATGTCCAATCAGAAGCGAAATGCTGCAACTTGTCCACCTTAACGATGTCTGAGTTACTCCAACGACGATATCGACGAGTTTTCAAATAAATTTCGCAGAGTGACGAGGCATTTGGCCACCTTAAGAGAGTTATAGTTACTGCTGCGCGCGACTCCCCATTCTTCGAATCTTTCCTCTCTTTAATTCGTATTGCGGCCAGTCCTGCAAAAGCGAAATGGAACAGCATGTCCACCTTAACGTTGTCTGAGTTACTCCAACGACGATATCGACGAGTTTTCAAATAAATTTCGCAGAGTGGCGAGGCATTTGGCCACCTTAAGAGAGTTATAGTTACTGCTGCCCGCGACTCCCCCTTCTTTGAATCTTTCCTCTCTTTAATTCGTATTGCGGCCAGTCCTGCAGAAGCGAAATGGTACAGCATGTCCACCTTAACGTTGTCTGAGTTACTCCAACGACGATATCCTCGAGTTTTAAATAAATTTCGCAGAGTGACGAGGCATTTGGTCACCTTAAGAGAGTCATAGTTTCTCCTGCCGCCTGCTCCCATTTCCTTAGGCCTTTATAATTCTTACTATGGCCAGTCCTAGAGAACCGATATGCCACTGTATGTCCACCTTAACGTCGTCACAGTAACTCCCACTACGAGTTTCTCGAGTTAGCAAATGTACATCGACGGATGACGAGGCGTTTGGCTACCTTAAGATTGTCATAGTTACTGCAGCCGGATGCTCCCCTTCCTTTGAATCATTCCTCTCTTTAATTCGTACTGCGGAATGTCCAAGCAGAAGCGAAGTGCTGCAACTTGTCCACCTTAACGTTGTCTGAGTTACTCCAACGACGATATCGACGAGTTTTCAAATAAATTTCGCAGAGTGACGAGGCATTTGGCTACCTTAAGAGAGTCATAGTTACCCCTGCCGGCTGCTCCCATTTCTTTAGGCCTTTATCATTCTTGCTATGGCCAGTCCTACAGAACCAATATGCCACTGTATGTCCATCTTAACATCGTCACAGTTATACCCACTACGAGTTTCTCGAGTTAGCAAATGTACTTCGCCGGATGACGAGGCATTTGGCTACCTTAAGAGAGTCATAGTTACTGCAGCCGGATGCTCCCCTTCCTTTGAATCTTTCCTCTCTTTAATTCGTATTGCGGAATGTCCAATCGGAAGCGAAACGCTGCAACTTGTCCACCTTAACGATGTCTGAGTTACTCCAACGACGATATCGACGAGTTTTCAAATAAATTTCGCAGAGTGACGAGGCATTTGGCCACCTTAAGAGAGTTATAGTTACTGCTGCCCGCGACTCCCCATTCTTTGAATCTTTCCTCTCTTTAATTCGTATTGCGGCCAGTCCTGCAGAAGCGAAATGGAACAGCATGTCCACCTTAACGTTGTCTGAGTTACTCCAACGACGATATCGACGAGTTTTCAAACATATTTCACAGAGAGACGAGGCTTTGGCTACCTTAAGAGAGTCATAGTTACTGCAGCCAGATGCTCCCCTTCCTTTGAAACTCTCCTTCTTTTAAATTGTACTGCGGAATGTCAAAGCAGAAGCGAAATGCTGCAAGTTGGCCACCTTAACGTTGTTTGAGATACTACAACGACGATATCGACGAGCTTTCAAATAAATTTCGCAGAGTGACGAGGCACTTGGCTACCTTAAGAGAGTCATAGTTACTCCTGCCGGCTGCTCCCATTTCTTTAGGCCTTTATCATTCTTGCTATGGCCAGTCCTACAGAACCAATATGCCACTGTATGTCCATCTTAACATCGTCACAGTTATTCCCACTACGAGTTTCTCGAGTTAGCAAATGTACTTCGCCGGATGACGAGGCATTTGGCTACCTTAAGAGAGTCATAGTTACTGCAGCCGGATGCTCCCCTTCCTTTGAATCTTTCCTCTCTTTAATTCGTATTGCGGAATGTCCAATCAGAAGCGAAATGCTGCAACTTGTCCACCTTAACGTTGTCTGAGTTACTCCAACGACGATATCGACGAGTTTTCAAATAAATTTCGCAGAGTGACGAGGCATTTGGCTACCTAAATAGAGTCACAGTTACTGCTGCCCGCTGATCCCCCTTCTTTGAATCTTTCCTCTCTTTAATTCGTATTGCGGCCAGTCCTGCAGAAGCGAAATGGTACAGCATGTCCACCTTAACGTTGCCTGAGTTACTCCAACGACGATATCCTCGAGTTTTCAAATAAATTTCGCAGAGTGACGAGGCATTTGGCTTTCTTAAGAGAGTCATAGTTACTCCTGCCGGCTGCTCCCATTTCCTTAGGCCTTTATCATTCATACTATGGCCAGTCCTACAGACCCGATATGCCACTGTATGTCCACCTTAGCGTCGTTACAGTTACTCCCACTACGAGTTTCTCGAGTTAGCAAATGTACTTCGCCGGATGACGACGCATTTGGCTACCTCAAGAGAGTCATAGTTACTGCAGCCGGATGCTCCCCTTCCTTTGAATCTTTCCTCTCTTTAATTCGTATTGCGGAATGTCCAATCAGAAGCGAAATGCTGCAACTTGTCCACCTTAACGATAACTGAGTTACTCCAACGACGATATCGACGAGTTTTCAAATAAATTTCGCAGAGTGACGAGGCATTTGGCCACCTTAAGAGAGTTATAGTTACTGCTGCCCGCGACTCCCCATTCTTTGAATCTTTCCTCTCTTTAATTCGTATTGCGGCCAGTCCTGCAGAAGCGAAATGGAACAGCATGTCCACCTTAACGTTGTCTGAGTTACTCCAACGACGATATCGACGAGTTTTCAAACATATTTCATAGAGAGACGAGGCTTTGGCTACCTTAAGAGAGTCATAGTTACTGCAGCCAGATGCTCCCCTTCCTTTGAAACTCTCCTCCTTTTAAATTGTACTGCGGAATGTCAAAGCAGAAGCGAAATGCTGCAAGTTGGCCACCTTAACGTTGTTTGAGATACTACAACGACGATATCGACGAGCTTTCAAATAAATTTCGCAGAGTGACGAGGCACTTGGCTACCTTAAGAGAGTCATAGTTACTCCTGCCGGCTGCTCCCATTTCATTAGGATTTTATCATTCTTGCTATGGCCAGTCCTACAGAACCAATATGCCACTGTATGTCCATCTTAACATCGTCACAGTTATTCCCACTACGAGTTTCTCGAGTTAGCAAATGTACTTCGCCGGATGACGAGGCATTTGGCTACCTTAAGAGAGTCATAGTTACTGCAGCCGGATGCTCCCCTTCCTTTGAATCTTTCCTCTCTTTAATTCGTATTGCGGAATGTCCAATCAGAAGCGAAATGCTGCAACTTGTCCACCTTAACGTTGTCTGAGTTACTCCAACGACGATATCGACGAGTTTTCAAATAAATTTCGCAGAGTGACGAGGCATTTGGCTACCTAAATAGAGTCACAGTTACTGCTGCCCGCTGCTCCCCCTTCTTTGAATCTTTCCTCTCTTTAATTCGTATTGCGGCCAGTCCTGCAGAAGCGAAATGGTACAGCATGTCCACCTTAACGTTGCCTGAGTTACTCCAACGACGATATCCTCGAGTTTTCAAATAAATTTCGCAGAGTGACGAGGCATTTGGCTACCTTAAGAGAGTCATAGTTACTCCTGCCGGCTGCTCCCATTTCTTTAGGCCTTTATCATTCTTGCTATGGCCAGTCCTAGAGAACCGATATGCCACTGTATGTCCACCTTAACGTCGTCACAGTTATTCCCACTACGAGTTTCTCGAGTTAGCAAATGTACTTCGCCGGATGACGAGGCATTTGGCTACCTTAAGAGAGTCATAGTTACTGCAGCCAGATGCACCCCTTCCTTTGAATCTTTCCTCTCTTTAATTCGTACTGCGGAATGTCCAATCCGAAGCGAAATGCTGCAGCTTGTCCACCTTAACGTTGTCTGAGTTACTCCAACGACGATATCGACGAGTTTTCAAATAAATTTCGCAGACTGACGAGGCATTTGGCTACCTTAAAAGAGTCATAGTAACTGCTGCCCGCGACTCCCCATTCTTTGAATCTTTCCTCTCTTTAATTCGTATTGCGGAATGTCCAATCAGAAGCGAAATGCTGCAACTTGTCCACCTTAACGATGTCTGAGTTACTCCAACGACGATATCGACGAGTTTTCAAATAAATTTCGCAGAGTGACGAGGCATTTGGCCACCTTAAGAGAGTTATAGTTACTGCTGCGCGCGACTCCCCATTCTTCGAATCTTTCCTCTCTTTAATTCGTATTGCGGCCAGTCCTGCAAAAGCGAAATGGAACAGCATGTCCACCTTAACGTTGTCTGAGTTACTCCAACGACGATATCGACGAGTTTTCAAATAAATTTCGCAGAGTGGCGAAGCACTTGGCCACCTTAAGAGAGTTATAGTTACTGCTGCCCGCGACTCCCCCTTCTTTGAATCTTTCCTCTCTTTAATTCGTATTGCGGCCAGTCCTGCAGAAGCGAAATGGTACAGCATGTCCACCTTAACGTTGTCTGAGTTACTCCAACGACGATATCCTCGAGTTTTAAATAAATTTCGCAGAGTGACGAGGCATTTGGTCACCTTAAGAGAGTCATAGTTACTCCTGCCGCCTGCTCCCATTTCCTTAGGCCTTTATCATTCTTACTATGGCCAGTCCTAGAGAACCGATATGCCACTGTATGTCCACCTTAACGTCGTCACAGTAACTCCCACTACGAGTTTCTCGAGTTAGCAAATGTACATCGACTGATGACGAGGCATTTGGCTACCTTAAGAGAGTCATAGTTACTGCAGCCAGATGCTCCCTTTCCTTTGGATCTTTCCTGTCTTTAATTCGTACTGCGGAATGTCCAAGCAGAAGCGAAGTGCTGCAACTTGTCCACCTTAACGTTGCCTGAGTTACTCCAACAACGATATCGACGAGTTTTCAAATAAATTTCACAGAGTGACGAGGCATTTGGCTACCTTAAGAGAGTCATAGTTACTGCCGCCCGCTGCTCCCCCCCTCTTGGAATCTTTCCTCTCTTTAATTCGTATTGCGGCCAGTCCTGCAGAAGCGAAATGGTACAGCATGTCCACCTTAACGTTGTCTGAGTTACTTCATCGACGATATCCTCGAGTTTTCAAATAAATTTCGCAGAGTGACGAGGCAATTGGCTACCATAAGAGAGTCATAGTTACTACTGCCGGCTGCTCCCACTTCTATAGGCCTTTATCATTCTTGCTATGGCCAGTCCTACAGAACCGATATGCCACTGTATGTCCACCTTAACGTCGTCACAGTTACTCCCACTGCGATTTTCTCGAGTTAGCAAATGTACTTCGACGGATGACGCGGATTTTGGCTACCTTAAGAGAGTCATAGTTACTGGAGCGGGATGCTCCCCTTCCTTTGAATCTTTCCTCTCTTTAATTCGTACTGCGGAATGTCCAATCAGAAGCGAAATGCTGCAACTTGTCCACCTTAACGTTGTCTGAGTTACTCCAACGACGATATCGACGAGTTTTCAAATAAATTTCGCAGAGTGACGAGGCATTTGGCTACCTAAATAGAGTCACAGTTACTGCTGCCCGCTGCTCCCCCTTCTTTGAATCTTTCCTCTCTTTAATTCGTATTGCGGCCAGTCCTGCAGAAGCGAAATGGTACAGCATGTCCACCTTAACGTTGCCTGAGTTACTCCAACGACGATATCCTCGAGTTTTCAATTAAATTTCGCAGAGTGACGAGGCATTTGGCTTTCTTAAGAGAGTCATAGTTACTCCTGCCGGCTGCTCCCATTTCCTTAGGCCTTTATCATTCTTACTATGGCCAGTCCTACAGACCCGATATGCCACTGTATGTCCACCTTAGCGTCGTTACAGTTACTCCCACTACGAGTTTCTCGAGTTAGCAAATGTACTTCGCCGGATGACGACGCATTTGGCTACCTCAAGAGAGTCATAGTTACTGCAGCCGGATGCTCCCCTTCCTTTGAATCTTTCCTCTCTTTAATTCGTATTGCGGAATGTCCAATCAGAAGCGAAATGCTGCAACTTGTCCACCTTAACGATGTCTGAGTTACTCCAACGACGATATCGACGAGTTTTCAAATAAATTTCGCAGAGTGACGAGGCATTTGGCCACCTTAAGAGAGTTATAGTTACTGCTGCCCGCGACTCCCCATTCTTTGAATCTTTCCTCTCTTTAATTCGTATTGCGGCCAGTCCTGCAGAAGCGAAATGGAACAGCATGTCCACCTTAACGTTGTCTGAGTTACTCCAACGACGATATCGACGAGTTTTCAAATAAATTTCGCAGAGTGACGAGGCATTTGGCTACCTTAAGAGTGTCATAGTTACTCCTGCCGGCTGCTCCCATTTCTTTAGGCCTTTATCATTCTTGCTATGGCCAGTCCTAGAGAACCGATATGCCACTGTATGTCCACCTTAACGTCGTCACAGTTATTCCCACTACGAGTTTCTCGAGTTAGCAAATGTACTTCGCCGGATGACGAGGCATTTGGCTACCTTAAGAGAGTCATAGTTACTGCAGCCGGATGCTCCCCTTCCTTTGAATCTTTCCTCTCTTTAATTCGTATTGCGGAATGTCCAATCAGAAGCGAAATGCTGCAACTTGTCCACCTTAACGTTGTCTGAGTTACTCCAACGACGATATCGACGAGTTTTCAAATAAATTTCGCAGAGTGACGAGGCATTTGGATACCTAAAGGGTAGCATACTTACTGCTGCCCGCTGCTCCCCCTTCTTTGAATCTTTCCTCTCTTTAATTCGTATTGCGGCCAGTCCTGCAGAAGCGAAATGATACAGCATGTCCACCTTAACGTTGTCTGAGTTACTCCAACGACGATATCCTCGAGTTTTCAAATAAATTTCGCAGAGTGACGTGGCATTTGGCTACCTTAAGAGAGTCATAGTTACTCCTGCCGGCTGCTCCCGTTTCCTTAGGCCTTTATCATTCTTACTATGGCCAGTCCTACAGAACCGATATGCCACTGTATGTCCACCTTAGCGTCGTTACAGTTACTCCCACTACGAGTTTCTCGAGTTAGCAAATGTACTTCGACGGATGACGAGGCGTTTGGCTACCTTAAGATTGTCATAGTTACTGCAGCCGGATGCTCCCCTTCCTTTGAATCATTCCTCTCTTTAATTCGTACTGCGGAATGTCCAAGCAGAAGCGAAATGCTGCAACTTGTCCACCTTAACGTTGTCTGAGTTACTCCAACGACGATATCGACGAGTTTTCAAATAAATTTCGCAGAGTGTCGAGGCATTTGGCTACCTTAAGAGAGTCATAGTTACTCCTGCGGGCTGCTCCCATTTCTTTAGGCCTTTATCATTCTTGCTATGGCCAGTCCTACAGAACCAATATGCCACTGTATGTCCATCTTAACATCGTCACAGTTATACCCACTACGAGTTTCTCGAGTTAGCAAATGTACTTCGCCGGATGACGACGCATTTGGCTACCTCAAGAGAGTCATAGTTACTGCAGCCGGATGCTCCCCTTCCTTTGAATCTTTCCTCTCTTTAATTCGTATTGCGGAATGTCCAATCAGAAGCGAAATGCTGCAACTTGTCCACCTTAACGATGTCTGAGTTACTCCAACGACGATATCGACGAGTTTTCAAATAAATTTCGCAGAGTGACGAGGCATTTGGCCACCTTAAGAGAGTTATAGTTACTGCTGCCCGCGACTCCCCATTCTTTGAATCTTTCCTCTCTTTAATTCGTATTGCGGCCAGTCCTGCAGAAGCGAAATGGAACAGCATGTCCACCTTAACGTTGTCTGAGTTACTCCAACGACGATATCGACGAGTTTTCAAACATATTTCACAGAGAGACGAGGCTTTGGCTACCTTAAGAGAGTCATAGTTACTGCAGCCAGATGCTCCCCTTCCTTTGAAACTCTCCTCCTTTTAAATTGTACTGCGGAATGTCAAAGCAGAAGCGAAATGCTGCAAGTTGGCCACCTTAACGTTGTTTGAGATACTACAACGACGATATCGACGAGCTTTCAAATAAATTTCGCAGAGTGACGAGGCACTTGGCTACCTTAAGAGAGTCATAGTTACTCCTGCCGGCTGCTCCCATTTCTTTAGGCCTTTATCATTCTTGCTATGGCCAGTCCTACAGAACCGATATGCCACTGTATGTCCATCTTAACGTCGTCACAGTTATTCCCACTACGAGTTTCTCGAGTTAGCAAATGTACTTCGCCGGATGACGAGGCTTTTGGCTACTTTAAGAGAGTCATAGTTACTGCAGAAGGATGCTCCCTTTCCTTTGAATCTTTCCTCTCTTTAATTCGTACTGCGGAATGTCCAATCAGAAGCGAAATGCTGCGACTTGTCCACCTTAACGATGTCTGAGTTACTCCAACGACGATATCGACGAGTTCTAAAATAAATTTCGCAGAGTGACGAGGCATTTGGATACCTAAAGGGTAGCATACTTACTGCTGCCCGCTGCTCCCCCTTCTTTGAATCTTTCCTCTCTTTAATTCGTATTGCGGCCAGTCCTGCAGAAGCGAAATGATACAGCATGTCCACCTTAACGTTGTCTGAGTTACTCCAACGACGATATCCTCGAGTTTTCAAATAAATTTCGCAGAGTGACGTGGCATTTGGCTACCTTAAGAGAGTCATAGTTACTCCTGCCGGCTGCTCCCGTTTCCTTAGGCCTTTATCATTCTTACTATGGCCAGTCCTACAGAACCGATATGCCACTGTATGTCCACCTTAGCGTCGTTACAGTTACTCCCACTACGAGTTTCTCGAGTTAGCAAATGTACTTCGACGGATGACGAGGCGTTTGGCTACCTTAAGATTGTCATAGTTACTGCAGCCGGATGCTCCCCTTCCTTTGAATCATTCCTCTCTTTAATTCGTACTGCGGAATGTCCAAGCAGAAGCGAAATGCTGCAACTTGTCCACCTTAACGTTGTCTGAGTTACTCCAACGACGATATCGACGAGTTTTCAAATAAATTTCGCAGAGTGACGAGGCATTTGGCTACCTTAAGAGAGTCATAGTTACTCCTGCGGGCTGCTCCCATTTCTTTAGGCCTTTATCATTCTTGCTATGGCCAGTCCTACAGAACCAATATGCCACTGTATGTCCATCTTAACATCGTCACAGTTATACCCACTACGAGTTTCTCGAGTTAGCAAATGTACTTCGCCGGATGACGACGCATTTGGCTACCTCAAGAGAGTCATAGTTACTGCAGCCGGATGCTCCCCTTCCTTTGAATCTTTCCTCTCTTTAATTCGTATTGCGGAATGTCCAATCAGAAGCGAAATGCTGCAACTTGTCCACCTTAACGATGTCTGAGTTACTCCAACGACGATATCGACGAGTTTTCAAATAAATTTCGCAGAGTGACGAGGCATTTGGCCACCTTAAGAGAGTTATAGTTACTGCTGCCCGCGACTCCCCATTCTTTGAATCTTTCCTCTCTTTAATTCGTATTGCGGCCAGTCCTGCAGAAGCGAAATGGAACAGCATGTCCACCTTAACGTTGTCTGAGTTACTCCAACGACGATATCGACGAGTTTTCAAACATATTTCACAGAGAGACGAGGCTTTGGCTACCTTAAGAGAGTCATAGTTACTGCAGCCAGATGCTCCCCTTCCTTTGAAACTCTCCTCCTTTTAAATTGTACTGCGGAATGTCAAAGCAGAAGCGAAATGCTGCAAGTTGGCCACCTTAACGTTGTTTGAGATACTACAACGACGATATCGACGAGCTTTCAAATAAATTTCGCAGAGTGACGAGGCACTTGGCTACCTTAAGAGAGTCATAGTTACTCCTGCCGGCTGCTCCCATTTCTTTAGGCCTTTATCATTCTTGCTATGGCCAGTCCTACAGAACCAATATGCCACTGTATGTCCATCTTAACATCGTCACAGTTATTCCCACTACGAGTTTCTCGAGTTAGCAAATGTACTTCGCCGGATGACGAGGCATTTGGCTACCTTAAGAGAGTCATAGTTACTGCAGCCGGATGCTCCCCTTCCTTTGAATCTTTCCTCTCTTTAATTCGTATTGCGGAATGTCCAATCAGAAGCGAAATGCTGCAACTTGTCCACCTTAACGTTGTCTGAGTTACTCCAACGACGATATCGACGAGTTTTCAAATAAATTTCGCAGAGTGACGAGGCATTTGGCTACCTAAATAGAGTCACAGTTACTGCTGCCCGCTGCTCCCCCTTCTTTGAATCTTTCCTCTCTTTAATTCGTATTGCGGCCAGTCCTGCAGAAGCGAAATGGTACAGCATGTCCACCTTAACGTTGCCTGAGTTACTCCAACGACGATATCCTCGAGTTTTCAAATAAATTTCGCAGAGTGACGAGGCATTTGGCTTTCTTAAGAGAGTCATAGTTACTCCTGCCGGCTGCTCCCATTTCCTTAGGCCTTTATCATTCTTACTATGGCCAGTCCTACAGACCCGATATGCCACTGTATGTCCACCTTAGCGTCGTTACAGTTACTCCCACTACGAGTTTCTCGAGTTAGCAAATGTACTTCGCCGGATGACGACGCATTTGGCTACCTCAAGAGAGTCATAGTTACTGCAGCCGGATGCTCCCCTTCCTTTGAATCTTTCCTCTCTTTAATTCGTATTGCGGAATGTCCAATCAGAAGCGAAATGCTGCAACTTGTCTACCTTAACGATGTCTGAGTTACTCCAACGACGATATCGACGAGTTTTCAAATAAATTTCGCAGAGTGACGAGGCATTTGGCCACCTTAAGAGAGTTATAGTTACTGCTGCCCGCGACTCCCCATTCTTTGAATCTTTCCTCTCTTTAATTCGTATTGCGGCCAGTCCTGCAGAAGCGAAATGGAACAGCATGTCCACCTTAACGTTGTCTGAGTTACTCCAACGACGATATCGACGAGTTTTCAAATAAATTTCGCAGAGTGACGAGGCATTTGGCTACCTTAAGAGAGTCATAGTTACTCCTGCCGGCTGCTCCCATTTCTTTAGGCCTTTATCATTCTTGCTATGGCCAGTCCTAGAGAACCGATATGCCACTGTATGTCCACCTTAACGTCGTCACAGTTATTCCCACTACGAGTTTCTCGAGTTAGCAAATGTACTTCGCCGGATGACGAGGCATTTGGCTACCTTAAGAGAGTCATAGTTACTGCAGCCAGATGCACCCCTTCCTTTGAATCTTTCCTCTCTTTAATTCGTACTGCGGAATGTCCAATCCGAAGCGAAATGCTGCAGCTTGTCCACCTTAACGTTGTCTGAGTTACTCCAACGACGATATCGACGAGTTTTCAAATAAATTTCGCAGACTGACGAGGCATTTGGCTACCTTAAAAGAGTCATAGTAACTGCTGCCCGCGACTCCCCATTCTTTGAATCTTTCCTCTCTTTAATTCGTATTGCGGAATGTCCAATCAGAAGCGAAATGCTGCAACTTGTCCACCTTAACGATGTCTGAGTTACTCCAACGACGATATCGACGAGTTTTCAAATAAATTTCGCAGAGTGACGAGGCATTTGGCCACCTTAAGAGAGTTATAGTTACTGCTGCGCGCGACTCCCCATTCTTCGAATCTTTCCTCTCTTTAATTCGTATTGCGGCCAGTCCTGCAAAAGCGAAATGGAACAGCATGTCCACCTTAACGTTGTCTGAGTTACTCCAACGACGATATCGACGAGTTTTCAAATAAATTTCGCAGAGTGGCGAGGCATTTGGCCACCTTAAGAGAGTTATAGTTACTGCTGCCCGCGACTCCCCCTTCTTTGAATCTTTCCTCTCTTTAATTCGTATTGCGGCCAGTCCTGCAGAAGCGAAATGGTACAGCATGTCCACCTTAACGTTGTCTGAGTTACTCCAACGACGATATCCTCGAGTTTTAAATAAATTTCGCAGAGTGACGAGGCATTTGGTCACCTTAAGAGAGTCATAGTTTCTCCTGCCGCCTGCTCCCATTTCCTTAGGCCTTTATAATTCTTACTATGGCCAGTCCTAGAGAACCGATATGCCACTGTATGTCCACCTTAACGTCGTCACAGTAACTCCCACTACGAGTTTCTCGAGTTAGCAAATGTACATCGACGGATGACGAGGCGTTTGGCTACCTTAAGATTGTCATAGTTACTGCAGCCGGATGCTCCCCTTCCTTTGAATCATTCCTCTCTTTAATTCGTACTGCGGAATGTCCAAGCAGAAGCTAAATGCTGCAACTTGTCCACCTTAACGTTGTCTGAGTTACTCCAACGACGATATCGACGAGTTTTCAAATAAATTTCGCAGAGTGACGAGGCATTTGGCTACCTTAAGAGAGTCATAGTTACCCCTGCCGGCTGCTCCCATTTCTTTAGGCCTTTATCATTCTTGCTATGGCCAGTCCTACAGAACCAATATGCCACTGTATGTCCATCTTAACATCGTCACAGTTATACCCACTACGAGTTTCTCGAGTTAGCAAATGTACTTCGCCGGATGACGAGGCATTTGGCTACCTTAAGAGAGTCATAGTTACTGCAGCCGGATGCTCCCCTTCCTTTGAATCTTTCCTCTCTTTAATTCGTATTGCGGAATGTCCAATCGGAAGCGAAATGCTGCAACTTGTCCACCTTAACGATGTCTGAGTTACTCCAACGACGATATCGACGAGTTTTCAAATAAATTTCGCAGAGTGACGAGGCATTTGGCCACCTTAAGAGAGTTATAGTTACTGCTGCCCGCGACTCCCCATTCTTTGAATCTTTCCTCTCTTTAATTCGTATTGCGGCCAGTCCTGCAGAAGCGAAATGGAACAGCATGTCCACCTTAACGTTGTCTGAGTTACTCCAACGACGATATCGACGAGTTTTCAAACATATTTCACAGAGAGACGAGGCTTTGGCTACCTTAAGAGAGTCATAGTTACTGCAGCCAGATGCTCCCCTTCCTTTGAAACTCTCCTTCTTTTAAATTGTACTGCGGAATGTCAAAGCAGAAGCGAAATGCTGCAAGTTGGCCACCTTAACGTTGTTTGAGATACTACAACGACGATATCGACGAGCTTTCAAATAAATTTCGCAGAGTGACGAGGCACTTGGCTACCTTAAGAGAGTCATAGTTACTCCTGCCGGCTGCTCCCATTTCTTTAGGCCTTTATCATTCTTGCTATGGCCAGTCCTACAGAACCAATATGCCACTGTATGTCCATCTTAACATCGTCACAGTTATTCCCACTACGAGTTTCTCGAGTTAGCAAATGTACTTCGCCGGATGACGAGGCATTTGGCTACCTTAAGAGAGTCATAGTTACTGCAGCCGGATGCTCCCCTTCCTTTGAATCTTTCCTCTCTTTAATTCGTATTGCGGAATGTCCAATCAGAAGCGAAATGCTGCAACTTGTCCACCTTAACGTTGTCTGAGTTACTCCAACGACGATATCGACGAGTTTTCAAATAAATTTCGCAGAGTGACGAGGCATTTGGCTACCTAAATAGAGTCACAGTTACTGCTGCCCGCTGCTCCCCCTTCTTTGAATCTTTCCTCTCTTTAATTCGTATTGCGGCCAGTCCTGCAGAAGCGAAATGGTACAGCATGTCCACCTTAACGTTGCCTGAGTTACTCCAACGACGATATCCTCGAGTTTTCAAATAAATTTCGCAGAGTGACGAGGCATTTGGCTTTCTTAAGAGAGTCATAGTTACTCCTGCCGGCTGCTCCCATTTCCTTAGGCCTTTATCATTCATACTATGGCCAGTCCTACAGACCCGATATGCCACTGTATGTCCACCTTAGCGTCGTTACAGTTACTCCCACTACGAGTTTCTCGAGTTAGCAAATGTACTTCGCCGGATGACGACGCATTTGGCTACCTCAAGAGAGTCATAGTTACTGCAGCCGGATGCTCCCCTTCCTTTGAATCTTTCCTCTCTTTAATTCGTATTGCGGAATGTCCAATCAGAAGCGAAATGCTGCAACTTGTCCACCTTAACGATAACTGAGTTACTCCAACGACGATATCGACGAGTTTTCAAATAAATTTCGCAGAGTGACGAGGCATTTGGCCACCTTAAGAGAGTTATAGTTACTGCTGCCCGCGACTCCCCATTCTTTGAATCTTTCCTCTCTTTAATTCGTATTGCGGCCAGTCCTGCAGAAGCGAAATGGAACAGCATGTCCACCTTAACGTTGTCTGAGTTACTCCAACGACGATATCGACGAGTTTTCAAACATATTTCACAGAGAGACGAGGCTTTGGCTACCTTAAGAGAGTCATAGTTACTGCAGCCAGATGCTCCCCTTCCTTTGAAACTCTCCTCCTTTTAAATTGTACTGCGGAATGTCAAAGCAGAAGCGAAATGCTGCAAGTTGGCCACCTTAACGTTGTTTGAGATACTACAACGACGATATCGACGAGCTTTCAAATAAATTTCGCAGAGTGACGAGGCACTTGGCTACCTTAAGAGAGTCATAGTTACTCCTGCCGGCTGCTCCCATTTCTTTAGGATTTTATCATTCTTGCTATGGCCAGTCCTACAGAACCAATATGCCACTGTATGTCCATCTTAACATCGTCACAGTTATTCCCACTACGAGTTTCTCGAGTTAGCAAATGTACTTCGCCGGATGACGAGGCATTTGGCTACCTTAAGAGAGTCATAGTTACTGCAGCCGGATGCTCCCCTTCCTTTGAATCTTTCCTCTCTTTAATTCGTATTGCGGAATGTCCAATCAGAAGCGAAATGCTGCAACTTGTCCACCTTAACGTTGTCTGAGTTACTCCAACGACGATATCGACGAGTTTTCAAATAAATTTCGCAGAGTGACGAGGCATTTGGCTACCTAAATAGAGTCACAGTTACTGCTGCCCGCTGCTCCCCCTTCTTTGAATCTTTCCTCTCTTTAATTCGTATTGCGGCCAGTCCTGCAGAAGCGAAATGGTACAGCATGTCCACCTTAACGTTGCCTGAGTTACTCCAACGACGATATCCTCGAGTTTTCAAATAAATTTCGCAGAGTGACGAGGCATTTGGCTACCTTAAGAGAGTCATAGTTACTCCTGCCGGCTGCTCCCATTTCTTTAGGCCTTTATCATTCTTGCTATGGCCAGTCCTAGAGAACCGATATGCCACTGTATGTCCACCTTAACGTCGTCACAGTTATTCCCACTACGAGTTTCTCGAGTTAGCAAATGTACTTCGCCGGATGACGAGGCATTTGGCTACCTTAAGAGAGTCATAGTTACTGCAGCCAGATGCACCCCTTCCTTTGAATCTTTCCTCTCTTTAATTCGTACTGCGGAATGTCCAATCCGAAGCGAAATGCTGCAGCTTGTCCACCTTAACGTTGTCTGAGTTACTCCAACGACGATATCGACGAGTTTTCAAATAAATTTCGCAGACTGACGAGGCATTTGGCTACCTTAAAAGAGTCATAGTAACTGCTGCCCGCGACTCCCCATTCTTTGAATCTTTCCTCTCTTTAATTCGTATTGCGGAATGTCCAATCAGAAGCGAAATGCTGCAACTTGTCCACCTTAACGATGTCTGAGTTACTCCAACGACGATATCGACGAGTTTTCAAATAAATTTCGCAGAGTGACGAGGCATTTGGCCACCTTAAGAGAGTTATAGTTACTGCTGCGCGCGACTCCCCATTCTTCGAATCTTTCCTCTCTTTAATTCGTATTGCGGCCAGTCCTGCAAAAGCGAAATGGAACAGCATGTCCACCTTAACGTTGTCTGAGTTACTCCAACGACGATATCGACGAGTTTTCAAATAAATTTCGCAGAGTGGCGAAGCACTTGGCCACCTTAAGAGAGTTATAGTTACTGCTGCCCGCGACTCCCCCTTCTTTGAATCTTTCCTCTCTTTAATTCGTATTGCGGCCAGTCCTGCAGAAGCGAAATGGTACAGCATGTCCACCTTAACGTTGTCTGAGTTACTCCAACGACGATATCCTCGAGTTTTAAATAAATTTCGCAGAGTGACGAGGCATTTGGTCACCTTAAGAGAGTCATAGTTACTCCTGCCGCCTGCTCCCATTTCCTTAGGCCTTTATCATTCTTACTATGGCCAGTCCTAGAGAACCGATATGCCACTGTATGTCCACCTTAACGTCGTCACAGTAACTCCCACTACGAGTTTCTCGAGTTAGCAAATGTACATCGACTGATGACGAGGCATTTGGCTACCTTAAGAGAGTCATAGTTACTGCAGCCAGATGCTCCCTTTCCTTTGGATCTTTCCTGTCTTTAATTCGTACTGCGGAATGTCCAAGCAGAAGCGAAGTGCTGCAACTTGTCCACCTTAACGTTGCCTGAGTTACTCCAACAACGATATCGACGAGTTTTCAAATAAATTTCACAGAGTGACGAGGCATTTGGCTACCTTAAGAGAGTCATAGTTACTGCCGCCCGCTGCTCCCCCCCTCTTGGAATCTTTCCTCTCTTTAATTCGTATTGCGGCCAGTCCTGCAGAAGCGAAATGGTACAGCATGTCCACCTTAACTTTGTCTGAGTTACTTCATCGACGATATCCTCGAGTTTTCAAATAAATTTCGCAGAGTGACGAGGCAATTGGCTACCATAAGAGAGTCATAGTTACTACTGCCGGCTGCTCCCACTTCTATAGGCCTTTATCATTCTTGCTATGGCCAGTCCTACAGAACCGATATGCCACTGTATGTCCACCTTAACGTCGTCACAGTTACTCCCACTGCGATTTTCTCGAGTTAGCAAATGTACTTCGACGGATGACGCGGATTTTGGCTACCTTAAGAGAGTCATAGTTACTGGAGCGGGATGCTCCCCTTCCTTTGAATCTTTCCTCTCTTTAATTCGTACTGCGGAATGTCCAATCAGAAGCGAAATGCTGCAACTTGTCCACCTTAACGTTGTCTGAGTTACTCCAACGACGATATCGACGAGTTTTCAAATAAATTTCGCAGAGTGACGAGGCATTTGGCTACCTAAATAGAGTCACAGTTACTGCTGCCCGCTGCTCCCCCTTCTTTGAATCTTTCCTCTCTTTAATTCGTATTGCGGCCAGTCCTGCAGAAGCGAAATGGTACAGCATGTCCACCTTAACGTTGCCTGAGTTACTCCAACGACGATATCCTCGAGTTTTCAATTAAATTTCGCAGAGTGACGAGGCATTTGGCTTTCTTAAGAGAGTCATAGTTACTCCTGCCGGCTGCTCCCATTTCCTTAGGCCTTTATCATTCTTACTATGGCCAGTCCTACAGACCCGATATGCCACTGTATGTCCACCTTAGCGTCGTTACAGTTACTCCCACTACGAGTTTCTCGAGTTAGCAAATGTACTTCGCCGGATGACGTCGCATTTGGCTACCTCAAGAGAGTCATAGTTACTGCAGCCGGATGCTCCCCTTCCTTTGAATCTTTCCTCTCTTTAATTCGTATTGCGGAATGTCCAATCAGAAGCGAAATGCTGCAACTTGTCCACCTTAACGATGTCTGAGTTACTCCAACGACGATATCGACGAGTTTTCAAATAAATTTCGCAGAGTGACGAGGCATTTGGCCACCTTAAGAGAGTTATAGTTACTGCTGCCCGCGACTCCCCATTCTTTGAATCTTTCCTCTCTTTAATTCGTATTGCGGCCAGTCCTGCAGAAGCGAAATGGAACAGCATGTCCACCTTAACGTTGTCTGAGTTACTCCAACGACGATATCGACGAGTTTTCAAATAAATTTCGCAGAGTGACGAGGCATTTGGCTACCTTAAGAGAGTCATAGTTACTCCTGCCGGCTGCTCCCATTTCTTTAGGCCTTTATCATTCTTGCTATGGCCAGTCCTAGAGAACCGATATGCCACTGTATGTCCACCTTAACGTCGTCACAGTTATTCCCACTACGAGTTTCTCGAGTTAGCAAATGTACTTCGCCGGATGACGAGGCATTTGGCTACCTTAAGAGAGTCATAGTTACTGCAGCCGGATGCTCCCCTTCCTTTGAATCTTTCCTCTCTTTAATTCGTATTGCGGAATGTCCAATCAGAAGCGAAATGCTGCAACTTGTCCACCTTAACGTTGTCTGAGTTACTCCAACGACGATATCGACGAGTTTTCAAATAAATTTCGCAGAGTGACGAGGCATTTGGCTACCTAAATAGAGTCACAGTTACTGCTGCCCGCTGCTCCCCCTTCTTTGAAACTTTCCTCTCTTTAATTCGTATTGCGGCCAGTCCTGCAGAAGCGAAATGGTACAGCATGTCCACCTTAACGTTGCCTGAGTTACTCCAACGACGATATCCTCGAGTTTTCAAATAAATTTCGCAGAGTGACGAGGCATTTGGCTTTCTTAAGAGAGTCATAGTTACTCCTGCCGGCTGCTCCCATTTCCTTAGGCCTTTATCATTCTTACTATGGCCAGTCCTACAGACCCGATATGCCACTGTATGTCCACCTTAGCGTCGTTACAGTTACTCCCACTACGAGTTTCTCGAGTTAGCAAATGTACTTCGCCGGATGACGACGCATTTGGCTACCTCAAGAGAGTCATAGTTACTGCAGCCGGATGCTCCCCTTCCTTTGAATCTTTCCTCTCTTTAATTCGTATTGCGGAATGTCCAATCAGAAGCGAAATGCTGCAACTTGTCCACCTTAACGATGTCTGAGTTACTCCAACGACGATATCGACGAGTTTTCAAATAAATTTCGCAGAGTGACGAGGCATTTGGCCACCTTAAGAGAGTTATAGTTACTGCTGCCCGCGACTCCCCATTCTTTGAATCTTTCCTCTCTTTAATTCGTATTGCGGCCAGTCCTGCAGAAGCGAAATGGAACAGCATGTCCACCTTAACGTTGTCTGAGTTACTCCAACGACGATATCGACGAGTTTTCAAATAAATTTCGCAGAGTGACGAGGCATTTGGCTACCTTAAGAGAGTCATAGTTACTCCTGCCGGCTGCTCCCATTTCTTTAGGCCTTTATCATTCTTGCTATGGCCAGTCCTAGAGAACCGATATGCCACTGTATGTCCACATTAACGTCGTCACAGTTATTCCCACTACGAGTTTCTCGAGTTAGCAAATGTACTTCGCCGGATGACGAGGCATTTGGCTACCTTAAGAGAGTCATAGTTACTGCAGCCAGATGCACCCCTTCCTTTGAATCTTTCCTCTCTTTAATTCGTACTGCGGAATGTCCAATCCGAAGCGAAATGCTGCAGCTTGTCCACCTTAACGTTGTCTGAGTTACTCCAACGACGATATCGACGAGTTTTCAAATAAATTTCGCAGACTGACGAGGCATTTGGCTACCTTAAAAGAGTCATAGTAACTGCTGCCCGCGACTCCCCATTCTTTGAATCTTTCCTCTCTTTAATTCGTATTGCGGAATGTCCAATCAGAGGCGAAATGCTGCAACTTGTCCACCTTAACGATGTCTGAGTTACTCCAACGACGATATCGACGAGTTTTCAAATAAATTTCGCAGAGTGACGAGGCATTTGGCCACCTTAAGAGAGTTATAGTTACTGCTGCGCGCGACTCCCCATTCTTCGAATCTTTCCTCTCTTTAATTCGTATTGCGGCCAGTCCTGCAAAAGCGAAATGGAACAGCATGTCCACCTTAACGTTGTCTGAGTTACTCCAACGACGATATCGACGAGTTTTCTAATAAATTTCGCAGAGTGGCGAGGCATTTGGCCACCTTAAGAGAGTTATAGTTACTGCTGCCCGCGACTCCCCCTTCTTTGAATCTTTCCTCTCTTTAATTCGTATTGCGGCCAGTCCTGCAGAAGCGAAATGGTACAGCATCTCCACCTT
The DNA here is from genome assembly GCF_021461395.2 of Schistocerca americana. NCBI lineage: Eukaryota > Metazoa > Arthropoda > Insecta > Orthoptera > Acrididae > Schistocerca > Schistocerca americana. Next base: position 213,213,702 of record NC_060127.1, on the reverse strand, counting down.
AACGTTGTCTGAGTTACTCCAACGACGATATCCTCGAGTTTTAAATAAATTTCGCAGAGTGACGAGGCATTTGGTCACCTTAAGAGAGTCATAGTTACTCCTGCCGCCTGCTCCCATTTCCTTAGGCCTTTATCATTCTTACTATGGCCAGTCCTAGAGAACCGATATGCCACTGTATGTCCACCTTAACGTCGTCACAGTAACTCCCACTACGAGTTTCTCGAGTTAGCAAATGTACATCGACGGATGACGAGGCATTTGGCTACCTTAAGAGAGTCATAGTTACTGCAGCCAGATGCTCCCTTTCCTTTGGATCTTTCCTGTCTTTAATTCGTACTGCGGAATGTCCAAGCAGAAGCGAAGTGCTGCAACTTGTCCACCTTAACGTTGCCTGAGTTACTCCAACAACGATATCGACGAGTTTTCAAATAAATTTCACAGAGTGACGAGGCATTTGGCTACCTTAAGAGAGTCATAGTTACTGCCGCCCGCTGCTCCCCCCCTCTTGGAATCTTTCCTCTCTTTAATTCGTATTGCGGCCAGTCCTGCAGAAGCGAAATGGTACAGCATGTCCACCTTAACGATGTCTGAGTTACTTCATCGACGATATCCTCGAGTTTTCAAATAAATTTCGCAGAGTGACGAGGCAATTGGCTACCATAAGAGAGTCATAGTTACTACTGCCGGCTGCTCCCACTTCTATAGGCCTTTATCATTCTTGCTATGGCCAGTCCTACAGAACCGATATGCCACTGTATGTCCACCTTAACGTCGTCACAGTTACTCCCACTGCGATTTTCTCGAGTTAGCAAATGTACTTCGACGGTTGACGCGGATTTTGGCTACCTTAAGAGAGTCATAGTTACTGGAGCGGGATGCTCCCCTTCCTTTGAATCTTTCCTCTCTTTAATTCGTACTGCGGAATGTCCAAGCAGAAGCGATATGCTGCAACTTGTCCACCTTAACGTTGTCTGAGTTACTCCAACGTCGATATCCACGAGCTTTCAAATTAATTTCACAGAGTGACGAGGCATTTGGCTACCTTAAGAGAGCCATTGTTACTGCTGCCCGCTGCTCCCCCTTGTTCGAATCGTTCCTCTCTTTATTTCTTATTGCGGCCAGTCCTGCAGAAGCGAAATGGTACAGCATGGACACCTTAACGTTGTCTGTGTTACTCCAACGACGATATCCTCGAGTTTTCAAATAAATTTCTCAGAGTGACTAGGCATTTGGCTATCTTAAGAGGGTCATAGTTACTTTTGCCGGCTGCTCCCATTTCTTTAGGCCTTTATCATTCTTGCTATGGGCAGTCCTACAGAACCGATATGCCACTGTATGTCCATCTTAACGTCGTCACAGTTATTCCCACTACGAGTTTCTCGAGTTAGCAAATGTACTTCGCCGGATGACGAGGCATTTGGCTACCTTAGGAGAGTCATAGTTACTGCAGTCGGATGCTCCCCTTCCTTTGAATCTTTCCTCTCTTTAATTCGTATTGCGGAATGTCCAATCAGAAGCGAAATGCTGCAACTTGTCCACCTTAACGATGTCTCAGCTACACCAACGACGATATCGACGAGTTTTCAAATAAATTTCGCAAAGTGACGAGGCATTTGGCCACCTTAAGAGAGTCATAGTTACTGCTGCCCGCGGCTCACCCTTCTTTGAATCTTTCCTCTCTTTAATACGTATTGCGACCAGTCCTGCAGAAGCGAAATGGTACAGCATGTCCACCTTAACGTTGTCTGAGTTACTCCAACGATGATATCCTCGAGTTTTCAAATAAATTTCGCAGAGTGACGAGGCATTTGGCCACCTTAAGAGAGTCACAGTTACTGCAGCCAGATGCTCCCCTTCCTTTGAATCTTTCCTCTCTTTAATTCGTACTGCGGAATTGTGAAGCAGAAGCGAAATGCTGCAACTTGTCCACCTTAACGTTGTCTGAGTTACTCCAACGACGACATCGACGAGTTTTCAAATAAATGTCACAGAGTGACGAGGCTTTGGCTACCTTAAGAGAGTCGTAGTTACTGCAGCCAGATGCTCCCCTTCCTTTGAAACACTCCTCTCTTTAATTTGTACTGCGGAATGTCCAATCAGAAGCGAAATGCTACAACTTGTCCATCTTAACGTTGTCTGAGTTACTCCAACGACGGTATCGATGAGTTTTCAAATAAATTTCGCAGAGTGACGAGGCATTTGGCTACATTAAGAGAGTCATACTTACTGTTGCCCGCTGCTCCCCCTTCTTTGAATCTTTCCTCTCTTTAATTCGTATTGCGGCCAGTCCTGCAGAAGCGAAATGGTACAGCATGTCCACCTTAACGTTGTCTGAGTTACTCCAACGACGATATCCTCGAGTTTTCAAATAAATTTCGCAGAGTGACGAGGCATTTGGCTACCTTAAGAGAGTCATAGTTACTGCTGCCCGCTGCTCCCCCTTCTTTGAATCTTTCCTCTCTTTAATTCGTATTGCGGCCAGTCCTACAGAAGCGAAATGGTACAGCATGTCCACCTTAACGTTGTCTGAGTTACTCCAACGACGATATCCTCGAGTTTTCAAATAAATTTCGCAGAGTATCGAGGCAATTGGCTACCATAAGAGAGTCATAGTTACTACTGCCGGCTGCTCCCACTTCTGTAGGCCTTTATCATTCTTGCTATGGCCAGTCCTACAGAACCGATATGCCACTGTATGATCACCTTAACGTCGTCACAGTTACTCCCACTACGAGTTTCTCGAGTTAGCAAATGTACTTCGACGGATGACGCGGCATTTGGCTACCTTAAGAGAGTCATAGTTACTGGAGCGAGATGCTCCCCTTCCTTTGAATCTTTCCTCTCTTTAATTCGTACTGCGGAATGTCCAATCCGAAGCGAAATGCTGCAGCTTGTCCACCTTAACGTTGTCTGAGTTACTCCAACGACGATATCGACGAGTTTTCAAATAAATTTCGCAGACTGACGAGGCATTTGGCTACCTTAAAAGAGTCATAGTAACTGCTGCCCGCGACTCCCCATTCTTTGAATCTTTCCTCTCTTTAATTCGTATTGCGGAATGTCCAATCAGAAGCGAAATGCTGCAACTTGTCCACCTTAACGATGTCTGAGTTACTCCAACGACGATATCGACGAGTTTTCAAATAAATTTCGCAGAGTGACGAGGCATTTGGCCACCTTAAGAGAGTTATAGTTACTGCTGCGCGCGACTCCCCATTCTTCGAATCTTTCCTCTCTTTAATTCGTATTGCGGCCAGTCCTGCAAAAGCGAAATGGAACAGCATGTCCACCTTAACGTTGTCTGAGTTACTCCAACAACGATATCGACGAGTTTTCAAATAAATTTCGCAGAGTGGCGAGGCATTTGGCCACCTTAAGAGAGTTATAGTTACTGCTGCCCGCGACTCCCCCTTCTTTGAATCTTTCCTCTCTCTAATTCGTATTGCGGCCAGTCCTGCAGAAGCGAAATGGTACAGCATCTCCACCTTAACGTTGTCTGAGTTACTCCAACGACGATATCCTCGAGTTTTAAATAAATTTCGCAGAGTGACGAGGCATTTGGTCACCTTAAGAGAGTCATAGTTACTCCTGCCGCCTGCTCCCATTTCCTTAGGCCTTTATCATTCTTACTATGGCCAGTCCTAAAGAACCGATATGCCACTGTATGTCCACCTTAACGTCGTCACAGTAACTCCCACTACGAGTTTCTCGAGTTAGCAAATGTACATCGACGGATGACGAGGCATTTGGCTACCTTAAGAGAGTCATAGTTACTGCAGCCAGATGCTCCCTTTCCTTTGGATCTTTCCTGTCTTTAATTCGTACTGCGGAATGTCCAAGCAGAAGCGAAGTGCTGCAACTTGTCCACCTTAACGTTGCCTGAGTTACTCCAACAACGATATCGACGAGTTTTCAAATAAATTTCACAGAGTGACGAGGCATTTGGCTACCTTAAGAGAGTCATAGTTACTGCCGCCCGCTGCTCCCCCCCTCTTGGAATCTTTCCTCTCTTTAATTCGTATTGCGGCCAGTCCTGCAGAAGCGAAATGGTACAGCATGTCCACCTTAACGTTGTCTGAGTTACTTCATCGACGATATCCTCGAGTTTTCAAATAAATTTCGCAGAGTGACGAGGCAATTGGCTACCATAAGAGAGTCATAGTTACTACTGCCGGCTGCTCCCACTTCTATAGGCCTTTATCATTCTTGCTATGGCCAGTCCTACAGAACCGATATGCCACTGTATGTCCACCTTAACGTCGTCACAGTTACTCCCACTGCGATTTTCTCGAGTTAGCAAATGTACTTCGACGGATGTCGCGGATTTTGGCTACCTTAAGAGAGTCATAGTTACTGGAGCGGGATGCTCCCCTTCCTTTGAATCTTTCCTCTCTTTAATTCGTACTGCGGAATGTCCAAGCAGAAGCGAAATGCTGCAACTTGTCCACCTTAACGTTGTCTGAGTTACTCCAACGTCGATATCCACGAGCTTTCAAATTAATTTCACAGAGTGACGAGGCATTTGGCTACCTTAAGAGAGTCATTGTTACTGCTGCCCGCTGCTCCCCCTTATTCGAATCGTTCCTCTCTTTATTTCTTATTGCGGCCAGTCCTGCAGAAGCGAAATGGTACAGCATGGACACCTTAACGTTGTCTGAGTTACTCCAACGACGATATCCTCGAGTTTTCAAATAAATTTCTCAGAGTGACTAGGCATTTGGCTACCTTAAGAGGGTCATAGTTACTTTTGCCGGCTGCTCCCATTTCTTTAGGCCTTTATCATTCTTGCTATGGGCAGTCCTACAGAACCGATATGCCACTGTATGTCCATCTTAACGTCGTCACAGTTATTCCCACTACGAGTTTCTCGAGTTAGCAAATGTACTTCGCCGGATGACGAGGCATTTGGCTACCTTAGGAGAGTCATAGTTACTGCAGTCGGATGCTCCCCTTCCTTTGAATCTTTCCTCTCTTTAATTCGTATTGCGGAATGTCCAATCAGAAGCGAAATGCTGCAACTTGTCCACCTTAACGATGTCTCAGCTACACCAACGACGATATCGACGAGTTTTCAAATAAATTTCGCAAAGTGACGAGGCATTTGGCCACCTTAAGAGAGTCATAGTTACTGCTGCTCGCGGCTCACCCTTCTTTGAATCTTTCCTCTCTTTAATACGTATTGCGACCAGTCCTGCAGAAGCGAAATGGTACAGCATGTCCACCTTAACGTTGTCTGAGTTACTCCAACGATGATATCCTCGAGTTTTCAAATAAATTTCGCTGAGTGACGAGGCATTTGGCCACCTTAAGAGAGTCATAGTTACTGCAGCCAGATGCTCCCCTTCCTTTGAATCTTTCCTCTCTTTAATTCGTACTGCGGAATTGTGAAGCATAAGCGAAATGCTGCAACTTGTCCACCTTAACGTTGTCTGAGTTACTCCAATGACGACATCGACGAGTTTTCAAATAAATGTCACAGAGTGACGAGGCTTTGGCTACCTTAAGAGAGTCGTAGTTACTGCAGCCAGATGCTCCCCTTCCTTTGAAACACTCCTCTCTTTAATTTGTACTGCGGAATGTCCAATCAGAAGCGAAATGCTACAACTTGTCCATCTTAACGTTGTCTGAGTTACTCCAACGACGGTATCGATGAGTTTTCAAATAAATTTCGCAGAGTGACGAGGCATTTGGCTACCTTAAGAGAGTCATAGTTACTGCTGCCCGCTGCTCCCCCTTCTTTGAATCTTTCCTCTCTTTAATTCGTATTGCGGCCAGTCCTACAGAAGCGAAATGGTACAGCATGTCCACCTTAACGTTGTCTGAGTTACTCCAACGACGATATCCTCGAGTTTTCAAATAAATTTCGCAGAGTAACGAGGCAATTGGCTACCATAAGAGAGTCATAGTTACTACTGCCGGCTGCTCCCATTTCTGTAGGCCTTTATCATTCTTGCTATGGCCAGTCCTACAGAACCGATATGCCACTGTATGATCACCTTAACGTCGTCACAGTTACTCCCACTACGAGTTTCTCGAGTTAGCAAATGTACTTCGACGGATGACGCGGCATTTGGCTACCTTAAGAGAGTCATAGTTACTGGAGCGAGATGCTCCCCTTCCTTTGAATCTTTCCTCTCTTTAATTCGTACTGCGGAGCGTCCAAGCAGAAGCGAAATGCTGCAACTTGTCCACCTTAACGTTGTCTGAGTTACTCCAACGACGATATCCACGAACTTTCAAATAAATTTCACAGAGTGACGAGGCATTTGGCTACCTTAAGAGAGTCATTGTTACTGTTGCCCGCTGCTCCCCCTTATTCGAATCGTTCCTCTCTTTAATTCTTATTGCGGCCAGTCCTGCAGAAGCGAAATGGTACAGCATGTCCACCTTAACGTTGTCTGAGTTACTCCAACGTCGATATCCTCGAGTTTTCAAATAAATTTCTCAGAGTGACTAGGCATTTGGCTACCTTAAGAGGGTCATAGTTACTTTTGCCGGCTGCTCCCATTTTTTTAGGCCTTTATCATTCTTGCTATGGGCAGTCCTACAGAAAAGATATGCCACTGTATGTCCACCTTAACGTCGTCACAGTTATTCCCACTACGAGTTTTCCGAGTTAGCAAATGTACTTCGCCGGATGACGAGGCATTTGGCTACCTTAGGAGTTTCATAGTTACTGCAGCCAGATGCACCCCTTCCTTTGAATCTTTCCTCTCTTTAATTCGTACTGCGGAATGTCCAAGCAAATGCGAAATGCTGCAACTTGTCCACCTTAACGATGTCTGAGTTACTCCAACGACGATATCGACGAGTTTTCAAATAAATTTCGCAGAGAGACGAGGCTTTGGCTACCTTAAGAGAGTCATAGTTACTGCAGCCAGATGCTCCCCTTTATTTGAAACTCTCCTCTCTTTAATTTGTACTGCGGAATGTCAAAGCAGAAGCGAAATGCTGCAAGGTGGCCACCTTACCGTTGTTTGAGATACTACAACGACGATATCGACGAGTTTTCAAATAAATTTCACAGAGTGACGAGGCATTTGGCTACCTTAAGAGAGTCATAGTTACTCCTGCCGGCTGTTCCCATTTCTTTAGGCCTTTATCATTCTTGCTATGGCCAGTCCTACAGAACCAATATGCCACTGTATGTCCATCTTAACATCGTCACAGTTATACCCACTACGAGTTTCTCGAGTTAGCAAATGTACTTCGCCGGATGACGAGGCGTTTGGCTACCTTAAGAGAGTCATAGTTACTGCAGCCGGATGCTCCCCTTCCTTTGAATCTTTCCTCTCTCTAATTCGTATTGCGGAATGTCCAATCAGAAGCGAAATGCTGCAACTTGTCCACCTTAACGATGTCTGAGTTACTCCAACGACGATATCGACGAGTTTTCAAATAAATTTCGCAGAGTGACGAGGCATTTGGCTACCTAAAGGGAAGCATAGGTACTGCTGCCCGCTGCTCCCCCTTCTTTGAATCTTTCCTCTCTTTAATTCGTATTGCGGCCAGTGCTGCAGAAGCGAAATGATACAGCATGTCCACCTTAACGTTGTCTGAGTTACTCCAACGACGATATCCTCGAGTTTTCAAATAAATTTCGCAGAGTTACGAGGCATTTGGCTACCTTAAGAGAGTCATAGTTACTCCTGCCGGCTGCTCCCATTTCCTTAGGCCTTTATCATTCTTACTATGGCCAGTCCTACAGAACCGATATGCCACTGTATGTCCACCTTAGCGTCGTCACAGCTACTCCCACAACGAGTTTCTCGAGTTAGCAAATGTACTTCAACGGATGACGAGGCGTTTGGCTACATTAAGAGAGTCATAGTTACTGCAGCCAGATGCACCCCTTCCTTTGAATCTTTCCTCTCTTTAATTCGTACTGCGGAATGTCCAAGCAGATGCGAAATGCTGCAACTTGTCCACCTTAACGTTGACTGAGTTACTCCAACGACGATATCGACGAGTTTTCAAACATATTTCACAGAGAGACGAGGCTTTGGCTACCTTAAGAGAGTCATAGTTACTGCAGCCAGATGCTCCCCTTCCTTTGAAACTCTCCTCCTTTTAAATTGTACTGCGGAATGTCAAAGCAGAAGCGAAATGCTGCAAGTTGGCCACCTTAACGTTGTTTGAGATACTACAACGACGATATCGACGAGCTTTCAAATAAATTTCGCAGAGTGACGAGGCACTTGGCTACCTTAAGAGAGTCATAGTTACTCCTGCCGGCTGCTCCCATTTCTTTAGGCCTTTATCATTCTTGCTATGGCCAGTCCTACAGAACCAATATGCCACTGTATGTCCATCTTAACATCGTCACAGTTATTCCCACTACGAGTTTCTCGAGTTTGCAAATGTACTTCGCCGGATGACGAGGCATTTGGCTACCTTAAGAGAGTCATAGTTACTGCAGCCGGATGCTCCCCTTCCCTTGAATCTTTCCTCTCTTTAATTCGTATTGCGGAATGTCCAATCAGAAGCGAAATGCTGCAACTTGTCCACCTTAGCGTTGTCTGAGTTACTCCAACGACGATATCGACGAGTTTTCAAATAAATTTCGCAGAGTGACGAGGCATATGGCTACCTAAATAGAGTCACAGTTACTGCTTCCCTCTGCTCCCCCTTCTTTGAATCTTTCCTCTCTTTAATTCGTATTGCGGCCAGTCCTGCAGAAGCGAAATGATACAGCATGTCCACCTTAACGTTGTCTGAGTTACTCCAACGACGATATCCTCGAGTTTTCAAATAAATTTCGCAGAGTGACGAGGCATTTGGCTTTCTTAAGAGAGTCATAGTTACTCCTGCCGGCTGCTCCCATTTCCTTAGGCCTTTATCATTCTTACTATGGCCAGTCCTACAGAACCGATATGCCACTGTATGTCCACCTTAGCGTCGTTACAGTTACTCCCACTACGAGTTTCTCGAGTTAGCAAATGTACTTCGACGGATGACGAGGCGTTTGGCTACCTTAAGATTGTCATAGTTACTGCAGCCAGAAGCTCCCTTCCTTTGAATCATTCCTCTCTTTAATTCGTACTGCGGAATGTCCAAGCAGAAGCGAAATGCTGCAACTTGTCCACCTTAACGTTGTCTGAGTTACTCCAACGACGATATCGACGAGTTTTCAAATAAATTTCGCAGAGTGACGAGGCATTTGGCTACCTTAAGAGAGTCATAGTTACTCCTGCCGGCTGCTCCCATTTCTTTAGGCCTTTATCATTCTTGCTATGGCCAGTCCTACAGAACCAATATGCCACTGTATGTCCATCTTAACATCGTCACAGTTATACCCACTACGAGTTTCTCGAGTTAGCAAATGTACTTCGCCGGATGACGAGGCATTTGGCTACCTTAAGAGAGTCATAGTTACTGTAGCCGGATGCTCCCCTTCCTTTGAATCTTTCCTCTCTCTAATTCGTATTGCGGAATGTCCAATCAGAAGCGAAATGCTGCAACTTGTCCACCTTAACGATGTCTGAGTTACTCCAACGACGATATCGACGAGTTTTCAAATAAATTTCGCAGAGTGACGAGGCATTTGGCTACCTAAAGGGAAGCATAGTTACTGCTGCCCGCTGCTCCCCCTTCTTTGAATCTTTCCTCTCTTTAATTCGTATTGCGGAAAGTGCTGCAGAAGCGAAATGATACAGCATGTCCACCTTAACGTTGTCTGAGTTACTCCAACGACGATATCCTCGAGTTTTCAAATAAATTTCGCAGAGTTACGAGGCATTTGGCTACCTTAAGAGAGTCATAGTTACTCCTGCCGGCTGCTCCCATTTCCTTAGGCCTTTATCATTCTTACTATGGCCAGTCCTACAGAACCGATATGCCACTGTATGTCCACCTTAGCGTCGTCACAGCTACTTCCACTACGAGTTTCTCGAGTTAGCAAATGTACTTCGACGGATGACGAGGCGTTTGGCTACATTAAGAGAGTCATAGTTACTGCAGCCAGATGCACCCCTTCCTTTGAATCTTTCCTCTCTTTAATTCGTATTGCGGAATGTCCAATCAGAAGCGAAATGCTGCAACTTGTCCACCTTAACGTTGTCTGAGTTACTCCAACGACGATATCGACGAGTTTTCAAATAAATTTCGCAGAGTGACGAGGCATTTGGCTACCTAAATAGAGTCACAGTTACTGCTGCCCTCTGCTCCCCCTTCTTTGAATCTTTCCTCTCTTTAATTCGTATTGCGGCCAGTCCTGCAGAAGCGAAATGGTACAGCATGTCCACCTTAACGTTGCCTGAGTTACTCCAACGACGATATCCTCGAGTTTTCAAATAAATTTCGCAGAGTGACGAGGCATTTGGCTTTCTTAAGAGAGTCATAGTTACCCCTGCCGGCTGCTCCCATTTCCTTAGGCCTTTATCATTCTTACTATGGCCAGTCCTACAGAACCGATATGCCACTGTATGTCCACCTTAGCGTCGTTACAGTTACTCCCACTACGAGTTTCTCGAGTTAGCAAATGTACTTCGACGGATGACGAGGCGTTTGGCTACCTTAAGATTGTCATAGTTACTGCAGCCAGAAGCTCCCTTCCTTTGAATCATTCCTCTCTTTAATTCGTACTGCGGAATGTCCAAGCAGAAGCGAAATGCTGCAACTTGTCCACCTTAACGTTGTCTGAGTTACTCCAACGACGATATCGACGAGTTTTCAAATAAATTTCGCAGAGTGACGAGGCATTTGGCTACATTAAGAGAGTCATAGTTACTCCTGCCGGCTGCTCCCATTTCTTTAGGCCTTTATCATTCTTGCTATGGCCAGTCCTACAGAACCAATATGCCACTGTATGTCCATCTTAACATCGTCACAGTTATACCCACTACGAGTTTCTCGAGTTAGCAAATGTACTTCGCCGGATGACGAGGCATCTGGCTACCTTAAGAGAATCATAGTTACTGCAGCCGGATGCTCCCCTTCCTTTGAATCTTTCCTCTCTCTAATTCGTATTGCGGAATGTCCAATCAGAAGCGAAATGCTGCAACTTGTCCACCTTAACGATGTCTGAGTTACTCCAACGACGATATCGACGAGTTTTCAAATAAATTTCGCAGAGTGACGAGGCATTTGGCTACCTAAAGGGAAGCATAGTTACTGCTGCCCGCTGCTCCCCCTTCTTTGAATCTTTCCTCTCTTTAATTCGTATTGCGGCCAGTGCTGCAGAAGCGAAATGATACAGCATGTCCACCTTAACGTTGTCTGAGTTACTCCAACGACGATATCCTCGAGTTTTCAAATAAATTTCGCAGAGTGACGAGGCATTTGGCTACCTTAAGAGAGTCATAGTTACTCCTGCCGGCTGCTCCCATTTCCTTAGGCCTTTATCATTCTTACTATGGCCAGTCCTACAGAACCGATATGCCACTGTATGTTCACCTTAGCGTCGTTACAGTTACTCCCACTACGAGTTTCTCGAGTTAGCAAATGTACTTCGACGGATGACGAGGCGTTTGGCTACCTTAAGATTGTCATAGTTACTGCAGCCAGAAGCTCCCTTCCTTTGAATCGTTCCTCTCTTTAATTCGTACTGCGGAATGTCCAAGCAGAAGCGAAATGCTGCAACTTGTCCACCTTAACGTTGTCTGAGTTACTCCAACGACGATATCGACGAGTTTTCAAATAAATTTCGCAGAGTGACGAGGCATTTGGCTACCTTAAGAGAGTCATAGTTACTCCTGCCGGCTGCTCCCATTTCTTTAGGCCTTTATCATTCTTGCTATGGCCAGTCCTACAGAACCAATATGCCACTGTATGTCCATCTTAACATCGTCACAGTTATACCCACTACGAGTTTCTCGAGTTAGCAAATGTACTTCGCCGGATGACGAGGCATTTGGCTACCTTAAGAGAGTCATAGTTACTGCAGCCGGATGCTCCCCTTCCTTTGAATCTTTCCTCTCTCTAATTCGTATTGCGGAATGTCCAATCAGAAGCGAAATGCTGCAACTTGTCCACCTTAACGATGTCTGAGTTACTCCAACGACGATATCGACGAGTTTTCAAATAAATTTCGCAGATTGACGAGGCATTTGGCTACCTAAAGGGAAGCATAGTTACTGCTGCCCGCTGCTCCCCCTTCTTTGAATCTTTCCTCTCTTTAATTCGTATTGCGGCCAGTGCTGCAGAAGCGAAATGATACAGCATGTCCACCTTAACGTTGTCTGAGTTACTCCAACGACGATATCCTCGAGTTTTCAAATAAATTTCGCAGAGTGACGAGGCATTTGGCTACCTTAAGAGAGTCATAGTTACTCCTGCCGGCTGCTCCCATTTCCTTAGGCCTTTATCATTCTTACTATGGCCAGTCCTACAGAACCGATATGCCACTGTATGTTCACCTTAGCGTCGTTACAGTTACTCCCACTACGAGTTTCTCGAGTTAGCAAATGTACTTCGACGGATGACGAGGCGTTTGGCTACCTTAAGATTGTCATAGTTACTGCAGCCTGAAGCTCCCTTCCTTTGAATCATTCCTCTCTTTAATTCGTACTGCGGAATGTCCAAGCAGAAGCGAAATGCTGCAACTTGTCCACCTTAACGTTGTCTGAGTTACTCCAACGACGATATCGACGAGTTTTCAAATAAATTTCGCAGAGTGACGAGGCATTTGGCTACCTTAAGAGAGTCATAGTTACTCCTGCCGGCTGCTCCCATTTCTTTAGGCCTTTATCATTCTTGCTATGGCCAGTCCTACAGAACCAATATGCCACTGTATGTCCATCTTAACATCGTCACAGTTATACCCACTACGAGTTTCTCGAGTTAGCAAATGTACTTCGCCGGATGACGAGGCATTTGGCTACCTTAAGAGAGTCATAGTTACTGCAGCCGGATGCTCCCCTTCCTTTGAATCTTTCCTCTCTCTAATTCGTATTGCGGAATGACCAATCAGAAGCGAAATGCTGCAACTTGTCCACCTTAACGATGTCTGAGTTACTCCAACGACGATATCGACGAGTTTTCAAATAAATTTCGCAGAGTGACGAGGCATTTGGCTACCTAAAGGGAAGCATAGTTACTGCTGCCCGCTGCTCCCCCTTCTTTGAATCTTTCCTCTCTTTAATTCGTATTGCAGCCAGTGCTGCAGAAGCGAAATGATACAGCATGTCCACCTTAACGTTGTCTGAGTTACTCCAACGACGAAATCCTCGAGTTTTCAAATAAATTTCGCAGAGTTACGAGGCATTTGGCTACCTTAAGAGAGTCATAGTTACTCCTGCCGGCTGCTCCCATTTCCTTAGGCCTTTATCATTCTTACTATGGCCAGTCCTACAGAACCGATATGCCACTGTATGTCCACCGTAGCGTCGTCACAGTTACTCCCACTACGAGTTTCTCGAGTTAGCAAATGTACTTCGACGGATGACGAGGCGTTTGGCTGCATTAAGAGAGTCATAGTTACTGCAGCCAGATGCACCCCTTCCTTTGAATCTTTCCTCTCTTTAATTCGTACTGCGGAATGTCCAAGCAGATGCGAAATGCTGCAACTTGTCCACCTTAACGTTGTCTGAGTTACTCCAACGACGATATCGACGAGTTTTCAAATAAATTTCGCAGAGTGACGAGGCATTTGGCTACCTTAAGAGAGTCATAGTTACTCCTGCCGGCTGCTCCCATTTCTTTAGGCCTTTATCATTCTTGCTATGGCTAGTCCTACAGAACCAATATGCCACTGTATGTCCATCTTAACATCGTCACAGTTATACCCACTACGAGTTTCTCGAGTTAGCAAATGTACTTCGCCGGATGACGAGGCATTTGGCTACCTTAAGAGAGTCATAGTTACTGCAGCCGGATGCTCCCCTTCCTTTGAATCTTTCCTCGTATTGCGGAATGTCCAATCAGAAGCGAAATGCTGCAACTTGTCCACCTTAACGATGTCTGAGTTACTCCAACGACGATATCGACGAGTTTTCAAATAAATTTCGCAGAGTGACGAGGCATTTGGCTACCTAAAGGGAAGCATAGTTACTGCTGCCCGCTGCTCCCCCTTCTTTGAATCTTTCCTCTCTTTAATTCGTATTGCGGCCAGTGCTGCAGAAGCGAAATGATACAGCATGTCCACCTTAACGTTGTCTGAGTTACTCCAACGACGATATCCTCGAGTTTTCAAATAAATTTCGCAGAGTGAGGAGGCATTTGGCTACCTTAAGAGAGTCATAGTTACTCCTGCCGGCTGCTCCCATTTCCTTAGGCCTTTATCATTCTTACTATGGCCAGTCCTACAGAACCGATATGCCACTGTATGTTCACCTTAGCGTCGTTACAGTTACTCCCACTACGAGTTTCTCGAGTTAGCAAATGTACTTCGACGGATGACGAGGCGTTTGGCTACCTTAAGATTGTCATAGTTACTGCAGCCTGAAGCTCCCTTCCTTTGAATCATTCCTCTCTTTAATTCGTACTGCGGAATGTCCAAGCAGAAGCGAAATGCTGCAACTTGTCCACCTTAACGTTGTCTGAGTTACTCCAACGACGATATCGACGAGTTTTCAAATAAATTTCGCAGAGTGACGAGGCATTTGGCTACCTTAAGAGAGTCATAGTTACTCCTGCCGGCTGCTCCCATTTCTTTAGGCCTTTATCATTCTTGCTATGGCCAGTCCTACAGAACCAATATGCCACTGTATGTCCATCTTAACATCGTCACAGTTATACCCACTACGAGTTTCTCGAGTTAGCAAATGTACTTCGCCGGATGACGAGGCATTTGGCTACCTTAAGAGAGTCATAGTTACTGCAGCCGGATGCTCCCCTTCCTTTGAATCTTTCCTCTCTCTAATTCGTATTGCGGAATGACCAATCAGAAGCGAAATGCTGCAACTTGTCCACCTTAACGATGTCTGAGTTACTCCAACGACGATATCGACGAGTTTTCAAATAAATTTCGCAGAGTGACGAGGCATTTGGCTACCTAAAGGGAAGCATAGTTACTGCTGCCCGCTGCTCCCCCTTCTTTGAATCTTTCCTCTCTTTAATTCGTATTGCAGCCAGTGCTGCAGAAGCGAAATGATACAGCATGTCCACCTTAACGTTGTCTGAGTTACTCCAACGACGAAATCCTCGAGTTTTCAAATAAATTTCGCAGAGTTACGAGGCATTTGGCTACCTTAAGAGAGTCATAGTTACTCCTGCCGGCTGCTCCCATTTCCTTAGGCCTTTATCATTCTTACTATGGCCAGTCCTACAGAACCGATATGCCACTGTATGTCCACCGTAGCGTCGTCACAGTTACTCCCACTACGAGTTTCTCGAGTTAGCAAATGTACTTCGACGGATGACGAGGCGTTTGGCTACATTAAGAGAGTCATAGTTACTGCAGCCAGATGCACCCCTTCCTTTGAATCTTTCCTCTCTTTAATTCGTACTGCGGAATGTCCAAGCAGATGCGAAATGCTGCAACTTGTCCACCTTAACGTTGTCTGAGTTACTCCAACGACGATATCGACGAGTTTTCAAATAAATTTCGCAGAGTGACGAGGCATTTGGCTACCTTAAGAGAGTCATAGTTACTCCTGCCGGCTGCTCCCATTTCTTTAGGCCTTTATCATTCTTGCTATGGCCAGTCCTACAGAACCAATATGCCACTGTATGTCCATCTTAACATCGTCACAGTTATACCCACTACGAGTTTCTCGAGTTAGCAAATGTACTTCGCCGGATGACGAGGCATTTGGCTACCTTAAGAGAGTCATAGTTACTGCAGCCGGATGCTCCCCTTCCTTTGAATCTTTCCTCGTATTGCGGAATGTCCAATCAGAAGCGAAATGCTGCAACTTGTCCACCTTAACGATGTCTGAGTTACTCCAAGGACGATATCGACGAGTTTTCAAATAAATTTCGCAGAGTGACGAGGCATTTGGCTACCTAAAGGGAAGCATAGTTACTGCTGCCCGCTGCTCCCCCTTCTTTGAATCTTTCCTCTATTTAATTCGTATTGCGGCCAGTGCTGCAGAAGCGAAATGATACAGCATGTCCACCTTAACGTTGTCTGAGTTACTCCAACGACGATATCCTCGAGTTTTCAAATAAATTTCGCAGAGTGAGGAGGCATTTGGCTACCTTAAGAGAGTCATAGTTACTCCTGCCGGCTGCTCCCATTTCCTTAGGCCTTTATCATTCTTACTATGGCCAGTCCTACAGAACCGATATGCCACTGTATGTTCACCTTAGCGTCGTTACAGTTACTCCCACTACGAGTTTCTCGAGTTAGCAAATGTACTTCGACGGATGACGAGGCGTTTGGCTACCTTAAGATTGTCATAGTTACTGCAGCCAGAAGCTCCCTTCCTTTGAATCATTCCTCTCTTTAATTCGTACTGCGGAATGTCCAAGCAGAAGCGAAATGCTGCAACTTGTCCACCTTAACGTTGTCTGAGTTACTCCAACGACGATATCGACGAGTTTTCAAATAAATTTCGCAGAGTGACGAGGCATTTGGCTACCTTAAGAGAGTCATAGTTACTCCTGCCGGCTGCTCCCATTTCTTTAGGCCTTTATCATTCTTGCTATGGCCAGTCCTACAGAACCAATATGCCACTGTATGTCCATCTTAACATCGTCACAGTTATACCCACTACGAGTTTCTCGAGTTAGCAAATGTACTTCGCCGGATGACGAGGCATTTGGCTACCTTAAGAGAGTCATAGTTACTGCAGCCGGATGCTCCCCTTCCTTTGAATCTTTCCTCTCTCTAATTCGTATTGCGGAATGTCCAATCAGAAGCGAAATGCTGCAACTTGTCCACCTTAACGATGTCTGAGTTACTCCAACGACGATATCGACGAGTTTTCAAATAAATTTCGCAGATTGACGAGGCATTTGGCTACCTAAAGGGAAGCATAGTTACTGCTGCCCGCTGCTCCCCCTTCTTTGAATCTTTCCTCTCTTTAATTCGTATTGCGGCCAGTGCTGCAGAAGCGAAATGATACAGCATGTCCACCTTAACGTTGTCTGAGTTACTCCAACGACGATATCCTCGAGTTTTCAAATAAATTTCGCAGAGTGACGAGGCATTTGGCTACCTTAAGAGAGTCATAGTTACTCCTGCCGGCTGCTCCCATTTCCTTAGGCCTTTATCATTCTTACTATGGCCAGTCCTACAGAACCGATATGCCACTGTATGTCCACCTTAGCGTCGTCACAGTTACTCCCACTACGAGTTTCTCGAGTTAGCAAATGTACTTCGACGGATGACGAGGCGTTTGGCTACATTAAGAGAGTCATAGTTACTGCAGCCAGATGCACCCCTTCCTTTGAATCTTTCCTCTCTTTAATTCGTACTGCGGAATGTCCAAGCAGATGCGAAATGCTGCAACTTGTCCACCTTAACGTTGTCTGAGTTACTCCAACGACGATATCGACGAGTTTTCAAATAAATTTCGCAGAGTGACGAGGCATTTGGCTACCTTAAGAGAGTCATAGTTACTCCTGCCGGCTGCTCCCATTTCTTTAGGCCTTTATCATTCTTGCTATGGCCAGTCCTACAGAACCAATATGCCACTGTATGTCCATCTTAACATCGTCACAGTTATACCCACTACGAGTTTCTCGAGTTAGCAAATGTACTTCGCCGGATGACGAGGCATTTGGCTACCTTAAGAGAGTCATAGTTACTGCAGCCGGATGCTCCCCTTCCTTTGAATCTTTCCTCGTATTGCGGAATGTCCAATCAGAAGCGAAATGCTGCAACTTGTCCACCTTAACGATGTCTGAGTTACTCCAACGACGATATCGACGAGTTTTCAAATAAATTTCGCAGAGTGACGAGGCATTTGGCTACCTAAAGGGAAGCATAGTTACTGCTGCCCGCTGCTCCCCCTTCTTTGAATCTTTCCTCTATTTAATTCGTATTGCGGCCAGTGCTGCAGAAGCGAAATGATACAGCATGTCCACCTTAACGTTGTCTGAGTTACTCCAACGACGATATCCTCGAGTTTTCAAATAAATTTCGCAGAGTGACGAGGCATTTGGCTACCTTAAGAGAGTCATAGTTACTCCTGCCGGCTGCTCCCATTTCCTTAGGCCTTTATCATTCTTACTATGGCCAGTCCTACAGAACCGATATGCCACTGTATGTTCACCTTAGCGTCGTTACAGTTACTCCCACTACGAGTTTCTCGAGTTAGCAAATGTACTTCGACGGATGACGAGGCGTTTGGCTACCTTAAGATTGTCATAGTTACTGCAGCCAGAAGCTCCCTTCCTTTGAATCATTCCTCTCTTTAATTCCTACTGCGGAATGTCCAAGCAGAAGCGAAATGCTGCAACTTGTCCACCTTAACGTTGTCTGAGTTACTCCAACGACGATATCGACGAGTTTTCAAATAAATTTCGCAGAGTGACGAGGCATTTGGCTACCTTAAGAGAGTCATAGTTACTCCTGCCGGCTGCTCCCATTTCTTTAGGCCTTTATCATTCTTGCTATGGCCAGTCCTACAGAACCAATATGCCACTGTATGTCCATCTTAACATCGTCACAGTTATACCCACTACGAGTTTCTCGAGTTAGCAAATGTACTTCGCCGGATGACGAGGCATTTGGCTACCTTAAGAGAGTCATAGTTACTGCAGCCGGATGCTCCCCTTCCTTTGAATCTTTCCTCTCTCTAATTCGTATTGCGGAATGTCCAATCAGAAGCGAAATGCTGCAACTTGTCCACCTTAACGATGTCTGAGTTACTCCAACGACGATATCGACGAGTTTTCAAATAAATTTCGCAGAGTGACGAGGCATTTGGCTACCTAAAGGGAAGCATAGTTACTGCTGCCCGCTGCTCCCCCTTCTTTGACTCTTTCCTCTCTTTAATTCGTATTGCGGCTAGTGCTGCAGAAGCGAAATGATACAGCATGTCCACCTTAACGTTGTCTGAGTTACTCCAACGACGATATCCTCGAGTTTTCAAATAAATTTCGCAGAGTGACGAGGCATTTGGCTACCTTAAGAGAGTCATAGTTACTCCTGCCGGCTGCTCCCATTTCCTTAGGCCTTTATCAGTCTTACTATGGCCAGTCCTACAGAACCGATATGCCACTGTATAATCACCTTAGCGTCGTTACAGTTACTCCCACTACGAGTTTCTCGAGTTAGCAAATGTACTTCGACGGATGACGAGGCGTTTGGCTACCTTAAGATTGTCATAGTTACTGCAGCCAGAAGCTCCCTTCCTTTGAATCATTCCTCTCTTTAATTCGTACTGCGGAATGTCCAAGCAGAAGCGAAATGCTGCAACTTGTCCACCTTAACGTTGTCTGAGTTACTCCA
Source organism: Schistocerca americana (assembly GCF_021461395.2). NCBI lineage: Eukaryota > Metazoa > Arthropoda > Insecta > Orthoptera > Acrididae > Schistocerca > Schistocerca americana. The sequence goes on along the minus strand of NC_060127.1, from coordinate 213,194,420 downwards.
ACGACGATATCGACGAGTTTTCAAATAAATTTCGCAGAGTGACGAGGCATTTGGCTACCTTAAGAGAGTCATAGTTACTCCTGCCGGCTGCTCCCATTTCTTTAGGCCTTTATCATTCTTGCTATGGCCAGTCCTACAGAACCAATATGCCACTGTATGTCCATCTTAACATCGTCACAGTTATACCCACTACGAGTTTCTCGAGTTAGCAAATGTACTTCGCCGGATGACGAGGCATTTGGCTACCTTAAGAGAGTCATAGTTACTGCAGCCGGATGCTCCCCTTCCTTTGAATCTTTCCTCTCTCTAATTCGTATTGCGGAATGACCAATCAGAAGCGAAATGCTGCAACTTGTCCACCTTAACGATGTCTGAGTTACTCCAACGACGATATCGACGAGTTTTCAAATAAATTTCGCAGAGTGACGAGGCATTTGGCTACCTAAAGGGAAGCATAGTTACTGCTGCCCGCTGCTCCCCCTTCTTTGAATCTTTCCTCTCTTTAATTCGTATTGCAGCCAGTGCTGCAGAAGCGAAATGATACAGCATGTCCACCTTAACGTTGTCTGAGTTACTCCAACGACGATATCCTCGAGTTTTCAAATAAATTTCGCAGAGTGACGAGGCATTTGGCTACCTTAAGAGAGTCATAGTTACTCCTGCCGGCTGCTCCCATTTCTTTAGGCCTTTATCATTCTTGCTATGGCCAGTCCTAGAGAACCGATATGCCACTGTATGTCCACCTTAGCGTCGTCACAGTTATTCCCACTACGAGTTTCTCGAGTTAGCAAATGTACTTCGCCGGATGACGAGGCATTTGGCTACCTTGAGAGAGTCATAGTTACTGCAGCCAGATGTACCCCTTCCTTTGAATCTTTCCTCTCTTTAATTCGTACTGCGGAATGTCCAAGCAGATGCGAAATGCTGCAACTTGTCCACCTTAACGTTGACTGAGTTACTCCAACGACGATATCGACGAGTTTTCAAACATATTTCACAGAGAGACGAGGCTTTGGCTACCTTAAGAGAGTCATAGTTACTGCAGCCAGATGCTCCCCTTCCTTTGAAACTCTCCTCCTTTTAAATTGTACTGCGGAATGTCAAAGCAGAAGCGAAATGCTGCAAGTTGGCCACCTTAACGTTGTTTGAGATACTACAACGACGATATCGACGAGCTTTCAAATAAATTTCGCAGAGTGACGAGGCACTTGGCTACCTTAAGAGAGTCATAGTTACTCCTGCCGGCTGCTCCCATTTCTTTAGGCCTTTATCATTCTTGCTATGGCCAGTCCTACAGAACCAATATGCCACTGTATGTCCATCTTAACATCGTCACAGTTATTCCCACTACGAGTTTCTCGAGTTAGCAAATGTACTTCGCCGGATGACGAGGCATTTGGCTACCTTAAGAGAGTCATAGTTACTGCAGCCGGATGCTCCCCTTCCTTTGAATCTTTCCTCTCTTTAATTCGTATTGCGGAATGTCCAATCAGAAGCGAAATGCTGCAACTTGTCCACCTTAACGTTGTCTGAGTTACTCCAACGACGATATCGACGAGTTTTCAAATAAATTTCGCAGAGTGACGAGGCATTTGGCTACCTAAAGGGAAGCATAGTTACTGCTGCCTGCTGCTCCCCCTTCTTTGAATCTTACCTCTCTTTAATTCGTATTGCGGCCAGTGCTGCAGAAGCGAAATGATACAGCATGTCCACCTTAACGTTGTCTGAGTTACTCCAACGACGATATCCTCGAGTTTTCAAATAAATTTCGCAGAGTTACGAGGCATTTGGCTACCTTAAGAGAGTCATAGTTACTCCTGCCGGCTGCTCCCATTTCCTTAGGCCTTTATCATTCTTACTATGGCCAGTCCTACAGAACCGATATGCCACTGTATGTCCACCTTAGCGTCGTCACAGTTACTCCCACTACGAGTTTCTCGAGTTAGCAAATGTACTTCGACGGATGACGAGGCGTTTGGCTACATTAAGGGAGTCATAGTTACTGCAGCCAGATGCACCCCTTCCTTTGAATCTTTCCTCTCTTTAATTCGTACTGCGGAATGTCCAAGCAGATGCGAAATGCTGCAACTCGTCCACCTTCACGTTGACTGAGTTACTCCAACGACGATATCGACGAGTTTTCAAACATATTTCACAGAGAGACGAGGCTTTGGCTACCTTAAGAGAGTCATAGTTACTGCAGCCAGATGCTCCCCTTCCTTTGAAACTCTCCTCCTTTTAAATTGTACTGCGGAATGTCAAAGCAGAAGCGAAATGCTGCAAGTTGGCCACCTTAACGTTGTTTGAGATACTACAACGACGATATCGACGAGCTTTCAAATAAATTTCGCAGAGTGACGAGGCACTTGGCTACCTTAAGAGAGTCATAGTTACTCCTGCCGGCTGCTCCCATTTCTTTAGGCCTTTATCATTCTTGCTATGGCCAGTCCTACAGAACCAATATGCCACTGTATGTCCATCTTAACATCGTCACAGTTATTCCCACTACGAGTTTCTCGAGTTAGCAAATGTACTTCGCCGGATGACGAGGCATTTGGCTACCTTAAGAGAGTCATAGTTACTGCAGCCGGATGCTCCCCTTCCTTTGAATCTTTCCTCTCTTTAATTCGTATTGCGGAATGTCCAATCAGAAGCGAAATGCTGCAACTTGTCCACCTTAACGTTGTCTGAGTTACTCCAACGACGATATCGACGAGTTTTCAAATAAATTTCGCAGAGTGACGAGGCATTTGGCTACCTAAATAGAGTCACAGTTACTGCTGCCCTCTGCTCCCCCTTCTTTGAATCTTTCCTCTCTTTAATTCGTATTGCGGCCAGTCCTGCAGAAGCGAAATGGTACAGCATGTCCACCTTAACGTTGCCTGAGTTACTCCAACGACGATATCCTCGAGTTTTCAAATAAATTTCGCAGAGTGACGAGGCATTTGGCTTTCTTAAGAGAGTTATAGTTACTCCTGCCGGCTGCTCCCATTTCTTTAGGCCTTTATCATTCCTGCTATGGCCAGTCCTACAGAACCGATATGCCACTGTATGTCCATCTTAACGTCGTCACAGTTATTCCCACTACGAGTTTCTCGAGTTAGCAAATGTACTTCGCCGGATGACGAGGCTTTTGGCTACCTTAAGAGAGTCATAGTTACTGCAGCCGGATGCTCCCTTTCCTTTGAATCTTTCCTCTCTTTAATTCGTACTGCGGAATGTCCAATCAGAAGCGAAATGCTGCAACTTGTCCACCTTAACGATGTCTGAGTTACTCCAACGACGATATCGACGAGTTTTCAAATAAATTTCGCAGAGTGACGAGGCATTTGGCTACCTAAAGGGAAGCATAGTTACTGCTGCCCGCTGCTCCCCCTTCTTTGAATCTTTCCTCTCTTTAATTCGTATTGCGGCCAGTCCTGCAGATGCGAAATGATACAGCATGTCCACCTTAACGTTGTCTGAGTTACTCCAACGACGATATCCTCGAGTTTTCAAATAAATTTCGCAGAGTGACGAGGCATTTGGTTACCTTAAGAGAGTCATAGTTACTCCTGCCGGCTGCTCCCATTTCCTTAGGCCTTTATCATTCTTACTATGGCCAGTCCTACAGAACCGATATGCCACTGTATGTCCACCTTAGCGTCGTCACAGTTACTCCCACTACGAGTTTCTCGAGTTAGCAAATGTACTTCGACGGATGACGAGGCGTTTGGCTACCTTAAGATTGTCATAGTTACTGCAGCCAGAAGCTCCCTTCCTTTGAATCATTCCTCTCTTTAATTCGTACTGCGGAATGTCCAAGCAGAAGCGAAATGCTGCAACTTGTCCACCTTAACGTTGTCTGAGTTACTCCAACGACGATATCGACGAGTTTTCAAATAAATTTCGCAGAGTGACGAGGCATTTGGCTACCTTAAGAGAGTCATAGTTACTCCTGCCGGCTGCTCCCATTTCTTTAGGCCTTTATCATTCTTGCTATGGCCAGTCCTACAGAACCAATATGCCTGTGTATGTCCATCTTAACATCGTCACAGTTATACCCACTACGAGTTTCTCGAGTTAGCAAATGTACTTCGCCGGATGACGAGGCATTTGGCTACCTTAAGAGAGTCATAGTTACTGCAGCCGGATGCTCCCCTTCCTTTGAATCTTTCCTCTCTTTAATTCGTATTGCGGAATGTCCAATCAGAAGCGAAATGCTGCAACTTGTCCACCTTAACGATGTCTGAGTTACTCCAACGACGATATCGACGAGTTTTCAAATAAATTTCGCAGAGTGACGAGGCATTTGGCCACCTTAAGAGAGTTATAGTTACTGCTGCCCGCGACTCCCCATTCTTTGAATTTTTCCTCTCTTTAATTCGTATTGCGGCCAGTCCTGCAGAATCGAAATGGTACAGCATGTCCACCTTAACGTTATCTGAGTTACTCCAACGACGATATCCTCGAGTTCTAAATAAATTTCGCAGAGTGACGAGGCATTTGGCCACCTTAAGAGAGTCATAGTTACTCCTGCCGCCTGCTCCCATTTCCTTAGGCCTTTATCATTCTTACTACGGCCAGTTCTAGAGAACCGATATGCCACTGTATGTCCACCTTAACGTCGTCACAGTTATTCCCACTACGAGTTTCTCGAGTTAGCAAATGTACTTCGCCGGATGACGAGGCATTTGGCTACCTTAAGAGAGTCATAGATACTGCAGCCAGATGCACCCCTTCCTTTGAATCTTTCCTCTCTTTAATTCGTACTGCGGAATGTCCAAGCAGATGCGAAATGCTGCAACTTGTCCACCTTAACGTTGACTGAGTTACTCCAACGACGATATCGACGAGTTTTCAAACATACACTCCTGGAAATTGAAATAAGAACACCGTGAATTCATTGTCCCAGGAAGGGGAAACTTTATTGACATGATCACACTGACAGAACCACAGGCACATAGACACAGGCAACAGAGCATGCACAATGTCGGCACTAGTACAGTGTATATCCACCTTTCGCAGCAATGCAGGCTGCTATTCTCCCATGGAGACGATCGTAGAGATGCTGGATGTAGTCCTGTGGAACGGCTTGCCATGCCATTTCCACCTGGCGCCTCAGTTGGACCAGCGTTCGTGCTGGACGTGCAGACCGCGTGAGACGACGCTTCATCCAGTCCCAAACATGCTCAATGGGGGACAGATCTGGAGATCTTGCTGGCCAGGGTAGTTGACTTACACCTTCTAGAGCACGTTGGGTGGCACGGGATACATGCGGACGTGCATTGTCCTGTTGGAACAGCAAGTTCCCTTGCCGGTCTAGGAATGGTAGAACGATGGGTTCGATGACGGTTTGGATGTACCGTGCACTATTCAGTGTCCCCTCGACGATCACCAGTGGTGTACGGCCAGTGTAGGAGATCGCTCCCCACACCATGATGCCGGGTGTTGGCCCTGTGTGCCTCGGTCGTATGCAGTCCTGATTGTGGCACTCACCCGCACGGCGCCAAACACGCATACGACCATCACTGGCACCAAGGCAGAAGCGACTCTCATCGCTGAAGACGACACGTCTCCATTCGTCCCTCCATACACGCTTGTCGCGACACCACTGGAGGCGGGCTGCACGATGTTGGGGCGTGAGCGGAAGACGGCCTAACGGTGTGCGGGACCGTAGCCCAGCTTCATGGAGACGGTTGCGAATGGTCCTCGCCGATACCCCAGGAGCAACAGTGTCCCTAATTTGCTGGGAAGTGGCGGTGCGGTCCCCTACGGCACTGCGTAGGATCCTACGGTCTTGGCGTGCATCCGTGCGTCGCTGCGGTCCGGTCCCAGGTCGACGGGCACGTGCACCTTCCGCCGACCACTGGCGACAACATCGATGTACTGTGGAGACCTCACGCCCCACGTGTTGAGCAATTCGGCGGTACGTCCACCCAGCCTCCCGCATGCCCACTATACGCCCTCGCTCAAAGTCCGTCAACTGCACATACGGTTCACATCCACGCTGTCGTGGCATGCTACCAGTGTTAAAGACTGCGATGGAGCTCCGTATGCCACGGCAAACTGACTGACACTGACGGCGGCGGTGCACAAATGCTGCGCAGCTAGCGCCATTCGACGGCCAACACCGCGGTTCCTGGTGTGTCCGCTGTGCCGTGCGTGTGATCATTGCTTGTACAGCCCTCTCGCAGTGTCCGGAGCAAGTATGGTGGGTCTGACACACCGGTGTCAATGTGTTCTTTTTTCCATTTCCAGGAGTGTATTTCACAGAGAGACGAGGCTTTGGCTACCTTAAGAGAGTCATAGTTACTGCAGCCAGATGCTCCCCTTCCTTTGAAAGTCTCCTCCTTTTAAATTGTACTCCGGAATGTCAAAGCAGAAGCGAAATGCTGCAAGTTGGCCACCTTAACGTTGTTTGAGATACTACAACGACGATATCGACGAGCTTTCAAATAAATTTCGCAGAGTGACGAGGCATTTGGCTACCTTAAGAGAGTCATAGTTACTCCTGCCGGCTGCTCCCATTTCTTTAGGCCTTTATCATTCTTGCTATGGCCAGTCCTACAGAACCAATATGCCACTGTATGTCCATCTTAACATCGTCACAGTTATTCCCACTACGAGTTTCTCGAGTTAGCAAATGTACTTCGCCGGATGACGAGGCATTTGGCTACCTTAAGAGAGTCATAGTTACTGCAGCCGCATGCTCCCCTTCCTTTGAATCTTTCCTCTCTTTAATTCGTATTGCGGAATGTCCAATCAGAAGCGAAATGCTGCAACTTGTCCACCTTAACGTTGTCTGAGTTACTCCAACGACGATATCGACGAGTTTTCAAATAAATTTCGCAGAGTGACGAGGCATTTGGCTACCTAAATAGAGTCACAGTTACTGCTGCCCTCTGCTCCCCCTTCTTTGAATCTTTCCTCTCTTTAATTCGTATTGCGGCCAGTCCTGCAGAAGCGAAATGGTACAGCATGTCCACCTTAACGTTGCCTGAGTTACTCCAACGACGATATCCTCGAGTTTTCAAATAAATTTCGCAGAGTGACGAGGCATTTGGCTACCTTAAGAGAGTCATAGTTACTCCTGCCGGCTGCTCCCATTTCTTTAGGCCTTTATCATTCTTGCTATGGCCAGTCCGACAGAACCAATATGCCACTGTATGTCCATCTTAACATCGTCACAGTTATTCCCACTACGAGTTTCTCGAGTTAGCAAATGTACTTCGCCGGATGACGAGGCATTTGGCTACCTTAAGAGAGTCATAGTTACTGCAGCCGGATGCTCCCCTTCCTTTGAATCTTTCCTCTCTTTAATTCGTATTGCGGAATGTCCAATCAGAAGCGAAATGCTGCAACTTGTCCACCTTAACGTTGTCTGAGTTACTCCAACGACGATATCGACGAGTTTTCAAATAAATTTCGCAGAGTGACGAGGCATTTGGCTACCTTAAGAGAGTCATAGTTACTGCTGCCCGCTGCTCCCCCTTCTTAGAACCCTTGCTCTCTTTAATTCGTATTGCAGCCGGTCCTGCAGAAGCGAAATGGTACAGCATGTCCACCTTAACGTTGTCTGTGTTACTCCAACGACGATATCCTCGAGTTTTCAAATAAATTTCGCAGAGTGACGAGGCATTTGGCTTTCTTAAGAGAGTCATAGTTACTCCTGCCGGCTGCTCCAATTTCTTTAGGCCTTTATCATTCTTGCTATGGCCAGTCCTACAGAACCGATATGCCACTGTATGACCATCTTGAAGTCGTCACAGTTATTCCCACTACGAGTTTCTCGAGTTAGCAAATGTACTTCGCCGGATGACGAGGCTTTTGGCTACCTTAAGAGAGTCACAGTTACTGCAGCCGGGGGCTTCCCTTCCTTTGAATTTTTCCTCTCGTTAATTCGTACAGCGGAATGTCCAATCAGAAGTGAAATGCTGCAACTTGTCCACCCTAACGATGTCTGAGTTACTCCAACGACGATATCGACGAGTTTTCAAATAAATTTCGCAGAGTGACAAGGCATTTGGCTACCTTAAGGGAGTCATAGTTACTGTTGCACGCTGCTCCCCCTTCTTTGAATCTTTCCTCTCTTTAATTCGTATTGCGGCCAGTCCTGCAGAAGCGAAATGGTACAGCATGTCCACCTTAACGTTGTCTGAGTTACTCCAACGACGATATATTCGAGTTCTCAAATATATTTCGCAGAGTGACGAGGCATTTGGCTACCTTAAGAGAGTCATAGTTACTCCTGCCGGCTGCTCCCATTTCCTTAGGCCTTTATCATTCTTGCTATGGCCAGTCCTACAGAACCGATATGCCACTGTATGTCCACCTTAACGTTGTCACAGATACTCCCACAACGAGTTTCTCGAGTTAGCAAATGCACTTCGACTTATGACGAGGCATTTGGCTACCTTAAGAGAGTCACAGTTACTGCAGCCAGAAACTCCCCTTCCTTTGAATCATTCCTCTCTTTAATTCGTACTGCGGAATGTCCAAGCAGAAGCGAAATGCTGCAACTTGTCCACCTTAACGATGTCTGAGTTACTCCAACGACGATATCGACGAGTTTTAAAATAAATTTCGCAGAGTGACGAGGCATTTGGCTACCTAAAGGGAGTCATAGTTACTGCTGCCCGCTGCTCCCCCTTCTTTGAATCTTTCCTCTCTTTAATTCGTATTGCGGCCAGTCCTGCAGAAGCGAAATGATACAGCATGTCCACCTTAACGTTGTCTGAGTTACTCCTACGACGATATCGTCGAGTTTTCAAATAAATTTCGCAGAGTGACGAGGCATTTGGCTACCTTAAGAGAGTCATAGTTACTCCTGCCGGCTGCTCCCATCTCTTTATGCCTTTATCATTCTTGCTATGGCCAGTCCTACAGAACCGATATGCCACTGTATGTCCACCTTAACGTCGTCACAGTTAATCCCACTACGAGTTTCTCGAGTTAGCAAATGTACTTCGACGGATGACGAGGCATTTGGCTACTTTAAAAGAATCGTATTTACTGCAGCCAGATGCTCCCCTTCCTTTGAATCTTTCCTCTCTTTAATACGTACTGCGGAAAGTCCAAGCAGAAGCGAAGTGCTGCAACTTGTACACCTTAACGTAGTCTGAGTTACTCCAACGACGATATCGACGAGTTTTCAAATAAATTTCGCAGAGTGACGAGGCATTTGGCTACCTTGAGAGAGTAATAGTTACTGCTGCCCGCTGCCCCACCTTCTGTAAATCTTCCCTCACTTTAATTCGTATTGCGGCCAGTCCTGCAGAAGCGAAATGCTGCAACTTGTCCACCTTAACGTTGTCTGAGTTACTCCAACGACGATATCGACGAGTTTTCAAATAAATTTCGCAGAGTGATGAGGCATTTGGCTACCTTAAGAGAGTCATAGTTACTGCTGCCCGCTGCTCCCCCTTCTTAGAACCCTTGCTCTCTTTAATTCGTATTGCAGCTAGTCCTGCAGAAGCGAAATGGTACAGCATGTCCACCTTAACGTTGTCTGTGTTACTCCAACGACGATATCCTCGAGATTTCAAATAAATTTCGCAGAGTGACGAGGCATTTGGCTTTCTTATGAGAGTCATAGTTACTCCTGCCGGCTGCTCCAATTTCTTTAGGCCTTTATCATTCTTGCTATGGCCAGTCCTACAGAACCGATATGCCACTGTATGTCCACCTTAACGTTGTCACAGATACTCCCACAACGAGTTTCTCGAGTTAGCAAATGCACTTCGACAGATGACGAGGCATTTGGCTACCTTAAGAGAGTCACAGTTACTGCAGCCAGAAGCTCCCCTTCCTTTGAATCATTCCTCTCTTTAATTCGTACTGCGGAATGTCCAAGCAGAAGCGAAATGCAGCAACTTGTCCACCCTAACGATGTCTGAGTTACTCCAACGACGATATCGACGAGTTTTAAAATAAATTTCGCAGAGTGACGAGGCATTTGGCTACCTAAAGGGAGTCATAGTTACTGCTGCCCGCTGCTCCCCCTCCTTTGAATCTTTCCTCTCTTTAATTCGTATTGCGGCCATTCCTGCAGAAGCGAAATGATACAGCATGTCCACCTTAACGTTGTCTGAGTTACTCCTACGACGATATCCTCGAGTTTTCAAATAAATTTCGCAGAGTGACGAGGCATTTGGCTACCTTAAGAGAGTCATAGTTACTCGTGCCGGCTGCTCCCATTTCCGTAAGCCTTTATAATTCTTGATATGGACAGTTCTACAGAAACGATATGCCACTGTATGTCCACCTTAACGTCGTCACAGTTACTCCCACTACGAGTTTCTCGAGTTAGCAAATGCACTTCGACGGATGACGAGGCATTTGGCTACCTTAAGAGGGTCATAGTTACTGCAGCCGGATGCTCCCCTTCCTTTGAATCTTTCCTCTCTTTAATTCGTACCGCGGAATGTCCAATCAGAACCGAAATGCTGCAACTTGTCCACCCTAACGATGTCTGAGTTACTCCAACGACGATATCGACGAGTTTTCAAATAAATTTCGCAGAGTGACAAGGCATTTGGCTACCTTAAGGGAGTCATAGTTACTGTTGCCCGCTGCTCCCCCTTCTTTGAATCTTTCCTCTCTTTAATTCGTATTGCGGCCAGTCCTGCAGAAGCGAAATGGTAGAGCATGTCCACCTTAATGTTGTCTGAGTTACTCCAACGACGATATCCTCGAGTTCTCAAATATATTTCGCAGAGTGACGAGGCATTTCGCTACCTTAAGAGAGTCATAGTTACTCCTGCCGGCTGCTTCCATTTCCTTAGGCCTTTATCATTCTTGCTATGGCCAGTCCTGCAGAACCGATAAGCCACTGTATGTCCACCTTAACGTTGTCACAGATACTCCCACAACGAGTTTAACGAGTTAGCAAATGCACTTCGTCGGATGACGAGGCATTTGGCTACCTTAAGAGAGTCACAGTTACTGCAGCCAGAAGCTCCCCTTCCCTTGAATCATTCCTCTCTTTAATTCGTACTGCGGAATGTCCAAGCAGAAGCGAAATGCTGCAACTTGTCCACCTTAACGTTGTCTGAGTTACTCCAATGAAGATATCGACGAGTTTTCAAATAAATTTCGCAGAGTGACGAGGCATTTGGCCACCTTAAGAGAGGCATAGTTACTCCTGGCGGCTGCTCCCATTTCCTTAGGCCTTTATCATTCTTGCTATGGCCAGTCCTACAGAGCCGATATGCCACTGTATGTCCACCTTAACGTGGTCACAGTTACTCCCACTACGAGTTTCTCGAAATAGCAAATGTACTTCGACGGATGACGAGGCATTTGGCTACCTTAGGAGAATCATATTTACTGCAGCCAGATGCTCCCCTTCCTTTGAATCTTTCCTCTCTTTATTTCGTACTGCGGAATGTCCAATCAGAAGCGAAATGCTGCAACTTGTCCACCTTAACCTTGTCTGAGTTACTCCAACGACGGTATCTACGAGTTTTCAAATAAATTTCGCAGAGTGACGAGGCATTTGGCTACCTTAAGAGAATCGTAGTTACTGCTGCCTGCTGTTCCGCCTTATTTGAATCTTTCCTCTGTTTAATTCGTATTGCGGCCAGTCCTGCAGAAGCGAAATGGTGCAGCATGTCCACCTTTACGTTGTCTGAGTTACTCCAACGACGATATCCTTGACTTTTCAAATAAATTTCGCAGAGTGACGAGGCATTTGGCTACCTTAAGAGAGTCATAGTTACTCCTGCCGGCTGCTCCCATTTCTTTAGGCCTTCATCATTCTTGCTATGGCCAGTCCTACAGAACCGATATGCCACTGTATGTCCATCTTAACGTCATCACAGTTATTCCCACTACGAGTTTCTCGAGTTAGCAAATGTACTTCGCCAAATGACGAGGCATTTGGCTACCTTAAGAGAGTCATAGTTACTGCAGCCGGATGCTCCCCTTCCTTTGAATATTTCCTCTCTTTAATTCGTATTGCGGAATGTCCAATCAGAACCGAAATGCTGCAACTTGTCCACCTTAACGATGTCTGAGTTACTCCAACGACGATATCGACGAGTTTTCATATAAATTTCGCAGAGTGACGAGGCATTTGGCTACTTTAAGAGTATCATAATTACTGCTGCCCGCTGCTCCCCCTTCTTTGAACCTTTCCTCTCTTTAATTCGTATTGCGGCCAGTCCTGCAGAAGCGAAATGGTACAGCATGTCCACCTTAACGTTGTCTGAGTTACTCCAACGACGATATCCTCGATTTTTCAAATAAATTTCGCAGAGTCACGAGGCATTTGGCTACCTTAAGAACGTCATAGTTACTCCTGCCGGCTGCTCCCATTTCCTTAGGTCTTTATCATTCTTGCTATGGCCAGTCCTACAGAAACGATATGCCACTGTATGTCCACCTTAACGTCGTCACAGTTACTCCCACTACGAGTTTCTTGAGTTAGCAAATGTACTTCGACGGATGACGAGGCATTTGGCTACCTTAAGACAGTCATAGTTACTGCAGCCAGATGCTCCCCTTCCTTTGAATCTTTCCTCTCTTTAATTCGTACTGCGGAATGTCCAAGCAGAAGCGAAATGCTGCAACTTGTCCACCTTAACGTTGTCTGAGATACTCCAACGACGATATCGACTAGTTTTCAAATAAATTTCGCAGAGTGACTAGGCTTTTGGCTACCTTAAGAGAGTCATAGTTACTGCTGCCCGCTGCTCCCCCTTCTTTGAAACTTTCCTCTCTTTAATTCGTATTGTGTCCAGTCCTGCAGTAGCGAAATGGTACAGCATGTCCACCTTAACGTTGTCTGAGTTACTCCAACGACGATATCCTAGAGTTTTCAAATAAATTTCGCAAAGTGACGAGGCAATTGGCTACCTTAAGAGAGTCATAGTTACTCCTGCCGGCTGTTCCCATTTCTTTAGGCCTTTATAATTCTTGCCATGGCCAGTCCTACAGAACCGATATGCCACTGTATGTCCACCTTAATGTCGTCACAGTTACTCCCACAACGAGATTCTCGAAATAGCAAATGTACTTCGACGGATGACGAGGCATTTGGCTACCTTAAGAGAATCATATTTACTGCAGCCAGATGCTCCCCTTGTTTTGAATCTTTCCTCTCTTCAATTCGTACTGCGGAATGTCCAAGCAGAAGCGAAGTGCTGCAACTTGTCCACCTTAACGTTGTCTGAGTTACTAAAACGACGATATCGACGAGTTTTCAAATATATTTCGCAGAGTGACGAGGCATTTGGCTACCTTAAGAGAGTAATAGTTACTGCTGCCCGCTTCTCCCCCTTATTTGAATCTCCCCTCACTTTAATTCGTATTGTGGCCAGTGCGGCAGTAGCGAAATGGTACAACATGTCCACCTTAACGTTGTCTGAGTTACTCCAACGACGATATCCTAGAGTTGTTAAATAAATTTCGCAGAGTGACGAGGCATTTGGCTACCTTAAGAGCGTCATAGTTACTCCTGCCGGCTGCTTAAATTTCTTTAGGCCTTTATCATTCTTGCCATGGCCAGTCCTACTGAACCGATATGCCACTGTATGTCCACCTTAACGTCGTCACAGTTATTCCCACTACGAGTTTCTCGAGTTAGCAAATGTAGTTTGCCGGATGACGAGGCATTTGGTTACCTTAAGAGAGTCATAGTTACTGCAGCCAGATGCTCCCCTTCCTTTGAATCTCTCCTCTCTTTAAATCGTACTGCGGAATGTCCAAGCAGAAGCGAAATGATGCAACTTGTCCACCTTAACGTTGTCTGAGTTACTCCAACGACGATATCGACTAGTTTTCAAATAAATTTCGCAGAGTGACGAGGCATTTGGCTACCTTAAGAGAGTCATAGTCACTGCTGCCCGCTGCTCCCCCTTCTTTGAATCTTTGATCTCTTTAATTCGTATTGCGGCCAGTCCTGCAGAAGCGAAATGGTACAGCATGTCCACCTTAACGTTGTCTGAGTTACTCCAACGACGATATCCTCGAGTTTTCAAATAAATTTCGCGGAGTGACGAGGCATTTGACTACCTTAAGAGAGTCATAGTTACTCCTGCCGGCTGCTCCCATTTCTTTAGGCCTTTATCATTCTTGCTATGGCCAGTCCTACAGAACCGAAATGCCACTGTATGTCCATCTTAACGTCGTCACAGTTATTCCCGCTACGAGTTTCTCGAGTTAGCAAATGTACTTCGACGGCTGACGAGGCATTTGGCTATCTCAAGAGAATCATATTTACTGCAGCCAGATGCTCCCCTTCTTTTGAATCTTTCCTCTCTTTAATTCGTACTGCGGAATGTCGAAGCAGAAGCGAAGTGCTGCAACTTATCCACCTTAACGTTGTCTGACTTACTAAAACGACGATATCGACGAGTTTTCAAATAAATTTCGCAGAGTGACGCGGCATTTGGCTACCTCAAGAGAGTAATAGTTACTGCTGCCCGATTCTCCCCCTTCTTTGAATCTCCCCTCACTTTGATTCGTATTGCGGCCAGTCCTGCAGAAGCGTAATGGTGCAGCATGTCCACCTTAACGTTGTCTGAGTTACTCCAACGACGGTATCTTCGAGTTTTCAAATAAATTTTGCATAGTGACGAGGCATTTAGCTACCATAAGAGAGTCACAGTTACTTCTGCCGGCTGCTCCCATTTCTTTAGGCGTTTATCATTGTTGATATGCTCAGTCCTACAGAAACGATATGCCACTGTATGTCCACCTTAACGTCGTCACAGTTATTCCCACAACGAGTTTCTCGAGTTAGCAAATGTAGTTCGCCGGATGACGAGGCATTTGGCTACCTTAAAAGAGTCATAGTTACTGCAGCCACATGCTCCCCTTCCTTTGCATCTTTCCTCTCTTTAATTCGTACTGCGGAATGTCCAAGCAGAAGCGAAATGCTGCAACGTGTCCACCTTAACGTTGTCTGAGTTACTCCAACGACGATATCGACGTGTTTTCAAATAGATTTCGCAGAGTGACGAGGCATTTGACTACCTTAAGAGAGTCATAGTTACTGCTGCCCGCTGCTCCCTCTTCTTTGAATCTTTCCTCTCTTTAATTCGTATTGTGGCCAGTGCGGCAGTAGCGAAATGGTACAACATGTCCACCTTAACGTTGTCTGACTTACTCCAACGACGATATCCTCGAGTTTTCAAATAAATTCCGCAGAGTGACGAGGCATTTGACTACCTTAAGAGAGTCATATTTACACCTGCCGGCTGCTCCTATTTCCTTAGGCCTTCATCATTCTTGCTATGGCCAGTCCTACAGAACCGATATGCCACTGTATGTCCACCTTAACGTCGTCACAGTTACTCCCACTACGAGTATCTGGAGTTAGCAAATGTACTTCGACGGATGACGAGGCATTTGGCTACCTTAAGAGAGTCATAGTTACTGCAGCCAGGTGATCCCCTTCCTTTGAATCTCTCCTCTCTTTAAATCGTACTGCGGAATGTCCAAGCAGAAGCGAAATGCAGCAACTTGTCCACCTTAACATTGTCTGAGTTACTCCAACGACGATATCGACGAGTTTTCAAATAAATTTCGCAGAGTGACGAGGCATTTGGCTACCTTAAGAGAGTCATAGTCACTGCTGCCCGCTGCTCCCCCTTCTTTGAATCTTTGATCTCTTTAAGTCGTATTGCGGCCAGTCCTGCAGAAGCGAAATGGTACAGCATGTCCACCTTAACGTTGTCTGAGTTACTCTAACGACGATATCCTCGAGTTTTCAAATAAATTTCGCAGAGTGACGAGGCATTTGACTACCTTAAGAGAGTCATAGTTACTCCTGCCGGCTGCTCCCATTTCTTTAGGCCTTTATCATTTTTGCTATGGCCAGGTTACAGAACCGATATGCCACTGTATGTCCACCTTAACGTCGTCACAGTTACTCCCACTACGAGTTTCTCGAAATAGCAAATGTACTTCGACGGATGACGAGGCATTTGGCTACCTTAAGAGAATCATATTTACTGCAGCCAGACTCTCCCCTTCTTTTGAATCTTTCCCCTCTTTAATTCGTACTGCGGAATGTCCAAGCAAAAGCGAAGTGCTGCAACTTGTCCACCTTAACCTTGTCTGAGTTACTCCAACGACGATATCCTCGAGTTTTCAAATGAATTTCGCATAGTGACGAGGCATTTGGCTACCTTAAGAGAGTCATAGTTACTCCTGCCGGCTGCTCCCATTTCTTTAGGCCTTTATCATTCTTGCTATGGCCAGTCCTACAGAACCGATATGCCACTGTATGTCCACCTTAACGTCGTCACAGTTATTCCCACTACGAGTTTCTCGAGTTAGCAAATGTAGTTCGCCGGATGACGAGGCATTTGGTTACCTTAAGAGAGTCATAGTTACTGCAGCCAGATGCTCCCCTTCCTTTGAATCTCTCCTCTCTTTAAATCGTACTGCGGAATGTCCAAGCAGAAGCGAAATGCTGCAACTTGTCCACCTTAACGTTGTCTGAGTTACTCCAACGACGATATCGACGAGTTTTCAAAGAAATTTCGCAGAGTGACGAGGCATTTGGCTACCTTAAGAGAGTCATAGTCACTGCTGCCCGCTGCTCCCCCTTCTTTGAATCTTTGATCTCTTTAATTCGTATTGCGGCCAGTCCTGCAGAAGCGAAATGGTACAGCATGTCCACCTTAACGTTGTCTGAGTTACTCCAACGACGATATCCTCGAGTTTTCAAATAAATTTCGCAGAGTGACGAGGCATTTGACTACCTTAAGAGAGTCATATTTACACCTGCCGGCTGCTCCTATTTCCTTAGGCCTTCATCATTCTTGCTATGGCCAGTCCTACAGAACCGATATGCCACTGTATGTCCACCTTAACGTCGTCACAGTTACTCCCACTACGAGTATCTGGAGTTAGCAAATGTACTTCGACGGATGACGAGGCATTTGGCTACCTTAAGAGAGTCATAGTTACTGCAGTCAGGTGATCCCCTTCCTTTGAATCTCTCCTCTCTTTAAATCGTACTGCGGAATGTCCAAGCAGAAGCGAAATGCAGCAACTTGTCCACCTTAACGTTGTCTGAGTTACTCCAACGACGATATCGACGAGTTTTCAAATAAATTTCGCAGAGTGACGAGGCATTTGGCTACCTTAAGAGAGTCATAGTCACTGCTGCCCGCTGCTCCCCCTTCTTTGAATCTTTGATCTCTTTAATTCGTATTGCGGCCAGTCCTGCAGAAGCGAAATGGTACAGCATGTCCACCTTAACGTTGTCTGAGATACTCCAACGACGATATCGACTAGTTTTCAAATAAATTTCGCAGAGTGACTAGGCTTTTGGCTACCTTAAGAGAGTCATAGTTACTGCTGCCCGCTGCTCCCCCTTCTTTGAAACTTTCCTCTCTTTAATTCGTATTGTGTCCAGTCCTGCAGTAGCGAAATGGTACAGCATGTCCACCTTAACGTTGTCTGAGTTACTCCAACGACGATATCCTAGAGTTTTCAAATAAATTTCGCCAAGTGACGAGGCAATTGGCTACCTTAAGAGAGTCATAGTTACTCCTGCCGGCTGTTCCCATTTCTTTAGGCCTTTATAATTCTTGCCATGGCCAGTCCTACAGAACCGATATGCCACTGTATGTCCACCTTAATGTCGTCACAGTTACTCCCACAACGAGATTCTCGAAATAGCAAATGTACTTCGACGGATGACGAGGCATTTGGCTACCTTAAGAGAATCATATTTACTGCAGCCAGATGCTCCCCTTGTTTTGAATCTTTCCTCTCTTCAATTCGTACTGCGGAATGTCCAAGCAGAAGCGAAGTGCTGCAACTTGTCCACCTTAACGTTGTCTGAGTTACTAAAACGACGATATCGACGAGTTTTCAAATATATTTCGCAGAGTGACGAGGCATTTGGCTACCTTAAGAGAGTAATAGTTACTGCTGCCCGCTTCTCCCCCTTATTTGAATCTCCCCTCACTTTAATTCGTATTGTGGCCAGTGCGGCAGTAGCGAAATGGTACAACATGTCCACCTTAACGTTGTCTGAGTTACTCCAACGACGATATCCTAGAGTTGTTAAATAAATTTCGCAGAGTGACGAGGCATTTGGCTACCTTAAGAGCGTCATAGTTACTCCTGCCGGCTGCTTCCATTTCTTTAGGCCTTTATCATTCTTGCCATGGCCAGTCCTACAGACCCGATATGCCACTGTATGTCCACCTTAACGTCGTCACAGTTACTCCCACTACGAGTTTCTCGAAATAGCAAATGTACTTCGACGGATGACGAGGCATTTGGCCACCTTAAGAGAATCATATTTACTGCAGCCAGACGCTCCCCTTCTTTTGAATCTTTCCTCTCTTTAATTCGTACTGCGGAATGTCCAAGCAGAAGCGAAGTGCTGCAACTTGTCCACCTTAACGTTGTCTGAGTTACTCCAACGACGATATCCTCGAGTTTTCAAATAAATTTCGCATAGTGACGAGGCATTTGGCTACCTTAAGAGAGTCATAGTTACTCCTGCCGGCTGCTCCCATTTCTTTAGGCCTTTATCATTCTTGCTATGGCCAGTCCTACAGAACCGATATGCCACTGTATGTCCACCTTAACGTCGTCACAGTTATTCCCACTACGAGTTTCTCGAGTTAGCAAATGTAGTTTGCCGGATGACGAGGCATTTGGTTACCTTAAGAGAGTCATAGTTACTGCAGCCAGATGCTCTCCTTCCTTTGAATCTCTCCTCTCTTTAAATCGTACTGCGGAATGTCCAAGCAGAAGCGAAATGCTGCAACTTGTCCACCTTAACGTTGTCTGAGTTACTCCAACGACGATATCCTCGAGTTTTCAAATAAATTTCGCGGAGTGACGAGGCATTTGACTACCTTAAGAGAGTCATAGTTACTCCTGCCGGCTGCTCCCATTTCTTTAGGCCTTTATCATTCTTGCTATGGCCAGTCCTACAGAACCGAAATGCCACTGTATGTCCATCTTAACGTCGTCACAGTTATTCCCGCTACGAGTTTCTCGAGTTAGCAAATGTACTTCGACGGATGACGAGGCATTTGGCTATCTTAAGAGAATCATATTTACTGCAGCCAGATGCTCCCCTTCTTTTGAATCTTTCCTCTCTTTAATTCGTACTGCGGAATGTCCAAGCAGAAGCGAAGTGCTGCAACTTATCCACCTTAACGTTGTCTGACTTACTAAAACGACGATATCGACGAGTTTTCAAATAAATTTCGCAGAGTGACGAGGCATTTGGTTACCTCAAGAGAGTAATAGTTACTGCTGCCCGATTCTCCCCCTTCTTTGAATCTCCCCTCACTTTGATTCGTATTGCGGCCAGTCCTGCAGAAGCGTAATGGTGCAGCATGTCCACCTTAACGTTGTCTGAGTTACTCCAACGACGGTATCTTCGAGTTTTCAAATAAATTTTGCATAGTGACGAGGCATTTGGCTACCATAAGAGAGTCACAGTTACTCCTGCCGGCTGCTCCCATTTCTTTAGGCGTTTATCATTGTTGATATGCTCAGTCCTACAGAAACGATATGCCACTGTATGTCCACCTTAACGTCGTCACAGTTATTCCCACAACGAGTTTCTCGAGTTAGCAAATGTAGTTCGCCGGATGACGAGGCATTTGGCTACCTTAAAAGAGTCATAGTTACTGCAGCCACATGCTCCCCTTCCTTTGCATCTTTCCTCTCTTTAATTCGTACTGCGGAATGTCCAAGCAGAAGCGAAATGCTGCAACGTGTCCACCTTAACGTTGTCTGAGTTACTCCAACGACGATATCGACGTGTTTTCAAATAGATTTCGCAGAGTGACGAGGCATTTGACTACCTTAAGAGAGTCATAGTTACTGCTGCCCGCTGCTCCCTCTTCTTTGAATCTTTCCTCTCTTTAATTCGTATTGTGGCCAGTGCGGCAGTAGCGAAATGGTACAACATGTCCACCTTAACGTTGTCTGACTTACTCCAACGACGATATCCTCGAGTTTTCAAATAAATTTCGCAGAGTGACGAGGCATTTGACTACCTTAAGAGAGTCATATTTACACCTGCCGGCTGCTCCTATTTCCTTAGGCCTTCATCATTCTTGCTATGGCCAGTCCTACAGAACCGATATGCCACTGTATGTCCACCTTAACGTCGTCACAGTTACTCCCACTACGAGTATCTGGAGTTAGCAAATGTACTTCGACGGATGACGAGGCATTTGGCTACCTTAAGAGAGTCATAGTTACTGCAGTCAGGTGATCCCCTTCCTTTGAATCTCTCCTCTCTTTAAATCGTACTGCGGAATGTCCAAGCAGAAGCGAAATGCAGCAACTTGTCCACCTTAACGTTGTCTGAGTTACTCCAACGACGATATCGACGAGTTTTCAAATAAATTTCGCAGAGTGACGAGGCATTTGGCTACCTTAAGAGAGTCATAGTCACTGCTGCCCGCTGCTCCCCCTTCTTTGAATCTTTGATCTCTTTAATTCGTATTGCGGCCAGTCCTGCAGAAGCGAAATGGTACAGCATGTCCACCTTAACGTTGTCTGAGATACTCCAACGACGATATCGACTAGTTTTCAAATAAATTTCGCAGAGTGACTAGGCTTTTGGCTACCTTAAGAGAGTCATAGTTACTGCTGCCCGCTGCTCCCCCTTCTTTGAAACTTTCCTCTCTTTAATTCGTATTGTGTCCAGTCCTGCAGTAGCGAAATGGTACAGCATGTCCACCTTAACGTTGTCTGAGTTACTCCAACGACGATATCCTAGAGTTTTCAAATAAATTTCGCCAAGTGACGAGGCAATTGGCTACCTTAAGAGAGTCATAGTTACTCCTGCCGGCTGTTCCCATTTCTTTAGGCCTTTATAATTCTTGCCATGGCCAGTCCTACAGAACCGATATGCCACTGTATGTCCACCTTAATGTCGTCACAGTTACTCCCACAACGAGATTCTCGAAATAGCAAATGTACTTCGACGGATGACGAGGCATTTGGCTACCTTAAGAGAATCATATTTACTGCAGCCAGATGCTCCCCTTGTTTTGAATCTTTCCTCTCTTCAATTCGTACTGCGGAATGTCCAAGCAGAAGCGAAGTGCTGCAACTTGTCCACCTTAACGTTGTCTGAGTTACTAAAACGACGATATCGACGAGTTTTCAAATATATTTCGCAGAGTGACGAGGCATTTGGCTACCTTAAGAGAGTAATAGTTACTGCTGCCCGCTTCTCCCCCTTATTTGAATCTCCCCTCACTTTAATTCGTATTGTGGCCAGTGCGGCAGTAGCGAAATGGTACAACATGTCCACCTTAACGTTGTCTGAGTTACTCCAACGACGATATCCTAGAGTTGTTAAATAAATTTCGCAGAGTGACGAGGCATTTGGCTACCTTAAGAGCGTCATAGTTACTCCTGCCGGCTGCTTCCATTTCTTTAGGCCTTTATCATTCTTGCCATGGCCAGTCCTACAGAACCGATATGCCACTGTATGTCCACCTTAACGTCGTCACAGTTACTCCCACTACGAGTTTCTCGAAATAGCAAATGTACTTCGACGGATGACGAGGCATTTGGCCACCTTAAGAGAATCATATTTACTGCAGCCAGACGCTCCCCTTCTTTTGAATCTTTCCTCTCTTTAATTCGTACTGCGGAATGTCCAAGCAGAAGCGAAATGCTGCAACGTGTCCACCTTAACGTTGTCTGAGTTACTCCAACGACGATATCGACGTGTTTTCAAATAGATTTCGCAGAGTGACGAGGCATTTGACTACCTTAAGAGAGTCATAGTTACTGCTGCCCGCTGCTCCCTCTTCTTTGAATCTTTCCTCTCTTTAATTCGTATTGTGGCCAGTGCGGCAGTAGCGAAATGGTACAACATGTCCACCTTAACGTTGTCTGACTTACTCCAACGACGATATCCTCGAGTTTTCAAATAAATTTCGCAGAGTGACGAGGCATTTGACTACCTTAAGAGAGTCATATTTACACCTGCCGGCTGCTCCTATTTCCTTAGGCCTTCATCATTCTTGCTATGGCCAGTCCTACAGAACCGATATGCCACTGTATGTCCACCTTAACGTCGTCACAGTTACTCCCACTACGAGTATCTGGAGTTAGCAAATGTACTTCGACGGATGACGAGGCATTTGGCTACCTTAAGAGAGTCATAGTTACTGCAGCCAGGTGATCCCCTTCCTTTGAATCTCTCCTCTCTTTAAATCGTACTGCGGAATGTCCAAGCAGAAGCGAAATGCAGCAACTTGTCCACCTTAACGTTGTCTGAGTTACTCCAACGACGATATCGACGAGTTTTCAAATAAATTTCGCAGAGTGACGAGGCATTTGGCTACCTTAAGAGAGTCATAGTCACTGCTGCCCGCTGCTCCCCCTTCTTTGAATCTTTGATCTCTTTAATTCGTATTGCGGCCAGTAATGCAGAAGCGAAATGGTACAGCATGTCCACCTTAACGTTGTCTGAGTTACTCCAACGACGATATCCTCGAGTTTTCAAATAAATTTCGCAGAGTGACGAGGCATTTGACTACCTTAAGAGAGTCATAGTTACTCCTGCCGGCTGCTCCCATTTCTTTAGGCCTTTATCATTTTTGCTATGGCCAGGTTACAGAACCGATATGCCACTGTATGTCCACCTTAACGTCGTCACAGTTACTCCCACTACGAGTTTCTCGAAATAGCAAATGTACTTCGACGGATGACGAGGCATTTGGCTACCTTAAGAGAATCATATTTACTGCAGCCAGACTCTCCCCTTCTTTTGAATCTTTCCCCTCTTTAATTCGTACTGCGGAATGTCCAAGCAAAAGCGAAGTGCTGCAACTTGTCCACCTTAACGTTGTCTGAGTTACTCCAACGACGATATCCTCGAGTTTTCAAATAAATTTCGCATAGTGACGAGGCATTTGGCTACCTTAAGAGAGTCATAGTTACTCCTGCCGGCTGCTCCCATTTCTTTAGGCCTTTATCATTCTTGCTATGGCCAGTCCTACAGAACCGATATGCCACTGTATGTCCACCTTAACGTCGTCACAGTTATTCCCACTACGAGTTTCTCGAGTTAGCAAATGTAGTTTGCCGGATGACGAGGCATTTGGTTACCTTAAGAGAGTCATAGTTACTGCAGCCAGATGCTCTCCTTCCTTTGAATCTCTCCTCTCTTTAAATCGTACTGCGGAACGTCCAAGCAGAAGCGAAATGCTGCAACTTGTCCACCTTAACGTTGTCTGAGTTACTCCAACGACGATATCCTCGAGTTTTCAAATAAATTTCGCGGAGTGACGAGGCATTTGACTACCTTAAGAGAGTCATAGTTACTCCTGCCGGCTGCTCCCATTTCTTTAGGCCTTTATCATTCTTGCTATGGCCAGTCCTACAGAACCGAAATGCCACTGTATGTCCATCTTAACGTCGTCACAGTTATTCCCGCTACGAGTTTCTCGAGTTAGCAAATGTACTTCGACGGATGACGAGGCATTTGGCTATCTTAAGAGAATCATATTTACTGCAGCCAGATGCTCCCCTTCTTTTGAATCTTTCCTCTCTTTAATTCGTACTGCGGAATGTCCAAGCAGAAGCGAAGTGCTGCAACTTATCCACCTTAACGTTGTCTGACTTACTAAAACGACGATATCGACGAGTTTTCAAATAAATTTCGCAGAGTGACGAGGCATTTGGTTACCTCAAGAGAGTAATAGTTACTGCTGCCCGATTCTCCCCCTTCTTTGAATCTCCCCTCACTTTGATTCGTATTGCGGCCAGTCCTGCAGAAGCGTAATGGTGCAGCATGTCCACCTTAACGTTGTCTGAGTTACTCCAACGACGGTATCTTCGAGTTTTCAAATAAATTTTGCATAGTGACGAGGCATTTGGCTACCATAAGAGAGTCACAGTTACTCCTGCCGGCTGCTCCCATTTCTTTAGGCGTTTATCATTGTTGATATGCTCAGTCCTACAGAAACGATATGCCACTGTATGTCCACCTTAACGTCGTCACAGTTATTCCCACAACGAGTTTCTCGAGTTAGCAAATGTAGTTCGCCGGATGACGAGGCATTTGGCTACCTTAAAAGAGTCATAGTTACTGCAGCCACATGCTCCCCTTCCTTTGCATCTTTCCTCTCTTTAATTCGTACTGCGGAATGTCCAAGCAGAAGCGAAATGCTGCAACGTGTCCACCTTAACGTTGTCTGAGTTACTCCAACGACGATATCGACGTGTTTTCAAATAGATTTCGCAGAGTGACGAGGCATTTGACTACCTTAAGAGAGTCATAGTTACTGCTGCCCGCTGCTCCCTCTTCTTTGAATCTTTCCTCTCTTTAATTCGTATTGTGGCCAGTGCGGCAGTAGCGAAATGGTACAACATGTCCACCTTAACGTTGTCTGACTTACTCCAACGACGATATCCTCGAGTTTTCAAATAAATTTCGCAGAGTGACGAGGCATTTGACTACCTTAAGAGAGTCATATTTACACCTGCCGGCTGCTCCTATTTCCTTAGGCCTTCATCATTCTTGCTATGGCCAGTCCTACAGAACCGATATGCCACTGTATGTCCACCTTAACGTCGTCACAGTTACTCCCACTACGAGTATCTGGAGTTAGCAAATGTACTTCGACGGATGACGAGGCATTTGGCTACCTTAAGAGAGTCATAGTTACTGCAGTCAGGTGATCCCCTTCCTTTGAATCTCTCCTCTCTTTAAATCGTACTGCGGAATGTCCAAGCAGAAGCGAAATGCAGCAACTTGTCCACCTTAACGTTGTCTGAGTTACTCCAACGACGATATCGACGAGTTTTCAAATAAATTTCGCAGAGTGACGAGGCATTTGGCTACCTTAAGAGAGTCATAGTCACTGCTGCCCGCTGCTCCCCCTTCTTTGAATCTTTGATCTCTTTAATTCGTATTGCGGCCAGTCCTGCAGAAGCGAAATGGTACAGCATGTCCACCTTAACGTTGTCTGAGATACTCCAACGACGATATCGACTAGTTTTCAAATAAATTTCGCAGAGTGACTAGGCTTTTGGCTACCTTAAGAGAGTCATAGTTACTGCTGCCCGCTGCTCCCCCTTCTTTGAAACTTTCCTCTCTTTAATTCGTATTGTGTCCAGTCCTGCAGTAGCGAAATGGTACAGCATGTCCACCTTAACGTTGTCTGAGTTACTCCAACGACGATATCCTAGAGTTTTCAAATAAATTTCGCCAAGTGACGAGGCAATTGGCTACCTTAAGAGAGTCATAGTTACTCCTGCCGGCTGTTCCCATTTCTTTAGGCCTTTATAATTCTTGCCATGGCCAGTCCTACAGAACCGATATGCCACTGTATGTCCACCTTAATGTCGTCACAGTTACTCCCACAACGAGATTCTCGAAATAGCAAATGTACTTCGACGGATGACGAGGCATTTGGCTACCTTAAGAGAATCATATTTACTGCAGCCAGATGCTCCCCTTGTTTTGAATCTTTCCTCTCTTCAATTCGTACTGCGGAATGTCCAAGCAGAAGCGAAGTGCTGCAACTTGTCCACCTTAACGTTGTCTGAGTTACTAAAACGACGATATCGACGAGTTTTCAAATATATTTCGCAGAGTGACGAGGCATTTGGCTACCTTAAGAGAGTAATAGTTACTGCTGCCCGCTTCTCCCCCTTATTTGAATCTCCCCTCACTTTAATTCGTATTGTGGCCAGTGCGGCAGTAGCGAAATGGTACAACATGTCCACCTTAACGTTGTCTGAGTTACTCCAACGACGATATCCTAGAGTTGCTAAATAAATTTCGCAGAGTGACGAGGCATTTGGCTACCTTAAGAGCGTCATAGTTACTCCTGCCGGCTGCTTCCATTTCTTTAGGCCTTTATCATTCTTGCCATGGCCAGTCCTACAGAACCGATATGCCACTGTATGTCCACCTTAACGTCGTCACAGTTACTCCCACTACGAGTTTCTCGAAATAGCAAATGTACTTCGACGGATGACGAGGCATTTGGCCACCTTAAGAGAATCATATTTACTGCAGCCAGACGCTCCCCTTCTTTTGAATCTTTCCTCTCTTTAATTCGTACTGCGGAATGTCCAAGCAGAAGCGAAATGCTGCAACGTGTCCACCTTAACGTTGTCTGAGTTACTCCAACGACGATATCGACGTGTTTTCAAATAGATTTCGCAGAGTGACGAGGCATTTGACTACCTTAAGAGAGTCATAGTTACTGCTGCCCGCTGCTCCCTCTTCTTTGAATCTTTCCTCTCTTTAATTCGTATTGTGGCCAGTGCGGCAGTAGCGAAATGGTACAACATGTCCACCTTAACGTTGTCTGACTTACTCCAACGACGATATCCTCGAGTTTTCAAACAAATTTCGCAGAGTGACGAGGCATTTGACTACCTTAAGAGAGTCATATTTACACCTGCCGGCTGCTCCTATTTCCTTAGGCCTTCATCATTCTTGCTATGGCCAGTCCTACAGAACCGATATGCCACTGTATGTCCACCTTAACGTCGTCACAGTTACTCCCACTACGAGTATCTGGAGTTAGCAAATGTACTTCGACGGATGACGAGGCATTTGGCTACCTTAAGAGAGTCATAGTTACTGCAGCCAGGTGATCCCCTTCCTTTGAATCTCTCCTCTCTTTAAATCGTACTGCGGAATGTCCAAGCAGAAGCGAAATGCAGCAACTTGTCCACCTTAACGTTGTCTGAGTTACTCCAACGACGATATCGACGAGTTTTCAAATAAATTTCGCAGAGTGACGAGGCATTTGGCTACCTTAAGAGAGTCATAGTCACTGCTGCCCGCTGCTCCCCCTTCTTTGAATCTTTGATCTCTTTAATTCGTATTGCGGCCAGTAATGCAGAAGCGAAATGGTACAGCATGTCCACCTTAACGTTGTCTGAGTTACTCCAACGACGATATCCTCGAGTTTTCAAATAAATTTCGCAGAGTGACGAGGCATTTGACTACCTTAAGAGAGTCATAGTTACTCCTGCCGGCTGCTCCCATTTCTTTAGGCCTTTATCATTTTTGCTATCGCCAGGTTACAGAACCGATATGCCACTGTATGTCCACCTTAACGTCGTCACAGTTACTCCCACTACGAGTTTCTCGAAATAGCAAATGTACTTCGACGGATGACGAGGCATTTGGCTACCTTAAGAGAATCATATTTACTGCAGCCAGACTCTCCCCTTCTTTTGAATCTTTCCCCTCTTTAATTCGTACTGCGGAATGTCCAAGCAAAAGCGAAGTGCTGCAACTTGTCCACCTTAACGTTGTCTGAGTTACTCCAACGACGATATCCTCGAGTTTTCAAATAAATTTCGCATAGTGACGAGGCATTTGGCTACCTTAAGAGAGTCATAGTTACTCCTGCCGGCTGCTCCCATTTCTTTAGGCCTTTATCATTCTTGCTATGGCCAGTCCTACAGAACCGATATGCCACTGTATGTCCACCTTAACGTCGTCACAGTTATTCCCACTACGAGTTTCTCGAGTTAGCAAATGTAGTTTGCCGGATGACGAGGCATTTGGTTACCTTAAGAGAGTCATAGTTACTGCAGCCAGATGCTCTCCTTCCTTTGAATCTCTCCTCTCTTTAAATCGTACTGCGGAATGTCCAAGCAGAAGCGAAATGCTGCAACTTGTCCACCTTAACGTTGTCTGAGTTACTCCAACGACGATATCCTCGAGTTTTCAAATAAATTTCGCGGAGTGACGAGGCATTTGACTACCTTAAGAGAGTCATAGTTACTCCTGCCGGCTGCTCCCATTTCTTTAGGCCTTTATCATTCTTGCTATGGCCAGTCCTACAGAACCGAAATGCCACTGTATGTCCATCTTAACGTCGTCACAGTTATTCCCGCTACGAGTTTCTCGAGTTAGCAAATGTACTTCGACGGATGACGAGGCATTTGGCTATCTTAAGAGAATCATATTTACTGCAGCCAGATGCTCCCCTTCTTTTGAATCTTTCCTCTCTTTAATTCGTACTGCGGAATGTCCAAGCAGAAGCGAAGTGCTGCAACTTATCCACCTTAACGTTGTCTGACTTACTAAAACGACGATATCGACGAGTTTTCAAATAAATTTCGCAGAGTGACGAGGCATTTGGTTACCTCAAGAGAGTAATAGTTACTGCTGCCCGATTCTCCCCCTTCTTTGAATCTCCCCTCACTTTGATTCGTATTGCGGCCAGTCCTGCAGAAGCGTAATGGTGCAGCATGTCCACCTTAACGTTGTCTGAGTTACTCCAACGACGGTATCTTCGAGTTTTCAAATAAATTTTGCATAGTGACGAGGCATTTGGCTACCATAAGAGAGTCACAGTTACTCCTGCCGGCTGCTCCCATTTCTTTAGGCGTTTATCATTGTTGATATGCTCAGTCCTACAGAAACGATATGCCACTGTATGTCCACCTTAACGTCGTCACAGTTATTCCCACAACGAGTTTCTCGAGTTAGCAAATGTAGTTCGCCGGATGACGAGGCATTTGGCTACCTTAAAAGAGTCATAGTTACTGCAGCCACATGCTCCCCTTCCTTTGCATCTTTCCTCTCTTTAATTCGTACTGCGGAATGTCCAAGCAGAAGCGAAATGCTGCAACGTGTCCACCTTAACGTTGTCTGAGTTACTCCAACGACGATATCGACGTGTTTTCAAATAGATTTCGCAGAGTGACGAGGCATTTGACTACCTTAAGAGAGTCATAGTTACTGCTGCCCGCTGCTCCCTCTTCTTTGAATCTTTGATCTCTTTAATTCGTATTGCGGCCAGTCCTGCAGAAGCGAAATGGTACAGCATGTCCACCTTAACGTTGTCTGAGATACTCCAACGACGATATCGACTAGTTTTCAAATAAATTTCGCAGAGTGACTAGGCTTTTGGCTACCTTAAGAGAGTCATAGTTACTGCTGCCCGCTGCTCCCCCTTCTTTGAAACTTTCCTCTCTTTAATTCGTATTGTGTCCAGTCCTGCAGTAGCGAAATGGTACAGCATGTCCACCTTAACGTTGTCTGAGTTACTCCAACGACGATATCCTAGAGTTTTCAAATAAATTTCGCCAAGTGACGAGGCAATTGGCTACCTTAAGAGAGTCATAGTTACTCCTGCCGGCTGTTCCCATTTCTTTAGGCCTTTATAATTCTTGCCATGGCCAGTCCTACAGAACCGATATGCCACTGTATGTCCACCTTAATGTCGTCACAGTTACTCCCACAACGAGATTCTCGAAATAGCAAATGTACTTCGACGGATGACGAGGCATTTGGCTACCTTAAGAGAATCATATTTACTGCAGCCAGATGCTCCCCTTGTTTTGAATCTTTCCTCTCTTCAATTCGTACTGCGGAATGTCCAAGCAGAAGCGAAGTGCTGCAACTTGTCCACCTTAACGTTGTCTGAGTTACTAAAACGACGATATCGACGAGTTTTCAAATATATTTCGCAGAGTGACGAGGCATTTGGCTACCTTAAGAGAGTAATAGTTACTGCTGCCCGCTTCTCCCCCTTATTTGAATCTCCCCTCACTTTAATTCGTATTGTGGCCAGTGCGGCAGTAGCGAAATGGTACAACATGTCCACCTTAACGTTGTCTGAGTTACTCCAACGACGATATCCTAGAGTTGTTAAATAAATTTCGCAGAGTGACGAGGCATTTGGCTACCTTAAGAGCGTCATAGTTACTCCTGCCGGCTGCTTCCATTTCTTTAGGCCTTTATCATTCTTGCCATGGCCAGTCCTACAGAACCGATATGCCACTGTATGTCCACCTTAACGTCGTCACAGTTACTCCCACTACGAGTTTCTCGAAATAGCAAATGTACTTCGACGGATGACGAGGCATTTGGCCACCTTAAGAGAATCATATTTACTGCAGCCAGACGCTCCCCTTCTTTTGAATCTTTCCTCTCTTTAATTCGTACTGCGGAATGTCCAAGCAGAAGCGAAATGCTGCAACGTGTCCACCTTAACGTTGTCTGAGTTACTCCAACGACGATATCGACGTGTTTTCAAATAGATTTCGCAGAGTGACGAGGCATTTGACTACCTTAAGAGAGTCATAGTTACTGCTGCCCGCTGCTCCCTCTTCTTTGAATCTTTCCTCTCTTTAATTCGTATTGTGGCCAGTGCGGCAGTAGCGAAATGGTACAACATGTCCACCTTAACGTTGTCTGACTTACTCCAACGACGATATCCTCGAGTTTTCAAATAAATTTCGCAGAGTGACGAGGCATTTGACTACCTTAAGAGAGTCATATTTACACCTGCCGGCTGCTCCTATTTCCTTAGGCCTTCATCATTCTTGCTATGGCCAGTCCTACAGAACCGATATGCCACTGTATGTCCACCTTAACGTCGTCACAGTTACTCCCACTACGAGTATCTGGAGTTAGCAAATGTACTTCGACGGATGACGAGGCATTTGGCTACCTTAAGAGAGTCATAGTTACTGCAGCCAGGTGATCCCCTTCCTTTGAATCTCTCCTCTCTTTAAATCGTACTGCGGAATGTCCAAGCAGAAGCGAAATGCAGCAACTTGTCCACCTTAACGTTGTCTGAGTTACTCCAACGACGATATCGACGAGTTTTCAAATAAATTTCGCAGAGTGACGAGGCATTTGGCTACCTTAAGAGAGTCATAGTCACTGCTGCCCGCTGCTCCCCCTTCTTTGAATCTTTGATCTCTTTAATTCGTATTGCGGCCAGTAATGCAGAAGCGAAATGGTACAGCATGTCCACCTTAACGTTGTCTGAGTTACTCCAACGACGATATCCTCGAGTTTTCAAATAAATTTCGCAGAGTGACGAGGCATTTGACTACCTTAAGAGAGTCATAGTTACTCCTGCCGGCTGCTCCCATTTCTTTAGGCCTTTATCATTTTTGCTATGGCCAGGTTACAGAACCGATATGCCACTGTATGTCCACCTTAACGTCGTCACAGTTACTCCCACTACGAGTTTCTCGAAATAGCAAATGTACTTCGACGGATGACGAGGCATTTGGCTACCTTAAGAGAATCATATTTACTGCAGCCAGACTCTCCCCTTCTTTTGAATCTTTCCCCTCTTTAATTCGTACTGCGGAATGTCCAAGCAAAAGCGAAGTGCTGCAACTTGTCCACCTTAACGTTGTCTGAGTTACTCCAACGACGATATCCTCGAGTTTTCAAATAAATTTCGCATAGTGACGAGGCATTTGGCTACCTTAAGAGAGTCATAGTTACTCCTGCCGGCTGCTCCCATTTCTTTAGGCCTTTATCATTCTTGCTATGGCCAGTCCTACAGAACCGATATGCCACTGTATGTCCACCTTAACGTCGTCACAGTTATTCCCACTACGAGTTTCTCGAGTTAGCAAATGTAGTTCGCCGGATGACGAGGCATTTGGTTACCTTAAGAGAGTCATAGTTACTGCAGCCAGATGCTCCCC
The DNA here is from genome assembly GCF_021461395.2 of Schistocerca americana. NCBI lineage: Eukaryota > Metazoa > Arthropoda > Insecta > Orthoptera > Acrididae > Schistocerca > Schistocerca americana. The sequence goes on along the minus strand of NC_060127.1, from coordinate 213,163,031 downwards.
TTCCTTTGAATCTCTCTTTAAATCGTACTGCGGAATGTCCAAGCAGAAGCGAAATGCTGCAACTTGTCCACCTTAACGTTGTCTGAGTTACTCCAACGACGATATCGACTAGTTTTCAAATAAATTTCGCAGAGTGACGAGGCATTTGGCTACCTTAAGAGAGTCATAGTCACTGCTGCCCGCTGCTCCCCCTTCTTTGAATCTTTGATCTCTTTAATTCGTATTGCGGCCAGTCCTGCAGAAGCGAAATGGTACAGCATGTCCACCTTAACGTTGTCTGAGTTACTCCAACGACGATATCCTCGAGTTTTCAAATAAATTTCGCGGAGTGACGAGGCATTTGACTACCTTAAGAGAGTCATAGTTACTCCTGCCGGCTGCTCCCATTTCTTTAGGCCTTTATCGTTCTTGCTATGGCCAGTCCTACAGAACCGAAATGCCACTGTATGTCCATCTTAACGTCGTCACAGTTATTCCCGCTACGAGTTTCTCGAGTTAGCAAATGTACTTCGACGGATGACGAGGCATTTGGCTATCTTAAGAGAATCATATTTACTGCAGCCAGATGCTCCCCTTCTTTTGAATCTTTCCTCTCTTTAATTCGTACTGCGGAATGTCCAAGCAGAAGCGAAGTGCTGCAACTTATCCACCTTAACGTTGTCTGACTTACTAAAACGACGATATCGACGAGTTTTCAAATAAATTTCGCAGAGTGACGAGGCATTTGGTTACCTCAAGAGAGTAATAGTTACTGCTGCCCGATTCTCCCCCTTCTTTGAATCTCCCCTCACTTTGATTCGTATTGCGGCCAGTCCTGCAGAAGCGTAATGGTGCAGCATGTCCACCTTAACGTTGTCTGAGTTACTCCAACGACGGTATCTTCGAGTTTTCAAATAAATTTTGCATAGTGACGAGGCATTTGGCTACCATAAGAGAGTCACAGTTACTCCTGCCGGCTGCTCCCATTTCTTTAGGCGTTTATCATTGTTGATATGCTCAGTCCTACAGAAACGATATGCCACTGTATGTCCACCTTAACGTCGTCACAGTTATTCCCACAACGAGTTTCTCGAGTTAGCAAATGTAGTTCGCCGGATGACGAGGCATTTGGCTACCTTAAAAGAGTCATAGTTACTGCAGCCACATGCTCCCCTTCCTTTGCATCTTTCCTCTCTTTAATTCGTACTGCGGAATGTCCAAGCAGAAGCGAAATGCTGCAACGTGTCCACCTTAACCTTGTCTGAGTTACTCCAACGACGATATCGACGTATTTTCAAATAGATTTCGCAGAGTGACGAGGCATTTGACTACCTTAAGAGAGTCATAGTTACTGCTGCCCGCTGCTCCCTCTTCTTTGAATCTTTCCTCTCTTTAATTCGTATTGTGGCCAGTGCGGCAGTAGCGAAATGGTACAACATGTCCACCTTAACGTTGTCTGACTTACTCCAACGACGATATCCTCGAGTTTTCAAATAAATTTCGCAGAGTGACGAGGCATTTGACTACCTTAAGAGAGTCATATTTACACCTGCCGGCTGCTCCTATTTCCTTAGGCCTTCATCATTCTTGCTATGGCCAGTCCTACAGAACCGATATGCCACTGTATGTCCACCTTAACGTCGTCACAGTTACTCCCACTACGAGTATCTGGAGTTAGCAAATGTACTTCGACGGATGACGAGGCATTTGGCTACCTTAAGAGAGTCATAGTTACTGCAGCCAGGTGATCCCCTTCCTTTGAATCTCTCCTCTCTTTAAATCGTACTGCGGAATGTCCAAGCAGAAGCGAAATGCAGCAACTTGTCCACCTTAACGTTGTCTGAGTTACTCCAACGACGATATCGACGAGTTTTCAAATAAATTTCGCAGAGTGACGAGGCATTTGGCTACCTTAAGAGAGTCATAGTCACTGCTGCCCGCTGCTCCCCCTTCTTTGAATCTTTGATCTCTTTAATTCGTATTGCGGCCAGTCCTGCAGAAGCGAAATGGTACAGCATGTCCACCTTAACGTTGTCTGAGTTACTCCAACGACGATATCCTCGAGTTTTCAAATAAATTTCGCAGAGTGACGAGGCATTTGACTACCTTAAGAGAGTCATAGTTACTCCTGCCGGCTGCTCCCATTTCTTTAGGCCTTTATCATTTTTGCTATGGCCAGGTTACAGAACCGATATGCCACTGTATGTCCACCTTAACGTCGTCACAGTTACTCCCACTACGAGTTTCTCGAAATAGCAAATGTACTTCGACGGATGACGAGGCATTTGGCTACCTTAAGAGAATCATATTTACTGCAGCCAGACTCTCCCCTTCTTTTGAATCTTTCCCCTCTTTAATTCGTACTGCGGAATGTCCAAGCAAAAGCGAAGTGCTGCAACTTGTCCACCTTAACGTTGTCTGAGTTACTCCAACGACGATATCCTCGAGTTTTCAAATAAATTTCGCATAGTGACGAGGCATTTGGCTACCTTAAGAGAGTCATAGTTACTCCTGCCGGCTGCTCCCATTTCTTTAGGCCTTTATCATTCTTGCTATGGCCAGTCCTACAGAACCGATATGCCACTGTATGTCCACCTTAACGTCGTCACAGTTATTCCCACTACGAGTTTCTCGAGTTAGCAAATGTAGTTCGCCGGATGACGAGGCATTTGGTTACCTTAAGAGAGTCATAGTTACTGCAGCCAGATGCTCCCCTTCCTTTGAATCTCTCCTCCCTTTAAATCGTACTGCGGAATGTCCAAGCAGAAGCGAAATGCTGCAACTTGTCCACCTTAACGTTGTCTGAGTTACTCCAACGACGATATCGACGAGTTTTCAAAGAAATTTCGCAGAGTGACGAGGCATTTGGCTACCTTAAGAGAGTCATAGTCACTGCTGCCCGCTGCTCCCCCTTCTTTGAATCTTTGATCTCTTTAATTCGTATTGCGGCCAGTCCTGCAGAAGCGAAATGGTACAGCATGTCCACCTTAACGTTGTCTGAGATACTCCATCGACGATATAGACTAGTTTTCAAATAAATTTCGCAGAGTGACTAGGCTTTTGGCTACCTTAAGAGAGTCATAGTTACTGCTGCCCGCTGCTCCCCCTTCTTTGAAACTTTCCTCTCTTTAATTCGTATTGTGTCCAGTCCTGCAGTAGCGAAATGGTACAGCATGTCCACCTTAACGTTGTCTGAGTTACTCCAACGACGATATCCTAGAGTTTTCAAATAAATTTCGCAAAGTGACGAGGCAATTGGCTACCTTAAGAGAGTCATAGTTACTCCTGCCGGCTGTTCCCATTTCTTTAGGCCTTTATAATTCTTGCCATGGCCAGTCCTACAGAACCGATATGCCACTGTATGTCCACCTTAATGTCGTCACAGTTACTCCCACAACCAGATTCTCGAAATAGCAAATGTACTTCGACGGATGACGAGGCATTTGGCTACCTTAAGAGAATCATATTTACTGCAGCCAGATGCTCCCCTTGTTTTGAATCTTTCCTCTCTTCAATTCGTACTGCGGAATGTCCAAGCAGAAGCGAAGTGCTGCAACTTGTCCACCTTAACGTTGTCTGAGTTACTAAAACGACGATATCGACGAGTTTTCAAATATATTTCGCAGAGTGACGAGGCATTTGGCTACCTTAAGAGAGTAATAGTTACTGCTGCCCGCTTCTCCCCCTTATTTGAATCTCCCCTCACTTTAATTCGTATTGTGGCCAGTGCGGCAGTAGCGAAATGGTACAACATGTCCACCTTAACGTTGTCTGAGTTACTCCAACGACGATATCCTAGAGTTGTTAAATAAATTTCGCAGAGTGACGAGGCATTTGGCTACCTTAAGAGCGTCATAGTTACTCCTGCCGGCTGCTTCCACTTCTTTAGGCCTTTATCATTCTTGCCATGGCCAGTCCTACAGAACCGATATGCCACTGTATGTCCACCTTAACGTCGTCACAGTTACTCCCACTACGAGTTTCTCGAAATAGCAAATGTACTTCGACGGAAGACGAGGCATTTGGCCACCTTAAGAGAATCATATTTACTGCAGCCAGACGCTCCCCTTCTTTTGAATCTTTCCTCTCTTTAATTCGTACTGCGGAATGTCCAAGCAGAAGCGAAGTGCTGCAACTTGTCCACCTTAACGTTGTCTGAGTTACTCCAACGACGATATCCTCGAGTTATCAAATAAATTTCGCATAGTGACGAGGCATTTGGCTACCTTAAGAGAGTCATAGTTACTCCTGCCGGCTGCTCCCATTTCTTTAGGCCTTTATCATTCTTGCTATGGCCAGTCCTACAGAACCGATATGCCACTGTATGTCCACCTTAACGTCGTCACAGTTATTCCCACTACGAGTTTCTCGAGTTAGCAAATGTAGTTTGCCGGATGACGAGGCATTTGGTTACCTTAAGAGAGTCATAGTTACTGCAGCCAGATGCTCCCCTTCCTTTGAATCTCTCCTCTCTTTAAATCGTACTGCGGAATGTCCAAGCAGAAGCGAAATGCTGCAACTTGTCCACCTTAACGTTGTCTGAGTTACTCCAACGACGATATCGACTAGTTTTCAAATAAATTTCGCAGAGTGACGAGGCATTTGGCTACCTTAAGAGAGTCATAGTCACTGCTGCCCGCTGCTCCCCCTTCTTTGAATCTTTGATCTCTTTAATTCGTATTGCGGCCAGTCCTGCAGAAGCGAAATGGTACAGCATGTCCACCTTAACGTTGTCTGAGTTACTCCAACGACGATATCCTCGAGTTTTCAAATAAATTTCGCGGAGTGACGAGGCATTTGACTACCTTAAGAGAGTCATAGTTACTCCTGCCGGCTGCTCCCATTTCTTTAGGCCTTTATCATTCTTGCTATGGCCAGTCCTACAGAACCGAAATGCCACTGTATGTCCATCTTAACGTCGTCACAGTTATTCCCGCTACGAGTTTCTCGAGTTAGCAAATGTACTTCGACGGATGACGAGGCATTTGGCTATCTTAAGAGAATCATATTTACTGCAGCCAGATGCTCCCCTTCTTTTGAATCTTTCCTCTCTTTAATTCGTACTGCGGAATGTCCAAGCAGAAGCGAAGTGCTGCAACTTATCCACCTTAACGTTGTCTGACTTACTAAAACGACGATATCGACGAGTTTTCAAATAAATTTCGCAGAGTGACGAGGCATTTGGCTACCTCAAGAGAGTAATAGTTACTGCTGCCCGATTCTCCCCCTTCTTTGAATCTCCCCTCACTTTGATTCGTATTGCGGCCAGTCCTGCAGAAGCGTAATGGTGCAGCATGTCCACCTTAACGTTGTCTGAGTTACTCCAACGACGGTATCTTCGAGTTTTCAAATAAATTTTGCATAGTGACGAGGCATTTGGCTACCATAAGAGAGTCACAGTTACTCCTGCCGGCTGCTCCCATTTCTTTAGGCGTTTATCATTGTTGATATGCTCAGTCCTACAGAAATGATATGCCACTGTATGTCCACCTTAACGTCGTCACAGTTACTCCCACTACGAGTATCTGGAGTTAGCAAATGTACTTCGACGGATGACGAGGCATTTGGCTACCTTAAGAGAGTCATAGTTACTGCAGCCAGGTGATCCCCTTCCTTTGAATCTCTCCTCTCTTTAAATCGTACTGCGGAATGTCCAAGCAGAAGCGAAATGCAGCAACTTGTCCACCTTAACGTTGTCTGAGTTACTCCAACGACGATATCGACGAGTTTTCAAATAAATTTCGCAGAGTGACGAGGCATTTGGCTACCTTAAGAGAGTCATAGTCACTGCTGCCCGCTGCTCCCCCTTCTTTGAATCTTTGATCTCTTTAATTCGTATTGCGGCCAGTCCTGCAGAAGCGAAATGGTACAGCATGTCCACCTTAACGTTGTCTGAGTTACTCCAACGACGATATCCTCGAGTTTTCAAATAAATTTCGCAGAGTGACGAGGCATTTGACTACCTTAAGAGAGTCATAGTTACTCCTGCCGGCTGCTCCCATTTCTTTAGGCCTTTATCATTTTTGCTATGGCCAGGTTACAGAACCGATATGCCACTGTATGTCCACCTTAACGTCGTCACAGTTACTCCCACTACGAGTTTCTCGAAATAGCAAATGTACTTCGACGGATGACGAGGCATTTGGCTACCTTAAGAGAATCATATTTACTGCAGCCAGACGCTCCCGTTCTTTTGAATCTTTCCCCTCTTTAATTCGTACTGCGGAATGTCCAAGCAAAAGCGAAGTGCTGCAACTTGTCCACCTTAACGTTGTCTGAGTTACTCCAACGACGATATCCTCGAGTTTTCAAATAAATTTCGCATAGTGACGAGGCATTTGGCTACCTTAAGAGAGTCATAGTTACTCCTGCCGGCTGCTCCCATTTCTTTAGGCCTTTATCATTCTTGCTATGGCCAGTCCTACAGAACCGATATGCCACTGTATGTCCACCTTAACGTCGTCACAGTTATTCCCACTACGAGTTTCTCGAGTTAGCAAATGTAGTTCGCCGGATGACGAGGCATTTGGTTACCTTAAGAGAGTCATAGTTACTGCAGCCAGATGCTCCCCTTCCTTTGAATCTCTCCTCTCTTTAAATCGTACTGCGGAATGTCCAAGCAGAAGCGAAATGCTGCAACTTGTCCACCTTAACGTTGTCTGAGTTACTCCAACGACGATATCGACGAGTTTTCAAAGAAATTTCGCAGAGTGACGAGGCATTTGGCTACCTTAAGAGAGTCATAGTCACTGCTGCCCGCTGCTCCCCCTTCTTTGAATCTTTGATCTCTTTAATTCGTATTGCGGCCAGTCCTGCAGAAGCGAAATGGTACAGCATGTCCACCTTAACGTTGTCTGAGTTACTCCAACGACGATATCCTCGAGTTTTCAAATAAATTTCGCAGAGTGACGAGGCATTTGACTACCTTAAGAGAGTCATATTTACACCTGCCGGCTGCTCCTATTTCCTTAGGCCTTCATCATTCTTGCTATGGCCAGTCCTACAGAACCGATATGCCACTGTATGTCCACCTTAACGTCGTCACAGTTACTCCCACTACGAGTATCTGGAGTTAGCAAATGTACTTCGACGGATGACGAGGCATTTGGCTACCTTAAGAGAGTCATAGTTACTGCAGTCAGGTGATCCCCTTCCTTTGAATCTCTCCTCTCTTTAAATTGTACTGCGGAATGTCCAAGCAGAAGCGAAATGCAGCAACTTGTCCACCTTGACGTTGTCTGAGTTACTCCAACGACGATATCGACGAGTTTTCAAATAAATTTCGCAGAGTGACGAGGCATTTGGCTACCTTAAGAGAGTCATAGTCACTGCTGCCCGCTGCTCCCCCTTCTTTGAATCTTTGATCTCTTTAATTCGTATTGCGGCCAGTCCTGCAGAAGCGAAATGGTACAGCATGTCCACCTTAACGTTGTCTGAGATACTCCAACGACGATATCGACTAGTTTTCAAATAAATTTCGCAGAGTGACTAGGCTTTTGGCTACCTTAAGAGAGTCATAGTTACTGCTGCCCGCTGCTCCCCCTTCTTTGAAACTTTCCTCTCTTTAATTCGTATTGTGTCCAGTCCTGCAGTAGCGAAATGGTACAGCATGTCCACCTTAACGTTGTCTGAGTTACTCCAACGACGATATCCTAGAGTTTTCAAATAAATTTCGCAAAGTGACGAGGCAATTGGCTACCTTAAGAGAGTCATAGTTACTCCTGCCGGCTGTTCCCATTTCTTTAGGCCTTTATAATTCTTGCCATGGCCAGTCCTACAGAACCGATATGCCACTGTATGTCCACCTTAATGTCGTCACAGTTACTCCCACAACGAGATTCTCGAAATAGCAAATGTACTTCGACGGATGACGAGGCATTTGGCTACCTTAAGAGAATCATATTTACTGCAGCCAGATGCTCCCCTTGTTTTGAATCTTTCCTCTCTTCAATTCGTACTGCGGAATGTCCAAGCAGAAGCGAAGTGCTGCAACTTGTCCACCTTAACGATGTCTGAGTTACTAAAACGACGATATCGACGAGTTTTCAAATATATTTCGCAGAGTGACGAGGCATTTGGCTACCTTAAGAGAGTAATAGTTACTGCTGCCCGCTTCTCCCCCTTATTTGAATCTCCCCTCACTTTAATTCGTATTGTGGCCAGTGCGGCAGTAGCGAAATGGTACAACATGTCCACCTTAACGTTGTCTGAGTTACTCCAACGACGATATCCTAGAGTTGTTAAATAAATTTCGCAGAGTGACGAGGCATTTGGCTACCTTAAGAGCGCCATAGTTACTCCTGCCGGCTGCTTCCATTTCTTTAGGCCTTTATCATTCTTGCCATGGCCAGTCCTACAGAACCGATATGCCACTGTATGTCCACCTTAACGTCGTCACAGTTACTCCCACTACGAGTTTCTCGAAATAGCAAATGTACTTCGACGGATGACGAGGCATTTGGCCACCTTAAGAGAATCATATTTACTGCAGCCAGACGCTCCCCTTCTTTTGAATCTTTCCTCTCTTTAATTCGTACTGCGGAATGTCCAAGCAGAAGCGAAGTGCTGCAACTTGTCCACCTTAACGTTGTCTGAGTTACTCCAACGACGATATCCTCGAGTTTTCAAATAAATTTCGCATAGTGACGAGGCATTTGGCTACCTTAAGAGAGTCATAGTTACTCCTGCCGGCTGCTCCCATTTCTTTAGGCCTTTATCATTCTTGCTATGGCCAGTCCTACAGAACCGATATGCCACTGTATGTCCACCTTAACGTCGTCACAGTTATTCCCACTACGAGTTTCTCAAGTTAGCAAATGTAGTTTGCCGGATGACGAGGCATTTGGTTACCTTAAGAGAGTCATAGTTACTGCAGCCAGATGCTCCCCTTCCTTTGAATCTCTCCTCTCTTTAAATCGTACTGCGGAATGTCCAAGCAGAAGCGAAATGCTGCAACTTGTCCACCTTAACGTTGTCTGAGTTACTCCAACGACGATATCGACTAGTTTTCAAATAAATTTCGCAGAGTGACGAGGCATTTGGCTACCTTAAGAGAGTCATAGTCACTGCTGCCCGCTGCTCCCCCTTCTTTGAATCTTTGATCTCTTTAATTCGTATTGCGGCCAGTCCTGCAGAAGCGAAATGGTACAGCATGTCCACCTTAACGTTGTCTGAGTTACTCCAACGACGATATCCTCGAGTTTTCAAATAAATTTCGCGGAGTGACGAGGCATTTGACTACCTTAAGAGAGTCATAGTTACTCCTGCCGGCTGCTCCCATTTCTTTAGGCCTTTATCATTCTTGCTATGGCCAGTCCTACAGAACCGAAATGCCACTGTATGTCCATCTTAACGTCGTCACAGTTATTCCCGCTACGAGTTTCTCGAGTTAGCAAATGTACTTCGACGGATGACGAGGCATTTGGCTATCTTAAGAGAATCATATTTACTGCAGCCAGATGCTCCCCTTCTTTTGAATCTTTCCTCTCTTTAATTCGTACTGCGGAATGTCCAAGCAGAAGCGAAGTGCTGCAACTTATCCACCTTAACGTTGTCTGCCTTACTAAAACGACGATATCGACGAGTTTTCAAATAAATTTCGCAGAGTGACGAGGCATTTGGCTACCTCAAGAGAGTAATAGTTACTGCTGCCCGATTCTCCCCCTTCTTTGAATCTCCCCTCACTTTGATTCGTATTGCGGCCAGTCCTGCAGAAGCGTAATGGTGCAGCATGTCCACCTTAACGTTGTCTGAGTTACTCCAACGACGGTATCTTCGAGTTTTCAAATAAATTTTGCATAGTGACGAGGCATTTGGCTACCATAAGAGAGTCACAGTTACTCCTGCCGGCTGCTCCCATTTCTTTAGGCGTTTATCATTGTTGATATGCTCAGTCCTACAGAAACGATATGCCACTGTATGTCCACCTTAACGTCGTCACAGTTATTCCCACAACGAGTTTCTCGAGTTAGCAAATGTAGTTCGCCGGATGACGAGGCATTTGGCTACCTTAAAAGAGTCATAGTTACTGCAGCCACATGCTCCCCTTCCTTTGCATCTTTCCTCTCTTTAATTCGTACTGCGGAATGTCCAAGCAGAAGCGAAATGCTGCAACGTGTCCACCTTAACTTTGTCTGAGTTACTCCAACGACGATATCGACGTGTTTTCAAATAGATTTCGCAGAGTGACGAGGCATTTGACTACTTTAAGAGAGTCATAGTTACTGCTGCCCGCTGCTCCCTCTTCTTTGAATCTTTCCTCTCTTTAATTCGTATTGTGGCCAGTGCGGCAGTAGCGAAATGGTACAACATGTCCACCTTAACGTTGTCTGAGTTACTCCAACGACGATATCCTCGAGTTTTCAAATAAATTTCGCAGAGTGACGAGGCATTTGACTACCTTAAGAGAGTCATATTTACACCTGCCGGCTGCTCCTATTTCCTTAGGCCTTCATCATTCTTGCTATGGCCAGTCCTACAGAACCGATATGCCACTGTATGTCCACCTTAACGTCGTCACAGTTACTCCCACTACGAGTATCTGGAGTTAGCAAATGTACTTCGACGGATGACGAGGCATTTGGCTACCTTAAGAGAGTCATAGTTACTGCAGCCAGGTGATCCCCTTCCTTTGAATCTCTCCTCTCTTTAAATCGTACTGCGGAATGTCCAAGCAGAAGCGAAATGCAGCAACTTGTCCACCTTAACGTTGTCTGAGTTACTCCAACGACGATATCGACGAGTTTTCAAATAAATTTCGCAGAGTGACGAGGCATTTGGCTACCTTAAGAGAGTCATAGTCACTGCTGCCCGCTGCTCCCCCTTCTTTGAATCTTTGATCTCTTTAATTCGTATTGCGGCCAGTCCTGCAGAAGCGAAATGGTACAGCATGTCCACCTTAACGTTGTCTGAGTTACTCCAACGACGATATCCTCGAGTTTTCAAATAAATTTCGCAGAGTGACGAGGCATTTGACTACCTTAAGAGAGTCATAGTTACTCCTGCCGGCTGCTCCCATTTCTTTAGGCCTTTATCATTTTTGCTATGGCCAGGTTACAGAACCGATATGTCACTGTATGTCCACCTTAACGTCGTCACAGTTACTCCCACTACGAGTTTCTCGAAATAGCAAATGTACTTCGACGGATGACGAGGCATTTGGCTACCTTAAGAGAATCATATTTACTGCAGCCAGACGCTCCCCTTCTTTTGAATCTTTCCCCTCTTTAATTCGTACTGCGGAATGTCCAAGCAAAAGCGAAGTGCTGCAACTTGTCCACCTTAACGTTGTCTGAGTTACTCCAACGACGATATCCTCGAGTTTTCAAATAAATTTCGCATAGTGACGAGGCATTTGGCTACCTTAAGAGAGTCATAATTACTCCTGCCGGCTGCTCCCCTTTCTTTAGGCCTTTATCATTCTTGCTATGGCCAGTCCTACAGAACCGATATGCCACCGTATGTCCATCTTAACGTCGTCACAGTCATTCCCGCTACGAGTTTCTCGAGTTAGCAAATGTAGTTCGCCGGATGACGAGGCATTTGGCTACCTTAAGAGAGTCATAGTTACTGCAGCCGGATGCTCCCCTTCCTTTGAATCTTTCCTCTCTTTTATTCGTACTGCAGAATGTCCAATCAGAAGCGAAATGCTGCAACTTGTCCACCTTAACGATGTCTGAGTTACTCCAAAGACGATAACGACGAGTTTTCAAATAAATTTCGCAGAGTGGCGAGGCATTTGGCTACCTTAAGAGAGTCATAGTTACTGCTGCCCGCTGCTCCCTCTTCTTTGAAACTTTCCTCTCTTTAATTCGTATTGTGTCCAGTCCTGCAGTAGCGAAATGGTACAGCATGTCCACCTTAACGTTGTCTGAGTTACTCCAACGACGATATCCTAGAGTTTTCGAATAAATTTCGCAAAGTGACGAGGCATTTGGCTACCTTAAGAGAGCCATAGTTACTCCTGCCGGCTGCTCCCATTTCTTTAGGCCTTTATAATTCTTGCCATGGCCAGTCCTACAGAACCGATATGCCACTGTATGTCCACCTTTATGTCGTCACAGTTACTCCCACTACGAGATTCTCGAAATAGCAAATGTACTTCGACGGATGACGAGGCATTTGGCTATCTTAAGAGAATCATATTTACTGCAGCCAGATGCTCCCCTTGTTTTGAATCTTTCCTCTCTTTAATACGTACTGCGGAATGTCCAAGCAGAAGCGAAGTGCTGCAACTTGTCCACCTTAACGTTGTGTGAGTTACTAAAACGACGATATCGACGAGTTTTCAAATAAATTTCGCAGAGTGACGAGGCATTTGGCTACCTTAAGAGAGTAATAGTTACTGTTGCCCGATTCTCCTCCTTCTTTGAATCTCCCCTCACTTTGTTTCGTATTGCGGCCAGTCCTGCAGAAGCGTAATGGTGCAGCATGTCCACCTTAACGTTGCCTGAGTTACTCCAACGACGGTATCTTCGAGTTTTCAAATAAATTTTGCATAGTGACGAGGCATTTGGCTACCATAAGAGAGTCACAGTTACTCCTGCCGGCTGCTCCCATTTCTTTAGGCGTTTATCATTGTTGATATGCTCAGTCCTACAGAAACGATATGCCACTGTATGTCCACCTTAACGTCGTCACAGTTATCCCAACAACGAGTTTCTCGAGTTAGCAAATGTAGTTCGCCGGATGACGAGGCATTTGGCTACCTTAAAAGAGTCATAGTTACTGCAGCCACATGCTCCCCTTCCTTAGCATCTTTCCTCTCTTTAATTCGTACTGCGGTATGTCCAAGCAGAAGCGAAATGCTTCAACTTGTCCACCTTAACGTTGTCTGAGTTACTCCAACGACGATATCGACGTGTTTTCAAATAAATTTCGCAGAGTGACGAGGCATTTGGCTACCTTAAGAGAGTCATAGTTACTGCTGCCCGCTGCTCCCTCTTCTTTGAATCTTTCCTCTCTTTAATTCTTATTGTGGCCATTGCGGCAGTGGCGAAATGGTACAACATGTCCACCTTAACGTTGTCTGAGTTACTCCAACGACGATATCCTCGAGTTTTCAAATAAATTTCGCAGAGTGACGAGGCATTTGACTACCTTAAGAGAGTCATATTTACACCTGCCGGCTGCTCCTATTTCCTTAGGCCTTCATCATTCTTGCTATGGCCAGTCCTACAGAACCGATATGCCACTGTATGTCCACCTTAACGTCGTCACAGTTACTCCCACTACGAGTATCTGGAGTTAGCAAATGTACTTCGACGGATGACGAGGCATTTGGCTACCTTAAGAGAGTCATAGTTACTGCAGCCAGGTGATCCCCTTCCTTTGATTCTTTCCTCTCTTTAATTCGTACTGCGGAATATCCAAGCAGAAGCGAAATGCTGCAACTTGTCCACCTTAACGTTGTCTGAGTTACTCCAACGACGATATCGACGAGTTTTCAAATAAATTTCGCAGAGTGACGAAGCATTTGGCTACCTTAAGAGAGTAATAGTTACTGCTGCCCGCTTCTCCCCCTTCATTTGAATCTTTCCTCTCTTTAATTCGTACTGCGGAATGTCCAAGCAGAAGCGAAGTGCTGCAACTTGTCCACCTTAACGTTATCTGGGTTACTCCAACGACGATGTCCTCGAGTTTTCAAATAAATTTCGCATAGTGACGAGGCATTTGGCTACCTTAAGAGAGTCATAGTTACTCCTGCCGGCTGCTCCCATTTCTTTAGGCCTTTATCATTTTTGCTATGGCCAGTCCTACAGAACCGATATGCCACTGTATGTCCACCTTTATGTCGTCACAGTTACTCCCACTACGAGATTCTCGAAATAGCAAATGTACTTCGACGGATGACGAGGCATTTGGCTATCTTAAGAGAATCATATTTACTGCAGCCAGATGCTCCCCTTCTTTTGAATCTTTCCTCTCTTTAATACGTACTGCGGAATGTCCAAGCAGAAGCGAAGTGCTGCAACTTGTCCACCTTAACGTTGTGTGAGTTACTAAAACGACGATATCGACGAGTTTTCAAATAAATTTCGCAGAGTGACGAGGCATTTGGCTACCTTAAGAGAGTAATAGTTACTGTTGCCCGATTCTCCTCCTTCTTTGAATCTCCCCTCACTTTGATTCGTACTGCGGCCAGTCCTGCAGAAGCGTAATGGTGCAGCATGTCCACCTTAACGTTGCCTGAGTTACTCCAACGACGGTATCTTCGAGTTTTCAAATAAATTTTGCATAGTGACGAGGCATTTGGCTACCATAAGAGAGTCACAGTTACTCCTGCCGGCTGCTCCCATTTCTTTAGGCGTTTATCATTGTTGATATGCTCAGTCCTACAGAAACGATATGCCACTGTATGTCCACCTTAACGTCGTCACAGTTATCCCAACAACGAGTTTCTCGAGTTAGCAAATGTAGTTCGCCGGATGACGAGGCATTTGGCTACCTTAAAAGAGTCATAGTTACTGCAGCCACATGCTCCCCTTCCTTAGCATCTTTCCTCTCTTTAATTCGTACTGCGGTATGTCCAAGCAGAAGCGAAATGCTTCAACTTGTCCACCTTAACGTTGTCTGAGTTACTCCAACGACGATATCGACGTGTTTTCAAATAAATTTCGCAGAGTGACGAGGCATTTGGCTACCTTAAGAGAGTCATAGTTACTGCTGCCCGCTGCTCCCTCTTCTTTGAATCTTTCCTCTCTTTAATTCTTATTGTGGCCATTGCGGCAGTGGCGAAATGGTACAACATGTCCACCTTAACGTTGTCTGAGTTACTCCAACGACGATATCCTCGAGTTTTCAAATAAATTTCGCAGAGTGACGAGGCATTTGACTACCTTAAGAGAGTCATATTTACACCTGCCGGCTGCTCCTATTTCCTTAGGCCTTCATCATTCTTGCTATGGCCAGTCCTACAGAACCGATATGCCACTGTATGTCCACCTTAACGTCGTCACAGTTACTCCCACTACGAGTATCTGGAGTTAGCAAATGTACTTCGACGGATGACGAGGCATTTGGCTACCTTAAGAGAGTCATAGTTACTGCAGCCAGGTGATCCCCTTCCTTTGATTCTTTCCTCTCTTTAATTCGTACTGCGGAATATCCAAGCAGAAGCGAAATGCTTCAACTTGTCCACCTTAACGTTGTCTGAGTTACTCCAACGACGATATCGACGAGTTTTCAAATAAATTTCGCAGAGTGACGAAGCATTTGGCTACCTTAAGAGAGTAATAGTTACTGCTGCCCGCTTCTCCCCCTTCATTTGAATCTTTCCTCTCTTTAATTCGTACTGCGGAATGTCCAAGCAGAAGCGAAGTGCTGCAACTTGTCCACCTTAACGTTATCTGGGTTACTCCAACGACGATGTCCTCGAGTTTTCAAATAAATTTCGCATAGTGACGAGGCATTTGGCTACCTTAAGAGAGTCATAGTTACTCCTGCCGGCTGCTCCCATTTCTTTAGGCCTTTATCATTTTTGCTATGGCCAGTCCTACAGAACCGATATGCCACTGTATGTCCACCTTAACGTCGTCACAGTTATTCCCACTACGAATTTCTCGAGTTAGCAAATGTGGTTCGCCGGATGACGAGGCATTTGGTTACCTTAAGAAAGTCATAGTTACTTCAGCCAGATGCTCCCCTTCCTTTGAATCTCTCCTCTCTTTAAATTGTACTGCGGAATGTCCAAGCAGAAGCGAAATGCAGCAACTTGTCCACCTTAACGTTGTCTGAGTTACTCCAACGACGATATCGACGAGTTTTCAAATAAATTTCGCAGAGTGACGAGGCATTTGGCTACCTTAAGAGAGTCATAGTCACTGCTGCCCGCTGCTCCCCCTTCTTTGAATCTTTGATCTCTTTAATTCGTATTGCGGCCAGTCCTGCAGAAGCGAAATGGTACAGCATGTCCACCTTAACGTTGTCTGAGTTACTCCAACGACGATATCCTCGAGTTTTCAAATAAATTTCGCAGAGTGACGAGGCATTTGACTACCTTAAGAGAGTCATAGTTACTCCTGCCGGCTGCTCCCATTTCATTAGGCCTTTATCATTTTTGCTATGGCCAGTCCTACAGAACCGATATGCCACTGTATGTCCACCTTAACGTCGTCACAGTTACTCCCACTACGAGTTTCTCGAAATAGCAAATGTACTTCGACGGATGACGAGGCATTTGGCTACCTTAAGAGAATCATATTTACTGCAGCCAGACGCTCCCCTTCTTTTGAATCTTTCCTCTCTTTAATTCGTACTGCGGAATGTCCAACCAAAAGCGAAGTGCTGCAACTTGTCCACCTTAACGTTGTCTGAGTTACTCCAACGACGATATCCTCGAGTTTTCAAATAAATTTCGCATAGTGACGAGGCATTTGGCTACCTTAAGAGAGTCATAGTTACTCCTGCCGGCTGCTCCCATTTCTTTAGGCCTTTATAATTCTTGCCATGGCCAGTCCTACAGAACCGATATGCCACTGTATGTCCACCTTAACGTCGTCACAGTTATTCCCACTACGAGTTTCTCGAGTTAGCTAATGTAGTTCGCCGGATGACGAGGCATTTGGTTACCTTAAGAGAGTCATAGTTACTGCAGCCAGATGCTCCCCTTCCTTTGAATCTCTCCTCTCTTTAAATCGTACTGCGGAATGTCCAAGCAGAAGCGAAATGCTGCAACTTGTCCACCTTAACGTTGTCTGAGTTACTCCAACGACGATATCGACGAGTTTTCAAAGAAATTTCGCAGAGTGACGAGGCATTTGGCTACCTTAAGAGAGTCATAGTCACTGCTGCCCGCTGCTCCCCCTTCTTTGAATCTTTGATCTCTTTACTTCGTATTGCGGCCAGTCCTGCAGAAGCGAAATGGTACAGCATGTCCACCTTAACGTTGTCTGAGTTACTCCAACGACGATATCCTCGAATTTTCAAATAAATTTCGCGGAGTGACGAGGCATTTGACTACCTTAAGAGAGTCATAGTTACTCCTGCCGGCTGCTCCCATTTCTTTAGGCCTTTATCATTCTTGCTATGGCCAGTCCTACAGAACCGATATGCCACTGTATGTCCATCTTAACGTCGTCACAGTCATTCCCGCTACGAGTTTCTCGAGTTAGCAAATGTAGTTCGCCGGATGACGAGGCATTTGGCTACCTTAAGAGAGTCATAGTTACTGCAGCCGGATGCTCCCCTTCCTTTGAATCTTTCCTCTCTTTTATTCGTACTGCAGAATGTCCAATCAGAAGCGAAATTCTGCAACTTGTCCACCTTAACGATGTCTGAGTTACTCCAAAGACGATAACGACGAGTTTTCAAATAAATTTCGCAGAGTGACGAGGCATTTGGCTACCTTAAGAGAGTCATAGTTACTGCTGCCCGCTGCTCCCTCTTCTTTGAAACTTTCCTCTCTTTAATTCGTATTGTGTCCAGTCCTGCAGTAGCGAAATGGTACAGCATGTCCACCTTAACGTTGTCTGAGTTACTCCAACGACGATATCCTCGAATTTTCAAATAATTTTCGCGGAGTGACGAGGCATTTGACTACCTTAAGAGAGTCATAGTTACTCCTGCCGGCTGCTCCCATTTCTTTAGGCCTTTATCATTCTTGCTATGGCCAGTCCTACAGAACCGATATGCCACTGTATGTCCACCTTAATGTCGTCACGGTTACTCCCACTACGAGATTCTCGAAATAGCAAATGTACTTCGACGGATGACGAGGCATTTGGCTACCTTAAGAGAATCATATTTACTGCAGCCAGACGCTCCCCTTCCTTTGAATCTCTCCTCTCTTTAAATTGTACTGCGGAATGTCCAAGCAGAAGCGAAATGCAGCAACTTGTCCACCTTAACGTTGTCTGAGTTACTCCAACGACGATATCGACGAGTTTTCAAATAAATTTCGCAGAGTGACGAGGCATTTGGCTACCTTAAGAGAGTCATAGTCACTGCTGCCCGCTGCTCCCCCTTCTTTGAATCTTTGATCACTTTAATTCGTATTGCGGCCAGTCCTGCAGAAGCGAAATGGTACAGCATGTCCACCTTAACGTTGTCTGAGTTACTCCAACGACGATATCCTCGAGTTTTCAAATAAATTTCGCAGAGTGACGAGGCATTTGACTACCTTAAGAGAGTCATAGTTACTCCTGCCGGCTGCTCCCATTTCATTAGGCCTTTATCATTTTTGCTATGGCCAGTCCTACAGAACCGATATGCCACTGTATGTCCACCTTAACGTCGTCACAGTTATTCCCACTACGAATTTCTCGAGTTAGCAAATGTGGTTCGCCGGATGACGAGGCATTTGGTTACCTTAAGAAAGTCATAGTTACTTCAGCCAGATGCTCCCCTTCCTTTGAATCTCTCCTCTCTTTAAATTGTACTGCGGAATGTCCAAGCAGAAGCGAAATGCAGCAACTTGTCCACCTTAACGTTGTCTGAGTTACTCCAACGACGATATCGACGAGTTTTCAAATAAATTTCGCAGAGTGACGAGGCATTTGGCTACGTTAAGAGAGTCATAGTCACTGCTGCCCGCTGCTCCCCCTTCTTTGAATCTTTGATCTCTTTAATTCGTATTGCGGCCAGTCCTGCAGAAGCGAAATGGTACAGCATGTCCACCTTAACGTTGTCTGAGTTACTCCAACGACAATATCCTCGAGTTTTCAAATAAATTTCGCGGAGTGACGAGGCATTTGACTACCTTAAGAGAGTCATAGTTACTCCTGCCGGCTGCTCCCATTTCATTAGGCCTTTATCATTTTTGCTATGGCCAGTCCTACAGAACCGATATGCCACTGTATGTCCACCTTAACGTCGTCACAGTTACTCCCACTACGAGTTTCTCGAAATAGCAAATGTACTTCGACGGATGACGAGGCATTTGGCTACCTTAAGAGAATCATATTTACTGCAGCCAGACGCTCCCCTTCTTTTGAATCTTTCCTCTCTTTAATTCGTACTGCGGAATGTCCAACCAAAAGCGAAGTGCTGCAACTTGTCCACCTTAACGTTGTCTGAGTTACTCCAACGACGATATCCTCGAGTTTTCAAATAAATTTCGCATAGTGACGAGGCATTTGGCTACCTTAAGAGAGTCATAGTTACTCCTGCCGGCTGCTCCCATTTCTTTAGGCCTTTATAATTCTTGCCATGGCCAGTCCTACAGAACCGATATGCCACTGTATGTCCACCTTAACGTCGTCACAGTTATTCCCACTACGAGTTTCTCGAGTTAGCTAATGTAGTTCGCCGGATGACGAGGCATTTGGTTACCTTAAGAGAGTCATAGTTACTGCAGCCAGATGCTCCCCTTCCTTTGAATCTCTCCTCTCTTTAAATCGTACTGCGGAATGTCCAAGCAGAAGCGAAATGCTGCAACTTGTCCACCTTAACGTTGTCTGAGTTACTCCAACGACGATATCGACGAGTTTTCAAAGAAATTTCGCAGAGTGACGAGGCATTTGGCTACCTTAAGAGAGTCATAGTCACTGCTGCCCGCTGCTCCCCCTTCTTTGAATCTTTGATCTCTTTACTTCGTATTGCGGCCAGTCCTGCAGAAGCGAAATGGTACAGCATGTCCACCTTAACGTTGTCTGAGTTACTCCAACGACGATATCCTCGAATTTTCAAATAAATTTCGCGGAGTGACGAGGCATTTGACTACCTTAAGAGAGTCATAGTTACTCCTGCCGGCTGCTCCCATTTCTTTAGGCCTTTATCATTCTTGCTATGGCCAGTCCTACAGAACCGATATGCCACTGTATGTCCATCTTAACGTCGTCACAGTCATTCCCGCTACGAGTTTCTCGAGTTAGCAAATGTAGTTCGCCGGATGACGAGGCATTTGGCTACCTTAAGAGAGTCATAGTTACTGCAGCCGGATGCTCCCCTTCCTTTGAATCTTTCCTCTCTTTTATTCGTACTGCAGAATGTCCAATCAGAAGCGAAATGCTGCAACTTGTCCACCTTAACGATGTCTGAGTTACTCCAAAGACGATAACGACGAGTTTTCAAATAAATTTCGCAGAGTGACGAGGCATTTGGCTACCTTAAGAGAGTCATAGTTACTGCTGCCCGCTGCTCCCTCTTCTTTGAAACTTTCCTCTCTTTAATTCGTATTGTGTCCAGTCCTGCAGTAGCGAAATGGTACAGCATGTCCACCTTAACGTTGTCTGAGTTACTCCAACGACGATATCCTCGAATTTTCAAATAATTTTCGCGGAGTGACGAGGCATTTGACTACCTTAAGAGAGTCATAGTTACTCCTGCCGGCTGCTCCCATTTCTTTAGGCCTTTATCATTCTTGCTATGGCCAGTCCTACAGAACCGATATGCCACTGTATGTCCACCTCAATGTCGTCACGGTTACTCCCACTACGAGATCCTCGAAATAGCAAATGTACTTCGACGGATGACGAGGCATTTGGCTATCTTAAGGGAATCATATTTACTGCAGCCAGATGCTCCCCTTCTTTTGAATCTTTCCTCTCTTTAATACGTACTGCGGAATGTCCAATCAGAAGCGAAATGCTGCAACTTGTCCACCTTAACGATGTCTGAGTTACTCCAAAGACGATAACGACGAGTTTTCAAATAAATTTCGCAGAGTGACGAGGCATTTGGCTACCTTAAGAGAGTCATAGTTACTGCTGCCCGCTGCTCCCTCTTCTTTGAAACTTTCCTCTCTTTAATTCGTATTGTGTCCAGTCCTGCAGTAGCGAAATGGTACAGCATGTCCACCTTAACGTTGTCTGAGTTACTCCAACGACGATATCCTCGAATTTTCAAATAAATTTCGCGGAGTGACGAGGCATTTGACTACCTTAAGAGAGTCATAGTTACTCCTGCCGGCTGCTCCCATTTCTTTAGGCCTTTATCATTCTTGCTATGGCCAGTCCTACAGAACCGATATGCCACTGTATGTCCACCTTAATGTCGTCACAGTTACTCCCACTACGAGATTCTCGAAATAGCAAATGTACTTCGACGGATGACGAGGCATTTGGCTATCTTAAGAGAATCATATTTACTGCAGCCAGATGCTCCCCTTCTTTTGAATCTTTCCTCTCTTTAATACGTACTGCGGAATGTCCAATCAGAAGCGAAATGCTGCAACTTGTCCACCTTAACGATGTCTGAGTTACTCCAAAGACGATATCGACGAGTTTTCAAATAAATTTCGCAGAGTGACGAGGCATTTGGCTACCTTAAGAGAGTCATAGTTACTGCTGCCCGCTGCTCCCTCTTCTTTGAAACTTTCCTCTCTTTAATTCGTATTGTGTCCAGTCCCGCAGTAGCGAAATGGTACAGCATGTCCACCTTAACGTTGTCTGAGTTACTCCAACGACGATATCCTAGAGTTTTCGAATAAATTTCGCAAAGTGACGAGGCATTTGGCTACCTTAAGAGAGTCATAGTTACTCCTGCCGGCTGCTCCCATTTCTTTAGGCCTTTATAATTCTTGCCATGGCCAGTCCTACAGAACCGATATGCCACTGTATGTCCACCTTAACGTCGTCACAGTTATTCCCACTACGAGTTTCTCGAGTTAGCAAATGTAGTTCGCCGGATGACGAGGCATTTGGTTACCTTAAGAGAGTCATAGTTACTGCAGCCGGATGCTCCCCTTCCTTTGAATCTTTCCTCTCTTTTATTCGTACTGCAGAATGTCCAATCAGAAGCGAAATGCTGCAACTTGTCCACCTTAACGATGTCTGAGTTACTCCAAAGACGATAACGACGAGTTTTCAAATAAATTTCGCAGAGTGACGAGGCATTTGGCTACCTTAAGAGAGTCATAGTTACTGCTGCCCGCTGCTCCCTCTTCTTTGAAACTTTCCTCTCTTTAATTCGTATTGTGTCCAGTCCTGCAGTAGCGAAATGGTACAGCATGTCCACCTTAACGTTGTCTGAGTTACTCCAACGACGATATCCTCGAATTTTCAAATAATTTTCGCGGAGTGACGAGGCATTTGACTACCTTAAGAGAGTCATAGTTACTCCTGCCGGCTGCTCCCATTTCTTTAGGCCTTTATCATTCTTGCTATGGCCAGTCCTACAGAACCGATATGCCACTGTATGTCCACCTTAATGTCGTCACGGTTACTCCCACTACGAGATCCTCGAAATAGCAAATGTACTTCGACGGATGACGAGGCATTTGGCTATCTTAAGGGAATCATATTTACTGCAGCCAGATGCTCCCCTTCTTTTGAATCTTTCCTCTCTTTAATACGTACTGCGGAATGTCCAATCAGAAGCGAAATGCTGCAACTTGTCCACCTTAACGATGTCTGAGTTACTCCAAAGACGATAACGACGAGTTTTCAAATAAATTTCGCAGAGTGACGAGGCATTTGGCTACCTTAAGAGAGTCATAGTTACTGCTGCCCGCTGCTCCCTCTTCTTTGAAACTTTCCTCTCTTTAATTCGTATTGTGTCCAGTCCTGCAGTAGCGAAATGGTACAGCATGTCCACCTTAACGTTGTCTGAGTTACTCCAACGACGATATCCTCGAATTTTCAAATAAATTTCGCGGAGTGACGAGGCATTTGACTACCTTAAGAGAGTCATAGTTACTCCTGCCGGCTGCTCCCATTTCTTTAGGCCTTTATCATTCTTGCTATGGCCAGTCCTACAGAACCGATATGCCACTGTATGTCCACCTTAATGTCGTCACAGTTACTCCCACTACGAGATTCTCGAAATAGCAAATGTACTTCGACGGATGACGAGGCATTTGGCTATCTTAAGAGAATCATATTTACTGCAGCCAGATGCTCCCCTTCTTTTGAATCTTTCCTCTCTTTAATACGTACTGCGGAATGTCCAATCAGAAGCGAAATGCTGCAACTTGTCCACCTTAACGATGTCTGAGTTACTCCAAAGACGATATCGACGAGTTTTCAAATAAATTTCGCAGAGTGACGAGGCATTTGGCTACCTTAAGAGAGTCATAGTTACTGCTGCCCGCTGCTCCCTCTTCTTTGAAACTTTCCTCTCTTTAATTCGTATTGTGTCCAGTCCCGCAGTAGCGAAATGGTACAGCATGTCCACCTTAACGTTGTCTGAGTTACTCCAACGACGATATCCTAGAGTTTTCGAATAAATTTCGCAAAGTGACGAGGCATTTGGCTACCTTAAGAGAGTCATAGTTACTCCTGCCGGCTGCTCCCATTTCTTTAGGCCTTTATAATTCTTGCCATGGCCAGTCCTACAGAACCGATATGCCACTGTATGTCCACCTTAACGTCGTCACAGTTATTCCCACTACGAGTTTCTCGAGTTAGCAAATGTAGTTCGCCGGATGACGAGGCATTTGGTTACCTTAAGAGAGTCATAGTTACTGCAGCCAGATGCTCCCCTTCCTTTGAATCTCTCCTCCCTTTAAATCGTACTGCGGAATGTCCAAGCAGAAGCGAAATGCTGCAACTTGTCCACCTTAACGTTGTCTGAGTTACTCCAACGACGATATCGACGAGTTTTCAAAGAAATTTCGCAGAGTGACGAGGCATTCGGCTACCTTAAGAGAGTCATAGTCACTGCTGCCCGCTGCTCCCCCTTCTTTGAATCTTTGATCTCTTTAATTCGTATTGCGGCCAGTCCTGCAGAAGCGAAATGGTACAGCATGTCCACCTTAACGTTGTCTGAGTTACTCCAACGACGATATCCTCGAATTTTCAAATAAATTTCGCGGAGTGACGAGGCATTTGACTACCTTAAGAGAGTCATAGTTACTCCTGCCGGCTGCTCCCATTTCTTTAGGCCTTTATCATTCTTGCTATGGCCAGTCCTACAGAACCGATATGCCACTGTATGTCCACCTTAACGTCGTCACAGTTATTCCCACTACGAGTTTCTCGAGTTAGCAAATGTAGTTCGCCGGATGACGAGGCATTTGGTTACCTTAAGAGAGTCATAGTTACTGCAGCCAGATGCTCCCCTTCCTTTGAATCTCTCCTCTCTTTAAATCGTACTGCGGAATGTCCAAGCAGAAGCGAAATGCTGCAACTTGTCCACCTTAACGATGTCTGAGTTACTCCAAAGACGATAACGACGAGTTTTCAAATAAATTTCGCAGAGTGACGAGGCATTTGGCTACCTTAAGAGAGTCATAGTTACTGCTGCCCGCTGCTCCCTCTTCTTTGAAACTTTCCTCTCTTTAATTCGTATTGTGTCCAGTCCTGCAGTAGCGAAATGGTACAGCATGTCCACCTTAACGTTGTCTGAGTTACTCCAACGACGATATCCTCGAATTTTCAAATAATTTTCGCGGAGTGACGAGGCATTTGACTACCTTAAGAGAGTCATAGTTACTCCTGCCGGCTGCTCCCATTTCTTTAGGCCTTTATCATTCTTGCTATGGCCAGTCCTACAGAACCGATATGCCACTGTATGTCCACCTTAATGTCGTCACAGTTACTCCCACTACGAGATTCTCGAAATAGCAAATGTACTTCGACGGATGACGAGGCATTTGGCTATGTTAAGAGAATCATATTTACTGCAGCCAGATGCTCCCCTTCTTTTGAATCTTTCCTCTCTTTAATACGTACTGCGGAATGTCCAATCAGAAGCGAAATGCTGCAACTTGTCCACCTTAACGATGTCTGAGTTACTCCAAAGACGATAACGACGAGTTTTCAAATAAATTTCGCAGAGTGACGAGGCATTTGGCTACCTTAAGAGAGTCATAGTTACTGCTGCCCGCTGCTCCCTCTTCTTTGAAACTTTCCTCTCTTTAATTCGTATTGTGTCCAGTCCTGCAGTAGCGAAATGGTACAGCATGTCCACCTTAACGTTGTCTGAGTTACTCCAACGACGATATCCTCGAATTTTCAAATAAATTTCGCGGAGTGACGAGGCATTTGACTACCTTAAGAGAGTCATAGTTACTCCTGCCGGCTGCTCCCATTTCTTTAGGCCTTTATCATTCTTGCTATGGCCAGTCCTACAGAACCGATATGCCACTGTATGTCCACCTTAATGTCGTCACAGTTACTCCCACTACGAGATTCTCGAAATAGCAAATGTACTTCGACGGATGACGAGGCATTTGGCTATCTTAAGAGAATCATATTTACTGCAGCCAGATGCTCCCCTTCTTTTGAATCTTTCCTCTCTTTAATACGTACTGCGGAATGTCCAATCAGAAGCGAAATGCTGCAACTTGTCCACCTTAACGATGTCTGAGTTACTCCAAAGACGATAACGACGAGTTTTCAAATAAATTTCGCAGAGTGACGAGGCATTTGGCTACCTTAAGAGAGTCATAGTTACTGCTGCCCGCTGCTCCCTCTTCTTTGAAACTTTCCTCTCTTTAATTCGTATTGTGTCCAGTCCTGCAGTAGCGAAATGGTACAGCATGTCCACCTTAACGTTGTCTGAGTTACTCCAACGACGATATCCTAGAGTTTTCGAATAAATTTCGCAAAGTGACGAGGCATTTGGCTACCTTAAGAGAGTCATAGTTACTCCTGCCGGCTGCTCCCATTTCTTTAGGCCTTTATAATTCTTGCCATGGCCAGTCCTACAGAACCGATATGCCACTGTATGTCCACCTTAACGTCGTCACAGTTATTCCCACTACGAGTTTCTCGAGTTAGCAAATGTAGTTCGCCGGATGACGAGGCATTTGGTTACCTTAAGAGAGTCATAGTTACTGCAGCCAGATGCTCCCCTTCCTTTGAATCTCTCCTCCCTTTAAATCGTACTGCGGAATGTCCAAGCAGAAGCGAAATGCTGCAACTTGTCCACCTTAACGTTGTCTGAGTTACTCCAACGACGATATCGACGAGTTTTCAAAGAAATTTCGCAGAGTGACGAGGCATTCGGCTACCTTAAGAGAGTCATAGTCACTGCTGCCCGCTGCTCCCCCTTCTTTGAATCTTTGATCTCTTTAATTCGTATTGCGGCCAGTCCTGCAGAAGCGAAATGGTACAGCATGTCCACCTTAACGTTGTCTGAGTTACTCCAACGACGATATCCTCGAATTTTCAAATAAATTTCGCGGAGTGACGAGGCATTTGACTACCTTAAGAGAGTCATAGTTATTCCTGCCGGCTGCTCCCATTTCTTTAGGCCTTTATCATTCTTGCTATGGCCAGTCCTACAGAACCGATATGCCACTGTATGTCCACCTTAACGTCGTCACAGTTATTCCCACTACGAGTTTCTCGAGTTAGCAAATGTAGTTCGCCGGATGACGAGGCATTTGGTTACCTTAAGAGAGTCATAGTTACTGCAGCCAGATGCTCCCCTTCCTTTGAATCTCTCCTCTCTTTAAATCGTACTGCGGAATGTCCAAGCAGAAGCGAAATGCTGCAACTTGTCCACCTTAACGTTGTCTGAGTTACTCCAACGACGATATCGACGAGTTTTCAAAGAAATTTCGCAGAGTGACGAGGTATTTGGCTACCTTAAGAGAGTCATAGTCACTGCTGCCCGCTGCTCCCCCTTCTTTGAATCTTTGATCTCTTTAATTCGTATTGCGGCCAGTCCTGCAGAAGCGAAATGGTACAGCATGTCCACCTTAACGTTGTCTGAGTTACTCCAACGACGATATCCTCGAATTTTCAAATAAATTTCGCGGAGTGACGAGGCATTTGACTACCTTAAGAGAGTCATAGTTACTCCTGCCGGCTGCTCCCATTTCTTTAGGCCTTTATCATTCTTGCTATGGCCAGTCCTACAGAACCGATATGCCACTGTATGTCCATCTTAACGTCGTCACAGTCATTCCCGCTACGAGTTTCTCGAGTTAGCAAATGTAGTTCGCCGGATGACGAGGCATTTGGCTACCTTAAGAGAGTCATAGTTACTGCAGCCGGATGCTCCCCTTCCTTTGAATCTTTCCTCTCTTTTATTCGTACTGCAGAATGTCCAATCAGAAGCGAAATGCTGCAACTTGTCCACCTTAACGATGTCTGAGTTACTCCAAAGACGATAACGACGAGTTTTCAAATAAATTTCGCAGAGTGACGAGGCATTTGGCTACCTTAAGAGAGTCATAGTTACTGCTGCCCGCTGCTCCCTCTTCTTTGAAACTTTCCTCTCTTTAATTCGTATTGTGTCCAGTCCTGCAGTAGCGAAATGGTACAGCATGTCCACCTTAACGTTGTCTGAGTTACTCCAACGACGATATCCTCGAATTTTCAAATAAATTTCGCGGAGTGACGAGGCATTTGACTACCTTAAGAGAGTCATAGTTACTCCTGCCGGCTGCTCCCATTTCTTTAGGCCTTTATCATTCTTGCTATGGCCAGTCCTACAGAACCGATATGCCACTGTATGTCCACCTTAATGTCGTCACAGTTACTCCCACTACGAGATTCTCGAAATAGCAAATGTACTTCGACGGATGACGAGGCATTTGGCTATCTTAAGAGAATCATATTTACTGCAGCCAGATGCTCCCCTTCTTTTGTATCTTTCCTCTCTTTAATACGTACTGCGGAATGTCCAAGCAGAAGCGAAATGCTGCAACTTGTCCACCTTAGCGTTGTCTGAGTTACTCCAACGACGATATCGACGAGTTTTCAAAGAAATTTCGCAGAGTGACGAGGCATTTGGCTACCTTAAGAGAGTCATAGTCACTGCTGCCCGCTGCTCCCCCTTCTTTGAATCTTTGATCTCTTTAATTCGTATTGCGGCCAGTCCTGCAGAAGCGAAATGGTACAGCATGTCCACCTTAACGTTGTCTGAGTTACTCCAACGACGATATCCTCGAATTTTCAAATAAATTTCGCGGAGTGACGAGGCATTTGACTACCTTAAGAGAGTCATAGTTACTCCTGCCGGCTGCTCCCATTTCTTTAGGCCTTTATCATTCTTGCTATGGCCAGTCCTACAGAACCGATATGCCACTGTATGTCCACCTTAACGTCGTCACAGTTACTCCCACTACGAGTTTCTCGAAATAGCAAATGTACTTCGACGGATGACGAGGCATTTGGCTACCTTAAGAGAGTCATAGTTACTGCAGCCGGATGCTCCCCTTCCTTTGAATCTTTCCTCTCTTTTATTCGTACTGCAGAATGTCCAATCAGAAGCGAAATGCTGCAACTTGTCCACCTTAACGATGTCTGAGTTACTCCAAAGACGATAACGACGAGTTTTCAAATAAATTTCGCAGAGTGACGAGGCATTTGGCTACCTTAAGAGAGTCATAGTTACTGCTGCCCGCTGCTCCCTCTTCTTTGAAACTTTCCTCTCTTTAATTCGTATTGTGTCCAGTCCTGCAGTAGCGAAATGGTACAGCATGTCCACCTTAACGTTGTCTGAGTTACTCCAACGACGATATCCTAGAGTTTTCGAATAAATTTCGCAAAGTGACGAGGCATTTGGCTACCTTAAGAGAGTCATAGTTACTCCTGCCGGCTGCTCCCATTTCTTTAGGCCTTTATAATTCTTGCCATGGCCAGTCCTACAGAACCGATATGCCACTGTATGTCCACCTTAATGTCGTCACAGTTACTCCCACTACGAGATTCTCGAAATAGCAAATGTACTTCGACGGATGACGAGGCATTTGGCTATCTTAAGAGAATCATATTTACTGCAGCCAGATGCTCCCCTTCTTTTGAATCTTTCCTCTCTTTAATACGTACTGCGGAATGTCCAAGCAGAAGCGAAGTGCTGCAACTTGTCCACCTTAACGTTGTGTGAGTTACTAAAACGACGATATCGACGAGTTTTCAAATAAATTTCGCAGAGTGACGAGGCATTTGGCTACCTTAAGAGAGTAATAGTTACTGTTGCCCGATTCTCCCCCTTCTTTGAATCTCCCCTCACTTTGATTCGTATTGCGGCCAGTCCTGCAGAAGCGTAATGGTGCAGCATGTCCACCTTAACGTTGCCTGAGTTACTCCAACGACGGTATCTTCGAGTTTTCAAATAAATTTTGCTTAGTGACGAGGCATTTGGCTACCATAAGAGAGTCACAGTTACTCCTGCCGGCTGCTCCCATTTCTTTAGGCGTTTATCATTGTTGATATGCTCAGTCCTACAGAAACGATATGCCACTGTATGTCCACCTTAACGTCGTCACAGTTATCCCAACAACGAGTTTCTCGAGTTAGCAAATGTAGTTCGCCGGATGACGAGGCATTTGGCTACCTTAAAAGAGTCATAGTTACTGCAGCCACATGCTCCCCTTCCTTAGCATCTTTCCTCTCTTTAATTCGTACTGCGGAATGTCCAAGCAGAAGCGAAATGCTTCAACTTGTCCACCTTAACGTTGTCTGAGTTACTCCAACGACGATATCGACGTGTTTTCAAATAAATTTCGCAGAGTGACGAGGCATTTGGCTACCTTAAGAGAGTCATAGTTACTGCTGCCCGCTGCTCCCTCTTCTTTGAAACTTTCCTCTCTTTAATTCGTATTGTGTCCAGTCCTGCAGTAGCGAAATGGTACAGCATGTCCACCTTAACGTTGTCTGAGTTACTCCAACGACGATATCCTCGAATTTTCAAATAAATTTCGCGGAGTGACGAGGCATTTGACTACCTTAAGAGAGTCATAGTTACTCCTGCCGGCTGCTCCCATTTCTTTAGGCCTTTATCATTCTTGCTATGGCCAGTCCTACAGAACCGATATGCCACTGTATGTCCACCTTAACGTCGTCACAGTTACTCCCACTACGAGTTTCTCGAAATAGCAAATGTACTTCGACGGATGACGAGGCATTTGGCTACCTTAAGAGAGTCATAGTTACTGCAGCCGGATGCTCCCCTTCCTTTGAATCTTTCCTCTCTTTTATTCGTACTGCAGAATGTCCAATCAGAAGCGAAATGCTGCAACTTGTCCACCTTAACGATGTCTGAGTTACTCCAAAGACGATAACGACGAGTTTTCAAATAAATTTCGCAGAGTGACGAGGCATTTGGCTACCTTAAGAGAGTCATAGTTACTGCTGCCCGCTGCTCCCTCTTCTTTGAAACTTTCCTCTCTTTAATTCGTATTGTGTCCAGTCCTGCAGTAGCGAAATGGTACAGCATGTCCACCTTAACGTTGTCTGAGTTACTCCAACGACGATATCCTAGAGTTCTCGAATAAATTTCGCAAAGTGACGAGGCATTTGGCTACCTTAAGAGAGTCATAGTTACTCCTGCCGGCTGCTCCCATTTCTTTAGGCCTTTATAATTCTTGCCATGGCCAGTCCTACAGAACCGATATGCCACTGTATGTCCACCTTAATGTCGTCACAGTTACTCCCACTACGAGATTCTCGAAATAGCAAATGTACTTCGACGGATGACGAGGCATTTGGCTATCTTAAGAGAATCATATTTACTGCAGCCAGATGCTCCCCTTCTTTTGAATCTTTCCTCTCTTTAATACGTACTGCGGAATGTCCAAGCAGAAGCGAAGTGCTGCAACTTGTCCACCTTAACGTTGTGTGAGTTACTAAAACGACGATATCGACGAGTTTTCAAATAAATTTCGCAGAGTGACGAGGCATTTGGCTACCTTAAGAGAGTAATAGTTACTGTTGCCCGATTCTCCCCCTTCTTTGAATCTCCCCTCACTTTGATTCGTATTGCGGCCAGTCCTGCAGAAGCGTAATGGTGCAGCATGTCCACCTTAACGTTGCCTGAGTTACTCCAACGACGGTATCTTCGAGTTTTCAAATAAATTTTGCTTAGTGACGAGGCATTTGGCTACCATAAGAGAGTCACAGTTACTCCTGCCGGCTGCTCCCATTTCTTTAGGCGTTTATCATTGTTGATATGCTCAGTCCTACAGAAACGATATGCCACTGTATGTCCACCTTAACGTCGTCACAGTTATCCCAACAACGAGTTTCTCGAGTTAGCAAATGTAGTTCGCCGGATGACGAGGCATTTGGCTACCTTAAAAGAGTCATAGTTACTGCAGCCACATGCTCCCCTTCCTTAGCATCTTTCCTCTCTTTAATTCGTACTGCGGAATGTCCAAGCAGAAGCGAAATGCTTCAACTTGTCCACCTTAACGTTGTCTGAGTTACTCCAACGACGATATCGACGTGTTTTCAAATAAATTTCGCAGAGTGACGAGGCATTTGGCTACCTTAAGAGAGTCATAGTTACTGCTGCCCGCTGCTCCCTCTTCTTTGAAACTTTCCTCTCTTTAATTCGTATTGTGTCCAGTCCTGCAGTAGCGAAATGGTACAACATGTCCACCTTAACGTTGTCTGAGTTACTCCAACGACGATATCCTCGAGTTTTCAAATAAATTTCGCAGAGTGACGAGGCATTTGACTACCTTAAGAGAGTCATATTTACACCTGCCGGCTGCTCCTATTTCCTTAGGCCTTCATCATTCTTGCTATGGCCAGTCCTACAGAACCGATATGCCACTGTATGTCCACCTTAACGTCGTCACAGTTACTCCCACTACGAGTTTCTCGAAATAGCAAATGTACTTCGACGGATGACGAGGCATTTGGCTACCTTAAGAGAATCATATTTACTGCAGCCAGACGCTCCCCTTCTTTTGAATCTTTCCTCTCTTTAATTCGTACTGCGGAATGTCCAACCAAAAGCGAAGTGCTGCAACTTGTCCACCTTAACGTTGTCTGAGTTACTCCAACGACGATATCCTCGAGTTTTCAAATAAATTGCGCATAGTGACGAGGCATTTGGCTACCTTAAGAGAGTCATAGTTACTCCTGCCGGCTGCTCCCATTTCTTTAGGCCTTTATCATTCTTGCTATGGCCAGTCCTACAGAACCGATATGCCACTGTATGTCCACCTTAACGTCGTCACAGTTATTCCCACTACGAGTTTCTCGAGTTAGCAAATGTAGTTCGCCGGATGACGAGGCATTTTGTTACCTTAAGAGAGTCATAGTTACTGCAGCCAGATGCTCCCCTTCCTTTGAATCTCTCCTCTCTTTAAATCGTACTGCGGAATGTCCAAGCAGAAGCGAAATGCTGCAACTTGTCCACCTTAACGTTGTCTGAGTTACTCCAACGACGATATCGACGAGTTTTCAAAGAAATTTCGCAGAGTGACGAGGCATTTGGCTACCTTAAGAGAGTCATAGTCACTGCTGCCCGCTGCTCCCCCTTCTTTGAATCTTTGATCTCTTTAATTCGTATTGCGGCCAGTCCTGCAGAAGCGAAATGGTACAGCATGTCCACCTTAACGTTGTCTGAGTTACTCCAACGACGATATCCTCGAATTTTCAAATAAATTTCGCGGAGTGACGAGGCATTTGACTACCTTAAGAGAGTCATAGTTACTCCTGCCGGCTGCTCCCATTTCTTTAGGCCTTTATCATTCTTGCTATGGCCAGTCCTACAGAACCTATATGCCACTGTATGTCCACCTTAACGTCGTCACAGTTACTCCCACTACGAGTTTCTCGAAATAGCAAATGTACTTCGACGGATGACGAGGCATTTGGCTACCTTAAGAGAGTCATAGTTACTGCAGCCGGATGCTCCCCTTCCTTTGAATCTTTCCTCTCTTTTATTCGTACTGCAGAATGTCCAATCAGAAGCGAAATGCTGCAACTTGTCCACCTTAACGATGTCTGAGTTACTCCAAAGACGATAACGACGAGTTTTCAAATAAATTTCGCAGAGTGACGAGGCATTTGGCTACCTTAAGAGAGTCATAGTTACTGCTGCCCGCTGCTCCCTCTTCTTTGAATCTTTCCTCTCTTTAATTCTTATTGTGGCCAGTGCGGCAGTAGCGAAATGGTACAACATGTCCACCTCAACGTTGTCTGAGTTACTCCAACGACGATATCCTCGAGTTTTCAAATAAATTTCGCAGAGTGACGAGGCATTTGACTACCTTAAGAGAGTCATATTTACACCTGCCGGCTGCTCCTATTTCCTTAGGCCTTCATCATTCTTGCTATGGCCAGTCCTACAGAACCGATATGCCACTGTATGTCCACCTTAACGTCGTCACAGTTACTCCCACTACGAGTTTCTCGAAATAGCAAATGTACTTCGACGGATGACGAGGCATTTGGCTACCTTAAGAGAATCATATTTACTGCAGCCAGACGCTCCCCTTCTTTTGAATCTTTCCTCTCTTTAATTCGTACTGCGGAATGTCCAACCAAAAGCGAAGTGCTGCAACTTGTCCACCTTAACGTTGTCTGAGTTACTCCAACGACGATATCCTCGAGTTTTCAAATAAATTTCGGAGAGTGACGAGGCATTTGGCTACCTTAAGAGAGTCATAGTTACTGCTGCCCGCTGCTCCCTCTTCTTTGAAACTTTCCTCTCTTTAATTCGTATTGTGTCCAGTCCTGCAGTAGCGAATTGGTACAGCATGTCCACCTTAACGTTGTCTGAGTTACTCCAACGACGATATCCTCGAATTTTCAAATAAATTTCGCGGAGTGACGAGGCATTTGACTACCTTAAGAGAGTCATAGTTACTCCTGCCGGCTGCTCCCATTTCTTTAGGCCTTTATAATTCTTGCCATGGCCAGTCCTACAGAACCGATATGCCACTGTATGTCCACCTTAACGTCGTCACAGTTATTCCCACTACGAGTTTCTCGAGTTAGCAAATGTAGTTCGCCGGATGACGAGGCATTTGGTTACCTTAAGAGAGTCATAGTTACTGCAGCCAGATGCTCCCCTTCCTTTGAATCTCTCCTCTCTTTAAATCGTACTGCGGAATGTCCAATCAGAAGCGAAATGCTGCAACTTGTCCACCTTAACGATGTCTGAGTTACTCCAAAGACGATAACGACGAGTTTTCAAATAAATTTCGCAGAGTGACGAGGCATTTGGCTACCTT
Organism: Schistocerca americana; assembly: GCF_021461395.2. Taxonomy (NCBI): domain Eukaryota; kingdom Metazoa; phylum Arthropoda; class Insecta; order Orthoptera; family Acrididae; genus Schistocerca; species Schistocerca americana. The sequence goes on along the minus strand of NC_060127.1, from coordinate 213,129,304 downwards.
AAGAGAGTCATAGTTACTGCTGCCCGCTGCTCCCTCTTCTTTGAAACTTTCCTCTCTTTAATTCGTATTGTGTCCAGTCCTGCAGTAGCGAAATGGTACAGCATGTCCACCTTAACGTTGTCTGAGTTACTCCAACGACGATATCCTCGAATTTTCAAATAAATTTCGCGGAGTGACGAGGCATTTGACTACCTTAAGAGAGTCATAGTTACTCCTGCCGGCTGCTCCCATTTCTTTAGGCCTTTATCATTCTTGCTATGGCCAGTCCTACAGAACCGATATGCCACTGTATGTCCATCTTAACGTCGTCACAGTCATTCCCGCTACGAGTTTCTCGAGTTAGCAAATGTAGTTCGCCGGATGACGAGGCATTTGGCTACCTTAAGAGAGTCATAGTTACTGCAGCCGGATGCTCCCCTTCCTTTGAATCTTTCCTCTCTTTTGTTCGTACTGCAGAATGTCCAATCAGAAGCGAAATGCTGCAACTTGTCCACCTTAACGATGTCTGAGTTACTCCAAAGACGATAACGACGAGTTTTCAAATAAATTTCGCAGAGTGACGAGGCATTTGGCTACCTTAAGAGAGTCATAGTTACTGCTGCCCGCTGCTCCCTCTTCTTTGAAACTTTCCTCTCTTTAATTCGTATTGTGTCCAGTCCTGCAGTAGCGAAATGGTACAGCATGTCCACCTTAACGTTGTCTGAGTTACTCCAACGACGATATCCTCGAATTTTCAAATAAATTTCGCGGAGTGACGAGGCATTTGACTACCTTAAGAGAGTCATAGTTACTCCTGCCGGCTGCTCCCATTTCTTTAGGCCTTTATCATTCTTGCTATGGCCAGTCCTACAGAACCGATATGCCACTGTATGTCCACCTTAATGTCGTCACAGTTACTCCCACTACGAGATTCTCGAAATAGCAAATGTACTTCGACGGATGACGAGGCATTTGGCTATCTTAAGAGAATCATATTTACTGCAGCCAGATGCTCCCCTTCTTTTGAATCTTTCCTCTCTTTAATACGTACTGCGGAATGTCCAATCAGAAGCGAAATGCTGCAACTTGTCCACCTTAACGATGTCTGAGTTACTCCAAAGACGATAACGACGAGTTTTCAAATAAATTTCGCAGAGTGACGAGGCATTTGGCTACCTTAAGAGAGTCATAGTTACTGCTGCCCGCTGCTCCCTCTTCATTGAAACTTTCCTCTCTTTAATTCGTATTGTGTCCAGTCCTGCAGTAGCGAAATGGTACAGCATGTCCACCTTAACGTTGTCTGAGTTACTCCAACGACGATATCCTAGAGTTTTCGAATAAATTTCGCAAAGTGACGAGGCATTTGGCTACCTTAAGAGAGTCATAGTTACTCCTGCCGGCTGCTCCCATTTCTTTAGGCCTTTATAATTCTTGCCATGGCCAGTCCTACAGAACCGATATGCCACTGTATGTCCACCTTAACGTCGTCACAGTTATTCCCACTACGAGTTTCTCGAGTTAGCAAATGTAGTTCGCCGGATGACGAGGCATTTGGTTACCTTAAGAGAGTCATAGTTACTGCAGCCAGATGCTCCCCTTCCTTTGAATCTCTCCTCTCTTTAAATCGTACTGCGGAATGTCCAATCAGAAGCGAAATGCTGCAACTTGTCCACCTTAACGATGTCTGAGTTACTCCAAAGACGATAACGACGAGTTTTCAAATAAATTTCGCAGAGTGACGAGGCATTTGGCTACCTTAAGAGAGTCATAGTTACTGCTGCCCGCTGCTCCCTCTTCTTTGAAACTTTCCTCTCTTTAATTCGTATTGTGTCCAGTCCTGCAGTAGCGAAATGGTACAGCATGTCCACCTTAACGTTGTCTGAGTTACTCCAACGACGATATCCTAGAGTTTTCGAATAAATTTCGCAAAGTGACGAGGCATTTGGCTACCTTAAGAGAGTCATAGTTACTCCTGCCGGCTGCTCCCATTTCTTTAGGCCTTTATAATTCTTGCCATGGCCAGTCCTACAGAACCGATATGCCACTGTATGTCCACCTTAATGTCGTCACAGTTACTCCCACTACGAGATTCTCGAAATAGCAAATGTACTTCGACGGATGACGAGGCATTTGGCTATCTTAAGAGAATCATATTTACTGCAGCCAGATGCTCCCCTTCTTTTGAATCTTTCCTCTCTTTAATACGTACTGCGGAATGTCCAAGCAGAAGCGAAGTGCTGCAACTTGTCCACCTTAACGTTGTGTGAGTTACTAAAACGACGATATCGACGAGTTTTCAAATAAATTTCGCAGAGTGACGAGGCATTTGGCTACCTTAAGAGAGTAATAGTTACTGTTGCCCGATTCTCCCCCTTCTTTGAATCTCCCCTCACTTTGATTCGTATTGCGGCCAGTCCTGCAGAAGCGTAATGGTGCAGCATGTCCACCTTAACGTTGCCTGAGTTACTCCAACGACGGTATCTTCGAGTTTTCAAATAAATTTTGCTTAGTGACGAGGCATTTGGCTACCATAAGAGAGTCACAGTTACTCCTGCCGGCTGCTCCCATTTCTTTAGGCGTTTATCATTGTTGATATGCTCAGTCCTACAGAAACGATATGCCACTGTATGTCCACCTTAACGTCGTCACAGTTATCCCAACAACGAGTTTCTCGAGTTAGCAAATGTAGTTCGCCGGATGACGAGGCATTTGGCTACCTTAAAAGAGTCATAGTTACTGCAGCCACATGCTCCCCTTCCTTAGCATCTTTCCTCTCTTTAATTCGTACTGCGGAATGTCCAAGCAGAAGCGAAATGCTTCAACTTGTCCACCTTAACGTTGTCTGAGTTACTCCAACGATGATATCGACGTGTTTTCAAATAAATTTCGCAGAGTGACGAGGCATTTGGCTACCTTAAGAGAGTCATAGTTACTGCTGCCCGCTGCTCCCTCTTCTTTGAATCTTTCCTCTCTTTAATTCTTATTGTGGCCAGTGCGGCAGTAGCGAAATGGTACAACATGTCCACCTTAACGTTGTCTGAGTTACTCCAACGACGATATCCTCGAGTTTTCAAATAAATTTCGCAGAGTGACGAGGCATTTGACTACCTTAAGAGAGTCATATTTACACCTGCCGGCTGCTCCTATTTCCTTAGGCCTTCATCATTCTTGCTATGGCCAGTCCTACAGAACCGATATGCCACTGTATGTCCACCTTAACGTCGTCACAGTTACTCCCACTACGAGTTTCTCGAAATAGCAAATGTACTTCGACGGATGACGAGGCATTTGGCTACCTTAAGAGAATCATATTTACTGCAGCCAGACGCTCCCCTTCTTTTGAATCTTTCCTCTCTTTAATTCGTACTGCGGAATGTCCAACCAAAAGCGAAGTGCTGCAACTTGTCCACCTTAACGTTGTCTGAGTTACTCCAACGACGATATCCTCGAGTTTTCAAATAAATTGCGCATAGTGACGAGGCATTTGGCTACCTTAAGAGAGTCATAGTTACTCCTGCCGGCTGCTCCCATTTCTTTAGGCCTTTATCATTCTTGCTATGGCCAGTCCTACAGATCCGATATGCCACTGTATGTCCTCCTTAACGTCGTCACAGTTATTCCCACTGCGAGTTTCTCGAGTTAGCAAATGTAGTTCGCCGGATGACGAGGCATTTTGTTACCTTAAGAGAGTCATAGTTACTGCAGCCAGATGCTCCCCTTCCTTTGAATCTCTCCTCTCTTTAAATCGTACTGCGGAATGTCCAAGCAGAAGCGAAATGCTGCAACTTGTCCACCTTAACGTTGTCTGAGTTACTCCAACGACGATATCGACGAGTTTTCAAAGAAATTTCGCAGAGTGACGAGGCATTTGGCTACCTTAAGAGAGTCATAGTCACTGCTGCCCGCTGCTCCCCCTTCTTTGAATCTTTGATCTCTTTAATTCGTATTGCGGCCAGTCCTGCAGAAGCGAAATGGTACAGCATGTCCACCTTAACGTTGTCTGAGTTACTCCAACGACGATATCCTCGAATTTTCAAATAAATTTCGCGGAGTGACGAGGCATTTGACTACCTTAAGAGAGTCATAGTTACTCCTGCCGGCTGCTCCCATTTCTTTAGGCCTTTATCATTCTTGCTATGGCCAGTCCTACAGAACCGATATGCCACTGTATGTCCACCTTAACGTCGTCACAGTTACTCCCACTACGAGTTTCTCGAAATAGCAAATGTACTTCGACGGATGACGAGGCTTTTGGCTACCTTAAGAGAGTCATAGTTACTGCAGCCGGATGCTCCCCTTCCTTTGAATCTTTCCTCTCTTTTATTCGTACTGCAGAATGTCCAATCAGAAGCGAAATGCTGCAACTTGTCCACCTTAACGATGTCTGAGTTACTCCAAAGACGATAACGACGAGTTTTCAAATAAATTTCGCAGAGTGACGAGGCATTTGGCTACCTTAAGAGAGTCATAGTTACTGCTGCCCGCTGCTCCCTCTTCTTTGAATCTTTCCTCTCTTTAATTCTTATTGTGGCCAGTGCGGCAGTAGCGAAATGGTACAACATGTCCACCTTAACGTTGTCTGAGTTACTCCAACGACGATATCCTCGAGTTTTCAAATAAATTTCGCAGAGTGACGAGGCATTTGACTACCTTAAGAGAGTCATATTTACACCTGCCGGCTGCTCCTATTTCCTTAGGCCTTCATCATTCTTGCTATGGCCAGTCCTACAGAACCGATATGCCACTGTATGTCCTCCTTAACGTCGTCACAGTTACTCCCACTACGAGTTTCTCGAAATAGCAAATGTACTTCGACGGATGACGAGGCATTTGGCTACCTTAAGAGAATCATATTTACTGCAGCCAGACGCTCCCCTTCTTTTGAATCTTTCCTCTCTTTAATTCGTACTGCGGAATGTCCAACCAAAAGCGAAGTGCTGCAACTTGTCCACCTTAACGTTGTCTGAGTTACTCCAACGACGATATCCTCGAGTTTTCAAATAAATTTCGGAGAGTGACGAGGCATTTGGCTACCTTAAGAGAGTCATAGTTACTGCTGCCCGCTGCTCCCTCTTCTTTGAAACTTTCCTCTCTTTAATTCGTATTGTGTCCAGTCCTGCAGTAGCGAAATGGTACGGCATGTCCACCTTAACGTTGTCTGAGTTACTCCAACGACGATATCCTCGAATTTTCAAATAAATTTCGCGGAGTGACGAGGCATTTGACTACCTTAAGAGAGTCATAGTTACTCCTGCCGGCTGCTCCCATTTCTTTAGGCCTTTATCATTCTTGCTATGGCCAGTCCTACAGAACCGATATGCCACTGTATGTCCACCTTAATGTCGTCACAGTTACTCCCACTACGACATTCTCGAAATAGCAAATGTACTTCGACGGATGACGAGGCATTTGGCTATCTTAAGAGAATCATATTTACTGCAGCCAGATGCTCCCCTTCTTTTGAATCTTTCCTCTCTTTAATACGTACTGCGGAATGTCCAAGCAGAAGCGAAATGCTTCAACTTGTCCACCTTAACGATGTCTGAGTTACTCCAAAGACGATAACGACGAGTTTTCAAATAAATTTCGCAGAGTGACGAGGCATTTGGCTACCTTAAGAGAGTCATAGTTACTGCTGCCCGCTGCTCCCTCTTCTTTGAAACTTTCCTCTCTTTAATTCGTATTGTGTCCAGTCCTGCAGTAGCGAAATGGTACAGCATGTCCACCTTAACGTTGTCTGAGTTACTCCAACGACGATATCCTCGAATTTTCAAATAAATTTCGCGGAGTGACGAGGCATTTGACTACCTTAAGAGAGTCATAGTTACTCCTGCCGGCTGCTCCCATTTCTTTAGGCCTTTATCATTCTTGCTATGGCCAGTCCTACAGAACCGATATGCCACTGTATGTCCACCTTAACGTCGTCACAGTTACTCCCACTACGAGTTTCTCGAAATAGCAAATGTACTTCGACGGATGACGAGGCATTTGGCTACCTTAAGAGAATCATATTTACTGCAGCCAGACGCTCCCCTTCTTTTGAATCTTTCCTCTCTTTAATTCGTACTGCGGAATGTCCAACCAAAAGCGAAGTGCTGCAACTTGTCCACCTTAACGTTGTCTGAGTTACTCCAACGACGATATCCTCGAATTTTCAAATAAATTTCGCGGAGTGACGAGGCATTTGACTACCTTAAGAGAGTCATAGTTACTCCTGCCGGCTGCTCCCATTTCTTTAGGCCTTTATCATTCTTGCTATGGCCAGTCCTACAGAACCGATATGCCACTGTATGTCCACCTTAATGTCGTCACAGTTACTCCCACTACGAGATTCTCGAAATAGCAAATGTACTTCGACGGATGACGAGGCATTTGGCTATCTTAAGAGAATCATATTTACTGCAGCCAGATGCTCCCCTTCTTTTGAATCTTTCCTCTCTTTAATACGTACTGCGGAATGTCCAATCAGAAGCGAAATGCTGCAACTTGTCCACCTTAACGATGTCTGAGTTACTCCAAAGACGATAACGACGAGTTTTCAAATAAATTTCGCAGAGTGACGAGGCATTTGGCTACCTTAAGAGAGTCATAGTTACTGCTGCCCGCTGCTCCCTCTTCTTTGAAACTTTCCTCTCTTTAATTCGTATTGTGTCCAGTCCTGCAGTAGCGAAATGGTACAGCATGTCCACCTTAACGTTGTCTGAGTTACTCCAACGACGATATCCTAGAGTTTTCGAATAAATTTCGCAAAGTGACGAGGCATTTGGCTACCTTAAGAGAGTCATAGTTACTCCTGCCGGCTGCTCCCATTTCTTTAGGCCTTTATAATTCTTGCCATGGCCAGTCCTACAGAACCGATATGCCACTGTATGTCCACCTTAACGTCGTCACAGTTATTCCCACTACGAGTTTCTCGAGTTAGCAAATGTAGTTCGCCGGATGACGAGGCATTTGGTTACCTTAAGAGAGTCATAGTTACTGCGGCCAGATGCTCCCCTTCCTTTGAATCTCTCCTCTCTTTAAATCGTACTGCGGAATGTCCAATCAGAAGCGAAATGCTGCAACTTGTCCACCTTAACGATGTCTGAGTTACTCCAAAGACGATAACGACGAGTTTTCAAATAAATTTCGCAGAGTGACGAGGCATTTGGCTACCTTAAGAGAGTCATAGTTACTGCTGCCCGCTGCTCCCTCTTCTTTGAAACTTTCCTCTCTTTAATTCGTATTGTGTCCAGTCCTGCAGTAGCGAAATGGTACAGCATGTCCACCTTAACGTTGTCTGAGTTACTCCAACGACGATATCCTCGAATTTTCAAATAAATTTCGCGGAGTGACGAGGCATTTGACTACCTTAAGAGAGTCATAGTTACTCCTGCCGGCTGCTCCCATTTCTTTAGGCCTTTATCATTCTTGCTATGGCCAGTCCTACAGAACCGATATGCCACTGTATGTCCACCTTAACGTCGTCACAGTTATTCCCACTACGAGTTTCTCGAGTTAGCAAATGTAGTTCGCCGGATGACGAGGCATTTGGTTACCTTAAGAGAGTCATAGTTACTGCAGCCAGATGCTCCCCTTCCTTTGAATCTCTCCTCTCTTTAAATCGTACTGCGGAATGTCCAAGCAGAAGCGAAATGCTGCAACTTGTCCACCTTAACGTTGTCTGAGTTACTCCAACGACGATATCGACGAGTTTTCAAAGAAATTTCGCAGAGTGACGAGGCATTTGGCTACCTTAAGAGAGTCATAGTCACTGCTGCCCGCTGCTCCCCCTTCTTTGAATCTTTGATCTCTTTAATTCGTATTGCGGCCAGTCCTGCAGAAGCGAAATGGTACAGCATGTCCACCTTAACGTTGTCTGAGTTACTTCAACGACGATATCCTCGAATTTTCAAATAAATTTCGCGGAGTGACGAGGCATTTGACTACCTTAAGAGAGTCATAGTTACTCCTGCCGGCTGCTCCAATTTCTTTAGGCCTTTATCATTCTTGCTATGGCCAGTCCTACAGAACCGATATGCCACTGTATGTCCATCTTAACGTCGTCACAGTCATTCCCGCTACGAGTTTCTCGAGTTAGCAAATGTAGTTCGCCGGATGACGAGGCATTTGGCTACCTTAAGAGAGTCATAGTTACTGCAGCCGGATGCTCCCCTTCCTTTGAATCTCTCCTCTCTTTTGTTCGTACTGCAGAATGTCCAATCAGAAGCGAAATGCTGCAACTTGTCCACCTTAACGATGTCTGAGTTACTCCAAAGACGATAACGACGAGTTTTCAAATAAATTTCGCAGAGTGACGAGGCATTTGGCTACCTTAAGAGAGTCATAGTTACTGCTGCCCGCTGCTCCCTCTTCTTTGAAACTTTCCTCTCTTTAATTCGTATTGTGTCCAGTCCTGCAGTAGCGAAATGGTACAGCATGTCCACCTTAACGTTGTCTGAGTTACTCCAACGACGATATCCTCGAATTTTCAAATAAATTTCGCGGAGTGACGAGGCATTTGACTACCTTAAGAGAGTCATAGTTACTCCTGCCGGCTGCTCCCATTTCTTTAGGCCTTTATCATTCTTGCTATGGCCAGTCCTACAGAACCGATATGCCACTGTATGTCCACCTTAATGTCGTCACAGTTACTCCCACTACGAGATTCTCGAAATAGCAAATGTACTTCGACGGATGACGAGGCATTTGGCTATCTTAAGAGAATCATATTTACTGCAGCCAGATGCTCCCCTTCTTTTGAATCTTTCCTCTCTTTAATACGTACTGCGGAATGTCCAATCAGAAGCGAAATGCTGCAACTTGTCCACCTTAACGATGTCTGAGTTACTCCAAAGACGATAACGACGAGTTTTCAAATAAATTTCGCAGAGTGACGAGGCATTTGGCTACCTTAAGAGAGTCATAGTTACTGCTGCCCGCTGCTCCCTCTTCATTGAAACTTTCCTCTCTTTAATTCGTATTGTGTCCAGTCCTGCAGTAGCGAAATGGTACAGCATGTCCACCTTAACGTTGTCTGAGTTACTCCAACGACGATATCCTAGAGTTTTCGAATAAATTTCGCAAAGTGACGAGGCATTTGGATACCTTAAGAGAGTCATAGTTACTCCTGCCGGCTGCTCCCATTTCTTTAGGCCTTTATAATTCTTGCCATGGCCAGTCCTACAGAACCGATATGCCACTGTATGTCCACCTTAACGTCGTCACAGTTATTCCCACTACGAGTTTCTCGAGTTAGCAAATGTAGTTCGCCGGATGACGAGGCATTTGGTTACCTTAAGAGAGTCATAGTTACTGCAGCCAGATGCTCCCCTTCCTTTGAATCTCTCCTCTCTTTAAATCGTACTGCGGAATGTCCAATCAGAAGCGAAATGCTGCAACTTGTCCACCTTAACGATGTCTGAGTTACTCCAAAGACGATAACGACGAGTTTTCAAATAAATTTCGCAGAGTGACGAGGCATTTGGCTACCTTAAGAGAGTCATAGTTACTGCTGCCCGCTGCTCCCTCTTCTTTGAAACTTTCCTCTCTTTAATTCGTATTGTGTCCACTCCTGCAGTAGCGAAATGGTACAGCATGTCCACCTTAACGTTGTCTGAGTTACTCCAACGACGATATCCTCGAATTTTCAAATAAATTTCGCGGAGTGACGAGGCATTTGACTACCTTAAGAGAGTCATAGTTACTCCTGCCGGCTGCTCCCATTTCTTTAGGCCTTTATCATTCTTGCTATGGCCAGTCCTACAGAACCGATATGCCACTGTATGTCCACCTTAACGTCGTCACAGTTATTCCCACTACGAGTTTCTCGAGTTAGCAAATGTAGTTCGCCGGATGACGAGGCATTTGGTTACCTTAAGAGAGTCATAGTTACTGCAGCCAGATGCTCCCCTTCCTTTGAATCTCTCCTCTCTTTAAATCGTACTGCGGAATGTCCAATCAGAAGCGAAATGCTGCAACTTGTCCACCTTAACGATGTCTGAGTTACTCCAAAGACGATAACGACGAGTTTTCAAATAAATTTCGCAGAGTGACGAGGCATTTGGCTACCTTAAGAGAGTCATAGTTACTGCTGCCCGCTGCTCACTCTTCTTTGAAACTTTCCTCTCTTTAATTCGTATTGTGTCCAGTCCTGCAGTAGCGAAATGGTACAGCATGTCCACCTTAACGTTGTCTGAGTTACTCCAACGACGATATCCTCGAATTTTCAAATAAATTTCGCGGAGTGACGAGGCATTTGACTACCTTAAGAGAGTCATAGTTACTCCTGCCGGCTGCTCCCATTTCTTTAGGCCTTTATCATTCTTGCTATGGCCAGTCCTACAGAACCGATATGCCACTGTATGTCCACCTTAACGTCGTCACAGTTACTCCCACTACGAGTTTCTCGAAATAGCAAATGTACTTCGACGGATGACGAGGCATTTGGCTACCTTAAGAGAATCATATTTACTGCAGCCAGACGCTCCCCTTCTTTTGAATCTTTCCTCTCTTTAATTCGTACTGCGGAATGTCCAACCAGAAGCGAAGTGCTGCAACTTGTCCACCTTAACGTTGTCTGAGTTACTCCAACGACGATATCCTCGAATTTTCAAATAAATTTCGCGGAGTGACGAGGCATTTGACTACCTTAAGAGAGTCATAGTTACTCCTGCCGGCTGCTCCCATTTCTTTAGGCCTTTATCATTCTTGCTATGGCCAGTCCTACAGAACCGATATGCCACTGTATGTCCACCTTAATGTCGTCACAGTTACTCCCACTACGAGATTCTCGAAATAGCAAATGTACTTCGACGGATGACGAGGCATTTGGCTATCTTAAGAGAATCATATTTACTGCAGCCAGATGCTCCCCTTCTTTTGAATCTTTCCTCTCTATAATACGTACTGCGGAATGTCCAATCAGAAGCGAAATGCTGCAACTTGTCCACCTTAACGATGTCTGAGTTACTCCAAAGACGATAACGACGAGTTTTCAAATAAATTTCGCAGAGTGACGAGGCATTTGGCTACCTTAAGAGAGTCATAGTTACTGCTGCCCGCTGCTCCCTCTTCTTTGAAACTTTCCTCTCTTTAATTCGTATTGTGTCCAGTCCTGCAGTAGCGAAATGGTACAGCATGTCCACCTTAACGTTGTCTGAGTTACTCCAACGACGATATCCTCGAATTTTCAAATAAATTTCGCGGAGTGACGAGGCATTTGACTACCTTAAGAGAGTCATAGTTACTCCTGCCGGCTGCTCCCATTTCTTTAGGCCTTTATCATTCTTGCTATGGCCAGTCCTACAGAACCGATATGCCACTGTATGTCCACCTTAACGTCGTCACAGTTATTCCCACTACGAGTTTCTCGAGTTAGCAAATGTAGTTCGCCGGATGACGAGGCATTTGGTTACCTTAAGAGAGTCATAGTTACTGCAGCCAGATGCTCCCCTTCCTTTGAATCTCTCCTCTCTTTAAATCGTACTGCGGAATGTCCAATCAGAAGCGAAATGCTGCAACTTGTCCACCTTAACGATGTCTGAGTTACTCCAAAGACGATAACGACGAGTTTTCAAATAAATTTCGCAGAGTGACGAGGCATTTGGCTACCTTAAGAGAGTCATAGTTACTGCTGCCCGCTGCTCACTCTTCTTTGAAACTTTCCTCTCTTTAATTCGTATTGTGTCCAGTCCTGCAGTAGCGAAATGGTACAGCATGTCCACCTTAACGTTGTCTGAGTTACTCCAACGACGATATCCTCGAATTTTCAAATAAATTTCGCGGAGTGACGAGGCATTTGACTACCTTAAGAGAGTCATAGTTACTCCTGCCGGCTGCTCCCATTTCTTTAGGCCTTTATCATTCTTGCTATGGCCAGTCCTACAGAACCGATATGCCACTGAATGTCCACCTTAACGTCGTCACAGTTACTCCCACTACGAGTTTCTCGAAATAGCAAATGTACTTCGACGGATGACGAGGCATTTGGCTACCTTAAGAGAATCATATTTACTGCAGCCAGACGCTCCCCTTCTTTTGAATCTTTCCTCTCTTTAATTCGTACTGCGGAATGTCCAACCAAAAGCGAAGTGCTGCAACTTGTCCACCTTAACGTTGTCTGAGTTACTCCAACGACGATATCCTCGAATTTTCAAATAAATTTCGCGGAGTGACGAGGCATTTGACTACCTTAAGAGAGTCATAGTTACTCCTGCCGGCTGCTCCCATTTCTTTAGGCCTTTATCATTCTTGCTATGGCCAGTCCTACAGAACCGATATGCCACTGTATGTCCACCTTAATGTCGTCACAGTTACTCCCACTACGAGATTCTCGAAATAGCAAATGTACTTCGACGGATGACGAGGCATTTGGCTATCTTAAGAGAATCATATTTACTGCAGCCAGATGCTCCCCTTCTTTTGAATCTTTCCTCTCTATAATACGTACTGCGGAATGTCCAATCAGAAGCGAAATGCTGCAACTTGTCCACCTTAACGATGTCTGAGTTACTCCAAAGACGATAACGACGAGTTTTCAAATAAATTTCGCAGAGTGACGAGGCATTTGGCTACCTTAAGAGAGTCATAGTTACTGCTGCCCGCTGCTCCCTCTTCTTTGAAACTTTCCTCTCTTTAATTCGTATTGTGTCCAGTCCTGCAGTAGCGAAATGGTACAGCATGTCCACCTTAACGTTGTCTGAGTTACTCCAACGACGATATCCTAGAGTTTTCGAATAAATTTCGCAAAGTGACGAGGCATTTGGCTACCTTAAGAGAGTCATAGTTACTCCTGCCGGCTGCTCCCATTTCTTTAGGCCTTTATAATTCTTGCCATGGCCAGTCCTACAGAACCGATATGCCACTGTATGTCCACCTTAACGTCGTCACAGTTATTCCCACTACGAGTTTCTCGAGTTAGCAAATGTAGTTCGCCGGATGACGAGGCATTTGGTTACCTTAAGAGAGTCATAGTTACTGCAGCCAGATGCTCCCCTTCCTTTGAATCTCTCCTCTCTTTAAATCGTACTGCGGAATGTCCAATCAGAAGCGAAATGCTGCAACTTGTCCACCTTAACGATGTCTGAGTTACTCCAAAGACGATAACGACGAGTTTTCAAACAAATTTCGCAGAGTGACGAGGCATTTGGCTACCTTAAGAGAGTCATAGTTACTGCTGCCCGCTGCTCCCTCTTCTTTGAAACTTTCCTCTCTTTAATTCGTATTGTGTCCAGTCCTGCAGTAGCGAAATGGTACAGCATGTCCACCTTAACGTTGTCTGAGTTACTCCAACGACGATATCCTAGAGTTTTCGAATAAATTTCGCAAAGTGACGAGGCATTTGGCTACCTTAAGAGAGTCATAGTTACTCCTGCCGGCTGCTCCCATTTCTTTAGGCCTTTATCATTCTTGCTATGGCCAGTCCTACAGAACCGATATGCCACTGTATGTCCACCTTAACGTCGTCACAGTTATTCCCACTACGAGTTTCTCGAGTTAGCAAATGTAGTTCGCCGGATGACGAGGCATTTGGTTACCTTAAGAGAGTCATAGTTACTGCGGCCAGATGCTCCCCTTCCTTTGAATCTCTCCTCTCTTTAAATCGTACTGCGGAATGTCCAATCAGAAGCGAAATGCTGCAACTTGTCCACCTTAACGATGTCTGAGTTACTCCAAAGACGATAACGACGAGTTTTCAAATAAATTTCGCAGAGTGACGAGGCATTTGGCTACCTTAAGAGAGTCATAGTTACTGTTGCCCGCTGCTCCCTCTTCTTTGAAACTTTCCTCTCTTTAATTCGTATTGTGTCCAGTCCTGCAGTAGCGAAATGGTACAGCATGTCCACCTTAACGTTGTCTGAGTTACTCCAACGACGATTTCCTCGAATTTTCAAATAAATTTCGCGGAGTGACGAGGCATTTGACTACCTTAAGAGAGTCATAGTTACTCCTGCCGGCTGCTCCCATTTCTTTAGGCCTTTATCATTCTTGCTATGGCCAGTCCTACAGAACCGATATGCCACTGTATGTCCACCTTAACGTCGTCACAGTTATTCCCACTACGAGTTTCTCGAGTTAGCAAATGTAGTTCGCCGGATGACGAGGCATTTGGTTACCTTAAGAGAGTCATAGTTACTGCAGCCAGATGCTCCCCTTCCTTTGAATCTCTCCTCTCTTTAAATCGTACTGCGGAATGTCCAATCAGAAGCGAAATGCTGCAACTTGTCCACCTTAACGATGTCTGAGTTACTCCAAAGACGATAACGACGAGTTTTCAAATAAATTTCGCAGAGTGACGAGGCATTTGGCTACCTTAAGAGAGTCATAGTTACTGCTGCCCGCTGCTCCCTCTTCTTTGAAACTTTCCTCTCTTTAATTCGTATTGTGTCCAGTCCTGCAGTAGCGAAATGGTACAGCATGTCCACCTTAACGTTGTCTGAGTTACTCCAACGACGATATCCTCGAATTTTCAAATAAATTTCGCGGAGTGACGAGGCATTTGACTACCTTAAGAGAGTCATAGTTACTCCTGCCGGCTGCTCCCATTTCTTTAGGCCTTTATCATTCTTGCTATGGCCAGTCCTACAGAACCGATATGCCACTGTATGTCCACCTTAACGTCGTCACAGTTACTCCCACTACGAGTTTCTCGAAATAGCAAATGTACTTCGACGGATGACGAGGCATTTGGCTACCTTAAGAGAATCATATTTACTGCAGCCAGACGCTCCCCTTCTTTTGAATCTTTCCTCTCTTTAATTCGTACTGCGGAATGTCCAACCAAAAGCGAAGTGCTGCAACTTGTCCACCTTAACGTTGTCTGAGTTACTCCAACGACGATATCCTCGAATTTTCAAATAAATTTTGCGGAGTGACGAGGCATTTGACTACCTTAAGAGAGTCATAGTTACTCCTGCCGGCTGCTCCCATTTCTTTAGGCCTTTATCATTCTTGCTATGGCCAGTCCTACAGAACCGATATGCCACTGTATGTCCACCTTAATGTCGTCACAGTTACTCCCACTACGAGATTCTCGAAATAGCAAATGTACTTCGACGGATGACGAGGCATTTGGCTATCTTAAGAGAATCATATTTACTGCAGCCAGATGCTCCCCTTCTTTTGAATCTTTCCTCTCTATAATACGTACTGCGGAATGTCCAATCAGAAGCGAAATGCTGCAACTTGTCCACCTTAACGATGTCTGAGTTACTCCAAAGACGATAACGACGAGTTTTCAAATAAATTTCGCAGAGTGACGAGGCATTTGGCTACCTTAAGAGAGTCATAGTTACTGCTGCATGCTGCTCCCTCTTCTTTGAAACTTTCCTCTCTTTAATTCGTATTGTGTCCAGTCCTGCAGTAGCGAAATGGTACAGCATGTCCACCTTAACGTTGTCTGAGTTACTCCAACGACGATATCCTAGAGTTTTCGAATAAATTTCGCAAAGTGACGAGGCATTTGGCTACCTTAAGAGAGTCATAGTTACTCCTGCCGGCTGCTCCCATTTCTTTAGGCCTTTATAATTCTTGCCATGGCCAGTCCTACAGAACCGATATGCCACTGTATGTCCACCTTAACGTCGTCACAGTTATTCCCACTCTGAGTTTCTCGAGTTAGCAAATGTAGTTCGCCGGATGACGAGGCATTTGGTTACCTTAAGAGAGTCATAGTTACTGCAGCCAGATGCTCCCCTTCCTTTGAATCTCTCCTCTCTTTAAATCGTACTGCGGAATGTCCAATCAGAAGCGAAATGCTGCAACTTGTCCACCTTAACGATGTCTGAGTTACTCCAAAGACGATAACGACGAGTTTTCAAATAAATTTCGCAGAGTGACGAGGCATTTGGCTACCTTAAGAGAGTCATAGTTACTGCTGCCCGCTGCTCCCTCTTCTTTGAAACTTTCCTCTCTTTAATTCGTATTGTGTCCAGTCCTGCAGTAGCGAAATGGTACAGCATGTCCACCTTAACGTTGTCTGAGTTACTCCAACGACGATATCCTCGAATTTTCAAATAAATTTCGCGGAGTGACGAGGCATTTGACTACCTTAAGAGAGTCATAGTTACTCCTGCCGGCTGCTCCCATTTCTTTAGGCCTTTATCATTCTTGCTATGGCCAGTCCTACAGAACCGATATGCCACTGTATGTCCATCTTAACGTCGTCACAGTCATTCCCGCTACGAGTTTCTCGAGTTAGCAAATGTAGTTCGCCGGATGACGAGGCATTTGGCTACCTTAAGAGAGTCATAGTTACTGCAGCCGGATGCTCCCCTTCCTTTGAATCTTTCCTCTCTTTTGTTCGTACTGCAGAATGTCCAATCAGAAGCGAAATGCTGCAACTTGTCCACCTTAACGATGTCTGAGTTACTCCAAAGACGATAACGACGAGTTTTCAAATAAATTTCGCAGAGTGACGAGGCATTTGGCTACCTTAAGAGAGTCATAGTTACTGCTGCCCGCTGCTCCCTCTTCTTTGAAACTTTCCTCTCTTTAATTCGTATTGTGTCCAGTCCTGCAGTAGCGAAATGGTACAGCATGTCCACCTTAACGTTGTCTGAGTTACTCCAACGACGATATCCTCGAATTTTCAAATAAATTTCGCGGAGTGACGAGGCATTTGACTACCTTAAGAGAGTCATAGTTACTCCTGCCGGCTGCTCCCATTTCTTTAGGCCTTTATCATTCTTGCTATGGCCAGTCCTACAGAACCGATATGCCACTGTATGTCCACCTTAATGTCGTCACAGTTACTCCCACTACGAGATTCTCGAAATAGCAAATGTACTTCGACGGATGACGAGGCATTTGGCTATCTTAAGAGAATCATATTTACTGCAGCCAGATGCTCCCCTTCTTTTGAATCTTTCCTCTCTTTAATACGTACTGCGGAATGTCCAATCAGAAGCGAAATGCTGCAACTTGTCCACCTTAACGATGTCTGAGTTACTCCAAAGACGATAACGACGAGTTTTCAAATAAATTTCGCAGAGTGACGAGGCATTTGGCTACCTTAAGAGAGTCATAGTTACTGCTGCCCGCTGCTCCCTCTTCATTGAAACTTTCCTCTCTTTAATTCGTATTGTGTCCAGTCCTGCAGTAGCGAAATGGTACAGCATGTCCACCTTAACGTTGTCTGAGTTACTCCAACGACGATATCCTAGAGTTTTCGAATAAATTTCGCAAAGTGACGAGGCATTTGGCTACCTTAAGAGAGTCATAGTTACTCCTGCCGGCTGCTCCCATTTCTTTAGGCCTTTATAATTCTTGCCATGGCCAGTCCTACAGAACCGATATGCCACTGTATGTCCACCTTAACGTCGTCACAGTTATTCCCACTACGAGTTTCTCGAGTTAGCAAATGTAGTTCGCCGGATGACGAGGCATTTGGTTACCTTAAGAGAGTCATAGTTACTGCAGCCAGATGCTCCCCTTCCTTTGAATCTCTCCTCTCTTTAAATCGTACTGCGGAATGTCCAATCAGAAGCGAAATGCTGCAACTTGTCCACCTTAACGATGTCTGAGTTACTCCAAAGACGATAACGACGAGTTTTCAAATGAATTTCGCAGAGTGACGAGGCATTTGGCTACCTTAAGAGAGTCATAGTTACTGCTGCCCGCTGCTCCCTCTTCTTTGAAACTTTCCTCTCTTTAATTCGTATTGTGTCCAGTCCTGCAGTAGCGAAATGGTACAGCATGTCCACCTTAACGTTGTCTGAGTTACTCCAACGACGATATCCTCGAATTTTCAAATAAATTTCGCGGAGTGACGAGGCATTTGACTACCTTAAGAGAGTCATAGTTACTCCTGCCGGCTGCTCCCATTTCTTTAGGCCTTTATCATTCTTGCTATGGCCAGTCCTACAGAACCGATATGCCACTGTATGTCCACCTTAACGTCGTCACAGTTATTCCCACTACGAGTTTCTCGAGTTAGCAAATGTAGTTCGCCGGATGACGAGGCATTTGGTTACCTTAAGAGAGTCATAGTTACTGCAGCCAGATGCTCCCCTTCCTTTGAATCTCTCCTCTCTTTAAATCGTACTGCGGAATGTCCAATCAGAAGCGAAATGCTGCAACTTGTCCACCTTAACGATGTCTGAGTTACTCCAAAGACGATAACGACGAGTTTTCAAATAAATTTCGCACAGTGACGAGGCATTTGGCTACCTTAAGAGAGTCATAGTTACTGCTGCCCGCTGCTCCCTCTTCTTTGAAACTTTCCTCTCTTTAATTCGTATTGTGTCCAGTCCTGCAGTAGCGAAATGGTACAGCATGTCCACCTTAACGTTGTCTGAGTTACTCCAACGACGATATCCTCGAATTTTCAAATAAATTTCGCGGAGTGACGAGGCATTTGACTACCTTAAGAGAGTCATAGTTACTCCTGCCGGCTGCTCCCATTTCTTTAGGCCTTTATCATTCTTGCTATGGCCAGTCCTACAGAACCGATATGCCACTGTATGTCCACCTTAATGTCGTCACAGTTACTCCCACTACGAGATTCTCGAAATAGCAAATGTACTTCGACGGATGACGAGGCATTTGGCTATCTTAAGAGAATCGTATTTACTGCAGCCAGATGCTCCCCTTCTTTTGAATCTTTCCTCTCTTTAATACGTACTGCGGAATGTCCAATCAGAAGCGAAATGCTGCAACTTGTCCACCTTAACGATGTCTGAGTTACTCCAAAGACGATAACGACGAGTTTTCAAATAAATTTCGCAGAGTGACGAGGCATTTGGCTACCTTAAGAGAGTCATAGTTACTGCTGCCCGCTGCTCCCTCTTCATTGAAACTTTCCTCTCTTTAATTCGTATTGTGTCCAGTCCTGCAGTAGCGAAATGGTACAGCATGTCCACCTTAACGTTGTCTGAGTTACTCCAACGACGATATCCTAGAGTTTTCGAATAAATTTCGCAAAGTGACGAGGCATTTGGCTACCTTAAGAGAGTCATAGTTACTCCTGCCGGCTGCTCCCATTTCTTTAGGCCTTTATAATTCTTGCCATGGCCAGTCCTACAGAACCGATATGCCACTGTATGTCCACCTTAACGTCGTCACAGTTATTCCCACTACGAGTTTCTCGAGTTAGCAAATGTAGTTCGCCGGATGACGAGGCATTTGGTTACCTTAAGAGAGTCATAGTTACTGCAGCCAGATGCTCCCCTTCCTTTGAATCTCTCCTCTCTTTAAATCGTACTGCGGAATGTCCAATCAGAAGCGAAATGCTGCAACTTGTCCACCTTAACGATGTCTGAGTTACTCCAAAGACGATAACGACGAGTTTTCAAATAAATTTCGCAGAGTGACGAGGCATTTGGCTACCTTAAGAGAGTCATAGTTACTGCTGCCCGCTGCTCCCTCTTCTTTGAAACTTTCCTCTCTTTAATTCGTATTGTGTCCAGTCCTGCAGTAGCGAAATGGTACAGCATGTCCACCTTAACGTTGTCTGAGTTACTCCAACGACGATATCCTCGAATTTTCAAATAAATTTCGCGGAGTGACGAGGCATTTGACTACCTTAAGAGAGTCATAGTTACTCCTGCCGGCTGCTCCCATTTCTTTAGGCCTTTATCATTCTTGCTATGGCCAGTCCTACAGAACCGATATGCCACTGTATGTCCATCTTAACGTCGTCACAGTCATTCCCGCTACGAGTTTCTCGAGTTAGCAAATGTAGTTCGCCGGATGACGAGGCATTTGGCTACCTTAAGAGAGTCATAGTTACTGCAGCCGGATGCTCCCCTTCCTTTGAATCTTTCCTCTCTTTTGTTCGTACTGCAGAATGTCCAATCAGAAGCGAAATGCTGCAACTTGTCCACCTTAACGATGTCTGAGTTACTCCAAAGACGATAACGACGAGTTTTCAAATAAATTTCGCAGAGTGACGAGGCATTTGGCTACCTTAAGAGAGTCATAGTTACTGCTGCCCGCTGCTCCCTCTTCTTTGAAACTTTCCTCTCTTTAATTCGTATTGTGTCCAGTCCTGCAGTAGCGAAATGGTACAGCATGTCCACCTTAACGTTGTCTGAGTTACTCCAACGACGATATCCTAGAGTTTTCGAATAAATTTCGCAAAGTGACGAGGCATTTGGCTACCTTAAGAGAGTCATAGTTACTCCTGCCGGCTGCTCCCATTTCTTTAGGCCTTTATAATTCTTGCCATGGCCAGTCCTACAGAACCGATATGCCACTGTATGTCCACCTTAACGTCGTCACAGTTATTCCCACTACGAGTTTCTCGAGTTAGCAAATGTAGTTCGCCGGATGACGAGGCATTTGGTTACCTTAAGAGAGTCATAGTTACTGCAGCCAGATGCTCCCCTTCCTTTGAATCTCTCCTCTCTTTAAATCGTACTGCGGAATGTCCAATCAGAAGCGAAATGCTGCAACTTGTCCACCTTAACGATGTCTGAGTTACTCCAAAGACGATAACGACGAGTTTTCAAATAAATTTCGCAGAGTGACGAGGCATTTGGCTACCTTAAGAGAGTCATAGTTACTGCTGCCCGCTGCTCCCTCTTCTTTGAAACTTTCCTCTCTTTAATTCGTATTGTGTCCAGTCCTGCAGTAGCGAAATGGTACAGCATGTCCACCTTAACGTTGTCTGAGTTACTCCAACGACGATATCCTCGAATTTTCAAATAAATTTCGCGGAGTGACGAGGCATTTGACTACCTTAAGAGAGTCATAGTTACTCCTGCCGGCTGCTCCCATTTCTTTAGGCCTTTATCATTCTTGCTATGGCCAGTCCTACAGAACCGATATGCCACTGTATGTCCACCTTAACGTCGTCACAGTTATTCCCACTACGAGTTTCTCGAGTTAGCAAATGTAGTTCGCCGGATGACGAGGCATTTGGTTACCTTAAGAGAGTCATAGTTACTGCAGCCAGATGCTCCCCTTCCTTTGAATCTCTCCTCTCTTTAAATCGTACTGCGGAATGTCCAATCAGAAGCGAAATGCTGCAACTTGTCCACCTTAACGATGTCTGAGTTACTCCAAAGACGATAACGACGAGTTTTCAAATAAATTTCGCAGAGTGACGAGGCATTTGGCTACCTTAAGAGAGTCATAGTTACTGCTGCCCGCTGCTCACTCTTCTTTGAAACTTTCCTCTCTTTAATTCGTATTGTGTCCAGTCCTGCAGTAGCGAAATGGTACAGCATGTCCACCTTAACGTTGTCTGAGTTACTCCAACGACGATATCCTCGAATTTTCAAATAAATTTCGCGGAGTGACGAGGCATTTGACTACCTTAAGAGAGTCATAGTTACTCCTGCCGGCTGCTCCCATTTCTTTAGGCCTTTATCATTCTTGCTATGGCCAGTCCTACAGAACCGATATGCCACTGTATGTCAATCTTAACGTCGTCACAGTCATTCCCGCTACGAGTTTCTCGAGTTAGCAAATGTAGTTCGCCGGATGACGAGGCATTTGGCTACCTTAAGAGAGTCATAGTTACAGCAGCCGGATGCTCCCCTTCCTTTGAATCTTTCCTCTCTTTTATTCGTACTGCAGAATGTCCAATCAGAAGCGAAATGCTGCAACTTGTCCACCTTAACGATGTCTGAGTTACTCCAAAGACGATAACGACGAGTTTTCAAATAAATTTCGCAGAGTGACGAGGCATTTGGCTACCTTAAGAGAGTCATAGTTACTGCTGCCCGCTGCTCCCTCTTCTTTGAAACTTTCCTCTCTTTAATTCGTATTGTGTCCAGTCCTGCAGTAGCGAAATGGTACAGCATGTCCACCTTAACGTTGTCTGAGTTACTCCAACGACGATATCCTAGAGTTTTCGAATAAATTTCGCAAAGTGACGAGGCATTTGGCTACCTTAAGAGAGTCATAGTTACTCCTGCCGGCTGCTCCCATTTCTTTAGGCCTTTATAATTCTTGCCATGGCCAGTCCTACAGAACCGATATGCCACTGTATGTCCACCTTAATGTCGTCACAGTTACTCCCACTACGAGATTCTCGAAATAGCAAATGTACTTCGACGGATGACGAGGCATTTGGCTATCTTAAGAGAATCATATTTACTGCAGCCAGATGCTCCCCTTCTTTTGAATCTTTCCTCTCTTTAATACGTACTGCGGAATGTCCAAGCAGAAGCGAAGTGCTGCAACTTGTCCACCTTAACGTTGTGTGAGTTACTAAAACGACGATATCGACGAGTTTTCAAATAAATTTCGCAGAGTGACGAGGCATTTGGCTACCTTAAGAGAGTAATAGTTACTGTTGCCCGATTCTCCCCCTTCTTTGAATCTCCCCTCACTTTGATTCGTATTGCGGCCAGTCCTGCAGAAGCGTAATGGTGCAGCATGTCCACCTTAACGTTGCCTGAGTTACTCCAACGACGGTATCTTCGAGTTTTCAAATAAATTTTGCTTAGTGACGAGGCATTTGGCTACCATAAGAGAGTCACAGTTACTCCTGCCGGCTGCTCCCATTTCTTTAGGCGTTTATCATTGTTGATATGCTCAGTCCTACAGAAACGATATGCCACTGTATGTCCACCTTAACGTCGTCACAGTTATCCCAACAACGAGTTTCTCGAGTTAGCAAATGTAGTCCGCCGGATGACGAGGCATTTGGCTACCTTAAAAGAGTCATAGTTACTGCAGCCACATGCTCCCCTTCCTTAGCATCTTTCCTCTCTTTAATTCGTACTGCGGAATGTCCAAGCAGAAGCGAAATGCTTCAACTTGTCCACCTTAACGTTGTCTGAGTTACTCCAACGACGATATCGACGTGTTTTCAAATAAATTTCGCAGAGTGACGAGGCATTTGGCTACCTTAAGAGAGTCATAGTTACTGCTGCCCGCTGCTCCCTCTTCTTTGAATCTTTCCTCTCTTTAATTCTTATTGTGGCCAGTGCGGCAGTAGCGAAATGGTACAACATGTCCACCTTAACGTTGTCTGAGTTACTCCAACGACGATATCCTCGAGTTTTCAAATAAATTTCGCAGAGTGACGAGGCATTTGACTACCTTAAGAGAGTCATATTTACACCTGCCGGCTGCTCCTATTTCCTTAGGCCTTCATCATTCTTGCTATGGCCAGTCCTACAGAACCGATATGCCACTGTATGTCCACCTTAACGTCGTCACAGTTATTCCCACTACGAGTTTCTCGAGTTAGCAAATGTAGTTCGCCGGATGACGAGGCATTTGGTTACCTTAAGAGAGTCATAGTTACTGCAGCCAGATGCTCCCCTTCCTTTGAATCTCTCCTCTCTTTAAATCGTACTGCGGAATGTCCAATCAGAAGCGAAATGCTGCAACTTGTCCACCTTAACGATGTCTGAGTTACTCCAAAGACGATAACGACGAGTTTTCAAATAAATTTCGCAGAGTGACGAGGCATTTGGCTACCTTAAGAGAGTCATAGTTACTGCTGCCCGCTGCTCCCTCTTCTTTGAAACTTTACTCTCTTTAATTCGTATTGTGTCCAGTCCTGCAGTAGCGAAATGGTACAGCATGTCCACCTTAACGTTGTCTGAGTTACTCCAACGACGATATCCTCGAATTTTCAAATAAATTTCGCGGAGTGACGAGGCATTTGACTACCTTAAGAGAGTCATAGTTACTCCTGCCGGCTGCTCCCATTTCTTTAGGCCTTTATCATTCTTGCTATGGCCAGTCCTACAGAACCGATATGCCACTGTATGTCCACCTTAACGTCGTCACAGTTATTCCCACTACGAGTTTCTCGAGTTAGCAAATGTAGTTCGCCGGATGACGAGGCATTTGGTTACCTTAAGAGAGTCATAGTTTCTGCAGCCAGATGCTCCCCTTCCTTTGAATCTCTCCTCTCTTTAAATCGTACTGCGGAATGTCCAAGCAGAAGCGAAATGCTGCAACTTGTCCACCTTAACGTTGTCTGAGTTACTCCAACGACGATATCGACGAGTTTTCAAAGAAATTTCGCAGAGTGACGAGGCATTTGGCTACCTTAAGAGAGTCATAGTCACTGCTGCCCGCTGCTTCCCCTTCTTTGAATCTTTGATCTCTTTAATTCGTATTGCGGCCAGTCCTGCAGAAGCGAAATGGTACAGCATGTCCACCTTAACGTTGTCTGAGTTACTCCAACGACGATATCCTCGAATTTTCAAATAAATTTCGCGGAGTGACGAGGCATTTGACTACCTTAAGAGAGTCATAGTTACTCCTGCCGGCTGCTCCCATTTCTTTAGGCCTTTATCATTCTTGCTATGGCCAGTCCTACAGAACCGATATGCCACTGTATGTCCATCTTAACGTCGTCACAGTCATTCCCGCTACGAGTTTCTCGAGTTAGCAAATGTAGTTCGCCGGATGACGAGGCATTTGGCTACCTTAAGAGAGTCATAGTTACTGCAGCCGGATGCTCCCCTTCCTTTGAATCTTTCCTCTCTTTTGTTCGTACTGCAGAATGTCCAATCAGAAGCGAAATGCTGCAACTTGTCCACCTTAACGATGTCTGAGTTACTCCAAAGACGATAACGACGAGTTTTCAAATAAATTTCGCAGAGTGACGAGGCATTTGGCTACCTTAAGAGAGTCATAGTTACTGCTGCCCGCTGCTCCCTCTTCTTTGAAACTTTCCTCTCTTTAATTCGTATTGTGTCCAGTCCTGCAGTAGCGAAATGGTACAGCATGTCCACCTTAACGTTGTCTGAGTTACTCCAACGACGATATCCTCGAATTTTCAAATAAATTTCGCGGAGTGACGAGGCATTTGACTACCTTAAGAGAGTCATAGTTACTCCTGCCGGCTGCTCCCATTTCTTTAGGCCTTTATCATTCTTGCTATGGCCAGTCCTACAGAACCGATATGCCACTGTATGTCCACCTTAATGTCGTCACAGTTACTCCCACTACGAGATTCTCGAAATAGCAAATGTACTTCGACGGATGACGAGGCATTTGGCTATCTTAAGAGAATCATATTTACTGCAGCCAGATGCTCCCCTTCTTTTGAATCTTTCCTCTCTTTAATACGTACTGCGGAATGTCCAATCAGAAGCGAAATGCTGCAACTTGTCCACCTTAACGATGTCTGAGTTACTCCAAAGACGATAACGACGAGTTTTCAAATAAATTTCGCAGAGTGACGAGGCATTTGGCTACCTTAAGAGAGTCATAGTTACTGCTGCCCGCTGCTCCCTCTTCTTTGAAACTTTCCTCTCTTTAATTCGTATTGTGTCCAGTCCTGCAGTAGCGAAATGGTACAGCATGTCCACCTTAACGTTGTCTGAGTTACTCCAACGACGATAACCTCGAATTTTCAAATAAATTTCGCGGAGTGACGAGGCATTTGACTATCTTAAGAGAGTCATAGTTACTCCTGCCGGCTGCTCCCATTTCTTTAGGCCTTTATCATTCTTGCTATGGCCAGTCCTACAGAACCGATATGCCACTGTATGTCCACCTTAACGTCGTCACAGTTATTCCCACTACGAGTTTCTCGAGTTAGCAAATGTAGTTCGCCGGATGACGAGGCATTTGGTTACCTTAAGAGAGTCATAGTTACTGCAGCCAGATGCTCCCCTTCCTTTGAATCTCTCCTCTCTTTAAATCGTACTGCGGAATGTCAAGCAGAAGCGAAATGCTGCAACTTGTCCACCTTAACGTTGTCTGAGTTACTCCAACGACGATATCGACGAGTTTTCAAAGAAATTTCGCAGAGTGACGAGGCATTTGGCTACCTTAAGAGAGTCATAGTCACTGCTGCCCGCTGCTCCCCCTTCTTTGAATCTTTGATCTCTTTAATTCGTATTGCGGCCAGTCCTGCAGAAGCGAAATGGTACAGCATGTCCACCTTAACGTTGTCTGAGTTACTCCAACGACGATATCCTCGAATTTTCAAATAAATTTCGCGGAGTGACGAGGCATTTGACTACCTTAAGAGAGTCATAGTTACTCCTGCCGGCTGCTCCCATTTCTTTAGGCCTTTATCATTCTTGCTATGGCCAGTCCTACAGAACCGATATGCCACTGTATGTCCATCTTAACGTCGTCACAGTCATTCCCGCTACGAGTTTCTCGAGTTAGCAAATGTAGTTCGCCGGATGACGAGGCATTTGGCTACCTTAAGAGAGTCATAGTTACTGCAGCCGGATGCTCCCCTTCCTTTGAATCTTTCCTCTCTTTTATTCGTACTGCAGAATGTCCAATCAGAAGCGAAATGCTGCAACTTGTCCACCTTAACGATGTCTGAGTTACTCCAAAGACGATAACGACGAGTTTTCAAATAAATTTCGCAGAGTGACGAGGCATTTGGCTACCTTAAGAGAGTCATAGTTACTGCTGCCCGCTGCTCCCTCTTCTTTGAAACTTTCCTCTCTTTAATTCGTATTGTGTCCAGTCCTGCAGTAGCGAAATGGTACAGCATGTCCACCTTAACGTTGTCTGAGTTACTCCAACGACGATATCCTAGAGTTTTCGAATAAATTTCGCAAAGTGACGAGGCATTTGGCTACCTTAAGAGAGTCATAGTTACTCCTGCCGGCTGCTCCCATTTCTTTAGGCCTTTATAATTCTTGCCATGGCCAGTCCTACAGAACCGATATGCCACTGTATGTCCACCTTAATGTCGTCACAGTTACTCCCACTACGAGATTCTCGAAATAGCAAATGTACTTCGACGGATGACGAGGCATTTGGCTATCTTAAGAGAATCATATTTACTGCAGCCAGATGCTCCCCTTCTTTTGAATCTTTCCTCTCTTTAATACGTACTGCGGAATGTCCAAGCAGAAGCGAAGTGCTGCAACTTGTCCACCTTAACGTTGTGTGAGTTACTAAAACGACGATATCGACGAGTTTTCAAATAAATTTCGCAGAGTGACGAGGCATTTGGCTACCTTAAGAGAGTAATAGTTACTGTTGCCCGATTCTCCCCCTTCTTTGAATCTCCCCTCACTTTGATTCGTATTGCGGCCAGTCCTGCAGAAGCGTAATGGTGCAGCATGTCCACCTTAACGTTGCCTGAGTTACTCCAACGACGGTATCTTCGAGTTTTCAAATAAATTTTGCTTAGTGACGAGGCATTTGGCTACCATAAGAGAGTCACAGTTACTCCTGCCGGCTGCTCCCATTTCTTTAGGCGTTTATCATTGTTGATATGCTCAGTCCTACAGAAACGATATGCCACTGTATGTCCACCTTAACGTCGTCACAGTTATCCCAACAACGAGTTTCTCGAGTTAGCAAATGTAGTTCGCCGGATGACGAGGCATTTGGCTACCTTAAAAGAGTCATAGTTACTGCAGCCACATGCTCCCCTTCCTTAGCATCTTTCCTATCTTTAATTCGTACTGCGGAATGTCCAAGCAGAAGCGAAATGCTTCAACTTGTCCACCTTAACGTTGTCTGAGTTACTCCAACGACGATATCGACGTGTTTTCAAATAAATTTCGCAGAGTGACGAGGCATTTGGCTACCTTAAGAGAGTCATAGTTACTGCTGCCCGCTGCTCCCTCTTCTTTGAATCTTTCCTCTCTTTAATTCTTATTGTGGCCAGTGCGGCAGTAGCGAAATGGTACAACATGTCCACCTTAACGTTGTCTGAGTCACTCCAACGACGATATCCTCGAGTTTTCAAATAAATTTCGCAGAGTGACGAGGCATTTGACTACCTTAAGAGAGTCATATTTACACCTGCCGGCTGCTCCTATTTCCTTAGGCCTTCATCATTCTTGCTATGGCCAGTCCTACAGAACCGATATGCCACTGTATGTCCACCTTAACGTCGTCACAGTTATTCCCACTACGAGTTTCTCGAGTTAGCAAATGTAGTTCGCCGGATGACGAGGCATTTGGTTACCTTAAGAGAGTCATAGTTACTGCAGCCAGATGCTCCCCTTCCTTTGAATCTCTCCTCTCTTTAAATCGTACTGCGGAATGTCCAATCAGAAGCGAAATGCTGCAACTTGTCCACCTTAACGATGTCTGAGTTACTCCAAAGACGATAACGACGAGTTTTCAAATAAATTTCGCATAGTGACGAGGCATTTGGCTACCTTAAGAGAGTCATAGTTACTGCTGCCCGCTGCTCCCTCTTCTTTGAAACTTTCCTCTCTTTAATTCGTATTGTGTCCAGTCCTGCAGTAGCGAAATGGTACAGCATGTCCACCTTAACGTTGTCTGAGTTACTCCAACGACGATATCCTCGAATTTTCAAATAAATTTCGCGGAGTGACGAGGCATTTGACTACCTTAAGAGAGTCATAGTTACTCCTGCCGGCTGCTCCCATTTCTTTAGGCCTTTATCATTCTTGCTATGGCCAGTCCTACAGAACCGATATGCCACTGTATGTCCACCTTAATGTCGTCACAGTTACTCCCACTACGAGATTCTCGAAATAGCAAATGTACTTCGACGGATGACGAGGCATTTGGCTATCTTAAGAGAATCATATTTACTGCAGCCAGATGCTCCCCTTCTTTTGAATCTTTCCTCTCTTTAATACGTACTGCGGAATGTCCAATCAGAAGCGAAATGCTGCAACTTGACCACCTTAACGATGTCTGAGTTACTCCAAAGACGATAACGACGAGTTTTCAAATAAATTTCGCAGAGTGACGAGGCATTTGGCTACCTTAAGAGAGTCATAGTTACTGCTGCCCGCTGCTCCCTCTTCTTTGAAACTTTCCTCTCTTTAATTCGTATTGTGTCCAGTCCTGCAGTAGCGAAATGGTACAGCATGTCCACCTTAACGTTGTCTGAGTTACTCCAACGACGATATCCTCGAATTTTCAAATAAATTTCGCGGAGTGACGAGGCATTTGACTATCTTAAGAGAGTCATAGTTACTCCTGCCGGCTGCTCCCATTTCTTTAGGCCTTTATCATTCTTGCTATGGCCAGTCCTACAGAACCGATATGCCACTGTATGTCCACCTTAACGTCGTCACAGTTGTTCCCACTACGAGTTTCTCGAGTTAGCAAATGTAGTTCGCCGGATGACGAGGCATTTGGTTACCTTAAGAGAGTCATAGTTACTGCAGCCAGATGCTCCCCTTCCTTTGAATCTCTCCTCTCTTTAAATCGTACTGCGGAATGTCCAAGCAGAAGCGAAATGCTGCAACTTGTCCACCTTAACGTTGTCTGAGTTACTCCAACGACGATATCGACGAGTTTTCAAAGAAATTTCGCAGAGTGACGAGGCATTTGGCTACCTTAAGAGAGTCATAGTAACTGCTGCCCGCTGCTCCCCCTTCTTTGAATCTTTGATCTCTTTAATTCGTATTGCGGCCAGTCCTGCAGAAGCGAAATGGTACAGCATGTCCACCTTAACGTTGTCTGAGTTACTCCAACGACGATATCCTCGAATTTTCAAATAAATTTCGCGGAGTGACGAGGCATTTGACTACCTTAAGAGAGTCATAGTTACTCCTGCCGGCTGCTCCCATTTCTTTAGGCCTTTATCATTCTTGCTATGGCCAGTCCTACAGAACCGATATGCCACTGTATGTCCATCTTAACGTCGTCACAGTCATTCCCGCTACGAGTTTCTCGAGTTAGCAAATGTAGTTCGCCGGATGACGAGGCATTTGGCTACCTTAAGAGAGTCATAGTTACTGCAGCCGGATGCTCCCCTTCCTTTGAATCTTTCCTCTCTTTTATTCGTACTGCAGAATGTCCAATCAGAAGCGAAATGCTGCAACTTGTAAACCTTAACGATGTCTGAGTTACTCCAAAGACGATAACGACGAGTTTTCAAATAAATTTCGCAGAGTGACGAGGCATTTGGCTACCTTAAGAGAGTCATAGTTACTGCTGCCCGCTGCTCCCTCTTCTTTGAAACTTTCCTCTCTTTAATTCGTATTGTGTCCAGTCCTGCAGTAGCGAAATGGTACAGCATGTCCACCTTAACGTTGTCTGAGTTACTCCAACGACGATATCCTAGAGTTTTCGAATAAATTTCGCAAAGTGACGAGGCATTTGGCTACCTTAAGAGAGTCATAGTTACTCCTGCCGGCTGCTCCCATTTCTTTAGGCCTTTATAATTCTTGCCATGGCCAGTCCTACAGAACCGATATGCCACTGTATGTCCACCTTAATGTCGTCACAGTTACTCCCACTACGAGATTCTCGAAATAGCAAATGTACTTCGACGGATGACGAGGCATTTGGCTATCTTAAGAGAATCATATTTACTGCAGCCAGATGCTCCCCTTCTTTTGAATCTTTCCTCTCTTTAATACGTACTGCGGAATGTCCAATCAGAAGCGAAATGCTGCAACTTGACCACCTTAACGATGTCTGAGTTACTCCAAAGACGATAACGACGAGTTTTCAAATAAATTTCGCAGAGTGACGAGGCATTTGGCTACCTTAAGAGAGTCATAGTTACTGCTGCCCGCTGCTCCCTCTTCTTTGAAACTTTCCTCTCTTTAATTCGTATTGTGTCCAGTCCTGCAGTAGCGAAATGGTACAGCATGTCCACCTTAACGTTGTCTGAGTTACTCCAACGACGATATCCTCGAATTTTCAAATAAATTTCGCGGAGTGACGAGGCATTTGACTATCTTAAGAGAGTCATAGTTACTCCTGCCGGCTGCTCCCATTTCTTTAGGCCTTTATCATTCTTGCTATGGCCAGTCCTACAGAACCGATATGCCACTGTATGTCCACCTTAACGTCGTCACAGTTGTTCCCACTACGAGTTTCTCGAGTTAGCAAATGTAGTTCGCCGGATGACGAGGCATTTGGTTACCTTAAGAGAGTCATAGTTACTGCAGCCAGATGCTCCCCTTCCTTTGAATCTCTCCTCTCTTTAAATCGTACTGCGGAATGTCCAAGCAGAAGCGAAATGCTGCAACTTGTCCACCTTAACGTTGTCTGAGTTACTCCAACGACGATATCGACGAGTTTTCAAAGAAATTTCGCAGAGTGACGAGGCATTTGGCTACCTTAAGAGAGTCATAGTAACTGCTGCCCGCTGCTCCCCCTTCTTTGAATCTTTGATCTCTTTAATTCGTATTGCGGCCAGTCCTGCAGAAGCGAAATGGTACAGCATGTCCACCTTAACGTTGTCTGAGTTACTCCAACGACGATATCCTCGAATTTTCAAATAAATTTCGCGGAGTGACGAGGCATTTGACTACCTTAAGAGAGTCATAGTTACTCCTGCCGGCTGCTCCCATTTCTTTAGGCCTTTATCATTCTTGCTATGGCCAGTCCTACAGAACCGATATGCCACTGTATGTCCATCTTAACGTCGTCACAGTCATTCCCGCTACGAGTTTCTCGAGTTAGCAAATGTAGTTCGCCGGATGACGAGGCATTTGGCTACCTTAAGAGAGTCATAGTTACTGCAGCCGGATGCTCCCCTTCCTTTGAATCTTTCCTCTCTTTTATTCGTACTGCAGAATGTCCAATCAGAAGCGAAATGCTGCAACTTGTAAACCTTAACGATGTCTGAGTTACTCCAAAGACGATAACGACGAGTTTTCAAATAAATTTCGCAGAGTGACGAGGCATTTGGCTACCTTAAGAGAGTCATAGTTACTGCTGCCCGCTGCTCCCTCTTCTTTGAAACTTTCCTCTCTTTAATTCGTATTGTGTCCAGTCCTGCAGTAGCGAAATGGTACAGCATGTCCACCTTAACGTTGTCTGAGTTACTCCAACGACGATATCCTAGAGTTTTCGAATAAATTTCGCAAAGTGACGAGGCATTTGGCTACCTTAAGAGAGTCATAGTTACTCCTGCCGGCTGCTCCCATTTCTTTAGGCCTTTATAATTCTTGCCATGGCCAGTCCTACAGAACCGATATGCCACTGTATGTCCACCTTAATGTCGTCACAGTTACTCCCACTACGAGATTCTCGAAATAGCAAATGTACTTCGACGGATGACGAGGCATTTGGCTATCTTAAGAGAATCATATTTACTGCAGCCAGATGCTCCCCTTCTTTTGAATCTTTCCTCTCTTTAATACGTACTGCGGAATGTCCAAGCAGAAGCGAAGTGCTGCAACTTGTCCACCTTAACGTTGTGTGAGTTACTAAAACGACGATATCGACGAGTTTTCAAATAAATTTCGCAGAGTGACGAGGCATTTGGCTACCTTAAGAGAGTAATAGTTACTGTTGCCCGATTCTCCCCCTTCTTTGAATCTCCCCTCACTTTGATTCGTATTGCGGCCAGTCCTGCAGAAGCGTAATGGTGCAGCATGTCCACCTTAACGTTGCCTGAGTTACTCCAACGACGGTATCTTCGAGTTTTCAAATAAATTTTGCTTAGTGACGAGGCATTTGGCTACCATAAGAGAGTCACAGTTACTCCTGCCGGCTGCTCCCATTTCTTTAGGCGTTTATCATTGTTGATATGCTCAGTCCTACAGAAACGATATGCCACTGTATGTCCACCTTAACGTCGTCACAGTTATCCCAACAACGAGTTTCTCGAGTTAGCAAATGTAGTTCGCCGGATGACGAGGCATTTGGCTACCTTAAAAGAGTCATAGTTACTGCAGCCACATGCTCCCCTTCCTTAGCATCTTTCCTATCTTTAATTCGTACTGCGGAATGTCCAAGCAGAAGCGAAATGCTTCAACTTGTCCACCTTAACGTTGTCTGAGTTACTCCAACGACGATATCGACGTGTTTTCAAATAAATTTCGCAGAGTGACGAGGCATTTGGCTACCTTAAGAGAGTCATAGTTACTGCTGCCCGCTGCTCCCTCTTCTTTGAATCTTTCCTCTCTTTAATTCTTATTGTGGCCAGTGCGGCAGTAGCGAAATGGTACAACATGTCCACCTTAACGTTGTCTGAGTCACTCCAACGACGATATCCTCGAGTTTTCAAATAAATTTCGCAGAGTGACGAGGCATTTGACTACCTTAAGAGAGTCATATTTACACCTGCCGGCTGCTCCTATTTCCTTAGGCCTTCATCATTCTTGCTATGGCCAGTCCTACAGAACCGATATGCCACTGTATGTCCACCTTAACGTCGTCACAGTTATTCCCACTACGAGTTTCTCGAGTTAGCAAATGTAGTTCGCCGGATGACGAGGCATTTGGTTACCTTAAGAGAGTCATAGTTACTGCAGCCAGATGCTCCCCTTCCTTTGAATCTCTCCTCTCTTTAAATCGTACTGCGGAATGTCCAATCAGAAGCGAAATGCTGCAACTTGTCCACCTTAACGATGTCTGAGTTACTCCAAAGACGATAACGACGAGTTTTCAAATAAATTTCGCATAGTGACGAGGCATTTGGCTACCTTAAGAGAGTCATAGTTACTGCTGCCCGCTGCTCCCTCTTCTTTGAAACTTTCCTCTCTTTAATTCGTATTGTGTCCAGTCCTGCAGTAGCGAAATGGTACAGCATGTCCACCTTAACGTTGTCTGAGTTACTCCAACGACGATATCCTCGAATTTTCAAATAAATTTCGCGGAGTGACGAGGCATTTGACTACCTTAAGAGAGTCATAGTTACTCCTGCCGGCTGCTCCCATTTCTTTAGGCCTTTATCATTCTTGCTATGGCCAGTCCTACAGAACCGATATGCCACTGTATGTCCACCTTAACGTCGTCACAGTTATTCCCACTACGAGTTTCTCGAGTTAGCAAATGAAGTTCGCCGGATGACGAGGCATTTGGTTACCTTAAGACAGTCATAGTTACTGCAGCCAGATGCTCCCCTTCCTTTGAATCTCTCCTCTCTTTAAATCGTACTGCGGAATGTCCAAGCAGAAGCGAAATGCTGCAACTTGTCCACCTTAACGTTGTGTGAGTTACTAAAACGACGATATCGACGAGTTTTCAAATAAATTTCGCAGAGTGACGAGGCATTTGGCTACCTTAAGAGAGTAATAGTTACTGTTGCCCGATTCTCCCCCTTCTTCCCTCACTTTGATTCGTATTGCGGCCAGTCCTGCAGAAGCGTAATGGTGCAGCATGTCCACCTTAACGTTGCCTGAGTTACTCCAACGACGGTATCTTCGAGTTTTCAAATAAATTTTGCTTAGTGACGAGGCATTTGGCTACCATAAGAGAGTCACAGTTACTCCTGCCGGCTGCTCCCATTTCTTTAGGCGTTTATCATTGTTGATATGCTCAGTCCTACAGAAACGATATGCCACTGTATGTCCACCTTAACGTCGTCACAGTTATCCCAACAACGAGTTTCTCGAGTTAGCAAATGTAGTTCGCCGGATGACGAGGCATTTGGCTACCTTAAAAGAGTCATAGTTACTGCAGCCACATGCTCCCCTTCCTTAGCATCTTTCCTCTCTTTAATTCGTACTGCGGAATGTCCAAGCAGAAGCGAAATGCTTCAACTTGTCCACCTTAACGTTGTCTGAGTTACTCCAACGACGATATCGACGTGTTTTCAAATAAATTTCGCAGAGTGACGAGGCATTTGGCTACCTTAAGAGAGTCATAGTTACTGCTGCCCGCTGCTCCCTCTTCTTTGAATCTTTCCTCTCTTTAATTCTTATTGTGGCCAGTGCGGCAGTAGCGAAATGGTACAACATGTCCACCTTAACGTTGTCTGAGTTACTCCAACGACGATATCCTCGAGTTTTCAAATAAATTTCGCAGAGTGACGAGGCATTTGACTACCTTAAGAGAGTCATATTTACACCTGCCGGCTGCTCCTATTTCCTTAGGCCTTCATCATTCTTGCTATGGCCAGTCCTACAGAACCGATATGCCACTGTATGTCCACCTTAACGTCGTCACAGTTATTCCCACTACGAGTTTCTCGAGTTAGCAAATGTAGTTCGCCGGATGACGAGGCATTTGGTTACCTTAAGAGAGTCATAGTTACTGCAGCCAGATGCTCCCCTTCCTTTGAATCTCTCCTCTCTTTAAATCGTACTGCGGAATGTCCAATCAGAAGCGAAATGCTGCAACTTGTCCACCTTAACGATGTCTGAGTTACTCCAAAGACGATAACGACGAGTTTTCAAATAAATTTCGCATAGTGACGAGGCATTTGGCTACCTTAAGAGAGTCATAGTTACTGCTGCCCGCTGCTCCCTCTTCTTAGAAACTTTCCTCTCTTTAATTCGTATTGTGTCCAGTCCTGCAGTAGCGAAATGGTACAGCATGTCCACCTTAACGTTGTCTGAGTTACTCCAACGACGATATCCTCGAATTTTCAAATAAATTTCGCGGAGTGACGAGGCATTTGACTACCTTAAGAGAGTCATAGTTACTCCTGCCGGCTGCTCCCATTTCTTTAGGCCTTTATCATTCTTGCTATGGCCAGTCCTACAGAACCGATATGCCACTGTATGTCCACCTTAACGTCGTCACAGTTATTCCCACTACGAGTTTCTCGAGTTAGCAAATGTAGTTCGCCGGATGACGAGGCATTTGGTTACCTTAAGAGAGTCATAGTTACTGCAGCCAGATGCTCCCCTTCCTTTGAATCTCTCCTCTCTTTAAATCGTACTGCGGAATGTCCAAGCAGAAGCGAAATGCTGCAACTTGTCCACCTTAACGTTGTCTGAGTTACTCCAACGACGATATCGACGAGTTTTCAAAGAAATTTCGCAGAGTGACGAGGCATTTGGCTACCTTAAGAGAGTCATAGTTACTGCTGCCCGCTGCTCCCTCTTCTTTGAAACTTTCCTCTCTTTAATTCGTATTGTGTCCAGTCCTGCAGTAGCGAAATGGTACAGCATGTCCACCTTAACGTTGTCTGAGTTACTCCAACGACGATATCCAAGAGTTTTCGAATAAATTTCGCAAAGTGACGAGGCATTTGGCTACCTTAAGAGAGTCATAGTTACTCCTGCCGGCTGCTCCCATTTCTTTAGGCCTTTATAATTCTTGCCATGGCCAGTCCTACAGAACCGATATGCCACTGTATGTCCACCTTAATGTCGTCACAGTTACTCCCACTACGAGATTCTCGAAATAGCAAATGTACTGCGACGGATGACGAGGCATTTGGCTATCTTAAGAGAATCATATTTACTGCAGCCAGATGCTCCCCTTCTTTTGAATCTTTCCTCTCTTTAATACGTACTGCGGAATGTCCAAGCAGAAGCGAAGTGCTGCAACTTGTCCACCTTAACGTTGTGTGAGTTACTAAAACGACGATATCGACGAGTTTTCAAATAAATTTCGCAGAGTGACGAGGCATTTGGCTACCTTAAGAGAGTAATAGTTACTGTTGCCCGATTCTCCCCCTTCTTTGAATCTCCCCTCACTTTGATTCGTATTGCGGCCAGTCCTGCAGAAGCGTAATGGTGCAGCATGTCCACCTTAACGTTGCCTGAGTTACTCCAACGACGGTATCTTCGAGTTTTCAAATAAATTTTGCTTAGTGACGAGGCATTTGGCTACCATAAGAGAGTCACAGTTACTCCTGCCGGCTGCTCCCATTTCTTTAGGCGTTTATCATTGTTGATATGCTCAGTCCTACAGAAACGATATGCCACTGTATGTCCACCTTAACGTCGTCACAGTTATCCCAACAACGAGTTTCTCGAGTTAGCAAATGTAGTTCGCCGGATGACGAGGCATTTGGCTACCTTAAAAGAATCATAGTTACTGCAGCCACATGCTCCCCTTCCTTAGCATCTTTCCTCTCTTTAATTCGTACTGCGGAATGTCCAAGCAGAAGCGAAATGCTTCAACTTGTCCACCTTAACGTTGTCTGAGTTACTCCAACGACGATATCGACGTGTTTTCAAATAAATTTCGCAGAGTGACGAGGCATTTGGCTACCTTGAGAGAGTCATAGTTACTGCTGCCCGCTGCTCCCTCTTCTTTGAATCTTTCCTCTCTTTAATTCTTATTGTGGCCAGTGCGGCAGTAGCGAAATGGTACAACATGTCCACCTTAACGTTGTCTGAGTTACTCCAACGACGATATCCTCGAGTTTTCAAATAAATTTCGCAGAGTGACGAGGCATTTGACTACCTTAAGAGAGTCATATTTACACCTGCCGGCTGCTCCTATTTCCTTAGGCCTTCATCATTCTTGCTATGGCCAGTCCTACAGAACCGATATGCCACTGTATGTCCACCTTAACGTCGTCACAGTTACTCCCACTACGAGTTTCTCGAAATAGCAAATGTACTTCGACGGATGACGAGGCATTTGGCTACCTTAAGAGAATCATATTTACTGCAGCCAGACGCTCCCCTTCTTTTGAATCTTTCCTCTCTTTAATTCGTACTGCGGAATGTCCAACCAAAAGCGAAGTGCTGCAACTTGTCCACCTTAACGTTGTCTGAGTTACTCCAACGACGATATCCTCGAGTTTTCAAATAAATTTCGCATAGTGACGAGGCATTTGGCTACCTTAAGAGAGTCATAGTGACTCCTGCCGGCTGCTACCATTTCTTTAGG
The DNA here is from genome assembly GCF_021461395.2 of Schistocerca americana. Taxonomy (NCBI): domain Eukaryota; kingdom Metazoa; phylum Arthropoda; class Insecta; order Orthoptera; family Acrididae; genus Schistocerca; species Schistocerca americana. Next base: position 213,092,029 of record NC_060127.1, on the reverse strand, counting down.
CCTTTATCATTCTTGCTATGGCCAGTCCTACAGAACCGATATGCCACTGTATGTCCACCTTAACGTCGTCACAGTTATTCCCACTACGAGTTTCTCGAGTTAGCAAATATAGTTCGCCGGATGACGAGGCATTTGGTTACCTTAAGAGAGTCATAGTTACTGCAGCCAGATGCTCCCCTTCCTTTGAATCTCTCCTCTCTTTAAATCGTACTGCGGAATGTCCAAGCAGAAGCGAAATGCTGCAACTTGTCCACCTTAACGTTGTCTGAGTTACTCCAACGACGATATCGACGAGTTTTCAAAGAAATTTCGCAGAGTGACGAGGCATTTGGCTACCTTAAGAGAGTCATAGTCACTGCTGCCCGCTGCTCCCCCTTCTTTGAATCTTTGATCTCTTTAATTCGTATTGCGGCCAGTCCTGCAGAAGCGAAATGGTACAGCATGTCCACCTTAACGTTGTCTGAGTTACTCCAACGACGATATCCTCGAATTTTCAAATAAATTTCGCGGAGTGACGAGGCATTTGACTACCTTAAGAGAGTCATAGTTACTCCTGCCGGCTGCTCCCATTTCTTTAGGCCTTTATCATTCTTGCTATGGCCAGTCCTACAGAACCGATATGCCACTGTATGTCCATCTTAACGTCGTCACAGTCATTCCCGCTACGAGTTTCTCGAGTTAGCAAATGTAGTTCGCCGGATGACGAGGCATTTGGCTACCTTAAGAGAGTCATAGTTACTGCAGCCGGATGCTCCCCTTCCTTTGAATCTTTCCTCTCTTTTGTTCGTACTGCAGAAAGTCCAATCAGAAGCGAAATGCTGCAACTTGTCCACCTTAACGATGTCTGAGTTACTCCAAAGACGATAACGACGAGTTTTCAAATAAATTTCGCAGAGTGACGAGGCATTTGGCTACCTTAAGAGAGTCATAGTTACTGCTGCCCGCTGCTCCCTCTTCTTTGAAACTTTCCTCTCTTTAATTCGTATTGTGTCCAGTCCTGCAGTAGCGAAATGGTACAGCATGTCCACCTTAACGTTGTCTGAGTTACTCCAACGACGATATCCTAGAGTTTTCGAATAAATTTCGCAAAGTGACGAGGCATTTGGCTACCTTAAGAGAGTCATAGTTACTCCTGCCGGCTGCTCCCATTTCTTTAGGCCTTTTTAATTCTTGCCATGGCCAGTCCTACAGAACCGATATGCCACTGTATGTCCACCTTAATGTCGTCACAGTTACTCCCACTACGAGATTCTCGAAATAGCAAATGTACTTCGACGGATGACGAGGCATTTGGCTATCTTAAGAGAATCATATTTACTGCAGCCAGATGCTCCCCTTCTTTTGAATCTTTCCTCTCTTTAATACGTACTGCGGAATGTCCAAGCAGAAGCGAAGTGCTGCAACTTGTCCACCTTAACGTTGTGTGAGTTACTAAAACGACGATATCGACGAGTTTTCAAATAAATTTCGCAGAGTGACGAGGCATTTGGCTACCTTAAGAGAGTAATAGTTACTGTTGCCCGATTCTCCCCCTTCTTTGAATCTCCCCTCACTTTGATTCGTATTGCGGCCAGTCCTGCAGAAGCGTAATGGTGCAGCATGTCCACCTTAACGTTGCCTGAGTTACTCCAACGACGGTATCTTCGAGTTTTCAAATAAATTTTGCTTAGTGACGAGGCATTTGGCTACCATAAGAGAGTCACAGTTACTCCTGCCGGCTGCTCCCATTTCTTTAGGCGTTTATCATTGTTGATATGCTCAGTCCTACAGAAACGATATGCCACTGTATGTCCACCTTAACGTCGTCACAGTTATCCCAACAACGAGTTTCTCGAGTTAGCAAATGTAGTTCGCCGGATGACGAGGCATTTGGCTACCTTAAAAGAGTCATAGTTACTGCAGCCACATGCTCCCCTTCCTTAGCATCTTTCCTCTCTTTAATTCGTACTGCGGAATGTCCAAGCAGAAGCGAAATGCTTCAACTTGTCCACCTTAACGTTGTCTGAGTTACTCCAACGAAGATATCGACGTGTTTTCAAATAAATTTCGCAGAGTGACGAGGCATTTGGCTACCTTAAGAGAGTCATAGTTACTTCTGCCCGCTGCTCCCTCTTCTTTGAATCTTTCCTTTCTTTAATTCTTATTGTGGCCAGTGCGGCAGTAGCGAAATGGTACAACATGTCCACCTTAACGTTGTCTGAGTTACTCCAACGACGATATCCTCGAGTTTTCAAATAAATTTCGCAGAGTGACGAGGCATTTGACTACCTTAAGAGAGTCATATTTACACCTGCCGGCTGCTCCTATTTCCTTAGGCCTTCATCATTCTTGCTATGGCCAGTCCTACAGAACCGATATGCCACTGTATGTCCACCTTAACGTCGTCACAGTTACTCCCACTACGAGTTTCTCGAAATAGCAAATGTACTTCGACGGATGACGAGGCATTTGGCTACCTTAAGAGAATCATATTTACTGCAGCCAGACGCTCCCCTTCTTTTGAATCTTTCCTCTCTTTAATTCGTACTGCGGAATGTCCAACCAAAAGCGAAGTGCTGCAACTTGTCCACCTTAACGTTGTCTGAGTTACTCCAACGACGATATCCTCGAGTTTTCAAATAAATTTCGCATAGTGACGAGGCATTTGGCTACCTTAAGAGAGTCATAGTTACTCCTGCCGGCTGCTCCCATTTCTTTAGGCCTTTATCATTCTTGCTATGGTCAGTCCTACAGAACCGATATGCCACTGTATGTCCACCTTAACGTCGTCACAGTTATTCCCACTACGAGTTTCTCGAGTTAGCAAATGCAGTTCGCCGGATGACGAGGCATTTTGTTACCTTAAGAGAGTCATAGTTACTGCAGCCAGATGCTCCCCTTCCTTTGAATCTCTCCTCTCTTTAAATCGTACTGCGGAATGTCTAAGCAGAAGCGAAATGCTGCAACTTGTCCACCTTAACGTTGTCTGAGTTACTCCAACGACGATATCGACGAGTTTTCAAAGAAATTTCGCAGAGTGACGAGGCATTTGGCTTCCTTAAGAGAGTCATAGTCACTGCTGCCCGCTGCTCCCCCTTCTTTGAATCTTTGATCTCTTTAATTCGTATTGCGGCCAGTCCTGCAGAAGCGAAATGGTACAGCATGTCCACCTTAACGTTGTCTGAGTTACTCCAACGACGATATCCTCGAATTTTCAAATAAATTTCGCGGAGTGACGAGGCATTTGACTACCTTAAGAGAGTCATAGTTACTCCTGCCGGCTGCTCCCATTTCTTTAGGCCTTTATCATTCTTGCTATGGCCAGTCCTACAGAACCGATATGCCACTGTATGTCCATCTTAACGTCGTCACAGTCATTCCCGCTACGAGTTTCTCGAGTTAGCAAATGTAGTTCGCCGGATGACGAGGCATTTGGCTACCTTAAGAGAGTCATAGTTACTGCAGCCGGATGCTCCCCTTCCTTTGAATCTTTCCTCTCTTTTATTCGTACTGCAGAATGTCCAATCAGAAGCGAAATGCTGCAACTTGTCCACCTTAACGATGTCTGAGTTACTCCAAAGACGATAACGACGAGTTTTCAAATAAATTTCGCAGAGTGACGAGGCATTTGGCTACCTTAAGAGAGTCATAGTTACTGCTGCCCGCTGCTCCCTCTTCTTTGAAACTTTCCTCTCTTTAATTCGTATTGTGTCCAGTCCTGCAGTAGCGAAATGGTACAGCATGTCCACCTTAACGTTGTCTGAGTTACTCCAACGACGATATCCTAGAGTTTTCGAATAAATTTCGCAAAGTGACGAGGCATTTGGCTACCTTAAGAGAGTCATAGTTACTCCTGCCGGCTGCTCCCATTTCTTTAGGCCTTTATAATTCTTGCCATGGCCAGTCCTACAGAACCGATATGCCACTGTATGTCCACCTTAATGTCGTCACAGTTACTCCCACTACGAGATTCTCGAAATAGCAAATGTACTTCGACGGATGACGAGGCATTTGGCTATCTTAAGAGAATCATATTTACTGCAGCCAGATGCTCCCCTTCTTTTGAATCTTTCCTCTCTTTAATACGTACTGCGGAATGTCCAAGCAGAAGCGAAGTGCTGCAACTTGTCCACCTTAACGTTGTGTGAGTTACTAAAACGACGATATCGACGAGTTTTCAAATAAATTTCGCAGAGTGACGGGGCATTTGGCTACCTTAAGAGAGTAATAGTTACTGTTGCCCGATTCTCCCCCTTCTTTGAATCGCCCCGCACTTTGATTCGTATTGCGGCTAGTCCTGCAGAAGCGTAATGGTGCAGCATGTCCACCTTAACGTTGCCTGAGTTACTCCAACGACGGTATCTTCGAGTTTTCAAATAAATTTTGCATAGTGACGAGGCATTTGGCTACCTTAAGAGAGTCATATTTACACCTGCCGGCTGCTCCTATTTCCTTAGGCCTTCATCATTCTTGCTATGGCCAGTCCTACAGAACCGATATGCCACTGTATGTCCACCTTAACGTCGTCACAGTTACTCCCACTACGAGTATCTGGAGTTAGCAAATGTACTTCGACGGATGACGAGGCATTTGGCTACCTTAAGAGAGTCATAGTTACTGCAGCCAGGTGATCCCCTTCCTTTGATTCTTTCCTCTCTTTAATTCGTACTGCGAAATATCCAAGCAGAAGCGAAATGCTGCAACTTGTCCACCTTAACGTTGTCTGAGTTACTCCAACGACGATATCGACGAGTTTTCAAATAAATTTCGCAGAGTGACGAAGCATTTGGCTACCTTAAGAGAGTAATAGTTACTGCTGCCCGCTTCTCCCCCTTCATTTGAATCTTTCCTCTCTTTAATTCGTACTGCGGAATGTCCAAGCAGAAGCGAAGTGCTGCAACTTGTCCACCTTAACGTTATCTGAGTTACTCCAACGACGATGTCCTCGAGTTTTCAAATAAATTTCGCATAGTGACGAGGCATTTGGCTACCTTAAGAGAGTCATAGTTACTCCTGCCAGCTGCTCCCATTTCTTCAGGCCTTTATCATTCTTGCTATGGCCAGTCCTACAGAACCGATATGCCACTGTATGTCCACCTTAACGTCGTCACAGTTATTCCCACTACGAGTTTCTCGAGTTAGCAAATGTGGTTCGCCGGAAGACGAGGCATTTGGTTACCTTAAGAAAGTCATAGTTACTTCAGCCAGATGCTCCCCTTCCTTTGAATCTCTCCTCTCTTTAAATCGTACTGCGGAATGTCCAAGCAGAAGCGAAATGCAGCAACTTGTCCACCTTAACGTTGTGTGAGTTACTAAAACGACGATATCGACGAGTTTTCAAATAAATTTCGCAGAGTGACGAGGCATTTGGCTACCTTAAGAGAGTAATAGTTACTGTTGCCCGATTCTCCCCCTTCTTTGAATCTCCCCTCACTTTGATTCGTATTGCGGCCAGTCCTGCAGAAGCGTAATGGTGCAGCATGTCCACCTTAACGTTGCCTGAGTTACTCCAACGACGGTATCTTCGAGTTTTCAAATAAATTTTGCTTAGTGACGAGGCATTTGGCTACCATAAGAGAGTCACAGTTACTCCTGCCGGCTGCTCCCATTTCTTTAGGCGTTTATCATTGTTGATATGCTCAGTCCTACAGAAACGATATGCCACTGTATGTCCACCTTAACGTCGTCACAGTTATCCCAACAACGAGTTTCTCGAGTTAGCAAATGTAGTTCGCCGGATGACGAGGCATTTGGCTACCTTAAAAGAGTCATAGTTACTGCAGCCACATGCTCCCCTTCCTTAGCATCTTTCCTCTCTTTAATTCGTACTGCGGAATGTCCAAGCAGAAGCGAAATGCTTCAACTTGTCCACCTTAACGTTGTCTGAGTTACTCCAACGACGATATCGACGTGTTTTCAAATAAATTTCGCAGAGTGACGAGGCATTTGGCTACCTTAAGAGAGTCATAGTTACTGCTGCCCGCTGCTCCCTCTTCTTTGAATCTTTCCTCTCTTTAATTCTTATTGTGGCCAGTGCGGCAGTAGCGAAATGGTACAACATGTCCACCTTAACGTTGTCTGAGTTACTCCAACGACGATATCCTCGAGTTTTCAAATAAATTTCGCATAGTGACGAGGCATTTGGCTACCTTAAGAGAGTCATAGTTACTCCTGCCGGCTGCTCCCATTTCTTTAGGCCTTTATCATTCTTGCTATGGCCAGTCCTACAGAACCGATATGCCACTGTATGTCCACCTTAACGTCGTCACAGTTATTCCCACTACGAGTTTCTCGAGTTAGCAAATGTAGTTCGCCGGATGACGAGGCATTTTGTTACCTTAAGAGAGTCATAGTTACTGCAGCCAGATGCTCCCCTTCCTTTGAATCTCTCCTCTCTTTAAATCGTACTGCGGAATGTCCAAGCAGAAGCGAAATGCTGCAACTTGTCCACCTTAACGTTGTCTGAGTTACTCCAACGACGATATCGACGAGTTTTCAAAGAAATTTCGCAGAGTGACGAGGCATTTGGCTACCTTAAGAGAGTCATAGTCACTGCTGCCCGCTGCTCCCCCTTCTTTGAATCTTTGATCTCTTTAATTCGTATTGCGGCCAGTCCTGCAGAAGCGAAATGGTACAGCATGTCCACCTTAACGTTGTCTGAGTTACTCCAACGACGATATCCTCGAATTTTCAAATAAATTTCGCGGAGTGACGAGGCATTTGACTACCTTAAGAGAGTCATAGTTACTCCTGCCGGCTGCTCCCATTTCTTTAGGCCTTTATCATTCTTGCTATGGCCAGTCCTACAGAACCGATATGCCACTGTATGTCCAACTTAACGTCGTCACAGTCATTCCCGCTACGAGTTTCTCGAGTTAGCAAATGTAGTTCGCCGGATGACGAGGCATTTGGCTACCTTAAGAGAGTCATAGTTACTGCAGCCGGATGCTCCCCTTCCTTTGAATCTTTCCTCTCTTTTATTCGTACTGCAGAATGTCCAATCAGAAGCGAAATGCTGCAACTTGTCCACCTTAACGATGTCTGAGTTACTCCAAAGACGATAACGACGAGTTTTCAAATAAATTTCGCAGAGTGACGAGGCATTTGGCTACCTTAAGAGAGTCATAGTTACTGCTGCCCGCTGCTCCCTCTTCTTTGAAACTTTCCTCTCTTTAATTCGTATTGTGTCCAGTCCTGCAGTAGCGAAATGGTACAGCATGTCCACCTTAACGTTGTCTGAGTTACTCCAACGACGATATCCTAGAGTTTTCGAATAAATTTCGCAAAGTGACGAGGCATTTGGCTACCTTAAGAGAGTCATAGTTACTCCTGCTGGCTGCTCCCATTTCTTTAGGCCTTTATAATTCTTGCCATGGCCAGTCCTACAGAACCGATATGCCACTGTATGTCCACCTTAATGTCGTCACAGTTACTCCCACTACGAGATTCTCGAAATAGCAAATGTACTTCGACGGATGACGAGGCATTTGGCTATCTTAAGAGAATCATATTTACTGCAGCCAGATGCTCCCCTTCTTTTGAATCTTTCCTCTCTTTAATACGTACTGCGGAATGTCCAAGCAGAAGCGAAGTGCTGCAACTTGTCCACCTTAACGTTGTGTGAGTTACTAAAACGACGATATCGACGAGTTTTCAAATAAATTTCGCAGAGTGACGAGGCATTTGGCTACCTTAAGAGAGTAATAGTTACTGTTGCCCGATTCTCCCCCTTCTTTGAATCTCCCCGCACTTTGATTCGTATTGCGGCTAGTCCTGCAGAAGCGTAATGGTGCAGCATGTCCACCTTAACGTTGCCTGAGTTACTCCAACGACGGTATCTTCGAGTTTTCAAATAAATTTTGCATAGTGACGAGGCATTTGGCTACCTTAAGAGAGTCATATTTACACCTGCCGGCTGCTCCTATTTCCTTAGGCCTTCATCATTCTTGCTATGGCCAGTCCTACAGAACCGATATGCCACTGTATGTCCACCTTAACGTCGTCACAGTTACTCCCACTACGAGTATCTGGAGTTAGCAAATGTACTTCGACGGATGACGAGGCATTTGGCTACCTTATGAGAGTCATAGTTACTGCAGCCAGGTGATCCCCTTCCTTTGATTCTTTCCTCTCTTTAATTCGTACTGCGAAATATCCAAGCAGAAGCGAAATGCTGCAACTTGTCCACCTTAACGTTGTCTGAGTTACTCCAACGACGATATCGACGAGTTTTCAAATAAATTTCGCAGAGTGACGAAGCATTTGGCTACCTTAAGAGAGTAATAGTTACTGCTGCCCGCTTCTCCCCCTTCATTTGAATCTTTCCTCTCTTTAATTCGTACTGCGGAATGTCCAAGCAGAAGCGAAGTGCTGCAACTTGTCCACCTTAACGTTATCTGAGTTACTCCAACGACGATGTCCTCGAGTTTTCAAATAAATTTCGCATAGTGACGAGGCATTTGGCTACCTTAAGAGAGTCATAGTTACTCCTGCCAGCTGCTCCCATTTCTTCAGGCCTTTATCATTCTTGCTATGGCCAGTCCTACAGAACCGATATGCCACTGTATGTCCACCTTAACGTCGTCACAGTTACTCCCACTACGAGTTTCTCGAAATAGCAAATGTACTTCGACGGATGACGAGGCATTTGGCCACCTTAAGAGAATCATATTTACTGCAGCCAGACGCTCCCCTTCTTTTGAATCTTTCCTCTCTTTAATTCGTACTGCGGAATGTCCAAGCAGAAGCGAAGTGCTGCAACTTGTCCACCTTAACGTTGTCTGAGTTACTCCAACGACGATATCCTCGAGTTTTCAAATAAATTTCGCATAGTGACGATGCATTTGGCTACCTTAAGAGAGTCATAGTTACTCCTGCCGGCTGCTCCCATTTCTTTAGGCCTTTATCATTCTTGCTATGGCCAGTCCTACAGAACCGATATGCCACTGTATGTCCACCTTAACGTCGTCACAGTTATTCCCACTACGAGTTTCTCGAGTTAGCAAATGTGGTTCGCCGGAAGACGAGGCATTTGGTTACCTTAAGAAAGTCATAGTTACTTCAGCCAGATGCTCCCCTTCCTTTGAATCTCTCCTCTCTTTAAATCGTACTGCGGAATGTCCAAGCAGAAGCGAAATGCAGCAACTTGTCCACCTTAACGTTGTCTGAGTTACCCCAACGACGATATCGACGAGTTTTCAAATAAATTTCGCAGAGTGACGAGGCATTTGGCTACCTTAAGAGAGTCATAGTCACTGCTGCCCGCTGCTCCCCCTTCTTTGAATCTTTGATCTCTTTAATTCGTATTGCGGCCAGTCCTGCTGAAGCGAAATGGTACAGCATGTCCACCTTAACGTTGTCTGAGTTACTCCAACGACGATATCCTCGAGTTTTCAAATAAATTTCGCAGAGTGACGAGGTATTTGACTACCTTAAGAGAGTCATAGTTACTCCTGCCGGCTGCTCCCATTTCTTTAGGCCTTTATCATTTTTGCTATGGCCAGTCCTACAGAACCGATATGCCACTGTATGTCCACCTTAACGTCGTCACAGTTACTCCCACTACGAGTTTCTCGAAATAGCAAATGTACTTCTACGGATGACGAGGCATTTGGCTACCTTAAGAGAATCATATTTACTGCAGCCAGACGCTCCCCTTCTTTTGAATCTTTCCTCTCTTTAATTCGTACTGCGGAATGTCCAACCAAAAGCGAAGTGCTGCAACTTGTCCACCTTAACGTTGTCTGAGTTACTCCAACGACGATATCCTCGAGTTTTCAAATAAATTTCGCATAGTGACGAGGCATTTGGCTACCTTAAGAGTGTCATAGTTACTCCTGCCGGCTGCTCCCATTTCTTTAGGCCTTTATCATTCTTGCTATGGCCAGTCCTACAGAACCGATATGCCACTGTATGTCCATCTTAACGTCGTCACAGTCATTCCCGCTACGAGTTTCTCGAGTTAACAAATGTAGTTCGCCGGATGACGAGGCATTTGGCTACCTTAAGAGAGTCATAGTTACTGCAGCCGGATGCTCACCTTCCTTTGAATCTTTCCTCTCTTTTATTCGTACTGCAGAATGTCCAATCAGAAGCGAAATGCTGCAACTTGTCCACCTTAACGATGTCTGAGTTACTCCAAAGACGATAACGACGAGTTTTCAAATAAATTTCGCAGAGTGACGACGCATTTGGCTACCTTAAGAGAGTCATAGTTACTGCTGCCCGCTGCTTCCTCTTCTTTGAAACTTTCCTCTCTTTAATTCGTATTGTGTCCAGTCCTGCAGTAGCGAAATGGTACAGCATGTCCACCTTAACGTTGTCTGAGTTACTCCAACGACGATATCCTAGAGTTTTTGAATAAATTTCGCAAAGTGACGAGGCATTTGGCTACCTTAAGAGAGTCATAGTTACTCCTGCCGGCTGCTCCCATTTCTTTAGGCCTTTATAATTCTTGCCATGGCCAGTCCTACAGAACCGATATGCCACTGTATGTCCACCTTAATGTCGTCACAGTTACTCCCACTACGAGATCCTCGAAATAGCAAATGTACTTCGACGGATGACGAGGCATTTGGCTATCTTAAGAGAATCATATTTACTGCAGCCAGATGCTCCCCTTCTTTTGAATCTTTCCTCTCTTTAATACGTACTGCGGAATGTCCAAGCAGAAGCGAAGTGCTGCAACTTGTCCACCTTAACGTTGTGTGAGTTACTAAAACGACGATATCGACGAGTTTTCAAATAAATTTCGAAGAGTGACGAGGCATTTGGCTACCTTAAGAGAGTAATAGTTACTGTTGCCCGATTCTCCCCCTTCTTTGAATCTCCCCTCACTTTGATTCGTATTGCGGCCAGTCCTGCAGAAGCGTAATGGTGCAGCATGTCCACCTTAACGTTGCCTGAGTTACTCCAACGACGGTATCTTCGAGTTTTCAAATAAATTTTGCATAGTGACGAGGCATTTGGCTACCATAAGAGAGTCACAGTTATTCCTGCCAGCTGCTCCCATTTCTTTAGGCGTTTATCATTGTTGATATGCTCAGTCCTACAGAAACGATATGCCACTGTATGTCCACCTTAACGTCGTCACAGTTATCCCAACAACGAGTTTCTCGAGTTAGCAAATGTAGTTCGCCGGATGACGAGGCATTTGGCTACCTTATAAGAGTCATAGTTACTGCAGCCACATGCTCCCCTTCCTTAGCATCTTTCCTCTCTTTAATTCGTACTGCGGAATGTCCAAGCAGAAGCGAAATGCTTCAACTTGTCCACCTTAACGTTGTCTGAGTTACTCCAACGACGATATCGACGTGTTTTCAAATAAATTTCGCAGAGTGACGAGGCATTTGGCTACCTTAAGAGAGTCATAGTTACTGCAGCCAGGTGATCCCCTTCCTTTGATTCTTTCCTCTCTTTAATTCGTACTGCGGAATATCCAAGCAGAAGCGAAATGCTGCAACTTGTCCACCTTAACGTTGTCTGAGTTACTCCAACGACGATATCGACGAGTTTTCAAATAAATTTCGCAGAGTGACGAAGCATTTGGCTACCTTAAGAGAGTAATAGTTACTGCTGCCCGCTTCTCCCCCTTCATTTGAATCTTTCCTCTCTTTAATTCGTACTGCGGAATGACCAAGCAGAAGCGAAGTGCTGCAACTTGTCCACCTTAACGTTATCTGAGTTACTCCAACGACGATGTCCTCGAGTTTTCAAATAAATTTCGCATAGTGACGAGGCATTTGGCTACCTTAAGAGAGTCATAGTTACTCCTGCCAGCTGCTCCCATTTCTCCAGGCCTTTATCATTCTTGCTATGGCCAGTCCTACAGAACCGATATGCCACTGTATGTCCACCTTAACGTCGTCACAGTTATTTCCACTACGAGTTTCTCGAGTTAGCAAATGTGGTTCGCCGGATGACGAGGCATTTGGTTACCTTAAGAAAGTCATAGTTACTTCAGCCAGATGCTCCCCTTCCTTTGAATCTCTCCTCTCTTTAAATCGTACTGCGGAATGTCCAAGCAGAAGCGAAATGCAGCAACTTGTCCACCTTAACGTTGTCTGAGTTACTCCAACGACGATATCGACGAGTTTTCAAATAAATTTCGCAGAGTGACGAGGCATTTGGCTACCTTAAGAGAGTCATAGTCACTGCTGCCCGCTGCTCCCCCTTCTTTGAATCTTTGGTCTCTTTAATTCGTATTGCGGCCAGTCCTGCAGAAGCGAAATGGTACAGCATGTCCACCTTAACGTTGTCTGAGTTACTCCAACGACGATATCCTCGAGTTTTCAAATAAATTTCGCAGAGTGACGAGGCATTTGACTACCTTAAGAGAGTCATAGTTACTCCTGCCGGCTGCTCCCATTTCTTTAGGCCTTTATCATTTTTGCTATGGCCAGTCCTACAGAACCGATATGCCACTGTATGTCCACCTTAACGTCGTCACAGTTACTCCCACTACGAGTTTCTCGAAATAGCAAATGTACTTCGACGGATGACGAGGCATTTGGCTACCTTAAGAGAATCATATTTACTGCAGCCAGACGCTCCCCTTCTTTTGAATCTTTCCTCTCTTTAATTCGTACTGCGGAATGTCCAACCAAAAGCGAAGTGCTGCAACTTGTCCACCTTAACGTTGTCTGAGTTACTCCAACGACGATATCCTCGAGTTTTCAAATAAATTTCGCATAGTGACGAGGCATTTGGCTACCTTAAGAGAGTCATAGTTACTCCTGCCGGCTGCTCCCATTTCTTTAGGCCTTTATCATTCTTGCTATGGCCAGTCCTACAGAACCGATATGCCACTGTATGTCCATCTTAACGTCGTCACAGTCATTCCCGCTACGAGTTTCTCGAGTTAGCAAATGTAGTTCGCCGGATGACGAGGCATTTGGCTACCTTAAGAGAGTCATAGTTACTGCAGCCGGATGCTCCCCTTCCTTTGAATCTTTCCTCTCTTTTATTCGTACTGCAGAATGTCCAATCAGAAGCGAAATGCTGCAACTTGTCCACCTTAACGATGTCTGAGTTACTCCAAAGACGATAACGACGAGTTTTCAAATAAATTTCGCAGAGTGACGAGGCATTTGGCTACCTTAAGAGAGTCATAGTTACTCCTGCCAGCTGCTCCCATTTCTTTAGGCCTTTATAATTCTTGCCATGGTTAGTCCTACAGAACCGATATGCCACTGTATGTCCACCTTAATGTCGTCACAGTTACTCCCACTACGAGATTCTCGAAATAGCAAATGTACTTCGACGGATGACGAGGCATTTGGCTATCTTAAGAGAATCATATTTACTGCAGCCAGATGCTCCCCTTCTTTTGAATCTTTCCTCTCTTTAATACGTACTGCGGAATGTCCAAGCAGAAGCGAAGTGCTGCAACTTGTCCACCTTAACGTTGTCTGAGTTACTAAAACGACGATATCGACGAGTTTTCAAATAAATTTCGCAGAGTGACGAGGCATTTGGCTACCTTAAGAGAGTAATAGTTACTGTTGCCCGATTCTCCCCCTTCTTTGAATCTCCCCTCACTTTGATTCGTATTGCGGCCAGTCCTGCAGAAGCGTAATGGTGCAGCATGTCCACCTTAACGTTGCCTGAGTTACTCCAACGACGGTATCTTCGAGTTTTCAAATAAATTTTGCATAGTGACGAGGCATTTGGCTACCGTAAGAGAGTCACAGTTACTCCTGCCGGCTGCTCCCATTTCTTTAGGCGTTTATCATTGTTGATATGCTCAGTCCTACAGAAACGATATGCCACTGTATGTCCACCTTAACGTCGTCACAGTTATCCCAACAACGAGTTTCTCGAGTTAGCAAATGTAGTTCGCCGGATGACGAGGCATTTGGCTACCTTAAGAGAGTCATAGATACTGCAGCCACATGCTCCCCTTCCTTAGCATCTTTCCTCTCTTTAATTCGTACTGCGGAATGTCCAAGCAGGAGCGAAATGCTGCAACTTGTCCACCTTAACGTTGTCTGAGTTACTCCAACGACGATATCGACGAGTTTTCAAAGAAATTTCGCAGAGTGACGAGGCATTTGGCTACCTTAAGAGAGTCATAGTCACTGCTGCCCGCTGCTCCCCCTTCTTTGAATCTTTGATCTCTTTAATTCGTATTGCGGCCAGTCCTGCAGAAGCGAAATGGTACAGCATGTCCACCTTAACGTTGTCTGAGTTACTCCAACGACGATATCCTCGAATTTTCAAATAAATTTCGCGGAGTGACGAGGCATTTGACTACCTTAAGAGAGTCATAGTTACTCCTGCCGGCTGCTCCCATTTCTTTAGGCCTTTATCATTCTTGCTATGGCCAGTCCTACAGAACCGATATGCCACTGTATGTCCATCTTAACGTCGTCACAGTCATTCCCGCTACGAGTTTCTCGAGTTAGCAAATGTAGTTCGCCGGATGACGAGGCATTTGGCTACCTTAAGAGAGTCATAGTTACTGCAGCCGGATGCTCCCCTTCCTTTGAATCTTTCCTCTCTTTTATTCGTACTGCAGAATGTCCAATCAGAAGCGAAATGCTGCAACTTGTCCACCTTAACGATGTCTGAGTTACTCCAAAGACGATAACGACGAGTTTTCAAAAAAATTTCGCAGAGTGACGAGGCATTTGGCTACCTTAAGAGAGTCATAGTTACTGCTGCCCGCTGCTCCCTCTTCTTTGAAACTTTCCTCTCTTTAATTCGTATTGTGTCCAGTCCTGCAGTAGCGAAATGGTACAGCATGTCCACCTTAACGTTGTCTGAGTTACTCCAACGACGATATCCTAGAGTTTTCGAATAAATTTCGCAAAGTGACGAGGCATTTGGCTACCTTAAGAGAGTCATAGTTACTCCTGCCGGCTGCTCCCATTTCTTTAGGCCTTTATAATTCTTGCCATGGTTAGTCCTACAGAACCGATATGCCACTGTATGTCCACCTTAATGTCGTCACAGTTACTCCCACTACGAGATTCTCGAAATAGCAAATGTACTTCGACGGATGACGAGGCATTTGGCTATCTTAAGAGAATCATATTTACTGCTGCCAGATGCTCCCCTTCTTTTGAATCTTTCCTCTCTTTAATACGTACTGCGGAATGTCCAAGCAGAAGCGAAGTGCTGCAACTTGTCCACCTTAACGTTGTCTGAGTTACTAAAACGACGATATCGACGAGTTTTCAAATAAATTTCGCAGAGTGACGAGGCATTTGGCTACCTTAAGAGAGTAATAGTTACTGTTGCCCGATTCTCCCCCTTCTTTGAATCTCCCCTCACTTTGATTCGTATTGCGGCCAGTCCTGCAGAAGCGTAATGGTGCAGCATGTCCACCTTAACGTTGCCTGAGTTACTCCAACGACGGTATCTTCGAGTTTTCAAATAAATTTTGCATAGTGACGAGGCATTTGGCTACCATAAGAGAGTCACAGTTACTCCTGCCGGCTGCTCCCATTTCTTTAGGCGTTTATCATTGTTGATATGCTCAGTCCTACAGAAACGACATGCCACTGTATGTCCACCTTAACGTCGTCACAGTTATCCCAACAACGAGTTTCTCGAGTTAGCAAATGTAGTTCGCCGGATGACGAGGCATTTGGCTACCTTAAAAGAGTCATAGTTACTGCAGCCACATGCTCCCCTTCCTTAGCATCTTTCCTCTCTTTAATTCGTACTGCGGAATGTCCAAGCAGAAGCGAAATGCTTCAACTTGTCCACCTTAACGTTGTCTGAGTTACTCCAACGACGATATCGACGTGTTTTCAAATAAATTTCGCAGAGTGACGAGGCATTTGGCTACCTTAAGAGAGTCATAGTTACTGCTGCCCGCTTCTCCCTCTTCTTTGAATCTTTCCTCTCTTTAATTCTTATTGTGGCCAGTGCGGCAGTAGCGAAATGGTACAACATGTCCACCTTAACGTTGTCTGAGTTACTCCAACGACGATATCCTCGAGTTTTCAAATAAATTTCGCAGAGTGACGAGGCATTTGACTACCTTAAGAGAGTCATATTTACACCTGCCAGCTGCTCCTATTTCCTTAGGCCTTCATCATTCTTGCTATGGCCAGTCCTACAGAACCGATATGCCACTGTATGTCCACCTTAACGTCGTCACAGTTACTCCCACTACGAGTATCTGGAGTTAGCAAATGTACTTCGACGGATGACGAGGCATTTGGCTACCTTAAGAGAGTCATAGTTACTGCAGCCAGGTGATCCCCTTCCTTTGATTCTTTCCTCTCTTTAATTCGTACTGCGGAATATCCAAGCAGAAGCGAAATGCTGCAACTTGTCCACCTTAACGTTGTCTGAGTTACTCCAACGACGATATCGACGAGTTTTCAAATAAATTTCGCAGAGTGACGAAGCATTTGGCTACCTTAAGAGAGTAATAGTTACTGCTGCCCGCTTCTCCCCCTTCATTTGAATCTTTCCTCTCTTTAATTCGTACTGCGGAATGTCCAAGCAGAAGCGAAGTGCTGCAACTTGTCCACCTTAACGTTATCTGAGTTACTCCAACGACGATGTCCTCGAGTTTTCAAATAAATTTCGCATAGTGACGAGGCATTTGGCGACCTTAAGAGAGTCATAGTTACTCCTGCCGGCTTCTCCCATTTCTTCAGACCTTTATCATTCTTGCTATGGCCAGTCCTACAGAACCGATATGCCACTGTATGTCCACCTTAACGTCGTCACAGTTACTCCCACTACGAGTTTCTCGAAATAGCAAATGTACTTCGACGGATGACGAGGCATTTGGCTACCTTAAGAGAATCATATTTACTGCAGCCAGACGCTCCCCTTCTTTTGAATCTTTCCTCTCTTTAATTCGTACTGCGGAATGTCCAACCAAAAGCGAAGTGCTGCAACTTGTCCACCTTAACGTTGTCTGAGTTACTCCAACGACGATATCCTCGAGTTTTCAAATAAATTTCGCATAGTGACGAGGCATTTGGCTACCTTAAGAGAGTCATAGTTACTCCTGCCGGCTGCTCCCATTTCTTTAGGCCTTTATCATTCTTGCTATGGCCAGTCCTACAGAACCGATATGCCACTGTATGTCCACCTTAACGTCGTCACAGTTATTCCCACTACGAGTTTCTCGAGTTAGCAAATGTAGTTCGCCGGATGACGAGGCATTTGGTTACCTTAAGAGAGTCATAGTTACTGCAGCCAGATGCTCCCCTTCCTTTGAATCTCTCCTCTCTTTAAATCGTACTGCGGAATGTCCAAGCAGAAGCGAAATGCTGCAACTTGTCCACCTTAACGTTGTCTGAGTTACTCCAACGACGATATCGACGAGTTTTCAAAGAAATTTCGCAGAGTGACGAGGCATTTGGCTACCTTAACAGAGTCATAGTCACTGCTGCCCGCTGCTCCCCCTTCTTTAAATCTTTGATCTCTTTAATTCGTATTGCGGCCAGTCCTGCAGAAGCGAAATGGTACAGCATGTCCACCTTAACGTTGTCTGAGTTACTCCAACGACGATATCCTCGAATTTTCAAATAAATTTCGCGGAGTGACGAGGCATTTGACTACCTTAAGAGAGTCATAGTTACTCCTGCCGGCTGCTCCCATTTCTTTAGGCCTTTATCATTCTTGCTATGGCCAGTCCTACAGAACCGATATGCCACTGTATGTCCATCTTAACGTCGTCACAGTCATTCCCGCTACGAGTTTCTCGAGTTAGCAAATGTAGTTCGCCGGATGACGAGGCATTTGGCTACCTTAAGAGAGTCATAGTTACTGCAGCCGGATGCTCCCCTTCCTTTGAATCTTTCCTCTCTTTTATTCGTACTGCAGAATGTCCAATCAGAAGCGAAATGCTGCAACTTGTCCACCTCAACGATGTCTGAGTTACTCCAAAGACGATAACGACGAGTTTTCAAATAAATTTCGCAGAGTGACGAGGCATTTGGCTACCTTAAGAGAGTCATAGTTACTGCTGCCCGCTGCTCCCTCTTCTTTGAAACTTTCCTCTCTTTAATTCGTATTGTGTCCAGTCCTGCAGTAGCGAAATGGTACAGCATGTCCACCTTAACGTTGTCTGAGTTACTCCAACGACGATATCCTAGAGTTTTCGAATAAATTTCGCAAAGTGACGAGGCATTTGGCTACCTTAAGAGAGTCATAGTTACTCCTGCCGGCTGCTCCCATTTCTTTAGGCCCTTATAATTCTTGCCATGGTTAGTCCTACAGAACCGATATGCCACTGTATGTCCACCTTAATGTCGTCACAGTTACTCCCACTACGAGATTCTCGAAATAGCAAATGTACTTCGACGGATGACGAGGCATTTGGCTATCTTAAGAGAATCATATTTACTGCAGCCAGATGCTCCCCTTCTTTTGAATCTTTCCTCTCTTTAATACGTACTGCGGAATGTCCAAGCAGAAGCGAAGTGCTGCAACTTGTCCACCTTAACGTTGTCTGAGTTACTAAAACGACGATATCGACGAGTTTTCAAATAAATTTCGCAGAGTGACGAGGCATTTGGCTACCTTAAGAGAGTAATAGTTACTGTTGCCCGATTCTCCCCCTTCTTTGAATCTCCCCTCACTTTGATTCGTATTGCGGCCAGTCCTGCAGAAGCGTAATGGTGCAGCATGTCCACCTTAACGTTGCCTGAGTTACTCCAACGACGGTATCTTCGAGTTTTCAAATAAATTTTGCATAGTGACGAGGCATTTGGCTACCATAAGAGAGTCACAGTTACTCCTGCCGGCTGCTCCCATTTCTTTAGGCGTTTATCATTGTTGATATGCTCAGTCCTACAGAAACGATATGCCACTGTATGTCCACCTTAACGTCGTCACAGTTATCCCAACAACGAGTTTCTCGAGTTAGCAAATGTAGTTCGCCGGATGACGAGGCATTTGGCTACCTTAAAAGAGTCATAGTTACTGCAGCCACATGCTCCCCTTCCTTAGCATCTTTCCTCTCTTTAATTCGTACTGCGGAATGTCCAAGCAGAAGCGAAATGCTTCAACTTGTCCACCTTAACGTTGTCTGAGTTACTCCAACGACGATATCGACGTGTTTTCAAATAAATTTCGCAGAGTGACGAGGCATTTGGCTACCTTAAGAGAGTCATAGTTACTGCTGCCCGCTTCTCCCTCTTCTTTGAATCTTTCCTCTCTTTAATTCTTATTGTGGCCAGTGCGGCAGTAGCGAAATGGTACAACATGTCCACCTTAACGTTGTCTGAGTTACTCCAACGACGATATCCTCGAGTTTTCAAATAAATTTCGCAGAGTGACGAGGCATTTGACTACCTTAAGAGAGTCATATTTACACCTGCCAGGTGCTCCTATTTCCTTAGGCCTTCATCATTCTTGCTATGGCCAGTCCTACAGAACCGATATGCCACTGTATGTCCACCTTAACGTCGTCACAGTTACTCCCACTACGAGTATCTGGAGTTAGCAAATGTACTTCGACGGATGACGAGGCATTTGGCTACCTTAAGAGAGTCATAGTTACTGCAGCCAGGTGATCCCCTTCCTTTGATTCTTTCCTCTCTTTAATTCGTACTGCGGAATATCCAAGCAGAAGCGAAATGCTGCAACTTGTCCACCTTAACGTTGTCTGAGTTACTCCAACGACGATATCGACGAGTTTTCAAATAAATTTCGCAGAGTGACGAAGCATTTGGCTACCTTAAGAGAGTAATAGTTACTGCTGCCCGCTTCTCCCCCTTCATTTGAATCTTTCCTCTCTTTAATTCGTACTGCGGAATGTCCAAGCAGAAGCGAAGTGCTGCAACTTGTCCACCTTAACGTTATCTGAGTTACTCCAACGACGATGTCCTCGAGTTTTCAAATAAATTTCGCATAGTGACGAGGCATTTGGCGACCTTAAGAGAGTCATAGTTACTCCTGCCGGCTGCTCCCATTTCTTCAGGCCTTTATCATTCTTGCTATGGCCAGTCCTACAGAACCGATATGCCACTGTATGTCCACCTTAACGTCGTCACAGTTATTCCCACTACGAGTTTCTCGAGTCAGCAAATGTGGTTCGCCGGATGACGAGGCATTTGGTTACCTTAAGAAAGTCATAGTTACTTCAGCCAGATGCTCCCCTTCCTTTGAATCTCTCCTCTCTTTAAATCGTACTACGGAATGTCCAAGCAGAAGCGAAATGCAGCAACTTGTCCACCTTAACGTTGTCTGAGTTACTCCAACGACGATATCGACGAGTTTTCAAATAAATTTCGCATAGTGACGAGGCATTTGGCTACCTTAAGAGAGTCATAGTCACTGCTGCCCGCTGCTCCCCCTTCTTTGAATCTTTGATCTCTTTAATTCGTATTGCGGCCAGTCCTGCAGAAGCGAAATGGTACAGCATGTCCACCTTAACGTTGTCTGAGTTACTCCAACGACGATATCCTCGAGTTTTCATATAAATTTCGCAGAGTGACGAGGCATTTGACTACCTTAAGAGAGTCATAGTTACTCCTGCCGGCTGCTCCCATTTCTTTAGGCCTTTATCATTTTTGCTATGGCCAGTCCTACAGAACCGATATGCCACTGTATGTCCACCTTAACGTCGTCACAGTTACTCAAACTACGAGTTTCACAAAATAGCAAATGTACTTCGACGGATGACGAGGCATTTGACTACCTTAAGAGAGTCATACTTACTGCAGCCAGATGCTCCCCTTCCTTTGAATCTTTCCTATCTTTAATTCGTACTGCGGAATGTCCAAGCAGAAGCGAAGTGCTGCAACTTGTCCACCTTAACGTTGTCTGAGTTACTCCAACGACGATATCGACGAGTTTTCAAATAAATTTCGCAGAGTGACGAGGCATTTGGCTACCTTAAGAGAGTAATAGTTACTGCTACCCGCTGCTCCCCCGGCTTTGTATCTTTCCTCTCTTTAATTCATATTGCGGCCAGTCCTGCAGAAGCGAAATGGTGCAGCATGTCCACCTTAACGTTGTCTGAGTTACTCCAACGACGATATCCTCGAGTTTTCAAATAAATTTCGCAGAGTGACGAGGCATTACACTACCTTATGAGAGTCATAGTTACTCCTGCCGGCTGCTCCCATTTCTTTAGGCCTTTATCAATCTTGCTACGGCCAGTCCTATGGAACCGATATGCCACTGCATGTCCACCTTAACGTCGTCACAGTTATTCCCACTACGAGTTTCTCGAGTTAGCAAATGTAGTTCGCCGGATGACGAGGCATTTGGCCACCTTAAGAGAGTCATAGTTACAGCAGCCGGACGCTCCCCTTCCTTTGAATCTTTCCTCTCTTTAATTCGTAGTGCGGAATGTCCAAGCAGAAGCGAAGTGCTGCAACTTGTCCACCTTAACGTTGACTGAGTTACTCCAACGACGATATCGACGAGTTTTTAAATTAATTTCGCAGAGTGACGAGGCATTTGGCTACCTTAAGAGAGTAATAGTTACTGCTACCCGCTGCTCCCCCGGCTTTGTATCTTTCCTCTCTTTAATTCGTATTGCGGCCAGTCCTGCAGAAGCGAAATGGTGCAGCATGTCCACCTTAACGTTGTCTGAGTTACTCCAACGACGATATCCTCGAGTTTTCAAATAAATTTCGCAGAGTGACGAGGCATTACACTACCTTGTGAGAGTCATAGTTACTCCTGCCGGCTGCTCCCATTTCCTTAGGCCTTCATCATTCTTGCTATGGCCAGTCCTACAGAACCGATATGCCACTGTATGTCCACCTTAACGACGTCACAGTTACTCCCACTACGAGTTTCTCGAGTTAGCAAATGTGGTTCGCCGGATGACGAGGCATTTGGCTACCTTAAGAGAGTCATAGTTACTGCAGCCAGAAGCTCCCCTTCCTTTGAATCATTCCTCTCTTTAATTCGTACTGCGGAATGTCCAAGCAGAAGCGAAATGCTGCAACTTCTCCACCTTAACGTTGTCTGAGTTACTCCAACGACGATATCCTCGAGTTTTCAAATAAATTTCGCAGAGTGACGAGGCATTTGGCTACCTTAAGAGAATCATAGTTACTGCTGCCTGCTGTTCCCCCTTATTTGAATCTTTCTTCTCTTTAATTCGTATTGCGGCCAGTCCTGCAGAAGCGAAATGGTGCAGCATGTCCACCTTTACGTGGTCTGAGTTACTCCAACGACGATATCCTCGAGTTATCAAATAAATTTCGCAGAGTGACTAGGCATTTGGCTACCTTAAGAGAGTCATCGTTACTCCTGCCGGCTGCTCCCATTTCTTTAGGCCTTCATCATTCTTGCTATGGCCAGTCCTACAGAACCGATATGCCACTGTATGTCCATCTTAACGTCATCACAGTTTTTCCCACTACGAGTTTCTCGAGTTAGCAAATGTACTTCGCCAAATGACGAGGCATTTGGCTACCTTAAGAGAGTCATAGTTACTGCAGCCGGATGCTCCCCTTCCTTTGAATTTTTCGTCTCTTTAATTCGTATTGCGGAATGTCCAATCAGAACCGAAATGCTGCAACTTGTCCACCTTAACGATGTCTGAGTTACTCCAACGACGATATCGACGAGTTTTCAAATAAATTTCGCAGAGTGACGAGGCATTTGGCTACTTTAAGAGAGTCATAATTACTGCAGCCGGATGCTCCCCCTTCTTTAAATCTTTCCTCTCTTTAATTCGTATTGCGGCCAGTCCTGCAGAAGCATAATGGTGCAGCATGTCCACCTTAACGTTGTCTGAGTTACTCCAACGACGGTATCTTCGAGTATTCAAATAAATTTCGCATAGTGACGAGGCATTTGGCTACCATAAGAGAGTCATAGTTACTCCTGACGGCTGCTCTCATTTCTTTAGGCCTTTATCATTGTTGATATGCCTAGTCGTACAGAACCGATATGCCACTGTACGTCCACCTTAACGTCGTCACAGTTATTCCCACAACGAGTTTCTCGAGTTAGCAAATGTAGTTCGCCGGATGACGAGGCATTTGGCTACCTTAAAAGAGTCATATTTACTGCAGCCAGATGCTCCCCTTCTTTTGAATCTATCCTCTCTTTAATTCGTACTGCGGAATGTCCAAGCAGTAGCGAAATGCTGCAACTTGTCCACCTTAACGTTGTCTGAGTCACTCCAACGACGATATCGACTAGTTTTCAAATAAATTTCGCAGAGTGACGAAGCATTTGGCTACCTTAAGAGAGTCATAGTCACTGCTGCCCGCTGCTCCCCCTTCTTTGAATCTTTGATCTCTTTAATTCGTATTGCGGCCAGTCCTGCAGAAGCGAAATGGTACAGCATGTCCACCTTAACGTTGTCTGAGTTACTCCAACGACGATATCCTCGAGTTTTCAAATAAATTTCGCAGAGTGACGAGGCATTTGACTACCTTAAGAGAGTCATAGTTACTCCTGCCGGCTGCTCCCATTTCTTTAGGCCTTTATCATTTTTGCTATGGCCAGTCCTACAGAACCGATATGCCACTGTATGTCCACCTTAACGTCGTCACAGTTATTCTCACTACGAGTTTCTCGAGTTAGCAAATGTAGTTCGCCGGATGACGAGGCATTTGGCTACCTTAAGAGAGTCATAGTTACAGCAGCCGGACGCTCCCCTTCCTTTGAATCTTTCCTCTCTTTAATTCGTAGTGCGGAATGTCCAAGCAGAAGCGAAGTGCTGCAACTTGTCCACCTTAACGTTGACTGAGTTACTCCAACGACGATATCGACGAGTTTTTAAATTAATTTCGCAGAGTGACGAGGCATTTGGCTACCTTAAGAGAGTAATAGTTACTGCTACCCGCTGCTCCCCCGGCTTTGTATCTTTCCTCTCTTTAATTCGTATTGCGGCCAGTCCTGCAGAAGCGAAATGGTGCAGCATGTCCACCTTAACGTTGTCTGAGTTACTCCAACGACGATATCCTCGAGTTTTCAAATAAATTTCGCAGAGTGACGAGGCATTACACTACCTTGTGAGAGTCATAGTTACTCCTGCCGGCTGCTCCCATTTCCTTAGGCCTTCATCATTCTTGCTATGGCCAGTCCTACAGAACCGATATGCCACTGTATGTCCACCTTAACGTCGTCACAGTTACTCCCACTACGAGTTTCTCGAGTTAGCAAATGTACTTCGACGGATTACGAGGCATTTGGCTACCTTAAGAGAGTCATAGTTACAGCAGCCAGATGATCCCCTTCCTTTGATTCTTTCCTCTTTTTAATTCGTACTACGGAATGTCCAAGCAGAAGCGAAATGCTGCAACTTGTCCACCTTAACGTTGTCTGAGTTACTCCAACGACGATATCGACGAGTTTTCAAATAAATTTCGCAGAGTGACGAGGCATTTGGCTATCATAGCCGTCTTTATTCACGTACAGTGAATAACACAAATAAGTGAATACCCACAAAGCGGGTTTACAGATGGTACATAAATTGCAAAACACACTTAATAATAAACACAGTACATGAACAAGGAAAGGTATTATGCCTGAGAGGCCAGGCAGCAGCCGAGGAATTGAGAGTCATAGTTACTCCTGCGGCTGCTCCCATTTCTTAGGCCATTATCCTTCTTGCTATGGCCAGTCCTACAGAACAGATATGCCATTCTATGTCCACCTTAACGCCATCACGGTTACTCCCACTACGAGTTTCTCGAGTTAGCAAATGTACTTCGACGGATGACGAGGCATTTGGCTACCTTAAGAGAGTCATAGTTACTGCAGCGAGATGCTCCCTTTCCTTTGAATCTTTCCTCTCTTTAATTCGAACTGCGGAATGTCCAAGGAGAAGCGAAATGCTGCAACTTGTCCACCTTAACGTTGTCTGAGTTACTCCAACGACGATATCGAAGAGTTTTCAAATAAATTTCACAGAGTGACGAGGCTTTGGCTACCTTAAGAGAGTCATAGTTACTGCAGCCAGTTGCTCCCCTTCCTTTGAAACTCTCCTCTCTTTACTTTGTACTGCGGAATGTCCAAGCAGAAGTGAAATGCTGCAACTTGTCCACCTTAACGTTGTCTGAGTTACTCCAACGACGATATCGACGAAATTTCAAATAAATTTCGCAGAGTGACTAGGCATTTGGCTACCTTAAGAGAGTCATAGTTATTGGTGCCCGCTGCTCCCCCTTTTTAGAATCCTTGCTCTCTTTAATTCGTATTGCAGCCAGTCCTGCAGAAGCGAAACGGTACAGCATGTCCACCTTAACGGTGTCTGAGTTACTCCAACGACGATATCCTCGAGTTTTCAAATAAATTTCGCAGAGTGACGACGCATTTGGCTTTCTTAAGAGAGTCATAGTTACTCCTGCCGGCTGCTCCAATTTCTTTAGGCCTTTATCATTCTTGCTATGGCCAGTCCTACAGAATTGATATGCCACTGTATGTCCACCTTAACGACGTCACAGATACTCCCGCTACGAGTTTCTCGAAATAGCAAATGTACTTCGACGGATGACGAGGCATTTGGCTATCTTAAGAGAATCATATTTATTGCAGCCTGATGTTCCCCTCCCTTTGAATCTTTCCTCTCTTTAATTCGTACTGCGGAATGTCCAAGAAGAAGCGAAATGCTGCAACTTGTCCACCTTAACGTTGTCTGAGTTACTCCAACGACGATATCGACGAGTTTTCAAATAAATTTCGCAGAGTGACGAGGCATTTGGCTTCCTTAAGAGAGTCATAGTTACTGCTGCCCGCTGCTCGCCCTTCTTAGAATCCTTGCTCTCTTTAATTCGTATTGCAGCCAGTCCTACAGAAGCGAAATGGTACAGCATGTGCAACTTAACGTTGTCTGTGTTACTCCAACGACGATATCCTCGAGTTTTCAAATAAATTTCGCAGAGTGACGAGGCATTTGGCTACCTTAAGAGAATCATAGTTACTGCTGCCTGCTGTTCCCCCTTATTTGAATCTTTCCTCTCTTTAATTCGTATTGCGGCCAGTCCTGCAGAAGCGAAATGATACAGCATGTCCACCTTAACGTTGTCTGAGTTACTCCAACGACGATATCCTCGATTTTTCAAATAAATTTCGCAGAGTGACGAGGCATTTGGCTACCTTAAGAACGTCATAGGTACTCCTGCCGGCTGCTCCCATTTCCTTAGGTCTTTATCATTCTTGCTATGGCCAGTAATACAGAAATTATATGCCACTGTATGTCCACCTTAACGTCGTCACAGTTACTCCCACTACGAGTTTCTTGAGTTAGCAAATGTACTTCGACGGATGACGAGGCATTTGGCTACCTTAAGAGAGTCATATTTACTGCAGCCAGATGCTCCCCTTCTTTTGAATCTATCCTCTCTTTAATTCGTACTGCGGAATGTCCAAGCAGAAGCGAAGTGCTGCAACTTGTCCACCTTAACGTTGTCTGAGTTACTAAAACGACGATATCGACGAGTTTTCAAATAAATTTCGCAGAGTGACGAGGCATTTGGCTACCTTAAGAGAGTAATAGTTACTGCTGCCCGCTTCTCCCCCTTCTTTGAATCTCCCCTCACTTTAATCCGTATTGCGGCCAGTCCTGCAGAAGCATAATGGTGCAGCATGTCCACCTTAACGTTGTCTGAGTTACTCCAACGACGGTATCTTCGAGTATTCAAATAAATTTCGCATAGTGACGAGGCATTTGGCTACCATAAGAGAGTCATAGTTACTCCTGACGGCTGCTCTCATTTCTTTAGGCCTTTATCATTGTTGATATGCCTAGTCGTACAGAACCGATATGCCACTGTACGTCCACCTTAACGTCGTCACAGTTATTCCCACAACGAGTTTCTCGAGTTAGCAAATGTAGTTCGCCGGATGACGAGGCATTTGGCTACCTTAAAAGAGTCATATTTACTGCAGCCAGATGCTCCCTTTCTTTTGAATCTATCCTCTCTTTAATTCGTACTGCGGAATGTCCAAGCAGAAGCGAAATGCTGCAACTTGTCCACCTTAACGTTGTCTGAGTTACTCCAACGACGATATCGACTAGTTTTCAAATAAATTTCGCAGAGTGACGAAGTATTTGGCTACCTTAAGAGAGTAATAGTTACTGCTGCCCGCTTCTCCCCCTTCATTTGAATCTTTCCTCTCTTTAATTCGTACTGCGGAATGTCCAAGCAGAAGCGAAGTGCTGCAACTTGTCCACCTTAACGTTATCTGAGTTACTCCAACGACGATGTCCTCGAGTTTTCAAATAAATTTCGCATAGTGACGAGGCATTTGGCTACCTTAAGAGAGTCATAGTTACTCCTGCCGGCTGCTCCCATTTCTTCAGGCCTTTATCATTCTTGCTATGGCCAGTCCTACAGAACCGATATGCCACTGTATGTCCACCTTAACGTCGTCACAGTTATTCCCACTACGAGTTTCTCGAGTTAGCAAATGTGGTTCGCCGGATGACGAGGCATTTGGTTACCTTAAGAAAGTCATAGTTACTTCAGCCAGATGCTCCCCTTCCTTTGAATCTCTCCTCTCTTTAAATCGTACTGCGGAATGTCCAAGCAGAAGCGAAATGCAGCAACTTGTCCACCTTAACGTTGTCTGAGTTACTCCAACGACGATATCGACGAGTTTTCAAATAAATTTCGCATAGTGACGAGGCATTTGGCTACCTTAAGAGAGTCATAGTCGCTGCTGCCCGCTGCTCCCCCTTCTTTGAATCTTTGATCTCTTTAATTCGTATTGCGGCCAGTCCTGCAGAAGCGAAATGGTACAGCATGTCCACCTTAACGTTGTCTGAGTTACTCCAACGACGATATCCTCGAGTTTTCAAATAAATTTCGCAGAGTGACGAGGCATTTGACTACCTTAAGAGAGTCATAGTTACTCCTGCCGGCTGCTCCCATTTCTTTAGGCCTTTATCATTTTTGCTATGGCCAGTCCTACAGAACCGATATGCCACTGTATGTCCACCTTAACGTCGTCACAGTTACTCAAACTACGAGTTTCACAAAATAGCAAATGTACTTCGACGGATGACGAGGCATTTGGCTACCTTAAGAGAGTCATATTTACTGCAGCCAGATGCTCCCCTTCCTTTGAATCTTTCCTATCTTTAATTCGTACTGCGGAATGTCCAAGCAGAAGCG
This sequence comes from Schistocerca americana, assembly GCF_021461395.2. NCBI lineage: Eukaryota > Metazoa > Arthropoda > Insecta > Orthoptera > Acrididae > Schistocerca > Schistocerca americana. The sequence goes on along the minus strand of NC_060127.1, from coordinate 213,064,034 downwards.
AAGTGCTGCAACTTGTCCACCTTAACGTTGTCTGAGTTACTCCAACGACGATATCGACGAGTTTTCAAATAAATTTCGCAGAGTGACGAGGCATTTGGCTACCTTAAGAGAGTAATAGTTACAGCTACCCGCTGCTCCCCCGGCTTTGTTGCTTTCCTCTCTTTAATTCATATTGCGGCCAGTCCTGCAGAAGCGAAATGGTGCAGCATGTCCACCTCAACGTTGTCTGAGTTACTCCAACGACGATATCCTCGAGTTTTCAAATAAATTTCGCAGAGTGACGAGGCATTACACTACCTTGTGAGAGTCATAGTTACTCCTGCCGGCTGCTCCCATTTCCTTAGGCCTTCATCATTCTTGCTATGGCCAGTCCTACAGAACCGATATGCCACTGTATGTCCACCTTAACGTCGTCACAGTTACTCCCACTACGAGTTTCTCGAGTTAGCAAATGTACTTCGACGGATGACGAGGCATTTGGCTACCTTAAGAGAGTCATAGTTACAGCAGCCAGATGATCCCCTTCCTTTGATTCTTTCCTCTTTTTAATTCGTACTGCGGAATGTCCAAGCAGAAGCGAAATGCTGCAACTTGTCCACCTTAACGTTGTCTGAGTTACTCCAACGACGATATCGACGAGTTTTCAAATAAATTTCGCAGAGTGACGAGGCATTTGGCTACCGTAAGAGAGTCATAGTTACTGCTGCCCGCTGCTCCCCCTTCTTTGATTCTTTCCTCTCTTTAATTCGTATTGCGGCCAATCATGCAGAAGCGAAATGATACAGCATGTCCCCCTTAACGTTGTCTGAGTTACTCCAGCGACAATATCCTCGAGGTTTTAAATAAATTTCGCAGAGTGACGAGGCATTTGGCTACCTTAAGAGAGTCAAAGTTACTAATGATGGCTGCTCCCATTTCTTTAGGCCTTTATCATTCTTGCTATGGCCAGTCCTACAGAACCGATATGCCACTGTATGTCCACCTTAACGTCGTCACAGTTACTCCCACTACGAGTTTCTCAAAATAGCAAATGTACTTCGACGGATGACGAGGCATTTGGCTACCTTAAGAGAGTCATATTTACTGCAGCCAGATGCTCCCCTTCCTTTGAATCTTTCCTATCTTTAATTCGTACTGCGGAATGTCCAAGCAGAAGCGAAGTGCTGCAACTTGTCCACCTTAACGTTGACTGAGTTACTCCAACGACGATATGGACGAGTTTTCAAATAAATTTCGAAGAGTGACGAGGCATTTGGCTACCTTAAGAGAGTAATAGTTACTGCTAACCGCTGCTCCCCCGTCTTTGTATCTTTCCTCCCTTTAATTCGTATTGCGGCCAGTCCTGCAGAAGCGAAATGGTACAGCATGTCCACCTTGACGTTGTCTGAGTTACTCCAACGACGATATCCTCGAGTTTTCAAATTAATTTCGCAGAGTGACGAGGCATTTGGCTATCATAGCCGTCTTTATTCACGTACAGTGAATAACACAAATAAGTGAATACCCACAAAGCGGGTTTACAGATGGTACATAAATTGCAAAACACACTTAATAATAAACACAGTACATGAACAAGGAAAGGTATTATGCCTGAGAGGCCAGGCAGCAGCCGAGAAATTGAGAGTCATAGTTACTCCTGCGGCTGCTCCCATTTCTTAGGCCATTATCCTTCTTGCTATGGCCAGTCCTACAGAACAGATATGCCATTCTATGTCCACCTTAACGCCGTCACGGTTACTCCCACTACGAGTTTCTCGAGTTAGCAAATGTACTTCGACGGATGACGAGGCATTTGGCTACCTTAAGAGAGTCATAGTTACTGCAGCGAGATGCTCCCTTTCCTTTGAATCTTTCCTCTCTTTAATTCGAACTGCGGAATGTCCAAGGAGAAGCGAAATGCTGCAACTTGTCCACCTTAACGTTGTCTGAGTTACTCCAACGACGATATCGAAGAGTTTTCAAATAAATTTCACAGAGTGACGAGGCTTTGGCTACCTTAAGAGAGTCATAGTTACTGCAGCCAGTTGCTCCCCTTCCTTTGAAACTCTCCTCTCTTTACTTTGTACTGCGGAATGTCCAAGCAGAAGCGAAATGCTGCAACTTGTCCACCTTAACGTTGTCTGAGTTACTCCAACGACGATATCGACGAAATTTCAAATAAATTTCGCAGAGTGACTAGGCATTTGGCTACCTTAAGAGAGTCATAGTTACTGGTGCCCGCTGCTCCCCCTTTTTAGAATCCTTGCTCTCTTTAATTCGTATTGCAGCCAGTCCTGCAGAAGCGAAACGGTACAGCATGTCCACCTTAACGGTGTCTGAGTTACTCCAACGACGATATCCTCGAGTTTTCAAATAAATTTCGCAGAGTGACGACGCATTTGGCTTTCTTAAGAGAGTCATAGTTACTCCTGCCGGCTGCTCCAATTTCTTTAGGCCTTTATCATTCTTGCTGTGGCCAGTCCTACAGAATTGATATGCCACTGTATGTCCACCTTAACGACGTCACAGATACTCCCGCTACGAGTTTCTCGAAATAGCAAATGTACTTCGACGGATGACGAGGCATTTGGCTATCTTAAGAGAATCATATTTATTGCAGCCTGATGTTCCCCTCCCTTTGAATCTTTCCTCTCTTTAATTCGTACTGCGGAATGTCCAAGAAGAAGCGAAATGCTGCAACTTGTCCACCTTAACGTTGTCTGAGTTACTCCAACGACGATATCGACGAGTTTTCAAATAAATTTCGCAGAGTGACGAGGCATTTGGCTACCTTAAGAGAATCATAGTTACTGCTGCCTGCTGTTCCCCCTTATTTGAATCTTTCCTCTCTTTAATTCGTATTGCGGCCAGTCCTGCAGAAGCGAAATGATACAGCATGTCCACCTTAACGTTGTCTGAGTTACTCCAACGACGATATCCTCGATTTTTCAAATAAATTTCGCAGAGTGACGAGGCATTTGGCTACCTTAAGAACGTCATAGGTACTCCTGCCGGCTGCTCCCATTTCCTTAGGTCTTTATCATTCTTGCTATGGCCAGTAATACAGAAACTATATGCCACTGTATGTCCACCTTAACGTCGTCACAGTTACTCCCACTACGAGTTCCTTGAGTTAGCAAATGTACTTCGACGGATGACGAGGCATTTGGCTACCTTAAGAGAGTCATATTTACTGCAGCCAGATGCTCCCCTTCTTTTGAATCTATCCTCTCTTTAATTCGTACTGCGGAATGTCCAAGCAGAAGCGAAGTGCTGCAACTTGTCCACCTTAACGTTGTCTGAGTTACTAAAACGACGATATCGACGAGTTTTCAAATAAATTTCGCAGAGTGACGAGGCATTTGGCTACCTTAAGAGAGTAATAGTTACTGCTGCCCGCTTCTCCCCCTTCTTTGAATCTCCCCTCACTTTAATTCGTATTGCGGCCAGTCCGGCAGAAGCATAATGGTGCAGCATGTCCACCTTAACGTTGTCTGAGTTACTCCAACGACGGTATCTTCGAGTATTCAAATAAATTTCGCATAGTGACGAGGCATTTGGCTACCATAAGAGAGTCTTAGGTACTCCTGACGGCTGCTCTCATTTCTTTAGGCCTTTATCATTGTTGATATGCCCAGTCGTACAGAACCGATATGCCACTGTATGTCCACCTTAACGTCGTCACAGTTATTCCCACAACGAGTTTCTCGAGTTAGCAAATATTGTTCGCCGGATGACGAGGCATTTGGCTACCTTAAAAGAGTCATAGTTACTGCAGCCACATGCTCCCCTTCCTTTGCATCTTTCCTCTCTTTAATTTGTACTGTGGAATGTCCAAGCAGAAGCGAAATGCTGCAACTTGTCCACCTTAACGATGTCTGAGTTACTCCATCGACGATATCGACGAGTTTTCAAATAAATTTCACAGAGTGACGAGGCATTTGGCTACCTTAAGAGAGTCATTGTCACTGCTGCCCGCTGCTCCCCCTTCTTTGAATCTTCGATCTCTTTAATTCGTATTGCGGCCAGTCCTGCAGAAGCGAAATGGTACAGCATGTGCAACTTAACGTTGTCTGTGTTACTCCAACGACGATATCCTCGAGTTTTCAAATAAATTTCGCAGAGTGACGAGGCATTTGGCTTTCTTAAGAGAGTCATAGTTACTCCTGCCGGCTGCTCCAATTTCTTTAGGCCTTTATCATTCTTGCTATGGCCAGTCCTACAGAACCGATATGCCACTGTATGTCCATCTTGACGTCGTCACAGTTATTCCCACTACGAGTTTCTCGAGTTAGCAAATGTACTTCGCCGGATGACGAGGCTTTTGGGTACCTTAAGAGAGTCATAGTTACTGCAGCCGGATGCTCCCCTTCCTTTGAATTTTTCCTCTCGTTAATTCGTACTGCGGAATGTCCAATCAGAAGCGAAATGCTGCAACTTGTCCATCTTAACGATGTCTGAGTTACTCCAACGACGATATCGACGAGTTTTCAAATAAATTTCGCAGAGTGACGAGGCATTTGGCTACCTTGAAAAGAGTCATAGTTACTGCTGCCCGCTGCTCCCTCTTCTTTGAATCTTTCCTCTCTTTAATTCGTATTGCGGCCAGTCCTGCAGAAGCGAATTGGTACATCATGTCCAACTTAACGTTGTCTGAGTTACTCCAACGACGATATCCTCGAGTTTTCAAATAAGTTTCGCAGAGTGACGAGGCATTTGGCTACCTTAAGAGAGTCATAGTTACTCCTGCCGGCTGCACCCATTTCCTTAGGCCTTTATCATTCTTGATATGGACAGTTCTACAGAAACGATATGCCACTGTATGTCCAACTTAACGTCGTCACAGTTAGTCCCACTACGAGTTTCTCGAGTTAGCAAATGTACTTCGACGGATGACGAGGCATTTGGCTACCTTAAGAGGGTCATAGTTACTGCAGCCAGAAGCTCCCCTTCCTTTGAATCATTCCTCTCTTTAATTCGTACTGCGGAATGTCCAAGCAGAAGCGAAATGCTGCAACTTGTCCACCTTAACGTTGTCTGAGTTACTCCAACGACGATATCCTCGAGTTTTCAAATAAATTTCGCAGAGTGACGAGGCATTTGGCTACCTTAAGAGAATCATAGTTACTGCTGCCTGCTGTTCCCCCTTATTTGACTCTTTCTTCTCTTTAATTCGTATTGCGGCCAGTCCTGCAGAAGCGAAATGGTGCAGCATGTCCACCTTTACGTGGTCTGAGTTACTCCAACGACGATATCCTCGAGTTTTCAAATAAATTTCGCAGAGTGACTAGGCATTTGGCTACCTTAAGAGAGTCATCGTTACTCCTGCCGGCTGCTCCCATTTCCTTAGGCCTTCATCATTCTTGCTATGGCCAGTCCTACAGAACCGATATGCCACTGTATGTCCATCTTAACGTCATCACAGTTATTCCCACTACGAGTTTCTCGAGTTAGCAAATGTACTTCGCCAAATGACGAGGCATTTGGCTACCTTAAGAGAGTCATAGTTACTGCAGCCGGATGCTCCCCTTCCTTTGAATTTTTCGTCTCTTTAATTCGTATTGCGGAATGTCCAATCAGAACCGAAATGCTGCAACTTGTCCACCTTAACGATGTCTGAGTTACTCCAACGACGATATCGACGAGTTTTCAAATAAATTTCGCAGATTGACGAGGCATTTGGCTACTTTAAGAGAGTCATAATTACTGCAGCCGGATGCTCCCCCTTCTTTAAATCTTTCCTCTCTTTAATTCGTATTGTGGCCAGTCCTGCAGAAGCGAAATGATACAGCATGTCCACCTTTACGTTGTCTGAGTTACTCCAACGACGATATCCTCGATTTTGCAAATAAATTTCGCAGAGTGACGAGGCATTTGGCTACCTTAAGAACGTCATAGTTACTCCTACCGGCTGCTCCCATTTCCTTAAATCTTTATCATTCTTGCTATGGCCAGTAATACAGAAACTATATGCCACTGTATGTCCACCTTAACGTCGTCACAGTTACTCCCACTACGAGTTTCTTGAGTTAGCAAATGTACTTCGACGGATGACGAGGCATTTGGCTACCTTAAGAGAGTCATATTTACTGCAGCCAGATGCTCCCCTTCTTTTGAATCTATCCTCTCTTTAATTCGTACTGCGGAATGTCCAAGCAGAAGCGAAGTGCTGCAACTTGTCCACCTTAACGTTGTCTGAGTTACTAAAACGACGATATCGACGAGTTTTCAAATAAATTTCGTAGAGTGACGAGGCATTTGGCTACCTTAAGAGAGTAATAGTTACTGCTGCGCGCTTCTCCCCCTTGTTTGAATCTCCCCTCACTTTAATTCGTATTGCGGCCAGTCCTGCAGAAGCATAATGGTGCAGCATGTCCACCTTAACGTTGTCTGAGTTACTCCAACGACGGTATCTTCGAGTATTCAAATAAATTTCGCATAGTGACGAGGCATTTGGCTACCATAAGAGAGTCATAGTTACTCCTGACGGCTGCTCTCATTTCTTTAGGCCTTTATCATTGTTGATATGCCTAGTCGTACAGAACCGATATGCCACTGTACGTCCACCTTAACGTCGTCACAGTTATTCCCACAACGAGTTTCTCGAGTTAGCAAATGTAGTTCGCCGGATGACGAGGCATTTGGCTACCTTAAAAGAGTCATATTTACTGCAGCCAGATGCTCCCCTTCTTTTGAATCTATCCTCTCTTTAATTCCTACTGCGGAATGTCCAAGCAGAAGCGAAATGCTGCAACTTGTCCACCTTAACGTTGTCTGAGTTACTCCAACGACGATATCGACTAGTTTTCAAAAAAATTTCGCAGAGTGACGAAGCATTTGGCTACCTTAAGAGAGTAATAGTTACTGCTGCCCGCTTCTCCCCCTTCATTTGAATCTTTCCTCTCTTTAATTCGTACTGCGGAATGTCCAAGCAGAAGCGAAGTGCTGCAACTTGTCCACCTTAACGTTATCTGAGTTACTCCAACGACGATGTCCTCGAGTTTTCAAATAAATTTCGCATAGTGACGAGGCATTTGGCTACCTTAAGAGAGTCATAGTTACTCCTGCCGGCTGCTCCCATTTCTTCAGGCCTTTATCATTCTTGCTATGGCCAGTCCTACAGAACCGATATGCCACTGTATGTCCACCTTAACGTCGTCACAGTTATTCCCACTACGAGTTTCTCGAGTTAGCAAATGTGGTTCGCCGGATGACGAGGCATTTGGTTACCTTAAGAAAGTCATAGTTACTTCAGCCAGATGCTCCCCTTCCTTTGAATCTCTCCTCTCTTTAAATCGTACTGCGGAATGTCCAAGCAGAAGCGAAATGCAGCAACTTGTCCACCTTAACGTTGTCTGAGTTACTCCAACGACGATATCGACGAGTTTTCAAATAAATTTCGCATAGTGACGAGGCATTTGGCTACCTTAATAGAGTCATAGTCACTGCTGCCCGCTGCTCCCCCTTCTTTGAATCTTTGATCTCTTTAATTCGTATTGCGGCCAGTCCTGCAGAAGCGAAATGGTACAGCATGTCCACCTTAACGTTGTCTGAGTTACTCCAACGACGATATCCTCGAGTTTTCAAATAAATTTCGCAGAGTGACGAGGCATTTGACTACCTTAAGAGAGTCATAGTTACTCCTGCCGGCTGCTCCCATTTCTTTAGGCCTTTATCATTTTTGCTATGGCCAGTCCTACAGAACCGATATGCCACTGTATGTCCACCTTAACGTCGTCACAGTTACTCAAACTACGAGTTTCACAAAATAGCAAATGTACTTCGACGGATGACGAGGCATTTGGCTACCTTAAGAGAGTCATATTTACTGCAGCCAGATGCTCCCCTTCCTTTGAATCTTTCCCATCTTTAATTCGTACTGCGGAATGTCCAAGCAGAAGCGAAGTGCTGCAACATGTCCACCTTAACGTTGTCTGAGTTACTCCAACGACGATATCGACGAGTTTTCAAATAAATTTCGCAGAATGACGAGGCATTTGGCTACCTTAAGAGAGTAATAGTTACTGCTACCCGCTGCTCCCCCGGCTTTGTTGCTTTCCTCTCTTTAATTCATATTGCGGCCAGTCCTGCAGAAGCGAAATGGTGCAGCATGTCCACCTTAACGTTGTCTGAGTTACACCAACGACGATATCCTCGAGTTTTCAAATAAATTTCGCAGAGTGACGAGGCATTACACTACCTTATGAGAGTCATAGTTACTCCTGCCGGCTGCTCCCATTTCTTTAGGCCTTTATCAATCTTGCTACGGCCAGTCCTACTGAACCGATATGCCACTGCATGTCCACCTTAACGTCGTCACAGTTATTCCCACTACGAGTTTCTCGAGTTAGCAAATGTAGTTCGCCGGATGACGAGGCATTTGGCTACCTTAAGAGAGTCATAGTTACAGCAGCCGGACGCTCCCCTTCCTTTGAATCTTTCCTCTCTTTAATTCGTAGTGCGGAATGTCCAAGCAGAAGCGAAGTGCTGCAACTTGTCCACCTTAACGTTGACTGAGTTACTCCAACGACGATATCGACGAGTTTTTAAATTAATTTCGCAGAGTGACGAGGCATTTGGCTACCTTAAGAGAGTAATAGTTACTGCTACCCGCTGCTCCCCCGGCTTTGTATCTTTCCTCTCTTTAATTCATATTGCGGCCAGTCCTGCAGAAGCGAAATGGTGCAGCATGTCCACCTTAACGTTGTCTGAGTTACTCCAACGACGATATCCTCGAGTTTTCAAATAAATTTCGCAGAGTGACGAGGCATTACACTACCTTGTGAGAGTCATAGTTACTCCTGCCGGCTGCTCCCATTTCCTTACGCCTTCATCATTCTTGCTATGGCCAGTCCTACAGAACCGATATGCCACTGTATGTCCACCTTAACGTCGTCACAGTTACTCCCACTACGAGTTTCTCGAGTTAGCAAATGTACTTTGACGGATGACGAGGCATTTGGCTACCTTAAGAGAGTCATAGTTACAGCAGCCAGATGATCCCCTTCCTTTGATTCTTTCCTCTTTTTAATTCGTACTGCGGAATGTCCAAGCAGAAGCGAAATGCTGCAACTTGTCCACCTTAACGTTGTCTGAGTTACTCCAACGACGATATCGACGAGTTTTCAAATAAATTTCGCAGAGTGACGAGGCATTTGGCTACCGTAAGAGAGTCATAGTTACTGCTGCCCGCTGCTCCCCCTTCTTTGATTCTTTCCTCTCTTTAATTCGTATTGCGGCCAATCATGCAGAAGCGAAATGATACAGCATGTCCCCCTTAACGTTGTCTGAGTTACTCCAGCGACAATATCCTCGAGGTTTTAAATAAATTTCGCAGAGTGACGAGGCATTTGGCTACCTTAAGAGAGTCAAAGTTACTAATGATGGCTGCTCCCATTTCTTTAGGCCTTTATCATTCTTGCTATGGCCAGTCCTACAGAACCGATATGCCACTGTATGTCCACCTTAACGTCGTCACAGTTACTCCCACTACGAGTTTCTCAAAATAGCAAATGTACTTCGACGGATGACGAGGCATTTGGCTACCTTAAGAGAGTCATATTTACTGCAGCCAGATGCTCCCCTTCCTTTGAATCTTTCCTCTCTTTAATTCGTAGTGCGGAATGTCCAAGCAGAAGCGAAATGCTGCAACTTGTCCATCTTAACGATGTCTGAGTTACTCCAACGACGATATCGACGAGTTTTCAAATAAATTTCGCAGAGTGACGAGGCATTTGGCTACCTTGAAAAGAGTCATAGTTACTGCTGCCCGCTGCTCCCTCTTCTTTGAATCTTTCCTCTCTTTAATTCGTATTGCGGCCAGTCCTGCAGAAGCGAATTGGTACATCATGTCCAACTTAACGTTGTCTGAGTTACTCCAACGACGATATCCTCGAGTTTTCAAATAAGTTTCGCAGAGTGACGAGGCATTTGGCTACCTTAAGAGAGTCATAGTTACTCCTGCCGGCTGCACCCATTTCCTTAGGCCTTTATCATTCTTGATATGGACAGTTCTACAGAAACGATATGCCACTGTATGTCCACCTTAACGTCGTCACAGTTAGTCCCACTACGAGTTTCTCGAGTTAGCAAATGTACTTCGACGGATGACGAGGCATTTGGCTACCTTAAGAGGGTCATAGTTACTGCAGCCAGAAGCTCCCCTTCCTTTGAATCATTCCTCTCTTTAATTCGTACTGCGGAATGTCCAAGCAGAAGCGAAATGCTGCAACTTGTCCACCTTAACGTTGTCTGAGTTACTCCAACGACGATATCCTCGAGTTTTCAAATAAATTTCGCAGAGTGACGAGGCATTTGGCTACCTTAAGAGAATCATAGTTACTGCTGCCTGCTGTTCCCCCTTATTTGACTCTTTCTTCTCTTTAATTCGTATTGCGGCCAGTCCTGCAGAAGCGAAATGGTGCAGCATGTCCACCTTTACGTGGTCTGAGTTACTCCAACGACGATATCCTCGAGTTTTCAAATAAATTTCGCAGAGTGACTAGGCATTTGGCTACCTTAAGAGAGTCATCGTTACTCCTGCCGGCTGCTCCCATTTCCTTAGGCCTTCATCATTCTTGCTATGGCCAGTCCTACAGAACCGATATGCCACTGTATGTCCATCTTAACGTCATCACAGTTATTCCCACTACGAGTTTCTCGAGTTAGCAAATGTACTTCGAAAAAAGACGAGGCATTTGGCTACCTTAAGAGAGTCATAGTTACTGCAGCCGGATGCTCCCCTTCCTTTGAATTTTTCGTCTCTTTAATTCGTATTGCGGAATGTCCAATCAGAACCGAAATGCTGCAACTTGTCCACCTTAACGATGTCTGAGTTACTCCAACGACGATATCGACGAGTTTTCAAATAAATTTCGCAGATTGACGAGGCATTTGGCTACTTTAAGAGAGTCATAATTACTGCAGCCGGATGCTCCCCCTTCTTTAAATCTTTCCTCTCTTTAATTCGTATTGTGGCCAGTCCTGCAGAAGCGAAATGATACAGCATGTCCACCTTTACGTTGTCTGAGTTACTCCAACGACGATATCCTCGAGTTTGCAAATAAATTTCGCAGAGTGACGAGGCATTTGGCTACCTTAAGAACGTCATAGTTACTCCTACCGGCTGCTCCCATTTCCTTAAATCTTTATCATTCTTGCTATGGCCAGTAATACAGAAACTATATGCCACTGTATGTCCACCTTAACGTCGTCACAGTTACTCCCACTACGAGTTTCTTGAGTTAGCAAATGTACTTCGACGGATGACGAGGCATTTGGCTACCTTAAGAGAGTCATATTTACTGCAGCCAGATGCTCCCCCTCTTTTGAATCTATCCTCTCTTTAATTCGTACTGCGGAATGTCCAAGCAGAAGCGAAGTGCTGCAACTTGTCCACCTTAACGTTGTCTGAGTTACTAAAACGACGATATCGACGAGTTTTCAAATAAATTTCGCAGAGTGACGAGGCATTTGGCTACCTTAAGAGAGTAATAGTTACTGCTGCGCGCTTCTCCCCCTTGTTTGAATCTCCCCTCACTTTAATTCGTATTGCGGCCAGTCCTGCAGAAGCATAATGGTGCAGCATGTCCACCTTAACGTTGTCTGAGTTACTCCAACGACGGTATCTTCGAGCATTCAAATAAATTTCGCATAGTGACGAGGCATTTGGCTACCATAAGAGAGTCATAGTTACTCCTGACGGCTGCTCTCATTTCTTTAGGCCTTTATCATTGTTGATATGCCTAGTCGTACAGAACCGATATGCCACTGTACGTCCACCTTAACGTCGTCACAGTTATTCCCACAACGAGTTTCTCGAGTTAGCAAATGTAGTTCGCCGGATGACGAGGCATTTGGCTACCTTAAAAGAGTCATATTTACTGCAGCCAGATGCTCCCCTTCTTTTGAATCTATCCTCTCTTTAATTCGTACTGCGGAATGTCCAAGCAGAAGCGAAATGCTGCAACTTGTCCACCTTAACGTTGTCTGAGTTACTCCAACGACGATATCGACTAGTTTTCAAAAAAATTTCGCAGAGTGACGAGGCATTTGGCTACCTTAATAGAGTCATAGTCACTGCTGCCCGCTGCTCCCCCTTCTTTGAATCTTTGATCTCTTTAATTCGTATTGCGGCCAGTCCTGCAGAAGCGAAATGGTACAGCATGTCCACCTTAACGTTGTCTGAGTTACTCCAACGACGATATCCTCGAGTTTTCAAATAAATTTCGCAGAGTGACGAGGCATTTGACTACCTTAAGAGAGTCATAGTTACTCCTGCCGGCTGCTCCCATTTCTTTAGGCCTTTATCATTTTTGCTATGGCCAGTCCTACAGAACCGATATGCCACTGTATGTCCACCTTAACGTCGTCACAGTTACTCAAACTACGAGTTTCACAAAATAGCAAATGTACTTCGACGGATGACGAGGCATTTGGCTACCTTAAGAGAGTCATATTTACTGCAGCCAGATGCTCCCCTTCCTTTGAATCTTTCCTATCTTTAATTCGTACTGCGGAATGTCCAAGCAGAAGCGAAGTGCTGCAACATGTCCACCTTAACGTTGTCTGAGTTACTCCAACGACGATATCGACGAGTTTTCAAATAAATTTCGCAGAATGACGAGGCATTTGGCTACCTTAAGAGAGTAATAGTTACTGCTACCCGCTGCTCCCCCGGCTTTGTTGCTTTCCTCTCTTTAATTCATATTGCGGCCAGTCCTGCAGAAGCGAAATGGTGCAGCATGTCCACCTTAACGTTGTCTGAGTTACACCAACGACGATATCCTCGAGTTTTCAAATAAATTTCGCAGAGTGACGAGGCATTACACTACCTTATGAGAGTCATAGTTACTCCTGCCGGCTGCTCCCATTTCTTTAGGCCTTTATCAATCTTGCTACGGCCAGTCCTACTGAACCGATATGCCACTGCATGTCCACCTTAACGTCGTCACAGTTATTCCCACTACGAGTTTCTCGAGTTAGCAAATGTAGTTCGCCGGATGACGAGGCATTTGGCTACCTTAAGAGAGTCATAGTTACAGCAGCCGGACGCTCCCCTTCCTTTGAATCTTTCCTCTCTTTAATTCGTAGTGCGGAATGTCCAAGCAGAAGCGAAGTGCTGCAACTTGTCCACCTTAACGTTGACTGAGTTACTCCAACGACGATATCGACGAGTTTTTAAATTAATTTCGCAGAGTGACGAGGCATTTGGCTACCTTAAGAGAGTAATAGTTACTGCTACCCGCTGCTCCCCCGGCTTTGTATCTTTCCTCTCTTTAATTCGTATTGCGGCCAGTCCTACAGAAGCGAAATGGTGCAGCATGTCCACCTTAACGTTGTCTGAGTTACTCCAACGACGATATCCTCGAGTTTTCAAATAAATTTCGCAGAGTGACGAGGCATTACACTACCTTGTGAGAGTCATAGTTACTCCTGCCGGCTGCTCCCATTTCCTTACGCCTTCATCATTCTTGCTATGGCCAGTCCTACAGAACCGATATGCCACTGTATGTCCACCTTAACGTCGTCACAGTTACTCCCACTACGAGTTTCTCGAGTTAGCAAATGTACTTTGACGGATGACGAGGCATTTGGCTACCTTAAGAGAGTCATAGTTACAGCAGCCAGATGATCCCCTTCCTTTGATTCTTTCCTCTTTTTAATTCGTACTGCGGAATGTCCAAGCAGAAGCGAAATGCTGCAACTTGTCCACCTTACCGTTGTCTGAGTTACTCCAACGACGATATCGACGAGTTTTCAAATAAATTTCGCAGAGTGACGAGGCATTTGGCTACCGTAAGAGAGTCATAGTTACTGCTGCCCGCTGCTCCCCCTTCTTTGATTCTTTCCTCTCTTTAATTCGTATTGCGGCCAATCATGCAGAAGCGAAATGATACAGCATGTCCCCCTTAACGTTGTCTGAGTTACTCCAGCGACAATATCCTCGAGGTTTTAAATAAATTTCGCAGAGTGACGAGGCATTTGGCTACCTTAAGAGAGTCAAAGTTACTAATGATGGCTGCTCCCATTTCTTTAGGCCTTTATCATTCTTGCTATGGCCAGTCCTACAGAACCGATATGCCACTGTATGTCCACCTTAACACCGTCACAGTTACTCCCACTACGAGTTTCTCAAAATAGCAAATGTACTTCGACGGATGACGAGGCATTTGGCTACCTTAAGAGAGTCATATTTACTGCAGCCAGATGCTCCCCTTCCTTTGAATCTTTCCTATCTTTAATTCGTACTGCGGAATGTCCAAGCAGAAGCGAAGTGCTGCAACTTGTCCACCTTAACGTTGACTGAGTTACTCCAACGACGATATCGACGAGTTTTCAAATAAATTTCGAAGAGTGACGAGGCATTTGGCTACCTTAAGAGAGTAATAGTTACTGCTACCCGCTGCTCCCCCGTCTTTGTATCTTTCCTCCCTTTAATTCGTATTGCGGCCAGTCCTGCAGAAGCGAAATGGTACAGCATGTCCACCTTGACGTTGTCTGAGTTACTCCAACGACGATATCCTCGAGTTTTCAAATTAATTTCGCAGAGTGACGAGGCATTTGGCTATCATAGCCGTCTTTATTCACGTACAGTGAATAACACAAATAAGTGAATACCCACAAAGCGGGTTTACAGATGGTACATAAATTGCAAAACACACTTAATAATAAACACAGTACATGAACAAGGAAAGGTATTATGCCTGAGAGGCCAGGCAGCAGCCGAGGAATTGAGAGTCATAGTTACTCCTGCGGCTGCTCCCATTTCTTAGGCCATTATCCTTCTTGCTATGGCCAGTCCTACAGAACAGATATGCCATTCTATGTCCACCTTAACGCCGTCACGGTTACTCCCACTACGAGTTTCTTGAGTTAGCAAATGTACTTCGACGGATGACGAGGCATTTGGCTACCTTAAGAGAGTCATATTTACTGCAGCCAGATGCTCCCCTTCTTTTGAATCTATCCTCTCTTTAATTCGTACTGCGGAATGTCCAAGCAGAAGTGAAGTGCTGCAACTTGTCAACCTTAACGTTGTCTGAGTTACTAAAACGACGATATCGACGAGTTTTCAAATAAATTTCGCAGAGTGACGAGGCATTTGGCTACCTTAAGAGAGTAATAGTTACTGCTGCCCGCTTCTTCCCCTTCTTTGAATCTCCCCTCACTTTAATTCGTATTGCGGCCAGTCCTGCAGAAGCATAATGGTGCAGCATGTCCACCTTAACGTTGTCTGAGTTACTCCAACGACGGTATCTTCGAGTATT
This sequence comes from Schistocerca americana, assembly GCF_021461395.2. Taxonomy (NCBI): domain Eukaryota; kingdom Metazoa; phylum Arthropoda; class Insecta; order Orthoptera; family Acrididae; genus Schistocerca; species Schistocerca americana. Next base: position 213,048,786 of record NC_060127.1, on the reverse strand, counting down.
CAAATAAATTTCGCATAGTGACGAGGCATTTGGCTACCATAAGAGAGTCATAGTTACTCCTGACGGCTGCTCTCATTTCTTTAGGCCTTTATCATTGTTGATATGCCTAGTCGTACAGAACCGATATGCCACTGTACGTCCACCTTAACGTCGTCACAGTTATTCCCACAACGAGTTTCTCGAGTTAGCAAATGTAGTTCGCCGGATGACGAGGCATTTGGCTACCTTAAAAGAGTCATATTTACTGCAGCCAGATGCTCCCCTTCTTTTGAATCTATCCTCTCTTTAATTCGTACTGCGGAATGTCCAAGCAGAAGCGAAATGCTGCAACTTGTCCACCTTAACGTTGTCTGAGTTACTCCAACGACGATATCGACTAGTTTTCAAATAAATTTCGCAGAGTGACGAAGCATTTGGCTACCTTAAGAGAGTAATAGTTACTGCTGCCCGCTTCTCCCCCTTCATTTGAATCTTTCCTCTCTTTAATTCGTACTGCGGAATGTCCAAGCAGAAGCGAAGTGCTGCAACTTGTCCACCTTAACGTTATCTGAGTTACTCCAACGACGATGTCCTCGAGTTTTCAAATAAATTTCGCATAGTGACGAGGCATTTGGCTACCTTAAGAGAGTCATAGTTACTCCTGCCGGCTGCTCCCATTTCTTCAGGCCTTTATCATTCTTGCTATGGCCAGTCCTACAGAACCGATATGCCACTGTATGTCCACCTTAACGTCGTCACAGTTATTCCCACTACGAGTTTCTCGAGTTAGCAAATGTGGTTCGCCGGATGACGAGGCATTTGGTTACCTTAAGAAAGTCATAGTTACTTCAGCCAGATGCTCCCCTTCCTTTGAATCTCTCGTCTCTTTAAATCGTACTGCGGAATGTCCAAGCAGAAGCGAAATGCAGCAACTTGTCCACCTTAACGTTGTCTGAGTTACTCCAACGACGATATCGACGAGTTTTCAAATAAATTTCGCATAGTGACGAGGCATTTGGCTACCTTAAGAGAGTCATAGTCACTGCTGCCCGCTGCTCCCCCTTCTTTGAATCTTTGATCTCTTTAATTCGTATTGCGGCCAGTCCTGCAGAAGCGAAATGGTACAGCATGTCCACCTTAACGTTGTCTGAGTTACTCCAACGACGATATCCTCGAGTTTTCAAATAAATTTCGCAGAGTGACGAGGCATTTGACTACCTTAAGAGAGTCATAGTTACTCCTGCCGGCTGCTCCCATTTCTTTAGGCCTTTATCATTTTTGCTATGGCCAGTCCTACAGAACCGATATGCCACTGTATGTCCACCTTAACGTCGTCACAGTTACTCAAACTACGAGTTTCACAAAATAGCAAATGTACTTCGACGGATGACGAGGCATTTGGCTACCTTAAGAGAGTCATATTTACTGCAGCCAGATGCTCCCCTTCCTTTGAATCTTTCCTATCTTTAATTCGTACTGCGGAATGTCCAAGCAGAAGCGAAGTGCTGCAACTTGTCCACCTTAACGTTGTCTGAGTTACTCCAACGACGATATCGACGAGTTTTCAAATAAATTTCGCAGAGTGACGAGGCATTTGGCTACCTTAAGAGAGTAATAGTTACTGCTACCCGCTGCTCCCCCGGCTTTGTTGCTTTCCTCTCTTTAATTCATATTGCGGCCAGTCCTGCAGAAGCGAAATGGTGCAGCATGTCCACCTTAACGTTGTCTGAGTTACTCCAACGACGATATCCTCGAGTTTTCAAATAAATTTCGCAGAGTGACGAGGCATTACACTACCTTATGAGAGTCATAGTTACTCCTGCCGGCTGCTCCCATTTCTTTAGGCTTTTATCAATCTTGCTTCGGCCAGTCCTACTGAACCGATATGCCACTGCATGTCCACCTTAACGTCGTCACAGTTATTCCCACTACGAGTTTCTCGAGTTAGCAAATGTAGTTCGCCGGATGACGAGGCATTTGGCTACCTTAAGAGAGTCATAGTTACAGCAGCCGGACGCTCCCCTTCCTTTGAATCTTTCCTCTCTTTAATTCGTAGTGCGGAATGTCCAAGCAGAAGCGAAGTGCTGCAACTTGTCCACCTTAACGTTGACTGAGTTACTCCAACGACGATATCGACGAGTTTTTAAATTAATTTCGCAGAGTGACGAGGCATTTGGCTACCTTAAGAGAGTAATAGTTACTGCTACCTGCTGCTCCCCCGGCTTTGTATCTTTCCTCTCTTTAATTCGTATTGCGGCCAGTCCTGCAGAAGCGAAATGGTGCAGCATGTCCACCTTAACGTTGTCTGAGTTACTCCAACGACGATATCCTCGAGTTTTCAAATAAATTTCGCAGAGTGACGAGGCATTACACTACCTTGTGAGAGTCATAGTTACTCCTGCCGGCTGCTCCCATTTCCTTAGGCCTTCATCATTCTTGCTATGGCCAGTCCTACAGAACCGATATGCCACTGTATGTCCACCTTAACGTCGTCACAGTTACTCCCACTACGAGTTTCTCGAGTTAGCAAATGTACTTCGACGGATGACGAGGCATTTGGCTACCTTAAGAGAGTCATAGTTACAGCAGCCAGATGATCCCCTTCCTTTGATTCTTTCCTCTTTTTAATTCGTACTGCGGAATGTCCAAGCAGAAGCGAAATGCTGCAACTTGTCCACCTTAACGTTGACTGAGTTACTCCAACGACGATATCGACGAGTTTTCAAATAAATTTCGCAGAGTGACGAGGCATTTGGCTACCGTAAGAGAGTCATAGTTACTGCTGCCCGCTGCTCCCCCTTCTTTGATTCTTTCCTCTCTTTAATTCGTATTGCGGCCAATCATGCAGAAGCGAAATGATACAGCATGTTCCCCTTAACGTTGTCTGAGTTACTCCAGCGACAATATCCTCGAGGTTTTAAATAAATTTCGCAGAGTGACGAGGCATTTGGCTACCTTAAGAGAGTCAAAGTTACTAATGATGGCTGCTCCCATTTCTTTAGGAATTTATCATTCTTGCTATGGCCAGTCCTACAGAACCGATATGCCACTGTATGTCCACCTTAACGTCGTCACAGTTACTCCCACTACGAGTTTCTCAAAATAGCAAATGTACTTCGACGGATGACGAGGCCTTTGGCTACCTTAAGAGAGTCATATTTACTGCAGCCAGATGCTCCCCTTCCTTTGAATCTTTCCTATCTTTAATTCGTACTGCGGAATGTCCAAGCAGAAGCGAAGTGCTGCAACTTGTCCACCTTAACGTTGACTGAGTTACTCCAACGACGATATCGACGAGTTTTCAAATAAATTTCGAAGAGTGACGAGGCATTTGGCTACCATAAGAGAGTAATAGTTACTGCTACCCGCTGCTCCTCCGTCTTTGTATCTTTCCTCCCTTTAATTCGTATTGCGGCCAGTCCTGCAGAAGCGAAATGGTACAGCATGTCCACCTTGACGTTGTCTGAGTTACTCCAACGACGATATCCTCGAGTTTTCAAATTAATTTCGCAGAGTGACGAGGCATTTGGCTATCATAGCCGTCTTTATTCACGTACAGTGAATAACACAAATAAGTGAATACCCACAGAGCGGGTTTACAGATGGTACATAAATTGCAAAACACACTTAATAATAAACACAGTACATGAACAAGGAAAGGTATTATGCCTGAGAGGCCAGGCAGCAGCCGAGGAATTGAGAGTCATAGTTACTCCTGCGGCTGCTCCCATTTCTTAGGCCATTATCCTTCTTGCTATGGCCAGTCCTACAGAACAGATATGCCATTCTATGTCCACCTTAACGCCGTCACGGTTACTACCACTACGAGTTTCTCGAGTTAGCAAATGTACTTCGACGGATGACGAGGCATTTGGCTACCTTAAGAGAGTCATAGTTACTGCAGCGAGATGCTCCCTTTCCTTTGAATCTTTCCTCTCTTTAATTCGAACTGCGGAATGTCCAAGGAGAAGCGAAATGCTGCAGCTTGTCCACCTTAACGTTGTCTGAGTTACTCCAACGACGATATCGAAGAGTTTTCAAATAAATTTCACAGAGTGACGAGGCTTTGGCTACCTTAAGAGAGTCATAGTTACTGCAGCCAGTTGCTCCCCTTCCTTTGAAACTCTCCTCTCTTTACTTTGTACTGCGGAATGTCCAAGCAGAAGCGAAATGCTGCAAGTTGTCCACCTTAACGTTGTCTGAGTTACTCCAACGACGATATCGACGAAATTTCAAATAAATTTCGCAGAGTGACTAGGCATTTGGCTACCTTAAGAGAGTCATAGTTACTGGTGCCCGCTGCTCCCCCTTTTTAGAATCCTTGCTCTCTTTAATTCGTATTGCAGCCAGTCCTGCAGAAGCGAAACGGTACAGCATGTCCACCTTAACGGTGTCTGAGTTACTCCAACGACGATATCCTCGAGTTTTCAAATAAATTTCGCAGAGTGACGACGCATTTGGCTTTCTTAAGAGAGTCATAGTTACTCCTGCCGGCTGCTCCAATTTCTTTAGGCCTTTATCATTCTTGCTATGGCCAGTCCTACAGAATTGATATGCCACTGTATGTCCACCTTAACGACGTCACAGATACTCCCGCTACGAGTTTCTCGAAATGGCAAATGTACTTCGACGGATGACGAGGCATTTGGCTATCTTAAGAGAATCATATTTATTGCAGCCTGATGTTCCCCTCCCTTTGAATCTTTCCTCTCTTTAATTCGTACTGCGGAATGTCCAAGAAGAAGCGAAATGCTGCAACTTGTCCACCTTAACGTTATCTGAGTTACTCCAACGACGATATCGACGAGTTTTCAAATAAATTTCGCAGAGTGACGAGGCATTTGGCTACCTTAAGAGAATCATAGTTACTGCTGCCTGCTGTTCCCCCTTATTTGAATCTTTCCTCTCTTTAATTCGTATTGCGGCCAGTCCTGCAGAAGCGAAATGATACAGCATGTCCACCTTAACGTTGTCTGAGTTACTCCAACGACGATATCCTCGATTTTTCAAATAAATTTCGCAGAGTGACGAGGCATTTGGCTACCTTAAGAACGTCATAGGTACTCCTGCCTGCTGCTCCCATTTCCTTAGGTCTTTATCATTCTTGCTATGGCCAGTAATACAGAAACTATATGCCACTGTATGTCCACCTTAACGTCGTCACAGTTACTCCCACTACGAGTTTCTTGAGTTAGCAAATGTACTTCGACGGATGACGAGGCATTTGGCTACCTTAAGAGAGTCATATTTACTGCAGCCAGATACTCCCCTTCTTTTGAATCTATCCTCTCTTTAATTCGTACTGCGGAATGTCCAAGCAGAAGCGAAGTGCTGCAACTTGTCCACCTTAACGTTGTCTGAGTTACTAAAACGACGATATCGACGAGTTTTCAAATAAATTTCGCAGAGTGACGAGGCATTTGGCTACATTAAGAGAGTAATAGTTACTGCTGCCCGCTTCTCCCCCTTCTTTGAATCTCCCCTCACTTTAATTCGTATTGCGGCCAGTCCTGCAGAAGCATAATGGTGCAGCATGTCCACCTTAACGTTGTCTGAGTTACTCCAACGACGGTATCTTCGAGTATTCAAATAAATTTCGCATAGTGACGAGGCATTTGGCTACCATAAGAGAGTCTTAGTTACTCCTGACGGCTGCTCTCATTTCTTTAGGCCTTTATCATTGTTGATATGCCCAGTCGTACAGAACCGATATGCCACTGTATGTCCACCTTAACGTCGTCACAGTTATTCCCACAACGAGTTTCTCGAGTTAGCAAATGTTGTTCGCCGGATGACGAGGCATTTGGCTACCTTAAAAGAGTCATAGTTACTGCAGCCACATGCTCCCCTTCCTTTGCATCTTTCCTCTCTTTAATTTGTACTGTGGAATGTCCAAGCAGAAGCGAAATGCTGCAACTTGTCCACCTTAACGATGTCTGAGTTACTCCAACGACGATATCGACGAGTTTTCAAATAAATTTCACAGAGTGACGAGGCATTTGGCTACCTTAAGAGGGTCATAGTCACTGCTGCCCGCTGCTCCCCCTTCTTTGAATCTTCGATCTCTTTAATTCGTATTGCGGCCAGTCCTGCAGAAGCGAAATGGTACAGCATGTGCAACTTAACGTTGTCTGTGTTACTCCAACGACGATATCCTCGAGTTTTCAAATAAATTTCGCAGAGTGACGAGGCATTTGGCTTTCTTAAGAGAGTCATAGTTACTCCTGCCGGCTGCTCCAATTTCTTTAGGCCTTTATCATTCTTGCTATGGCCAGTCCTACAGAACCGATATGCCACTGTATGTCCATCTTGACGTCGTCACAGTTATTCCCACTACGAGTTTCTCGAGTTAGCAAATGTACTTCGCCGGATGACGAGGCTTTTGGGTACCTTAAGAGAGTCATAGTTACTGCAGCCGGATGCTCCCCTTCCTTTGAATTTTTCCTCTCGTTAATTCGTACTGCGGAATGTCCAATCAGAAGCGAAATGCTGCAACTTGTCCATATTAACGATGTCTGAGTTACTCCAACGACGATATCGACGAGTTTTCAAATAAATTTCGCAGAGTGACGAGGCATTTGGCTACCTTGAAAAGAGTCATAGTTACTGCTGCCCGCTGCTCCCTCTTCTTTGAATCTTTCCTCTCTTTAATTCGTATTGCGGCCAGTCCTGCAGAAGCGAATTGGTACATCATGTCCAACTTAACGTTGTCTGAGTTACTCCAACGACGATATCCTCGAGTTTTCAAATAAGTTTTCGCAGAGTGACGAGGCATTTGGCTACCTTAAGAGAGTCATAGTTACTCCTGCCGGCTGCTCCCATTTCCTTAGGCCTTTATCATTCTTGATATGGACAGTTCTACAGAAACGATATGCCACTGTATGTCCACCTTAACGTCGTCACAGTTAGTCCCACTACGAGTTTCTCGAGTTAGCAAATGTACTTCGACGGATGACGAGGCATTTGGCTACCTTAAGAGGGTCATAGTTACCGCAGCCAGAAGCTCCCCTTCCTTTGAATCATTCCTCTCTTTAATTCGTACTGCGGAATGTCCAAGCAGAAGCGAAATGCTGCAACTTGTCCACCTTAACGTTGTCTGAGTTACTCCAACGACGATATCCTCGAGTTTTCAAATAAATTTCGCAGAGTGACGAGGCATTTGGCTACCTTAAGAGAATCATAGTTACTGCTGCCTGCTGTTCCCCCTTAATTGAATCTTTCTTCTCTTTAATTCGTATTGCGGCCAGTCCTGCAGAAGCGAAATGGTGCAGCATGTCCACCTTTACGTGGTCTGACTTACTCCAACGACGATATCCTCGAGTTTTCAAATAAATTTCGCAGAGTGACTAGGCATTTGGCTACCTTAAGAGAGTCATCGTTACTCCTGCCGGCTGCTCCCATTTCTTTAGGCCTTCATCATTCTTGCTATGGCCAGTCCTACAGAACCGATATGCCACTGTATGTCCATCTTAACGTCATCACAGTTATTCCCACTACGAGTTTCTCGAGTTAGCAAATGTACTTCGCCAAATGACGAGGCATTTGGCTACCTTAAGAGAGTCATTGTTACTGCAGCCGGATGCTCCCCTTCCTTTGAATTTTTCGTCTCTTTAATTCGTATTGCGGAATGTCCAATCAGAACCGAAATGCTGCAACTTGTCCACCTTAACGATGTCTGAGTTACTCCAACGACGATATCGACGAGTTTTCAAATAAATTTCGCAGAGTGACGAGGCATTTGGCTACTTTAAGAGAGTCATAATTACTGCAGCCGGATGCTCCCCCTTCTTTAAATCTTTCCTCTCTTTAATTCGTATTGCGGCCAGTCCTGCAGAAGCGAAATGATACAGCATGTCCACCTTAACGTTGTCTGAGTTACTCCAACGACGATATCCTCGATTTTTCAAATAAATTTCGCAGAGTGACGAGGCATTTGGCTACCTTAAGAACGTCATAGTTACTCCTACCGGCTGCTCCCATTTCCTTAAATCTTTATCATTCTTGCTATGGCCAGTAATACAGAAACTATATGCCACTGTATGTCCACCTTAACGTCGTCACAGTTACTCCCACTACGAGTTTCTTGAGTTAGCAAATGTACTTCGACGGATGACGAGGCATTTGGCTACCTTAAGAGAGTCATATTTACTGCAGCCAGATGCTCCCCTTCTTTTGAATGTATCCTCTCTTTAATTCGTACTTCGGAATGTCCAAGCAGAAGCGAAGTGCTGCAACTTGTCCACCTTAACGTTGTCTGAGTTACTAAAACGACGATATCGACGAGTTTTCAAATAAATTTCGCAGAGTGACGAGGCATTTGGCTACCTTAAGGGAGTAATAGTTACTGCTGCGCGCTTCTCCCCCTTGTTTGAATCTCCCCTCACTTTAATTCGTATTGCGGCCAGTCCTGCAGAAGCATAATGGTGCAGCATGTCCACCTTAACGTTGTCTGAGTTACTCCAACGACGGTATCTTCGAGTATTCAAATAAATTTCGCATAGTGACGAGGCATTTGGCTACCATAAGAGAGTCATAGTTACTCCTGACGGCTGCTCTCATTTCTTTAGGCCTTTATCATTGTTGATATGCCTAGTCGTACAGAACCGATATGCCACTGTACGTCCACCTTAACGTCGTCACAGTTATTCCCACAACGAGTTTCTCGAGTTAGCAAATGTAGTTCGCCGGATGACGAGGCATTTGGCTACCTTAAAAGAGTCATATTTACTGCAGCCAGATGCTCCCCTTCTTTTGAATCTATCCTCTCTTTAATTCGTACTGCGGAATGTCCAAGCAGAAGCGAAATGCTGCAACTTGTCCACCTTAACGTTGTCTGAGTTACTCCAACGACGATATCGACTAGTTTTCAAATAAATTTCGCAGAGTGACGAAGCATTTGGCTACCTTAAGAGAGTAATAGTTACTGCTGCCCGCTTCTCCCCCTTCATTTGAATCTTTCCTCTCTTTAATTCGTACTGCGGAATGTCCAAGCAGAAGCGAAGTGCTGCAACTTGTCCACCTTAACGTTATCTGAGTTACTCCAACGACGATGTCCTCGAGTTTTCAAATAAATTTCGCATAGTGACGAGGCATTTGGCTACCTTAAGAGAGTCATAGTTACTCCTGCCGGCTGCTCCCATTTCTTCAGGCCTTTATCATTCTTGCTATGGCCAGTCCTACAGAACCGATATGCCACTGTATGTCCACCTTTACGTCGTCACAGTTATTCCCACTACGAGTTTCTCGAGTTAGCAAATGTGGTTCGCCGGATGACGAGGCATTTGGTTACCTTAAGAAATTCATAGTTACTTCAGCCAGATGCTCCCCTTCCTTTGAATCTCTCGTCTCTTTAAATCGTACTGCGGAATGTCCAAGCAGAAGCGAAATGCAGCAACTTGTAAACCTTAACGTTGTCTGAGTTACTCCAACGACGATATCGACGAGTTTTCAAATAAATTTCGCATAGTGACGAGGCATTTGGCTACCTTCAGAGAGTCATAGTCACTGCTGCCCGCTGCTCCCCCTTCTTTGAATCTTTGATCTCTTTAATTCGTATTGCGGCCAGTCCTGCAGAAGCGAAATGGTACAGCATGTCCACCTTAACGTTGTCTGAGTTACTCCAACGACGATATCCTCGAGTTTTTAAATAAATTTCGCAGAGTGACGAGGCATTTGACTACCTTAAGACAGTCATAGTTACTCCTGCCGGCTGCTCCCATTTCTTTAGGCCTTTATCATTTTTGCTATGGCCAGTCCTACAGAACCGATATGCCACTGTATGTCCACCTTAACGTCGTCACAGTTACTCAAACTACGAGTTTCACAAAATAGCAAATGTACTTCGACGGATGACGAGGCATTTGGCTGCCTTAAGAGAGTCATATTTACTGCAGCCAGATGCTCCCCTTCCTTTGAATCTTTCCTATCTTTAATTCGTACTGCGGAATGTCCAAGCAGAAGCGAAGTGCTGCAACTTGTCCACCTTAACGTTGTCTGAGTTACTCCAACGACGATATCGACGAGTTCTCAAATAAATTTCGCAGAGTGACGAGGCATTTGGCTACCTTAAGAGAGTAATAGTTACTGCTACCCGCTGCTCCCCCGGCTTTGTTGCTTTCCTCTCTTTAATTCATATTGCGGCCAGTCCTGCAGAAGCGAAATGGTGCAGCATGTCCACCTTAACGTTGTCTGAGTTACTCCAACGACGATATCCTCGAGTTTTCAAATAAATTTCGCAGAGTGACGAGGCATTACACTACCTTATGAGAGTCATAGTTACTCCTGCCGGCTGCTCCCATTTCTTTAGGCCTTTATCAATCTTGCTACGGCCAGTCCTACTGAACCGATATGCCACTGTATGTCCACCTTAACGTCGTCACAGTTACTCCCACTACGAGTTTCTCGAGTTAGCAAATGTACTTCGGCGGATGACGAGGCATTTGGCTACCTTAAGAGAGTCATAGTTACAGCAGCCGGACGCTCCCCTTCCTTTGAATCTTTCCTCTCTTTAATTCGTAGTGCGGAATGTCCAAGCAGAAGCGAAGTGCTGCAACTTGTCCACCTTAACGTTGACTGAGTTACTCCAACGACGATATCGACGAGTTTTTAAATTAATTTCGCAGAGTGACGAGGCATTTGGCTACCTTAAGAGAGTAATAGTTACTGCTACCCGCTGCTCCCCCGGCTTTGTATCTTTCCTCTCTTTAATTCGTATTGCGGCCAGTCCTGCAGAAGCGAAATGGTGCAGCATGTCCACCTTAACGTTGTCTGAGTTACTCCAACGACGATATCCTCGAGTTTTCAAATAAATTTCGCAGAGTGACGAGGCATTACACTACCTTGTGAGAGTCATAGTTACTCCTGCCGGCTGCTCCCATTTCCTTAGGCCTTCATCATTCTTGCTATGGCCAGTCCTACAGAACCGATATGCCACTGTATGTCCACCTTAACGTCGTCACAGTTACTCCCACTACGAGTTTCTCGAGTTAGCAAATGTACTTCGGCGGATGACGATGCATTTGGCTACCTTAAGAGAGTCATAGTTACAGCAGCCAGATGATCCCCTTCCTTTGATTCTTTCCTCTTTTTAATTCGTACTGCGGAATGTCCAAGCAGAAGCGAAATGCTGCAACTTGTCCACCTTAACGTTGTCTGAGTTACTCCAACGACGATATCGACGAGTTTTCAAATAAATTTCGCAGAGTGACGAGGCATTTGGCTACCGTAAGAGAGTCATAGTTAGTGCTGCCCGCTGCTCCCCCTTCTTTGATTCTTTCCTCTCTTTAATTCGTATTGCGGCCAATCATGCAGAAGCGAAATGATACAGCATGTCCTTCTTAACGTTGTCTGAGTTACTCCAGCGACAATATCCTCGAGGTTTTAAATAAATTTCGCAGAGTGACGAGGCATTTGGCTACCTTAAGAGAGTCAAAGTTACTAATGATGGCTGCTCCCATTTCTTTAGGCCTTTATCATTCTTGCTATGGCCAGTCCTACAGAACAGATATGCCACTGTATGTCCACCTTAACGTCGTCACAGTTACTCAAACTACGAGTTTCACAAAATAGCAAATGTACTTCGACGGATGACGAGGCATTTGGCGACCTTAAGAGAGTCATATTTACTGCAGCCAGATGCTCCCCTTCCTTTGAATCTTTCCTATCTTTAATTCGTACTGCGGAATGTCCAAGCAGAAGCGAAGTGCTGCAACTTGTCCACCTTAACGTTGTCTGAGTTACTCCAACGACGATATCGACGAGTTTTCAAATAAATTTCGCAGAGTGACGAGGCATTTGGCTACCTTAAGAGAGTAATAGTTACTGCTACCCGCTGCTCCCCCGGCTTTGTTGCTTTCCTCTCTTTAATTCATATTGCGGCCAGTCCTGCAGAAGCGAAATGGTGCAGCATGTCCACCTTAACGTTGTCTGAGTTACTCCAACGACGATATCCTCGAGTTTTCAAATAAATTTCGCAGAGTGACGAGGCATTACACTACCTTATGAGAGTCATAGTTACTCCTGCCGGCTGCTCCCATTTCTTTAGGCCTTTATCAATCTTGCTACGGCCAGTCCTACTGAACCGATATGCCACTGCATGTCCACCTTAACGTCGTCACAGTTATTCCCACTACGAGTTTCTCGAGTTAGCAAATGTAGTTCGCCGGATGACGAGGCATTTGGCTACCTTAAGAGAGTCATAGTTACAGCAGCCAGATGATCCCCTTCCTTTGATTCTTTCCTCTTTTTAATTCGTACTGCGGAATGTCCAAGCAGAAGCGAAATGCTGCAACTTGTCCACCTTAACGTTGTCTGAGTTACTCCAACGACGATATCGACGAGTTTTCAAATAAATTTCGCAGAGTGACGAGGCATTTGGCTACCGTAAGAGAGTCATAGTTAGTGCTGCCCGCTGCTCCCCCTTCTTTGATTCTTTCCTCTCTTTAATTCGTATTGCGGCCAATCATGCAGAAGCGAAATGATACAGCATGTCCTTCTTAACGTTGTCTGAGTTACTCCAGCGACAATATCCTCGAGGTTTTAAATAAATTTCGCAGAGTGACGAGGCATTTGGCTAACTTAAGAGAGTCAAAGTTACTAATGATGGCTGCTCCCATTTCTTTAGGCCTTTATCATTCTTGCTATGGCCAGTCCTACAGAACCGATATGCCACTGTATGTCCACCTTAACGTCGTCACAGTTACTCCCACTACGAGTTTCTCAAAATAGCAAATGTACTTCGACGGATGACGAGGCATTTGGCTACCTTAAGAGAGTCATATTTACTGCAGCCAGATGCTCCCCTTCCTTTGAATCTTTCCTATCTTTAATTCGTACTGCGGAATGTCCAAGCAGAAGCGAAGTGCTGCAACTTGTCCACCTTAACGTTGACTGAGTTACTCCAACGACGATATCGACGAGTTTTCAAATAAATTTCGAAGGGTGACGAGTCATTTGGCTACCTTAAGAGAGTAATAGTTACTGCTACCCGCTGCTCCCCCGTCTTTGTATCTTTCCTCCCTTTAATTCGTATTGCGGCCAGTCCTGCAGAAGCGAAATGGTACAGCATGTCCACCTTGACGTTGTCTGAGTTACTCCAACGACGATATCCTCGAGTTTTCAAATTAATTTCGCAGAGTGACGAGGCATTTGGCTATCATAGCCGTCTTTATTCACGTACAGTGAATAACACAAATAAGTGAATACCCACAAAGCGGGTTTACAGATGGTACATAAATTGCAAAACACACTTAATAATAAACACAGTACATGAACAAGGAAAGGTATTATGCCTGAGAGGCCAGGCAGCAGCCGAGGAATTGAGAGTCATAGTTACTCCTGCGGCTGCTCCCATTTCTTAGGCCATTATCCTTCTTGCTATGGCCAGTCCTACAGAACAGATATGCCATTCTATGTCCACCTTAACGCCGTCACGGTTACTCCCACTACGAGTTTCTCGAGTTAGCAAATGTACTTCGACGGATGACGAGGCATTTGGCTACCTTAAGAGAGTCATAGTTACTGCAGCGAGATGCTCCCTTTCCTTTGAATCTTTCCTCTCTTTAATTCGAACTGCGGAATGTCCAAGGAGAAGCGAAATGCTGCAACTTGTCCACCTTAACGTTGTCTGAGTTACTCCAACGACGATATCGAAGAGTTTTCAAATAAATTTCACAGAGTGACGAGGCTTTGGCTACCTTAAGAGAGTCATAGTTACTGCAGCCAGTTGCTCCCCTTCCTTTGAAACTCTCCTCTCTTTACTTTGTACTGCGGAAAGTCCAAGCAGAAGCGAAATGCTGCAACTTGTCCACCTTAACGTTGTCTGAGTTACTCCAACGACGATATCGACGAAATTTCAAATAAATTTCGCAGAGTGACTAGGCATTTGGCTACCTTAAGAGAGTCATAGTTACTGGTGCCCGCTGCTCCCCCTTTTTAGAATCCTTGCTCTCTTTAATTCGTATTGCAGCCAGTCCTGCAGAAGCGAAACGGTACAGCATGTCCACCTTAACGGTGTCTGAGTTACTCCAACGACGATATCCTCGAGTTTTCAAATAAATTTCGCAGAGTGACGACGCATTTGGCTTTCTTAAGAGAGTCATAGTTACTCCTGCCGGCCGCTCCAATTTCTTTAGGCCTTTATCATTCTTGCTATGGCCAGTCCTACAGAATTGATATGCCACTGTATGTCCACCTTAACGACGTCACAGATACTCCCGCTACGAGTTTCTCGAAATAGCAAATGTACTTCGACGGATGACGAGGCATTTGGCTATCTTAAGAGAATCATATTTATTGCAGCCTGATGTTCCCCTCCCTTTGAATCTTTCCTCTCTTTAATTCGTACTGCGGAATGTCCAAGAAGAAGCGAAATGCTGCAACTTGTCCACCTTAACGTTGTCTGAGTTACTCCAACGACGATATCGACGAGTTTTCAAATAAATTTCGCAGAGTGACGAGGCATTTGGCTTCCTTAAGAGAGTCATAGTTACTGCTGCCCGCTGCTCCCCCTTCTTAGAATCCTTGCTCTCTTTAATTCGTATTGCAGCCAGTCCTGCAGAAGCGAAATGGTACAGCATGTGCAACTTAACGTTGTCTGTGTTACTCCAACGACGATATCCTCGAGTTTTCAAATAAATTTCGCAGAGTGACGAGGCATTTGGCTACCTTAAGAGAATCATAGTTACTGCTGCCTGCTGTTCCCCCTTATTTGAACCTTTACTCTCTTTAATTCGTATTGCGGCCAGTCCTGCAGAAGCGAAATGATACAGCTTGTCCACCTTAACGTTGTCTGAGTTACTCCAACGACGATATCCTCGATTTTTCAAATAAATTTCGCAGAGTGACGAGGCATTTGGCTACCTTAACAACGTCATAGGTACTCCTGCCGGCTGCTCCCATTTCCTTAGGTCTTTATCATTCTTGCTATGGCCAGTAATACAGAAACTATATGCCACTGTATGTCCACCTTAACGTCGTCACAGTTACTCCCACTACGAGTTTCTTGAGTTAGCAAATGTACTTCGACGGATGACGAGGCATTTGGCTACCTTAAGAGAGTCATATTTACTGCAGCCAGATGCTCCCCTTCTTTTGAATCTATCCTCTCTTTAATTCGTACTGCGGAATGTCCAAGCAGAAGCGAAGTGCTGCAACTTGTCCACCTTAACGTTGTCTGAGTTACTAAAACGACGATATCGACGAGTTTTCAAATAAATTTCGCAGAGTGACGAGGCATTTGGCTACCTTAAGAGAGTAATAGTTACTGCTGCCCGCTTCTCCCCCTTCTTTGAATCTCCCCTCACTTTAATTCGTATTGCGGCCAGTCCTGCAGAAGCATAATGGTGCAGCATGTCCACCTTAACGTTGTCTGAGTTACTCCAACGACGGTATCTTCGAGTATTCAAATAAATTTCGCATAGTGACGAGGCATTTGGCTACCATAAGAGAGTCATAGTTACTCCTGACGGCTGCTCTCATTTCTTTAGGCCTTTATCATTGTTGATATGCCTAGTCGTACAGAACCGATATGCCACTGTATGTCCACCTTAACGTCGTCACAGTTATTCCCACAACGAGTTTCTCGAGTTAGCAAATGTGGTTCGCCGGATGACGAGGCATTTGGTTACCTTAAGAAAGTCATAGTTACTTCAGCCAGATGCTCCCCTTCCTTTGAATCTCTCCTCTCTTTAAATCGTACTGCGGAATGTCCAAGCAGAAGCGAAATGCAGCAACTTGACCACCTTAACGTTGTCTGAGTTACTCCAACGACGATATCGACGAGTTTTCAAATAAATTTCGCATAGTGACGAGGCATTTGGCTACCTTAAGAGAGTCATAGTCACTGCTGCCCGCTGCTCCCCCTTCTTTGAATCTTTGATCTCTTTAATTCGTATTGCGGCCAGTCCTGCAGAAGCGAAATGGTACAGCATGTCCACCTTAACGTTGTCTGAGTTACTCCAACGACGATATCCTCGAGTTTTCAAATAAATTTCGCAGAGTGACGAGGCATTTGACTACCTTAAGAGAGTCATAGTTACTCCTGCCGGCTGCTCCCATTTCTTTAGGCCTTTATCATTTTTGCTATGGCCAGTCCTACAGAACCGATATGCCACTGTATGTCCACCTTAACGTCGTCACAGTTACTCAAACTACGAGTTTCACAAAATAGCAAATGTACTTCGACGGATGACGAGGCATTTGGCTACCTTAAGAGAGTCATATTTACTGCAGCCAGATGCTCCCCTTCCTTTGAATCTTTCCTATCTTTAATTCGTACTGCGGAATGTCCAAGCAGAAGCGAAGTGCTGCAACTTGTCCACCTTAACGTTGTCTGAGTTACTCCAACGACGATATCGACGAAATTTCAAATAAATTTCGCAGAGTGACTAGGCATTTGGCTACCTTAAGAGAGTCATAGTTACTGGTGCCCGCTGCTCCCCCTTTTTAGAATCCTTGCTCTCTTTAATTCGTATTGCAGCCAGTCCTGCAGAAGCGAAACGGTACAGCATGTCCACCTTAACGGTGTCTGAGTTACTCCAACGACGATATCCTCGAGTTTTCAAATAAATTTCGCAGAGTGACGACGCATTTGGCTTTCTTAAGAGAGTCATAGTTACTCCTGCCGGCTGCTCCAATTTCTTTAGGCCTTTATCATTCTTGCTATGGCCAGTCCTACAGAATTGATATGCCACTGTATGTCCACCTTAACGACGTCACAGATACTCCCGCTACGAGTTTCTCGAAATAGCAAATGTACTTCGACGGATGACGAGGCATTTGGCTATCTTAAGAGAATCATATTTATTGCAGCCTGATGTTCCCCTCCCTTTGAATCTTTCCTCTCTTTAATTCGTACTGCGGAATGTCCAAGAAGAAGCGAAATGCTGCAACTTGTCCACCTTAACGTTGTCTGAGTTACTCCAACGACGATATCGACGAGTTTTCAAATAAATTTCGCAGAGTGACGAGGCATTTGGCTTCCTTAAGAGAGTCATAGTTACTGCTGCCCGCTGCTCCCCCTTCTTAGAATCCTTGCTCTCTTTAATTCGTATTGCAGCCAGTCCTGCAGAAGCGAAATGGTACAGCATGTGCAACTTAACGTTGTCTGTGTTACTCCAACGACGATATCCTCGAGTTTTCAAATAAATTTCGCAGAGTGACGAGGCATTTGCCTACCTTAAGAGAATCATAGTTACTGCTGCCTGCTGTTCCCCCTTATTTGAATCTTTCCTCTCTTTAATTCGTATTGCGGCCAGTCCTGCAGAAGCGAAATGATACAGCTTGTCCACCTTAACGTTGTCTGAGTTACTCCAACGACGATATCCTCGATTTTTCAAATAAATTTCGCAGAGTGACGAGGCATTTGGCTACCTTAAGAACGTCATAGGTACTCCTGCCGGCTGCTCCCATTTCCTTAGGTCTTTATCATTCTTGCTATGGCCAGTAATACAGAAACTATATGCCACTGTATGTCCACCTTAACGTCGTCACAGTTACTCCCACTACGAGTTTCTTGAGTTAGCAAATGTACTTCGACGGATGACGAGGCATTTGGCTACCTTAAGAGAGTCATATTTACTGCAGCCAGATGCTCCCCTTCTTTTGAATCTATCCTCTCTTTAATTCGTACTGCGGAATGTCCAAGCAGAAGCGAAGTGCTGCAACTTGTCCACCTTAACGTTGTCTGAGTTACTAAAACGACGATATCGACGACTTTTCAAATAAATTTCGCAGAGTGACGAGGCATTTGGCTACCTTAAGAGAGTAATAGTTACTGCTGCCCGCTTCTCCCCCTTCTTTGAATCTCCCCTCACTTTAATTCGTATTGCGGCCAGTCCTGCAGAAGCATAATGGTGCAGCATGTCCACCTTAACGTTGTCTGAGTTACTCCAACGACGGTATCTTCGAGTATTCAAATAAATTTCGCATAGTGACGAGGCATTTGGCTACCATAAGAGAGTCATAGTTACTCCTGACGGCTGCTCTCATTTCTTTAGGCCTTTATCATTGTTGATATGCCTAGTCGTACAGAACCGATATGCCACTGTATGTCCACCTTAACGTCGTCACAGTTATTCCCACAACGAGTTTCTCGAGTTAGCAAATGTGGTTCGCCGGATGACGAGGCATTTGGTTACCTTAAGAAAGTCATAGTTACTTCAGCCAGATGCTCCCCTTCCTTTGAATCTCTCCTCTCTTTAAATCGTACTGCGGAATGTCCAAGCAGAAGCGAAATGCAGCAACTTGTCCACCTTAACGTTGTCTGAGTTACTCCAACGACGATATCGACGAGTTTTCAAATAAATTTCGCATAGTGACGAGGCATTTGGCTACCTTAAGAGAGTCATAGTCACTGCTGCCCGCTGCTCCCCCTTCTTTGAATCTTTGATCTCTTTAATTCGTATTGCGGCCAGTCCTGCAGAAGCGAAATGGTACAGCATGTCCACCTTAACGTTGTCTGAGTTACTCCAACGACGATATCCTCGAGTTTTCAAATAAATTTCGCAGAGTGACGAGGCATTTGACTACCTTAAGAGAGTCATAGTTACTCCTGCCGGCTGCTCCCATTTCTTTAGGCCTTTATCATTTTTGCTATGGCCAGTCCTACAGAACCGATATGCCACTGTATGTCCACCTTAACGTCGTCACAGTTACTCAAACTACGAGTTTCACAAAATAGCAAATGTACTTCGACGGATGACGAGGCATTTGGCTACCTTAAGAGAGTCATATTTACTGCAGCCAGATGCTCCCCTTCCTTTGAATCTTTCCTATCTTTAATTCGTACTGCGGAATGTCCAAGCAGAAGCGAAGTGCTGCAACTTGTCCACCTTAACGTTGTCTGAGTTACTCCAACGACGATATCGACGAGTTTTCAAATAAATTTCGCAGAGTGACGAGGCATTTGGCTACCTTAAGAGAGTAATAGTTACTGCTACCCGCTGCTCCCCCGGCTTTGTTGCTTTCCTCTCTTTAATTCATATTGCGGCCAGTCCTGCAGAAGCGAAATGGTGCAGCATGTCCACCTTAACGTTGTCTGAGTTACTCCAACGACGATATCCTCGAGTTTTCAAATAAATTTCGCAGAGTGACGAGGCATTACACTACCTTATGAGAGTCATAGTTACTCCTGCCGGCTGCTCCCATTTCTTTAGGCCTTTATCAATCTTGCTACGGCCAGTCCTACTGAACCGATATGCCACTGCATGTCCACCTTAACGTCGTCACAGTTATTCCCACTACGAGTTTCTCGAGTTAGCAAATGTAGTTCGCCGGATGACGAGGCATTTGGCTACCTTAAGAGAGTCATAGTTACAGCAGCCGGACGCTCCCCTTCCTTTGAATCTTTCCTCTCTTTAATTCGTAGTGCGGAATGTCCAAGCAGAAGCGAAGTGCTGCAACTTGTCCACCTTAACGTTGACTGAGTTACTCCAACGACGATATCGACGAGTTTTTAAATTAATTTCGCAGAGTGACGAGGCATTTGGCTACCTTAAGAGAGTAATAGTTACTGCTACCCGCTGCTCCCCCGGCTTTGTATCTTTCCTCTCTTTAATTCGTATTGCGGCCAGTCCTGCAGAAGCGAAATGGTGCAGCATGTCCACCTTAACGTTGTCTGAGTTACTCCAACGACGATATCCTCGAGTTTTCAAATAAATTTCGCAGAGTGACGAGGCATTACACTACCTTGTGAGAGTCATAGTTACTCCTGCCGGCTGCTCCCATTTCCTTAGGCCTTCATCATTCTTGCTATGGCCAGTCCTACAGAACCGATATGCCACTGTATGTCCACCTTAACGTCGTCACAGTTACTCTCACTACGAGTTTCTCGAGTTAGCAAATGTACTTCGACGGATGACGAGGCATTTGGCTACCTTAAGAGAGTCATAGTTACAGCAGCCAGATGATCCCCTTCCTTTGATTCTTTCCTCTTTTTAATTCGTACTGCGGAATGTCCAAGCAGAAGCGAAATGCTGCAACTTGTCCACCTTAACGTTGTCTGAGTTACTCCAACGACGATATCGACGAGTTTTCAAATAAATTTCGCAGAGTGACGAGGCATTTGGCTACCGTAAGAGAGTCATAGTTACTGCTGCCCGCTGCTCCCCCTTCTTTGATTCTTTCCTCTCTTTAATTCGTATTGCGGCCAATCATGCAGAAGCGAAATGATACAGCATGTCCCCCTTAACGTTGTCTGAGTTACTCCAGCGACAATATCCTCGAGGTTTTAAATAAATTTCGCAGAGTGACGAGGCATTTGGCTACCTTAAGAGAGTCAAAGTTACTAATGATGGCTGCTCCCATTTCTTTAGGACTTTATCATTCTTGCTATGGCCAGTCCTACAGAACCGATATGCCACTGTATGTCCACCTTAACGTCGTCACAGTTACTCCCACTACGAGTTTCTCAAAATAGCAAATGTACTTCGACGGATGACGAGGCATTAGGCTACCTTAAGAGAGTTATATTTACTGCAGCCAGATGCTCCCCTTCCTTTGAATCTTTCCTATCTTTAATTCGTACTGCGGAATGTCCAAGCAGAAGCGAAGTGCTGCAACTTGTCCACCTTAACGTTGACTGAGTTACTCCAACGTCGATATCGACGAGTTTTCAAATAAATTTCGAAGAGTGACGAGGCATTTGGCTACCTTAAGAGAGTAATAGTTACTGCTACCCGCTGCTCCCCCGTCTTTGTATCTTTCCTCCCTTTAATTCGTATTGCGGCCAGTCCTGCAGAAGCGAAATGGTACAGCATGTCTACCTTGACGTTGTCTGAGTTACTCCAACGACGATATCCTCGAGTTTTCAAATTAATTTCGCAGAGTGACGAGGCATTTGGCTATCATAGCCGTCTTTATTCACGTACAGTGAATAACACAAATAAGTGAATACCCACAAAGCGGGTTTACAGATGGTACATAAATTGCAAAACACAATAATAAACACAGTACATGAACAAGGAAAGGTATTATGCCTGAGAGGCCAGGCAGCAGCCGAGGAATTGAGAGTCATAGTTACTCCTGCGGCTGCTCCCATTTCTTAGGCCATTATCCTTCTTGCTATGGCCAGTCCTACAGAACAGATATGCCATTCTATGTCCACCTTAACGCCGTCACGGTTACTCCCACTACGAGTTTCTCGAGTTAGCAAATGTACTTCGACGGATGACGAGGCTTTTGGCTACCTTAAGAGAGTCATAGTTACTGCAGCGAGATGCTCCCTTTCCTTTGAATCTTTCCTCTCTTTAATTCGAACTGCGGAATGTCCAAGGAGAAGCGAAATGCTGCAACTTGTCCACCTTAACGTTGTCTGAGTTACTCCAAAGACGATATCGAAGAGTTTTCAAATAAATTTCACAGAGTGACGAGGCTTTGGCTACCTTAAGAGAGTCATAGTTACTGCAGCCAGTTGCTCCCCTTCCTTTGAAACTCTCCTCTCTTTACTTTGTACTGCGGAATGTCCAAGCAGAAGCGAAATGCTGCAACTTGTCCACCTTAACGTTGTCTGAGTTACTCCAACGACAATATCGACGAAATTTCAAATAAATTTCGCAGAGTGACTAGGCATTTGGCTACCTTAAGAGAGTCATAGTTACTGGTGCCCGCTGCTCCCCCTTTTTAGAATCCTTGCTCTCTTTAATTCGTATTGCAGCCAGTCCTGCAGAAGCGAAACGGTACAGCATGTCCACCTTAACGGTGTCTGAGTTACTCCAACGACGATATCCTCGAGTTTTCAAATAAATTTCGCAGAGTGACGACGCATTTGGCTTTCTTAAGAGAGTCATAGTTACTCCTGCCGGCTGCTCCAATTTCTTTAGGCCTTTATCATTCTTGCTATGGCCAGTCCTACAGAATTGATATGCCACTGTATGTCCACCTTAACGACGTCACAGATACTCCCGCTACGAGTTTCTCGAAATAGCAAATGTACTTCGATGGATGACGAGGCATTTGGCTATCTTAAGAGAATCATATTTATTGCAGCCTGATGTTCCCCTCCCTTTGAATCTTTCCTCTCTTTAATTCGTACTGCGGAATGTCCAAGAAGAAGCGAAATGCTGCAACTTGTCCACCTTAAAGTTGTCTGAGTTACTCCAACGACGATATCGACGAGTTTTCAAATAAATTTCGCAGAGTGACGAGGCATTTGGCTTCCTTAAGAGAGTCATAGTTACTGCTGCCCGCTGCTCCCCCTTCTTAGAATCCTTGCTCTCTTTAATTCGTATTGCAGCCAGTCCTGCAGAAGCGAAATGGTACAGCATGTGCAACTTAACGTTGTCTGTGTTACTCCAACGACGATATCCTCGAGTTTTCAAATAAATTTCGCAGAGTGACGAGGCATTTGGCTACCTTAAGAGAATCATAGTTACTGCTGCCTGCTGTTCCCCCTTATTTGAATCTTTCCTCTCTTTAATTCGTATTGCGGCCAGTCCTGCAGAAGCGAAATGATACAGCATGTCCACCTTAACGTTGTCTGAGTTACTCCAACGACGATATCCTCGATTTTTCAAATAAATTTCGCAGAGTGACGAGGCATTTGGCTACCTTAAGAACGTCATAGGTACTCCTGCCGGCTGCTCCCATTTCCTTAGGTCTTTATCATTCTTGCTATGGCCAGTAATACAGAAACTATATGCCACTGTATGTCCACCTTAACGTCGTCACAGTTACTCCCACTACGAGTTTCTTGAGTTAGCAAATGTACTTCGACGGATGACGAGGCATTTGGCTACCTTAAGAGAGTCATATTTACTGCAGCCAGATGTTCCCCTTCTTTTGAATCTATCCTCTCTTTAATTCGTACTGCTGAATGTCCAAGCAGAAGCGAAGTGCTGCAACTTGTCCACCTTAACGTTGTCTGAGTTACTAAAACGACGATATCGACGAGTTTTCAAATAAATTTCGCAGAGTGACGAGGCATTTGGCTACCTTAAGAGAGTAATAGTTACTGCTGCCCGCTTCTCCCCCTTCTTTGAATCTCCCCTCACTTTAATTCGTATTGCGGCCAGTCCTGCAGAAGCATAATGGTGCAGCATGTCCACCTTAACGTTGTCTGAGTTACTCCAACGACGGTATCTTCGAGTATTCAAATAAATTTCGCATAGTGACGAGGCATTTGGCTACCATAAGAGAGTCTTAGTTACTCCTGACGGCTGCTCTCATTTCTTTAGGCCTTTATCATTGTTGATATGCCCAGTCCTACAGAACCGATATGCCACTGTATGTCCATCTTAACGTCATCACAGTTACTCCCACTACGAGTTTCTCGAGTTAGCAAATGTACTTCGCCAAATGACGAGGCATTTGGCTACCTTAAGAGAGTCATAGTTACTGCAGCCGGATGCTCCCCTTCCTTTGAATTTTTCGTCTCTTTAATTCGTATTGCGGAATGTCCAATCAGAACCGAAATGCTGCAACTTGTCCACCTTAACGATGTCTGAGTTACTCCAACGACGATATCGACGAGTTTTCAAATAAATTTCGCAGAGTGACGAGGCATTTGGCTACTTTAAGAGAGTCATAATTACTGCAGCCGGATGCTCCCCCTTCTTTAAATCTTTCCTCTCTTTAATTCGTATTGCGGCCAGTCCTGCAGAAGCGAAATGATACAGCATGTCCACCTTAACGTTGTCTGAGTTACTCCAACGACGATATCCTCGATTTTTCAAATAAATTTCGCAGAGTGACGAGGCATTTGGCTACCTTAAGAACGTCATAGTTACTCCTGCCGGCTGCTCCCATTTCCTTAAATCTTTATCATTCTTGCTATGGCCAGTAATACAGAAACTATATGCCACTGTATGTCCACCTTAACGTCGTCACAGTTACTCCCACTACGAGTTTCTTGAGTTAGCAAATGTACTTCGACGGATGACGAGGCATTTGGCTACCTTAAGAGAGTCATATTTACTGCAGCCAGATGCTCCCCTTCTTTTGAATCTATCCTCTCTTTAATTCGTACTGCGGAATGTCCAAGCAGAAGCGAAGTGCTGCAACTTGTCCACCTTAACGTTGTCTGAGTTACTAAAACGACGATATCGACGAGTTTTCAAATAAATTTCGCAGAGTGACGAGGCATTTGGCTACCTTAAGAGAGTAATAGTTACTGCTGCGCGCTTCTCCCCCTTGTTTGAATCTCCCCTCACTTTAATTCGTATTGCGGCCAGTCCTGCAGAAGCATAATGGTGCAGCATGTCCACCTTAACGTTGTCTGAGTTACTCCAACGACGGTATCTTCGAGTATTCAAATAAATTTCGCATAGTAACGAGGCATTTGGCTACCATAAGAGAGTCATAGTTACTCCTGACGGCTGCTCTCATTTCTTTAGGCCTTTATCATTGTTGATATGCCTAGTCGTACAGAACCGATATGCCACTGTACGTCCACCTTAACGTCGTCACAGTTATTCCCACAACGATATTCTCGAGTCAGCAAATGTAGTTCGCCGGATGACGAGGCATTTGGCTACCTTAAAAGAGTCATATTTACTGCAGCCAGATGCTCCCCTTCTTTTGAATCTATCCTCTCTTTAATTCGTACTGCGGAATGTCCAAGCAGAAGCGAAATGCTGCAACTTGTCCACCTTAACGTTGTCTGAGTTACTCCAACGACGATATCGACTAGTTTTCAAATAAATTTCGCAGAGTGACGAGGCATTTGGCTACCTTAAGAGAGTCATAGTTACTGCTGCCCGCTGCTCCCTCTTCTTTGAATCTTTCCTCTCTTTAATTCGTATTGTGGCCAGTGCTGCAGTAGCGAAATGGTACAACATGTCCACCTTAACGTTGTCTGAGTTACTCCAACGACGATATCCTAGAGTTTTTAAATAAATTTCGCAGAGTGACGAGGCATTTGGCTACCTTAAGAGATTCATATTTACTCCTGCCGGCTGCTCCCATTTCTTTAGGCCTTTATCATTCTTGCCATGGCCAGTCCTACAGAACCGATATGCCACTGTATGTCCACCTTAACGTCGTCACAGTTGCTCCCACTACGAGTTTCTCGAAACAGCAAATGTACTTCGACGGATGACGAGGCATTTGGCTACCTTAAGAAAATCATATTTACTGCAGCCAGATGCTCCCCTTCTTTTGAATCTTTCCTCTCTTTAATTCGTACTGCGGAATGTCCAAGCAGAAGCGAAGTGCTGCAACGTGTCCACCTTAACGTTGTCTGAGTTACTAAAACGACGATATCGACGAGTTTTCAAATAAATTTCACAGAGTGACGAAGCATTTGGCTACCTTAAGAGAGTAAAAGTTACTGCTGCCCGCTTCTCCCCCTTCATTTGAATCTTTCCTCTCTTTAATTCGTATTGCGGCCAGTCCTGTAGGATCGAAATGGTACAGCATGTCGACCTTAAGGTTGTCTGAGTTACTCCAACGACGATATCCTCGAGTTTTCAAATAAATTTCGCAGAGTGACGAGGCATTTGGCTACCTAAAGAGATTCATAGTTACTGCTGGCCGCTGCTCCCCCTTCTTTGAATCTTTCCTCTCTTTAATTCGTATTGCGGCCAGTCCTGCAGAAGCGAAATGGTACAGCATGTCCACCTTAACGTTGTCTGAGTTACTCCAACGACGATATCCTGGAGTTTTCAAATAAATTTCGCAGAGTGACGAGGCATTTGGCTACCTTAAGTGAGTCATAGTTACTCCTGCCGGCTGCTCCCTTTTATTTAGGCCTTTATCATTCTTGCTATGGCCAGTCCTACAGAACCGATTTGCCACTGTATGTCCACCTTAACGTCGTCACAGTTACTCCCACTATGATTTTCTCGAGTTAGCAAATGTACTTCGAAGGATGACGAGGCATTTGGCTACCTTAAGAGAGTCATAGTTACTGCAGCCAGATGCTCCCCTTCCTTTGAATCTTTCCTCTCTTTAATTGGTACTGCGGAATGTCCAAGCAGAAGCGAAATGCTGCAACTTGTCCACCTTAACGTTGTCTGAGTTACTCCAAAGACGATATCGACGAGTTTTCAAATAAATTTCGCAGAGTGACGAGGCATTTGGCTACCTTAAGAGAGTCATAGTTACTGCTGCCCGCTGCTCCCCTTCTTTGAATCTTTCCCCTCTTTAATTCGTATTGCGGCCAGTCCTGCAGAAGGGAAATGGTACAGCATGTCCACCTTAACGCTGTCTGAGTTACTCCAACGACGATATCCTCGAGTTTTCAAATAAAGTTCGCAGAGTGACGAGGCATTTGGCTACCTTAAGAGAGTCATAGTTACGCCTGGTGGCTGCTCATATTTCTTTAGGCCTTTATCTTTTTTTGCTATGGCCAGTCCTACAGAACCGATATGCTACTGTATGTCCACCTTAACGACGTCACAGTTACTCCCACTACGAGTTCCTCGAGTTAGCAAATGTACTTCGACGGATGACGAGGGATTTGGCTACCTTAAGAGAGTCATAGTTACTGCAGCCAGATGCTCCCCTTCCTTTGAATCTTTCCTCTCTTTAATTCGTACTGCGGAATGTCCAATCAGAAGCGAAATGCTGCAACTTGTCCACCTTAACGTTGTCTGAGTTACTCCAACGACGATATCGACGAGTTTTCAAATAAATTTCGCAGAGTGACGAGACATTTGGCTACCTTAAGGGAGTCATAGTTACTGCTGCCCGCTGCTCCGCCTTCTTTGAATCTTTCCTCTCTTTAATTCGTACTGCAGAATGTCCAAGCAGAAGCGAAATGCTGCATCTTGTCCACCTTAACGTTGTCTGAGTTACTCCAACGACGATATCCTCGTGTTTTCAAATAAATTTCGCAGAGTGACGAGGCATTTGGCTACCTTAAGAGAGTCATAGTTACTCCTGCCGGCTGCTCCCATTTCTTTAGGCCTTTACCATTCTTCCTATGGCCAGTCCTACAGAACCGATATGCCACTGTATGTCCACCTTAACGTCGTCACAGTTATTCCCACTACGAGTTTCTCGAGTTAGCAAATGTAGTTCGCCGGACGACGAGGCATTTGGCTATCATAGCCGTCTTTATTCACGTACAGTGAATAATACAATAAGTGGATACCCACAGGTATTATGCCTGAGAAGGCCAGGCAGCAGCCGAACAATTGAGAACACCCTAACCGACGCCAGTGCCGGGCATCGTGCGGCGGCGATGGGCAGTCATAGATTCGAAACGCCGTGCCGCCATGATGCTGCCCAGAAGTACTCTGGTGCTCAATGTTGAAAGGTGGCCCTTCGTCACACCAACCTCCTGCAATGCCTTAGCGGACGCTGGAGACCATACCCCACGCCAGTTGATGGTCGCCGACGTGGTGGTGATATCCTTGACCACTGGAAACTGCTCGCGTATCTTGTCGTGGACGGCCTGCTTGTCGTAAATGGCTACCTTCTCGCGGTGACACCTATCAAGATCAAGGTTGTCGCCAACCACCTGCTCATCGATGACAAATGCTGCAGTGTCACGGACTGCCACAATGTCTGGCTTTTCCAAGCCTTCAGATGTCCGAACGTGAGGCTCTAGCTGAACATTATAGCCTCTGCGGCGGAGGCCTCGCGCCAGATAGGATGCCATACCATCGTGTCGAGCAATGCGAGCCCCGTCGCTTCTCCAGCACTGTTGAATGACGTGGTTGGCAGTCTCCGTGGCGTTGCAGCCAGTGCGGCACCTGGTGTCACCCTCCCTCCCACGTAACAGCCGTACCTGAGTGGGTAAGGCATTGATCCTGACACGCAGGCATGAGATATAATCGCGGCCTTTTACGAACTGCCGGGTATTAGAGACCCAGCTGTGTTGCCCTGGTGTTCGGGCAGACTTATGTAGCGCAGCG
Source organism: Schistocerca americana (assembly GCF_021461395.2). Classification (NCBI taxonomy): domain Eukaryota; kingdom Metazoa; phylum Arthropoda; class Insecta; order Orthoptera; family Acrididae; genus Schistocerca; species Schistocerca americana. The sequence goes on along the minus strand of NC_060127.1, from coordinate 213,021,010 downwards.
CCGTCAACCGAGGAGTGCAGGCGGTCGGCCCAACACCGGCCCAACTGGTAGCTGGACTTTATAACTTCCCCCTGCCATTGCAGGGCGTGGTCCAGTTGGAGAATCTCTCGTCGGATTGAGTCCCGGGAAGAATCGGCCGCGGCCGTACCTAGTCCCTCCATCTTCGCCAGCCTCCTTCTACGAAGAAGGGGGCCAAGCCAGCGAGCCGCAGGTACCCCCAAGCCCCCATGAGAGATGGGGGCGTGGAAGTAACCGACCGGCGTATCTGCTGGCAGGTGCATCCAAGATCGAATCGCTGCACGAACACAGACATCAAGGGAAGAGAGGGCTCCCAGACGAGTCCTCCCCAGGGCTAGGCCGTGAAAAATACCCGGGAGGATGACAGAACGAAGGGCAAAAAGCCGCTGCTGAGGTTTAAGTGGTGCACGCTTGATGATATCCAACTGCTTCTCGACCTCCCGCCGAGGATGAAAGAGACTATGTCCGCACGTAGAGAATTGCAGGCCCAAATACTTGAAGGTATCACCCATCGCCAGTGCTGGAATGTTGTTCCCACCAGCACGAAAGATGACAGTCTCGTCGACCTTGGTTTTCTTCTCCCGCCCTGATGAGACAAGGGTGAGAGAAAAACACTTCCGCGGGTTGACCTCGAGGCCAAGATCCCCCAGGGCCGACGTGGCGATGGTGAGAAGTTCCTGCAATCCATCACGAGTCTCGGCGAACAGCAGGAGGTCATCGGCGAATGCAGCCGCATTTATTCGCCGTCCAAGAATGCGTGCACCAATATGAGAAGGGAGACGGGACAAGAGAATGTCAATTGACATGTTAAAAAGGATAGGAGACAAAGGGTCACCCTGCCGAACACCCCTCGAAGGCCGCACTAGATCTGACGACTTGCCAGCCCCACAGATAACCGTCGATCCCGCTCCATAGCATCCCCGGATGTAGTCAACGAACTCGACCGGCAGACCATGGGCCCTCAGCACAGGACCAAGGGCACCATGGGCAAGCGAATCGAAGGCCTTTGACACATCCAGAGACGCCAAATACAGCGAGCCGGCAGCCCTGCATGCCTGGGTCATCGCCAGATCCAGAAGAAAGATGTTATGAAGCATCCCATCCTGAGGGATGAAAGCCCGCTGACGACCATCCAATACACAGTAGCGCATCAGGCGGCCAACCAGAACCTTGTGAAAGGCCCTGGTCAGCACCGAGCACACCGTGATCGGGCGAAAGTCAGCAGGGGATGCTGCGGCGGTCTTCTTGGGCAGCAGGGTTGTCCTAGCCTGAAGGAGACGGGAAGGAAGGGAACGGAAAAGGAGAAGGAAATTAAGGATCTTGAGGAAAACCTTCCGGGGAAGGCGGCGTAGCTGGGCCGGCGTGAGGCCGTCTGGACCTGCAGCGGAATTACGGGGCGGGAGGGCAGCGGTGGCCTCTTCTGCTGTTATGGGAGCCCATAGGTCGCGGAAGGGCACCCTCTTCGAGAATGGCAGCAACTCTTCAGACAGACCCTCACCACGTGGAGGTCGAGACCTGACACGAGGTGGAGAGAAAAGGTCTGCCCAAAACTCAATCAGCCCCGGGATGGATGGTGGCTGATGCAAGAGTGTGCCATCAAGAAGTCCATTAATACAGCGTGCACCGTTCTTCCTAAAAGCACGCTGGACCACCGCATTCTCCCATCTCCTGCGAGCACGCTTCCGCTCTGGGGGCTGCTGGGTCCGCACACTCACAGCTTGGTGGATAGCTGGCTCCTTGCTGCCTACTTCATCAAGAGCAGACAGCAACATTGCCTGGATAGTATCGCGGCTAGTGGTGGGACCCAGAGCCACGAGATCATCAAGCAAGCGGAATCGGCGGTCTGATGAGGGGAGTTTCGCTACGAATGACCAGATGGCTAGGTCAACATCTTCCCACCGAGGTGGAGACTGTGGCAAACATTGACTGTCAGCCGGCTCGCCAACAGGATCACGGGAGCCGCGATCCATTCTGGAGAGTTCGGTGACAAACCTTAATACCATGTCTTTATAGGTCTGTGTTCTACGCTGACACTTAATGGATTCCAGCGTTCGCTCGGGGAAGGCCTTGGCAAGTTCCTGGTTTAAGAACCTACAGCCCTGGGTGGTGAGGGTCGCTTCTGCGTGAGCCAAACGCAGCAGCTCTTCCTGGGTCCACCTGGTCTTCTTCCTCTCGGTCTTGATTTCGGCATTAACAGCAGTCGGATGGGCGCGACGCCGATGGACACCGAGCCCGGTCTTGGTGGAAAACGACCGCATACAATCAGGGCAGATGGCGGGGAGCGGCGCTCGACCCGCACTGGTTGGCTGGTTGGGTGGCTCATCAGCTGGCACAGGCGCTCCAGTGGGAGGCCTGGTACCACATTTGCTTCTACTAGTTGCACCAGCTGTAACAAAGGCAGGGGGGGAGGTAGCCCCCAAGCCCTAAAAGGCACACTGCTCTGTCGGTCGGGAAGCTGAAAAGTGTTACGCCTACGCGTAACCTTTCTCAGCACCCTCACGACCCCCGCCACTTGAAGGCCAGAGCTAGGATTTCCCACCGAGAGGCTAGTTGAGCCATCATCCACCCAACATCACAAGGATGCTGAGGGGTGGATCGAGAGGGTCAATATATTACGCATCAGGTGGGCATTTGAGAGTCATAGTTACTGCAGCCGGATGCCCCCCTTCCTCTGAATCTTACCTCTCCTTAATTCGTAGTGCAGAATGTCCAATCAGAATCGAAATGCTGCAACTTGTCCACCCTGACGTTGTCTGAGTTAATCAAACTACGATATCGACGAGTTTTCAAATAAATTTCCCATAGTGACGAGGCATTTGGCTACCTTAAGAGAGTCATAGTTACTGCTGCCCCGCTGCTCCCCCTTCCTAGAATCTTTCCTCTCTTTAATTCGTATTGCGGCCAGTCCTGCAGAAGCGAAATGGTACAGCATGTCCACCTTAACGTTGTCTGAGTTACTCCAACGACGATATCCTCGAGTTTTCAAATTAATTTCGCAGAGTGACGAGGAATTTGGCTACCTTAAGAGTCATAGTTACTCCTGCCGGCTGCTCCCATTTCTTTAGGCCTTTATCATTCTTGTTATGGGCAGTCCTACAGAACCGATATGCCACTGTATGTCCACCTTATCGTCTTCACAGTTATTCCCACTACGAGTTTCTCGAGTTAGCAAATGTACTTCGCCGGATGACGAGGCATTTGGCCACCTTAAGAGAGTCATAGTTACTGCAGCCAGATGCTCCCCTTCCTTTGAATCTTTCCTCTCTTTAATTCGTACTGCGGAATGTCCAAGCAGAAGCGAAATGCTGCAACTTGTCCACCTTAACGTTGTCTGAGTTACTCCAACGACGATATCGACGAGTTTTCTAATAAATTTCGCAGAGTGACGATGCATTTGGACACCTTAAGAGAGTCATAGTTACTGCTGCCCGCTGCTCCCCCTTCTTTGAATCTTTCCTCTCTTTAATTCGTATTGCGGCCAGCCCTGCAGAAGCGAAATGGTACAGCATGTCCACCTTAACGTTGTCTGTGTTACTCCAACGACGATATCCTCAAATTTTCAAATAAATTTCGCAGAGTGACGAGTCATTTGGCTACCTTAAGAGAGTCATAGTTACTCCTGCCGGATGCTCCCATTTATTTAGGCCTTTACCATTCTTGCTATGGCCAGTCCTACAGAACCGATATGCCACTGTATGTCCACTTTATCGTCGTCACAGTTACTCCCACTACGAGTTTCTCGAGTTAGCAAATGTACTTCGACGGATGACGAGGCATTTGGCTACCTTAAGAGAGTCATAGTTACTGCAGCCAGATGCTCCCCTTCCTTTGGATCTTTCCTCTCTTTTATTCGTACTGCGGAATGTCCAAGCAGAAGCGAAATGCTGTAGCTTGTCCACCTTAACGTTGTCTGAGTTACTCCAACGACGATATCGACGAGTTTTCAAATAAATTTCGCAGAGTGACGAGGCATTTGGCTACCTTAAGAGAGTCATAGTTACTGCTGCCCGCTGCTGCGCCTTCTTTGAATCTTTCCTCTCTTTAATTCATACTGCGGAATGTCCAATCAGAAGCGACATGCTGCAACTTGTCCACCTTAACGTTGTCTGACTTACTCCAACAGCGATATCGACGTGTTTTCAAATAAATTTCGCATAGTGACGAGGCATTTGGCTACCTTAAGAGAGTCATAGTTACTCCTGCCGGCTGCTCCCATTTCTTTAGGCCTTTATCATTCTTGCTATGGCCAGTCCTACAGAACCGATATGCCACTGTATGTCCATCTTAACGTCGTCACAGTTATTCCCGCTACGAGTTTCTCGAGTTAGCAAATGTAGTTCGCCGGATGACGACTCATTTGGCTACCTTAAGAGAGTCATAGTTACTGCAGCCGGATGCTCCCCTTCCTTTGAATCTTACCTCTCTTTAATTCGTACTGCAGAATGTCCAATCAGAAGCGAAATGATGCAACTTGTCCACCTTAACGATGTCTGAGTTACTCCAAAGACGATATCGACGAGTTTTCAAATAAATTTCGCAGAGTGACGAGGCATTTGGCTACCTTAAGAGAGTCATAGTTACTGCTGCCCGCTGCTCCCCTTTCTTTGATACATTCCTCTCTTTAATTCGTATTGCGGCCAGTCCTGCAAAAGCGAAATGGTACAGCATGTCCACCTTAACATTGTCTGAGTTACTCCAACGACGATATCCTCGAGTTTTTAAATAAATTTCGCAGAGTGACGAGGCATTTGGATACCTTAAGAGAGTCAAAGTTACTAATGATGGCTGCTCCCATTTCTTTAGGCCTTTATCATTCTTGCTATTGCCAGTCCTACAGAACCGATATGCCACTGTATGTCCACCTTAACGTCGTCACAGTGACTCCCACTACGAGATTCTCAAAATAGCAAATGTACTTTGACGGATGACGAGGCATTTGGCTACCTTAAGAGAGTCATATTTACTGCAGCCAGATGCTCCCCTTCCTTTGAATCTTTCCTATCTTTAATTCGTACTGCGGAATGTCCAAGCAGAAGCGAAGTGCTGCAACTTGTCCACCTTAACGTTGTCTGAGTTACTCCAACGACGATATCGACGAGTTTTCAAATAAATTTCGCAGAGAGACGAGGCATTTGGCTACCTTAAGAGAGTAATAGTTACTGCTACCCGCTGCTCTCCCGTCTTTGTATCTTTCCTCTCTTTAATTCGTATTGCGGCCAGTCCTGCAGAAGCGAAATGGTGCAGTATGTCCACCTTAAAGTTGTCTGAGTTACTCCAACGACGATATCCTCGAGTTTTCAAATAAATTTCGCAGAGTGACGAGGCATTACACTACCTTATGAGAGTCATAGTTACTCCTGCCGGCCGCTCCCATTTCATTAGGCCTTTATCATTCTTGCTACGGCCAGTCCTACTGAACCGATATGCCACTGCATGTCCACCTTAACGTCGTCACAGTTATTCCCACTACGAGTTTCTCGAGATAGCAAATGTAGTTCGCCGGATGACGAGGCATTTGGCTACCTTAAGAAAGTCATAGTTACAGCAGCCAGATGCTCCCCTTCCTTTGAATCTTTCCTCCCTTTAATTCGTACTGCGGAATGTCCAAGCAGAAGCGATATGCTGCAACTTGTCCACTTTAACGTTGTTTGTGTTACTCCAACGACGATATCGACGAGTTTTCAAATAAATTACGCAGTGTGACGAAGCATTTTGATACCTCCAGAGATTCATAGTTACTGCTGCCCGCTGCTACCCCTTCTTTGAATCTTTCCTCTCTTTAATTCGTATTGCGGCCAGTCCTGCAGAAGCGAAATGCTGCAACTTGTCCACTTTAACGTTGTTTGAGTTACTCCAACGACGATATCCTCGAGTTTTCAAACTAATTTCGCAGAGTGACGAGGCATTTGGCTATCATAACCGCCCTTATTCACGTACAGTGAATAACACAAATAAGTGAATACCCACAAAGCGGGTTTACAGATGGTACATAAATTACAAAACACACTTAATAATAAACACAGTACATGAACAAAGAAAGGTATTATGCCTGAGAGGCAAGGCAGCAGCCGAAGAATTGAGAGTCATAGTTACTCCTGCGGCTGCTCCCATTTCTTAGGCCATTATCCTTCTTGCTATGTCCAGTCCTACAGAACAGATATGCTACTCTATGTCCACCTTAACGTCGTCACGGTTACTCCCACTACGAGTATCTTGAGTTAGCAAACGTACTTCGACGGATGACGAGGCATTTGGCTACCTTAAGAGAGTCATAGTTACTGCTGCCCGCTGCTCCCCCTTCTTTGAATCTTTCCTCTCTTTAATTCGTATTGCGGCCAGTCCTGCAGAGCGAAATGGTACAGCATGTACACCTTAACGTTGTCTGAGTTACTCCAACGACGATATCCTCGAGTTATCAAATAAATTTCGCAGAGTGACGAGGCAACTGGCTACCTTAAGAGAGTCATAGTTACTCCTGCCGGCTGCTCCCATTTCTTTAGGCCTTTATCATTCTTGCTATGGCCAGTCCTACAGAACTGATATGCCACTGTATGTCCACCTTAACGTCGTCACAGTTATTCCCGCTACGAGTTTCTCGAGTTAGCAAATGTAGTTCGCCGGATGACGACTCATTTGGCTACCTTAAGAGAGTCATAGTTACTGCAGCCGGATGCTCCCCTTCCTTTGAATCTTACCTCTCTTTAATTCGTACTGCAGAATGTCCAATCAGAAGCGAAATGCTGCAACTTGTCCACCTTAACGATGTCTGAGTTACTCCAAAGACGATATCGACGAGTTTTCAAATAAATTTCGCAGAGTGACGAGGCATTTGGCTACCTTAAGAGAGTCATAGTTACTGCTGCCCGCTGCTCCCCTTTCTTTGATACATTCCTCTCTTTAATTCGTATTGCGGCCAGTCCTGCAAAAGCGAAATGGTACAGCATGTCCACCTTAACATTGTCTGAGTTACTCCAACGACGATATCCTCGAGTTTTTAAATAAATTTCGCAGAGTGACGAGGCATTTGGATACCTTAAGAGAGTCAAAGTTACTAATGATGGCTGCTCCCATTTCTTTAGGCCTTTATCATTCTTGCTATTGCCAGTCCTACAGAACCGATATGCCACTGTATGTCCACCTTAACGTCGTCACAGTGACTCCCACTACGAGATTCTCAAAATAGCAAATGTACTTTGACGGATGACGAGGCATTTGGCTACCTTAAGAGAGTCATATTTACTGCAGCCAGATGCTCCCCTTCCTTTGAATCTTTCCTATCTTTAATTCGTACTGCGGAATGTCCAAGCAGAAGCGAAGTGCTGCAACTTGTCCACCTTAACGTTGTCTGAGTTACTCCAACGACGATATCGACGAGTTTTCAAATAAATTTCGCAGAGAGACGAGGCATTTGGCTACCTTAAGAGAGTAATAGTTACTGCTACCCGCTGCTCTCCCGTCTTTGTATCTTTCCTCTCTTTAATTCGTATTGCGGCCAGTCCTGCAGAAGCGAAATGGTGCAGTATGTCCACCTTAAAGTTGTCTGAGTTACTCCAACGACGATATCCTCGAGTTTTCAAATAAATTTCGCAGAGTGACGAGGCATTACACTACCTTATGAGAGTCATAGTTACTCCTGCCGGCCGCTCCCATTTCATTAGGCCTTTATCATTCTTGCTACGGCCAGTCCTACTGAACCGATATGCCACTGCATGTCCACCTTAACGTCGTCACAGTTATTCCCACTACGAGTTTCTCGAGATAGCAAATGTAGTTCGCCGGATGACGAGGCATTTGGCTACCTTAAGAAAGTCATAGTTACAGCAGCCAGATGCTCCCCTTCCTTTGAATCTTTCCTCCCTTTAATTCGTACTGCGGAATGTCCAAGCAGAAGCGATATGCTGCAACTTGTCCACTTTAACGTTGTTTGTGTTACTCCAACGACGATATCGACGAGTTTTCAAATAAATTACGCAGTGTGACGAAGCATTTTGATACCTCCAGAGATTCATAGTTACTGCTGCCCGCTGCTACCCCTTCTTTGAATCTTTCCTCTCTTTAATTCGTATTGCGGCCAGTCCTGCAGAAGCGAAATGCTGCAACTTGTCCACTTTAACGTTGTTTGAGTTACTCCAACGACGATATCCTCGAGTTTTCAAACTAATTTCGCAGAGTGACGAGGCATTTGGCTATCATAACCGCCCTTATTCACGTACAGTGAATAACACAAATAAGTGAATACCCACAAAGCGGGTTTACAGATGGTACATAAATTACAAAACACACTTAATAATAAACACAGTACATGAACAAAGAAAGGTATTATGCCTGAGAGGCAAGGCAGCAGCCGAAGAATTGAGAGTCATAGTTACTCCTGCGGCTGCTCCCATTTCTTAGGCCATTATCCTTCTTGCTATGTCCAGTCCTACAGAACAGATATGCTACTCTATGTCCACCTTAACGTCGTCACGGTTACTCCCACTACGAGTATCTTGAGTTAGCAAACGTACTTCGACGGATGACGAGGCATTTGGCTACCTTAAGAGAGTCATAGTTACTGCTGCCCGCTGCTCCCCCTTCTTTGAATCTTTCCTCTCTTTAATTCGTATTGCGGCCAGTCCTGCAGAGCGAAATGGTACAGCATGTACACCTTAACGTTGTCTGAGTTACTCCAACGACGATATCCTCGAGTTATCAAATAAATTTCGCAGAGTGACGAGGCAACTGGCTACCTTAAGAGAGTCATAGTTACTCCTGCCGGCTGCTCCCATTTCTTTAGGCCTTTATCATTCTTGCTATGGCCAGTCCTACAGAACTGATATGCCACTGTATGTCCACCTTAACGTCGTCACAGTTACTCCCACTACGAGTTTCTCGAGTTAGCAAATGTACTTCGACGGATGACGAGGCATTTGGTTACCTTAAGAGAGTCATAGTTACTGCAGCCAGATGCTCCCCTTCCGTTGAATCTTTCCTCTCTTTAATTCGTACTGCGGAATGTCCAAGCAGAAGCAAGATGCTGCGACTTGTCCACCTTAACGTTGTCTGAGTTACTCCAACGACGATATCGACGAGTTTTCAAATAAATTTCGCAGAGTGACGGGGCATTTGGCTACCTTAAGAGAGTCATAGTTACTGCTGCCCGCTGCTCCCCCTTCTTTGAATCTTTAATCTCTTTAATTCGTATTGCGGCCAGTCCTGCAGAAGCGAAATGGTACAGCATGTCCACCTTAACGTTGTCTGAGTTACTCCAATGACGATATCCTCGAGTTTTCAAATAAATTTCGCAGAGTGACAAGGCATTTGGCTACCTTAAGAGAGTCATAGTTACTCCTGCCGGCTGCTCCCATTTCTTTAGGCCTTTATCATTCTTGCTATGGCCAGTCCTTCAGAACCGATATGCCACTGTATGTCCACCTTAACGTCGTCACAGTTACTCCCACTACGAGTTTCTCGAGTTACCAAATGTACTTCGACGGATGACGAGGCATTTGGCTACCTTAAGAGAGTCATAGTTACTGCAGCAAGATGCTCCCCTTCCTTTGAATCTTTCCTCTCTTTAATTCGTACTGCGGAATGACGGAGCAGAAGCGAAATGCTGCAATTTGTCCACCTTAACGTTGTCTGAGTTACTCCAACGGCGATATCGACGAGTTTTAAATAAATTTCGGAGAGTGAAAAGGCATTTGGCTACCTTAATAGAGTCATAGATACTGCTGCCCGCTGCTCCCCCTTCTTTGAATCTTTCCTCTCTTTAATTCGTATTGCGCCCAGTCCTGCAGAAGCGAAATGGTACAGCATGTCAACCTTAACGTTGTCTGAGTTACTCCAACGACGATATCCTCGAGTTTTCAAATTAATTTCGCAGAGTGACGAGGCATTTGGGTACTTTAACAGATTCATATTTACTCCTGCCCGCTGGTCCCCCTTCTTTGAATCTTTCCTCTCTTTAATTCGTATTGCGGCCAGTCCTGCAGAAGCGAAATGGTCCAGAATGTCCACCTTAACGTTGTCTGAGTTACTCCAACGACGATATCCTCGAGTTTTCAAATAAATTTCGTAGAGTGACGAGGCATTTGGCTACCTTAAGAGGGTCATAGTTACTGCTGCCCGCTGCTCCCCTTTCTTTGAATCTTTCCTCTCTTTAATTCGTATTGCGGCCAGTCCTGCAGAAGCGAAATGGTTCAGCAAGTCCATCTTAACGTTGTCTGAGTTATTCCAACGACGATATCCTCGAGTTTTCGAATAAATTTCGCAAAGTGACGAGGCATTTGGCTACCTTAAGAGAGTCATAGGTATGCTGCCCGCTTCTTCCCCTTCTTTGAATTTTTCCTCTCTTTAATTCGTATTGCGGCCAGTCCTGTAGGATCGAAATGGTACAGCATGTCGACCTTAAGGTTGTCTGAGTTACTCCAACGACGATATCCTCGAGTTTTCAAATAAATTTCGCAGAGTGACGAGGCATTTGGCTACCTAAAGAGATTCATAGTTACTGCTGGCCGCTGCTCCCCGTTCTTTGAATCTTTCCTCTCTTTAATTCGTATTGCGGCCAGTCCTGCAGAAGCGAAATGGTACAGCATGTCCACCTTAACGTTGTCTGAGTTACTCCAACGACGATATCCTCGAGTTTTCAAATAAATTTCGCAGAGTGACGAGGCATTTGGCTACCTTAAGTGAGTCATAGTTACTCCTGCCGGCTGCTCCCTTTTATTTAGGCCTTTATCATTCTTGCTATGGCCAGTCCTACAGAACCGATTTGCCACTGTATGTCCACCTTAACGTCGTCACAGTTACTCCCACTATGATTTTCTCGAGTTAGCAAATGTACTTCGAAGGATGACGAGGCATTTGGCTACCTTAAGAGAGTCATAGTTACTGCAGCCAGATGCTCCCCTTCCTTTGAATCTTTCCTCTCTTTAATTGGTACTGCGGAATGTCCAAGCAGAAGCGAAATGCTGCAACTTGTCCACTTTAACGTTGTCTGAGTTACTCCAAAGACGATATCGACGAGTTTTCAAATAAATTTCGCAGAGTGACGAGGCATTTGGCTACCTTAAGAGAGTCATAGTTACTGCTGCCCGCTGCTCCCCTTCTTTGAATCTTTCCCCTCTTTAATTCGTATTGCGGCCAGTCCTGCAGAAGGGAAATGGTACAGCATGTCCACCTTAACGCTGTCTGAGTTACTCCAACGACGATATCCTCGAGTTTTCAAATAAAGTTCGCAGAGTGACGAGGCATTTGGCTACCTTAAGAGAGTCATAGTTACGCCTGGTGGCTGCTCATATTTCTTTAGGCCTTTATCTTTTTTTGCTATGGCCAGTCCTACAGAACCGATATGCTACTGTATGTCCACCTTAACGACGTCACAGTTACTCCCACTACGAGTTCCTCGAGTTAGCAAATGTACTTCGACGGATGACGAGGGATTTGGCTACCTTAAGAGAGTCATAGTTACTGCAGCCAGATGCTCCCCTTCCTTTGAATCTTTCCTCTCTTTAATTCGTACTGCGGAATGTCCAATCAGAAGCGAAATGCTGCAACTTGTCCACCTTAACGTTGTCTGAGTTACTCCAACGACGATATCGACGAGTTTTCAAATAAATTTCGCAGAGTGACGAGACATTTGGCTACCTTAAGAGAGTCATAGTTACTGCTGCCCGCTGCTCCGCCTTCTTTGAATCTTTCCTCTCTTTAATTCGTACTGCAGAATGTCCAAGCAGAAGCGAAATGCTGCATCTTGTCCACCTTAACGTTGTCTGAGTTACTCCAACGACGATATCCTCGTGTTTTCAAATAAATTTCGCAGAGTGACGAGGCATTTGGCTACCTTAAGAGAGTCATAGTTACTGCTGCCCGCTGCTCCCCCATCTGTGAATCTTTCCTCTCTTTCATTCGTATTGCGGCCAGTCCTGCAGAAGCGAAATGGTACAGCATGTCCACCTTAACGTTGTCTGAGTTACTCCAACGACGATATCCTCGTGTTTTCAAATAAATTTCGCAGAGTGACGAGGCATTTGGCTACCTTAAGAGAGTCATAGTTACTCCTGCCGGCTGCTCTCATTTCTTTAGGCCTTTACCATTCTTCCTATATCCAGTCCTACAGAACCGATATGCCACTGTATGTCCACCTTAACGTCGTCACAGTTATTCCCACTACGAGTTTCTCGAGTTAGCAAATGTAGTTCGCCGGACGACGAGGCATTTGGCTATCATAGCCGTCTTTATTCACGTACAGTGAATAATACAATAAGTGGATACCCACAGGTATTATGCCTGAGAAGGCCAGGCAGCAGCCGAACAATTGAGAACACCCTAACCGACGCCAGTGCCGGGCATCGTGCGGCGGCGATGGGCAGTCATAGATTCGAAACGCCGTGCCGCCATGATGCTGCCCAGAAGTACTCTGGTGCTCAATGTTGAAAGGTGGCCCTTCGTCACACCAACCTCCTGCAATGCCTTAGCGGACGCTGGAGACCATACCCCACGCCAGTTGATGGTCGCCGACGTGGTGGTGATATCCTTGACCACTGGAAACTGCTCGCGTATCTTGTCGTGGACGGCCTGCTTGTCGTAAATGGCTACCTTCTCGCGGTGACACCTATCAAGATCAAGGTTGTCGCCAACCACCTGCTCATCGATGACAAATGCTGCAGTGTCACGGACTGCCACAATGTCTGGCTTTTCCAAGCCTTCAGATGTCCGAACGTGAGGCTCTAGCTGAACATTATAGCCTCTGCGGCGGAGGCCTCGCGCCAGATAGGATGCCATACCATCGTGTCGAGCAATGCGAGCCCCGTCGCTTCTCCAGCACTGTTGAATGACGTGGTTGGCAGTCTCCGTGGCGTTGCAGCCAGCGCGGCACCTGGTGTCACCCTCCCTCCCACGTAACAGCCGTACCTGAGTGGGTAAGGCATTGATCCTGACACGCAGGCATGAGATATAATCGCGGCCTGTTACGAACTGCCGGGTATTAGAGACCCAGCTGTGTTGCCCTGGTGTTCGGGCAGACTTATGTAGCGCAGCGCCGTCAACCGAGGAGTGCAGGCGGTCGGCCCAACACCGGCCCAACTGGTAGCTGGACTTTATAACTTCCCCCTGCCATTGCAGGGCGTGGTCCAGTTGGAGAATCTCTCGTCGGATTGAGTCCCGGGAAGAATCGGCCGCGGCCGTACCTAGTCCCTCCATCTTCACCAGCCTCCTTCTACGAAGAAGGGGGCCAAGCCAGCGAGCCGCAGGTACCCCCAAGCCCCCATGAGAGATGGGGGCGTGGAAGTAACCGACCGGCGTATCTGCTGGCAGGTGCATCCAAGATCGAATCGCTGCACGAACACAGACATCAAGGGAAGAGAGGGCTCCCAGACGAGTCCTCCCCAGGGCTAGGCCGTGAAAAATACCCGGGAGGATGACAGAACGAAGGGCAAAAAGCCGCTGCTGAGGTTTAAGTGGTGCACGCTTGATGATATCCAACTGCTTCTCGACCTCCCGCCGAGGATGAAAGAGACTATGTCCGCACGTAGAGAATTGCAGGCCCAAATACTTGAAGGTATCACCCATCGCCAGTGCTGGAATGTTGTTCCCACCAGCACGAAAGATGACAGTCTCGTCGACCTTGGTTTTCTTCTCCCGCCCTGATGAGACAAGGGTGAGAGAAAAACACTTCCGCGGGTTGACCTCGAGGCCAAGATCCCCCAGGGCCGACGTGGCGATGGTGAGAAGTTCCTGCAATCCATCACGAGTCTCGGCGAACAGCAGGAGGTCATCGGCGAATGCAGCCGCATTTATTCGCCGTCCAAGAATGCGTGCACCAATATGAGAAGGGAGACGGGACAAGAGAATGTCAATTGACATGTTAAAAAGGATAGGAGACAAAGGGTCACCCTGCCGAACACCCCTCGAAGGCCGCACTAGATCTGACGACTTGCCAGCCCCACAGATAACCGTCGATCCCGCTCCATAGCATCCCCGGATGTAGTCAACGAACTCGACCGGCAGACCATGGGCCCTCAGCACAGGACCAAGGGCACCATGGGCAAGCGAATCGAAGGCCTTTGACACATCCAGAGACGCCAAATACAGCGAGCCGGCAGCCCTGCATGCCTGGGTCATCGCCAGATCCAGAAGAAAGATGTTATGAAGCATCCCATCCTGAGGGATGAAAGCCCGCTGACGACCATCCAATACACAGTAGCGCATCAGGCGGCCAACCAGAACCTTGTGAAAGGCCCTGGTCAGCACCGAGCACACCGTGATCGGGCGAAAGTCAGCAGGGGATGCTGCGGCGGTCTTCTTGGGCAGCAGGGTTGTCCTAGCCTGAAGGAGACGGGAAGGAAGGGAACGGAAAAGGAGAAGGAAATTAAGGATCTTGAGGAAAACCTTCCGGGGAAGGCGGCGTAGCTGGGCCGGCGTGAGGCCGTCTGGACCTGCAGCGGAATTACGGGGCGGGAGGGCAGCGGTGGCCTCTTCTGCTGTTATGGGAGCCCATAGGTCGCGGAAGGGCACCCTCTTCGAGAATGGCAGCAACTCTTCAGACAGACCCTCACCACGTGGAGGTCGAGACCTGACACGAGGTGGAGAGAAAAGGTCTGCCCAAAACTCAATCAGCCCCGGGATGGATGGTGGCTGATGCAAGAGTGTGCCATCAAGAAGTCCATTAATACAGCGTGCACCGTTCTTCCTAAAAGCACGCTGGACCACCGCATTCTCCCATCTCCTGCGAGCACGCTTCCGCTCTGGGGGCTGCTGGGTCCGCACACTCACAGCTTGGTGGATAGCTGGCTCCTTGCTGCCTACTTCATCAAGAGCAGACAGCAACATTGCCTGGATAGTATCGCGGCTAGTGGTGGGACCCAGAGCCACGAGATCATCAAGCAAGCGGAATCGGCGGTCTGATGAGGGGAGTTTCGCTACGAATGACCAGATGGCTAGGTCAACATCTTCCCACCGAGGTGGAGACTGTGGCAAACATTGACTGTCAGCCGGCTCGCCAACAGGATCACGGGAGCCGCGATCCATTCTGGAGAGTTCGGTGACAAACCTTAATACCATGTCTTTATAGGTCTGTGTTCTACGCTGACACTTAATGGATTCCAGCGTTCGCTCGGGGAAGGCCTTGGCAAGTTCCTGGTTTAAGAACCTACAGCCCTGGGTGGTGAGGGTCGCTTCTGCGTGAGCCAAACGCAGCAGCTCTTCCTGGGTCCACCTGGTCTTCTTCCTCTCGGTCTTGATTTCGGCATTAACAGCAGTCGGATGGGCGCGACGCCGATGGACACCGAGCCCGGTCTTGGTGGAAAACGACCGCATACAATCAGGGCAGATGGCGGGGAGCGGCGCTCGACCCGCACTGGTTGGCTGGTTGGGTGGCTCATCAGCTGGCACAGGCGCTCCAGTGGAAGGCCTGGTACCACATTTGCTTCTACTAGTTGCACCAGCTGTAACAAAGGCAGGGGGGGAGGTAGCCCCCAAGCCCTAAAAGGCACACTGCTCTGTCGGTTGGGAAGCTGAAAAGTGTTACGCCTACGCGTAACCTTTCTCAGCACCCTCACGACCCCCGCCACTTGAAGGCCAGAGCTAGGATTTCCCACCGAGAGGCTAGTTGAGCCATCATCCACCCAACATCACAAGGATGCTGAGGGGTGGATCGAGAGGGTCAATATATTACGCATCAGGTGGGCATTTGAGAGTCATAGTTACTGCAGCCGGATGCCCCCCTTCCTCTGAATCTTACCTCTCCTTAATTCGTAGTGCAGAATGTCCAATCAGAATCGAAATGCTGCAACTTGTCCACCCTAACGTTGTCTGAGTTAATCAAACTACGATATCGACGAGTTTTCAAATAAATTTCCCATAGTGACGAGGCATTTGGCTACCTTAAGAGAGTCATAGTTACTGCTGCCCCGCTGCTCCCCCTTCCTAGAATCTTTCCTCTCTTTAATTCGTATTGCGGCCAGTCCTGCAGAAGCGAAATGGTACAGCATGTCCACCTTAACGTTGTCTGAGTTACTCCAACGACGATATCCTCGAGTTTTCAAATTAATTTCGCAGAGTGACGAGGAATTTGGCTACCTTAAGAGTCATAGTTACTCCTGCCGGCTGCTCCCATTTCTTTAGGCCTTTATCATTCTTGTTATGGGCAGTCCTACAGAACCGATATGCCACTGTATGTCCACCTTATCGTCTTCACAGTTATTCCCACTACGAGTTTCTCGAGTTAGCAAATGTACTTCGCCGGATGACGAGGCATTTGGCCACCTTAAGAGAGTCATAGTTACTGCAGCCAGATGCTCCCCTTCCTTTGAATCTTTCCTCTCTTTAATTCGTACTGCGGAATGTCCAAGCAGAAGCGAAATGCTGCAACTTGTCCACCTTAACGTTGTCTGAGTTACTCCAACGACGATATCGACGAGTTTTCTAATAAATTTCGCAGAGTGGCGATGCATTTGGACACCTTAAGAGAGTCATAGTTACTGCTGCCCGCTGCTGCGCCTTCTTTGAATCTTTCCTCTCTTTAATTCATACTGCGGAATGTCCAATCAGAAGCGACATGCTGCAACTTGTCCACCTTAACGTTGTCTGACTTACTCCAACAGCGATATCGACGTGTTTTCAAATAAATTTCGCATAGTGACGAGGCATTTGGCTACCTTAAGAGAGTCATAGTTACTCCTGCCGGCTGCTCCCATTTCTTAAGCCCTTTATCATTCTTGCTATGGCCAGTCCTACAGAACCGATATGCCACCGTATGTCCAGCTTAACGTCGTCACAGTTATTCCCACTACGAGTTTCTCGAGTTAGCAAATGCACTTCGCCGGATGACGAGGCATATGGCTACCTTAAGAGAGTCATAAATACTGCCGCCAGATGCTCCCCTTCCTTTGAATTTTTCCTCTCTTTAATTCGTACTGCGGAATGGCTAATCAGAAGGGAAATGCTGCAACTTGTCCACCTTAACGTTGTCTGAGTTACTCCAACGACTATATCGACGAGTTTTCAAATACATTTCGCAGAGTGACGAGGCATTTGGCTATTCCATAGCCGTCTTTATTCAACGAATTGAATAACACATATACATGCATATATTGTGTGGCAGGTGTTCGTCGCCATTGTCCGCCACCGAGGTGGGGACTTACAGGGCGATACCACAAGAAAAGTTAAGATTAACATACATATATAGGTGCAGAAGAACAACATAAATTACAGACACAAAGAAGAAAGAACAAAGACGGATTATTCCTCCTGTGGATAGGCCCCAGGAGTCAAGGCGAAGAAAATAACCAGCATCCTATCCGACGCCGGCTCGCTCCATCAGTCTTTGCGTCGTCATATATTCGAAAATGCGATAGCTCGTGCAGCAGCTTTGCAGTACTCTTGTGCTAAGCACCGCCAGTTCTCGGGGTCTACATCCAAGTGCGGAGAGATCTCTGGCCGACGCTGGAGACCGTACACCCCTCCAATTCAATGTCGCGGTGGACACTGTAACCTCCTCAACGTCTCGGTGCAGGTTGGAGATGGCACGCCTGATGGACGGCGTGTTGCAGTAGGCCGCTTTCTCGGAGTGACACCAGTCGAGCCGGAGATGGTCTCCGACTACCTGGGCGTCGATCACGCGGGCGATGCCGTCTTTAACCGCCACCACGTCAGGCTTGCGGATTCCCTCAGGTGTGCGGAGGTGGGGCTCCACAGAAACATTGAAGCCCCTCTGCGCGAGTCCACGGGCGACATAGCGCACGATCGCGTCATGCCGCTTGACCCGGGACCCGTGCGTCCTGAAGCAAGCCTGTAACACGTGGTTGGCGGTCTCTACGGCCTGGCAGCCCGCGCGGCATCTGGTGTCCGCCTCCCGCCCGCGACTGCGCCGTGCCTTCGTGGGGAAGGCGTTGATGCGGGCGCGGAGAGCGTCGATGAAGTTACGCCCAGATAGCAGGCGACTGGTGTCAGCGACCCACTGGTGTTGCCCCTTGACGGCGGCGGAAGATGACAGCGCCGCACCGTCAAAGGCAACGTGCAGGCGCGCGGCCCACATCTCTCCAACCTGCGTCGACGATTTGAGGAGGTGGCCCTCCCACATAAGATGCCGCTCCAGCACCTCAATCTCACGCTGCACCTCGTCCCGGCCTGCACCGTCGGAGGCTGGCCCAATCCTCTTCAACGCCAGGAGACGGGACCGGCGAAGTGTTGGCCCCATCCATCGGCATGATGGGATGCCGAGGCCTCCCTGGGCTACAGGAGCGTGGAAGTAGCCCAGGGGAGTGTCCGCCGGAAGGCGGAACCATCTCCTGACGGCGGCCCGGATGGTCACGTCTGCCGCTTTCAACGCACCCACTCGGGTGCGGCTGAGGGCCAGCCCATGGTACAGGCCAGGCAGAAGTACGTTGGTGAGGGCGTGGAGGCGCTGTTGCGGCTTAAGCGGAGCTCGGGAGATGACGTCCAGCTGCTCCACCAGGTGGCGTCGTGGGTTGAAAACGCAGCGACCAGCGGTGGAGAATTGCAGTCCCAGGTACCGGAAGGTTTCACCCACACGTAGGGCGGGCACGGTGGCGTTGCCCGCTTTGAAGGTAACGTCGGCGTCGACCTTCACCTTCTTGTCGCGCCCAGACGCGACTAAGGCGAGGGTGAAACACTTCCGGGCGTTGATCTGCAGCCCCAGATGGGCGAGGGCTGCGACGGCTGCGTCGATGAGGGACTGCAATCCCCTTGCGGTCGATGCAAAAAGCAGGACGTCATCTGCGAAGGCCGCAGCGTTAACTCTGCGACCGAGGATCCGAGCTCCGATGTGGGAGGGAAGTTGACTCAAAACATAGTCCACCGCAAAATTGAAAAGGAGGGGGGAGAGGGGGTCGCCCTGACGCACCCCCCTTGCCGGCTGCAGGGGCACGCCCACGTCGGCGCCGCCCGCTATCACTGTCGTGCTACCCTCGTAACACCTTTCGACGTACTCAATAAAGCAATCCGGCAGGCCATGGGCCCTCAGCACGGGGCGGAGGGCAGCATGGTCCACCGAATCAAACGCTTTAGAGACGTCGATCGATGCCACAAAAACAGAGCGACAGGAGCGGACTGCGTCGGTGAGAGCAGTGTCCAAGATGAAGGTGTTTTCCAACATCCCATCCCGAGGGATGAATGCCCGCTGACGTTCGTCCACAGCACATGCACGCATCAGGCGTGACGCGAGAACCTTGTGAAAGGTCCGCGCCAGCACCGAGCAGACCGTAATGGGGCGAAAGTCAGCGGGGGATGTTGGTGCAGCCGTTTTGGGGAGAAGTGACGTCCGCGCGCGAAGCAGACGCTCGGGGAGGGCGCGGGCCAGGAGGAAGAGGTTCAAGAGTTTCACCAGGACTTCATGCGGCAGGCGCCGCAGCTCCGCTGGAGTCAGGCCGTCCGGCCCGGCTGCCGATCCCCTGGGCGGCAAGGCAGCAGCGACCTCCTCACGTGTGACCGGCCCCCATAGGCACTCAGGAGCGACAGGCTCCGAGTGCGGGAGAAGGCGGTTACGGATGAAGCCAGCGGTGGAGATCGGCTTCTTCGTGAAGAGGTCCGCCCAGAAGTCCAGCAGACCGGGGATGTCGGGTGGCGGCTGCAGCAGGGTGCCGTCCAACAAGCCGCGCACACAACGTGCACGCGACCTACGGAAGGCGTCCTGTGTCCGCGCGTACTCCCAGCGGCGCCGCTTGCGCTTCTGCAGCGGCGGGGCGGCAGGCGGCCGCTTGGATGATTGGCGCGGCCGCTGTGTCCTGGTGATCGACCTCTCCCCCCTGGACCCGACCGACGCAAGGGCATCCGGGAGCATGCCCAGGATGACATCGGGCGGCGTGCCCCGCCCCAGACCAATGACTCGATCCAGGGCAGAGAAACGCTGGGCGGAAGCAGGTAGCCCCGCCAGATGCTCCCAGATGGCGGCGTCAGTCGGCCCCTCCGGCGGCGGCCCGGTGGTGTCGGCCGCGAAGTCCTCGGCTGCGTCGACGGGCGGCGCAGCGGCCTCGCCCGCGTCAGGCAGCGAGCCCGCTGCTCCCCGGCGGGACGCCGGCTCTTCCCCCCGACCGATCTCAAGCGCCTCCATGAATTGGCGGACAAGCTGCTTGTGGGCAGCTTGCCGCCGTCGGCACTTGATTGCCTCAAGCGTTCGGTCGGGGAACATCCTGATGAGTTCTTGATTGACAAAGAAGAACCGGGCGTCCCTCTCGAGGAACAGCTCGGCCTCTGCCTTGGCGAGCGACAGGACTTCTTCCTCTGTCCACCTCGCGCGATGCCTCTCCGTAACGATCTCCGCGTTGGCGGCCGCAAGGTGTTGGCGGCGGCGATGGACCCCGAGACCGTTCTTCGTGGTAAATGTACGGTGGCACTCACTGGAAGCAAAGGGAGCTACACAAACTATCGCATTTTCGTTACGGCCGGTTGGCCGGATAGGTGCTGGGGTAGCTGGGGTGGCACCTTCAGCGGAAGGGCCACCATCTCTTCTTTCTTGTAAGCTGCCCCCAACTATAAAGGGATAATGCGAGGGGGGGCTGGTAACCCCCCCAAGCCCCTGGTGCGGTCTTCCACTCTGCAAAAATCAGCGGGCCCACGAGAAGGGGAGAAGACCGCAGGAGAGGAGAGGCTAGGAGGGCTAGGCCCATGTATTGCGCATCACTCTCCCTGTAACTACAACCCAAGGAAGGCACCTCGCAGCAGCAGCACGACTACCTCAAGACCGCACTTCGAAAAGCCAAGTCCGGATGCAGCCACACCGCCGCCACTTGGCCACCTTAAGAGAGTCATAGTTACTCCCGCCAGTCATAGTTACTGCTGCCGCTGCTCCCCCTTCTTTGAATCTTTCCTCTCTTTATTTCGTATTGCGGCCAGTCCTGCAGAAGCGAAATGGAACAGCATGTCCACCTTAACGTTGTCTGAGTTACTCCAACGACGATATCCTCGAGTTTTCAAATAAATTTCGCAGAGTGACGAGGCATTTGGCTACCTTAAGAGAGTCATAGTTACTCTTGCCGGCTGCTCTCATTTCATTAGGCCTTTATCATTCTTGCTATGGCCAGTCCTACAGAACCGATATGCCACTGTATGTCCACTTTATCGTCGTCACAGTTACTCCCACTACGAGTTTCTCGAGTTAGCAAATGTGCTTCGACGGATGACGAGGCATTTGGCTACCTTAAGAGAGTCATAGTTACTGCAGCCAGATGCTCCCCTTCCTTTGGATCTTTCCTCTCTCTTATTCCTACTGCGGAATGTCCAAGCAGAAGCGAAATGCTGTAGCTTGTCCACCTTAACGTTGTCTGAGTTACTCCAACGACGATATCGACGAGTTTTCAAATAAATTTCGCAGAGTGACGAGGCATTTGGCTACCTTAAGAGAGTCATAGTTACTGCTGCCCGCTGCTGCGCCTTCTTTGAATCTTTCCTCTCTTTAATTCGTACTGAGGAATGTCCAAGCAGAAGCGAAATGCTGCATCTTGTCCACCTTAACGTTGTCTGAGTTACTCCAACGACGATATCCTCGAGTTTTCAAATAAATTTCGCAGAGTGACGAGGAATTTGGCTACCTTAAGAGTCATAGTTACTCCTGCTGGCTGCTCCCATTTCCTTAGGCCTTTATCATTCTTGCTATGGCTAGTCCTACAGAACCGATATGCCACTGTATGTCCACCTTAACGTCGTCACAGTTATTTCCAATACGAGTTTCTCGAGTTAGCAAATGTACTTCGCCGGATGACGAGGCATTTGGCTTCCTTAAGAGAGTCATAGTTACTGCAGCCAGATGCTCCCCATCCTTTGAATCTTTCCTCTCTTTAATTCATACTGCGGAATGTCCAATCAGAAGCGACATGCTGCAACTTGTCCACCTTAACGTTGTCTGACTTACTCCAACAGCGATATCGACGTGTTTTCAAATAAATTTCGCATAGTGACGAGGCATTTGGCTACCTTAAGAGAGTCATAGTTACTCCTGCCGGCTGCTCCCATTTCTTTAGGCCTTTATCACTCTTGCTATGGCCAGTCCTACAGAACCGATATGCCACCGTATGTCCAGCTTAACGTCGTCACAGTTATTCCCACTACGAGTTTCCCGAGTTAGCAAATGCACTTCGCCGGATGACGAGGCATATGGCTACCTTAAGAGAGTCATAAATACTGCCGCCAGATGCTCCCCTTCCTTTGAATTTTTCCTCTCTTTAATATCGTACTGCGGAATGGCTAATCAGAAGGGAAATGCTGCAACTTGTCCACCTTAACGTTGTCTGAGTTACTCCAACGACGATATCGACGAGTTTTCAAATAAATTTCGCAGAGTGACGAGGCATTTGGCTACATTAAGAGAGTCATAGTTACTGCTGCCCGCTGCTCCCCCTTCTTTGAATCTTTCCTCTCTTTAATTTGTATTGCGGCCAGTCCTGCAGAAGCGAAATGGTACAGCATGTCCACCTTAACGTTGTCTGAGTTACTCCAACGACGATATCCTCGAGTTGTCAAATATATTTCGCAGAGTGTCGAGGCATTTGGCTACCTTAAGAGAGTCATACTTACTCCTGCCGGCTGCTCCCATTTCTTTAGGCCTTTATCATTCTTGTTATGGCCAGTGCTACAGAACCGATATGCCACTGTATGTCCACCTTAACATCGTCACAGTTACTCCCACTACGAGATTCTCGAGTTAGCAAATGTACTTCGACGGATGACGAGGCTTTTGGCTACCTTAAGAGAGTCATAGTTACTGCAGCCAGATGCTCCCCTTCCTTTGAATCATTCCTCTCTTTAATTCGTACTGCGGAATGTCCAAGCAGAAGCGAAATGCTGCAACTTGTCCACCTTAACGTTGTCTGACTTACTCCAACGGCGATATCGACGTGTTTTCAAATAAATTTCGCAGAGTGACGAGGCATTTGGCTACATTAAGAGAGTCATAGTAGCTGCTGCCCGCTGCTCCCCCTTCTTTGAATCTTTCCTCTCTTTAATTCGTATTGCGGCCAGTCCTGCAGAAGCGAAATGGTACACCATGCTCACGTTAACGTTGTTTGAGTTACTCCAACGACGATATCCTCGAGTTTTCAAATAAATTTCGCATAGTGACGAGGCATTTGGCTACCTTAAGAGAGTCATAGTTACTCCTGCCGGCTGCTCCCATTTGTTTAGGCCTTTATCATTCTTGCTATGGCCAGTCCTACAGAACCGATATCCCACTGTATGTCCACCTTAACGTCGTCACAGTTACTCCCACTACGAGTTTCTCGAGTTAGCAAATGTACTTCGACGGATGACGAGGCATTTGCATACTTTAAAAGAGTCATAGTTACTGCCGCCAGATGCTCCCCTTCCTTTGAATATTTCCTCTCTTTAATTCGTACTGAGGAATGTCCAATCAGAAGCGAAATGCTGCAACTTGTCCACCTTAACGTTGTCTGAGTTACTCCAACGACGATATCGACGAGTTTTCAAATAAATTTCGCAGAGTGACGAGGCATTTGGATACCTTAAGAGTGTCATAGTTACTACTACCGGCTGCTCCCATTTCTGTAGGCCTTTATCAGTCTAGTTATGGCCAGTCCTACAGAACCGATATGCCACTGTATGTCCACCTTAACGACGTCACAGTTATTTCCAATACGAGTTTCTCTTGTTAGAAATGTACTTCGCCGGATGACGAGGCATTTGGCTTCCTTAAGAGAGTCATAGTTACTGCTGCCAGATGCTCCCCTTCCTTTGAATCTTTCCTCTCTTTAATTCGTACTGCGGAATGTCCAATCAGAAGCGAAATGCTGCAACTTGTCCACCTTAACGTTTTCTGAGTTACTCCAAGGACGATATCGACGAGATTTCAAATAAATTTCGCAGAGTGACGAGTCATTTGGGTACCTTAAGAGAGTCATAGTTACTGCTGCCCGCCTCTCCTACTTCTTTGAATCTTTCCTCTCTTTAATTCGTGTTGCGGCCAGTCCTGCAGAAGCGAAATGGTACAGCATGTCCACCTTAACGTTGTCTGAGTTACTTCAACGACGATAGCCTCGAGTTTTCAAATAAATTTCGCGGAGTGACGAGGCATTTGGCTTCCTTAAGAGAGTCATAGTTACTCTTGCCGGCTGCTCCCATTTCTTTAGGCCTTTATCATTCTTGCTATGGCCAGTCCTACAGAACCGGTATGCCACTGTATGTCCACCTTAACGTCGTCACAGTTACTTCCACTACGAGTTTCTCGAGTTAGTAAATGTACTTCCACGATTGACGAGGCATTTGGCTACCATAAGAGTGTCATAGTTACTGCAGCCAGATGCTCCCATTTCTTTAGGCCTTTAACATTCTTGCTATGGTCAGTCGTACAGAACCGATATGCCACTGTATGTCCACCTTATCGTCGTCACAGTTACTGCCACTACGAGTTTCTCTAGTCAGCAAATGTAATTCGACGGATGACGAGGCATTTGGCTACCATAAGAGAGTCATAGTTACTGCAGCCAGATGTTCCCCTTCTTTTGAATCTTTCCTCTCTTTAATTCGTACAGCGGAATGTCCTAGCAGAAACGAAATGCTGCAACTTGTCCACCTTAACGTTGTCTGAGTTACTCCAACGACGATATCGACGAGTTTTCAAATAAATTTCGCAGAGTGTCGAGGCATTTGGCTACCTTAAGAGAGTCATAGTTACTGCTGCCCGGTGCTTCTCCTTCTTTGAATCTTTCCTCTCTTTAATTCGTATTGAGATAAGTCCTGCAGAAGCGAAATGGTACAGCATGTCCACCTTAACGTTGTCTGAGTTACTCCAACGGTGATATCCTCCAGATTTCAAGTAAATTTCGCAGAGTGACGAGGCATTTGGCTACCTTAAGAGAATCATATTTACTCCTGCCGGCTGCTCCCATTTCTATAGGCCTTTATCATTCTTGCTATGGCCAGTCCTACAGAACCGATATGCCACTGTATGTCCACCTGAACGTCGTCACAGTTACTCCCACTACGAGTTTCTCGAGTTAGCAAATGTACTTCGACGGATGACGAGGCACTTGTTTACCTTAAGAGAGTCATAGTTACTGCTGCCTGCTGCTCCTCTTCGTTTGAATCTTTCCTCTCTTTAATTCGTATTGTGGAATGTCCAATCAGAAGCGAAATGCTACAACTTGCCCACCTTAACGTTGTCTGAGTTACTCCAACGACGATACCCTCGAGTTTTCAAATAAATTTCGCAGAGTGACGAGGCATTTGGCTACCTTAAGAGAGTCATAGTTACTCCTGCCGGCTGCTCCCATTTCCTTAGGCCTTTATCATTCTTGCTATGGCCAGCCCTACAGAACCGTTATGCCCCTGTATGTACACCTTAACGTCGTCACAATTACTCCCACTACGAGTTTTTTGAGTTAGCAAATGTACTTCGACGGATGACGAGGCATTTGGCTACCTTAAGAGAGTCATAGTTACTGCAGCCAGATGCTCCCCTTCCTTTGAAACTTTCCTCTCTTTAATTCGTACTGCGGAATGTCCTAGCAGAAGCGAAATGCTGCAACTTGTCCACCTTAACGTTTTCTGAGTTACTCCAAGGACGATATCGACGAGATTTCAAATAAATTTCGCAGAGTGACGAGTTATTTGGGTACCTTAAGAGAGTCATAGTTACTGCTGCCCGCCGCTCCTACTTCTTTGAATCTTTCCTCTCTTTAATTCGTGTTGCGGCCAGTCCTGCAGAAGCGAAATGGTACAGCATGTCCACCTTAACGTTGTCTGAGTTACTTCAACGACGATAGCCTCGAGTTTTCAAATAAATTTCGCGGAGTGACGAGGCATTTGGCTTCCTTAAGAGAGTCATAGTTACTCTTGCCGGCTGCTCCCATTTCTTTAGGCCTTTATCATTCTTGCTATGGCCAGTCATGCAGAACCGATATGCCACTGTATGTCCATCTACGAGATTTTCGAGTTAGCAAATGTACTTCGCCGAATGACGAGGCATTTGGATACCTCAAGAGAGTCATAGTTACTGCAGCCAGATGCTCCCCTTCCTTTGAATCTTTCCTCTCTTAAATTCATATTGTGGAATGGCCAATCAGAAGCGAATTGCTGCAACTTATCCACCTTAACGTTGTCTGAGTTACTCCAACGACGATATCGACGAGTTTTCAAATAAATTTCGCAGAGTGACGATGCATTTGGCTACCTTAAAAGAGTCATAGTTACTGCTGCGCGCTGCTCCCCCTTCTTTGAATCTTTCCTCTCTTTAATTCGTATTGCGGCCAGTCCTGCAGAAGCGAAATGGTACAGCATGTCCACCTTAACGTTGTCTGAGTTACTCCAACGACGATATCCTCGAGTTTTCAAATAAATTTCGCAGACTGACGAGGCATTTGGCTACCTTAAGAGAGTCATAGTTACTCCTGCCTGCTGCTCCCAATTCCTTAGGCCTTTATCATTCTTGCTATGGCCAGTACCACAGAACCGATATGCCACTCTATGTCCACCATAACGTCGTCACAGTTACTCCCACTACGAGTTTCTCGTGTTAGCAAATGTACTTCGCGGATGAGGAGGCATTTGGCTACCTTAAGAGAGTCATAGTTACTGCAGCCAGATGCTCCCCTTCTTTTGAATCTTTCCTCTCTTTAATTCGTACAGCGGAATGTCCCAGCAGAAGGGAAATGCTGCCACTTGTCCACCTTAACGTTGTCTGAGTTACTCCAACGACGATATCGACGAGTTATCAAATAAATTTCGCAGAGTGACGAGGCATTTGGCTACCTTAGGAGAGTCATAGTTACTGCTGCCCGCTGCACCCCCTTCTTTGAATCTTTCCACTCTTTAATTCGTATTGCGGCCAGTTCTGCAGAAGCGAAATGGTACCCCATGTCCACCTTAACGTTGTCTGAGTTATTCCAACGACGATATCTTCGAGTTTTCAAATAAATTTGACAGAGTGACGAGGTGTTTGGCTACCTTAAGAGAGTCATAGTTACTCCTGCCGGCTGCTCCCAATTCCTTAGGCCTTTATCATTCTTGCTATGGCCAGTCCTGCAGAACCGATATGCCACTGTATGTCCACCTTAACGTCGTCACAGTTACTCCCACTACGAGCTTCTCGAGTTAGCAAATGTACTTCGACGGATGACGAGGCTCTTGGCTACCCTAAGAGAGTCATAGTTACTGCAGCCAGATGCTCCCCTTCCTTTGAATCTTTCCTCTCTTTAATTCGTACTGCGAAATGTCCTAGCAGAAGCGAAATGCTGCAACTTGTCCACCTTAACGTTGTCTGAGTTACTCCAACGACGATATCGACGAGTTTTCAATTACATTTCGCAGAGTGACGAGGCATTTGGCTACCTTAAGAGAATCATATTTACTCCTGCCGGCTGCTCCCATTTCTTTAGGCCTTTATCATTCTTGCTATGGCCAGTCCTACAGAACCGATATGCCACTGTATGTCCACCTTAACGTCGTCACAGTTACTCCCACTACGAGTTTCTCGAGTTAGCAAATGTACTTCGACGGATGACGAGGCACTTGTTTACCTTGAGAGAGTCATAGTTACTGCTGCCAGATGCTCCCCTTCCTTTGAATCTTTCCTCTCTTTAATTCGTACTGCGGAATGTCCTAGCAGAAGCGAAATGCTGCAACTTGTCCACCTTAACGTTGCTGAGTTACTCCAACGACGATATCGACAGTTTTCAAATAAATTTCGTAGAGTGACGAGGCATTTGGCTACCTTAAGAGAGTCATAGTTACTGCTGCCAGCTGCTCCTCTTCGTTTGAATCTTTCCTCTCTTTAATTCGTATTGTGGAATGTCCAATCAGAAGCGAAATGCTACAAATTGCCCACCTTAACGTTGTCTGAGTTACTCCAACGACGATATCCTCGAGTTTTCAAATAAATTTCGCAGAGTGACGAGGCATTTTGCTACCTTAAGAGAGTCATAGTTACTCCTGCCGGCTGCTCCCATTTCCTTAGGCCTTTATCATTCATGCTATGGCCAGCCCTACAGAACCGTTATGCCCCTGTATGTCCACCTTAACGTCGTCACAATTACTCCCACTACGAGTTTTTTGAGTTAGCAAATGTACTTCGACGGATGATGAGGCATTTGGCTACCTTAAGAGAGTCATAGTTACTGCAGCCAGATGCTCCCCTTCCTTTGAATCTTTCCTCTCTTTAATTCGTACTGCGGAATGTCCTAGCAGAAGCGAAATGCTGCATCTTGTCCACCTTAACGTTGTCTGAGTTACTCCAAGGACGATATCGACGAGTTTTCAAATAAATTTCGCAGAGTGACGAGTCATTTGGGTACCTTAAGAGAGTCATAGTTACTGCTGCCCGCCGCTCCTACTTCTTTGAATCTTTCCTCTCTTTAATTCGTGTTGCGGCCAGTCCTGCAGAAGCGTAATGGTACAGCATGTCCACCTTAACGTTGTCTGAGTTACTTCAACGACGATAGCCTCGAGTTTTCAAATAAATTTCGCAGAGTGACGAGGCATTTGGCTTCCTTAACAGAGTCATAGTTACTCTTGCCGGCTGCTCCCATTTCTTTAGGCCTTTATCATTCTTGCTATGGCCAGTCATGCAGAACCGATATGCCACTGTATGTCCATCTACGAGATTTTCGAGTTAGCAAATGTACTTCGCCGAATGACGAGGCATTTGGATACCTCAAGAGAGTCATAGTTACTGCAGCCAGATGCTCCCCTTCCTTTGAATCTTTCCTCTCTTTAATTCATATTGTGGAATGGCCAATCAGAAGCGAAATGCTGCAACTTATCCACCTTAACGTTGTCTGAGTTACTCCAACGACGATATCGACGAGTTTTCAAATAAATTTCGCAGAGTGACGATGCATTTGGCTACCTTAAAAGAGTCATAGTTACTGCTGCGCGCTGCTCCCCCTTCTTTGAATCTTTCCTCTCTTTAATTCGTATTGCGGCCAGTCCTGCAGAAGCGAAATGGTACAGCATGTCCCCGTTAACGTTGTCTGAGTTATTCCAACGACGATATCTTCGAGTTTTCAAATAAATTTGGCAGTGTGACGAGGTATTTGGCTACCTTAAGAGAGTCATAGTTACTCCTGCCGGCTGCTCCCAATTCCTTAGGCCTTTATCATTCTTGCAAGGGCCAGTCCTGCAGAACCGATATGCCACTGTATGTCCACCTTAACGTCGTCACAGATACTCCCACTACGAGCTTCTCGAGTTAGCAAATGTACTTCGACGGATGACGAGGCATTTGGCTACCTTAAGAGAGTCATAGTTACTGCAGCCAGATGCTCCCCTTCCTTTGAATCTTTCCTCTCTTTAATTCGTACTGCGGAATGTCCTAGCAGAAGCGAAATGCTGCAACTTGTCCACCTTAACGTTGTCTGAGTTACTCCAACGACGATATCGACGAGTTTTCAAATAAATTTCGCAGAGTGACGAGTCATTTGGGTACCTTAAGAGAGTCATAGTTACAGCTGCCCGCCGCTCCTACTTCTTTGAATCTTTCCTCTCTTTAATTCGTGTTGCGGCCAGTCCTGCAGAAGCGAAATGGTACAGCATGTCCACCTTAACGTTGTCTGAGTTACTTCAACGACGATAGCCTCGAGTTTTCAAATAAATTTCGCAGAGTGACGAGGCATTTGGCTACCTTAAGAGAGTCATAGTTACTCCTGCCGGCTGCTCCCATTTCTTTAGGCCTTTATCATTCTTGCTATGGCCAGTCCTGCAGAACCGATATGCCACTGTATGTCCATCTACGAGTTTTTCGAGTTAGCAAATGTACTTCGCCGAATGACGAGGCATTTGGCTACCTTAAGAGAGTCATAGTTACTGCAGCCAGATGCTCCCCTTCCTTTGAATCTTTCCTCTCTTTAATTCATATTGTGGAATGGCCAATCAGAAGCGAAATGCTGCAACTTATCCACCTTAACGTTGTCTGAGTTACTCCAACGACGATATCCTCGAGTTTTCAAATAAATTTCGCAGAGTGACAATGCATTTGGCTACCTTAAGAGAGTCATAGTTACTCCTGCCGGCTGCTCCCATTTCTTTAGGCCTTGATCATTATTTCTATGGGCAGTTCTACAGAACCGATATGCCACTGTATGTCCACCTTAACGTCCTCACAGTTACTCCCACTACGAGTTTCTCGAGTTAGCAAATGTACTTCGACGGATGACGAGGCATTTGGCTACCTTAAGAGAGTCATAGTTACAGCAGCCAGATGATCCCCTTCCTTTGATTCTTTCCTCTTTTCAATTCGTACTGCGGAATGTCCAAGCAGAAGCGAAATGCTGCAACTTGTCCACCTTAACGTTGTCTGAGTTACTCCAACGACGATATCGACAAGTTTTCAAATAAATTTCGCAGAGTGACGATGCATTTGGCTACCTGAAAAGAGTCATAGTTACTGCTGCGCGCTGCTCCCCCTTCTTTGAATCTTTCCTCTCTTTAATTCGTATTGCGGCCAGTCCTGCAGAAGCGAAATGGTACAGCATGTCCACCTTAACGTTGTCTGAGTTACTCCAACGACGATATCCTCGAGTTTTCAAATAAATTTCGCAGAGTGACGAGGCATTTGGCTACCTTAAGAGAGTCATAGTTACTCCTGCCTGCTGCTCCCATTTCCTTAGGCCTTTATCATTCTTGCTATGGCCAGTACCACAGAACCGATATGCCACTCTATGTCCACCATAACGTCGTCACAGTTACTCCCACTACGAGTTTCTCGTGTTAGCAAATGTACTTCGCGGATGAGGAGGCATTTGGCTACCTTAAGAGAGTCATAGTTACTGCAGCCAGATGCTCCCCTTCTTTTGAATCTTTCCTCTCTTTAATTCGTACAGCGGAATGTCCCAGCAGAAGGGAAATGCTGCTACTTGTCCACCTTAACGTTGTCTGAGTTACTCCAACGACGATATCGACGAGTTTTCAAATAAATTTCGCAGAGTGACGAGGCATTTGGCTACCTTAGGAGAGTCATAGTTACTGCTGCCCGCTGCACCCCCTTCTTTGAATCTTTCCACTCTTTAATTCGTATTGCGGCCAGTTCTGCAGAAGCGAAATGGTACCCCATGTCCACCTTAACGTTGTCTGAGTTATTCCAACGACGATATCTTCGAGTTTTCAAATAAATTTGACAGAGTGACGAGGTATTTGGCTACCTTAAGAGAGTCATAGTTACTCCTGCCGGCTGCTCCCAATTCTTTAGGCCTTTATCATTCTTGCTATGGCCAGTCCTGCAGAACCGATATGCCACTGTATGTCCACCTTAACGACGTCACAGTTACTCCCACTACGAGTTTCTCGTGTTAGCAAATGTACTTCGCAGATGAGGAGGCATTTGGCTACCTTAAGAGAGTCATAGTTACTGCAGCCAGATGCTCCCCTTCTTTTGAATCTTTCCTGTCTTTAATTCGTACAGCGGAATGTCCCAGCAGAAGGGATTTGCTGCTACTTGTCCAACTTAACGTTGACTGAGTTACTCCAACGACGATATCGACGAGTTTTCAAATAAATTTCGCAGAGTGACGAGGCATTTGGCTACCTTAGGAGAGTCGTAGTTACTGCTGCCCGCTGCTCCCCTTCTTTGAATCTCTCCACTCTTTAATTCGTATTGCGGCCAGTTCTGCAGAAGCGAAATGGTACAGCATGTCCCCGTTAACGTTGTCTGAGTTATTCCAACGACGATATCTTCGAGTTTTCAAATAAATTTGGCAGTGTGACGAGGTATTTGGCTACCTTAAGAGAGTCATAGTTACTCCTGCCGGCTGCTCCCAATTCCTTAGGCCTTTATCATTCTTGCAAGGGCCAGTCCTGCAGAACCGATATGCCACTGTATGTCCACCTTAACGTCGTCACAGATACTCCCACTACGAGCTTCTCGAGTTAGCAAATGTACTTCGACGGATGACGAGGCATTTGGCTACCTTAAGAGAGTCATAGTTACTGCAGCCAGATGCTCCCCTTCCTTTGAATCTTTCCTCTCTTTAATTCGTACTGCGGAATGTCCTAGCAGAAGCGAAATGCTGCAACTTGTCCACCTTAACGTTGTCTGAGTTACTCCAACGACGATATCGACGAGTTTTCAAATAAATTTCGCAGAGTGACGAGTCATTTGGGTACCTTAAGTGAGTCATAGTTACAGCTGCCCGCCGCTCCTACTTCTTTGAATCTTTCCTCTCTTTAATTCGTGTTGCGGCCAGTCCTGCAGAAGCGAAATGGTACAGCATGTCCACCTTAACGTTGTCTGAGTTACTTCAACGACGATAGCCTCGAGTTTTCAAATAAATTTCGCAGAGTGACGAGGCATTTGGCTACCTTAAGAGAGTCATAGTTACTCCTGCCGGCTGCTCCCATTTCTTTAGGCCTTTATCATTCTTGCTATGGCCAGTCCTGCAGAACCGATATGCCACTGTATGTCCATCTACGAGTTTTTCGAGTTAGCAAATGTACTTCGCCGAATGACGAGGCATTTGGCTACCTTAAGAGAGTTATAGTTACTGCAGCCAGATGCTCCCCTTCCTTTGAATCTTTCCTCTCTTTAATTCATATTGTGGAATGGCCAATCAGAAGCGAAATGCTGCAACTTAGCCACCTTAACGTTGTCTGAGTTACTCCAACGACGATATCCTCGAGTTTTCAAATAAATTTCGCAGAGTGACAATGCATTTGGCTACCTTAAGAGAGTCATAGTTACTCCTGCCGGCTGCTCCCATTTCTTTAGGCCTTGATCATTATTTCTATGGGCAGTTCTACAGAACCGATATGCCACTGTATGTCCACCTTAACGTCCTCACAGTTACTCCCACTACGAGTTTCTCGAGTTAGCAAATGTACTTCGACGGATGACGAGGCATTTGGCTACCTTAAGAGAGTCATAGTTACAGCAGCCAGATGATCCCCTTCCTTTGATTCTTTCCTCTTTTTAATTCGTACTGCGGAATGTCCAAGCAGAAGCGAAATGCTGCAACTTGTCCACCTTAACGTTGTCTGAGTTACTCCAACGACGATATCGACGAGTTTTCAATTAAATTTCGCAGAGTGACGAGGCATTTGGCTACCTTAAGAGAGTCATAGTTACTCCTGCCGGCTGCTCCCATTTCTTTAGGCCTTTATCAGTCTTGCTATGGCCAGTCCTACAGAACCGATATGCCACTGTATGGCCTTCTTAACGTCGTCGCAGTTACTCCCACTACGAGTTTCTCGAGTTAGCAAATATACTTCGAGGGATGACGAGGCACTTGGCTACCTTAAGAGATTCATAGTTACTGCAGCCAGATGCTCCCCTTCCTTTGAATGTTTCCTCTCTTTAATTCGTACTGCGGAATGTCGAAGCAGAAGCGAAATGCTGCAACTTGTCCACCTTAACGTTGTCTGAGTTACTCCAACGACGATATCGACGAGTTTACAAATAAATTTCGCAGAGTGACGAGGCATTTGGCTACCTTAAGAGAGTCATAGTTACTGCTGCCCGCTGCTTCCCCTCCTTTGAATCTTTCCTCTGTTTAATTCGTATTGCGGCCAGTCCTGCAGAAGCGAAATGGTACTGCATGTCCACCTTCTACATCTACATTTATACTCCGCAAGCCAGCCATCGGTGTGTGGCGGAGGGCACTTTACGTGCCACTGTCATTACCTCCCTTTCCTGTTCCAGTCGCGTATGGTTCGTGGGAAGAACGACTGTCTGAAAGCCTCCGTGCGCGCTCTAATCTCTCTAATTTTATATTCATTATCTCCTCGGGAGGTATAAGTAGGGGGAAGCAATATATTCGATACCTCTTCTAGAAACGCACCCTCTCGAAACCTGTCGAGCAAGCTACACCGCGATGCAGAGCGCCTCTCTTGCAGAGTCTGCCACTTGAGTTTATTAAACATCTCCGTAACGCTATCACGGTTACCAAATAACCCTGTGACGAAACGCGCCGCTCTTCTTTGGATCTTCTTTATCTCCTCCGTCAGACCGATCTGGTACGGATCCCACACTGATGAGCAATACTCAAGTATAGGTCGAACGAGTGTTTTGTAAGCCACCTCCTTTGTTGATGGACTACATTTTCTAAGCACTCTCCCAAGGAATCTCAACCTGGTACCCGCCTTACCAACAATTAATTTTATATGATCATTCCACTTCAAATCGTTCCGCACGCATACTCCCAGATATTTTACAGAAGTAACTGCTACCAGTGTTTGTTCCGCTATCATATAATCATACAATAAAGGATCCTTCTTTCTATGTATTCGCAATACATTACATTTGTCTATGTATAGGGTTAGTTGCCACTCCTTGCACCAAGTGCCTATCCGCTGCAGATCTTCCTGCATTTCGCTACAATTTTCTAATGCTGCAACTTCTCTGTATACTACAGCATCATCCGCGAAAAGCCGCATGGAACTTCCGACACTATCTACTAGGTCATTTATATATATTGTGAAAAGCAATGGTCCCATAACACTCCCCTGTGGCACGCCAGAGGTTACTTTAACGTCTGTAGACGTCTCTCCATTGACAACAACATGCTGTGTTCTGTTTGCTAAAAACTCTTCAATCCAGCCACACAGCTGGTCTGATATTCCGTAGGCTCTTACTTTGTTTATCAGGCGACAGTGCGGAACTGTATCGAACGCCTTCCGGAAGTCAAGAAAAATAGCATCTACCTGGGAGCCTGTATCTAATATTTTCTGGGTCTCATGAACAAATAAAGCGAGTTGGGTCTCACACGATCGCTGTTTCCGGAATCCATGTTGATTCCTACATAGTAGATTCTGGGTTTCCAAAAACGACATGATACTCGAGCTAAAAACATGTTCTAAAATTCTACAACAGATCGACGTCAGAGGTATATGTCTATAGTTTTGCGCATCTGCTCGACGACCCTTCTTGAAGACTGGGACTATCTGTGCTCTTTTCCAATCATTTGGAACCCTCCGTTCCTCTAGAGACTTGCGGTACACGGCTGTTAGAAGGGGGGCAAGTTCTTTCGCGTACTCTGTGTAGAATCGAATTGGTATCCCGTCAGGTCCAGTGGACTTTCCTCTATTGAGTGATTCCAGTTGCTTTTCTATTCCTTGGACACTTATTTCGATGTCAGCCATTTTTTCGTTTGTGCGAGGATTTAGAGAAGGAACTGCAGTGCGGTCTTCCTCTGTGAAACAGCTTTGGAAAAAGGTGTTTAGTATTTCAGCTTTACGCGTGTCATCCTCTGTTTCAATGCCATCATCATACCGGAGTGTCTGGATATGCTGTTTCGAGCCACTTACTGATTTAACGTAAGACCAGAACTTCCTAGGATTTTCTGTCAAGTCGGTACATAGAATTTTACTTTCGAATTCACTGAACGCTTCACGCATAGCCCACCTTACGCTAACTTTAACATCGTTGAGCTTCTGTTTGTCTGAGAGGTTTTAGCTGCGTTTAAACTTTGAGTGAAGCTCTCTTTGCTTTCGCAGTAGTTTCCTAACTTTCTTGTTGTACCACGGTGGGTTTTTCCCGTCCCTCACAGTTTTACTCGGCACGTACCTGTCTAAAACGCATTTTACGATTGCCTTGAACTTTTTCCATAAACACTCAACATTGTCAGTGTCGGAACAGAAATTTTCGTTTTGATCTGTTAGGTAGTCTGAAATCTGCCTTCTATTACTCTTGCTAAACAGATAAACCTTCCTCCCTTTTTTTATATTCCTATTAACTTCCATATTCAGGGATGCTGCAACGGCCTTATGATCACTGATTCCCTGTTCTGTACATACAGAGTCGAAAAGTTCGGGTCTGTTTGTTATCAGTAGGTCCAAGATGTTATCTCCACGAGTCGGTTCTCTGTTTAATTGCTCGAGGTAATTTTCGGATAGTGCATTCAGTATAATGTCACCACCCGTCCTAAACATCTGAGTGTCCCAGTCTATATCTGGTAAATTGAAATCTCCACCTAAGACTATAACATGCTGAGAAAATTTATGTGAAATGTATTCCAGATTTTCTCTCAGTTGTTCTGCCACTAATGCTGCTGAGTCGGGAGGTCGGTAAAAGGAGCCAATTATTAACCTAGTTCGGTTGTTGAGTGTAACCTCCACCCATAATAATTCACAGGAACTATCCACTTCTACTTCACTACAGGATAAACTACTACTAACAGCGACGAACACTCCACCACCGGTTGCATGCAATCTATCCTTTCTAAACACCGTCTGTACCTTTGTAAAAATTTCGGCAGAATTTATCTCTGGCTTAAGCCAGCTTTCTGTACCTATAACGATTTCAGCTTCGGTGCTTTCTATCAGCGCTTGAAGTTCTGGTACTTTACCAACGCAGCTTCGACAGTTGACAATTACAATTCCGATTGCTGCTTGGTCCCCGCATGTCCTGACTTTGCCCCGCACCCGTTGAGGCTGTTGCCCTTTCTGTACTTGCCCAAGGCCATCTAACCTAAAAAACCGCCCAGCCCACGCCACACAACCCCTGCTACCCGTGTAGC
This sequence comes from Schistocerca americana, assembly GCF_021461395.2. Classification (NCBI taxonomy): domain Eukaryota; kingdom Metazoa; phylum Arthropoda; class Insecta; order Orthoptera; family Acrididae; genus Schistocerca; species Schistocerca americana. Next base: position 212,984,603 of record NC_060127.1, on the reverse strand, counting down.
CGCTTGTTGCGTGTAGTGGACTCCTGACCTATCCAGCGGAACCCGAAACCCCACCACCCTATGGCGCAAGTCGAGGAATATGCAGCCCACACGGTCGCAGAACCGTCTCAGCCTCTGATTCAGACCCTCCACTCGGCTATGTACCAAAGGTCTGCAGTCAGTCCTGTCGACGATGCTGCAGATGGTGAGCTCTGCTTTCATCCCGCTAGCGAGACTGGCAGTCTTCACCAAATCAGATAGCCGCCGGAAGCCAGAGAGGATTTCCTCCGATTCATAGCGACACACATCATTGGTGCCGACATGAGCGACCACCTGCAGATGGGTGAACCCTGTACCCTTCATGGCATCCGGAAGAACCCTTTCCACATCTGGAATGACTCCCCCCGGTATGCACACGGAGTGCACATTGGTTTCCTTCCCCTCTCTTGCTGCCATTTCCCTAAGGGGCTCCATTACGCGCCTGACGTTGGAGCTCCCAACTACCAGTAAGCCCACCCTCTGCGACTGCCCGGATCTTGCAGACTGAGGGGCAACCTCTGGAACAGGACAAACAGCCATGTCAGGCCGAAGATCAGTATCAGCCTGAGACAGAGCCTGAAACCGGTTCGTCAGACAAACTGGAGAGGCTTTCCGTTCAGCCCTCTGGAATGTCTTTCGCCCCCTGCCACACCTTGAAACGACCTCCCACTCTACCACAGGTGAGGGATCAGCCTCAATGCGGGCAGTATCCCGGGCAACCACAGTCGTAGTCCGATCAGGGGATGCGTGGGACGAGCTGGCCGTCCCCGACAAACCCCCATCCGGACCCCCACAGTGATGCCCATTGACAACAGCCTCAAGCTGTGTGACCGAAGCCAACACTGCCTGAAGCTGGGAGCGAAGGGATGCCAACTCAGCCTGCATCCGAACACAGCAGTTGCAGTCCCTATCCATGCTAAAAACTGTTTTGCAAAAAACGTCTGAGCTAATCTACAGAGAGCGCAAACAAATCGACAAAATTTTAATGGTTATTAAAATACAACATTGCCTAGTAAAAGCAGTAATGCTGCTACTTGCGCACTGCTGACACTGCTCGGCGGCGGAAGGAGACTAAGCGAAATTACACTATTCAGGTACTAAAACGCGATGCTACAACTCTCAAATACTGTAATACGCCCGAAATTTATGAATTAAACAATGCAAGTACCAAAAACACGCAAAGAAATTAAGAATTAAACTATGTAACAAATGAGTGAGCTAGGAGTATACGACTTGCTGCTCAGCTGCTTATCCAACGGCGGCAGGGAGCACACTGACTGTGACCAACCGACACTGTCCGTTCAAAACAAAGGCAGAAGACTAAGGACTACGCGAATTTACACTATTCAGGTACTAAAACGCGATGCTACAACTCTCAAATACTATAATACGCCCGAAATTTATGAATTAAACAATGCAAGTACCAAAGACACGCAAAGAAATTAAGAATTAAACTATGTAACAAATGAGTGAGCTAGGAGTATACGACTTGCTGCTCAGCTGCTTATCCAACGGTGGCAGGGAGCACACGTTGTTTGAGTTACTCCAACGACGATATCCTCGAGTTTTCAAATAAATTTCGCAGAGTGACGTGGCATTTGGCTACCTTAAGAGAGTCATAGTTACTCCTGCCGGCTGCTCCCATTTCTTTAGGCCTTTATCATTCTTGCTAGCGCCAGTCCTGCAGAAACGATATGCCACTGTATGTCCACCTTAACGTCGTCACAGTTACTCCCACTACGAGTTTCTCGAGTTAGCTAATGTACTTCGACGGATGACGAGGCATTTGGCTACATTAAGAGCGTCATAGTTACTGCAGCCAGATGCTCCCCTTCCTTTGAATCTTTCCTCTCTTTAATTCGTACTGCGGAATGTCCAATCAGAAGCGAAATGCTGCAACTTGTCCACTTAACGTTGTCTGAGTTATTCCAACGACGATATCGACGAGTTTTCAAATAAACTTCGCAGAGTGACGAGGCATTTGGCTACCTTAAGGGAGTCATAGTTAGTGCTGCAAGCTGCTCCCCCCTCTTTGAAGCTTTCCTCTATTTAATTCGTATTGCGGTCAGTCCTGCGGAAGCGAAATGGTACTGCATGTCCACGTTAACTTTGTTTGAATTACTCCAACGACGATATCCTCGAGTTTTCAAATAAATTTGACAGAGTGACGAGGTGTTTGGCTACCTTAAGAGAGTCATAGTTACTCCTGCCGGCTGCTCCCAATTCCTTAGGCCTTTATCATTCTTCCTATGGCCAGTCCTGCAGAACCGATATGCCACTGTATGTCCACCTTAACGTCGTCACAGTTACTCCCACTACGAGCTTCTCGAGTTAGCAAATGTACTTCGACGGATGACGAGGCTCTTGGCTACCCTAAGAGAGTCATAGTTACTGCAGCCAGATGCTCCCCTTCCTTTGAATCTTTCCTCTCTTTAATTCGTACTGCGAAATGTCCTAGCAGAAGCGAAATGCTGCAACTTGTCCACCTTAACGTTGTCTGAGTTACTCCAACGACGATATCGACGAGTTTTCAATTACATTTCGCAGAGTGACGAAGCATTTGGCTACCTTAAGAGAATCATATTTACTCCTGCCGGCTGCTCCCATTTCTTTAGGCCTTCATCATTCTTGCTATGGCCAGTCCTACAGAACCGATATGCCACTGTATGTCCACCTTAACGTCGTCACAGTTACTCCCACTACGAGTTTATCGAGTTAGCAAATGTACTTCGACGGATGACGAGGCACTTGTTTACCTTGAGAGAGTCATAGTTACTGCTGCCAGATGCTCCCCTTCCTTTGAATCTTTCCTCTCTTTAATTCGTACTGCGGAATGTCCTAGCAGAAGCGAAATGCTGCAACTTGTCCACCTTAACGTTGCTGAGTTACTCCAACGACGATATCGACAGTTTTCAAATAAATTTCGTAGAGTGACGAGGCATTTGGCTACCTTAAGAGAGTCATAGTTACTGCTGCCAGCTGCTCCTCTTCGTTTGAATCTTTCCTCTCTTTAATTCGTATTGTGGAATGTCCAATCAGAAGCGAAATGCTACAAATTGCCCACCTTAACGTTGTCTGAGTTACTCCAACGACGATATCCTCGAGTTTTCAAATAAATTTCGCAGAGTGACGAGGCATTTTGCTACCTTAAGAGAGTCATAGTTACTCCTGCCGGCTGCTCCCATTTCCTTAGGCCTTTATCATTCTTGCTATGGCCAGCCCTACAGAACCGTTATGCCCCTGTATGTCCACCTTAACGTCGTCACAATTACTCCCACTACGAGTTTTTTGAGTTAGCAAATGTACTTCGACGGATGACGAGGCATTTGGCTACCTTAAGAGAGTCATAGTTACTGCAGCCAGATGCTCCCCTTCCTTTGAATCTTTCCTCTCTTTAATTCGTACTGCGGAATGTCCTAGCAGAAGCGAAATGCTGCATCTTGTCCACCTTAACGTTGTCTGAGTTACTCCAAGGACGATATCGACGAGTTTTCAAATAAATTTCGCAGAGTGACGAGTCATTTGGGTACCTTAAGAGAGTCATAGTTACTGCTGCCCGCCGCTCCTACTTCTTTGAATCTTTCCTCTCTTTAATTCGTGTTGCGGCCAGTCCTGCAGAAGCGAAATGGTACAGCATGTCCACCTTAACGTTGTCTGAGTTACTTCAACGACGATAGCCTCGAGTTTTCAAATAAATTTCGCAGAGTGACGAGGCATTTGGCTTCCTTAAGAGAGTCATAGTTACTCTTGCCGGCTGCTCCCATTTCTTTAGGCCTTTATCATTCTTGCTATGGCCAGTCATGCAGAACCGATATGCCACTGTATGTCCATCTACGAGATTTTCGAGTTAGCAAATGTACTTCGCCGAATGACGAGGCATTTGGATACCTCAAGAGAGTCATAGTTACTGCAGCCAGATGCTCCCCTTCCTTTGAATCTTCCCTCTCTTTAATTCATGTTGTGGAATGGCCAATCAGAAGCGAAATGCTGCAACTTATCCACCTTAACGTTGTCTGAGTTACTCCAACGACGATATCGACGAGTTTTCAAATAAATTTCGCAGAGTGACGATGCATTTGGCTACCTTAAAAGAGTCATAGTTACTGCTGCGCGCTGCTCCCCCTTCTTTGAATCTTTCCTCTCTTTAATTCGTATTGCGGCCAGTCCTGCAGAAGCGAAATGGTACAGCATGTCCACCTTAACGTTGTCTGAGTTACTCCAACGGCGATATCCTCGAGTTTTCAAATAAATTTCGCAGAGTGACGAGGCATTTGGCTACCTTAAGAGAGTCATAGTTACTCCTGCCGGCTGCTCCCATTTCTTTAGGCCTTTATCATTCTTGCTATGGCCAGTTCTACAGAACCGATATGCCACTGTATGTCCACCTTAACGTCCTCACAGTTACTCCCACTACGAGTTTCTCGAGTTAGCAGATGTACTTCGACGGATGCCGAGGCATTTGGCTACCTTAAGAGAGTCGTAGTTACTGCAGCCAGATGCTCCCCTTCCTTTGAATCTTTCCTCTCTTTAATTCGTACTGCGGAATGTCCAAGCAGAAGCGAAATGTTGCAACTTATCCACCTTAACGTTGTCTGAGTTACTCCAACGACGATATCGACGAGTTTTCAAATAAATTTGGCAGAGTGACGATGCATTTGGCTACCTTAAAAGAGTCATAGTTACTGCTGCGCGCTGCTCCCCCTTCTTTGAATCTTTCCTCTCTTTAATTCGTATTGCGGCCAGTCCTGCAGAAGCGAAATGGTACAGCATGTCCACCTTAACGTTGTCTGAGTTACTCCAACGACGATATCCTCGAGTTTTCAAATAAATTTCGCAGAGTGACGAGGCATTTGGCTACCTTAAGAGAGTCATAGTTACTCCTGCCTGCTGCTCCCATTTCCTTAGGCCTTTATCATTCTTGCTATGGCCAGTACCACAGAACCGATATGCCACTCTATGTCCACCATAACGTCGTCACAGTTACTCCCACTACGAGTTTCTCGTGTTAGCAAATGTACTTCGCGGATGAGGAGGCATTTGGCTACCTTAAGAGAGTCATAGTTGCTGCAGCCAGATGCTCCCCTTCTTTTGAATCTTTCCTCTCTTTAATTCGTACAGCGGAATGTCCCAGCAGAAGGGAAATGCTGCTACTTGTCCACCTTAACGTTGTCTGAGTTACTCCAACGACGATATCGACGAGTTTTCAAATAAATTTCGCAGAGTGACGAGGCATTTGGCTACCTTAGGAGAGTCATAGTTACTGCTGCCCGCTGCACCCCCTTCTTTGAATCTTTCCACTCTTTAATTCGTATTGCGGCCAGTTCTGCAGAAGCGAAATGGTACCCCATGTCCACCTTAACGTTGTCTGAGTTATTCCAACGACGATATCTTCGAGTTTTCAAATAAATTTGACAGAGTGACGAGGTATTTGGCTACCTTAAGAGAGTCATAGTTACTCCTGCCGGCTGCTCCCAATTCCTTAGGCCTTTATCATTCTTGCTATGGCCAGTCCTGCAGAACCGATATGCCACTGTATGTCCACCTTAACGACGTCACAGTTACTCCCACTACGAGCTTCTCGAGTTAGCAAATGTACTTCGACGGATGACGAGGCTCTTGGCTACCCTAAGAGAGTCATAGTTACTGCAGCCAGATGCCCCCCCTCCTTTGAATCTTTCCTCTCTTTAATTCGTACTGCGAAATGTCCTAGCAGAAGCGAAATGCTGCAACTTGTCCACCTTAACGTTGTCTGATTTACTCCAACGACGATATCGACGAGTTTTCAAATAAATTTCGCAGAGTGACGAGGCATTTGGCTATATTAAGAGAGTCATAGTTACTGCTGCCCGCTGCTCCCCCTTCTTTGAAACTTTCCTCTCTTTGATTCGTATTGCGGCCAGTCCTGCAGAAGCGAAATGGTACAGCATGTCCACCTTAACATTGTCTGAGTTACTCCAACGACGATATCCTCGGGTTTTCAAATAAATTTCGCAGAGTGACGAGGCATTTGGCTACCTTAAGAGAGTCATAGTTACTCGTGCCGGCTGCTCCCATTTCTTTAGGCCTTCATCATTCATGCTATGGCCAGTCCTACAGAACCGATATGCCACTGTATGTCCACCTTAACATCGTCACAGTTACTCCCACTACGAGTTTCTCGAGTTAGCAAATGTACTTCGACGGATGACGAGGCATTTGGCTACCTTCAGAGAGTCATAGTTACTGCAGCGAGATGCTCCCCTTCCTTTGAATCTTTCCTCTCTTTAGTTCGTACTGCGGAATGTCCAAGCAAAAGCGAAATGCTGCAACTTGTCCAGCTTAACGTTGTCTGAGTTACTCCAACAACGATATCGACGAGTTTTCAAATAAATTTCGCAGAGTGACGAGGCATATGCTACCTTAAGAGAGTCATAGTAGCTGCTGCCCGCTGCTCCCCCTTCTTTGAATCTTTCCTCTCTTTAATTCGTATTGCGGCCAGTCCTGCAGAAGCGAAATGGTACAGCATGTCCACCTTAACGTTGTCTGAGTTACTCCAACGACGATATCCTCGAGTTTTCAAATAAATTTCGCAGCGTGACGAGGCATTTGGCTACCTTAAGAGAGTCATAGTTACTCCTGCCGGCTGCTCCCATTTCTTTAGGCCTTTATCATTCTTGCTATGGCCGGTCCTACTGAACCGATATGCCACTGTATGTCCACCTTAACGTCGTCACAGTTACTCCCACTACGAGTTTCTCGAGTTAGCAAATGTACTTCCACGGATGACGAGGCATTTGGCTACCTTAAGAGAGTCATAGTTACTGCAGCCAGATGCTCCCCTTCCTTTGAATCTTTTCTCTCTTTAATTCGTACTGCGGAATTTCCAATCAGAAACGAAATGCTGCAACTTGTCCACCTTAACGTTGTCTGAGTTACTCCAACGACGATATCGACGTGTTTCCCCCCTGCGGGTTCGGGGATCAGAAGAGGTCCGCGGTATTCCTGCCTGTCGTAAGAGGCGACTAAAAGGAGTCTCATGTGTTTCGGTCTTCTGTGATGGTCCCCTCTCGGGTTTGACCTCCATCTTTCTAAATCATTCCGAAGAGCGAGCCAATTGGGGAAGGGCGCCTTACATGGTGCACTGTATCCGTCGTGCGATTAGACCTTTAGCTGGCTTTCTCGTCGTTGCAATGGCGTCCCGCTCGTTTTCGATCTCTTGGGCGAGGATACGTCCCTGGGTGCCATTACCACACTGCCCTCTGCAGTGTTTCTTTTAACTGCGACGACGACCTCGGACATTTTTGCACCTAAGATCCAGCACGGTAGCCAGTCCGTTGTGGTGGGGCCCCCATGTTCCCTCTTGGTTGTAGCCCCCTGACAACACAGAGATCGCACTACTGATGCCTGCGCCGTTAACTCCCCACGTATGCCAAGGAGTAGATGCCTTTCCTACTGGGGTATCGGGACTCCCAGCAACGGCCATCCTGCCAGGTGGCCTTTGCTGTGGCTGGGTGGCGCCCGTGGGGAGGCCCTTGGTCGGAGTAGGTGGCATCAGGGCGGATGACCCGCAATGAAGCGTGGTACATCATCTCTCGCTGGTGGCCAGCCGCCAGCAGTCTCTAAGCGTTCTCGGGCTCAATTTATTGCTCAGAAGTACGATCCGAAAACGTTCCCCTCCCTGGCCACACCGTGGGAAGAGCGTAAGTCTCAGGATGGAGGTAACAGTTATTCGCCCCGATTCTTAGTTTGCACGAGAGCTCATCGGGAGCCTTTTCTCTCCACAAAGCCTCAGTTCTTCGTCGAGCATTTAGAGGACAAGTGTGGGGAGGTGGAGGGCTTGTCTAAAATGCGCTCTGGGTCAGTACTGATACAAACGGCATCCTCCGCCCAGTCACGCAGGTTACTTGCTTATGACAAGTTGGGGGATGTTAACGTTACTATTACACCACATAAGAGTTTAAATATGGTCCAGGGTGTTGTTTTCCATAGGGACCTCCTTTTGCAGTCTGATGACGAGCTGCGCGCTAACTTAGAACGTCGAGGTGTTCATTTCGTCCGGCGCGTCCATCGGGGTCCGAGGGACAATCAGGTTGCTACTGGTGCCTTCATCTTGGCCTTCGAGGGTGATACGTTACCGGAAAAGGTCAAGGTGATGGTCTACCGATGTGACGTCAAGCCCTATATCCCTCCCCCGATGCGGTGCTTCAAGTGCTGGAAGTTCAGCCATATGTCTTCCCGCTGCACTTCCAGCCTCACATGTCGAGATTGCGGACGCCCATCTCATCCCGATACTCCATGTGCCCCGCTCCCATCTGCGTCAACTGCGGGGAGCACCATTCACCTTGCTCGCCAGACTGCAGAGTGTTCCAGAAAGAGCGCAAAATCATGGAATATAAGACCCTGGACCGGCTGACCTATACTGAGGCCAAAAGGAAATATGACAGACTCCATCCCGTGAGAATGACATCTTCTTATGCAGCTGCTACAACAACTGTGCTAGCCCCATCAGTTTCGCGACCTCCAGCCAGCTCGATCAGCAGTAAGACTCCAACTGCCCCCTTGCCCGTGGGGGGCTCTACCCGACCGGTTGCTCCTGCACCACCTACCTCAGGAGCAACCTCCTCCCACCCGTCGGGGACGTCCGTCCCCGCTTCTCAGCCGGAAAAGCGTCTAACTTCTTCGGCTACTCTCGCCCGTAAGAGTTCACTTGGGACCCTCCCTTCCCATGGTTCTACCAGCGGGAAGGATGACGGCCGCCAGTGGCATAAGTCCTCAACAGCGGCCGGGCGTAGGGCTTCACGATCCTCCTCTGTCCCGGAGACTGAATCGGTGAAGCCTTCCCAGCCAGTGAAACCCAAGGTTCAGCGAGAGAAGTCCAAGAGAAAGACCTCTAAGGCCAAAGAACTTGCGGTGGCACCAACCCCACCGCACCTTTCGCGCTCTGCGTCTGAGGATGAAGTCGAGATTCTGGCGTCCGCTGAGGACCTTGATCTCGCTGGTCCCTCAGACGCCATGGATGCCCCTCGCACAGGTATTGAATCGGTGACAGTGGGTGAACAAGCGGCGTAAATTGCCTTCCCAGTCCTTTCACGCCTTTCTCAGCCATGGACAATATCATCCTCCAGTGGAACTGCGGCGGTTTTTTCCACCATCTAGCTGAGCTCCAACACCTTATCAGCCTTCGCCCTTTCTTCTGCATTGCTCTTCAGGAAACTTGGTTTCCAGCAATGCGAACCCCCGCCCTCCGTGGCTATCGGGGTTATTATAAGAACCGGGCAGCATATGAAAGGGTGTCGGGTGGCGTCTGCCTCTATGTCCTTCACACTCTGCACAGCGAGTCTGTCCCTCTCCAAACACCTTTAGAGGCTGTCGCTGTTCGGGTGTGGACGCCACAGGCTGTTACTGTCTGCAGTCTTTACCTTCCACCGGATGGTAATGTCTCGCAGCATGGCCTGGCTGCACTGATAGCCCAATTGCCGCCACCTTTCTTGCTATTGGGCGACTTCAACGCCCACAACCCTCTGTGGGGTGGGTCAGTGGCAACAGGTCGAGGCGCCATCGTTGAGCATTTATTGTCGCAGCTCGATCTCTCGATTTTAAATGACGGTGCCTTCACACACTTCAGTGTGGCGCATGGCACGTACTCCGCCATTGACCTTTCAATCTGTAGCCCTAGCCTCTTACCGTCTGTCCAATGGAGTGTGCATGACGATCTATGTGGTAGTGACCACTTTCCGATCTTTCTGCCACTACCACAGCGTCACTCTTCTGGGCGCCCTAGCAGATGGGCTACGAATAAGGCTGACTGGGAATTGTTCTCCTCCACTGCCGCTCTTGAGCCTCTCTCTAATGACGACATTGATGCGGTGGTTCAATCGGTCACCACCGGCATCGTTACTGCCGCCGAATCTGCCATTCCCCGCTCCTCTGGGTCCCCTCGGCGGCGGACTGTGCCTTGGTGGTCGCCTGAGATCGCTGCAGCGATTACAGATCGCCGGCGGGCGCTACAGCGTCACAAACGACATCCCTGCATTGAACACCTGATCACCTTCAAACGGCTGCGTGCGCGGGCCCGCCGCCTTATCCGCCAAAGCAAGCAGGAGTGCTGGGAGCGGTACGTGTCCACCATTGGCCTCCATGTCGCTCCATCGCAGGTCTGGGCCAAGATTCGACGCGTCTACGGCTATCGGCCACCTGTCAGCGTCCCTGCGCTCTCACTGAATGGAGCAGTTTGCACTGACTCCGACGTCATTGCAAACCACTTAGCAGAGCATTTTGCTATGAGTTCCGCCTCTGCGAATTACCCTAAGGCCTTCCGCTCCATTAAAGAGAGGATGGAACGTCGGAGCCTTTCGTTTCGCACCAACCACCCGGAATCTTACAATGCTCCATTCAGTGAGTGGGAATTTCGCAGTGCCCTACCTGCTTGCCCTGATACCGCTCCTGGGCCAGATGGCATCCACTGTCAGATGCTGAAACACCTTTCAGTGGACTGCCAGCGGCGCCTTCTCGATCTTTACAACCGTCTTTGGGTCGAGGGGGAGTTTCCGTCGCAATGGCGGGAAGGCATTGTCATCCCCGTTTTGAAACCTGGAAAGACCCCTCTGGAGGTGGACAGCTACCGTCCCACTAGCCTCACCAACGTTCTTTGTAAGTTGCTTGAACGGATGGTGAGCCAGCGCTTGCATTGGGTACTGGAGTCTCGGGGCCTTCTGGCTCCGTCTCAGGGTGGGTTCCGTAAAGGCCGCTCCGCCATCGACAATCTGCTGAGCCTGCAGTCGGCCATCCGTACTGCTTTTGCCCGCCGTCAGCACCTGGTCGCTGTCTTTTTCGACATGCGGAAGGCGTACGATACGACATGGCGTCATCACATTCTTTCTACGCTTCATGGGTGGGGTCTTCGGGGTCCTCTGCCTATTTTTATCCGCAATTTTCTGTCATGTCGTACCTTCCGCGTGCAAGTCGCGGCCTCGTATAGTTCCTCCCACGTCCAGGAGAACGGTGTGCCACAGGGCTCTGTTTTAAGTGTCTGTCTGTTTTTAATAGCCCTTAACGGGCTTGCTGCGGCCGTGGGAAATTCTGTCTACGCTTCCCTGTATGCTGACGACTTCTGCCTTTACTACAGCTCTACTGGCATTGCAGCTGTTGAACGTTAGCTACAGGGCGCTATCCGTAAGGCGCAGTCTTGGGCTGTAGCGCATGGGTTTCAGTTTTCGGCAGCCAAGACCCGCGTTATGCATTTCTGCCGGCGCCGAACAGTCCATCCTGAGCCGCGGCTTTATCTTGCCGACGAACTCCTTGCTGTGGTGGAGACCCACAGGTTTTTGGGGGTGGTTTTCGATGCCCGGTTGACTTGGCTGCCTCATATCCGGCAGCTGAAACAGACGTGTTGGCGGCATCTAAACGCTCTGAGATGCTTGAGCCACACCCGCTGGGGCGCCGACCGCTCTACCCTGTTGCGGCTCTACCAGGCGTTAATCCAGTCCTCTGGATTATGGGAGCCTGGCTTATGGCTCAGCATCCCCATCTGCGTTATGGGTGCTGGACCCAATTCTACACAGCGGGATACGCCTTGCCACTGGTGCTTTCCGCACCAGCCCTGTGGACAGCGTACTAGTGGAGGCAGGTGTCCCTCCACTGTGTGTACGACGCCAACAATTACTGGCTGCTTATGCTGCCCATGTTTTTAGTTTGCCCGGGCATCCAAATTACCGTGTCCTGTTCCTGCAGTCGGTCGTCCATCTGCCGGACCGTCGGCCCCGGTCAGGTTGTCCGATCGCCGTACGCGTCAAGGAGCTTCTCTGCGGGCTTGGGTTTTTCCCTGTTCCGCCTCCCTTCCAGGCGCCTCTGCGTACACCCCCGTGGTGTGTTCCTCGCCCTTGCCTTCGGCTTGACTTGGCACAGGGCTCGAAGGACTCGGTCCCTCCAGAGGCCTTCCGCCGCCGCTTTTCTTCCATCCTTGCCACGTATCAGGGCTCTGGAATTGTTTACACCGACGGTTCGAAAGTTGCTGGTCGTGTCGGGTATGCGCTAACTCTAGGGGACCATTCCGAACAACGGTCCTTGGCGGCTGGCTGTAGCGTTTACACTGCTGAGCTAGTCGCCATTTTTCGAGCCCTAGAGCATATCCGCTCCTGCTCAGGTGAGTCCTTCGTGATCTGTAGCGATTCCCTGAGTGGTTTACGAGCTCTCGACCAGTGTTTTCCTCGTTCTCGTCTGGTGATGGCTATCCATGAGTCCCTGCATACTCTTGCGCGTTGCGGCCGCTCTGTGGTCTTTGTGTGGACGCCCGGTCATGCCGATATCCCGGGCAATGAACATGTTGACCGCCTGGCGAAAGAGGCCACGTGTACACCATCTCTGGATGTTGGCCTCCCAGAGACTGATTTGCGGGCAGTCCTCCGCCGAAAAGTTTTTGCGCTCTGGGACGCTGAATGGCGCGATCGGATTACACCCGATAAACTCCGTGCCATTAAGGAGACGACGACTGTGTGGCGGTCATCCTTGCGAGCCAACCGCAGGGACACCGTCGTCCTTTGTCGGCTCCGCATTGGCCACTCCCGGCTAACACACAGTTATTTACTGCGCCGGGAGGACCCTCCTCTGTGTCGCTGTGGGACAGCTTTGACAGTGGCCCACATTCTGTTGGCCTGCCCCCTTTTAGCTGTGGTAAGGCAGACATTTGCGCTGCCTGATACGCTCCCTGCCCTTTTAACAGACGACTCCACTATGGCTGACTTAGTTTTACGTTTTATTCGGGCACGGGGATTTTATCATTTAATCTGAGTGTTTCTGTTTTCTTTTATTGTTTTGTGTTGATTCTGGCCTTTGGCCTATGATTTTCAACTGATTTTTTTAAATATGTTTCTAAGTGGTTGGCTTATCCTTTTTTATTTCTATGGTCGGCTAACTACCGTCACACTCTGTGTGGTTTTAGTTAATTTTGTCTTGTCTTTGTCTCAGTTTCTGTTGTTCTATATCGTCTGTCCTCTCTTCTGTTCCTCGTTTTTATTCTCTGTGGGTGATCTTTGTCTTTGGAAAAAGGGACCGATGACCATAGCAGTCTGCTCCCTTTAATTCCCCGAACCAACCAACCAATCGACGAGTTTTCATATAAATTTCGCAGAGTGACGAGGCATTTGGATACCTTAAGAGAGTCATAGTTACTGCTGCCCGCTGTTCCCCCATCTTTGAATCTTTCCTCTCTTTAATTCGTACTGCGGAATGTCCAATCAGAAGCGAAATGCTGCAACTTGTCCACCTTAACGTTGTCTGAGTTACTCCAACGACGATATCGACGAGTTTTCAAATAAATTTCGCCGAGTGACGAGGCATTTGGCTACCTTAAGAGAGTCATAGTTACTGCTGCCCGCTGTTCCCCCTTCTTTGAAACTTTCCTGTCTTTAATTCGTATTGCGGCCAGTCCTGCAGAAGCGAAATGGTACAGCATGTCCAACTTAACGATGTCTGAGTTACACCAACGACGATATCCTCGAGTTTTCAAATAAATTTCGCAGAGTGACGAGGCATTTGGCTACCTTAAGAGAGTCATAGTTACTCCTGCCGGCTGCTCCCACTTCTTTAGGCCTTTATCATTCTTGCTATGGCCAGTCCTACTGAACCGATATGCCACTGTACGTCCACCTTAACGTCCTCACAGTTACTCCCACTACAAGCTTCTCGAGTTAGCAAATGTACTTCGCCGGATGACGAGGCATTTGGCTACCTTAAGAGAATCATAGTTACTGCAGCCAGGTGCTCCCCTTAATTTGAATCTTTCCTCTCTTTAATTCGTACTGCGTAATGTCCAAGCAGAAGCGAAATGCTGGAACATGTCCACCTTAACGATGTCTGAGTTACTCCAACGACGATATGGACGAGTTTTCAAATAAATTTCGCTTAGTGACGAGGCAATTGGCTACCTTAAGAGAGTCATAGCTACTGCTGCCCGCTGCTACCCCTTCTTTGAATCTTTCCTCTCTTTAAATCGTATTGCGGCCAGTCCTGCAGAAGCGAAATGGTACAGCATGTAAACCTTAACGTTGTCTGAGTAACTCCAACGACGATATCCTCGAGTTTTCAAATAAATTTCGCAGAGTGACGAGGCATTTGGCAACCTTAAGAGAGTCATAGTTACTCCTGCCGGCTGCTCCCATTTCTTTAGGCCTTTATCATTCTTGCTATGGCCAGTCCTACAGAACCGATATGCCACTGTATGTCCACCTTAACGTCGTCACAGTTACTCCCACTACGAGTTCCTCGAGTTAGCAAATGTACTTCGACGGGTGACGAGGCATTTGGCTACCTTAAGAGAGTCATAGTTACTGCAGCCAGATGCTCCTTTTCCTTTGAATCTTTCCTCTCTTTAATTCGTACTGCGGAATGTCCAATCAGAAGCGAAATGCTGCAACTTGTCAACCTTAACGGTGTCTGAGTTACTCCAACGACGATATCGACGAGATTTCAAATAAATTTCGCTGAGTGACGAGGCATTTGGCTACCTTAAGAGAGTCATAGTTACTGCTGCCCGCTGTTCCCGCTTCTTTGAATCTTTCCTCTCTTTAATTCGTATTGCGGCCAGTCCTGCAGAAGCGAAATGGTACAGCATGTCCACCTTAACGATGTCTGAGTTACTCCAACGACGATATCCTCGAGTTGTCAAATAAATTTCGTAGAGTGACGAGGCAATTGGCTACCTTAAGAGAGTCATAGTTACTCCTGCCGGCTGCTCCCATTTCTTTAGGCCTTTATCATTCTTGCTATGGCCAGTCCTACTGAAACGATATGCCACTGTATGTCCACCTTTACGTCCTCACTGTTACTCCCACTACGAGCTTCTCGAGTTAGCAAATGTACTTCGTCGGATGACGAGGCATTTGGCTACCTTAAGAGAGTCATAGTTACTGCAGCCAGGTGCTCCCCTTCCTTGAATCTTTCCTCTCTTTAATTCGTACTGTGGAATGTCCAATCAGAAGCGAAATGCTGCAACTTGTCCACCTTAACGGCGTCTGAGTTACTCCAACGACGATATCGACGAGATTTCAAATAAATTTCTCAGAGTGACGAGGCATTTGGCTACCTTAAGAGAGTTATAGTTACTGCTGCCCGCTGTTCCCCCTTCATTGAATCTTTCCTCTCTATAATTCGTATTGCGGCCAGTCCTACAGAAGCGAAATAATACAGCATGTCCACCTTAACGTTGTGTGAGTTACTCCAACGACGATATCCTCGAGTTTTCAAATAAATTTCGTAGAGTGACGAGGCATTTGGCTACCTTAAGAGAGTCATAGTTACTCCTGCCGGCTGCTCCCATTTCTTTAGGCCTTTATCATTCTTGCTATGGTCAGTCCTACTGAACCGATATGCCACTGTATGTCCACCTTAACGTCCTCACAGTTACTCCCACTACGAGTTTCTCGAGTTAGGAAACGTACTTCGCCGGATGACGATGCATTTGGCTACCTTAAGAGAGTCATAGTTACTGCAGCCAGATGCTCCCGTTCCTTTGAATCTTTCCTCTCTTTATTTCGTACTGCGTAATGTCCAAGCAGAAGCGAAATGCTGGAACATGTCCACCCTAACGATGTCTGAGTTACTCCAACGACGATATCGACGAGTTTTCAAATAAATTTCGCTGAGTGACGAGGCATTTGGCTACCTTAAGAGAGTCATAGCTACTGCTGCCCGCTGCTACCCCTTCTTTGAATCTTTCCTCTCCTTAATTCGTATTGCGGCCAGTCCTGCAGAAGCGAAATGGTACAGCATGTCCACCTTAACGTTGTCTGAGTTACTCCAACGACGATATCCTCGAGATTTCAAATAAATTTCGCAGAGTGACGAGGCATTTCACTACCTTAAGAGAGTCGTAGTTACTCCTGCCAGCCGCTCCCATTTCTTTAGGCCTTTATCATTCTTGCTATGGCCAGACCTACTGAACCGATATGCCACTGTATGTCCACCTTAACGTCCTAACAGTTACTCCCACTACGAGCTTCTCGAGTTAGCAAATGTACTTCGCCGGATGACGAGGCATTTGGCTACCTTAAGAGAGTCATAGTTGCTGCAGCCAGGTGCTCCTCTTCCTTTGAATCGTTCCTCTCTTTAATTCGTACTGCGTAATGTCCAATCAGAAGCGAAATGCTGCAAATTGTCCACCTTAACGGTGTCTGAGTTACTCCAACGACGATATTGACGAGATTTCAAATAAATTTCGCACAGTGACGAGGCTTTTGGCTACCTTAAGAGAGTCATAGTTACTGCTGCCCGCTGTTCCCGCTTCTTTGAATCTTTCCTCTCTTTAATTCGTACTGCGGCCAGTAATGCAGAAGCGAAATGGTACAGCATGTCCACCTTAACGATGTCTGAGTTACTCCAACGACGATATCCTCGAGTTTTCAAATAAATTTCGCAGAGTGACGAGGCATTTGGCTACCTTAAGAGAGTCATAGTTACTCCTGCCGGCTGCTCCCATTTCTTTAGGCCTTTACCATTCTTGCTATGGCCAGTCCTACTGAACCGATATGCCACTGTATGTCCACCATAACGTCGTCACAGTTACTCCCACTACGAGTTTCTCGAGTTAGCAAATGTACTTCGAACGATTACGACGCATTTTTCTCCCTTAAGAGAGTCATAGTAACTGCAGCCAGATGCTCCGCTTCCTTTGAATCTTTCCTCTCTTTAATTCGTACTGTAGAATGTCCAATCACAAGCGAAAGCTGCAACTTGTCCACCTTAACGATGTCTGAGTTACTTCAACGACGATATCGACGAGTTTTCAAATAAATTTCGCAGAGTGACGAGGCATTTGGCGACCTTAAGAGAGTCATAGTTACTGCTGCCCGCTGTTCCCCCTTCATTGAAACTTTCCTGTCTTTAATTCGTATTGCGGCCACTCCTGCAGAAGCGAAATGGTACAGCATGTCCACCTTAACGATATCTGAGTTACACCAACGACGATATCCTCGAGTTTTCAAATAAATTTCGCAGAGTGACGAGGCATTTGGCTACCATAAGAGCGTCATAGTTACTCCTGCCGGCTGCTCCCATTTCTTTAGGCCTTTATCATTCTTGCTATGGCCAGTCCTACTGAAACGATATGCCACTGTATGTCCACCTTTACGTCCTCACAGTTACTCCCACTACGAGCTTCTCGAGTTAGCAAATGTACTTTGTCGGATGACGAGGCATTTGGCTACCTTAAGAGAGTCATAGTTACTGCAGCCAGGTGCTCCCCTGCCTTGAATCTTTCCTCTCTTTAATTCGTACTGTGGAATGTCCAATCAGAAGCGAAATGCTGCAACTTGTCCACCTTAACGGCGTCTGAGTTACTCCAACGACGATATCGACGAGATTTCAAATAAATTTCTCAGAGTGACGAGGCATTTGGCTACCTTAAGAGAGTTATAGTTACTGCTGCCCGCTGTTCCCCCTTCTTTGAATCTTTCCTCTCTATAATTCGTATTGCGGCCAGTCCTACAGAAGCGAAATAATACAGCATGTCCACCTTAACGTTGTGTGAGTTACTCCAACGACGATATCCTCGAGTTTTCAAATAAATTTCGTAGAGTGACGAGGCATTTGGCTACCGTAAGAGAGTCATAGTTACTCCTGCCGGCTGCTCCCATTTCTTTAGGCCTTTATCATTCTTGCTATGGTCAGTCCTACTGAACCGATATGCCACTGTATGTCCACCTTAACGTCCTCACAGTTACTCCCACTACGAGCTTCTCGAGTTAGGAAATGTACTTCGCCGGATGACGATGCATTTGGCTACCTTAAGAGAGTCATAGTTACTGCAGCCAGATGCTCCCCTTCCTTTGAATCTTTCCTCTCTTTATTTCGTACTGCGTAATGTCCAAGCAGAAGCGAAATGCTGGAACATGTCCACCCTAACGATGTCTGAGTTACTCCAACGACGATATCGACGAGTTTTCAAATAAATTTCGCTGAGTGACGAGGCATTTGGCTACCTTAAGAGAGTCATAGCTACTGCTGCCCGCTGCTACCCCTTCTTTGAATCTTTCCTCTCCTTAATTCGTATTGCGGCCAGTCCTGCAGAAGCGAAATGGTACAGCATGTCCACCTTAACGTTGTGTGAGTTACTCCAACGACGATATCGACGAGTTTTCAAATAAATTTCGCAGAGTGACGCGGCATTTGGCGACCTTAAGAGAGTCATAGTTACTGCTGCCCCGCTGTTCCCCCTTCTTTGAAACTTTCCTCTCTTTAATTCGTATTGCGGCCAGTCCTGCAGAAGCGAAATGGTACAACATGTCCACCTTAACGATATCTGGGTTACACCAACGACGATATCCTCGAGTTTTCAAATAAATTTCGCAGAGTGACGAGGCATTTGGCTACCTTAAGAGAGTCATAGTTACTCCTACCAGCTGCTCCCATTTCTTTAGGCCTTTATCATTCTTGCTATGGCCAGTCCTACTGAACCGATATGCCACTGTATGTCCACCATAACGTCGTCACAGTTACTCCCACTACGAGTTTCTCGAGTTAGCAAATGTACTTCGAACGATTACGACGCATTTTTCTCCCTTAAGAGAGTCATAGTAACTGCAGCCAGATGCTCCGCTTCCTTTGAATCTTTCCTCTCTTTAATTCGTACTGCAGAATGTCCAATCACAAGCGAAAGCTGCAACTTGTCCACCTTAACGATGTCTGAGTTACTTCAACGACGATATCGACGAGTTTTCAAATAAATTTCGCAGAGTGACGAGGCATTTGGCGACCTTAAGAGAGTCATAGTTACTGCTGCCCGCTGTTCCCCCTTCTTTGAAACTTTCCTGTCTTTAATTCGTATTGCGGCCACTCCTGCAGAAGCGAAATGGTACAGCATGTCCACCTTAACGATATCTGAGTTACACCAACGACGATATCCTCGAGTTTTCAAATAAATTTCGCAGAGTGACAAGGCATTTGGCTACCATAAGAGCGTCATAGTTACTCCTGCCGGCTGCTCCCATTTCTTTAGGCCTTTATCATTCTTGCTATGGCCAGTCCTACTGAAACGATATGCCACTGTATGTCCACCTTTACGTCCTCACAGTTACTCCCACTACGAGCTTCTCGAGTTAGCAAATGTACTTTGTCGGATGACGAGGCATTTGGCTACCTTAAGAGAGTCATAGTTACTGCAGCCAGGTGCTCCCCTGCCTTGAATCTTTCCTCTCTTTAATTCGTACTGTGGAATGTCCAATCAGAAGCGAAATGCTGCAACTTGTCCACCTTAACGGCGTCTGAGTTACTCCAACGACGATATCGACGAGATTTCAAATAAATTTCTCAGAGTGACGAGGCATTTGGCTACCTTAAGAGAGTTATAGTTACTGCTGCCCGCTGTTCCCCCTTCTTTGAATCTTTCCTCTCTATAATTCGTATTGCGGCCAGTCCTACAGAAGCGAAATAATACAGCATGTCCACCTTAACGTTGTGTGAGTTACTCCAACGACGATATCCTCGAGTTTTCAAATAAATTTCGTAGAGTGACGAGGCATTTGGCTACCGTAAGAGAGTCATAGTTACTCCTGCCGGCTGCTCCCATTTCTTTAGGCCTTTATCATTCTTGCTATGGTCAGTTCTACTGAACCGATATGCCACTGTATGTCCACCTTAACGTCCTCACAGTTACTCCCACTACGAGCTTCTCGAGTTAGGAAATGTACTTCGCCGGATGACGATGCATTTGGCTACCTTAAGAGAGTCATAGTTACTGCAGCCAGATGCTCCCCTTCCTTTGAATCTTTCCTCTCTTTATTTCGTACTGCGTAATGTCCAAGCAGAAGCGAAATGCTGGAACATGTCCACCCTAACGATGTCTGAGTTACTCCAACGACGATATCGACGAGTTTTCAAATAAATTTCGCTGAGTGACGAGGCATTTGGCTACCTTAAGAGAGTCATAGCTACTGCTGCCCGCTGCTACCCCTTCTTTGAATCTTTCCTCTCTTTAATTCGTATTGCGGCCAGTCCTACAGAAGCGAAATGGTACAGCATGTCCACCTTAACGTTGTGTGAGTAACTCCAACAACGATATCCTCGAGTTTTCAAATAAATTTCGCAGAGTGACGAGGCATTTGGCTACCTTAAGAGAGTCATAGTTACTCCTGCCGGCTGCGCCCATGTCTTTAGGCCTTTATCATTCTTGCTATGGCCAGTCCTACTGAACCGATATGACACTGTATGTCCACCTTAACGTCCTCACAGTTACTCCCACTACGAGTTTCTCGAGTTAGCAAATGTACTTCGAACGATTACGACGCATTTGGCTACTTTAAGAGAGACATAGTTACTGCATTAAGATGCTCCCCTTCCTTTGAATCTTTCCTCTCTTTAATTCGTACTGCGGAATGTCCAATCAGAAGCGAAATGCTGCAACTTGTCCACCTTAACGTTGTCTGAGTTACTCCAACGCCGATATCTACGAGTTTTCAAATAAATTTCACAGAGTGACGCGGCATTTGGCGACCTTAAGAGAGTCATAGTTACTGCTGCCCGCTGTTCCCCCTTCTTTGAAACTTTCCTCTCTTTAATTCGTATTGCGGCCAGTCCTGCAGAAGCGAAATGGTACAGCATGTCCACCTTAACGATATCTGGGTTACACCAACGACGATATCCTCGAGTTTTCAAATAAATTTCGCAGAGTGACGAGGCATTTGGCTACCTTAAGACAGTCATAGTTACTCCTGCCAGCTGCTCCCATTTCTTTAGGCCTTTATCATTCTTGCTATGGCCAGACCTACTGAACCGATATGCCACTGTATGTCCACCTTAACGTCCTCACAGTTACTCCCACTACGAGCTTCTCGAGTTAGCAAATGTACTTCGCCGGATGACGAGGCATTTGGCTACCTTAAGAGAGTCATAGTTACTGCAGCCAGGTGCTCCCCTTCCTTTGAATCTTTCCTCTCTTTAATTCGTACTGCGTAATGTCCAAGCAGAAGCGAAATGCTGGAACATGTCCACCTTAACGATGTCTGAGTTACTCCAACGACGATATCGAGGAGTTTTCAAATAAATTTCACTGAGTGACGAGGCATTTGGCTACCTTAAGAGAGTCATAGCTACTGCTGCCCGCTGCTACCCCTTCTTTGAATCTTTCCTCTCTTTAATTCGTATTGCGGCCAGTCCTACAGAAGCGAAATGGTACAGCATGTCCACCTTAACGTTTTGTGAGTTACTCCAACAACGATATCCTCGAGTTTTCAAATAAATTTCGCAGAGTGACGAGGCATTTGGCTACCTTAAGAGAGTCATAGTTATTCCTGCCGGCTGCGCCCATGTCTTTAGGCCTTTACCATTCTTGCTATGGCCAGTACTACTGAACCGTTATGCCACTGTATGTCCACCTTAACGTCCTCACAGTTACTCCCACTACGAGCTTCTCGAGTTAGCAAATGTACTTCAATGGATGACGAGGCATTTGGCTACCTTAAGAGAGTCATAGTTACTGCAGCCAGGTGCTCCCCTTCCTTTGAATCTTTCCTCTCTTTAATTCGTACTGTGGAATGTCCAATCAGAAGCGAAATGCTGCAACTTTTCCACCTTAACGGTGTCTGAGTTACTCCAACGACGATATCGACGAGATTTCAAATGAATTTCTCAGAGTGACGAGGCATTTGGCTACCTTAAGAGAGTTATAGTTACTGCTGCCCGCTGTTCCCCCTTCTTTGAATCTTTCCTCTCTTTAATTCGTATTGCGGCCAGTCCTGCAGAAGCGAAATGGTACAGCATGTCCACCTTAACGTTGTGTCAGTTACTCCAACGACGATATCCTCGAGTTTTCAAATTAATTTCGCAGAGTGACGAAACATTTGGCTACCTTAAGAAAGTCATAGTTACTCCTGCCGGCTTCTGCCATTTCATTAGGCCTTTATCATTCTTGCTATGGCCAGTCCTACTGAACCGATATGCCACTGTATGTCCACCTTAACGTCCTCACAGTTACTCCCACTACGAGCTTCTCGAGTTAGCAAATGTACTTCAACGGATGACGAGGCATTTGGCTACCTTAAGAGAGTCATAGTTACTGCAGCCAGATGCTCCCCTTCCTTTGAATCTTTCCTCTCTTTAATTCGTACTGCGTAATGTCCAAGCAGAAGCGAAATGCTGGAACATGTCCACCCAACCGATGTCTGAGTTACTCCAACGACGATATCGAGGAGTTTTCAAATAAATTTCACTGAGTGACGAGGCATTTGGCTACCTTAAGAGAGTCATAGCTACTGCTGCCCGCTGCTACCCCTTCTTTGAATCTTTCCTCTCTTTAATTCGTATTGCGGCCAGTCCTACAGAAGCGAAATGGTACAGCATGTCCACCTTAACGTTGTGTGAGTAACTCCAACATCGATATCCTCGAGTTTTCAAATAAATTTCGCAGAGTGACGAGGCATTTGGCTATCTTAAGAGAGTCATAGTTACTCCTGCCGGCTGCGCCCATGTCTTTAGGCCTTTATCATTCTTGCTATGGCCAGTCCTACAGAACCGTTATGCCACTGTATGTCCACCTTAACGTCCTCACAGTTACTCCCACTACGAGCTTCTCGAGTTAGCAAATGTACTTCAATGGATGACGACTCATTTGGCTACCTTAAGAGAGTCATAGTTACTGCAGCCAGGTGCTCCCCTTCCTTTGAATCTTTCCTCTCTTTAATTCGTACTGTGGAATGTCCAATCAGAAGCGAAATGCTGCAACTTTTCCACCTTAACGGTGTCTGAGTTACTCCAACGACGATATCGACGAGATTTCAAATGAATTTCTCAGAGTGACGAGGCATTTGGCTACCTTAAGAGAGTTATAGTTACTGCTGCCCGCTGTTCCCCCTTCTTTCAATCTTTCCTCACTACAATTCGTATTGCGGCCAGTCCTACAGAAGCGAAATGGTACAGCATGTCCACCTTAACGTTGTGTGAGTTACTCCAACGACGATATCCTCGAGTTTTCAAATAAATTTCGCAGAGTGACGAGGCATTTGACTACCTTAAGAGAGTCATAGTTACTCCTCCCGGCTGCTCCCATTTCTTTAGGCCTTTATCATTCTTGCTATGGTCAGTCCTACTGAACCGATATGCCACTGTATGTCCACCTTAACGTCCTCATAGTTACTCCCACTACGAGCTTCTCGAGTTAGCAAATGTACTTCGCCGGATGACGAGGCATTTGGCTACCTTAAGAGAGTCATAGTTACTGCAGCCAGATGCTCCCTTTCCTTTGAATCTTTCCTCTCTTTAATTCGTACTGCGTAATGTCCAAGCAGAAGCGAAATGCTGGAACATGTCCACCCTAACGATGTCTGAGTTACTCCAACGACGATATCGACGAGTTTTCAAATAAATTTCGCTGAGTGACGAGGCATTTGGCTACCTTAAGAGAGTCATAGCTACTGCTGCCTGCTGCTACGCCTTCTTTGAATCTTTCCTCTCCTTAATTCGTATTGCGGCCAGTCCTGCAGAAGCGAAATGGTACAGCATGTCCACCTTAACGTTGTGTCAGTTACTCCAACGACGATATCCTCGAGTTTTCAAATTAATTTCGCAGAGTGACGAAACATTTGGCTACCTTAAGAGAGTCATAGTTACTCCTGCCGGCTTCTGCCATTTCATTAGGCCTTTATCATTCTTGCTATGGCCAGTCCTACTGAACCGATATGCCACTGTATGTCCACCTTAACGTCCTCACAGTTACTCCCACTACGAGCTTCTCGAGATAGCAAATGTACTTCGCCGGATGACGAGGCATTTGTCTACCTTAAGAGAGTCATAGTTACTGCAGCCAGATGCTCCCCTTCCTTTGAATCTTTCCTCTCTTTATTTCGTACTGCGTAATGTCCAAGCAGAAGCGAAATGCTGGAACATGTCCACCCTAACGATGTCTGAGTTACTCCAACGACGATATCGAAGAGTTTTCAAATAAATTTCGCTGAGTGACGAGGCATTTGGCTACCTTAAGAGAGTCATAGCTACTGCTGCCCGCTGCTACCCCTTCTTTGAATCTTTCCTCTCCTTAATTCGTATTGCGGCCAGTCCTGCAGAAGCGAAATGGTACAGCATGTCCACCTTAACGTTGTGTGAGTTACTCCAACGACGATATCGACGAGTTTTCAAATAAATTTCGCAGAGTGACGCGGCATTTGGCGACCTTAAGAGAGTCATAGTTACTGCTGCCCGCTGTTCCCCCTTCTTTGAAACTTTCCTCTCTTTAATTCGTATTGCGGCCAGTCCTGCAGAAGCGAAATGGTACAACATGTCCACCTTAACGATATCTGGGTTACACCAACGACGATATCCTCGAGTTTTCAAATAAATTTCGCAGAGTGACGAGGCATTTGGCTACCTTAAGAGAGTCATAGTTACTCCTGCCAGCTGCTCCCATTTCTTTAGGCCTTTATCATTCTTGCTATGGCCAGTCCTACTGAACCGATATGACACTGTATGTCCACCTTAACGTCCTAACAGTTACTCCCACTACGAGCTTCTCGAGTTAGCAAATGTACTTCGCCGGATGACGAGGCATTTGGCTACCTTAAGAGAGTCATAGTTGCTGCAGCCAGGTGCTCCTCTTCCTTTGAATCGTTCCTCTCTTTAATTCGTACTGCGTAATGTCAAATCAGAAGCGAAATGCTGCAAATTGTCCACCTTAACGGTGTCTGAGTTACTCCAACGACGATATTGACGAGATTTCAAATAAATTTCGCACAGTGACGAGGCTTTTGGCTACCTTAAGAGAGTCATAGTTACTGCTGCCCGCTGTTCCCGCTTCTTTGAATCTTTCCTCTCTTTAGTTCGTATTGCGGCCAGTAATGCAGAAGCGAAATGGTACAGCATGTCCACCTTAACGATGTCTGAGTTACTCCAACGACGATATCCTCGAGTTTTCAAATAAATTTCGCAGAGTGACGAGGCATTTGGCTACCTTAAGAGAGTCATAGTTACTCCTGCCGGCTGCTCCCATTTCTTTAGGCCTTTATCATTCTTGCTATGGCCAGTCCTACTGAACCGATATGCCACTGTATGTCCACCATAACGTCGTCACAGTTACTCCCACTACGAGTTTCTCGAGTTAGCAAATGTACTTCGAACGATTACGACGCATTTTTCTCCCTTAAGAGAATCATAGTAACTGCAGCCAGATGCTCCGCTTCCTTTGAATCTTTCCTCTCTTTAATTCGTACTGCAGAATGTCCAATCACAAGCGAAAGCTGCAACTTGTCCACCTTAAAGATGTCTGAGTTACTTCAACGACGATATCGACGAGTTTTCAAATAAATTTCGCAGAGTGACGAGGCATTTGGCGACCTTAAGAGAGTCATAGTTACTGCTGCCCGCTGTTCCCCCTTCTTTGAAACTTTCCTGTCTTTAATTCGTATTGCGGCCAGTCCTGCAGAAGCGAAATGGTACAGCATGTCCACCTTAACGATATCTGAGTTACACCAACGACGATATCTTCGAGTTTTCAAATAAATTTCGCAGAGTGACGAGGCATTTGGCTACCATAAGAGCGTCATAGTTACTCCTGCCGGCTGCTCCCATTTCTTTAGGCCTTTATCATTCTTGCTATGGCCAGTCCTACTGAAACGATATGCCACTGTATGTCCACCTTTACGTCCTCACAGTTACTCCCACTACGAGCTTCTCGAGTTAGCAAATGTACTTTGTCGGATGACGAGGCATTTGGCTACCTTAAGAGAGTCATAGTTACTGCAGCCAGGTGCTCCCCTGCCTTGAATCTTTCCTCTCTTTAATTCGTACTGTGGAATGTCCAATCAGAAGCGAAATGCTGCAACTTGTCCACCTTAACGGCGTCTGAGTTACTCCAACGACGATATCGACGAGATTTCAAATAAATTTCTCAGAGTGACGAGGCATTTGGCTACCTTAAGAGAGTTATAGTTACTGCTGCCCGCTGTTCCCCCTTCTTTGAATCTTTCCTCTCTATAATTCGTATTGCGGCCAGTCCTACAGAAGCGAAATAATACAGCATGTCCACCTTAACGTTGTGTGAGTTACTCCAACGACGATATCCTCGAGTTTTCAAATAAATTTCGTAGAGTGACGAGGCATTTGGCTACCGTAAGAGAGTCATAGTTACTCCTGCCGGCTGCTCCCATTTCTGTAGGCCTTTATCATTCTTGCTATGGTCAGTCCTACCGAACCGATATGCCACTGTATGTCCACCTTAACGTCCTCACAGTTACTCCCACTACGAGCTTCTTGAGTTAGGAAATGTACTTCGCCGGATGACGATGCATTTGGCTACCTTAAGAGAGTCATAGTTACTGCAGCCAGATGCTCCCCTTCCTTTGAATCTTTCCTCTCTTTATTTCGTACTGCGTAATGTCCAAGCAGAAGCGAAATGCTGGAACATGTCCACCCTAACGATGTCTGAGTTACTCCAACGACGATATCGACGAGTTTTCAAATAAATTTCGCTGAGTGACGAGGCATTTGGCTACCTTAAGAGAGTCATAGCTACTGCTGCCCGCTGCTACCCCTTCTTTGAATCTTTCCTCTCCTTAATTCGTATTGCGGCCAGTCCTGCAGAAGCGAAATGGTACAACATGTCCACCTTAACGATATCTGGGTTACACCAACGACGATATCCTCGAGTTTTCAAATAAACTTCGCAGAGTGACGAGGCATTTGGCTACCTTAAGAGAGTCATAGTTACTCCTGCCAGCTGCTCCCATTTCTTTAGGCCTTTATCATTCTTGCTATGGCCAGTCCTACTGAACCGATATGACACTGTATGTCCACCTTAACGTCCTCACAGTTACTCCCACTACGAGTTTCTCGAGTTAGCAAATGTACTTCGAACGATTACGACGCATTTGGCTACTTTAAGAGAGACATAGTTACTGCATTAAGATGCTCCCCTTCCTTTGAATCTTTCCTCTCTTTAATTCGTACTGCGGAATGTCCAATCAGAAGCGAAATGCTGCAACTTGTCCACCTTAACGTTGTCTGAGTTACTCCAACGACGATATCTACGAGTTTTCAAATAAATTTCACAGAGTGACGCGGCATTTGGCGACCTTAAGAGAGTCATAGTTACTGCTGCCCGCTGTTCCCCCTTCTTTGAAACTTTCCTCTCTTTAATTCGTATTGCGGCCAGTCCTGCAGAAGCGAAATGGTACAGCATGTCCACCTTAACGATATCTGGGTTACACCAACGACGATATCCTCGAGTTTTCAAATAAATTTCGCAGAGTGACGAGGCATTTGGCTACCTTAAGAGAGTCATAGTTACTCCTGCCAGCTGCTCCCATTTCTTTAGGCCTTTATCATTCTTGCTATGGCCAGACCTACTGAACCGATATGCCACTGTATGTCCACCTTAACGTCCTCACAGTTACTCCCACTACGAGCTTCTCGAGTTAGCAAATGTACTTCGCCGGATGACGAGGCATTTGGCTACCTTAAGAGAGTCATAGTTACTGCAGCCAGGTGCTCCCCTTCCTTTGAATCTTTCCTCTCTTTAATTCGTACTGCGTAATGTCCAAGCAGAAGCGAAATGCTGGAACATGTCCACCTTAACGATGTCTGAGTTACTCCAACGACTATATCGAGGAGTTTTCAAATAAATTTCACTGAGTGACGTGGCATTTGGCTACCTTAAGAGAGTCATAGCTACTGCTGCCCGCTGCTACCCCTTCTTTGAATCTTTCCTCTCTTTAATTCGTATTGCGGCCAGTCCTACAGAAGCGAAATGGTACAGCATGTCCACCTTAACGTTTTGTGAGTTACTCCAACAACGATATCCTCGAGTTTTCAAATAAATTTCGCAGAGTGACGAGGCATTTGGCTACCTTAAGAGAGTCATAGTTACTCCTGCCGGCTGCGCCCATGTCTTTAGGCCTTTATCATTCTTGCTATGGCCAGTACTACTGAACCGTTATGCCACTGTATGTCCACCTTAACGTCCTCACAGTTACTCCCACTACGAGCTTCTCGAGTTAGCAAATGTACTTCAATGGATGACGAGGCATTTGGCTACCTTAAGAGAGTCATAGTTACTGCAGCCAGGTGCTCCCCTTCCTTTGAATCTTTCCTCTCTTTAATTCGTACTGTGGAATGTCCAATCAGAAGCGAAATGCTGCAACTTTTCCACCTTAACGGTGTCTGAGTTACTCCAACGACGATATCGACGAGATTTCAAATGAATTTCTCAGAGTGACGAGGCATTTGGCTACCTTAAGAGAGTTATAGTTACTGCTGCCCGCTGTTCCCCCTTCTTTCAATCTTTCCTCACTACAATTCGTATTGCGGCCAGTCCTACAGAAGCGAAATGGTACAGCATGTCCACCTTAACGTTGTGTGAGTTACTCCAACGACGATATCCTCGAGTTTTCAAATAAATTTCGCAGAGTGACGAGGCATTTGGCTACCTTAAGAGAGTCATAGTTACTCCTCCCGGCTGCTCCCATTTCTTTAGGCCTTTATCATTCTTGCTATGGCCAGTCCTACTGAACCGATATGCCACTGTATGTCCACCTTAACGTCCTCACAGTTACTCCCACTACGAGCTTCTCGAGTTAGCAAATGTACTTCAACGGATGACGAGGCATTTGGCTACCTTAAGAGAGTCATAGTTACTGCAGCCAGATGCTCCCCTTCCTTTGAATCTTTCCTCTCTTTAATTCGTACTGCGTAATGTCCAAGCAGAAGCGAAATGCTGGAACATGTCCACCCAACCGATGTATGAGTTACTCCAACGACGATATCGAGGAGTTTTCAAATAAATTTCACTGAGTGACGAGGCATTTGGCTACCTTAAGAGAGTCATAGCTACTGCTGCCCGCTGCTACCCCTTCTTTGAATCTTTCCTCTCTTTAATTCGTATTGCGGCCAGTCCTACAGAAGCGAAATGGTACAGCATGTCCACCTTAACGTTGTGTGAGTAACTCCAACAACGATATCCTCGAGTTTTCAAATAAATTTCGCAGAGTGACGAGGCATTTGGCTACCTTAAGAGAGTCATAGTTACTGCAGCCAGATGCTCCCTTTCCTTTGAATCTTTCCTCTCTTTAATTCGTACTGCGTAATGTCCAAGCAGAAGCGAAATGCTGGAACATGTCCACCTTAACGATGTCTGAGTTACTCCAACGACGATATCGACGAGTTTTCATATAAATTTCGCTGAGTGACGAGGCATTTGGCTACCTTAAGAGAGTCATAGCTACTGCTGCCCGCTGCTACCCCTTCTTTGAATCTTTCCTCTCTTTAATTCGTATTGCGGCCAGTCCTGCAGAAGCGAAATGGTACAGCATGTCCACCTTAACGTTGTGTCAGTTACTCCAACGACGATATCCTCGAGTTTTCAAATTAATTTCGCAGAGTGACGAAACATTTGGCTACCTTAAGAAAGTCATAGTTACTCCTGCCGGCTTCTGCCATTTCATTAGGCCTTTATCATTCTTGCTATGGCCAGTCCTACTGAACCGATATGCCACTGTATGTCCACCTTAACGTCCTCACAGTTACTCCCACTACGAGCTTCTCGAGTTAGCAAATGTACTTCAACGGATGACGAGGCATTTGGCTACCTTAAGAGAGTCATAGTTACTGCAGCCAGATGCTCCCCTTCCTTTGAATCTTTCCTCTCTTTAATTCGTACTGCGTAATGTCCAAGCAGAAGCGAAATGCTGGAACATGTCCACCCAACCGCTGTCTGAGTTACTCCAACGACGATATCGAGGAGTTTTCAAATAAATTTCACTGAGTGACGAGGCATTTGGCTACCTTAAGAGAGTCATAGCTACTGCTGCCCGCTGCTACCCCTTCTTTGAATCTTTCCTCTCTTTAATTCGTATTGCGGCCAGTCCTACAGAAGCGAAATGGTACAGCATGTCCACCTTAACGTTGTGTGAGTTACTCCAACAACGATATCCTCGAGTTTTCAAATAAATTTCGCAGAGTGACGAGGCATTTGGCTACCTTAAGAGAGTCATAGTTACTCCTGCCGGCTGCGCCCATGTCTTTAGGCCTTTATCATTCTTGCTATGGCCAGTCCTACAGAACCGTTATGCCACTGTATGTCCACCTTAACGTCCTCACAGTTACTCCCACTACGAGCTTCTCGAGTTAGCAAATGTACTTCAATGGATGACGAGGCATTTGGCTACCTTAAGAGAGTCATAGTTACTGCAGCCAGGTGCTCCCCTTCCTTTGAATCTTTCCTCTCTTTAATTCGTACTGTGGAATGTCCAATCAGAAGCGAAATGCTGCAACTTTTCCACCTTAACGGTGTCTGAGTTACTCCAATGACGATATCGACGAGATTTCAAATGAATTTCTCAGAGTGACGAGGCATTTGGCTACCTTAAGAGAGTTATAGTTACTGCTGCCCGCTGTTCCCCCTTCTTTCAATCTTTCCTCACTACAATTCGTATTGCGGCCAGTCCTACAGAAGCGAAATGGTACAGCATGTCCACCTTAACGTTGTGTGAGTTACTCCAACGACGATATCCTCGAGTTTTCAAATAAATTTCGCAGAGTGACGAGGCATTTGGCTACCTTAAGAGAGTCATAGTTACTCCTCCCGGCTGCTATCATTTCTTTAGGCCTTTATCATTCTTGCTATGGTCAGTCCTACTGAACCGATATGCCACTGTATGTCCACCTTAACGTCCTTACAGTTACTCCCACTACGAGCTTCTCGAGTTAGCAAATGTACTTCGCCGGATGACGAGGCATTTGGCTACCTTAAGAGAGTCATAG
The DNA here is from genome assembly GCF_021461395.2 of Schistocerca americana. Taxonomy (NCBI): domain Eukaryota; kingdom Metazoa; phylum Arthropoda; class Insecta; order Orthoptera; family Acrididae; genus Schistocerca; species Schistocerca americana. The sequence continues at coordinate 212,953,877 of NC_060127.1, read as the reverse complement.
TTACTGCAGCCAGATGCTCCCTTTCCTTTGAATCTTTCCTCTCTTTAATTCGTACTGCGTAATGTCCAAGCAGAAGCGAAATGCTGGAACATGTCCACCCTAACGATGTCTGAGTTACTCCAACGACGATATCGACGAGTTTTCAAATAAATTTCGCTGAGTGACGAGGCATTTGGCTACCTTAAGAGAGTCATAGCTACTGCTGCCCGCTGCTACGCCTTCTTTGAATCTTTCCTCTCCTTAATTCGTATTGCGGCCAGTCCTGCAGAAGCGAAATGGTACAGCATGTCCACCTTAACGTTGTGTCAGTTACTCCAACGACGATATCCTCGAGTTTTCAAATTAATTTCGCAGAGTGACGAAACATTTGGCTACCTTAAGAAAGTCATAGTTACTCCTGCCGGCTTCTGCCATTTCATTAGGCCTTTATCATTCTTGCTATGGCCAGTCCTACTGAACCGATATGCCACTGTATGTCCACCTTAACGTCCTCACAGTTACTCCCACTACGAGCTTCTCGAGTTAGCAAATGTACTTCAACGGATGACGAGGCATTTGGCTACCTTAAGAGAGTCATAGTTACTGCAGCCAGATGCTCCCCTTCCTTTGAATCTTTCCTCTCTTTAATTCGTACTGCGTAATGTCCAAGCAGAAGCGAAATGCTGGAACATGTCCACCCAACCGATGTCTGAGTTACTCCAACGACGATATCGAGGAGTTTTCAAATAAATTTCACTGAGTGACGAGGCATTTGGCTACCTTAAGAGAGTCATAGCTACTGCTGCCCGCTGCTACCCCTTCTTTGAATCTTTCCTCTCTTTAATTCGTATTGCGGCCAGTCCTACAGAAGCGAAATGGTACAGCATGTCCACCTTAACGTTGTGTGAGTTACTCCAACAACGATATCCTCGAGTTTTCAAATAAATTTCCCAGAGTGACGAGGCATTTGGCTACCTTAAGAGAGTCATAGTTACTCCTGCCGGCTGCGCCCATGTCTTTAGGCCTTTATCATTCTTGCTATGGCCAGTCCTACAGAACCGTTATGCCACTGTATGTCCACCTTAACGTCCTCACTGTTACTCCCACTACGAGCTTCTCGAGTTAGCAAATGTACTTCAATGGATGACGAGGCATTTGGCTACCTTAAGAGAGTCATAGTTACTGCAGCCAGGTGCTCCCCTTCCTTTGAATCTTTCCTCTCTTTAATTCGTACTGTGGATTGTCCAATCAGAAGCGAAATGCTGCAACTTTTCCACCTTAACGGTGTCTGAGTTACTCCAACGACGATATCGACGAGATTTCAAATGAATTTCTCAGAGTGACGAGGCATTTGGCTACCTTAAGAGAGTTATAGTTACTGCTGCCCGCTGTTCCCCCTTCTTTCAATCTTTCCTCACTACAATTCGTATTGCGGCCTGTCCTACAGAAGCGAAATGGTACAGCATGTCCACCTTAACGTTGTGTGAGTTACTCCAACGACGATATCCTCGAGTTTTCAAATAAATTTCGCAGAGTGACGAGGCATTTGGCTACCTTAAGAGAGTCATAGTTACTCCTCCCGGCTGCTCCCATTTCTTTAGGCCTTTATCATTCTTGCTATGGTCAGTCCTACTGAACCGATATGCCACTGTATGTCCACCTTAACGTCCTTACAGTTACTCCCACTACGAGCTTCTCGAGTTAGCAAATGTACTTCAACGGATGACGAGGCATTTGGCTACCTTAAGAGAGTCATAGTTACTGCAGCCAGATGCTCCCTTTCCTTTGAATCTTTCCTCTCTTTAATTCGTACTGCGTAATGTCCAAGCAGAAGCGAAATGCTGGAACATGTCCACCCTAACGATGTCTGAGTTACTCCAACGACGATATCGACGAGTTTTCAAATAAATTTCGCTGAGTGACGAGGCATTTGGCTACCTTAAGAGAGTCATAGCTACTGCTGCCCGCTGCTACGCCTTCTTTGAATCTTTCCTCTCCTTAATTCGTATTGCGGCCAGTCCTGCAGAAGCGAAATGGTACAGCATGTCCACCTTAACGTTGTGTCAGTTACTCCAACGACGATATCCTCGAGTTTTCAAATTAATTTCGCAGAGTGACGAAACATTTGGCTACCTTAAGAGAGTCATAGTTACTCCTGCCGGCTTCTGCCATTTCATTAGGCCTTTATCATTCTTGCTATGGCCAGTCCTACTGAACCGATATGCCACTGTATGTCCACCTTAACGTCCTCACAGTTACTCCCACTACGAGCTTCTCGAGTTAGCAAATGTACTTCAACGGATGACGAGGCATTTGGTTACCTTAAGAGAGTCATAGTTACTGCAGCCAGATGCTCCCCTTCCTTTGAATCTTTCCTCTCTTTAATTCGTACTGCGTAATGTCCAAGCAAGGCGCGAAATGCTGGAACATGTCCACCCTAACGATGTCTGAGTTACTCCAACGACGATATCGAGGAGTTTTCAAATAAATTTCTCTGAGTGACGAGGCATTTGGCTACCTTAAGAGAGTCATAGCTACTGCTGCCCGCTGCTACCCCTTCTTTGAATCTTTCCTCTCTTTAATTCGTATTGCGGCCAGTCCTGCAGAAGCGAAATGGTACAGCATGTCCACCTTAACGTTGTCTGAGTTACTCCAACGACGATATCCTTGAGTTTTAAAATAAATTTCGCAGAGTGACGAGGCATTTGGCTACCTTAAGATAGTCATAGTTACACCTGCCGGCTGCTCCCATTTCTTTTGGCCTTTACATTCTTGCTATGGCCAATCCTACAGAACCGATATGCCACTTTATGTCCACCTTAACGTCGTCACAGTTACTCCCACTACGAGATTCTCGAGTTAGCAAACGTACTTCGACGGATGACGAGGCATTTGGCTACCTTAAGAGAGTCATTGTTACTGCAGCCAGATGCTCCCCTTCCTTTGAATCTTTCCTCTCCTTAATTCGTACTGCGGAATGTCCAAGCAGAAGCGAAATGCTGCAACTTGTCCACCTTAACGGTGTCTGAGTTACTCCAACGACGATATCGACGAGTTTTCAAATAAATTTCGCACAGTGACGAGGCATTTGGCTACCTTAAGAGAATCATAGTTACTGCTGCCCGCTGCTCCCCCTTCTTTGAATCTTTCCTCTCTTTAATTCGTATTGCGGCCAGTCCTGCAGAAGCGAAATGGTACAGCATGTCCACCTTAACGTTGTCTGAGTTACTCCAACGATGATATCCTCGAGGTTTCAAATGAATTTCGCAGAGTGACGAGGCGTTTGGCTACTTTAAGAGAGTCATAGTTACTCCTGCCGGCTGCTCCCAGACCTTTAGGCCTTTATCATTCTTGCTATGGCCAGGCCTACAGAACCGATATGCCACTGTATGTCCACCTTAACGTCGTCGCAGTTACTCCCACTACGAGTTTCTCGTGTTAGCAAATGTACTTCGACGGATGACAAGGCATTTGGCTACCTTAAGAGAGTCATAGTTACTGCAGTCAGATGCTTCGCTCCCTTTGAATCTTTCCTCTCTTTAACTCGTACTGCGGAATGTCCAATCAGAAGCGAAATGCTGCAACCCATCCACCTTAACGTTGTCTGAGTTACTCCAACGACGATATCGACGAGTTTTCAAATAAATTTCGCAGAGTGACGAGGCATTTGGCTACCTTAAGAGAGTCATAGTTACTGCTGCCCGCTGCTCCCCCTTCTTTGAAACTTTCCTCTCTTTAATTCGTATTGCGGGCAGTTCTGCAGAAGCGAAAGGGTACAGCATGTCCACCTTAACGTTGTCTGAATTACTCCAACGACGATATCCTCGAGTTTTCAAATAAATTCTGCAGAGTGACGAGGCAATTTGCTACCTTAAGAGAGTCATAGTTACTCCTGCCGGTTGCTCCCATTTCTTTAGGCCTTTATCATTCTTGCTATGGCCAGTCCTACTGAACCGATATGCCACTGTATGTCCACCTTAACGTCTTCACAGTTACTCCCACTACGAGTTTCTCGAGTTAGCAAATGTACTTCGACGGATGACGAGGCATTTGGCTACCTTAAGAGAGTCATAGTTACTGCAGCCAGATGCTCCCCTTCCTTTGAATCTTTCCTCTCTTTAATTCGTACTACGGAATGTCCAAGCAGAAGCGACAGGCTGCAACTTGTCCACCTTAACGTTGTCTGAGTTACTCCAACGACGATATCGACGAGTTTTCAAATAAATTTCGCAGAGTGATGCGGCATTTGGCTACCTTAAGAGAGTCATAGTAACTGCTGCCCGCTGCTCCCCCTTCTTTGAATCTTTCCTCTCTTTAAATCGTATTGCGGCCAGTCCTGCAGAAGCGAAATGGTACAGCATGTCCACCTTAACGTTGTCTGAGTTACTCCAACGACGATATCATCGAGTTTTCAAAGAAATATCGCAGAGTGACGAGGCTTTTGACTACCTTAAGAGAGTCATAGTTACTCCTGCCGGCTGCTCCCTTTTCTTTAGGCCTTTATCATTCTTGCTATGACCAGTCCTACTGAACCGATATGCCACTGTATGCCCACCTTAACGTCGTCACAGTTACTCCCACTACAAGTTTCTCGAGTTAGCAAATGTACTTCGACGGATGAAGAGGCATTTCGTTACCTTAAGAGAGTCATAGTTACTGCAGCCAGATGCTCCAATTCCTTTGAATCTTTCCTCTCTTTAATTCGTACTGCGGAATGTCCAAGCAGAAGTGAAATGCTGCAACTTGTCCACCTTAACGTTGTCTGAGTTACTCCAACGACGATATCCACGAGCTTTCAAATAAATTTCGCAGAGTGACGAGGCATTTGGCTACCTTAAGAGAGTCATAGTTACTGCTGCCTGCTGCTTCCCCTTCTTTGAATCTTTCCTCTCTTTAATTCGTATTGCGGACGGTCCTGCAGAAGCGAAATGGTACAGCATGTCCACCTTAACGTTGTCTGAGTTACTCCAACGACGATATCCTCGAGGTTTCAAATAAATTTCGCAGAGTGACGAGGCATTTGGCTACCTTAAGAGAGTCATAGTTGCTCCTGCCGGCTGCTCCCATTTCTTTAGGCCTTTATCATTCTTGCTATGGCCAGTCCTACAGAACCGATGTGCCACTGTATGTCCACCTTAACGTCGTGGCAGTTACTCCCACTACGAGTTTCTCGAGTTAGCAAATGTACTTCGACGGATGACGAGGCATTTGGTTACCTTAAGAGAGTCATAGTTACTGCAGCCAGATGCTCCAATTCCTTTGAATCTTTCCTCTCTTTAATTCGTACTGCGGAATGTCCAAGCAGAAGTGAAATGCTGCAACTTGTCCACCTTAACGTTGTCTGAGTTACTCCAACGACGATATCCTCGAGTTTTCAAATAAATTTCGCAGAGTGACGAGGCATTTGGCTACCTTAAGAGAGTCATAGTTACTGCTGCCCGCTGCTCCCCCATCTTTGAATTTTTCCTCTCTTTAATTCGTATTGCGGCCAGTCCTGCAGAAGCGAAATGGTACAGCATGCCCACCTTAACGTTGTCTGAGTTACTCCAACGACGATATCCTCGAGTTTTCAAAGAAATATCGCAGAGTGACGAGGCTTTTGGCTACCTTAAGAGAGTCATAGTTACTCCTGCCGGCTGCTCCCATTTCTTTAGGCCTTTATCATTCTTGCTATGACCAGTCCTGCAGAACCGATATGCCACTGTATGTCCACCTTAACGTCGTCACAGTTACTCCCACTACGAGAGTCTCGAGTTAGCAAATGTACTTCGACGGATGACGAGGCATTTGGCTACCTTAAGAGAGTCATAGTTACTCCTGCCGGCTGCTTCCATTTCTTTAGGCCTTTATCTTTCTTGCTATGGCCAGTCCTACTGAACCGATATGCCACTGTATGCCCACCTTAACGTCGTCACAGTTACTCCCACTACAAGTTTCTCGAGTTAGCAAATGTACTTCGACGGATGACGAGGCATTTGGTTACCTTAAGAGAGTCATAGTTACTGCAGCCAGATGCTCCAATTCCTTTGAATCTTTCCTCTCTTTAATTCGTACTGCGGAATGTCCAAGCAGAAGTGAAATGCTGCAACTTGTCCACCTTAACGTTGTCTGAGTTACTCCAACGACGATATCCACGAGTTTTCAAATAAATTTCGCAGAGTGACGAGGGATTTGGCTACCTTAAGAGAGTCATAGTTACTGCTGCCTGCTGCTTCCCCTTCTTTGAATCTTTCCTCTCTTTAATTCGTATTGCGGACGGTCCTGCAGAAGCGAAATGGTACAGCATGTCCACCTTAACGTTGTCTGAGTTACTCCAACGACGATATCCTCGAGTTTTCAAAGAAATTTCGCGTAGTGACGAGGCTTTTGGCTACCTTAAGAGAGTCATAATTACTCCTGCCGGCTGCTCCCATTTCTTTAGGCCTTTATCATTCTAGCTATGGCCAGTCCTAGAGAACCGATATGCCACTGTATGTCCACCTTAACGTCGTCAAAGTTGCTCCCACTATGAATTTCTCGAGTTAGGAAATGTACTTCGACGGATGACGAGGCATTTGGCTATCTTAAGAGAGTAATAGTTACTGCAGCCAGATGCTCCAATTCCTTTGAATCTTTCCTCTCTTTAATTCGTACTGTGGAATGTCTAAGCAGAAGCGAAATGCTGCAACTTGTCCACCTTAACGTTGTCTGAGTTATTCCAACGACGATATCGACGAGTTTTCAAATAAATTTCGCAGAGTGACGAGGCATTTGGCTACCTTAAGAGAGTCATAGTTACTGCTGCCCGCTGCTCCCCCTTCTTTGAAACTTTCCTCTCTTTAATTCGTATTGCGGGCAGTTCTGCAGAAGCGAAAGGGTACAGCATGTCCACCTTAACGTTGTCTGAATTACTCCAACGACGATATCCTCGAGTTTTCAAATAAATTCTGCAGAGTGACGAGGCAATTTGCTACCTTAAGAGAGTCATAGTTACTCCTGCCGGTTGCTCCCATTTGTTTAGGCCTTTATCATTCTTGCTATGGCCAGTCCTACTGAACCGATATGCCACTGTATGTCCACCTTAACGTCTTCACAGTTACTCCCACTACGAGTTTTTCGAGTTAGCAAATGTACTTCGACGGATGACGAGGCATTTGGCTACCTTAAGAGAGTCATAGTTACTGCAGCCAGATGCTCCCCTTCCTTTGAATCTTTCCTCTCTTTAATTCGTACTACGGAATGTCCAAGCAGAAGCGACAGGCTGCAACTTGTCCACCTTAACGTTGTCTGAGTTACTCCAACGACGATATCGACGAGTTTTCAAATAAATTTCGCAGAGTGATGCGGCATTTGGCTACCTTAAGAGAGTCATAGTTACTGCTGCCCGCTGCTCCCCCTTCTTTGAATCTTTCCTCTCTTTAATTCGTATTGCGGCCAGTCCTGCAGAAGCGAAATGGTACAGCATGTCCACCTTAACGTTGTCTGAGTTACTCCAACGACGATATCCTCGAGTTTTCAAAGAAATATCGCAGAGTGACGAGGCTTTTGACTACCTTAAGAGAGTCATAGTTACTCCTGCCGGCTGCTCCCTTTTCTTTAGGCCTTTATCATTCTTGCTATGACCAGTCCTACAGAACCGATATGCCACTGTATGTCCACCTTAACGTCGTCACAGTTACTCCCACTACGAGTTTCTCGAGTTAGCAAATGTACTTCGACGGATGACGAGGCAATTGGCTACCTTAAGAGAGTCATAGTCACTCCTGCCGGCTGCTTCCATTTCTTTAGGCCTTTATCTTTCTTGCTATGGCCAGTCCTACTGAACCGATATGCCACTGTATGCCCACCTTAACGTCGTCACAGTTACTCCCACTACAAGTTTCTCGAGTTAGCAAATGTACTTCGACGGATGACGAGGCATTTGGTTACCTTAAGAGAGTCATAGTTACTGCAGCCAGATGCTCCAATTCCTTTGAATCTTTCCTCTCTTTAATTCGTACTGCGGAATGTCCAAGCAGAAGTGAAATGCTGCAACTTGTCCACCTTAACGTTGTCTGAGTTACTCCAACGACGATATCCACGAGTTTTCAAATAAATTTCGCAGAGTGACGAGGCATTTGGCTACCTTAAGAGAGTCATAGTTACTGCTGCCTGCTGCTTCCCCTTCTTTGAATCTTTCCTCTCTTTAATTCGTATTGCGGACGGTCCTGCAGAAGCGAAATGGTACAGCATGTCCACCTTAACGTTGTCTGAGTTACTCCAACGACGATATCCTCGAGTTTTCAAAGAAATTTCGCGTAGTGACGAGGCTTTTGGCTACCTTAAGAGAGTCATAGTTACTCCTGCCGGCTGCTCCCATTTCTTTAGGCCTTTATCATTCTTGCTATGGCCAGTCCTACAGAACCGTTATGCCACTGTATGTCCACCTTAACGTCGTCACAGTTACTCCCACTACGAGTTTCTCGAGTTAGCAAATGTACTTCGACGGATGACGAGGCATATGGCTACCTTAAGAGAGTCATAGTTACTGCAGCCAGATGCTCCCCTTCCTTTGAATCTTTCCTCTCTTTAATTCGTACTGCGGAATGTCAAAGCAGAAGCGAAATGCTGCAACTTGTCCACCTTAACGTTGTATGAATTACTCCAACGACGATATCGACGAGTATTCAAATAAATTTTGCAGAGTGGCGAGCCATTTGGCTACCTTAAGAGAGTCATAGTTACTGCTGCCCGCTGCTCCCCCTTCGTTGAATCTTTCCACTCTTTAATTCGTATTGCGGCCAGTCCTGCAGAAGCGAAATGGTACAGCATGTCCACCTTAACGTTGTCTGAGTTACTCCAACGACGATATCCTCGAGGTTTCAAATAAATTTCGCAGAGTGACGAGGCATTTGGCTACCTTAAGAGAGTCATAGTTACTGCAGCCAGGTGCTCCCCTTCCTTGAATCTTTCCTCTCTTTAATTCGTACTGTGGAATGTCCAATCAGAAGCGAAATGCTGCAACTTGTCCACCTTAACGGCGTCTGAGTTACTCCAACGACGATATCGACGAGATTTCAAATAAATTTCTCAGAGTGACGAGGCATTTGGCTACCTTAAGAGAGTTATAGTTACTGCTGCCCGCTGTTCCCCCTTCATTGAATCTTTCCTCTCTATAATTCGTATTGCGGCCAGTCCTACAGAAGCGAAATAATACAGCATGTCCACCTTAACGTTGTGTGAGTTACTCCAACGACGATATCCTCGAGTTTTCAAATAAATTTCGAAGAGTGACGAGGCATTTGGCTACCTTAAGAGAGTCATAGTTACTCCTGCCGGCTGCTCCCATTTCTTTAAACCTTTATCATTCTTGCTATGGTCAGTCCTACTGAACCGATATGCCACTGTATGTCCACCTTAACGTCCTCACAGTTACTCCCACTACGAGTTTCTCGAGTTAGGAAATGTACTTCGCCGGATGACGATGCATTTGGCTACCTTAAGAGAGTCATAGTTACTGCAGCCAGATGCTCCCGTTCCTTTGAATCTTTCCTCTCTTTATTTCGTACTGCGTAATGTCCAAGCAGAAGCGAAATGCTGGAACATGTCCACCCTAACGATGTCTGAGTTACTCCAACGACGATATCGACGAGTTTTCAAATAAATTTCTCTGAGTGACGAGGCATTTGGCTACCTTAAGAGAGTCATAGCTACTGCTGCCCGCTGCTACCCCTTCTTTGAATCTTTCCTCTCTTTAATTCGTATTGCGGCCAGTCCTGCAGAAGCGAAATGGTACAGCATGTCCACCTTAACGTTGTCTGAGTTACTCCAACGACGATATCCTCGAGATTTCAAATAAATTTCGCAGAGTGACGAGGCATTTGACTACCTTAAGAGAGTCGTAGTTACTCCTGCCAGCCGCTCCCATTTCTTTAGGCCTTTATCATTCTTGCTATGGCCAGACCTACTGAACCGATATGCCACTGTATGTCCACCTTAACGTCCTAACAGTTACTCCCACTACGAGCTTCTCGAGTTAGCAAATGTACTTCGCCGGATGACGAGGCATTTGGCTACCTTAAGAGAGTCATAGTTGCTGCAGCCAGGTGCTCCTCTTCCTTTGAATCGTTCCTCTCTTTAATTCGTACTGCGTAATGTCCAATCAGAAGCGAAATGCTGCAAATTGTCCACCTTAACGATGTCTGAGTTACTCCAACGACGATATCCTCGAGTTTTCAAATAAATTTCGCAGAGTGACGAGGCATTTGGCTACCTTAAGAGAGTCATAGTTACTCCTGCCGGCTGCTCCCATTTCTTTAGGCCTTTATCATTCTTGCTATGGCCAGTCCTACTGAACCGATATGCCACTGTATGTCCACCATAACGTCGTCACAGTTACTCCCACTACGAGTTTCTCGAGTTAGCAAATGTACTTCGAACGATTACGACGCATTTTTCTCCCTTAAGAGAGTCATAGTAACTGCAGCCAGATGCTCCGCTTCCTTTGAATCTTTCCTCTCTTTAATTCGTACTGCAGAATGTCCAATCACAAGCGAAAGCTGCAACTTGTCCACCTTAACGATGTCTGAGTTACTTCAACGACGATATCGACGAGTTTTCAAATAAATTTCGCAGAGTGACGAGGCATTTGGCGACCTTAAGAGGGTCATAGTTACTGCTGCCCGCTGTTCCCCCTTCTTTGAAACTTTCCTGTCTTTAATTCGTATTGCGGCCACTCCTGCAGAAGCGAAATGGTACAGCATGTCCACCTTAACGATATCTGAGTTACACCAACGACGATATCCTCGAGTTTTCAAATAAATTTCGCAGAGTGACGAGGCATTTGGCTACCATAAGAGCGTCATAGTTACTCCTGCCGGCTGCTCCCATTTCTTTAGGCCTTTATCATTCTTGCTATGGCCAGTCCTACTGAAACGATATGCCACTGTATGTCCACCTTTACGTCCTCACAGTTACTCCCACTACGAGCTTCTCGAGTTAGCAAATGTACTTTGTCGGATGACGAGGCATTTGGCTACCTTAAGAGAGTCATAGTTACTGCAGCCAGGTGCTCCCCTGCCTTGAATCTTTCCTCTCTTTAATTCGTACTGTGGAATGTCCAATCAGAAGCGAAATGCTGCAACTTGTCCACCTTAACGGCGTCTGAGTTACTCCAACGACGATATCGACGAGATTTCAAATAAATTTCTCAGAGTGACGAGGCATTTGGCTACCTTAAGAGAGTTATAGTTACTGCTGCCCGCTGTTCCCCCTTCTTTGAATCTTTCCTCTCTATAATTCGTATTGCGGCCAGTCCTACAGAAGCGAAATAATACAGCATGTCCACCTTAACGTTGTGTGAGTTACTCCAACGTTGATATCCTCGAGTTTTCAAATAAATTTCGTAGAGTGACGAGGCATTTGGCTACCGTGAGAGAGTCATAGTTACTCCTGCCGGCTGCTCCCATTTCTTTAGGCCTTTATCATTCTTGCTATGGTCAGTCCTACTGAACCGATATGCCACTGTATGTCCACCTTAACGTCCTCACAGTTACTCCCACTACGAGCTTCTCGAGTTAGGAAATGTACTTCGCCGGATGACGATGCATTTGGCTACCTTAAGAGAGTCATAGTTACTGCAGCCAGATGCTCCCCTTCCTTTGAATCTTTCCTCTCTTTATTTCGTACTGCGTAATGTCCAAGCAGAAGCGAAATGCTGGAACATGTCCACCCTAACGATGTCTGAGTTACTCCAACGACGATATCGACGAGTTTTCAAATAAATTTCGCTGAGTGACGAGGCATTTGGCTACCTTAAGAGAGTCATAGCTACTGCTGCCCGCTGCTACCCCTTCTTTGAATCTTTCCTCTCCTTAATTCGTATTGCGGCCAGTCCTGCAGAAGCGAAATGGTACAGCATGTCCACCTTAACGTTGTGTGAGTTACTCCAACGACGATATCGACGAGTTTTCAAATAAATTTCGCAGAGTGACGCGGCATTTGGCGACCTTAAGAGAGTCATAGTTACTGCTGCCCGCTGTTCCCCCTTCTTTGAAACTTTCCTCTCTTTAATTCGTATTGCGGCCAGTCCTGCAGAAGCGAAATGGTACAACATGTCCACCTTAACGATATCTGGGTTACACCAACGACGATATCCTCGAGTTTTCAAATAAATTTCGCAGAGTGACGAGGCATTTGGCTACCTTAAGAGAGTCATAGTTACTCCTGCCAGCTGCTCCCATTTCTTTAGGCCTTTATCATTCTTGCTATGGCCAGTCCTACTGAACCGATATGACACTGTATGTCCACCTTAACGTCCTCACAGTTACTCCCACTAGGAGCTTCTCGAGTTAGGAAATGTGCTTCGCCGGATGACGATGCATTTGGCTACCTTAAGAGAGTCATAGTTACTGCAGCCAGATGCTCCCCTTCCTTTGAATCTTTCCTCTCTTTATTTCGTACTGCGTAATGTCCAAGCAGAAGCGAAATGCTAAAACATGTCCACCCTAACGATGTCTGAGTTACTCCAACGACGATATCGACGAGTTTTCAAATAAATTTCGCTGAGTGACGAGGCATTTGGCTACCTTAAGAGAGTCATAGCTACTGCTGCCCGCTGCTACCCCTTCTTTGAATCTTTCCTCTCCTTAATTCGTATTGCGGCCAGTCCTGCAGAAGCGAAATGGTACAGCATGTCCACCCTAACGTTGTGTGAGTTACTCCAACGACGATATCGACGAGTTTTCAAATAAATTTCGCAGAGTGACGCGGCATTTGGCGACCTTAAGAGAGTCATAGTTACTGCTGCCCGCTGTTCCCCCTTCTTTGAAACTTTCCTCTCTTTAATTCGTATTGCGGCCAGTCCTGCAGAAGCGAAATGGTACAACATGTCCACCTTAACGATATCTGTGTTACACCAACGACGATATCCTCAAGTTTTCAAATAAATTTCGCAGAGTGACGAGGCATTTGGCTACCTTAAGAGAGTCATAGTTACTCCTGCCAGCTGCTCCCATTTCTTTAGGCCTTTATCATTCTTGCTATGGCCAGTCCTACTGAACCGATATGACACTGTATGTCCACCTTAACGTCCTAACAGTTACTCCCACTACGAGCTTCTCGAGTTAGCAAATGTACTTCGCCGGATGACGAGGCATTTGGCTACCTTAAGAGAGTCATAGTTGCTGCAGCCAGGTGCTCCTCTTCCTTTGAATCGTTCCTCTCTTCAATTCGTACTGCGTAATGTCCAATCAGAAGCGAAATGCTGCAAATTGTCCACCTTAACGGTGTCTGAGTTACTCCAACGACGATATTGACGAGATTTCAAATAAATTTCGCACAGTGACGAGGCTTTTGGCTACCTTAAGAGAGTCATAGTTACTGCTGCCCGCTGTTCCCGCTTCTTTGAATCTTTCCTCTCTTTAATTCGTATTGCGGCCAGTAATGCAGAAGCGAAATGGTACAGCATGTCCACCTTAACGATGTCTGAGTTACTCCAACGACGATATCCTCGAGTTTTCAAATAAATTTCGCAGAGTGACGAGGCATTTGGCTACCTTAAGAGAGTCATAGTTACTCCTGCCGGCTGCTCCCATTTCTTTAGGCCTTTATCATTCTTGCTATGGCCAGTCCTACTGAACCGATATGCCACTGTATGTCCACCATAACGTCGTCACAGTTACTCCCACTACGAGTTTCTCGAGTTAGCAAATGTACTTCGAACGATTACGACGCATTTTTCTCCCTTAAGAGAGTCATAGTAACTGCAGCCAGATGCTCCGCTTCCTTTGAATCTTTCCTCTCTTTAATTCGTACTGCAGAATGTCCAATCACAAGCGAAAGCTGCAACTTGTCCACCTTAACGATGTCTGAGTTACTTCAACGACGATATCGACGAGTTTTCAAATAAATTTCGCAGAGTGACGAGGCAATTGGCGACCTTAAGAGAGTCATAGTTACTGCTGCCCGCTGTTCCCCCTTCTTTGAAACTTTCCTGTCTTTAATTCGTATTGCGGCCACTCCTGCAGAAGCGAAATGGTACAGCATGTCCACCTTAACGATATCTGAGTTACACCAACGACGATATCCTCGAGTTTTCAAATAAATTTCGCAGAGTGACGAGGCATTTGGCTACCATAAGAGCGTCATAGTTACTCCTGCCGGCTGCTCCCATTTCTTTAGGCCTTTATCATTCTTGCTATGGCCAGTCCTACTGCAACGATATGCCACTGTATGTCCACCTTTACGTCCTCACAGTTACTCCCACTACGAGCTTCTCGAGTTAGCAAATGTACTTTGTCGGATGACGAGGCATTTGGCTACCTTAAGAGAGTCATAGTTACTGCAGCCAGGTGCTCCCCTGCCTTGAATCTTTCCTCTCTTTAATTCGTACTGTGGAATGTCCAATCAGAAGCGAAATGCTGCAACTTGTCCACCTTAACGGCGTCTGAGTTACTCCAACGACGATATCGACGAGATTTCAAATAAATTTCTCAGAGTGACGAGGCATTTGGCTACCTTAAGAGAGTTATAGTTACTGCTGCCCGCTGTTCCCCCTTCTTTGAATCTTTCCTCTCTATAATTCGTATTGCGGCCAGTCCTACAGAAGCAAAATAATACAGCATGTCCACCTTAACGTTGTGTGAGTTACTCCAACGACGATATCCTCGAGTTTTCAAATAAATTTCGTAGAGTGACGAGGCATTTGGCTACCGTAAGAGAGTCATAGTTACTCCTGCCGGCTGCTCCCATTTCTTTAGGCCTTTATCATTCTTGCTATGGTCAGTCCTACTGAACCGATATGCCACTGTATGTCCACCTTAACGTCCTCACAGTTACTCCCACTACGAGCTTCTCGAGTTAGGAAATGTACTTCGCCGGATGACGATGCATTTGGCTACCTTAAGAGAGTCATAGTTACTGTAGCCAGATGCTCCCCTTCCTTTGAATCTTCCCTCTCTTTATTTCGTACTGCGTAATGTCCAAGCAGAAGCGAAATGCTGGAACATGTCCACCCTAACGATGTCTGAGTTACTCCAACGACGATATCGACGAGTTTTCAAATAAATTTCGCTGAGTGACGAGGCATTTGGCTACCTTAAGAGAGTCATAGCTACTGCTGCCCGCTGTTACCCCTTCTTTGAATCTTTCCTCTCCTTAATTCGTATTGCGGCCAGTCCTGCAGAAGCGAAATGGTACAGCATGTCCACCTTAACGTTGTGTGAGTTACTCCAACGACGATATCGACGAGTTTTCAAATAAATTTCGCAGAGTGACGCGGCATTTGGCGACCTTAAGAGAGTCATAGTTACTGCTGCCCGCTGTTCCCCCTTCTTTGAAACTTTCCTCTCTTTAATTCGTATTGCGGCCAGTCCTGCAGAAGCGAAATGGTACAACATGTCCACCTTAACGATATCTGGGTTACACCAACGACGATATCCTCGAGTTTTCAAATAAATTTCGCAGAGTGACGAGGCATTTGGCTACCTTAAGAGAGTCATAGTTACTCCTGCCAGCTGCTCCCATTTCTTTAGGCCTTTATCATTCTTGCTATGGCCAGTCCTACTGAACCGATATGACACTGTATGTCCACCTTAACGTCCTCACAGTTACTCCCACTACGAGTTTCTCGAGTTAGCAAATGTACTTCGAACGATTACGACGCATTTGGCTACTTTAAGAGAGACATAGTTACTGCATTAAGATGCTCCCCTTCCTTTGAATCTTTCCTCTCTTTAATTCGTACTGCGGAATGTCCAATCAGAAGCGAAATGCTGCAACTTGTCCACCTTAACGTTGTCTGAGTTACTCCAACGACGATATCTACGAGTTTTCAAATAAATTTCACAGAGTGACGCGGCATTTGGCGACCTTAAGAGAGTCATAGTTACTGCTGCCCGCTGTTCCCCCTTCTTTGAAACTTTCCTCTCTTTAATTCGTATTGCGGCCAGTCCTGCAGAAGCGAAATGGTACAGCATGTCCACCTTAACGATATCTGGGTTACACCAACGACGATATCCTCGAGTTTTCAAATAAATTTCGCAGAGTGACGAGGCATTTGGCTACCTTAAGAGAGTCATAGTTACTCCTGCCAGCTGCTCCCATTTCTTTAGGCCTTTATCATTCTTGCTATGGCCAGACCTACTGAACCGATATGCCACTGTATGTCCACCTTAACGTCCTCACAGTTACTCCCACTACGAGCTTCTCGAGTTAGCAAATGTACTTCGCCGGATGACGAGGCATTTGGCTACCTTAAGAGAGTCATAGTTACTGCAGCCAGGTGCTCCCCTTCCTTTGAATCTTTCCTCTCTTTAATTCGTACTGCGTAATGTCCAAGCAGAAGCGAAATGCTGGAACATGTCCACCTTAACGATGTCTGAGTTACTCCAACGACGATATCGAGGAGTTTTCAAATAAATTTCACTGAGTGACGAGGCATTTGGCTACCTTAAGAGAGTCATAGCTACTGCTGCCCGCTGCTACCCCTTCTTTGAATCTTTCCTCTCTTTAATTCGTATTGCGGCCAGTCCTACAGAAGCGAAATGGTACAGCATGTCCACCTTAACGTTTTGTGAGTTACTCCAACAACGATATCCTCGAGTTTTCAAATAAATTTCGCAGAGTGACGAGGCATTTGGCTACCTTAAGAGAGTCATAGTTACTCCTGCCGGCTGCGCCCATGTCTTTAGGCCTTTATCATTCTTGCTATGGCCAGTACTACTGAACCGTTATGCCACTGTATGTCCACCTTAACGTCCTCACAGTTACTCCCACTACGAGCTTCTCGAGTTAGCAAATGTACTTCAATGGATGACGAGGCATTTGGCTACCTTAAGAGAGTCATAGTTACTGCAGCCAGGTGCTCCCCTTCCTTTGAATCTTTCCTCTCTTTAATTCGTACTGTGGAATGTCCAATCAGAAGCGAAATGCTGCAACTTTTCCACCTTAACGGTGTCTGAGTTACTCCAACGACGATATCGACGAGATTTCAAATGAATTTCTCAGAGTGACGAGGCATTTGGCTACCTTAAGAGAGTTATAGTTACTGCTGCCCGCTGTTCCCCCTTCTTTCAATCTTTCCTCACTACAATTCGTATTGCGGCCAGTCCTACAGAAGCGAAATGGTACAGCATGTCCACCTTAACGTTGTGTGAGTTACTCCAACGACGATATCCTCGAGTTTTCAAATAAATTTCGCAGAGTGACGAGGCATTTGGCTACCTTAAGAGAGTCATAGTTACTCCTCCCGGCTGCTCCCATTTCTTTAGGCCTTTATCATTCTTGCTATGGTCAGTCCTACTGAACCGATATGCCACTGTATGTCCACCTTAACGTCCTCACAGTTACTCCCACTACGAGCTTCTCGAGTTAGCAAATGTACTTCGCCGGATGACGAGGCATTTGGCTACCTTAAGAGAGTCATAGTTACTGCAGCCAGATGCTCCCTTTCCTTTGAATCTTTCCTCTCTTTAATTCGTACTGCGTAATGTCCAAGCAGAAGCGAAATGCTGGAACATGTCCACCTTAACGATGTCTGAGTTACTCCAACGACGATATCGACGAGTTTTCATATAAATTTCGCTGAGTGACGAGGCATTTGGCTACCTTAAGAGAGTCATAGCTACTGCTGCCCGCTGCTACCCCTTCTTTGAATCTTTCCTCTCTTTAATTCGTATTGCGGCCAGTCCTGCAGAAGCGAAATGGTACAGCATGTCCACCTTAACGTTGTGTCAGTTACTCCAACGACGATATCCTCGAGTTTTCAAATTAATTTCGCAGAGTGTCGAAACATTTGGCTACCTTAAGAAAGTCATAGTTACTCCTGCCGGCTTCTGCCATTTCATTAGGCCTTTATCATTCTTGCTATGGCCAGTCCTACTGAACCGATATGCCACTGTATGTCCACCTTAACGTCCTCACAGTTACTCCCACTACGAGCTTCTCGAGTTAGCAAATGTACTTCAACGGATGACGAGGCATTTGGCTACCTTAAGAGAGTCATAGTTACTGCAGCCAGGTGCTCCCCTTCCTTTGAATCTTTCCTCTCTTTAATTCGTACT
Organism: Schistocerca americana; assembly: GCF_021461395.2. Taxonomy (NCBI): domain Eukaryota; kingdom Metazoa; phylum Arthropoda; class Insecta; order Orthoptera; family Acrididae; genus Schistocerca; species Schistocerca americana. The sequence continues at coordinate 212,935,878 of NC_060127.1, read as the reverse complement.
GTGGAATGTCCAATCAGAAGCGAAATGCTGCAACTTTTCCACCTTAACGGTGTCTGAGTTACTCCAACGACGATATCGACGAGATTTCAAATGAATTTCTCAGAGTGACGAGGCATTTGGCTACCTTAAGAGAGTTATAGTTACTGCTGCCCGCTGTTCCCCCTTCTTTCAATCTTTCCTCACTACAATTCGTATTGCGGCCAGTCCTACAGAAGCGAAATGGTACAGCATGTCCACCTTAACGTTGTGTGAGTTACTCCAACGACGATATCCTCGAGTTTTCAAATAAATTTCGCAGAGTGACGAGGCATTTGACTACCTTAAGAGAGTCATAGTTACTCCTCCCGGCTGCTCCCATTTCTTTAGGCCTTTATCATTCTTGCTATGGTCGGTCCTACTGAACCGATATGCCACTGTATGTCCACCTTAACGTCCTCACAGTTACTCCCACTACGAGCTTCTCGAGTTAGCAAATGTACTTCGCCGGATGACGAGGCATTTGGCTACCTTAAGAGAGTCATAGTTACTGCAGCCAGATGCTCCCCTTCCTTTGAATCTTTCCTCTCTTTATTTCGTACTGCGTAATGTCCAAGCAGAAGCGAAATGCTGGAACATGTCCACCCTAACGATGTCTGAGTTACTCCAACGACGATATCGACGAGTTTTCAAATAAATTTCGCTGAGTGACGAGGCATTTGGCTACCTTAAGAGAGTCATAGCTACTGCTGCCCGCTGCTACCCCTTCTTTGAATCTTTCCTCTCCTTAATTCGTATTGCGGCCAGTCCTGCAGAAGCGAAATGGTACAGCATGTCCACCTTAACGTTGTGTGAGTTACTCCAACGACGATATCGACGAGTTTTCAAATAAATTTCGCAGAGTGACGCGGCATTTGGCGACCTTAAGAGAGTCATAGTTACTGCTGCCCGCTGTTCCCCCTTCTTTGAAACTTTCCTCTCTTTAATTCGTATTGCGGCCAGTCCTGCAGAAGCGAAATGGTACAACATGTCCACCTTAACGATATCTGGGTTACACCAACGACGATATCCTCGAGTTTTCAAATAAATTTCGCAGAGTGACGAGGCATTTGGCTACCTTAAGAGAGTCATAGTTACTCCTGCCAGCTGCTCCCATTTCTTTAGGCCTTTATCATTCTTGCTATGGCCAGTCCTACTGAACCGATATGACACTGTATGTCCACCTTAACGTCCTAACAGTTACTCCCACTACGAGCTTCTCGAGTTAGCAAATGTACTTCGCCGGATGACGAGGCATTTGGCTACCTTAAGAGAGTCATAGTTGCTGCAGCCAGGTGCTCCTCTTCCTTTGAATCGTTCCTCTCTTTAATTCGTACTGCGTAATGTCCAATCAGAAGCGAAATGCTGCAAATTGTCCACCTTAACGGTGTCTGAGTTACTCCAACGACGATATTGACGAGATTTCAAATAAATTTCGCACAGTGACGAGGCTTTTGGCTACCTTAAGAGAGTCATAGTTACTGCTGCCCGCTGTTCCCGCTTCTTTGAATCTTTCCTCTCTTTAATTCGTATTGCGGCCAGTAATGCAGAAGCGAAATGGTACAGCATGTCCACCTCAACGATGTCTGAGTTACTCCAACGACGATATCCTCGAGTTTTCAAATAAATTTCGCAGAGTGACGAGGCATTTGGCTACCTTAAGAGAGTCATAGTTACTCCTGCCGGCTGCTCCCATTTCTTTAGGCCTTTATCATTCTTGCTATGGCCAGTCCTACTGAACCGATATGCCACTGTATGTCCACCATAACGTCGTCACAGTTACTCCCACTACGAGTTTCTCGAGTTAGCAAATGTACTTCGAACGATTACGACGCATTTTTCTCCCTTAAGAGAGTCATAGTAACTGCAGCCAGATGCTCCGCTTCCTTTGAATCTTTCCTCTCTTTAATTCGTACTGCAGAATGTCCAATCACAAGCGAAAGCTGCAACTTGTCCACCTTAACGATGTCTGAGTTACTTCAACGACGATATCGACGAGTTTTCAAATAAATTTCGCAGAGTGACGAGGCATTTGGCGACCTTAAGAGAGTCGTAGTTACTGCTGCCCGCTGTTCCCCCTTCTTTGAAACTTTCCTGTCTTTAATTCGTATTGCGGCCACTCCTGCAGAAGCGAAATGGTACAGCATGTCCACCTTAACGATATCTGAGTTACACCAACGACGATATCCTCGAGTTTTCAAATAAATTTCGCAGAGTGACGAGGCATTTGGCTACCATAAGAGCGTCATAGTTACTCCTGCCGGCTGCTCCCATTTCTTTAGGCCTTTATCATTCTTGCTATGGCCAGTCCTACTGAAACGATATGCCACTGTATGTCCACCTTTACGTCCTCACAGTTACTCCCACTACGAGCTTCTCGAGTTAGCAAATGTACTTTGTCGGATGACGAGGCATTTGACTACCTTAAGAGAGTCATAGTTACTGCAGCCAGGTGCTCCCCTGCCTTGAATCTTTCCTCTCTTTAATTCGTACTGTGGAATGTCCAATCAGAAGCGAAATGCTGCAACTTGTCCACCTTAACGGCGTCTGAGTTACTCCAACGACGATATCGACGAGATTTCAAATAAATTTCTCAGAGTGACGAGGCATTTGGCTACCTTAAGAGAGTTATAGTTACTGCTGCCCGCTGTTCCCCCTTCTTTGAATCTTTCCTCTCTATAATTCGTATTGCGGCCAGTCCTACAGAAGCGAAATAATACAGCATGTCCACCTTAACGTTGTGCGAGTTACTCCAACGACGATATCCTCGAGTTTTCAAATAAATTTCGTAGAGTGACGAGGCATTTGGCTACCGTAAGAGAGTCATAGTTACTCCTGCCGGCTGCTCCCATTTCTTTAGGCCTTTATCATTCTTGCTATGGTCAGTCCTACTGAACCGATATGCCACTGTATGTCCACCTTAACGTCCTCACAGTTACTCCCACTACGAGCTTCTCGAGTTAGGAAATGTACTTCGCCGGATGACGATGCATTTGGCTACCTTAAGAGAGTCATAGTTACTGCAGCCAGATGCTCCCCTTCCTTTGAATCTTTCCTCTCTTTATTTCGTACTGCGTAATGTCCAAGCAGAAGCGAAATGCTGGAACATGTCCACCCTAACGATGTCTGAGTTACTCCAACGACGATATCGACGAGTTTTCAAATAAATTTCGCTGAGTGACGAGGCATTTGGCTACCTTAAGAGAGTCATAGCTACTGCTGCCCGCTGCTACCCCTTCTTTGAATCTTTCCTCTCCTTAATTCGTATTGCGGCCAGTCCTGCAGAAGCGAAATGGTACAGCATGTCCACCTTAACGTTGTGTGAGTTACTCCAACGACGATATCGACGAGTTTTCAAATAAATTTCGCAGAGTGACGAGGCATTTGGCTACCTTAAGAGAGTCATAGTTACTCCTGCCAGCTGCTCCCATTTCTTTAGGCCTTTATCATTCTTGCTATGGCCAGTCCTACTGACCCGATATGACACTGTATGTCCACCTTAACGTCCTCACAGTTACTCCCACTACGAGTTTCTCGAGTTAGCAAATGTACTTCGAACGATTACGACGCATTTGGCTACTTTAAGAGAGACATAGTTACTGCATTAAGATGCTCCCCTTCCTTTGAATCTTTCCTCTCTTTAATTCGTACTGCGGAATGTCCAATCAGAAGCGAAATGCTGCAACTTGTCCACCTTAACGTTGTCTGAGTTACTCCAACGACGATATCTACGAGTTTTCAAATAAATTTCACAGAGTGACGCGGCATTTGGCGACCTTAAGAGAGTCATAGTTACTGCTGCCCGCTGTTCCCCCTTCTTTGAAACTTTCCTCTCTTTAATTCGTATTGCGGCCAGTCCTGCAGAAGCGAAATGGTACAGCATGTCCACCTTAACGATATCTGGGTTACACCAACGACGATATCCTCGAGTTTTCAAATAAATTTCGCAGAGTGACGAGGCATTTGGCTACCTTAAGAGAGTCATAGTTACTCCTGCCAGCTGCTCCCATTTCTTTAGGCCTTTATCATTCTTGCTATGGCCAGACCTACTGAACCGATATGCCACTGTATGTCCACCTTAACGTCCTCACAGTTACTCCCACTACGAGCTTCTCGAGTTAGCAAATGTACTTCGCCGGATGACGAGGCATTTGGCTACCTTAAGAGAGTCATAGTTACTGCAGCCAGGTGCTCCCCTTCCTTTGAATCTTTCCTCTCTTTAATTCGTACTGCGTAATGTCCAAGCAGAAGCGAAATGCTGGAACATGTCCACCTTAACGATGTCTGAGTTACTCCAACGACGATATCGAGGAGTTTTCAAATAAATTTCACTGAGTGACGAGGCATTTGGCTACCTTAAGAGAGTCATAGTTACTCCTGCCGGCTGCGCCCATGTCTTTAGGCCTTTATCATTCTTGCTATGGCCAGTACTACTGAACCGTTATGCCACTGTATGTCCACCTTAACGTCCTCACAGTTACTCCCACTACGAGCTTCTCGAGTTAGCAAATGTACTTCAATGGATGACGAGGCATTTGGCTACCTTAAGAGAGTCATAGTTACTGCAGCCAGGTGCTCCCCTTCCTTTGAATCTTTCCTCTCTTTAATTCGTACTGTGGAATGTCCAATCAGAAGCGAAATGCTGCAACTTTTCCACCTTAACGGTGTCTGAGTTACACCAACGACGATATCGACGAGATTTCAAATGAATTTCTCAGAGTGACGAGGCATTTGGCTACCTTAAGAGAGTTATAGTTACTGCTGCCCGCTGTTCCCCCTTCTTTCAATCTTTCCTCACTACAATTCGTATTGCGGCCAGTCCTACAGAAGCGAAATGGTACAGCATGTCCACCTTAACGTTGTGTGAGTTACTCCAACGACGATATCCTCGAGTTTTCAAATAAATTTCGCAGAGTGACGAGGCATTTGGCTACCTTAAGAGAGTCATAGTTACTCCTCCCGGCTGCTCCCATTTCTTTAGGCCTTTATCATTCTTGCTATGGCCAGTCCTACTGAACCGATATGCCCTGTATGTCCACCTTAACGTCCTCACAGTTACTCCCACTACGAGCTTCTCGAGTTAGCAAATGTACTTCAACGGATGACGAGGCATTTGGCTACCTTAAGAGAGTCATAGTTACTGCAGCCAGATGCTCCCCTTCCTTTGAATCTTTCCTCTCTTTAATTCGTACTGCGTAATGTCCAAGCAGAAGCGAAATGCTGGAACATGTCCACCCAACCGATGTCTGAGTTACTCCAACGACGATATCGAGGAGTTTTCAAATAAATTTCACTGAGTGACGAGGCATTTGGCTACCTTAAGAGAGTCATAGCTACTGCTGCCCGCTGCTACCCCTTCTTTGAATCTTTCCTCTCTTTAATTCGTATTGCGGCCAGTCCTACAGAAGCGAAATGGTACAGCATGTCCACCTTAACGTTGTGTGAGTTACTCCAACAACGATATCCTCGAGTTTTCAAATAAATTTCGCAGAGTGACGAGGCATTTGGCTACCTTAAGAGAGTCATAGTTACTCCTGCCGGCTGCGCCCATGTCTTTAGGCCTTTATCATTCTTGCTATGGCCAGTCCTACAGAACCGTTATGCCACTGTATGTCCACCTTAACGTCCTCACAGTTACTCCCACTACGAGCTTCTCGAGTGAGCAAATGTACTTCAATGGATGACGAGGCATTTGGCTACCTTAAGAGAGTCATAGTTACTGCAGCCAGGTGCTCCCCTTCCTTTGAATCTTTCCTCTCTTTAATTCGTACTGTGGAATGTCCAATCAGAAGCGAAATGCTGCAACTTTTCCACCTTAACGGTGTCTGAGTTACTCCAATGACGATATCGACGAGATTTCAAATGAATTTCTCAGAGTGACGAGGCATTTGGCTACCTTAAGAGAGTTATAGTTACTGCTGCCCGCTGTTCCCCCTTCTTTCAATCTTTCCTCACTACAATTCGTATTGCGGCCAGTCCTACAGAAGCGAAATGGTACAGCATGTCCACCTTAACGTTGTGTGAGTTACTCCAACGACGATATCCTCGAGTTTTCAAATAAATTTCGCAGAGTGACGAGGCATTTGGCTACCTTAAGAGAGTCATAGTTACTCCTCCCGGCTGCTCCCATTTCTTTAGGCCTTTATCATTCTTGCTATGGTCAGTCCTACTGAACCGATATGCCACTGTATGTCCACCTTAACGTCCTTACAGTTACTCCCACTACGAGCTTCTCGAGTTAGCAAATGTACTTCGCCGGATGACGAGGCATTTGGCTACCTTAAGAGAGTCATAGTTACTGCAGCCAGATGCTCCCTTTCCTTTGAATCTTTCCTCTCTTTAATTCGTACTGCGTAATGTCCAAGCAGAAGCGAAATGCTGGAACATGTCCACCCTAACGATGTCTGAGTTACTCCAACGACGATATCGACGAGTTTTCAAATAAATTTCGCTGAGTGACGAGGCATTTGGCTACCTTAAGAGAGTCATAGCTACTGCTGCCCGCTGCTACGCCTTCTTTGAATCTTTCCTCTCCTTAATTCGTATTGCGGCCAGTCCTGCAGAAGCGAAATGGTACAGCATGTCCACCTTAACGTTGTGTCAGTTACTCCAACGACGATATCCTCGAGTTTTCAAATTAATTTCGCAGAGTGACGAAACATTTGGCTACCTTAAGAAAGTCATAGTTACTCCTGCCGGCTTCTGCCATTTCGTTAGGCCTTTATCATTCTTGCTATGGCCAGTCCTACTGAACCGATATGCCACTGTATGTCCACCTTAACGTCCTCACAGTTACTCCCACTACGAGCTTCTCGAGTTAGCAAATGTACTTCAACGGATGACGAGGCATTTGGCTACCTTAAGAGAGTCATAGTTACTGCAGCCAGATGCTCCCCTTCCTTTGAATCTTTCCTCTCTTTAATTCGTACTGCGTAATGTCCAAGCAGAAGCGAAATGCTGGAACATGTCCACCCAACCGATGTCTGAGTTACTCCAACGACGATATCGAGGAGTTTTCAAATAAATTTCACTGAGTGACGAGGCATTTGGCTACCTTAAGAGAGTCATAGCTACTGCTGCCCGCTGCTACGCCTTCTTTGAATCTTTCCTCTCCTTAATTCGTATTGCGGCCAGTCCTGCAGAAGCGAAATGGTACAGCATGTCCACCTTAACGTTGTGTCAGTTACTCCAACGACGATATCCTCGAGTTTTAAAATTAATTTCGCAGAGTGACGAAACATTTGGCTACCTTAAGAAAGTCATAGTTACTCCTGCCGGCTTCTGCCATTTCATTAGGCCTTTATCATTCTTGCTATGGCCAGTCCTACTGAACCGATATGCCACTGTATGTCCACCTTAACGTCCTCACAGTTACTCCCACTACGAGCTTCTCGAGTTAGCAAATGTACTTCAACGGATGACGAGGCATTTGGCTACCTTAAGAGAGTCATAGTTACTGCAGCCAGATGCTCCCCTTCCTTTGAATCTTTCCTCTCTTTAATTCGTACTGCGTAATGTCCAAGCAGAAGCGAAATGCTGGAACATGTCCACCCAACCGATGTCTGAGTTACTCCAACGACGATATCGAGGAGTTTTCAAATAAATTTCACTGAGTGACGAAGCATTTGGCTACCTTAAGAGAGTCATAGCTACTGCTGCCCGCTGCTACCCCTTCTTTGAATCTTTCCTCTCTTTAATTCGTATTGCGGCCAGTCCTACAGAAGCGAAATGGTACAGCATGTCCACCTTAACGTTGTGTGAGTTACTCCAACAACGATATCCTCGAGTTTTCAAATAAATTTCGCAGAGTGACGAGGCATTTGGCTACCTTAAGAGAGTCATAGTTACTCCTGCCGGCTGCGCCCATGTCTTTAGGCCTTTATCATTCTTGCTATGGCCAGTCCTACAGAACCGTTATGCCACTGTATGTCCACCTTAACGTCCTCACAGTTACTCCCACTACGAGCTTCTCGAGTTAGCAAATGTACTTCAATGGATGACGAGGCATTTGGCTACCTTAAGAGAGTCATAGTTACTGCAGCCAGGTGCTCCCCTTCCTTTGAATCTTTCCTCTCTTTAATTCGTACTGTGCAATGTCCAATCAGAAGCGAAATGCTGCAACTTTTCCACCTTAACGGTGTCTGAGTTACACCAATGACGATATCGACGAGATTTCAAATGAATTTCTCAGAGTGACGAGGCATTTGGCTACCTTAAGAGAGTTATAGTTACTGCTGCCCGCTGTTCCCCCTTCTTTCAATCTTTCCTCACTACAATTCGTATTGCGGCCAGTCCTACAGAAGCGAAATGGTACAGCATGTCCACCTTAACCTTGTGTGAGTTACTCCAACGACGATATCCTCCAGTTTTCAAATAAATTTCGCAGAGTGACGAGGCATTTGGCTACCTTAAGAGAGTCATAGTTACTCCTCCCGGCTGCTCCCATTTCTTTAGGCCTTTATCATTCTTGCTATGGTCAGTCCTACTGAACCGATATGCCACTGTATGTCCACCTTAACGTCCTTACAGTTACTCCCACTACGAGCTTCTCGAGTTAGCAAATGTACTTCGCCGGATGACGAGGCATTTGGCTACCTTAAGAGAGTCATAGTTACTGCAGCCAGATGCTCCCTTTCCTTTGAATCTTTCCTCTCTTTAATTCGTACTGCGTAATGTCCAAGCAGAAGCGAAATGCTGGAACATGTCCACCCTAACGATGTCTGAGTTACTCCAACGACGATATCGACGAGTTTTCAAATAAATTTCGCTGAGTGACGAGGCATTTGGCTACCTTAAGAGAGTCATAGCTACTGCTGCCCGCTGCTACGCCTTCTTTGAATCTTTCCTCTCCTTAATTCGTATTGCGGCCAGTCCTGCAGAAGCGAAATGGTACAGCATGTCCACCTTAACGTTGTGTCAGTTACTCCAACGACGATATCCTCGAGTTTTCAAATTAATTTCGCAGAGTGACGAAACATTTGGCTACCTTAAGAGAGTCATAGTTACTCCTGCCGGCTTCTGCCATTTCATTAGGCCTTTATCATTCTTGCTATGGCCAGCCCTACTGAACCGATATGCCACTGTATGTCCACCTTAACGTCCTCACAGTTACTCCCACTACGAGCTTCTCGAGTTAGCAAATGTACATCAACGGATGGCGAGGCATTTGGCTACCTTAAGAGAGTCATAGTTACTGCAGCCAGATGCTCCCCTTCCTTTGAATCTTTCCTCTCTTTAATTCGTACTGCGTAATGTCCAAGCAGAAGCGAAATGCTGGAACATGTCCACCCTAACGATGACTGAGTTACTCCAACGACGATATCGAGGAGTTTTCAAATAAATTTCTCTGAGTGACGAGGCATTTGGCTACCTTAAGAGAGTCATAGCTACTGCTGCCCGCTGCTACCCCTTCTTTGAATCTTTCCTCTCTTTAATTCGTATTGCGGCCAGTCCTGCAGAAGCGAAATGGTACAGCATGTCCACCTTAACGTTGTCTGAGTTACTCCAACGACGATATCCTTGAGTTTTAAAATAAATTTCGCAGAGTGACGAGGCATTTGGCTACCTTAAGAGAGTCATAGTTACACCTGCCGGCTGCTCCCATTTCTTTTGGCCTTTACATTCTTGCTATGGCCAATCCTACAGAACCGATATGCCACTGTATGTCCACCGTAACGTCGTCACAGTTACTCCCGCTACGAGTTTCTCGAGTTAGCAAATGTACATCGACGGATGACGAGGCATTTGGCTGCCTTAAGAGAGTCATAGTTACTGCAGCCAGATGCTCCCCTTCCTTTGAATCTTTCCTCTCCTTAATTCGTACTGCGGAATGTCCAAGCAGAAGCGAAATGCTGTCACTTGTCCACCTTATCGGTGTCTGAGTTACTCCAACGACGATATCGCCGAGTTTTCAAATAAATTTCGCAGAGTGACGAGGCATTTGACTACCTTAAGAGAGTCATAGTTACTGCTGCCCGCTGCTCCCCCTTCTTTGAATCTTTCCTCTCTTTAATTCGTATTGCGGCCAGTCCTACAGAAGCGAAATGGTACAGCATGTCCACCTTAACGTTGTGTGAGTTACTCCAACAACGATATCCTCGAGTTTTCTAATAAATTTCGCAGTGTGTCGAGGCATTTGGCTACCTTAAGAGAGTCATAGTTACTCCTGCCGGCGGCTCCCATGTCTTTAGGCCTTTATCATTCTTGCTATGGCCAGTCCAACAGAACCGATATGCCACTTTATGTCCACCTTAACGTCGTCACAGTTACTCCCACTACGAGATTCTCGAGTTAGCAAACGTACTTCGACGGATGACGAGGCATTTGGCTACCTTAAGAGAGTCATTGTTACTGCAGCCAGATGCTCCCCTTCCTTTGAATCTTTCCTCTCCTTAATTCGTACTGCGGAATGTCCAAGCAGAAGCGAAATGCTGCAACTTGTCCACCTTAACGGTGTCTGAGTTACTCCAACGACGATATCGACGAGTTTTCAAATAAATTTCGCACAGTGACGAGGCATTTGGCTACCTTAAGAGAATCATAGTTACTGCTGCCCGCTGCTCCCCCTTCTTTGAATCTTTCCTCTCTTTAATTCGTATTGCGGCCAGTCCTGCAGAAGCGAAATGGTACAGCATGTCCACCTTAACGTTGTCTGAGTTACTCCAACGATGATATCCTCGAGGTTTCAAATGAATTTCGCAGAGTGACGAGGCGTTTGGCTACTTTAAGAGAGTCATAGTTACTCCTGCCGGCTGCTCCCAGTCCTTTAGGCCTTTATCATTCTTGCTATGGCCAGGCCTACAGAACCGATATGCCACTGTATGTCCACCTTAACGTCGTCGCAGTTACTCCCACTACGAGTTTCTCGTGTTAGCAAATGTACTTCGACGGATGACAAGGCATTTGGCTACCTTAAGAGAGTCATAGTTACTGCAGTCAGATGCTTCGCTTCCTTTGAATCTTTCCTCTCTTTAACTCGTACTGCGGAATGTCCAATCAGAAGCGAAATGCTGCAACCCATCCACCTTAACGTTGTCTGAGTTACTCCAACGACGATATCGACGAGTTTTCAAATAAATTTCGCAGAGTGACGAGGCATTTGGATACCTTAGGAGAGTCATAGTACTCCTGCCCGCTGCTCCCCCTTCTATGAATCTTTCCTTTCTTTAATTAGTGTTGCGGCCAGTCCTGCAGAAGCGAAATGGTACAGCATGTCAACCTTATCGTTGTCTGAGTTACTCCAACGACATATCCTCAAGTTTTCAAATAAATTTCGCAGAGTGACGAGGCATTTGGCTACCTTAAGAGAGTCATAGTTTCTCCTGCTGGCAGCTCCCATTTCTCTAGTCCTTTATCATTCTAGCTATGGCCAGTCCTAGAGAACCGATATGCCACTGTATGTCCACCTTAACGTCGTCAAAGTTGCTCCCACTATGAATTTCTCGAGTTAGGAAATGTACTTCGACGGATGACGAGGCATATGGCTACCTTAAGAGAGTCATAGTTACTGCAGCCAGATGCTCCCCTTCCTTTGAATCTTTCCTCTCCTTAATTCGTACTGCGGAATGTCCAAGCAGAAGCGAAATGCTGCAACTTGTCCACCTTAACGGTGTCTGAGTTACTCCAACGACGATATCGACGAGTTTTCAAATAAATTTCGCACAGTGACGAGGCATTTGGCTACCTTAAGAGAATCATAGTTACTGCTGCCCGCTGCTCCCCCTTCTTTGAATCTTTCCTCTCTTTAATTCGTATTGCGGCCAGTCCTGCAGAAGCGAAATGGTACAGCATGTCCACCTTAACGTTGTCTGAGTTACTCCAACGATGATATCCTCGAGGTTTCAAATGAATTTCGCAGAGTGACGAGGCGTTTGGCTACTTTAAGAGAGTCATAGTTACTCCTGCCGGCTGCTCCCAGTCCTTTAGGCCTTTATCATTCTTGCTATGGCCAGGCCTACAGAACCGATATGCCACTGTATGTCCACCTTAACGTCGTCGCAGTTACTCCCACTACGAGTTTCTCGTGTTAGCAAATGTACTTCGACGGATGACAAGGCATTTGGCTACCTTAAGAGAGTCATAGTTACTGCAGTCAGATGCTTCGCTTCCTTTGAATCTTTCCTCTCTTTAACTCGTACTGCGGAATGTCCAATCAGAAGCGAAATGCTGCAACCCATCCACCTTAACGTTGTCTGAGTTACTCCAACGACGATATCGACGAGTTTTCAAATAAATTTCGCAGAGTGACGAGGCATTTGGATACCTTAGGAGAGTCATAGTACTCCTGCCCGCTGCTCCCCCTTCTATGAATCTTTCCTTTCTTTAATTAGTGTTGCGGCCAGTCCTGCAGAAGCGAAATGGTACAGCATGTCCACCTTATCGTTGTCTGAGTTACTCCAACGACATATCCTCAAGTTTTCAAATAAATTTCGCAGAGTGACGAGGCATTTGGCTACCTTAAGAGAGTCATAGTTTCTCCTACTGGCAGCTCCCATTTCTCTAGTCCTTTATCATTCTAGCTATGGCCAGTCCTAGAGAACCGATATGCCACTGTATGTCCACCTTAACGTCGTCAAAGTTGCTCCCACTATGAATTTCTCGAGTTAGGAAATGTACTTCGACGGATGACGAGCCATTTGGCTACCTTAAGAGAGTCATAGTTACTGCTGCCCGCTGCTCCCCCTTCGTTGAATCTTTCCACTCTTTAATTCGTATTGCGGCCAGTCCTGCAAAAGCGAAATGGTACAGCATGTCCACCTTAACGTTGTCTGAGTTACTCCAACGACGATATCCTCGAGGTTTCAAATAAATTCTGCAGAGTGACGAGGCAATTTGCTACCTTAATAGAGTCATAGTTACTCCTGCCGGCTGCTCCCATTTCTTTAGGCCTTTATCATTCTTGCTATGGCCAGTCCTACTGAACCGATATGCCACTGTATGTCCACCTTAACGTCTTCACAGTTACTCCCACTACGAGTTTCTCGAGTTAGCAAATGTACTTCGACGGATGACGAGGCATTTGGCTACCTTAAGAGAGTCATAGTTACTGCAGCCAGATGCTCCCCTTCCTTTGAATCTTTCCTCTCTTTAATTCGTACTACGGAATGTCCAAGCAGAAGCGACAGGCTGCAACTTGTCCACCTTAACGTTGTCTGAGTTACTCCAACGACGATATCGACGAGTTTTCAAATAAATTTCGCAGAGTGATGCGGCATTTGGCTACCTTAAGAGAGTCATAGTAACTGCTGCCCGCTGCTCATTCTTCTTTGAATCTTTCATCTCTTTAATTCATATTGCGGCCAGTCCTGCAGAAGCGAAATGGTACAGCATGTCCACCTTAACGTTGTCTGAGTTACTCCAACGACGATATCATCGAGTTTTCAAAGAAATATCGCAGAGTGACGAAGCTTTTGACTACCTTAAGAGAGTCATAGTTACTCCTGCCGGCTGCTCCCTTTTCTTTAGGCCTTTATCATTCTTGCTATGACCAGTCCTACAGAACCGATATGCCACTGTATGTCCACCTTAACGTCGTCACAGTTACTCCCACTACGAGTTTCTCGAGTTAGCAAATGTACTTCGACGGATGACGAGGCATTTGGCTACCTTAAGAGAGTCATAGTCACTCCTGCCGGCTGCTTCCATTTCTTTAGGCCTTTATCTTTCTTGCTATGGCCAGTCCTACTGAACCGATATGCCACTGTATGTCCACCTTAACGTCGTCACAGTTACTCCCACTACGAGTTTCTCGAGTTAGCAAATGTACTTCGACGGATGACGAGGCATTTGGTTACCTTAAGAGAGTCATAGTTACTGCAGCCAGATGCTCCAATTCCTTTGAATCTTTCCTCTCTTTAATTCGTACTGCGGAATGTCCAAGCAGAAGTGAAATGCTGCAACTTGTCCACCTTAACGTTGTCTGAGTTACTCCAACGACGATATCCTCGAGTTTTCAAAGAAATTTCGCGTAGTGACGAGGCTTTTGGCTACCTTAAGAGAGTCATAGTTACTCCTGCCGGCTGCTCCCATTTCTTTAGGCCTTTATCATTCTTGCTATGGCCAGTCCTACAGAACCGTTATGCCACTGTATGTCCACCTTAACGTCGTCACAGTTACTCCCACTACGAGTTTCTCGAGTTAGCAAATGTACTTCGACGGATGACGAGGCATATGGCTACCTTAAGAGAGTCATAGTTACTGCAGCCAGATGCTCCCCTTCCTTTGAATCTTTCCTCTCTTTAATTCGTACTGCGGAATGTCCAAGCAGAAGCGAAATGCTGCAACTTGTCCACCTTAACGTTGTATGAATTACTCCAACGACGATATCGACGAGTTTTCAAATAAATTTTGCAGAGTGACGAGCCATTTGGCTACCTTAAGAGAGTCATAGTTACTGATGCCCGCTGCTCCCCCTTCGTTGGATCTTTCCACTCTTTAATTCGTATTGCGGCCAGTCCTGCAGAAGCGAAATGGTACAGCATGTCCACCTTAACGTTGTCTGAGTTACTCCAACGACGATATCCTCGAGGTTTCAAATAAATTTCGCAGAGTGACGATGCATTTGGCTACCTTAAGAGAGTCATAGTTGCTCCTGCCGGCTGCTCCCATTTCTTTAGGCCTTTATCATTCTTGCTATGGGCAGTCCTACAGAACCGATGTGCCACTGTATGTCCACCTTAACGTCGTGGCAGTTACTCCCACTACGAGTTTCTCGAGTTAGCAAATGTACTTCGACGGATGACGAGGTATTTGGTTACCTTAAGAGAGTCATAGTTACTGCAGCCAGATGCCCCCCTTCCTTTGAATCTTTCCTCTCTTTTATTCGTACTGCGGAATGTCCAATCAGAAGCGAAATGCTGCAACTTGTGTACCTTAACGTTGTCTGAGTTACTCCAACGACGATATCGACGAGTTTTCAAATAAATTTCGCAGAGTGACGAGGCATTTGGCTACCTTAAGAGAGTCATAGTTACTGCTGCCCGCTGCTCCCCCTTCTTTGAAACTTTCCTCTCTTTAATTCGTATTGCGGGCAGTTCTGCAGAAGCGAAAGGGTACAGCATGTCCACCTTAACGTTGTCTGAATTACTCCAACGACGATATCCTCGAGTTTTCAAAGAAATATCGCAGAGTGACGAGGCTTTTGACTACCTTAAGAGAGTCATAGTTACTCCTGCCGGCTGCTCCCTTTTCTTTAGGCCTTTATCATTATTGCTATGACCAGTCCTACAGAACCGATATGCCACTGTATGTCCACCTTAACGTCGTCACAGTTACTCCCACTACGAGTTTCTCGAGTTAGCAAATGTACTTCGACGGATGACGAGGCAATTGGCTACCTTAAGAGAGTCATAGTCACTCCTGCCGGCTGCTTCCATTTCTTTAGGCCTTTATCTTTCTTGCTATGGCCAGTCCTACTGAACCGATATGCCACTGTATGCCCACCTTAACGTCGTCACAGTTACTCCCACTACAAGTTTCTCGAGTTAGCAAATGTACTTCGACGGATGACGAGGCATTTGGTTACCTTAAGAGAGTCATAGTTACCGCAGCCAGATGCTCCAATTCCTTTGAATCTTTCCTCTCTTTAATTCGTACTGCGGAATGTCCAAGCAGAAGTGAAATGCTGCAACTTGTCCACCTTAACGTTGTCTGAGTTACTCCAACGACGATATCCACGAGTTTTCAAATAAATTTCGCAGAGTGACGAGGCATTTGGCTACCTTAAGAGAGTCATAGTTACTGCTGCCTGCTGCTTCCCCTTCTTTGAATCTTTCCTCTCTTTAATTCGTATTGCGGACGGTCCTGCAGAAGCGAAATGGTACAGCATGTCCACCTTAACGTTGTCTGAGTTACTCCAACGACGATATCCTCGAGTTTTCAAAGAAATTTCGCGTAGTGACGAGGCTTTTGGCTACCTTAAGAGAGTCATAGTTACTCCTGCCGGCTGCTCCCATTTCTTTAGGCCTTTATCATTCTTGCTATGGCCAGTCCTACAGAACCGTTATGCCACTGTATGTCCACCTTAACGTCGTCACAGTTACTCCCACTACGAGTTTCTCGAGTTAGCAAATGTACTTCGACGGATGACGAGGCATATGGCTACCTTAAGAGAGTCATAGTTACTGCAGCCAGATGCTCCCCTTCCTTTGAATCTTTCCTCTCTTTAATTCGTACTGCGGAATGTCAAAGCAGAAGCGAAATGCTGCAACTTGTCCACCTTAACGTTGTATGAATTACTCCAACGACGATATCGACGAGTATTCAAATAAATTTTGCAGAGTGGCGAGCCATTTGGCTACCTTAAGAGAGTCATAGTTACTGCTGCCCGCTGCTCCCCCTTCGTTGAATCTTTCCACTCTTTAATTCGTATTGCGGCCAGTCCTGCAGAAGCGAAATGGTACAGCATGTCCACCTTAACGTTGTCTGAGTTACTCCAACGACGGTATCATCGAGTTTTCAAAGAAATATCGCAGAGTGACGAGGCTTTTGACTACCTTAAGAGAGTCATAGTTACTCCTGCCGGCTGCTCCCTTTTCTTTAGGCCTTTATCATTCTTGCTATGACCAGTCCTACAGAACCGATATGCCACTGTATGTCCACCTTAACGTCGTCACAGTTACTCCCACTACGAGTTTCTCGAGTTAGCAAATGTACTTCGACGGATGACGAGGCATTTGGCTACCTTAAGAGAGTCATAGTCACTCCTGCCGGCTGCTTCCATTTCTTTAGGCCTTTATCTTTCTTGCTATGGCCAGTCCTACTGAACCGATATGCCACTGTATGTCCACCTTAACGTCGTCACAGTTACTCCCACTACGAGTTTCTCGAGTTAGCAAATGTACTTCAACGGATGACGAGGCATTTGGTTACCTTAAGAGAGTCATAGTTACTGCAGCCAGATGCTCCAATTCCTTTGAATCTTTCCTCTCTTTAATTCGTACTGCGGAATGTCCAAGCAGTAGTGAAATGCTGCAACTTGTCCACCTTAACGTTGTCTGAGTTACTCCAACGACGATATCCACGAGTTTTCAAATAAATTTCACAGAGTGACGAGGCATTTGGCTACCTTAAGAGAGTCATAGTTACTGCTGCCTGCTGCATCCCCTTCTTTGAATCTTTCCTCTCTTTAATTCGTATTGCGGCCGGTCCTGCAGAAGCGAAATGGTACAGCATGTCCACCTTATCGTTGTCTGAGTTACTCCAACGACATATCCTCAAGTTTTCAAATAAATTTCGCAGAGTGACGAGGCATTTGGCTACCTTAAGAGAGTCATAGTTTCTCCTGCTGGCAGCTCCCATTTCTCTAGTCCTTTATCATTCTAGCTATGGCCAGTCCTAGAGAACCGATATGCCACTGTATGTCCACCTTAACGTCGTCAAAGTTGCTCCCACTATGAATTTCTCGAGTTAGGAAATGTACTTCGACGGATGACGAGGCATTTGGCTATCTTAAGAGAGTAATAGTTACTGCAGCCAGCTGCTCCAATTCCTTTGAATCTTTCCTCTCTTTAATTCGTACTGTGGAATGTCTAAGCAGAAGCGAAATGCTGCAACTTGTCCACCTTAACGTTGTCTGAGTTATTCCAACGACGATATCGACGAGTTTTCAAATAAATTTCGCAGAGTGACGAGGCATTTGGCTACCTTAAGAGAGTCATAGTTACTGCTGCCCGCTGCTCCCCCTTCTTTGAAACTTTCCTCTCTTTAATTCGTATTGCGGGCAGTTCTGCAGAAGCGAAAGGGTACAGCATGTCCACCTTAACGTTGTCTGAATTACTCCAACGACGATATCCTCGAGTTTTCAAATAAATTCTGCAGAGTGACGAGGCAATTTGCTACCTTAAGAGAGTCATAGTTACTCCTACCGGTTGCTCCCATTTGTTTAGGCCTTTATCATTCTTGCTATGGCCAGTCCTACTGAACCGATATGCCACTGTATGTCCACCTTAACGTCTTCACAGTTACTCCCACTACGAGTTTCTCGAGTTAGCAAATGTACTTCGACGGATGACGAGGCATTTGGCTACCTTAAGAGAGTCATAGTTACTGCAGCCAGATGCTCCCCTTCCTTTGAATCTTTCCTCTCTTTAATTCGTACTACGGAATGTCCAAGCAGAAGCGACAGGCTGCAACTTGTCCACCTTAACGTTGTCTGAGTTACTCCAACGACGATATCGACGAGTTTTCAAATAAATTTCGCAGAGTGATGCGGCATTTGGCTACCTTAAGAGAGTCATAGTTACTGCTGCCCGCTGCTCCCCCTTCTTTGAATCTTTCCTCTCTTTAATTCGTATTGCGGCCAGTCCTGCAGAAGCGAAATGGTACAGCATGTCCACCTTAACGTTGTCTGAGTTACTCCAACGACGATATCCTCGAGTTTTCAAAGAAATATCGCAGAGTGACGTGGCTTTTGACTACCTTAAGAGAGTCATAGTTACTCCTGCCGGCTGCTCCCTTTTCTTTAGGCCTTTATCATTCTTGCTATGACCAGTCCTACAGAACCGATATGCCACTGTATGTCCACCTTAACGTCGTCACAGTTACTCCCACTACGAGTTTCTCGAGTTAGCAAATGTACTTCGACGGATGACGAGGCAATTGGCTACCTTAAGAGAGTCATAGTCACTCCTGCCGGCTGCTTCCATTTCTTTAGGCCTTTATCTTTCTTGCTATGGCCAGTCCTACTGAACCGATATGCCACTGTATGCCCACCTTAACGTCGTCACAGTTACTCCCACTACAAGTTTCTCGAGTTAGCAAATGTACTTCGACGGATGACGAGGCATTTGGTTACCTTAAGAGAGTCATAGTTACTGCAGCCAGATGCTCCAATTCCTTTGAATCTTTCCTCTCTTTAATTCGTACTGCTGGATGTCGAAGCAGAAGTGAAATGCTGCAACTTGTCCACCTTAACGTTGTCTGAGTTACTCCAACGACGATATCCACGAGTTTTCAAATAAATTTCGCAGAGTGACGAGGCATTTGGCTACCTTAAGAGAGTCAAAGTTACTGCTGCCTGCTGCTTCCCCTTCTTTGAATCTTTCCTCTCTTTAATTCGTATTGCGGACGGTCCTGCAGAAGCGAAATGGTACAGCATGTCCACCTTAACGTTGTCTGAGTTACTCCAACGACGATATCCTCGAGTTTTCAAAGAAATTTCGCGTAGTGACGAGGCTTTTGGCTACCTTAAGAGAGTCATAGTTACTCCTGCCGGCTGCTCCCATTTCTTTAGGCCTTTATCATTCTTGCTATGGCCAGTCCTACAGAACCGTTATGCCACTGTATGTCCACCTTAACGTCGTCACAGTTACTCCCACTACGAGTTTCTCGAGTTAGCAAATGTACTTCGACGGATGACGAGGCTTTTGGCTACCTTAAGAGAGTCATAGTTTCTCCTGCTGGCAGCTCCCATTTCTCTAGTCCTTTATCATTCTAGCTATGGCCAGTCCTAGAGAACCGATATGCCACTGTATGTCCACCTTAACGTCGTCAAAGTTGCTCCCACTATGAATTTCTCGAGTTAGGAAATGTACTTCGACGGATGACGAGGCATTTGGCTATCTTAAGAGAGTAATAGTTACTGCAGCCAGCTGCTCCAATTCCTTTGAATCTTTCCTCTCTTTAATTCGTACTGTGGAATGTCTAAGCAGAAGCGAAATGCTGCAACTTGTCCACCTTAACGTTGTCTGAGTTATTCCAACGACGATATCGACGAGTTTTCAAATAAATTTCGCAGAGTGACGAGGCATTTGGCTACCTTAAGAGAGTCATAGTTACTGCTGCCCGCTGCTCCCCCTTCTTTGAAACTTTCCTCTCTTTAATTCGTATTGCGGGCAGTTCTGCAGAAGCGAAAGGGTACAGCATGTCCACCTTAACGTTGTCTGAATTACTCCAACGACGATATCCTCGAGTTTTCAAATAAATTCTGCAGAGTGACGAGGCAATTTGCTACCTTAAGAGAGTCATAGTTACTCCTGCCGGTTGCTCCCATTTGTTTAGGCCTTTATCATTCTTGCTATGGCCAGTCCTACTGAACCGATATGCCACTGTATGTCCACCTTAACGTCTTCACAGTTACTCCCACTACGAGTTTCTCGAGTTAGCAAATGTACTTCGACGGATGACGAGGCATTTGGCTACCTTAAGAGAGTCATAGTTACTGCAGCCAGATGCTCCCCTTCCTTTGAATCTTTCCTCTCTTTAATTCGTACTACGGAATGTCCAAGCAGAAGCGACAGGCTGCAACTTGTCCACCTTAACGTTGTCTGAGTTACTCCAACGACGATATCGACGAGTTTTCAAATAAATTTCGCAGAGTGATGCGGCATTTGGCTACCTTAAGAGAGTCATAGTTACTGCTGCCCGCTGCTCCCCCTTCGTTGAATCTTTCCACTCTTTAATTCGTATTGCGGCCAGTCCTGCAGAAGCGAAATGGTACAGCATGTCCACCTTAACGTTGTCTGAGTTACTCCAACGACGGTATCATCGAGTTTTCAAAGAAATATCGCAGAGTGACGAGGCTTTTGACTACCTTAAGAGAGTCATAGTTACTCCTGCCGGCTGCTCCCTTTTCTTTAGGCCTTTATCATTCTTGCTATGACCAGTCCTACAGAACCGATATGCCACTGTATGTCCACCTTAACGTCGTCACAGTTACTCCCACTACGAGTTTCTCGAGTTAGCAAATGTACTTCGACGGATGACGAGGCATTTGGCTACCTTAAGAGAGTCATAGTCACTCCTGCCGGCTGCTTCCATTTCTTTAGGCCTTTATCTTTCTTGCTATGGCCAGTCCTACTGAACCGATATGCCACTGTATGTCCACCTTAACGTCGTCACAGTTACTCCCACTACGAGTTTCTCGAGTTAGCAAATGTACTTCAACGGATGACGAGGCATTTGGTTACCTTAAGAGAGTCATAGTTACTGCAGCCAGATGCTCCAATTCCTTTGAATCTTTCCTCTCTTTAATTCGTACTGCGGAATGTCCAAGCAGTAGTGAAATGCTGCAACTTGTCCACCTTAACGTTGTCTGAGTTACTCCAACGACGATATCCACGAGTTTTCAAATAAATTTCGCAGAGTGACGAGGCATTTGGCTACCTTAAGAGAGTCAAAGTTACTGCTGTCTGCTGCTTCCCCTTCTTTGAATCTTTCCTCTCTTTAATTCGTATTGCGGACGGTCCTGCAGAAGCGAAATGGTACAGCATGTCCACCTTAACGTTGTCTGAGTTACTCCAACGACGATATCCTCGAGTTTTCAAAGAAATTTCGCGTAGTGACGAGGCTTTTGGCTACCTTAAGAGAGTCATAGTTACTCCTGCCGGCTGCTCCCATTTCTTTAGGCCTTTATCATTCTTGCAATGGCCAGTCCTACAGAACCGTTATGCCACTGTATGTCCACCTTAACGTCGTCACAGTTACTCCCACTACGAGTTTCTCGAGTTAGCAAATGTACTTCGACGGATGACGAGGCATTTGGTTACCTTAAGAGAGTCATAGTTACTGCAGCCAGATGCTCCAATTCCTTTGAATCTTTCCTCTCTTTAATTCGTACTGCGGAATGTCCAAGCAGAAGTGAAATGCTGCAACTTGTCCACCTTAACGTTGTCTGAGTTACTCCAACGACGATATCCACGAGTTTTCAAATAAATTTCGCAGAGTGACGCGGCATTTGGCTACCTTAAGAGAGTCATAGTTACTGCTGCCTGCTGCTTCCCCTTCTTTGAATCTTTCCTCTCTTTAATTCGTATTGCGGACGGTCCTGCAGAAGCGAAATGGTACAGCATGTCCACCTTAACGTTGTCTGAGTTACTCCAACGACGATATCCTCGAGTTTTCAAAGAAATTTCGCGTAGTGACGAGGCTTTTGGCTACCTTAAGAGAGTCATAGTTTCTCCTGCTGGCAGCTCCCATTTCTCTAGTCCTTTATCATTCTAGCTATGGCCAGTCCTAGAGAACCGATATGCCACTGTATGTCCACCTTAACGTCGTCAAAGTTGCTCCCACTATGAATTTCTCGAGTTAGGAAATGTACTTCGACGGATGACGAGGCATTTGGCTATCTTAAGAGAGTAATAGTTACTGCAGCCAGCTGCTCCAATTCCTTTGAATCTTTCCTCTCTTTAATTCGTACTGTGGAATGTCTAAGCAGAAGCGAAATGCTGCAACTTGTCCACCTTAACGTTGTCTGAGTTATTCCAACGACGATATCGACGAGTTTTCAAATAAATTTCGCAGAGTGACGAGGCATTTGGCTACCTTAAGAGAGTCATAGTTACTGCTGCCCGCTGCTCCCCCTTCTTTGAAACTTTCCTCTCTTTAATTCGTATTGCGGGCAGTTCTGCAGAAGCGAAAGGGTACAGCATGTCCACCTTAACGTTGTCTGAATTACTCCAACGACGATATCCTCGAGTTTTCAAATAAATTCTGCAGAGTGACGAGGCAATTTGCTACCTTAAGAGAGTCATAGTTACTCCTGCCGGTTGCTCCCATTTGTTTAGGCCTTTATCATTCTTGCTATGGCCAGTCCTACTGAACCGATATGCCACTGTATGTCCACCTTAACGTCTTCACAGTTACTCCCACTACGAGTTTCTCGAGTTAGCAAATGTACTTCGACGGATGACGAGGCATTTGGCTACCTTAAGAGAGTCATAGTTACTGCAGCCAGATGCTCCCCTTCCTTTGAATCTTTCCTCTCTTTAATTCGTACTACGGAATGTCCAAGCAGAAGCGACAGGCTGCAACTTGTCCACCTTAACGTTGTCTGAGTTACTCCAACGACGATATCGACGAGTTTTCAAATAAATTTCGCAGAGTGATGCGGCATTTGGCTACCTTAAGAGAGTCATAGTTACTGCTGCCCGCTGCTCCCCCTTCTTTGAATCTTTCCTCTCTTTAATTCGTATTGCGGCCAGTCCTGCAGAAGCGAAATGGTACAGCATGTCCACCTTAACGTTGTCTGAGTTACTCCAACGACGATATCCTCGAGTTTTCAAAGAAATATCGCAGAGTGACGAGGCTTTTGACTACCTTAAGAGAGTCATAGTTACTCCTGCCGGCTGCTCCCTTTTCTTTAGGCCTTTATCATTCTTGCTATGACCAGTCCTACAGAACCGATATGCCACTGTATGTCCACCTTAACGTCGTCACAGTTACTCCCACTACGAGTTTCTCGAGTTAGCAAATGTACTTCGACGGATGACGAGGCAATTGGCTACCTTAAGAGAGTCATAGTCACTCCTGCCGGCTGCTTCCATTTCTTTAGGCCTTTATCTTTCTTGCTATGGCCAGTCCTACTGAACCGATATGCCACTGTATGCCCACCTTAACGTCGTCACAGTTACTCCCACTACAAGTTTCTCGAGTTAGCAAATGTACTTCGACGGATGACGAGGCATTTGGTTACCTTAAGAGAGTCATAGTTACTGCAGCCAGATGCTCCAATTCCTTTGAATCTTTCCTCTCTTTAATTCGTACTGCGGAATGTCCAAGCAGAAGTGAAATGCTGCAACTTGTCCACCTTAACGTTGTCTGAGTTACTCCAACGACGATATCCACGAGTTTTAAAATAAATTTCGCAGAGTGACGAGGCATTTGGCTACCTTAAGAGAGTCATAGTTACTGCTGCCTGCTGCTTCCCCTTCTTTGAATCTTTCCTCTCTTTAATTCGTATTGCGGACGGTCCTGCAGAAGCGAAATGGTACAGCATGTCCACCTTAACGTTGTCTGAGTTACTCCAACGACGATATCCTCGAGTTTTCAAAGAAATTTCGCGTAGTGACGAGGCTTTTGGCTACCTTAAGAGAGTCATAGTTACTCCTGCCGGCTGCTCCCATTTCTTTAGGCCTTTATCATTCTTGCTATGGCCAGTCCTACAGAACCGTTATGCCACTGTATGTCCACCTTAACGTCGTCACAGTTACTCCCACTACGAGTTTCTCGAGTTAGCAAATGTACTTCGACGGATGACGAGGCATATGGCTACCTTAAGAGAGTCATAGTTACTGCAGCCAGATGCTCCCCTTCCTTTGAATCTTTCCTCTCTTTAATTCGTACTGCGGAATGTCAAAGCAGAAGCGAAATGCTGCAACTTGTCCACCTTAACGTTGTATGAATTACTCCAACGACGATATCGACGAGTATTCAAATAAATTTTGCAGAGTGGCGAGCCATTTGGCTACCTTAAGAGAGTCATAGTTACTGCTGCCCGCTGCTCCCCCTTCGTTGAATCTTTCCACTCTTTAATTCGTATTGCGGCCAGTCCTGCAGAAGCGAAATGGTACAGCATGTCCACCTTAACGTTGTCTGAGTTACTCCAACGACGGTATCATCGAGTTTTCAAAGAAATATCGCAGAGTGACGAGGCTTTTGACTACCTTAAGAGAGTCATAGTTACTCCTGCCGGCTGCTCCCTTTTCTTTAGGCCTTTATCATTCTTGCTATGACCAGTCCTACAGAACCGATATGCCACTGTATGTCCACCTTAACGTCGTCACAGTTACTCCCACTACGAGTTTCTCGAGTTAGCAAATGTACTTCGACGGATGACGAGGCATTTGGCTACCTTAAGAGAGTCATAGTCACTCCTGCCGGCTGCTTCCATTTCTTTAGGCCTTTATCTTTCTTGCTATGGCCAGTCCTACTGAACCGATATGCCACTGTATGTCCACCTTAACGTCGTCACAGTTACTCCCACTACGAGTTTCTCGAGTTAGCAAATGTACTTCAACGGATGACGAGGCATTTGGTTACCTTAAGAGAGTCATAGTTACTGCAGCCAGATGCTCCAATTCCTTTGAATCTTTCCTCTCTTTAATTCGTACTGCGGAATGTCCAAGCAGTAGTGAAATGCTGCAACTTGTGCACCTTAACGTTGTCTGAGTTACTCCAACGACGATATCCACGAGTTTTCAAATAAATTTCACAGAGTGACGAGGCATTTGGCTACCTTAAGAGAGTCATAGTTACTGCTGCCTGCTGCTTCCCCTTCTTTGAATCTTTCCTCTCTTTAATTCGTATTGCGGCCGGTCCTGCAGAAGCGAAATGGTACAGCATGTCCACCTTATCGTTGTCTGAGTTACTCCAACGACATATCCTCAAGTTTTCAAATAAATTTCGCAGAGTGACGAGGCATTTGGCTACCTTAAGAGAGTCATAGTTTCTCCTGCTGGCAGCTCCCATTTCTCTAGTCCTTTATCATTCTAGCTATGGCCAGTCCTAGAGAACCGATATGCCACTGTATGTCCACCTTAACGTCGTCAAAGTTGCTCCCACTATGAATTTCTCGAGTTAGGAAATGTACTTCGACGGATGACGAGGCATTTGGCTACCTTAAGAGAGTCATAGTTACTGCAGCCAGATGCTCCCCTTCCTTTGAATCTTTCCTCTCTTTAATTCGTACTACGGAATGTCCAAGCAGAAGCGACAGGCTGCAACTTGTCCACCTTAACGTTGTCTGAGTTACTCCAACGACGATATCGACGAGTTTTCAAATAAATTTCGCAGAGTGATGCGGCATTTGGCTACCTTAAGAGAGTCATAGTTACTGCTGCCCGCTGCTCCCCCTTCTTTGAATCTTTCCTCTCTTTAATTCGTATTGCGGCCAGTCCTGCAGAAGCGAAATGGTACAGCATGTCCACCTTAACGTTGTCTGAGTTACTCCAACGACGATATCCTCGAGTTTTCAAAGAAATATCGCAGAGTGACGAGGCTTTTGACTACCTTAAGAGAGTCATAGTTACTCCTGCCGGCTGCTCCCTTTTCTTTAGGCCTTTATCATTCTTGCTATGACCAGTCCTACAGAACCGATATGCCACTGTATGTCCACCTTAACGTCGTCACAGTTACTCCCACTACGAGTTTCTCGAGTTAGCAAATGTACTTCGACGGATGTCGAGGCAATTGGCTACCTTAAGAGAGTCATAGTCACTCCTGCCGGCTGCTTCCATTTCTTTAGGCCTTTATCTTTCTTGCTATGGCCAGTCCTACTGAACCGATATGCCACTGTATGCCCACCTTAACGTCGTGACAGTTACTCCCACTACAAGTTTCTCGAGTTAGCAAATGTACTTCGACGGATGACGAGGCATTTGGTTACCTTAAGAGAGTCATAGTTACTGCAGCCAGATGCTCCAATTCCTTTGAATCTTTCCTCTCTTTAATTCGTACTGCGGAATGTCCAAGCAGAAGTGAAATGCTGCAACTTGTCCACCTTAACGTTGTCTGAGTTACTCCAACGACGATATCGACGAGTATTCAAATAAATTTTGCAGAGTGGCGAGCCATTTGGCTACCTTAAGAGAGTCATAGTTACTGCTGCCCGCTGCTCCCCCTTCGTTGAATCTTTCCACTCTTTAATTCGTATTGCGGCCAGTCCTGCAGAAGCGAAATGGTACAGCATGTCCACCTTAACGTTGTCTGAGTTACTCCAACGACGGTATCATCGAGTTTTCAAAGAAATATCGCAGAGTGACGAGGCGTTTGACTACCTTAAGAGAGTCATAGTTACTCCTGCCGGCTGCTCCCTTTTCTTTAGGCCTTTATCATTCTTGCTATGACCAGTCCTACGGAACCGATATGCCACTGTATGTCCACCTTAACGTCGTCACAGTTACTCCCACTACGAGTTTCTCGAGTTAGCAAATGTACTTCGACGGATGACGAGGCATTTGGCTACCTTAAGAGAGTCATAGTCACTCCTGCCGGCTGCTTCCATTTCTTTAGGCCTTTATCTTTCTTGCTATGGCCAGTCCTACTGAACCGATATGCCACTGTATGTCCACCTTAACGTCGTCACAGTTACTCCCACTACGAGTTTCTCGAGTTAGCAAATGTACTTCGACGGATGACGAGGCATTTGACTACCTTAAGAGGGTCATAGTTACTGCAACCCGATGCTCCCCTTCCTTTGAATCTTTCCTCTCTTTAATTCGTACTGCGGAATGTCCAAGCGGATGCGAAATGCTGCATCTAGTCCACCTTAACGTTGTCTGTGTTACTCCAACGACGATATCCACGAGTTTTCAAATAAATTTCGCAGAGTGACGAGGCATTTGGCTACCTTAAGAGAGTCATAGTTACTGCTCCCTGCTGCTCCCCCTTCTTTGAATCTTTCCTCTCTTTAATTCGTATTGCGGCCAGTCCTGCAGAAGCGAAATGGTACAGCATGTCCACCTTAACGTTGTCTGAGTTACTCCAACGACGATATCCTCGAGGTTTCAAATAAATTTCGCAGAGTGACGAGGCATTTGGCTACATTAAGAGAGTCATAGTTACTCCTGCCGGCTGCTCCCATTTCTTTAGGCTTTATCATTCTTGCTATGGCCAGTCCTACACAACCGATATGCCACTGTATGTCCACCTTAACGTCGTCACAGTTACTCCCACTACGAGTTTCTCGAGTTAGCAAATGTACTTCGACGGATGACGAGGCATTTGACTACCTTAAGAGGGTCATAGTTACTGCAACCCGATGCTCCCCTTCCTTTGAATCTTTCCTCTCTTTAATTCGTACTGCGGAATGTCCAAGCAGAAGCGAAATGCTGTAACATATCCACCATAACGTTGTCTGAGTTACTCCAACGACGATATCGACGAGTTTTCAAATAAATTTCGCAGAGCGACGAGCCATTTGGTTACCTTAAGAGAGTCATAGTTACTGCTGCCCGCTGCTCCCCCTTCTTTGAATCTTTTCTGTCTTTAATTCGTATTGCGGCCAGTCCTGCAGAAGCGAAATGGTACAGCATGTCCACCTTAACGTTGTCTGAGTTACTCCAACGACGATATCCTCGAGGTTTCAAATTAATTTCGCAGAGTGACGGGGCATTTGGCACCCTTAAGAGAGTCATAGTTGCTCCTGCCGGCTGCTCCCATTTCTTTAGGCCTTTATCATTCTTGCTATGGCCAGTCCTACAGAACCGATATGCCGCTCTATGTCCACCTTAACGTCGTGGCAGTTACTCCCACTACGAGTTTCTCGAGTTAGCATATGTACTTCAACGGATGACCTGGCATTTGGCTACCTTAAGAGAGTCATAGTTACTGCAGCCAAATGCTCCCCTTAATTTGAATCTTTCCACTCTTTTATTCGTACTGCGGAATGTCCAATCAGAAGTGAAATGCTGCAACTTGTGTACCTTAACGTTGTCTGAGTTACTCCAACGACGATATCGACGAGTTTTCAAATAAATTTCGCAGAGTGACGAGGCATTTGGCTACCTTAAAAGAGTCATAGTTACTGCTGCCCGCCGCTCCCCTTCTTTGAAACTTTCCTCTCTTTAATTCGTATTGCGGCCAGTCCTGCAGAAGCGAAATGGTACAGCATGTCCACCTTAACGTTGTCTGAGTTACTCCAACGACGATATCCTCGAGTTTTCAAAGAAATATCGCAGAGTGGCGATTATTTTGGCTACCGTAAGAGAGTCATAGTTGCTCCTGCCGGCTGCTCCCATTTCTTTAGGCCTTTATCATTCTTGATATGGCCAGTCCTACAGAACCGATATGCCACAGTATGTCCACCTTAACGTCTTGGCAGTTACTCCCACTACGAGTCTCTCGAGTTAGCAAATGTACTTCGACGTATGACCAGGCATTTGGTTACCTTAAGAGAGTCATAGTTACTGTAGCCAGATGCTCCCCTTCCTTTGAATCTTTCCTCTCTTTTAATCGTACAGCGGAATGTCCAATCAGAAGCGAAATGCTGCAACTTGTGTACCTTAACGTTGTCTGAGTTACTCCAACGACGATATCCACGAGTTTTCAAATAAATTTCGCAGAGTGACGAGGCATTTGGCTACCTTAAGAGAGTCATAGTTACTCCTGCCGGCTGCTCCCATTTCTTTAGGCCTTTATCATTCTTGCTATGGCCAGTCCTACAGAACCGATATGCCACTGTATGTCCACCTTAACGTCGTCGCAGGTACTCCCACTACGAGATTCTCGAGTTAGCAAATGTACTTCGACGGATGACGAGGCTTTTGGTTACCTTAAGAGAGTCATGGTTACTGCAGCCAGATGCTCCCCTTCCTTTGAATTTTTCCTCTCTTATATTCGTACTGCGGAATGTCCAATCAGAAACGAAATGCTGCAACTTGTGTACCTTAACGTTGTCTGAGTTACTCCAACAACGATATCGACGAGTTTTCAAATAAATTTCGCAGAGTGACGAGGCATTTGGCTACCTTAAGAGACTCATAGCTACTGCTGCCCGCTGCTCCCCATTCTTTGAATCTTTCCTGTCTTTAATTCGTATTGCGGCCAGTCCTGCAGAAGCGAAATGGTACAGCATGAACACCTTAACGTTGTCTGAGTTACTCCAACGACGATATCCTCGAGTTTTCAAATTTATTTCGCAGAGTGACGAGGCATTTGGCTACCTTAAGAGAGTCATAGTTACTCTTACCGGCTGCTCCCATTTCTTTGGGGTTTTATCATTTTTGCTATGGCCAGTCTTACAGAACCGATTTGCCACTGTATGTGCACCTTAACGTCGTCGCAGGTACTCCCACCACGAGATTCTCGAGTTAGCAAATGTACTTCGACGGATGACGAGGCTTTTGGTTACCTTAAGAGAGTCATGGTTACTGCAGCCAGATGCTCCCCTTCCATTGAATTTTTCCTCTCTTATATTCGTACTGCGGAATGTCCAATCAGAAACGAAATGCAGCAACTTGTGTACCTTAACGTTGTCTGAGTTACTCCAACGACGATATCGACGAGTTTTCAAATAAATTTCGCAGAGTGACGAGGCATTTGGCTACCTTAAGAGACTCATAGCTACTGCTGCCCGCTGCTCCCCATTCTTTGAATCTTTCCTGTCTTTAATTCGTATTGCGGCCAGTCCTGCAGAAGCGAAATGGTACAGCATGAACACCTTAACGTTGTCTGAGTTACTCCAACGACGATATCCTCGAGTTTTCAAATTTAATTCGCAGAGTGACGAGGCATTTGGCTACCTTAAGAGAGTCATAGTTACTCCTGCCGGCTGCTCTCATTTCTTTGGGGTTTTATCATTCTTGCTATGGCCAGTCCTACAGAACCGATTTGCCACTGTATGTGCACCTTAACGTCGTCACAGTTTCTCCCACTACGAGTTTCTCGAGTTAGCAAATGTATTTCGAAGAACGACGAGACATTTGGCTACCCTAAGAGAGTCATAGTTACTGCAGCCAGATGCTCACCTTCCTTCGAATCTTTCCTCTCTTTAATTCGTAATGCGGAATGTCCAATAAGAAGCGAAATGGTGCAACTTGTCCACCTTAACCTTGTCTGAGTTACTCCAACGACGATATCGACGAGTTTTGAAATAAATTTCGCAGAGTGACGAGGCATTTGGCTACCTTAAGAGAATCATAGTTACTGCTGCCCGCTGCTCCCCCTTCTTTGAATCATTCCTCTCTTTAATTCGTATTGCGGCCAGTCCTGGAGAAGCGAAATGGTACAGCATGTCCACCTTAACGTTGTCTGAGTTACCTTAACGACGATATCCTCGAGTTTTCAAATAAATTTCGCAGAGTGACGAGGCATTTGGCTACCTTAAGAGAGTCATAGCTACTCCTGCCGGCTGCTCCCATTTCTCTAGGCTTTTATCATTCTTGCTATGGCCAGTCCTACAGAACCCATTTGCCACAGTATGTCCACCTCAACGTCGTCACAGTTACTCCCACTACGCGTTTCTCGAGTTAGCAAATGTACTTCGACGGATGACGAGGAATTTGGCTACCTTAAGAGAGTCATAGTTACTGCAGCCAGATGCTCCCCTTCCTTTGAATCTTTCCTCTCTTTTATTCGTACTGCGAAATGTCCAATCAGAAGCGAAATATTGCAACTTGTGTACCTTAACGTTGTCTGAGTTACTCCAACGACGATATCGACGAGTTTGAAATAAATTTCGCAGAGTGACGAGGCATTTGGCTACCTTAAGAGAGTCATAGTACTGCTGCCCGCTGCTCCCCCTTCTTTGAGTCTTTCCTCTCTTTAATTCGTATTGCGGCCAGTCCTGCAGAAGCGAAATGGTACAGCATGTCCACCTTATTGTTGTCTGTTAATCCAACGACATATACTCGAGTTTTCAAATAAATTTCGCAGAGTGACGGGGCATTTGGCTACCTTAAGAGAGTCATACTAACTGCTGCCGGCTGCTCCCATTTCTTTAGGCCTTTATCATTCTTGCTATGGCCAGTCCTACAGAACCGATATGCCGCTGTATGTCCACCTTAACGTCGTGGCAGTTACTCCCACTACGAGTTTCTCGAGTTAGCATATGTACTTCCACGGATGACCTGGCATTTGGCTACCTTAAGAGAGTCATAGTTACTGCAGCCAAATGCTCCCCTTAATTTGAATCTTTCCACTCTTTTATTCGTACTGCGGAATGTCCAATCAGAAGTGAAATGCTGCAACTTGTGTACCTTAACGTTGTCTGAGTTACTCCAACGACGATATCGACGAGTTTTCAAATAAATTTCGCAGAGTGACGAGGCATTTGGCTACCTTAAAAGAGTCATAGTTACTGCTGCCCGCTGCTCCCCTTCTTTGAAACTTTCCTCTCTTTAATTCGTATTGCGGCCAGTCCTGCAGAAGCGAAATGGTACAGCATGTCCACCTTAACGTTGTCTGAGTTACTCCAACGACGATATCCTCGAGTTTTCAAAGAAATATCGCAGAGTGGCGATTATTTTGGCTACCTTAAGAGAGTCATAGTTGCTCCTGCCGGCTGCTCCCATTTCTTTAGGCCTTTATCATTCTTGATATGGCCAGTCCTACAGAACCGATATGCCGCTGTATGTCCACCTTAACGTCGTGGCAGTTACTCCCACTACGAGATTCTCGAGTTAGCAAATGTACTTCGACGGATGACGAGGCTTTTGGTTACCTTAAGAGAGTCATGGTTACTGCAGCCAGATGCTCCCCTTCCTTTGAATTTTTCCTCTCTTATATTCGTACTGCGGAATGTCCAATCAGAAACGAAATGCTGCAACTTGTGTACCTTAACGTTGTCTGAGTTACTCCAACGACGATATCGACGAGTGTTCAAATAAATTTCGCAGAGTGACGAGGCATTTGGCTACCTTAAGAGACTCATAGCTACTGCTGCCCGCTGCTCCCCATTCTTTGAATCTTTCCTGTCTTTAATTCGTATTGCGGCCAGTCCTGCAGAAGCGAAATGGTACAGCATGAACACCTTAACGTTGTCTGAGTTACTCCAACGACGATATCCTCGAGTTTTCAAATTTATTTCGCAGAGTGACGAGGCATTTGGCTACCTTAAGAGAGTCATAGTTACTCTTGCCGGCTGCTCCCATTTCTTTGGGGGTTTATCATTCTTGCTATGGCCAGTCCTACAGAACCGATGTGCCACTGTATGTCCACCTTAACGTCTTGGCAGTTACTCCCACTACGAGTTTCTCGAGTTAGCAAATGTACTTCGACGTATGACGAGGCATTTGGTTACCTTAAGAGAGCCATAGTTACTGCAGCCAGATGCTCCCCTTCCTTTGAATCTTTCCTCTCTTTTATTCGTACAGCGGAATGTCCAATCAGAAGCGAAATGCTGCAACTTGTGTACCTTAACGTTGTCTGAGTTACTCCAACGACGATATCGACGAGTTTTCAAATAAATCTCGCAGAGTGACGAGGAATTTGGCTACCTTAAGAGAGTCATAGTTACTGCTGCCCGCTGCTCTCCCGTCTTAGAATCTTTCCTCTCTTTAATTCGTATTGCGGCCAGTCCTGCAGAAGCGAAATGGTACAGCATGTCCACCTTATTGTTGTCTGTTAATCCAACGACATATACTCGAGTTTTCAAATAAATTTCGCAGAGTGACGGGGCATTTGGCTACCTTAAGAGAGTCATACTAACTGCTGCCGGCTGCTCCCATTTCTTTAGGCCTTTATCATTCTTGCTATGGCCAGTCCTACAGAACCAATATGCCACTGTATGTCCACCTTAACGTCGTCACAGTTGCTCCCACTACGAGTTTCTTGAGTTAGCAATTGTACTTCCACGGATGACGAGGCATTTGACTACCTTAAGAGAGTCATAGTTACTGCAGCCAGATGCTCCAATTCCTTTGAATCTTTCCTCTCTTTAACTAGTACTGCGGAATGTCCAAGCATAAGCGAAATGCTGCAACTTGTCCACCTTAACGTTGTCTGAGTTACTCCAACGACGATATCCACGAGTTTTCAAATAAATTTCGCAGAGTGACGAGGCATTTGGCAACCTTAAGAGAGCCATACTAACTCCTGATGCTGCTCCCATTTCTTTAGGCCTTTATCATTCTTGCTATGGCCAGTCCTTCAGAACCGATATGCCACTGTATGTCCACCTTAACGTCGTCACAGTTACTCCCACTAAGAGTTTCTCGAGTTAGCAAATGTACTTCGACGGATGACGAGGCATTTGGCTACCTTAAGAGAGTCATAGCTACTGCAGCCAGATGCTCCCCTTCCTTTGAATCTTTCCTCCTTTAATTCGTACTGCGGAATGTCCAAGCAGAAGCGAAAGGCTGCAACATGTCCACCTTAACGTTGTCTGAGTTACTCCAACGACGATATCCACGAGTTTTCAAATAAATTTCGCAGAGTGACGAGGCATTTGGCTACCTTAAGAGAGTCATAGTTACTACTGGATGCTGCTCCCCCTTCTTTGAATCTTTCCTCTCTTTAATTCGTATTGCGGCCAGTCCTGCAGAAGCGAAATGGTACAGTTTGTCCACCTTAACGTTCTCTGAGTTACTCCAACGACGATATCCACGAGTTTTCAAATGAATTTCGCAGAGTGACGAGGCATTTGGCTACCTTAAGAGAGTCATAGTTACTGCTGCCTGCTGCTCCCCCTTCTTTGAATATTTCCTCTCCTTAATTCGTATTGCGGCCAGACCTGCAGAAGCGAAATGGTACAGCATGTCCACCTTAACGTTGTCTGAGTAACTCCAACGACGATATCCTCGAGTTTTCAAAGAAATATCGCATAGTGACGAGGCTTTTGGCTACCTTAAGAGAGTCATAGTTACTCCTACCGGCTGCTACCATTACTTTGGGCCTTTATCATTCTTGCTATGGCCAGTCCTACAGAACCGATATGCCACTGTATGTCCACCTTAACGTCGTCGCAGGTACTCCCACTACGAGATTCTCGAGTTAGCAAATGTACTTCGACGGATGACGAGGCTTTTGGTTACCTTAAGAGAGTCATGGTTACTGCAGCCAGATGCTCCCCTTCCATTGAATTTTTCCTCTCTTATATTCGTACTGCGGAATGTCCAATCAGAAACGATATGCTGCAACTTGTGTACCTTAACGTTGTCTGAGTTACTCCAACGACGATATCGACGAGTTTTCAAATAAATTTCGCCGAGTGACGAGGCATTTGGCTACCTTAAGAGACTCATAGCTACTGCTGCCCGCTGCTCCCCATTCTTTGAATCTTTCCTGTCTTTAATTCGTATTGCGGCCAGTCCTGCAGAAGCGAAATGGTACAGCATGAACACCTTAACGTTGTCTGAGTTACTCCAACGACGATATCCTCGAGTTTTCAAATTTATTTCGCAGAGTGACGAGGCATTTGGCTACCTTAAGAGAGTCATAGTTACTCTTGCCGGCTGCTCCCATTTCTTTGGGGTTTTATCATTCTTGCTATCGCCAGTCTTACAGAACCGATTTGCCACTGTATGTGCACCTTAACGTCGTCGCAGGTACTCCCACTACGAGATTCTCGAGTTAGCAAATGTACTTCGACGGATGACGAGGCTTTTGGTTACCTTAAGAGAGTCATGGTTACTGCAGCCAGATGCTCCCCTTCCATTGAATTTTTCCTCTCTTATATTCGTACTGCGGAATGTCCAATCAGAAACGAAATGCTGCAACTTGTGTACCTTAACGTTGTCTGAGTTACTCCAACGACGATATCGACGAGTTTTCAAATAAATTTCGCAGAGTGACGAGGCATTTGGCTACCTTAAGAGACTCATAGCTACTGCTGCCCGCTGCTCCCCATTCTTTGAATCTTTCCTGTCTTTAATTCGTATTGCGGCCAGTCCTGCAGAAGCGAAATGGTACAGCATGTCCACCTTAACGTTGTCTGAGTTACTCCAACGACGATATCCTCGAGTTTTCAAATAAATTTCGCAGAGTGACGAGGCATTTGGCTACCTTAAGAGAGTCATAGCTACTCCTGCCGGCTGCTCCCATTTCTCTAGGCTTTTATCATTCTTGCTATGGCCAGTCCTACAGAACCCATTTGCCACAGTATGTCCACCTCAACGTCGTCACAGTTACTCCCACTACGCGTTTCTCGAATTAGCAAATGTACTTCGACGGATGACGAGGAATTTGGCTACCTTAAGAGAGTCATAGTTACTGCAGCCAGATGCTCCCCTTCCTTTGAATCTTTCCTCTCTTTTATTCGTACTGCGAAATGTCCAATCAGAAGCGAAATATTGCAACTTGTGTACCTTAACGTTGTCTGAGTTACTCCAACGACGATATCGACGAGTTTGAAATAAATTTCGCAGAGTGACGAGGCATTTGGCTACCTTAAGAGAGTCATAGTACTGCTGCCCGCTGCTCCCCCTTCTTTGAGTCTTTCCTCTCTTTAATTCGTATTGCGGCCAGTCCTGCAGAAGCGAAATGGTACAGCATGTCCACCTTATTGTTGTCTGTTAATCCAACGAAATTTACTCGAGTTTTCAAATAAATTTCGCAGAGTGACGGGGCATTTGGCTACCTTAAGAGAGTCATACTAACTGCTGCCGGCTGCTCCCATTTCTTTAGGCCTTTATCATTCTTGCTATGGCCAGTCCTACAGAACCGTTATGCAACTGTATGTCCACCTTAACGTCGTCAAAGTTACTCCCACTATGCGGTTCTCGAGTTAGCAAATGTACTTCGACGGATGACGAGGCATTTGCCTATCTTAAGATAGTCACAGATACTGCAGCCAGATGCTCCAATTCCTTTGAATCTTTCCTCTCTCTAATTCGTACTGCGGAATGTCCAAGCAGAAGCGAAATGCTGCAACTTGTCCACCTTAACGTTGTCTGAGTTACTCCAACGACGATATCGACGAGTTTTCAAATTAATTTCACAGAGTGACGAGGCATTTGGGTACCTTAAGAGAGTCATAGTACTGCTGCTCGCTGCTGCGCCCTCTTTGAGTCTTTCCTCTCTGTAATTCGTATTGCGGCCAGTCCTGCAGAAGCGAAATGGTACAGCATGACCACCTTAACGTTGTCTGAGTTACTCCAACGACGATATCCTTGAGTTTACAATTAAATTTCGCAGAGTGACGAGGTATTTGGCTACCTTAAGAGAGTCACAGTTACTCATGTCGGCTGCTACCATTTCTTTAGGCCTTTATCATTCTTCCTATGGCCAGTCCTACAGAACCGATATGTCACTGAATGTCCACCTTAACGTCGTCTCAGTTACTCCCACTACGAGTTTCTCGAGTTAGCAAATGTACTTTGACGAACGACGAGGCATTTGCCTACCTTTAGAGAGTCATAGTTACTGCAGCCAGATGCTGCCCATCCTTTGAATCTTTCCTCTATTTAATTCGTACTGCGGAATGTCCAATAAGAAGCGAAATGGTGCAACTTGTCCACCTTAACGGTGTCTGAGTTACTCCAACGACGACATCGACGAGTTTTCAAATAAATTTCGCAGAGTGACGAGGCATTTGGCTACCTTAAGAGAGTCATAGTTACTCCCGCCGGCTGCTCCCTTTTCTTTAGGCCTTTATCATTCTTGCTATGGCCAGGCCCTACAGAACCGATTTGCCACTGTATGTCCACCTTAACGTCGTCACAGTTACTCCCACTACGAGTATTTCGAGTTAGCAAATGTACTTCGACGAACGACGAGACATTTGGCTACCCTAAGAGAGTCATAGTTACTGCAGCCAGATGCTCCCCTTCCTTTGAATCTTTCCTCTCTTTAATTCGTACTGCGGAATGTCCAATATGAAGCGAAATGGTGCAACTTGTCCACCTTAACCTTGTCTGAGTTACTCCAACGACGATATCGACGAGTTTTGAAATAAATTTCGCAGAGTGACAAGGCATTTGGCTACGTTAAGAGAGTCATAGTTACTGCTGCCCGCTGCTCCCATTTCTTTAGGCCTTTATCAATCTTGCTATGGCTAGTGATACAGAACCCATTTGCCACTGTATGTCCACCTCAACGTCGTCACAGTTACTCCCACTACGAGTTTCTCGAGTTAGCAAATGTACTCTGACGGATGACGAGGCATTTGGCTACCTTAAGAGAGTCATAGTTACTGCAGCCAGATGCTCCCCTTCCTTTGAATCTTTCCTCTCTTTAATTCGTACTGCGGAATGTCCAAGCAGAAGCGAAATGCTGCAAATTGTCCACCTTAACGTTGTCTGAGTTACTCCAACGACGATATCGACGAGTTTTCAAATAAATTTCGCAGAGTGACGAGGCATTTGGCTACCTTAAGAGAGTCATAGTTACTGCTGCCCGCTGCTCCCCCTTCTTTGAACCTTTCCTCTCTTTAATTCATATTGCGGCCAGTCCTGCAGAAGCGAAATGGTACAGCATGTCCACCTTAACGTTGTCTGAGTTACTCCAACGACGATATCCTCGAGTTTTCAAATAAAATTCGCAGAGTAACGAGGCATTTGGCTACCTTAAGAGAGTCATAGTTACTCCTGCCGGCTGCTCCCATTTCTTTAGGCCTTTATCATTCTTGCTATGGCCAGTCCTACAGAACCGATGTGCCACTGTATGTCCACCTTAACGTCTTGGCAGTTACTCCCACTACGAGTTTCTCGAGTTAGCAAATGTACTTCGACGTATGACGAGGCATTTGGTTACCTAAAGAGAGCCATAGTTACTGCAGCCAGATGCTCCCCTTCCTTTGAATCTTTCCTCTCTTTTATTCGTACAGCGGAATGTCCAATCAGAAGCGAAATGCTGCAACTTGTGTACCTTAACGTTGTCTGAGTTACTCCAACGACGATATCGACGAGTTTTCAAATAAATCTCGCAGAGTGACGAGGAATTTGGCTACCTTAAGAGAGTCATAGTTACTGCTGCCCGCTGCTCTCCCGTCTTAGAATCTTTCCTCTCTTTAATTCGTATTGCGGCCAGTCCTGCAGAAGCGAAATTGTACAGCATGTCCACCTTAACGTTGTCTGAGTTACTCCAACGACGATATCCTCGAGTTTTCAAATAAATTCTGCAGAGTGACGAGGCATTTGGCTACCTTAAGAGAGTCATAGTTACTTCTGCCGGCTGCTCCCATTTCTTTAGGCCTTTATCATTCTTGCTATGGCCAGTCCTACAGAACCGATGTGCCACTGTATGTCCACCTTAACGTCGTCACAGTTGCTCCCACTACGAGTTTCTTGAGTTAGCAATTGTACTTCCACGGATGACGAGGCATTTGACTACCTTAAGAGAGTCATAGTTACTGCAGCCAGATGCTCCAATTCCTTTGAATCTTTCCTCTCTTTAACTAGTACTGCGGAATGTCCAAGCATAAGCGAAATGCTGCAACTTGTCCACCTTAACGTTGTCTGAGTTACTCCAACGACGATATCCACGAGTTTTCAAATAAATTTCGCAGAGTGACGAGGCATTTGGCAACCTTAAGAGAGCCATACTAACTCCTGATGCTGCTCCCATTTCTTTAGGCCTTTATCATTCTTGCTATGGCCAGTCCTACAGAACCGATGTGCCACTGTATGTCCACCTTAACGTCGTCACAGTTGCTCCCACTACGAGTTTCTTGAGTTAGCAATTGTACTTCCACGGATGACGAGGCATTTGACTACCTTAAGAGAGTCATAGTTACTGCAGCCAGATGCTCCAATTCCTTTGAATCTTTCCTCTCTTTAACTAGTACTGCGGAATGTCCAAGCATAAGCGAAATGCTGCAACTTGTCCACCTTAACGTTGTCTGAGTTACTCCAACGACGATATCCACGAGTTTTCAAATAAATTTCGCAGAGTGACGAGGCATTTGGCAACCTTAAGAGAGCCATACTAACTCCTGATGCTGCTCCCATTTCTTTAGGCCTTTATCATTCTTGCTATGGCCAGTCCTACAGAACCGATATGCCACTGTATGTCCACCTTAACGTCGTCACAGTTACTCCCACTAAGAGTTTCTCGAGTTAGCAAATGTACTTCGACGGATGACGAGGCATTTGGCTACCTTAAGAGAGTCATAGCTACTGCAGCCAGATGCTCCCCTTCCTTTGAATCTTTCCTCTCTTTAATTCGTACTGCGGAATGTCCAAGCAGAAGCGAAAGGCTGCAACCTGTCCACCTTAACGTTGTCTGAGTTACTCCAACGACGATATCCACGAGTTTGCAAATAAATTTCGCCGAGTGACGAGGCATTTGGCTACCTTAAGAGAGTCATAGTTACTGCTGCCCGCTGCTCCCCGTTCTTTGAATCTTTCCTCTCTTTAATTCGTATTGCGGCCAGTCCTGCAGAAGCGAAATGGTACAGCATGTCCACCTTAACGTTGTCTGAGTAACTCCAACGACGATATCCTCGAGTTTTCAAAGAAATATCGCATAGTGACGAGGCTTTTGGCTACCTTAAGAGAGTCATAGTTACTCCTGCCGGCTGCTACCATTACTTTGGGCCTTTATCATTCTTGCTATGGCCAGTCCTACAGAACCGATATGCCACTGTATGTCCACCATAACGTCGTCACAGTTACTCCCATTACGAGTTTCTCGAGTTAGCAAATGTACTTCGACGGATGACGAGCCATTTGGCTACCTTAAGAGAGTCATAGTTACTGCAGCCAGATGCTCCCCTTCCTTTGAATCTTTCCTCTCTTTAATTCGTACTGCGGAATGTCCAAGCAGAAGCGAAAGGCTGCAACTTGTCCACCTTAACGTTGTCTGGGTTACTCCAACGACGATATCCACGAGTTTGCAAATAAATTTCGCCGAGTGACGAGGCATTTGGCTACCTTAAGAGAGTCATAGCAACTGCTGCCCGCTGCTCCCCGTTCTTTGAATCTTTCCTCTCTTTAAATCGTATTGCGGCCAGTCCTGCAGAAGCGAAATGGTACAGCATGTCCACCTTAACGTTGTCTGAGTAACTCCAACGATGATATCCTCGAGTTTTCAAAGAAATATCGCATAGTGACAAGGCTTTTGGCTACCTTAAGAGAGTCATAGTTACTCCTGCCGGCTGCTACCATTACTTTGGGCCTTTATCATTCTTGCTATGGCCAGTCCTACAGAACCGATATGCCACTGTATGTCCACCTTAACGTCGTCACAGTTACTCCCACTACGAGTTTCTTGAGTTAGCAAATGTACTTCCACGGATGACGAGGCATTTGACTACCTTAAGAGAGTCATAGTTACTGCAGCCAGATGCTCCAATTCCTTTGAATCTTTCCTCTCTTTAACT
Source organism: Schistocerca americana (assembly GCF_021461395.2). Lineage (NCBI taxonomy): Eukaryota > Metazoa > Arthropoda > Insecta > Orthoptera > Acrididae > Schistocerca > Schistocerca americana. The sequence goes on along the minus strand of NC_060127.1, from coordinate 212,895,449 downwards.
CGTACTGCGGAATGTCCAAGCATAAGCGAAATGCTGCAATTTGTCCACCTTAACGTTGTCTGAGTTACTCCAACGACGATATCCACGAGTTTTCAAATAAATTTCGCAGAGTGACGAGGCATTTGGCTACCTTAAGAGAGTCATAGTTACTACTGCCTGCTGCTCCCCCTTCTTTGAATCTTTCCTCTCTTTAATTCGTATTGCGGCCAGTCCTGCAGAAGCGAAATGGTACAGTATGTCCACCTTAACGTTCTCTGAGTTACTCCAACGACGATATCCACGAGTTTTCAAATGAATTTCGCAGAGTGACGCGGAATTTGGCTACCTTAAGAGAGTCATAGTTACTGCTGCCTGCTGCTCCCCCTTCTTTGAATCTTTCCTCTCCTTAATTCGTATTGCGGCCAGACCTGCAGAAGCGAAATGGTACAGCATGTCCACCTTAACGTTGTCTGAGTTACTCCAACGACGATATCCTCGAGGTTTCAAATAAATTTCGCAGAGTGACGAGGCATTTGGCTACCTTAAGAGAGTCATAGTTACTCCTGCCGGCTGCTCCCATTTCTTTAGGCCTTTATCATTCTTGCTATGGCCAGTCCTACAGAACCGATATGCCACTGTATGTCCACCATAACGTCGTCACAGTTACTCCCATTACGAGTTTCTCGAGTTAGCAAATGTACTTCGACGGATGACGAGGCATTTGGCTACCTTAAGAGAGTCATAGTTACTGCAGCCAGATGCTCCCCTTCCTTTGAATCTTTCCTCTCTTTAATTCGTACTGCGGAATGTCCAAGCAGAAGCGAAAGGCTGCAACTTGTCCACCTTAACGTTGTCTGAGTTACTCCAACGACGATATCCACGAGTTTGCAAATAAATTTCGCCGAGTGACGAGGCATTTGGCTACCTTAAGAGAGTCATAGTTACTGCTGCCCGCTGCTCCCCCTTCTTTGAATCTTTCCTCTCTTTAATTCGTATTGCGGCCAGTCCTGCAGAAGCGAAATGGTACAGCATGTCCACCTTAACGTTGTCTGAGTAACTCCAACGACGATATCCTCGAGTTTTCAAAGAAATATCGCATAGTGACGAGGCTTTTGGCTACCTTATGAGAGTCATAGTTACTCCTGCCGGCTGCTACCATTACTTTGGGCCTTTATCATTCTTGCTATGGCCAGTCCTACAGAACCGATATGCCACTGTATGTCCACCTTAACGTCGTCACAGTTACTCCCACTACGAGTTTCTTGAGTTAGCAAATGTACTTCCACGGATGACGAGGCATTTGACTACCTTAAGAGAGTCATAGTTACTGCAGCCAGATGCTCCAATTCCTTTGAATCGTTCCTCTCTTTAACTCGTACTGCGGAATGTCCAAGCATAAGCGAAATGCTGCAACTTGTCCACCTTAACGTTGTCTGAGTTACTCCAACGACGATATCCACGAGTTTTCAAATAAATTTCGCAGAGTGACGAGGCATTTGGCTACCTTAAGAGAGTCATAGTTACTGCTGCCCGCTGCTCCCCCTTCTTTGAATCTTTCCTCTCTTTAATTCGTATTGCGGCCGGTCATCCAGAAGCGAAATGGTACAGTAAGTCCACCTTCACGTTGTCTGAATCACTCCAACGACGATATCCTCGAGTTTTCAACTAAATTTCGCAGAGTGACGAAGGATTTGGCTACCTTAAGAGAGTCGTAGTTACTCCTGCCGGCTCCTCCCATTTCTTTAGGCCTTTATCATTCTTCCTATGGCCAGTCCTACAGAACCGATATGCCACTGTATGTCCACCTTAACGTCGTCACAGTTACTCCCACTAAGAGTTTCTCGAGTTAGCAAATGTACTTCGACGGATGACGAGGCATTTGGCTACCTTAAGAGAGTCATAGTTACTACTGCCTGCTGCTCCCCCTTCTTTGAATCTTTCCTCTCTTTAATTCGTATTGCGGCCAGTCCTGCAGAAGCGAAATGGTACAGTATGTCCACCTTAACGTTCTCTGAGTTACTCCAACGACGATATCCACGAGTTTTCAAATGAATTTCGCAGAGTGACGAGGCATTTGGCTACCTTAAGAGAGTCATAGTTACTGCTGCCTGCTGCTCCCCCTTCTTTGAATCTTTCCTCTCCTTAATTCGTATTGCGGCCAGACCTGCAGAAGCGAAATGGTACAGCATGTCCACCTTAACGTTGTCTGAGTTATTCCAACGACGATATCCTCGAGGTTTCAAATAAATTTCGCAGAGTGACGAGGCATTTGGCTACCTTAAGAGAGTCATAGTTACTCCTGCCGGCTGCTCCCATTTCTTTAGGCCTTTATCATTCTTGCTATGGCCAATCCTACAGAACCGATATGCCACTGTATGTCCACCATAACGTCGTCACAGTTACTCCCATTACGAGTTTCTCGAGTTAGCAAATGTACTTCGACGGATGACGAGGCATTTGGCTACCTTAAGAGAGTCATAGTTACTGCAGCCAGATGCTCCCCTTCCTTTGAATCTTTCCTCTCTTTAATTCGTACTGCGGAATGTCCTTGCAGAAGCGAAAGGCTGCAACTTGTCCACCTTAACGTTGTCTGAGTTACTCCAACGACGATATCCACGAGTTTGCAAATAAATTTCGCCGAGTGACGAGGCATTTGGCTACCTTAAGAGAGTCATAGCTACTGCTGCCCGCTGCTCCCCCTTCTTTGAATCTTTCCTCTCTTTAATTCGTATTGCGGCCAGTCCTGCAGAAGCGAAATGGTACAGCATGTCCACCTTAACGTTGTCTGAGTAACTCCAACGACGATATCCTCGAGTTTTCAAAGAAATATCGCATAGTGACGACGCTTTTGGCTACCTTAAGAGAGTCATAGTTACTCCTGCCGGCTGCTACCATTACTTTGGGCCTTTATCATTCTTGCTATGGCCAGTCCTACAGAACCAATATGCCACTGTATGTCCACCTTAACGTCGTCACAGTTACTCACACTACAAGTTTCTTGGTTAGCAAATGTACTTCCACGGATGACGAGGCATTTGACTACCTTAAGAGAGTCATAGTTACTGCAGCCAGATGCTCCAATTCCTTTGAATCTTTCCTCTCTTTAACTCGTACTGCGGAATGTCCAAGCATAAGCGAAATGCTGCAACTTGTCCACCTTAACGTTGTCTGAGTTACTCCAACGACGATATCCACGAGTTTTCAAATAAATTTCGCAGAGTGACGAGGCATTTGGCTACCTTAAGAGAGTCATAGTTACTACTGCCTGCTGCTCCCCCTTCTTTGAATCTTTCCTCTCTTTAATTCGTATTGCGGCCAGTCCTGCAGAAGCGAAATGGTACAGTATGTCCACCTTAACGTTCTCTGAGTTACTCCAACGACGATATCCACGAGTTTTCAAATGAATTTCGCAGAGTGACGAGGCATTTGGCTACCTTAAGAGAGTCATAGTTACTGCTGCCTGCTGCTCCCCCTTCTTTGAATCTTTCCTCTCCTTAATTCGTATTGCGGCCAGACCTGCAGAAGCGAAATGGTACAGCATGTCCACCTTAACGTTGTCTGAGTTACTCCAACGACGATATCCTCGAGGTTACAAATAAATTTCGCAGTGTGACGAGGCATTTGGCTACCTTAAGAGAGTCATAGTTACTCCTGCCGGCTGCTCCCATTTCTTTAGGCCTTTATCATTCTTGCTATGGCCAGTCCCACAGAACCGATATGCCACTGTATGTCCACCATAACGTCGTCACAGTTACTCCCATTACGAGTTTCTCGAGTTAGCAAATGTACTTCGACGGATGACGAGCCATTTGGCTACCTTAAGAGAGTCATAGTTGCTGCAGCCAGATGCTCCCCTTCCTTTGAATCTTTCCTCTCTTTAATTCGTACTGCGGAATGTCCAAGCAGAAGCGAAAGGCTGCAACTTGTCCACCTTAACGTTGTCTGGGTTACTCCAACGACGATATCCACGAGTTTGCAAATAAATTTCGCCGAGTGACGAGGCATTTGGCTACCTTAAGAGAGTCATAGTTACTGCTGCCCGCTGCTCCCCGTTCTTTGAATCTTTCCTCTCTTTAATTCGTATTGCGGCCAGTCCTGCAGAAGCGAAATGGTACAGCATGTCCACCTTAACGTTGTCTGAGTAACTCCAACGACGATATCCTCGAGTTTTCAAAGAAATATCGCATAGTGACGAGGCTTTTGGCTACCTTATGAGAGTCATAGTTACTCCTGCCGGCTGCTACCATTACTTTGGGCCTTTATCATTTTTGCTATGGCCAGTCCTACAGAACCGATATGCCACTGTATGTCCACCTTAACGTCGTCACAGTTACTCCCACTACGAGTTTCTTGAGTTAGCAAATGTACTTCCACGGATGACGAGGCATTTGACTACCTTAAGAGAGTCATAGTTACTGCAGCCAGATGCTCCAATTCCTTTGAATCGTTCCTCTCTTTAACTCGTACTGCGGAATGTCCAAGCATAAGCGAAATGCTGCAACTTGTCCACCTTAACGTTGTCTGAGTTACTCCAACGACGATATCCACGAGTTTTCAAATAAATTTCGCAGAGTGACGAGGCATTTGGCTACCTTAAGAGAGTCATAGTTACTGCTGCCCGCTGCTCCCCCTTCTTTGAATCTTTCCTCTCTTTAATTCGTATTGCGGCCAGTCATCCAGAAGCGAAATGGTACAGTAAGTCCACCTTCACGTTGTCTGAATCACTCCAACGACGATATCCTCGAGTTTTCAACTAAATTTCGCAGAGTGACGAATTATTTGGCTACCTTAAGAGAGTCGTAGTTACTCCTGCCGGCTCCTAACATTTCTTTACGCCTTTATCATTCTTCCTATGGCCAGTCCTACAGAACCGATATGCCACTGTATGTCCACCTTAACGTCGTCACAGTTACTCCCACTAAGAGTTTCTCGAGTTAGCAAATGTACTTCGACGGATGACGAGGCATTTGGCTACCTTAAGAGAGTCATAGTTACTGCAGCCAGACGCTCCCCTTCCTTTGAATCTTTCCTCTCTTTAATTCGTACTGCGGAATGCCCAAGCAGAAGCGAAATGCTGCAATTTGTCCGCCTTAACGTTGTCTCAGTTACTCCAACGACGATATCGACGAGTTTTCAAATAAATTTCGCTGAGTGACGAGGCATTTGGCTACCTTAAGAGACTCATAGCTACTGCTGCCCGCTGCTCCCCATTCTTTGAATCTTTCCTGTCTTTAATTCGTATTGCGGCCAGTCCTTGCAGAAGCGAAATGGTACAGCATGTCCACCTTAACGTTGTCTGAGTTACTCCAACGACGATATCCTCGAGTTTTCAAATTAATTTCGCAGAGTGACGAGGCATTTGGCTACCTTAAGAGAGTCATAGTTACTCCTGCCGGCTGCTCTCATTTCTTTGGGGTTTTATCATTCTTGCTATGGCCAGTCCTACAGAACCGATTTGCCACTGTATGTGCACCTTAACATCGTCACAGTTTCTCCCACTACGAGTTTCTCGAGTTAGCAAATGTATTTCGACGAACGACGAGACATTTGTCTACCCTAAGAGAGTCATAGTTACTGCAGCCAGATGCTCCCCTTCCTTTGAATCTTTCCTCTCTTTCATTCGTAATGCGGAATGTCCAATAAGAAGCGAAATGGTGCAACTTGTCCACTTTAACCTTGTCTGAGTTACTCCAACGACGATATCGACGAGTTTTGAAATAAATTTCGCAGAGTGACGAGGCATTTGGCTACCTTAAGAGAATCATAGTTACTGCTGCCCGCTGCTCCCCCTTCTTTGAATCATTCCTCTCTTTAATTCGTATTGCGGCCAGTCCTGGAGAAGCGAAATGGTACAGCATGTCCACCTTAACGTTGTCTGAGTTACTCCAACGACGATATCCTCGAGTTTTCAAATAAATTTCGCAGAGTGACGAGGCATTTGGCTACCTTAAGAGAGTCATAGCTACTCCTGCCGGCTGCTCCCATTTCTCTAAGCCTTTATCATTCTTGCTATGGCCAGTCCTACAGAACTCATTTGCCACTGTATGTCCACCTCAACGTCGTCACAGTTACTCCCCCTACGAGTTTCTCGAGTTAGCAAATGTACTTCGACGGATGACGAGGCATTTGCCTATCTTACGATAGTCACAGATACTGCAGCCAGATGCTCCAATTCCTTTGAATCTTTCCTCTCTCTAATTCGTACTGCGGAATGTCCAAGCAGAAGCGAAATGCTGCAACTTGTCCACCTTAACGTTGTCTGAGTTACTCCAACGACGATATCGACGAGTTTTCAAATAAATTTCAAAGAGTGACGGGCACTTGGGTACCTTAAGAGAGTCATAGTACTGCTGCTCGCTGCTCCCCCTTCTTTGAGTCTTTCCTCTCTGTAATTCGTATTGCGGCCAGTCCTGCAGAAGCGAAATGGTACAGCATGACCACCTTAACGTTGTCTGAGTTACTCCAACGACGATATCCTCGAGTTTTCAAATAAATTTCGCAGAGTGACGAGGCATTTGGCTACCTTAAGAGAGTCACAGTTACTCATGCCGGCTGCTACCATTTCTTTAGGCCTTTATCATTCTTCCTATGGCCAGTCCTACAGAACCGATATGCCACTGTATGTCCACCTTAACGTCGTCTGAGTTACTCCCACTACGAGTTTCTCGAGTTAGCAAATGTACTTCGACGGATGACGAGCCATTTGGCTACCTTAAGGGAGTCATAGTTACTGCAGCCAGATGCTCCCCATCCTTTGAATCTTTCCTCTTTTTATTTCGTACTGCGGAATGTCCAAGCTGAAGCGAAATGCTGCAACTTGTCCACCTTAACGTTGTCTGAGTTACTCCAACGACGATATCGACGAGTTTTCAAATAAATTTCACAGAGTGATGAGGCAATTGGCTACCTTAAGAGAGTCATAGTTGCTGCTGCCCGCTGCTCCCCCTTCTTTGAATCTTTCCTCTCTATAATTCGTATTGCGGCCAGACCTGCAGAAGCGAAATGGTACAGCATGTCCACCTTAACGTTGTCTGAGTTACTCCAACGACGATATCCTCGAGTTTTCAAATAAATTTCGCAGAGTGACAAGGCATTTGGCTACCTTAAGAGAGTCATAGTTACTCCTGCCGGCTGATCCCATTTCTTTAGGCCTTTATAATTCTTGCTATGGCCAGTCCTACAGAACCGATATGCCAATGTATGTCCACCTTAACGTCGTCAAAGTTAGTCCCACTATGAGTTTCTCGAGTTTGCAAATGTACTTCTACGAACGACGAGGCATTTGCCTACCTTAAGAGAGTCATAGTTACTGCAGCCGGATGCTCCCCATCCTTTGAATCTTTCCTCTTTTTAATTCGTACTGCGGAATGTCCAATAAGAAGCGAAATGGTGCAACTTGTCCACCGTAACGGTGTCTGAGTTACTCCAACGACATATCCTCGGGTTTTCAAATAAATTTCGCAGAGTGACGGGGCATTTGGCTACCTTAAGAGAGTCATACAAACTCCTGATGCTGCTCCCATCTCTTTAGGCCCTTATCATTCTTGCTATGGCCAGTCCTACAGAACCGATATGCAACCGTATGTCCACCTTAACGTCGTCAAAGTTACTCCCACTATGAGTTTCTCGAGTTAGCAAATGTACTTCGACGGATGACGAGGCATTTGCCTATCTTAAGAAAGTCATACATACTGCAGCCAGATGCTCCAATTCCTTTGAATCTTTCCTCTCTCTAATTCGTTCAGCGGAATGTCCAAGCAGAAGCGAAATGCTGCAACTTGTCCACCTTAACGTTGTCTGAGTTATCCCAACGACGATATCGACGAGTTTTCCAATAAATTTCGCAGAGTGACGAGGCATTTGGCTACCTTAAGAGAGTCACAGTTACTCCTGCCGGCTGCGACCATTTCTTTAGGCCTTTATCATTCTTCCTTCGGCTAGTCCTACAGAACCGATATGCCACTGTATGTCCACCTTAACGTCGTCACAGTTACTCCCACTACGAGTTTCTCGAGTTAGCAAATGTACTTCGACGAATGACGAGGCATTTGCCTATCTTAAGAAAGTCATACATACTGCAGCCAGATGCTCCAATTCCTTTGAATCTTTCCTCTCTCTAATTCGTTCAGCGGAATGTCCAAGCAGAAGCGAAATGCTGCAACTTGTCCACCTTAACGGTGTCTGAGTTACTCCAACGACGATATCGACGAGTTTTCAAATAAATTTCACAGAGTGATGAGGCAATTGGCTACCTTAAGAGAGTCATAGTTACTGCTGCCCGCTGCTCCCCCTTCTTTGAATCTTTCCTCTCTATAATTCGTATTGCGGCCAGACCTGCAGAAGCGAAATGGTACAGCATGTCCACCTTAACGTTGTCTGAGTTACTCCAACGACGATATCCTCGAGTTTTCAAATAAATTTCGCAGAGTGACAAGGCATTTGGCTACCTTAAGAGAGTCATAGTTACTCCTGCCGGCTGATCCCATTTCTTTAGGCCTTTATAATTCTTGCTATGGCCAGTCCTACAGAACCGATATGCCAATGTATGTCCACCTTAACGTCGTCAAAGTTAGTCCCACTATGAGTTTCTCGAGTTTGCAAATGTACTTCGACGAACGACGAGGCATTTGCCTACCTTAAGAGAGTCATAGTTACTGCAGCCGGATGCTCCCCATCCTTTGAATCTTTCCTCTTTTTAATTCGTACTGCGGAATGTCCAATAAGAAGCGAAATGGTGCAACTTGTCCACCTTAACGGTGTCTGAGTTACTCCAACGACGATATCGACGAGTTTTCAAATAAATTACGCAGAGTGACGAGGCATTTAGCTACCTTAAGAGAGTCATAGTTACTCCTGCCGGCTGCTCCCTTTTCTTTAGGCCTTTATCATTCTTGCTATGGCCAGGCCCTACAGAACCGATTTGCCACTGTATGTCCACCTTAACGTCGTCACAGTTACTCCAACTACGAGTATTTCGAGTTAGCAAATGTACTTCGACGAACGACGAGACATTTGGCTACCCTAAGAGAGTCATAGTTACTGCAGCCAGATGCTCGCCTTCCTTTGAATCTTTCCTCTCTTTAATTCGTACTGCGGAATGTCCAATAAGAAGCGAAATGGTGCAACTTGTCCACCTTAACCTTGTCTGAGTTACTCCAACGACGATATCGACGAGTTTTGAAATAAATTTCGCAGAGTGACAAGGCATTTGGCTACGTTAAGAGAGTCATAGTTACTGCTGCCCGCTGCTCCCATTTCTTTAGGCCTTTATCAATCTTGCTATGGCTAGTCCTTCAGAACCCATTTGCCACTGTATGTCCACCTCAACGTCGTCACAGTTACTCCCACTACGAGTTTCTCGAGTTAGCAAATGTACTCTGACGGATGACGAGGCATTTGGCTACCTTAAGAGAGTCATAGTTACTGCAGCCAGATGCTCCCCTTCCTTTGAATCTTTCCTCTCTTTAATTCGTACTGCGGAATGTCCAAGCAGAAGCGAAAGGCTGCAACTTGTCCACCTTAACGTTGTCTGAGTTACTCCAACGACGATATCCACGAATTTGCAAATAAATTTCACCGAGTGACGAGGCATTTGGCTACCTTAAGAGAGTCATAGTTACTGCTGCCCGCTGCTCCCCCTTCTTTGAATCTATCCTCTCTTTAATTCGTATTGCGGCCAGTCCTGCAGAAGCGAAATGGTACAGTATGTCCACCTTAACGTTCTCTGAGTTACTCCAACGACGATATCCTCGAGTTTTCAAATTAATTTCGCAGAGTGACGAGGCATTTGGCTACCTTAAGAGAGTCATAGTTACTCCTGCCGGCTGCTCCCATTTCTTTGGGGTTTTATCATTCTTGCTATGGCCAGTCCTACAGAACCGATTTGCCACTGTATGTGCACCTTAACATCGTCACAGTTTCTCCCACTACGAGTTTCTCGAGTTAGCAAATGTATTTCGACGAACGACGAGACATTTGGCTACCCTAAGAGAGTCATAGTTACTGCAGCCAGATGCTCCCCTTCCTTTGAATCTTTCCTCTCTTTAATTCGTAATGCGGAATGTCCAATAAAAAGCGAAATGGTGCAACTTGTCCACTTTAACCTTGTCTGAGTTACTCCAACGACGATATCGACGAGTTTTGAAATAAATTTCGCAGAGTGACGAGGCATTTGGCTACCTTAAGAGAATCATAGTTACTGCTGCCCGCTGCTCCCCCTTCTTTGAATCATTCCTCTCTTTAATTCGTATTGCGGCAAGTCCTGGAGAAGCGAAATGGTACAGCATGTCCACCTTAACGTTGTCTGAGTTACTCCAACGACGATATCCTCGAGTTTTCAAATAAATTTCGCAGAGTGACGAGGCATTTGGCTACCTTAAGAGAGTCATAGCTACTCCTGCCGGCTGCTCCCACTTCTCTAAGCCTTTATCATTCTTGCTATGGCCAGTCCTACAGAACTCATTTGCCACTGTATGTCCACCTCAACGTCGTCACAGTTACTCCCACTACGAGTTTCTCGAGTTAGCAAATGTACTTCGACGGATGACGAGGCATTTGCCTATCTTAAGATAGTCACAGATACTGCAGCCAGATGCTCCAATTCCTTTGAATCTTCCCTTTCTCTAATTCGTACTGCGGAATGACCAAGCAGAAGCGAAATGCTGCAACTTGTCCACCTTAACGTTGTCTGAGTTACTCCAACGACGATATCGACGAGTTTTCAAATAAATTTCACAGAGTGATGAGGCAATTGGCTACCTTAAGAGAGTCATAGTTACTGCTGCCCGCTGCTCCCCCTTCTTTGAATCTTTCCTCTCTTTAATTCGTATTGCGGCCAGACCTGCAGAAGCGAAATGGTACAGCATGTCCACCTTAACGTTGTCTGAGTTACTCCAACGACGATATCCTCGAGTTTTCAAATAAATTTCGCAGAGTGACAAGGCATTTGGCTACCTTAAGAGAGTCATAGTTACTCCTGCCGGCTGATCCCATTTCTTTAGGCCTTTATCATTCTTGCTATGGCCAGTCCTACAGAACCGATATGCCACTGTATGTCCAACTTAACGTCGCCAAAGTTAGTCCCACTATGAGTTTCTCGAGTTTGCAAATGTACTTCGACGAACGACGAGGCATTTGCCTACCTTAAGAGAGTCATAGTTACTGCAGCCAGATGCTCCCCATCCTTTGAATCTTTCCTCTTTTTAATTCGTACTGCGGAATGTCCAATAAGAAGCGAAATGGTGCAACTTGTCCACCGTAACGGTGTCTGAGTTATTCCAACGACATATCCTCGGGTTTTAAAATAAATTTCGCAGAGTGACGGGGCATTTGGCTACCTTAAGAGAGTCATACAAACTCCTGATGCTGCTCCCATTTCTTTAGGCCTTTATCATTCTTGCTATGGCCAGTCCTACAGAACCGATATGCAACTGTATGTCCACCTTAACGTCGTCAAAGTTACTTCCACTATGAGTTTCTCGAGTTAGCAAATGTACTTCGACGGATGACGAGGCATTTGGCTACCTTAAGAGAGTCATAGTTACTGCAGCCAGATGCTCCCCTTCCTTTGAATCTTTCCTCTTTTTAATTCGTACTGCGGAATGTCCAAGCAGAAGCGAAATGGTGCAACTTGTCCACCTTAACGTTGTCTGAGTTACTCCAACGACGATATCGACGAGTTTTCAAATAAATTTCACAGAGTGATGAGGCAATTGGCTACCTTAAGAGAGTCATAGTTACTGCTGCCCGCTGCTCCCCCTTCTTTGAATCTTTCCTCTCTATAATTCGTATTGCGGCCAGACCTGCAGAAGCGAAATGGTACAGCATGTCCACCTTAACGTTGTCTGAGTTACTCCAACGACGATATCCTCGAGTTTTCAAATAAATTTCGCAGAGTGACAAGGCATTTGGCTACCTTAAGAGAGTCATAGTTACTCCTGCCGGCTGATCCCATTTCTTTAGGCCTTTATAATTCTTGCTATGGCCAGTCCTACAGAACCGATATGCCAATGTATGTCCACCTTAACGTCGTCAAAGTTAGTCCCACTATGAGTTTCTCGAGTTTGCAAATGTACTTCTACGAACGACGAGGCATTTGCCTACCTTAAGAGAGTCATAGTTACTGCAGCCGGATGCTCCCCATTCTTTGAATCTTTCCTCTTTTTAATTCGTACTGCGGAATGTCCAATAAGAAGCGAAATGGTGCAACTTGTCCACCGTAACGGTGTCTGAGTTACTCCAACGACATATCCTCGGGTTTTCAAATAAATTTCGCAGAGTGACGGGGCATTTGGCTACCTTAAGAGAGTCATACAAACTCCTGATGCTGCTCCCATCTCTTTAGGCCCTTATCATTCTTGCTATGGCCAGTCCTACAGAACCGATATGCAACCGTATGTCCACCTTAACGTCGTCAAAGTTACTCCCACTATGAGTTTCTCGAGTTAGCAAATGTACTTCGACGGATGACGAGGCATTTGCCTATCTTAAGAAAGTCATACATACTGCAGCCAGATGCTCCAATTCCTTTGAATCTTTCCTCTCTCTAATTCGTTCAGCGGAATGTCCAAGCAGAAGCGAAATGCTGCAACTTGTCCACCTTAACGTTGTCTGAGTTATCCCAACGACGATATCGACGAGTTTTCCAATAAATTTCGCAGAGTGACGAGGCATTTGGCTACCTTAAGAGAGTCACAGTTACTCCTGCCGGCTGCGACCATTTCTTTAGGCCTTTATCATTCTTCCTTCGGCTAGTCCTACAGAACCGATATGCCACTGTATGTCCACCTTAACGTCGTCACAGTTACTCCCACTACGAGTTTCTCGAGTTAGCAAATGTACTTCGACGGATGACGAGGCATTTGCCTATCTTAAGAAAGTCATACATACTGCAGCCAGATGCTCCAATTCCTTTGAATCTTTCCTCTCTCTAATTCGTTCAGCGCAATGTCCAAGCAGAAGCGAAATGCTGCAACTTGTCCACCTTAACGTTGTCTGAGTTATCCCAACGACGATATCGACGAGTTTTCCAATAAATTTCGCAGAGTGACGAGGCATTTGGCTACCTTAAGAGAGTCACAGTTACTCCTGCCGGCTGCGACCATTTCTTTAGGCCTTTATCATTCTTCCTTCGGCTAGTCCTACAGAACCGATATGCCACTGTATGTCCACCTTAACGTCGTCACAGTTACTCCCACTACGAGTTTCTCGAGTTAGCAAATGTACTTCGACGGATGACGAGGCATTTGCCTATCTTAAGAAAGTCATACATACTGCAGCCAGATGCTCCAATTCCTTTGAATCTTTCCTCTCTCTAATTCGTTCAGCGGAATGTCCAAGCAGAAGCGAAATGCTGCAACTTGTCCACCTTAACGGTGTCTGAGTTACTCCAACGACGATATCGACGAGTTTTCAAATAAATTTCACAGAGTGATGAGGCAATTGGCTACCTTAAGAGAGTCATAGTTACTGCTGCCCGCTGCTCCCCCTTCTTTGAATCTTTCCTCTCTATAATTCGTATTGCGGCCAGACCTGCAGAAGCGAAATGGTACAGCATGTCCACCTTAACGTTGTCTGAGTTACTCCAACGACGATATCCTCGAGTTTTCAAATAAATTTCGCAGAGTGACAAGGCATTTGGCTACCTTAAGAGAGTCATAGTTACTCCTGCCGGCTGATCCCATTTCTTTAGGCCTTTATAATTCTTGCTATGGCCAGTCCTACAGAACCGATATGCCAATGTATGTCCACCTTAACGTCGTCAAAGTTAGTCCCACTATGAGTTTCTCGAGTTTGCAAATGTACTTCTACGAACGACGAGGCATTTGCCTACCTTAAGAGAGTCATAGTTACTGCAGCCGGATGCTCCCCATCCTTTGAATCTTTCCTCTTTTTAATTCGTACTGCGGAATGTCCAATAAGAAGCGAAATGGTGCAACTTGTCCACCGTAACGGTGTCTGAGTTACTCCAACGACATATCCTCGGGTTTTCAAATAAATTTCGCAGAGTGACGGGGCATTTGGCTACCTTAAGAGAGTCATACAAACTCCTGATGCTGCTCCCATCTCTTTAGGCCCTTATCATTCTTGCTATGGCCAGTCCTACAGAACCGATATGCAACCGTATGTCCACCTTAACGTCGTCAAAGTTACTCCCACTATGAGTTTCTCGAGTTAGCAAATGTACTTCGACGGATGACGAGGCATTTGCCTATCTTAAGAAAGTCATACATACTGCAGCCAGATGCTCCAATTCCTTTGAATCTTTCCTCTCTCTAATTCGTTCAGCGGAATGTCCAAGCAGAAGCGAAATGCTGCAACTTGTCCACCTTAACGTTGTCTGAGTTATCCCAACGACGATATCGACGAGTTTTCCAATAAATTTCGCAGAGTGACGAGGCATTTGGCTACCTTAAGAGAGTCACAGTTACTCCTGCCGGCTGCGACCATTTCTTTAGGCCTTTATCATTCTTCCTTCGGCTAGTCCTACAGAACCGATATGCCACTGTATGTCCACCTTAACGTCGTCACAGTTACTCCCACTACGAGTTTCTCGAGTTAGCAAATGTACTTCGACGGATGACGAGGCATTTGCCTATCTTAAGAAAGTCATACATACTGCAGCCAGATGCTCCAATTCCTTTGAATCTTTCCTCTCTCTAATTCGTTCAGCGGAATGTCCAAGCAGAAGCGAAATGCTGCAACTTGTCCACCTTAACGGTGTCTGAGTTACTCCAACGACGATATCGACGAGTTTTCAAATAAATTTCACAGAGTGATGAGGCAATTGGCTACCTTAAGAGAGTCATAGTTACTGCTGCCCGCTGCTCCCCCTTCTTTGAATCTTTCCTCTCTATAATTCGTATTGCGGCCAGACCTGCAGAAGCGAAATGGTACAGCATGTCCACCTTAACGTTGTCTGAGTTACTCCAACGACGATATCCTCGAGTTTTCAAATAAATTTCGCAGAGTGACAAGGCATTTGGCTACCTTAAGAGAGTCATAGTTACTCCTGCCGGCTGATCCCATTTCTTTAGGCCTTTATAATTCTTGCTATGGCCAGTCCTACAGAACCGATATGCCAATGTATGTCCACCTTAACGTCGTCAAAGTTAGTCCCACTATGAGTTTCTCGAGTTTGCAAATGTACTTCGACGAACGACGAGGCATTTGCCTACCTTAAGAGAGTCATAGTTACAGCAGCCGGATGCTCCCCATCCTTTGAATCTTTCCTCTTTTTAATTCGTACTGCGGAATGTCCAATAAGAAGCGAAATGGTGCAACTTGTCCACCTTAACCTTGTCTGAGTTACTCCAACGACGATATCGACGAGTTTTGAAATAAATTTCGCAGAGTGACAAGGCATTTGGCTACGTTAAGAGAGTCATAGTTACTGCTGCCCGCTGCTCCCATTTCTTTAGGCCTTTATCAATCTTGCTATGGCTAGTCCTTCAGAACCCATTTGCCACTGTATGTCCACCTCAACGTCGTCACAGTTACTCCCACTACGAGTTTCTCGAGTTAGCAAATGTACTCTGACGGATGACGAGGCATTTGGCTACCTTAAGAGAGTCATAGTTACTGCAGCCAGATGCTCCCCTTCCTTTGAATCTTTCCTCTCTTTAATTCGTACTGCGGAATGTCCAAGCAGAAGCGAAAGGCTGCAACTTGTCCACCTTAACGTTGTCTGAGTTACTCCAACGACGATATCCACGAATTTGCAAATAAATTTCACCGAGTGACGAGGCATTTGGCTACCTTAAGAGAGTCATAGTTACTGCTGCCCGCTGCTCCCCCTTCTTTGAATCTATCCTCTCTTTAATTCGTATTGCGGCCAGTCCTGCAGAAGCGAAATGGTACAGTATGTCCACCTTAACGTTCTCTGAGTTACTCCAACGACGATATCCTCGAGTTTTCAAATTAATTTCGCAGAGTGACGAGGCATTTGGCTACCTTAAGAGAGTCATAGTTACTCCTGCCGGCTGCTCCCATTTCTTTGGGGTTTTATCATTCTTGCTATGGCCAGTCCTACAGAACCGATTTGCCACTGTATGTGCACCTTAACATCGTCACAGTTTCTCCCACTACGAGTTTCTCGAGTTAGCAAATGTATTTCGACGAACGACGAGACATTTGGCTACCCTAAGAGAGTCATAGTTACTGCAGCCAGATGCTCCCCTTCCTTTGAATCTTTCCTCTCTTTAATTCGTAATGCGGAATGTCCAATAAAAAGCGAAATGGTGCAACTTGTCCACTTTAACCTTGTCTGAGTTACTCCAACGACGATATCGACGAGTTTTGAAATAAATTTCGCAGAGTGACGAGGCATTTGGCTACCTTCAGAGAGTCATAGCTACTCCTGCCGGCTGCTCCCACTTCTCTAAGCCTTTATCATTCTTGCTATGGCCAGTCCTACAGAACTCATTTGCCACTGTATGTCCACCTCAACGTCGTCACAGTTACTCCCACTACGAGTTTCTCGAGTTAGCAAATGTACTTCGACGGATGACGAGGCATTTGCCTATCTTAAGATAGTCACAGATACTGCAGCCAGATGCTCCAATTCCTTTGAATCTTTCCTTTCTCTAATTCGTACTGCGGAATGACCAAGCAGAAGCGAAATGCTGCAACTTGTCCACCTTAACGTTGTCTGAGTTACTCCAACGACGATATCGACGAGTTTTCAAATAAATTTCACAGAGTGATGAGGCAATTGGCTACCTTAAGAGAGTCATAGTTACTGCTGCCCGCTGCTCCCCCTTCTTTGAATCTTTCCTCTCTTTAATTCTTATTGCGGCCAGACCTGCAGAAGCGAAATGGTACAGCATGTCCACCTTAACGTTGTCTGAGTTACTCCAACGACGATATCCTCGAGTTTTCAAATAAATTTCGCAGAGTGGCAAGGCATTTGGCTACCTTAAGAGAGTCATAGTTACTCCTGCCGGCTGATCCCATTTCTTTAGGCCTTTATCATTCTTGCTATGGCCAGTCCTACAGAACCGATATGCCACTGTATGTCCACCTTAACGTCGCCAAAGTTAGTCCCACTATGAGTTTCTCGAGTTTGCAAATGTACTTCGACGAACGACGAGGCATTTGCCTACCTTAAGAGAGTCATAGTTACTGCAGCCAGATGCTCCCCATCCTTTGAATCTTTCCTCTTTTTAATTCGTACTGCGGAATGTCCAATAAGAAGCGAAATGGTGCAACTTGTCCACCGTAACGGTGTCTGAGTTATTCCAACGACATATCCTCGGGTTTTAAAATAAATTTCGCAGAGTGACGGGGCATTTGGCTACCTTAAGAGAGTCATACAAACTCCTGATGCTGCTCCCATTTCTTTAGGCCTTTATCATTCTTGCTATGGCCAGTCCTACAGAACCGATATGCAA
This sequence comes from Schistocerca americana, assembly GCF_021461395.2. Lineage (NCBI taxonomy): Eukaryota > Metazoa > Arthropoda > Insecta > Orthoptera > Acrididae > Schistocerca > Schistocerca americana. The sequence continues at coordinate 212,878,080 of NC_060127.1, read as the reverse complement.
CTGTATGTCCACCTTAACGTCGTCAAAGTTACTTCCACTATGAGTTTCTCGAGTTAGCAAATGTACTTCGACGGATGACGAGGCATTTGGCTACCTTAAGAGAGTCATAGTTACTGCAGCCAGATGCTCCCCTTCCTTTGAATCTTTCCTCTTTTTAATTCGTACTGCGGAATGTCCAAGCAGAAGCGAAATGGTGCAACTTGTCCACCTTAACGTTGTCTGAGTTACTCCAACGACGATATCGACGAGTTTTCAAATAAATTTCGCAGAGTGACGAGACAATTGGCTACCTTAAGAGAGTCATAGTTACTGCTGCCCGCTGCTCCCTCTTCTTTGAATCTTTCCTCTCTTTCATTCGTATTGCGGCCAGTCCTGCAGAAGCGAAATGGTACAGTATGTCCACCTTAATGTTGTCTGAGTTACTCCAATGACGATATCCTCGAGTTTTCAAATAAATTTCGCAGAGTGACGAGGCATTTGGCTACCTTAAGAGAGTCATAGCTACTCCTGCCGGCTGCTCCCATTTCTTTAGGCCTTTATCATTCTTGCTATGGCCAGTCCTACAGAACCGATATGCAACTGTATGTCCACCTTAACGTCGTCAAAGTTAGTCCCACTATGAGTTTCTCGAGTTAGCAAATGTACTTCGACGGATGACGAGGCATTTGCCTATCTTCAGAAAGTCATACATACTGCAGACAGATACTCCAATTCCTTTGAATCTTTCCTCTCTCTAATTCGTACTGCGGAATGACCAAGCAGAAGCTAAATGCTGCAACTTGTCCACCTTAACGTTGTCTGAGTTATTCCAACGACGATATCGACGAGTTTTCAAATAAATATCGCAGAGTAACGAGGCATTTGGCTACCTTAAGAGAGTCATAGTTACTGCTGCCCGCTGCTCCCTCTTCTTTGAATCTTTCCTCTCTTTCATTCGTATTGCGGCCAGTCCTGCAGAAGCGAAATGGTACAGCATGTCCACCTCAACGTTGTCTGAGTTACTCCAACGACGATATCCTCGATTTTTCAAATAAATTTCGCAGAGTGACGAGGCATTTGGCTACCTTAGGAGAGTCATAGTTACTCCTGCCGGCTGCTCCCATTTCTTTAGGCCTTTATCATTCTTGCTATGGCCAGTCCTACAGAACCGATATGCCACTGTATGTCCACTTTAACGTCGTCACAGTTACTCCCACTACGAGTTTCTCGAGTTAGCAAATGTACTTCGACGGATGACGAGGCATTTGGCTACCTTAAGAGAGTCATAGTTACTGCAGCCAGATGCTCCCCTTCCTTTGAATCTTTCCTCTTTTTAATTCGTACTGCGGAATGTCCAATAAGAAGCGAAATGGTGCAACTTGTCCACCTTAACGGTGTCTGAGTTACTCCAACGACGATATCGACGAGTTTTCAAATAAATTACGCAGAGTGACGAGGCATTTAGCTACCTTAAGAGAGCCATAGTTACTGCTGCCCGCTGCTCCCCCTTCTTTGAATCTTTCCTCTCTTAAACTCGTTTTGCGGCGAGTCCTGCAGAAGCGAAACGGTACAGCATGCCCACCTTAACGTTGTCTGAGTTACTCCCACGACGATATCCTCGAGTTCTCAAATAAATTTCGCAGAGTGACGAGGCATTTGGCTACCTTAAGAGAGTCATAGTTACTGCTGCCGGCTGCTCCCATTTCTTTAGGCCTTTATCATTCTTGCTATGCCCAGACCTAGAGAACCGATATGCCACTATATGTCAACCTTAACGTCGTCAAAGTTACTCCCACTATGAGTTTCTCGAAATAGCAAATGTACTTCGACGGACGACGAGGCATTTGGCTACTTAAAGATAGTCATAGTTACGGCAGCCAGATTCTCCCCTTCCTTTGAATCTTTCCTCTCTTTAATTCGTACTGCAGAATGTCCAAGCAGAAGCTAAACGCTGCAGCTTGTCCACCTTAACGTTGTCTGAGTTATTCCAACGATGATATCGACGAGTTTTCAAATAAATTACGCAGGGCGACGATGCATTTGGCTACCTTAAGAGAGTCATAGTTACTCCTGCCGGCTGCTCCCATTTCTTTAGGCCTTTATCATTCTTGCTATGGCCAGTCCTACAGAACCGATTTGCAACTGTATGTCCACCTTAACGTCGTCAAAGTTACTCCCACTATGAGTTTCTCGAGTTAGCAAACGTACTTCGACGGATGACGATGCATTTGCCTATCTTAAGAATGTCATTCTTACTGCAGCCAGATGCTCCAATTCCCTAGAATCTTTCCTCTCTCTAATTCGTACTACGGAATGTCCTAGCAGAAGCGAAATGCTGCAACTTGACCACCTTAACGTTGTCTGAGTTCCAACGACGATATCGACGAGTTTTCAAATAAATTTCGCAGAGTGACGAGGCATTTGGCTAAATTAAGAGAGTCATAGTTACTGCTGCCCGCTGCTCCCCCTTCTTTGAATCTTTCCTCTCTTAAACTCGTTTTGCGGCGAGTCCTGCAGAAGCGAAACGGTACAGCATGCCCACCTTAACGTTGTCTGAGTTACTCCCACGACGATATCCTCGAGTTTTCAAATAAATTTCGCAGAGTGACGAGGCATTTGGCTACCTTAAGAGAGTCATAGTTAATCCTGCCGGCTGCTCCCATTTCTTTAGGCCTTTATCATTCTTACTATGGCCAGTCCTACAGAACCGATATGCCACTGTATGTCCACTTTAACGTCGTCACAGTTGCTCCTACTACGAGTTTTTCGAGTTTGCAAATGTACTTCGACGAACGACGAGGCATTTGCCTACCTTAAGAGAGTCATAGTTACTGCAGCCAGATGCTAGCCATCCTTGGAATCTTTCCTCTTTTTAATTCGTACTGCGGAATGTCCAAGCAGAAGCGAAATGCTGCAACTTGTCCACCTTAACGTTGTCTGAGTTACTCCAACGACGATATCGACGAGTTTTCAAATAAATTTCGAAGAGTGACAAGGCAATTGGCTACCTTAAGAGAGTCATAGTTACTGCTGCCCGCTGCACCCCCTTCTTTGAATCTTTCCTCTCTTTAATTCGTATTGCGGCCAGTCCTGCAGAAGCGAAATGGTACAGCATGTCCACCTTAACGTTGTCTGAGTTACTCCAACGACGATATCCTCGAGTTTTCAAATAAATTTCGCAGAGTGACGAGGCATTTGGCTACCTTAAGAAAGTCATAGTTACTCCTGCCGGCTGCTCCCATTTCTTTAGGCCTTTATCGTTCTTGCTATGCCCAAACCTAGAGAACCGATATGCCACTGTATGTCAACCTTAATGTCGTCAAAGATACTCCCCTTATGAGTTTCTCGAAATAGCAAATGTACTTCGACGGACGACGAGGCATTTGGCTACTTTAAGAGAGTCATAGTTACTGCTGCCCGCTGCTCCCCCTTCTTTGAATCTCTCCTCTCTTTAATTCGTACTGCGGCCAGCACTGCAGAAGCGAAATGGTACAGCATGTCCACCTTAACGTTGCCTGAGTTACTCCAACGACATATCCTCGAGTTTTCAAATAAATTTCGCAGAGTGACGGGGCATTTGGCTACCTTAAGAGAGCCATACTAACTCCTGATGCTGCTCCCATTTCTTTAGGCCTTTACCATTCTTGCTATGGCCAGTCCTACAGAACCGATATGCCACTGTATGTCCACTTTAACGTCGTCACAGTTACTCCTACTACGAGTTTTTCGAGTTTGCAAATGTACTTCGACGAACGACGAGGCATTTGCCTACCTTAAGAGAGTCATAGTTACTGCAGCCAGATGCTAGCCATCCTTGGAATCTTTCCTCTTTTTAATTCGTACTGCGGAATGTCCAAGCAGAAGCGAAATGCTGCAACTTGTCCACCTTAACGTTGTCTGAGTTACTCCAACGACGATATCGACGAGTTTTCAAATAAATTTCGAAGAGTGACAAGGCAATTGGCTACCTTAAGAGAGTCATAGTTACTGCTGCCCGCTGCACCCCCTTCTTTGAATCTTTCCTCTCTTTAATTCGTATTGCGGCCAGTCCTGCAGAAGCGAAATGGTACAGCATGTCCACCTTAACGTTGTCTGAGTTACTCCAACGACGATATCCTCGAGTTTTCAAATAAATTTCGCAGAATGACGAGGCATTTGGCTACCTTAAGAGAGTCATAGTTAATCCTGCCGGCTGCTCCCATTTCTTTAGGCCTTTACCATTCTTACTATGGCCAGTCCTACAGAACCGATATGCCACTGTATGTCCACTTTAACGTCGTCACAGTTACTCCTACTACGAGTTTTTCGAGTTTGCAAATGTACTTCGACGAACGACGAGGCATTTGCCTACCTTAGGAGAGTCATAGTTACTGCAGCCAGATGCTAGCCATCCTTGGAATCTTTCCTCTTTTTAATTCGTACTGCGGAATGTCCAAGCAAAAGCGAAATGCTGCAACTTGTCCACCTTAACGTTGTCTGAGTTACTCCAACGACGATATCGACGAGTTTTCAAATAAATTTCGAAGAGTGACAAGGCAATTGGCTACCTTAAGAGAGTCATAGTTACTGCTGCAAGCTGCACCCCCTTCTTTGAATCTTTCCTCTCTTTAATTCGTATTGCGGCCAGTCCTGCAGAAGCGAAATGGTACAGCATGTCCACCTTAACGTTGTCTGAGTTACTCCAACGACGATATCCTCGAGTTTTCAAATAAATTTCGCAGAGTGACGAGGCATTTGGCTACCTTAAGGGAGTCATAGTTAATCCTGCCGGCTGCTCCCATTTCTTTAGGCCTTTATCATTCTTGCTATGGCCAGTCCTACAGACCCGATATGCCACTGTATGTCCATCTTAACGTCGTCACAGTTACTCCCACTACGAGTATTTCGAGTTAGGAAATGTAGTTCGACGAACGACGAGGCATTTGCCTACCTTAAGAGAGTCATACTTACTGCAGCCAGATGCTCCCCATCCTTTGAATCTTTCCTCTTTTTAATTCGTACTGCGGAATGTCCAAGCGGAAGCCAAATGCTGCAACTTGTCCACCTTAACGTTGTCTGAGTTACTCCAACGACGATATCGACGAGTTTTCAAATAAATTTCGCAGAGTGACGAGGCATTTGGCTACCTTAAGAGAGTCATAGTTACTCCTGCCGGCTGCTCCCATTTCTTTAGGCCTTTATCATTCTTGGTATGGCCAGTCCTACATAACCGATATGCCACTGTATGTCCACCTTAACGTCGTCACAGTTACTCCCACTACGAGTTTCTCGAGTTAGCAAATGTACTTCGACGGATGACGAGGCATTTGGCTACCTTAAGAGAGTCATAGTTACTGCAGCCAGATGCTCCCCTTCCTTTGAATCTTTCCTCTTTTTAATTCGTACTGCGGAATGTCCAATAAGAAGCGAAATGGTGCAACTTGTCCACCTTAACGGTGTCTGAGTTACTCCAACGACGATATCGACGAGTTTTCAAATAAATTACGCAGAGTGACGAGGCATTTAGCTACCTTAAGAGAGTCATAGTTACTGCTGCCCGCTGCTCCCCCTTCTTTGAATCTTTCCTCTATTTAATTCGTATTGCGGCCAGTACTGCAGAAGCGAAATGTTACAGCATGTCCACCTTAACGTTGTCTGAGTTACTCCAACGACATAACCTCGAGTTTTCAAATAAATTTCGCAGAGTGACGGGGCATTTGGCTACCTTAAGAGAGCCATACTAACTCCTGATGCTTCTCCCATTTCTTTAGGCCCTTATCATTCTTGCTACGGCCAGTCCTACAGAACCGATATGCAACTGTATGTCCACCTCAACGTCGTCAAAGTTACTCCCACTATGAGTTTCTCGAGTTAGCAAACGTACTTCGACGGATGACGATGCATTTGCCTATCTTAAGAATGTCATTCTTACTGCAGCCAGATGCTCCAATTCCCTAGAATCTTTCCTCTCTCTAATTCGTACTGCGGAATGTCCAAGCAGAAGCGAAATGCTGCAACTTGACCACCTTAACGTTGTCCGAGTTCCAACGACGATATCGACGAGTTTTCAAATAAATTTCGCAGAGTGACGAGGCATTTGGCTAACTTACGAGAGTCATAGTTACTGCTGCCCGGTGCTCCCCCTTCTTTGAATCTTTCCTCTCTTAAACTCGTATTGCGGCGAGTCCTGCAGAAGCGAAACGGTACAGCATGCCCACCTTAACGTTGTCTGAGTTACTCCCACGACGATATCCTCGAGTTTTCAAATAAATTTCGCAGAGTGACGAGGCATTTGGCTAGCTTAAGAGAGTCATAGTTACTCCTGCCGGCTGCTCCCATTTCTTTAGGTCTTTATCATGCTTGCTATGGCCAGTCCTACAGATTTGATGTGCCATTGTATGTCCACCTCAACGTCGTCACAGTTACTCCCACTACGAGTTTCTCGAGTTAGCAAATGTACTTCGACGAAGACGAGGCATTCGGCTACCTTAAGATAGTCATAGTTACTGCAGCCAGATGCTCCCCTTCCTTTGAATCTTTCCTCTCTTTAATTCGTACTGCTGAATGTCCAAGCAGAAGCTAAATGCTGCAACTTGTCCACCTTAACGTTGTCTGAGTTATTCCAACGATGAAATCGACGAGTTTTCAAGTAAATTTCGCAGAGTTACGAGGCATTTAGCTACCTTAAGGGAGTCATAGTTACAGCTGCCCGCTGCTCACTCTTCTTTGAATCTTTCCTCTCTTTAATTCGTATTGAGGCCAGTCCTGCAGAAGCGAAATGGTACAGCATGTCCACCTTAACGTTGTCTGAGTTACTCCGACGACGATATCCACGTGTTTTCAAAATAATTTCGCAGAGTGACGAGGCATTTGGCTACCTTAAGAGAGTCATAGCTACTCCTGCCGGCTGCTCCCACTTCTTTAGGCCTTTATCATTCTTGATATGGCCAGTCCTACAGAACCCATTTGCCACTGTATGTCCACCTCAACGTCGTCACAGTTACTCCCACTACGTCTTTCTAGAGTTAGCAAATGTACTTCGACGGATGACGAGGAATTTGGCTACCTTAAAAGAGTCATAGTTACTGCAGCCAGATGCTCCCCTTCCTTTGAATCTTTCCTCTCTTTTATTCGTACTGCAGAATGTCCAATCAGAAGCGAAATGTTGCAACTTGTGTACCTTAACGTTGTCTGAGTTACTCCAACGACGATATCGACGAGTTTTCAAATAAATTTCGCAGAGTGACGAGGCAATTGGCTACCTTAAGAGAGTCATAGTTACTGCTGCCCGCTGCACCCCCTTCTTTGAATCTTTCCTCTCTTTAATTCGTATTGCGGCCAGTCCTGCAGAAGCGAAATGGTACAGCATGTCCACCTTAACGTTGTCTGAGTTACTCCCACGACGATATCCTCGAGTTTTCAAATAAATTTCGCAGAGTGACGAGGCATTTGGCTAGCTTAAGAGAGTCATAGTTACTCCTGCCGGCTGCTCCCATTTCTTTAGGTCTTTATCATGCTTGCTATGGCCAGTCCTACAGATTTGATGTGCCATTGTATGTCCACCTCAACGTCGTCACAGTTACTCCCACTACGAGTTTCTCGAGTTAGCAAATGTACTTCGACGGAAGACGAGGCATTCGGCTACCTTAAGATAGTCATAGTTACTGCAGCCAGATGCTCCCCTTCCTTTGAATCTTTCCTCTCTTTAATTCGTACTGCGGAATGTCCAAGCAGAAGCGAAATGCTGCAACTTGTCCACCTTAACGTTGTCTGAGTTACTCCAACGACGATATCGTCGAGTTTTCAAATAAATTTCGAAGAGTGACGAGGCAATTGGCTACCTTAAGAGAGTCATAGTTACTGCTGCCCGCTGCACCCCCTTCTTTGAATCTTTCCTCTCTTTAATTCGTATTGCGGCCAGTCCTGCAGAAGCGAAACGGTACAGCATGTCCACCTTAACGTTGTCTGAGTTACTCCAACGACGATATCCTCGAGTTTACAAATAAATTTCGCAGAGTGACGAGGCATTTGGCTACCTTAAGAGAGTCATAGTTACTCCTGCCGGCTGCTCCCATTTCTTTAGGCCTTTATCATTCTTGCTATGGCCAGTCCTACATAACCGATATGCCACTGTATGTCCACCTTAACGTCGTCACAGTTACTCCCACTACGAGTTTCTCGAGTTAGCAAATGTACTTCGACGGATGACGAGGCATTTGGCTACCTTAAGAGAGTCATAGTTACTGCAGCCAGATGCTCCCCCTCCTTTGAATCTTTCCTCTTTTTAATTCGCACTGCGGAATGTCCAATAAGAAGCGAAATGGTGCAACTTGTCCACCTTAACGGTGTCTGAGTTACTCCAACGACGATATCGACGAGTTTTCAAATAAATTACGCAGAGTGACGAGGCATTTAGCTACCTTAAGAGAGTCATAGTTACTGCTGCCCGCTGCTCCCCCTTCTTTGAATCTTTCCTCTCTTTAATTCGTATTGCGGCCAGTACTGCAGAAGCGAAATGGTACAGCATGTCCACCTTAACGTTGTCTGAGTTACTCCAACGACATATCCTCGAGTTTTCAAATAAATTTCGCAGAGTGACGGGGCATTTGGCTACCTTTAGAGAGCCATACTAACTCCTGATGCTTCTCCCATTTCTTTAGGCCTTTATCATTCTTGCTATGGCCAGTCCTACAGAACCGATATGCAACTGTATGTCCACCTTAACGTCGTCAAAGTTACTCCCACTATGAGTTTCTCGAGTTAGCAAACGTACTTCGACGGATGATGATGCATTTGCCTATCTTAAGAATGTCATTCTTACTGCAGCCAGATGCTCCAATTCCCTAGAATCTTTCCTCTCTCTAATTCGTACTGCGGAATGTCCAAGCAGAAGCGAAATGCTGCAACTTGACCACCTTAACGTTGTCTAAGTTCCAACGACGATATCGACGAGTTTTCAAATAAATTTCGCAGAGTGACGAGGCATTTGGCTAACTTAAGAGAGTCATAGTTACTGCTGCCCGGTGCTCCCCCTTCTTTGAATCTTTCCTCTCTTAAACTCGTATTGCGGCGAGTCCTGCAGAAGCGAAACGGTACAGCATGCCCACCTTAACAATGTCTGAGTTACTCCCACGACGATATCCTCGAGTTTTCAAATAAATTTCGCAGAGTGACGAGGCATTTGGCTAGCTTAAGAGAGTCATAGTTACTCCTGCCGGCTGCTCCCATTTCTTTAGGTCTTTATCATGCTTGCTATGACCAGTCCTACAGATTTGATGTGCCATTGTATGTCCACCTCAACGTCGTCACAGTTACTCCCACTACGAGTTTCTCGAGTTAGCAAATGTACTTCGACGGAAGACGAGGCATTCGGCTACCTTAAGATAGTCATAGTTACTGCAGCCAGATGCTCCCCTTCCTTTGAATCTTTCCTCTCTTTAGTTCGTACTGCTGAATGTCCAAGCAGAAGCTAAATGCTGCAACTTGTCCACCTTAACGTTGTCTGAGTTATTCCAACGATGATATCGACGAGTTTTCAAGTAAATTTCGCAGAGTTACGAGGCATTTAGCTACCTTAAGAGAGTCATAGTTACAGCTGCCCGCTGCTCACTCTTCTTTGAATCTTTCCTCTCTTTAATTCGTATTGAGGCCAGTCCTGCAGAAGCGAAATGGTACAGCATGTCCACCTTAACGTTGTCTGAGTTACTCCAACGACGATATCCTCGAGTTTTCAAATAAATTTCGCAGAGTGACGAGCCATTTGGTACCTTAAGAGAGTCATAGTTAATCCTGCCGGCTGCTACCATTTCTTTAGGCCTTTATTATTCTTGCTATGGCCAGTCCTACAGAACCGATATGCCACTGTATGTCCACTTTAACGTCGTCACAGTTACTCCTACTACGAGTTTTTCGAGTTTGCAAATGTATTTCGACGAACGACGAGGCATTTGCCTACCTTAAGAGAGTCATAGTTACTGCAGCCAGATGCTTCCCATCCTTTGAATCTATCCTCTTTTTAATTCGTACTGCGGAATGTCCAATAAGGAGCGAAATGGTGCAACTTGTCCACCTTAACGGTGTCTGAGTTACTCCAACGACGATATCGACGAGTTTTCAAATAAATTACGCAGAGCGGCGAGGCATTTGGCTACCTTAAGAGAGTCATAGTTACTCCTGCCGGCTGCTCCCATTTCTTTAGGCCTTTATCATTCCTGCTATGGCCAGTACTACAGAACCGATTTGCCACTGTATGTCCACCTTAACGTCGTCACAGTTACTCCCACTACGAGTGTTTCGAGTTAGCAAATGTACTTCGACGAACGACGAGGCATTTGCCTACCATAAGAGAGTCATAGTTACTGCAGCCAGATGCTCCCCATCCTTTGAATCTTTCCTCTTTTTAATTCGTACTGCGGAATGTCCAATAAGAAGCGAAATGGTGCAACTTGTCCACCTTAACCATGTCTGAGTTACTCCAACGACGATATCGACGAGTTTTCAAATAAATTTCGCAGAGTGACGAGGCATTTGGCTACCTTAAGAGGGTCATTGTTACTGCTGCCCGCTGCTCCCCCTTCTTTGAAACTTTCCTCTCTTTAATTCGTATTGCGGCCAGTCCTGCAGAGGCGAAATGGTACAGCATGTCCACTTTAACGTTGTCTGAGTTACTCCGAAGACGATATCCTCGTGTTTTCAAAATAATTTCGCAGAGTGACGAGGCATTTGGCTACCTTAAGAGAGTCATAGCTACTCCTGCCGGCTGCTCCCATTTCTTTAGGCCTTTATCATTCTTGATATGTCCAGTCCTACAGAACCCATTTGCCACTGTATGTCCACCTCAACGTCGTCACAGTTACTCCCACTACGACTTTGTAGAGTTAGCAAATGTACTTCGACGGATGACGAGGAATTTGGCTACCTTAAGAGAGTCATAGTTACTGCAGCCAGATGCTCCCCTTCCTTTGAATCTTTCCTCTCTTTTATTCGTACTGCAGAATGTCCAATCAGAAGCGAAATGTTGCAACTTGTGTACCTTAACGTTGTCTGAGTTACTCCAACGACGATATCGACGAGTTTTCAAATAAATTTCGCAGAGTGACGATGCATTTGGCTACCTTAAGAGAGTCATAGTACTGCTGCCCGCTGCTCCCCCTTCTTTGAATCTTTCCTATCTTTAATTCGTATTGCGGCCAGTCCTGCAGAATCTAAATGGTACAGCATGTCCACCTTAACGTTGTCTGAGTTACTCCAACGACACATCCTCGAGTTTTCAAATAAATTTCGCAGAGTGACGGGGCATTTGGCTAGCTTAAGAGAGTCATAGTTAATCCTGCCGGCTGCTCCCATTTCTTTAGGCCTTTATCATTCTTGCTATAGCCAGTCCTACAGAGCCGATATGCCACTGTATGTCCACTTTAACGTCGTCACAGTTACTCCCACTACGAGTTTCTCGAGTTAGCAAATGTACTTCGACGGAAGACGAGGCATTCGGCTACCTTAAGATAGTCATAGTTACTGCAGCCGGATGCTCCCCTTCCTTTGAATCTTTCCTCTCTTTAATTCGTACTGCAGAATGTCCAAGCAGAAGCTAAATGCTGCAGCTTGTCCACCTTAACGTTGTCTGAGTTATTCCAACGATGATATCGACGAGTTTTCAAACAAATTTCGCAGAGTGACGAGGCAATTGGCTACCTTAAGAGAGTCATAGTTACTGCTGCCCGCTGCTCCCCCTTCTTTGAATCTTTCCTCTCTTTAATTCGTATTGCGGCCAGTCCTGCAGAAGCGAAATGGTACAGCATGTCCACCTTAACGTTGTCTGAGTTACTCCAACGACGATATCCTCGAGTTTTCAAATAAATTTCGCAGAGTGACGAGGCATTTGGCTCACCTTATGGGAGTCATAGTTACTCCTGCCGGCTGCTCCCATTTCTTTAGGCTTTATCACTCATGCAATGGCCAGTCCTACAGAACCGATATACCACTGTATGTCCACCTTAACGTCATCACAGTTACTCCCACCACGAGTTTCTTGACTTAGCAAATGTACTTCGACGGATGACGAGGCATTTGGCTACCTTAAGGGAGTCATAGTTACTGCTGCCCGCTGCTCCCCCTTCTTTGAATCTTTCCTCTCTTTAATTCGTATTGCGGCCAGTCCTGCAGAAGCGAAATGGTACAGCATGTCCACCTTAACGTTGTCCGAGTTACTCCAACGACGATATCCTCGAGTTTTCAAATAAATTTCGCAGAGTGACGAGGCATTTGGCTACCTTATGAGAGTCATAGTTACTCATGCCGGCTGCTCCCGTTTCTTTAGGCCTTTAACATTCTTGCTATAGCCAGTCCTACAGAACAGATATGCCACTGTATGTCCACCTTAACGTCGTCACAGTTACTCCCACTACAAGTTTCTCGAGTTAGCCAATGTACATCGCCGGATGACGAGGCTTTTGGCTACCTTAAGAGAGTCATAGTTACTGCTGCCCGCTGCTCCCCATTTTTTGAATCTTTCCTCTCTTAAATCCGCATTGCGGCCAGTCCTGCAGAAGCGAAATGGTACAGCATGTCCACCTTAACGTTGCCTGAGTTACTCCAAAGACGATATCCTCGAGGTTTCACATTAATTTCATGGAGTGACGAGGCATTTGGCTACCTTAAGAGAATCATAGTTACTCCTGCCAGCGGCTCCCATTTCATTAGGCCTTTATCATTCTTGCTATGGTCAGTCCTACAGAACCGATATGCCACTGTAGGCCCACCTTAAAGTCGTAACAGTTACTCCCACTATGAGTTTCTCGACTTAGCAAATGTACTTCGACGGATGACGAGGCATTTGGCTACCTTAAGGGAGTCATAGTTGCTGCTCCCCGCTGCTCCCCCTTCTTTGAATCTTTCCTCTCTTTAATTCCTATTGCGGCCAGTCCTGCAGAAGCGAAATGGTACAGCATGTCCACCTTAACTTCGTCTGAGTTACTCCAACGACGATATTCTTGAGTTCTCAAATAAATTTCTCAGAGTGACGAGGCTACTGGCTACCTTAAGAGAGTCATAGTTACTGCTGCCCGCTGCTCCCCATTCTTTGAATCTTTCCTCTCTTTAATTCGTATTGCGGCCAGTCCTGCAGAAGCGAAATGGTACAGCATGTCCACCTTAACGTTGCCTGAGTTACTCCAACGATGATATCCTCAAGTTTTCAACTAAATTTCGCAGAGTGACGAGGCATTTGGCTGCCTTCAGAGAGTCATAGTAACTGCAGCCAGATGCTCCCCTTCCTTTGAATCTTTCCTCTCCTTAATTCGTACTGCGGAATGTCCAAGCAGAAGCGAAATGCTGCAACTTGTCCACCTTAACGTTGTCTTAGTTACTCCAACGACGATATCGACGAGTTTTCAAATAAATTTCGCAGAGTGACGAGGCATTTGGCTACCTTCAGAGAGTCATAGTTACTGCTGCCCGCTGCTCCCCCTTCTTTGAATCTTTGCTCTGTTTAATGCGTATTGCGGCCAGACCTGCAGAAGCGAAATGGTACAGCATGTCCACCTTAACGTTGTCTGAGTAGCTCCAACGACGATATCCTCAAGTTTTCAACTAAATTTCGCAGAGTGACGAGGCATTTGGCTACCTTAAGAGAGTCATAGTTACTCCTGCCGGCTACTCCCATTTCATTAGGCCTTTATCATTCTTGCTATGGGCAGTCCTACAGAACCGATATGCCACTGTAGGCCCACCTTAACGTCGTAACAGTTACTCCCACTATGAGTTTCTCGACTTAGCAAATGAACTTCGACGGATGACGAGGCATTTGGCTACCTAAAGGGAGTCATAGTTGCTGCTTCCCGCTGCTCCCCCTTCTTTGAATCTTTCCTCTCTTTAATTCGTGTTGCGGCCAGTCCTGCAGAAGCGAAATGGTACAGCATGTCCACCTTGACGTCGTCTGAGTTACTCCAACGACGATAACCTCGAGTTTTCAAATAAATTTCGCAGAGTGACGAGGCATTTGGCTACCTTCAGAGAGTCATAGTTACTGCAGCCAGATGCTCCCCTTCATTTGAATCTTTCCTCACTTTAATTCGTACTGTGGAATGTCCAAGCAGAAACGAAATGCTGCAACATGTCCACCTTAACGTTGTCTGAGTTACTCCAACGACGATATCCACGAGTTTTCAAATAAATTTCGCAGAGTGACGAGGCATTTGGCTACCATAAAAGAGTCATAGGTACTGCTGCCCGCTGCTCCCCTTCTTTGAACCTTTCCACTCTTTAAATCGTATTGCGGCCAGTCCTGCAGAAGCGAAATGGTACAGTATGTCTACCTTAACGTTGTCTGAGTTACTCCAACAACGATATCGACGAGTTTTCAAATAAATTTCGCAGAGTGACGAGGCATTTGGCTACCTTAAGAGAGTCATAGTTACTCCTGCCGGCTGCTCCCATTTCTTTAGGCCTTTATCATTCTTGCTATGGCCAGTCCTACAGAACCGTTATGCCACTGTATGTCCACCTCAACGTCGTCACACTTACTCGCACTAGGAGTTTCTCCAGTTAGCAAATGTACTTCGACGGATGACGAGGCATTTGGCTACCTTAAGAGAGTCATAGTTACTGTAGCCAGATGCTCCCCTTCCTTTGAATCTTTCCTCTCTTTAATTCGTATAGCGGAATGTCCTAGCAGAAGCGAAATCCTGCAACTTGTCCACATTAACTTTGTCTGAGTTACTCCAACGACGATATCGACGAGTTTTCAAATCAATTTCGCAGAGTGACGAGGCATTTGGCTACCTTAAGAGAGTCATAAATACTGCTGCCCGCTGCTCCCCCTTCTTTGAATCTTTCCTCTCTTAAATCCGTATTGCGGCCAGTCCTGCAGAAGCGAAATGGTACAGCATGTCCACCTTAACGATGTCTGAGTTAATCCAACGACGATATCCGCGAGTTTTCAGATAAATTTCGCACAGTGACGTGGCATTTGCCTACCTTAAGAGAGTCATAGGAACTCCTGCCGGCTGCTCCCATTTCTTTAGGCCTTTATCATTCTTGCTATGGCTAGTGTTACAGAACCGATATGCCAGTGTATGTCCATCTAAACCTCGTCACAGTTATTCCCACTACGAGTTTCTCGAGTTAGCAAATGTACTTCGCCGGATGACGAGGCATTTGGCTACCTTAAGAGAGTCATAGTTACTGCAGCCAGATGCTCCCCTTCCTTTGAATCTTTCCTCTCTTTAATTCGTATTGTGGAATGTCCAATCAGAAGCGAAATGCTGCAACTTGTCCACCTTAACGTTGTCTGAGTTACTCCAACGACGATATCCTCGAGTTTTCAAATAAATTTTGCAGGGTGACGAGGCATTTGGCAACCTTAAGAGAGTCATAGTAACTCCTGCCTGCTGCAATCATTTCTTTAGGCCTTTATCATTCTTGCTATGGCCAGTCCTACAGAACCGATATGGCACTGTAAGTCCACCTTAACGTCGTCACAATTACTCCCACTACGGGTTTCTCGAGTTAGCAAATGTACCTCGAAGGATGATGAGGCATTTGGCAACCTAAAGAGATTCATAGTTACTGCAGCCAGATGCTCCCCAACCTTTGAATCATTCCTCTCATTAATTCGTACTGCGGAATGTCCAAGCAGAAGCGAAATGCTGCAACTTGTCCACCTTAACGTTGTCTGAGTTACTCCAACAACGATAATGACGAGTTTTCAAATAAATTTCGCAGAGTGACGAGGCATTTGGCTACCTTAAGAGAGTCATAGTTACTGCTGCGCGCTGCTCCCCCTTCTTTGAATCTTTCCTCTCTTTAATTCGTATTGCGGCCAGTCTTGCAGAAGCGAAATGGTACAGCATGTCCACCTTAACGTTATCTGAGTTACTCCAACGACGATATCCTCGAGTTTTCAAATAAATTTCGCAGAGTGACGAGGCATTTGGCTACCGTAAGAGAGTCATAGTTACTCCTGCCGGCTGCTCCTATTTCTTTAGGCCTTTATCATTCTTGCTATGGCCAGTCCTACAGATCCGATATGCCAATGTATGTCCACCTTAACGTCGTCACACTTACTCGCACTAGGAGTTTCTCGAGTTAGCAAATGTACTTCGACGGATGACGAGGCATTTGGCTACCTTAAGAGAGTCATATTTACTGTAGCCAGATGCTCCCCTTCCTTTGAATTATTCCTCTCTTTAATTCGTACAGCAGAATGTCCTAGCAGAAGCGAAATGCTGCAACTTGTCCCCTTAACGTTGTCTGAGTTACTCCAACGACGATATCGACGAGTTTTCAAATAAATTTCGCAGAGTGAAGAGCCATTTGGCTACCTTAAGAGAGTCATAGTTACTCCTGCCGGCTGCTCCCATTTCTTTAGGCCTTTATCATTCTTGCTATGGCCAGTCCTACAGAACCGCTATGCCACTGTATGTCCACCATAACGTCGTCACAGTCACTCCCACTACAAGTTTCTCGAGTTAGCAAATGTACTTCGATGGATTACGAGGCATTTGGCTACCTTAAGAGAATCATAGTTACTGCAGCCAGATGCTCACCTTCTTTTGAATCTTTCCTCTCTTTAATTCGTACAACGGAATGTCCTAGCTGAAGCGAAATGCTGCAACATGTCCATCTTAACGTTGTCTGAGTTACTCCAACGACGATATCGACGAGTTTTCAAATAAATTTCGCAGAGTGACGAGGCATTTGGCTACCTTAAGAGATTCATAGTTACTGCTCCCCGCTGCTCCCCCTTCTTTGAATCTTTCCACTCTTTAATTCGTATTGCGGCCAGTCCTGCAGAAGCGAAATGCTGCAACTTGTCCACCTTAACGTTGTCTGAGTTACTCCAACGACGATATCCTCGAGTTTTCAAATAAATTTTGCAGGGTGACGAGGCATTTGGCAACCTTAAGAGAGTCATAGTAACTCCTGCCGGCTGCCATCATTTCTTTAGGCATTTATCATTCTTGCTATGGCCAGTCCTACAGAACCGATATGCCACTGTAAGTCCACCTTAACGTCGTCACAGTTACTCAAACTACGAGTTTCTAGAGTTAGCAAATGTACCTCGACGGATGATGAGGCATCTGGCTACCTTAAGAGAGTCATAGTTACTGCAGCCAGATGCTCCCCTTCCTTTGAATCTTTCCTCTCATTAATTCGTACTGCGGAATGTCCAAGCAGAAGCGAAATGCTGTAACTTGTCCACCTTAACGTTGTCTGAGTCACTCCAACAACGATATCGACGAGTTTTCAAATAAATTTCGCAGAGTGACGAGGCATTTGGCTACCTTAAGAGAGTCATAGTTACTGCTGCGCGCTGCTCCCCCTTCTTTGAATCTTTCCTCTCTTTAATTCGTATTGCGCCCAGTCTTGCAGAAGCGAAATGGTACAGCATGTCCACCTTAACGTTATCTGAATTACTCCAACGACGATATCGTCGAGTTTTCAAATAGATTTCGCAGAGTGACGAGGCATTTGGCTACCTTAAGAGAGTCATAGTTACTCCTGCCGGCTGCTCCCATTTCCTTAGGCCTTTATCATTCTTGCTATGGCCAGTCCTACAGAACCGATATGCCACTGTATGTCCAACTTAACGTCGTCACAGTTATTCCCACTACGAGTTTCTCGAGTTAGCAAATGTACTTCGCCGGATGACGAGGCATTTGGCTACCTTACGAGAGTCATAGTTACTGCAGCCAGATGCTCTTCTTCCTTTGAATCTTTCCTCTCTTTAATTCGTATTGTGGAATGTCCAATCAGAAGCGAAATGCTGCAACTTGTCCACCTTAACGTTGTCTGAGTTACTCCAACGACGATATCGACGAGTTTTCAAATAAATTTCGCAGAGTGACGAGGCATTTGGCTACCTTAAGAGAGTCATAGTTACTGCCCCCCGCTGCTCCCCCTTCTTTGAATCTTTCCACTCTTTAATTCGTATTGCGGCCAGTCCTGCAGAAGCGAAATGGTACAGCATGTCCCCCTTAACGTTGTCTGAGTTACTCCAACGACGATATCCTCGAGTTTTCAAATAAATTTCGCAGATTGACGAGGCGTTTGGCTACCTTAAGAGAGTCATAGCTACTGCTGCCCGCTGCTCCCCCTTCTTTGAATCTTTCATCTCATTAATTCGTACTGCGGCCAAACCTGCAGAAGCGAAATGGTACAGCATGTACACCTTAACGTTGTCTGAGTTACTCCAAGGACGATATCCTCAAGTTTTCAAATAAATTTCGCTGAGTGACGTGGCAATTGGCTACCTTAAGAGAGTCATAGTTACTCCTGCCGGCTGATCCCATTTCTTTATGCCTTTATCACTCTTGCTATGGCCAGTCCTACTGAACCGATTGGCCACTGTATGTCCACCTTAACGTCGTCACAGTTACTCCCACTACGAGTTTCTCGAGTAAGCAAGTGTACTTCGCCGGATGACGAGGCATTTGGCCACCTTAAGCGAGTCATAGTTACTGCAGCCAGATGCTCCCCTTCCTTTGAATCTTTTCTCTCTGTAACTCGTATTGCGGAATGTCCAAGCAGAAGCGAAATACTGCACATGTGCACCTTAACGTTGTCTGAGTTACTCCAACGACGATATCCTCGAGTTTTAAAATAAATTTCGCAGAGTGACGAGGCATTTGGCTACCTTAAGAGAAACATAGTTACTGCTGCTCGCTGCTCCCCCTTCTTTGAATCCTTCCTCCCTTTAAGTCGTATTGCGGCCAGTCCTGCAGGAGCGAAATGGTACAGCATGTCTATCTTAACGTTGTCTGAGTTACTCCAACGACGATATCCTCAAGTTTTCAAATAAATTTCGCAGAGTGACGAGGCATTTGGCTACCTTAAGAGAGTCATAGTTACTCCTGCCGGCTGCTCCCATTTCTTTAGGCCTTTATCAATCTTGCTATGGTCAGTCCTACTGAACCGATATGCCACTGTATGTCCACCTTAACGTCGTGACAGTAACTCCCACTACGTGTTTCTCGAGTTAGCAAATGTACTTTGCCGGATGACGAGGAATTTGGCTACCTTAAGATTGTCATAGTTACTCCTGCCAGCTGCTCCCATTTCTTTAGGACTCTATCATTTTCATATGACCTGTCCTACAGAACCGATATGCCACTGTATGTCCACCTTAACGTCGTCTCAGTTACTCATACTACGAGTTTCCCGAGTTGGCAAATGTACTTCGCCGGATTACGAGGCATTTGGCTATAAAGCCGTCTTTATTCACAAATACAGTGAATAACACAAGGTAATAAAACACTCTTAAACTATTGCGCCTAGCTCGCCGAGAGGAGCTCACAAGGGCGCCGGTTAACGATGTTGTGTAACCGCTTTTACCTTAATATTAAACACAGTATAAACTATTAACATACAAGAATTGAATAAAGAACGGAATTGCTCCCGATATTGAAGCCCCGGGAGTCGGGGCAAACTAACCTAAATCTAACCGACTAACTAGCCTACACCCTCCCTGTACTTCGGCCTGGTCGACGTCATATTTTCGAACAAGCCGAAGATCCACGTCGTTCCACAGAGCACCCGCGTGCTGATGGTGCTTAACTCCCGCCTGCGGAAGCCAAGTTGTAGGAGCTGGCGGGCTGATGTAGGTGCCCAAGTCCCCCTCCAGTTCAGGGTCACTGTTCTAAACTGTATGCTGCTGGCTGCAGGTCGGAGAGCGCCGACGGCTTGCCGCACCGACGGGACGTCGTATTTCGCCGCCTTCTGCCGGTGACACCAGTTGGTGTCATGATGGTCGCCGACGATTTGTGCGTCGATGACATGCACCACGCCGTCCTTAGACGCCACAATGTCGGGCTTGCGGACTCCCTCTGGTGTTCGAAGGTGTGGCTCGACAGACACGAAAAACCCTCGTTGAGCCAGCCCGCGCGCGACGTATTTCACAACCG
This sequence comes from Schistocerca americana, assembly GCF_021461395.2. Classification (NCBI taxonomy): domain Eukaryota; kingdom Metazoa; phylum Arthropoda; class Insecta; order Orthoptera; family Acrididae; genus Schistocerca; species Schistocerca americana. The sequence continues at coordinate 212,858,221 of NC_060127.1, read as the reverse complement.
CGTGGTGTCGCCGCAGCCCTGGACGACGTGGTTCGCGGTCTCGACGGCGTTGCATCTTGCGCGACACATCTTCTCCCTGTCTCGGCCGCGACTCCTGCGCGTCCTTGGATGGTATAGCGTTAATGCGCGTGCGGATGCACGTGACGTAGTCACGGCCAGACAGGAAGCGACTGGTGTCCTCGACCCAGCTGTGTTGGCCTGATGTCCTGGCTGACGACGAGAGAGCTGCCCCGTCGAAGGAAATATGCAGGCGCGCCGCCCACATCTCACCAACTTTTGCAGCCGTTGGCAGCAGATGGCCCTCCCACGTGAGGTGTCGTTCAAGCGCCGCCACTTCGTGTCGTGCCTCCCCCAGGTCTGCGTCGGTGGTGGTGGTCTCGAGCTGCAACAGGGTGAGGAGCCTGCCCCGCCTCAGGGATGGCCCTATCCAGCGGGCTGATGGAATCCCAAGGCCCCCATGGGCAATTGGAGCGTGAAAGTAGCCCAAGGGAGTGTCGGCTGGGAGGCGGAACCATCTCGTCACCGCGGCTCGAACGCAATTGTCCATGGCCTTGAGCGCACCGATGCGGGTGCGACTCAGTGCTAGGCCATGATACAGGCCCGGGAGAAGGACCTCACGAAGTGCAAAGAGCCGCTGCTGCGGCTCCAGCGGTGCCCGCGTGATGATCGACAGCTGCTCCTCGATGTGGTGCCTCGGATGGAAGAGACACCGCCCAGAGGAGGAGAACTGCAGTCCCAGGTAGCGGAAGGTCTCACCCACTCCCAGCGTCGGCATGGTGGTTTCGCCGGCCGTGAAGGTGACGCTCGCATCCACTTTCACTTTCTTCTCGCGGCCGGACGCCACGAGTGCGAGAGTGAGACACTTCCGCGGGTTAACCCGCAGCCCCAGTTGGTCGAGGGCTGCCACTGCTGCGTTGATAAGGGACTGCAGGCCCCCCCTCGTGGAGGCGAAGAGCAGGATGTCATCCGCGAAGGCCGCCGCGTTCGTCTGGCGGCCCAACACCTTGACACCTATGTGTGAAGGCAGCTGTTCTAGAACACAATCAATAGCGAAATTAAACAGGAGAGGGGACAGAGGATCTCCTTGCCGAACACCTCTTGCTGGCCCCACAGCCGGGGACTCGTCGCCACCCCCCGCAATTACCGTCGTGCTGTCCACATAGCAGCCCTCGACGTAGTCAATGAATTCGTCCGGCAGACCATGGGCTTTAAGCACAGGACGCAAAGCCGCATGGTCCAACGAATCGAACGCCTTGGACACATCGAGGGATGCCATGAACACAGAACGACAGCGGCGGATGGCGCCGACGAGTATCCGGTTGAGGAGGAAAGTGTTCTCCAGCATCCCATCCCTTGGGATGAAAGCCCGCTGACGTTCGTCCACAGCACACATCTGCATAAGGCGAGTCGCCAGAACCTTATGGAAGGTTCGGGCTAGCACCGAGCAGACGGTGATGGGCCGAAAGTCAGCGGGGGATGCTGGGGCGGCTGTCTTAGGGAGCAAAGAGGTCCTGGCTCGGAGGAGGGAAGGGGCAAGCTTGCGGGTAAGCAGGAAAAGGTTTAGGAGTTTGGTGGTGACATCCGCTGGAAGGCGGCGCAGCTGCACCGGCGAGAGGCCGTCAGGGCCGGCAACGGAGCCTCTGGGCGGCAAGGCGGCCGCAACCTCTTCTGCAGTGATCGGCCTCCATAGGCGCTCAAAGTCAACAGACTCCGAGCGCGGGAGGAGCCGGTCGGGAATGGAGCCAGCGCTGGAAGGTGGCTCTGTCGTGAAGAGGCTGCGCCAGAAGTCCACCAGTCCAGGGATGTTCGACGGCGGCTGGAGCAGGGTGCCATCCAGGAGGCCACGCACGCAGCGCGCGCGATTCTTCCTGAAGGCATCCTGACATCTGGCATATTCCCACCGGCGGCGCTTCCGCTTGGAGAGCGGAGGGCCACCACCAGAACGCTGCTTGGATGGCGGGCGCAACGTCTTCCTCTTCCTTGCTCCTGCTTCATCAGAGCCGACAGCTCGGAGGGCCTCAGGCAGCCCAGCCGCGACCACTGCCAACGGCGTACCCGGCCCCAAACACGCAAGGTCGTCCAGGGCCGAGAAGCGCGCGGCCGACCGCGGCAGGCCGGCGAGGTGCCTCCATATAGCTTCGTCGATTACAGGTGTTTGTGGCGGGCGCTCAAGCTCCGGCGGAGAGGGTGGCCCCTCCGGCAGCGACTCCGGGACGGGTGAATGGCGCAGACCATGCTGCGTCTGTTGTTCCCGCCTCAGCTTCTCTACGTATTCCCGCACCATCGTCCTGTGTGCCACCGTCCTCCTCCTGCACTTGACGGCATCCAGGGTACGGTGCGGAAACAAGGGTAGAAGCTCCTGGTTTGCAAAGAGGACTTTGGAGTCACTGGCACAGAGAAGCCTAGCCTCCGCCAGGGCGAGCTCCCGCATTTCTTCTTCCGCCCACCGAGCTCGCTTCCTATCGGTTGTAATCTCCGCATTTGCCGCTTCCGGATGGGCGCGGCGGCGGTGTTGTCCGAGCCCGATCTTGCTGCGGAAGGCACGGCTGCAAATGCTGCAGTGGAACCATGGCTCCACGGCCTCCTCTACTTCAGGGACGGTTGGCAGGCTAGCAGTCGGGACTGTTAGGCCGGGTCCTTCAGCGGAAGGCCCGGTACCCGTGTTTTCTTCTCTTGTTGTCCCATTATTAAGGGTTTTGCGATGGAGGGCTGGTAACCCCCCAAAGCCCCAAGTGCGGACTTCCACTCTGCTTACCAGTCCTATCAACGACTGGCGTATCGGCGGGCCCACGGGAAGGGGGGAAGCCGCAGGCAAGGAGAGGCTAAGAGGGCATGGCCCATGTATTGCGCTTCACTTGCCCAGTAACTATGAGAGTCATAGTTACTCCCGCCGGTAGCCAAATGCCTCGTCATCCGGCAAAGTACATTTGCTAACTCGAGAAAAACGTAGTGGGAGTTACTGTCACGACGTTAAGGTGAACATACAGTGGCTTATCGGTTCTGATGGACTGGCCATAGAGAGAATGATAAAGGCCTAAGTAAATGGGTGCAGCCGGCAGGAGTAACTATGACTATCTTAAGGTAGCCAAATGCCTCGTCACTCTGCCAAATTTATTTGAAAACTCGAGGATATCGCCGTTGGAGTAACTCAGACAACGTTAAGGTGGACATTTTGCACCACTTCGCTTCTGCTTGGACATTCCGCAGTACGAATTAAAGGAAGGAAACAATCAAAGGAAGGGGAGCATCTGGCTGCAGTAACTATGACTCTCATCAGCTAGCCAAATGCCTCGTCATCCGGCGAAGTACATTTGCTAACTCAAGAAACTCGTAGTGGGAGTAACTGTGACGACGTTAAGATGGACATACAGTGGCATATCGGTTCAGTAGGACTGGCCATAGCAAGATTGATAAAAGCCTAAAGAAATGGGAGCAGCCGGCAGGAGTCACTATGACTCTCTTAAGGTAGCCAAATGCCTCGTTACTCTGCGAAATTTATTTGAAAACTCGAGGATTACGTCGTTGGAGTAACTCAGACAACGTTATAGTGGACATGCTGTACCATTTCGCTTCTGCAGGATTGGCCGCAATACGAATTAAAGAGAGGAAAGATTCAAAGAGGGGGGGGGGGGGGCAGCGGGCAGCAGTAACTATGACTCTTTTAAGGTAGGCTAATGCCTCGACACTCTGCGAAATTAATTTGAGAACTCGAAAATATCGTCGTTGGAGTAACTCAGACAACGTTAAGGTGGACATGCTGTACCATTTCGCTTCTGCAGGACTGGCCACAATACGAATTAAAGATAGGAAAGATTCAAAGAAGGGGGAGCAGCGGGCAGCAGTAACTATGACTCTCTTAACGTAGCCAAATGCCTCGTCACTCTGCGAAATTTATTTGAAAACTCGTCGATATCGTCGTTGGAGTAACTCAGACAACGTTAAGGTGGACAAGTTGCAGCATTTCGCTTCTGCTTGAACATTCCGCAGTTGAATTAAAGAGAGGAAAGATTCAAAGGAAGGGGAGCATCTGGCTGCAGTAACTATGACTCTCTTAAAGTAGCCAAATGCCTCGTAATCCGGCGAAGTACATTTGCCAACTCGGGAAACTCGTAGTATGAGTAACTGAGACGACGTTAAGGTGGACATACAGTGGCATATCGGTTCTGTAGAACAGGTCATATGAAGAATGATAAAGTCCTAAAGAAATGGGAGCAGCTGGCAGGAGTAACTATAACTCTCTTAAGGTAGCCAAATGCCTCGTCACTCTGCGAAATTTATTTGAAAACTCGAGGATATCGTCGTTGGAGTAACTCAGACAACGTTAAGGTGGACAAGTTGCAGCATTTCGCTTCTGATTGTACATTCCGCAGTACGAATTAAAGAGAGGAAAGATTCAAAGGAAGGGGAGCATCTGGCTACAGTAACTATGACTCTCTTAAGGTAGCCAAATGCCTCGACACTCTGCGAAATTTATTTGAAAACTCGTCGATATCGTCGTTGGTGTAACTCAGACAACGTTAAGGTGGACAAGTTGCAGCATTTCGCTTCTGATTGTACATTCCGCAGTATGAATTAGAGAGAGGAAAGATTCAAAGGATGGGGAGCATCTGGCTGCAGTAACTATGACTCTCTTAAGGTGGCCAAATGCCTCGTCATCCGGCGAAGTACATTTGCTAACTCGAGAAACTCGTAGTGGGAGTAACTGTGACGACGTTAAGGTGGACATACAGTGGCATATCGGTTCAGTAGGACTGGCCATAGCAAGAATGATAAAGGCCTAAAGAAATTGGAGCAGCCGGCAGGAGTAACTCTCTTAAGGCTCACATGATGCGTCATATACGGATCCTCTCTCTCCACTCCTCAGCATCCTAGCGATGTCGAGTGGAGGATGGTTCGCTTAGCCTCTCGGTGGGAAATCCTAGCTCTGGCCTTCTCGTGGCAGGGGTCGTGAGAGGTTCTTAGGAAGATTATGCCCGCGTATAACTCTTATAAAGTTCCTCGACAGACAGAGCGGGGTGAACTTTTCGGGGCTTGGGGGTGGCCGCCGCCCCTGCCCCTGTTTCAGCTGGCCCCAACAAAACGAAGAAAGCAGGTAGCGGTACTCCCACAGGAAACGCCGCGCCAGCCGTTGGGTCAGCATCCGACGCCGCCATTTCGGGTCGAGCCGCAGTGCCTGCCATCACATGTCCTGAGTGCCACCGGACCATCACCACGAAGACGGGTCTTGGCGTACATCGTCGCCGTGCCGATCCTGCCGCAGCCAACGCAGAGGTGACCACCGAGAGGGTAAAGGCCAGGTGGTCTAGTGAAGAGCTGCTACGCCTGGCCCACTCTGAAGCAGCACTTACGCTCAAGGGCACCCGGTTCCTAAATCAAGAGCTTGCAAAGGCGTTCCCGAATCGTTCACTCGAGTCCATTAAGGGGCAGCGTCATGGAACAGCCTATAGGAACCAGGTCGCCGAGTTTGTTGCTGCCCTCTCTGCTGTTGGGGCGGGGTCGCCTCCATCTGTTGCAGCTGTGGAGCCTCCCGGTTCCTGCACAGCACCCCCCTCCCCGTCTGCAGCTGTGGATACTGTCGACCAAGCTGTTTGGTCGGCCCTGGCAGCCCTCCCGTCGTCTGGGTCTAGGTACAAAGCAGTCGATGACATCCTGGCGCTTGGGCCAACAACATCGGCCTCAGTCATAATGGGCATGCTGTCGGCTGCCCTTGACGCCATCGGCAGCAGGGAACCATCGCCTAATCCTGTTGCCTCCCGCCGGATGTCAGTCCCACGAGGGACGAAGCGGGCCCTGCGGAGGAGGGAGTACGCCCTCTGTCAGCGGGCCTTCTCTAAGAGCGCTGCTCGCTGCATCAGCGGCCTTCTGGATGGAACGCTCCTTCACCCACCACCCCCGATTCCTGGGTTGGTGGAGTTTTGGAAGGACCTTTTCACCCAGCGACCATCTGGCCGGGTGGACCGTCTGGAGGGTCGGCTGTTGCCCTCCTCCATCGAGGTTCCCTTCGAACAGCTGTGGGCGCCTATTACGATGGAGGAAGTTGCTTCAGCGCTCCCCCCTCGTCGCTCTGCTGCAGGCCCAGACCGACTAACACCGGCCCAGATTCGCCGTATACCCCGTGAGGTCCTCCTCAAAATCCTTAACCTCTTCCTCTTGACCCGTTGCCTCCCATCCCGTCTTCTCCTAGCCCGTACATCCCTGTTGCCCAAGAAGGCCACCCCAGCATCCCCCGCTGACTTCCGTTCGATCACGGTTTGCTCAGTCCTCGCTAGGGTCTTCCATAAGATCCTGGCGGGCCGTCTGATGCGGACCTGTGTGCTGGATAGGCGTCAGCGGGCTTTCCTTCCTCAGGATGGGATGCTGCACAATACGTTCTTGTTGGACTTGTCGATGACTCAGGCCAGGGCGAACTGTCGCTCCCTCTATGTTGCGTCCCTGGATGTGTCCAAGGCTTTCGACTCGCTAGACCATGGTGCCCTGAGGCCGGCCCTGAGGGCACATGGTCTGCCTGACGAGTTCATTGGATACGTCCTGGGATGCTATGAGGATGGGGGTGACGATGATCTCTGGTCCTTGGATGTCGCTGGGTCCAGTGCGGCCTTCAAGGGGCGTTAGGCAGGGTGATCCACTCTCCCCTATCCTTTTCAACCTCTCCTTAGACCTCATGCTTGCTCGCCTCCCAGATTACATTGGTGCCAATGTGATGGGACGACGTCTCAACGCTGCTGCCTTTGCTGACGACCTCCTGCTGTTCGCCGAGACTCCAGGAGGGCTCCAGGACCTTATTGATGCAGCAACATCTGCCCTTGGGGACCTTGGTCTCCAAGTCAATCCCGGAAAGTGCTTCACTCTCGCCCTGACGGCTTCTGGCCGTGAGAAGAAGATTAAGGTCGACGACACCACGACCTTCAGGGCTGGGTATACCATCCTCCCAGCCCTGGGGATCGAGAGCACTTTCCAGTATCTTGGCCTGGAGTTCTCCACGAGCGGACGCAGCCTCTTTCATCCGAGGCGGGAGGTCGAGAGACAGCTGACCGTCCTGTCCAAGGCACCACTAAAGCCACAACAGCGTTTGCACGCCCTCAGAACCGTCGTCTTGCCAGGGATACACCATGGCTTGGCCCTTTCGAGGACCCGGCTAGGAGCCCTGTCAGCAATGGACACCACCATCCGCGCAGCAATTAGATCTTGGTTGTGCCTGCCAGCGGACGTCCCTGTTGGTTACTTCCATGCCCCTGTGTCATCTGGGGGGCTGGGAGTGCCATCAGCGCGCTGGCTAGGGCCTCTTCTGCGGCGGAACCGGCTCGCTAGGATGCGGGCACTGGGTGTCCTATCTGACAGGACAGCAGATGACGTTCTGGGGCGTGAGATTGGGAGGCTTGAGCAGCAACTACGGGGTAATAATACGGTCATAAGAACTTCCAACCAAATGGGCCGGATGTGGGCTGAACGGTTGCATCTGTCGGTGGACGGCGCTGCCCTTAAGAAGTCTGCCCGAACACCAGGGCAGCATCGCTGGATCGACGATCCTCGACTAGCGATCACAGGCCGCGACTTTATCTCCTGCATCCGTACGAGGATCAATGCCCTTCCAACCCGGGCACGGTTGCAGCGAGGTCGTGCTGGTGATACTAACTGCCGGGCTGGCTGCATCGCTAAGGAAACTGCAAATCACGCTGTCCAGCACTGCTTCCGAAGTCACGACACACGAGTGAAGCGACAAAACGCCCTAGCGTCTTACGTCGCGCAGGGGCTTCGTCGCAGGGGCTTCGACGTCACCTGGAGCCCCACCTCAGGACATCTGAGGGACTGAGGAAGCCGGACATCGTGGCAGTTCATGGCGATGCAGCCTGTATCATCGATGCCCAGGTGGTTGGTGTCAATCTTGACATCGAAGAGTGTCACCAGCAGAAAGTCGCGGTTTACAATAGGGAAGCCGTCCACCAGGCGATTAGGAGTCAGACCCCAGCAGCCAAGACAATCACCACCTCTTCAGCTACCATCTCATGGAGGGGGGTGTGGTCACCCACATCTGCGCAGGATCTGCGGCGGCTTGGATTCAAGGACCACCACTTTGCGGCGATGTCAACAAGAGTACTCATCGGGACTGTGATGGCGGCACGGCGGTTCGACACTATGGCTGCCATAACGCGCACGATGCCCCTGACTGGTGTTGGGTGATGGCCCAATTATATGTCGTCTACGCTGCTGCCTGGCGTCTGTCAACAGGCACAAACCCTTCTCTGTTCACGTCTCTTCCTGTCCGTCTAATGTTCGTTTTCTTTGTTTTTGTCATTTGTAAACCCACTTTGTGGGTACCTATATCTGTATGTATGTTCACAAGGACGTGAATAAAGACGGCTTAAATAGCCAAATGCCTCGTCACTCTGCGAAATTTATTTGAAAACTCGCGGATATCGTCGTTGGAGTAACTCAGATAACGTTAAGGTGGATATGCTGCAGCATTTCGCTTCTGCAGGACTGGCCGCAATACGAATTAAAGAGAGGAAAGATTCAAAGGAAGGGGAGCATCTGGCTGCAGTAACTATGACTGTCTTAAGTTAGCCAAATGCCTCGTCTTCCGGCGAAGTACATTTGCTAACTCGAGAAACTCGTAGTGGGAGTAACTGTGACGACGTTGAGGTGGACATACAGTGGCATATTGGTTCTGTAGGACTGGCCATAGCAAGAATGATAACGGCCTAAAGAAATGGGAGCAGCCGGCAGGGGTAACTATGACTCTCTTAAGGTAGCCAAATGCCTCGTCACACTGCGAAATTTATTTGAAAACTCGAGGATGTCGTCGTTGGAGTAACTCAGACAACGTTTAGGTGGACGTGTTGCAGCACTTCGCTTCTGCTTTGACATTCCGCAGTACGAATTAGAGAGAGGAATGATTCAAAGGATGGGGAGCATCTGGCTTTAGTAACTATGACTCTCTTAAGGTGGCCAAATGCCTCGACACTCTGCGAAATTTATTTGAAAACTCGAGGATGTCGTCGTTGGAGTAACTCAGACAACGTTTAGGTGGACATGTTGCAGCACTTCGCCTCTGCTTTGACATTCCGCAGTACGAATTAGAGAGAGGAATGATTCAAAGGATGGGGAGCATCTGGCCTTAGTAACTATGACTCTCTTAAGGTGGCCAAATGCCTCGTCATCCGGCGAAGTACATTTGCTAACTCGAGAAACTCGTAGTGGGAGTAACTGTGACGACGTTAAGGTGGACATACAGTGGCATATCGGTTCAGTAGGACTGGCCATAGCAAGAATGATAAAGGCCTAAAAAATTGGAGCAGCCGGCAGGAGTAACTATGACTCTCTTAAGATAGCCAAATGCCTTGTCACTCTTCGATATTTATTTGAAAACTCGAGGATATCGTCGTTGGAGTAACTCAGATAACGTTAAGGTGGATATGTTGTATCATTTCGCTTCTGCAGGACTGGCCGCAATACGAATTAAAGAGAGGAAAGTTTCAAAGAAGGGGGAGCAGCTGGTAGCAGTATCTATGGCTCTCTTAAGGTAGCCAAATGCCTTGTCACTCTGCGAAATTTATTTGAAATCTCGTCGATATCGTCGTTGGACTAACTCAGACAACGTTAAGTGGGACATGTTGCAGCATTTCGCTTCTGCTGGGACATTCCACAGTACGAATTAAAGATAGGAAAGATTCAAAGGAAGGGGTGCATCTGGCTGCAGTAACTATGACTCTCTTAAGTTAGCCAAATGCCTCGTCATCCGGCGAAGTACATTTGCTAACTCGAGAAACTCGTAGTGGGAGTAATTGTGACGACGTTGAGGTGGACATACAGTGGCATATTGGTTCTGTAGGACTGGCCATAGGAAGAATGATAAAGGCCTAAAGAAATGGGAGCAGCTGGCAGGAGTAACTATGACTCTCTTAAGGTAGCCAAATGCCTCGTCACACTGCGAAATTTATTTGAAAACTCGAGGATATCGTCGTTGGAGTAACTCAGACAACGCTAAGGTGGACATGCTGTACCATTTCGCTTCTGCAGGACTGGTCGCAATACGAATTAAAGAGAGGAAAGATTCAAAGAAGGGGGAGCAGCGGGCAGCAGTAACTATGACTCTCTTAAGGTAGCCAAATGCCTCGACAGTCTGCGAAATTTATTTGAAAACTCGTCGATATCGTCGTTGGAGTAACTCAGACAACGTTAAGGTGGACTAGTTGCAGCATTTCGCTTCTGCTTTGACATCCGAAGTTACCGGTCCGGCTCGAGTCTCCCTGCCAGCCTTTCAATGCCCCGAGTGCCATCGTGGCTTTGGCACCAAGACTGGTCTTGGTGTCCACCGCCGCAGGGCTCATCCTGATGCAGTCAACGCAGAGGTTAATATCCAGAGGACCAAGGCCAGGTGGTCTAGTGAAGAACTTCTACGCCTGGCCCACGCTGAAGCAGTGCTGACACTCGAGGGCGTCCGGTTCCTGAACCAAGAGTTAGTCAAGACCTTCCCGCACCGCTCACTCGAATCTATCAAATGTCAGCGTCGTGCGGGAGCCTACAGGAACCAGGTCGCTGAGTTTGTCACTGCTCTCTCGGCCTCTGCGGAACGGCCACGCTCATCTGTGGCTGCTGCATCGACTGCTGGGTTACCCTCTAGACCTGAGACCTCCCCTTCACCTGAGGATCTGGTCGACCAAGCTATCTGGTCGGCCCTAGCAGCTTTACCACCATCAGGGCCAAAGTACACCTCGATAGATGAAATCTTGGCGCTGGGACCAACTGCTTCGAGACCTGTCATCATGGGGATGTTGTCACCTGCCCTTGATGTCATAGGTAGTAAGGAGGCATCCCACAACCCTGTCGTCCCCAAGCAGATGTCCCAGCCACCAGAGTGCAAGCGAGCCCGGCGGAGGTGGGAGTACTCCATCTGCCAGCGTGCCTTCTCCAAGAATGCGGTGCGGTGTATTAATGGCCTTCTAGACGGCACACTCCTCCATCAACCACCTGTTATCCCTGGGCTGGTTGATTTTTGGAAGGATCTTTTTACCCGGCGTCCATCTGGCCGGGTAGACCGTCTAGATAGCCGGCTGTTACCGTCCTGCGCTGAGGTGCCCTTTGAACAGCTGTGGGCACCTATCTCACTGGAGGACATCGCTGCAGCACTCCCACCCCGTCGCTCAGCCGCGGGCCCTGATGGATTAACAACTGCCCAGCTCCGTCGTCTTCCCCGTGAGGTTCTCTTGAAAGTGTTAAAACTTTTCCTTTTAACCCGTCGCCTCCCATCCCGACTCCTGCAAGCCCGTACCTCCCTGCTGCCCAAGAAGGCCGCCCCAGCATCCACCGCTGACTTCCGCCCGATCACTGTTTGCTCAGTCCTCGCCAGGGTCTTCCATAAGATCCTGGCGGGTCGTCTGATGCGGACATGTGTGTTGGACGGACGCCAGCGGGCTTTCCTTCCTCAGGATGGGATGCTGCACAATTCCTTCTTGTTGGACCTGGCGATGACTGAGGCCAGGGTGAGCTGTAGTTCCCTCTATGTCGCGTCCCTGGATGTGTCCAAGGCATTCGACTCTCTGGACCATGGTGCCTTGAGGCCTGCCCTGAGGGCTCATGGTCTGCCAGACGAGTTCGTTGGATACATCCTGGGATGCTACGAGGAGGGGGCAACGGTGATCTGTGGTCCTGGGAAGTCGCTGGGTCCGGTGCGGCCCTCGAGGGGCGTTCGGCAGGGTGACCCTCTTTCCCCTATCCTGTTTAACCTTTCTCTGGACCTCATGCTTGCTCGCCTCCCAGATCATGTTGGTGCCAACATCATGGGACGACGCCTCAACGCTGCCGCCTTCGCCGACGACCTCCTGCTGTTCGCTGAGACCAAAGGAGGGCTCCAGGACCTAATCGATGCATCTACATCTGCTCTTGGGGACCTTGGTCTCCAAGTCAATCCCGGAAAGTGCTTTACTCTCGCTCTCGCGGCCTCTGGTCGCGAGAAGAAAGTTAAGGTCGATGGAACCACGACCTTTAAGGCAGGATATACCACCATTCCTGCCCTGACAGTTGAGAGCACTTTCCGGTATCTTGGTCTGGAGTTCTCTACCAGCGGACGTAGCCTCTTCTATCCGAGGCGGGAGTTCGAGCGGCAGCTGAGCGTCTTGTCCAGGGCACCACTAAAACCTCAACAACGTCTTCACGCCCTCAGAACGGTTGTCTTGCCAGGGATCCACCACGGCCTGGCACTCTCCAGGACCAGCCTTGGGGCTCTCTCAGCAGTGGACATTGCCATCCGCACAGCGCTTAGAACTTGGCTGTGCCTGCCAGCGGACATCCCTGTTGCGTACTTCCACGCCCCTGTTCCATCTGGGGGATTGGGAGTACCATCAGCTCGCTGGCTTGGTCCTCTGCTGCGTCGGAATCGGCTCGCCAACATGCGAGCTCTGGGAGTCCAATTGGATTGTCCGACACAAGACGTTCTGGGGCGTGAAATTGGGAGGCTAGAGCAACATCTGCGGTGGAACGACGGAGCCATACGGTCAAGCAACCAGCTTGGCCGGATGTGGGCCGAACGGCTGCATTCATCGGTGGACGACGCAGCCCTGAGGAAGTCAGCCCGAACACCAGGGCAACACAGCTGGGTGGATAACCCCCGGCGCTATATTAGTGGCCGCGACTTTATCTCCTGTATTCGTACCAGAATTAATGCCCTCCCAACACGGGCGAGGCTGCTTCGTGGTCGTTCTGGGGAGACCAACTGCCAGGCAGGCTGTGTCGCCAAAGAAACTGCCAACCACGTTGTCCAGCACTGCTTTAGGAGTCATGACGCCCGCATCAAGCGACATAATGCCTTGGCAACTTATGTTGCGCAAGGCCTTCGTCGCCGAGGCTTTGACGTCCATCTTGAGCCTCACCTCAAAACATCAGAGGGCTTAAAGAAGCCGGACATCGTGGCAGTACGTGGCGATGCAGCCCACATTGTCGATGCCCAAGTTGTGGGCGTTAACTTGGATGTCGACAAATGTCATCAGGAGAAAGTCGCGGTCTATGACAGGGAAGCCGTCCACCAGGTAGTTAGAGGTCTACACCCAGCAGTCCAGCATGTCACCACAACCTCAGCGACGATCTCATGGAGGGGGGTGTGGTCACCTGCCTCTGCACGTGATCCGCGAAGGCTAGGCTTCAAGGACCATCATTTTGCGGCCATGTCACACAGGTCCTCATTGGTACTGTGATGGCTGCTAGGAGTTCGAGACGATGACTGCTACTACACGCACGATGGACCGGACTGGTGTCGGATGAGGGCCCAATTTATGTTTCTTCGCGCTGCTGCCTGGCGCCTATCACAGGCACAAGACGCCTCTTCATTCGCGTATTTTTCCTGTCATGTCTAGTGTATGTTATGTCTATGTCCTTTGTAAACCCATGTGGGTAATGATCTTTTGTATGTTCACATACGTGAATAAAGACGGCTATTTATAGCCAAATGCCTCGTCATCCGGCGAAGTACATTTGCTAACTCGAGAAACTCGTAGTGGGAATAACTGTGACAACGTTAAGGTGGACATTCAGTGGCATATCGGTTCTTTAGTACAAGCCATAGTAAGAATGATAAAGGCCTAAAGAAATGGGCGCAGCCGGCAGGAGTAACTATGACTCTCTTATGGTAGCCAAATGCCTCGTCACTCTGCGAAATTTATTTGAAAACTCGAGGATATCGTCGTTGGAGTAACTCAGACAACGTTAAGGTGGACATGCTGTACCATTTCGCTTCTATAGGACTGGCCGCAATACGAATTAAAGAGAGGAAAGATTCAAAGAAGGGGGAGCAGGGGGCGGCAGCAACTATGACTCTCTTAAGGTCGCCAAATGCCTAGACACTCTGCGAAATTTATTTGAAAACACGTCGATATTGTCGTTGAAGTAACTCAGACAACGTTAAGGTGGACAAGTTGCAGCATTTCGCTTCTGATTGGACATTCTGCAGTACGAATTAAAGAGAGGAAGGATTCAAAGGAAGGGGAGCATCTGGCTGCAGTAACTATGACTCTTTTAAAGTAGGCAAATGCCTCGTCATCCGGCGAAGTACATTTGCTAACTCGAGAAACTCGTAGTGGGAGTAACTGTGACGATGTTAAGGTGTACATACAGTGGCATATAGGTTCAGTAGGACTGGCCATAGCAAGAATTGTAAAGGCCTAAAGAAATGGGAGCAGCCGGCAGGAGTAACTATGACTCTCTTAAGGTAGCCAAATGCCTCGTCACTCTGCGAAATTTATTTGAAAACTCGAGGATATCGTCGTTGGAGTAACTCAGACAACGTTAAGGTGTACATGCTTTAGCATTTCGCTTCTGCAGGACTGGCCGCAATATGAATTAAAGAGAGGAAAGATTCAAAGAAGGGGGAGCAGCGGGCAGCAGTAACTATGGCTCTCTTAAGGTAGCAAATGCATCGTCACTCTGCGAAATTTATTCGAAAACTCATGGATATCGTCGTTGGAGTAACTCAGACAACGTTAAGGTGGACATGTTGCATCATTTCGCTTATGCTTGGACATTCCGCAGTAGGAATTAAAGAGAGGAAAGATTCAAAGGAAGGGGAGCATCTAACTGCTGTAACTATGACTCTCTTAAGGTAGCCAAATGCCTCGTCATCCGGCGACGTACATTTGCTAATTCGAGAAACTCGTAGTGGGAATAACTGTGACGACGTTAAGGTGGACATACAGTGGCACATCGGTTCAGTAGGACTGGCCATAGCAAGAATGATAAAGGCCTAAAGAAATGGGAGCAGCTGGCAGGAGTGACTATGATTCTCTTAAGGTAGCGAAATGCCTCGTCACTCTGCGAGATTTATTTGAAAACTCGAGGCTATCGTCGTTGGAGTAACTCAGACAACGTTAAGGTGGATATGCTGTAGCATTTCGCTTCTGCAGGACTGGCCGCAATACGAATTAAAGAGAGGAAAGTTTCAAAGACGGGGGAGCAGCTGGCAGCAGTAACTATGGCTCTCTTAAGGTAGCCAAATGCCTTGTCACTCTGCGAAATTTATTTGAAATCTCGAGGATATCGTCGTTGGACTAGCTCAGACAACGTTAAGGTGGACGTGTTGCAGCATTTCGCTTCTGCTTGGACATTCCGCAGTACGAATTAAAGAGAGGAGAGATTCAAAGGAAGGGGAGCATCTGGCAGCAGTAACTATGACTCTCTTAAGCTCACATGATGCGTCATATACGGATCCTCTCTATCCACTCCTTAGCATCCGAGCGATGTCGAGTGGATGATGGTTCGCTTAGCCTCTCGGTGGGAAATCCTAGCTCTGGCCTTCTCGTGGCAGGGGTCGTGAGAGGTTCTTAGGTAGATTATGCCTGGGTATAACTCTTCCAAAGTTCCTCGACAGACAGAGCAGGGTGAACCTTTCGGGGCTTGGGGGTTGCCGCCCCCCCTGCCCCTGTTTCAGCTGGCCCCAACACGAAGAAGAAATCAGGTAGCGGTACTCCCACAGGAGACGCCGCGCCAGTCGTTGGATCAGCATCCGACGCCGCCAGTTCGGGTCTAGCCGTAGTGCCTGCCATCACATGTCCTGAGTGCCACCGGACCTTCACCACCAAGACAGGTCTTGGTGTACATCGTCGCCGTGCCCATCCTGCCGCAGCCAACGCAGAGGTGACCACCGAGAGGGTAAAGGCCACGTGGTCTAGTGAAGAGCTCCTACGCCTGGCCCACTCTGAAGCAGCACTTACGCTCAAGGGCACCCGGTTCCTAAATCAAGAGCTTGCAAAGGCGTTCCCGAATAGTTCCCTTGAGTCCATTAAAGGGCAGCGTCGTGGAACAGCCTATAGGAACCAGGTTGCTGAGTTTGTTGCTGCCCTCTCTGCTGTTGGGGTGGGGTCGCTTCCATCTGCTGCAGCTGTGGAACCTGCCGGTTCCTGTGCAGCACCCCCCTCCCCGTCTGCAGCTGTGGATACTGTCGACCAAGCTGTCTGGTCGGCCCTGGCAGCCCTCCCGTCGTCTGGGTCTAGGTATAGAGCAGTCGATCACATCCTGGCGCTTGGGCCAACGACATCGGCCTCAGTCATAATGGGCATGCTGTCGGCTGCCCTTGACGCTATCGGCAGCAGGGAACCATCATTAAATCCTGTTGCCTCCCGCAGGATGTCAGAGCCACGAGGGACGAAGCGGGCTCTGCGGAGGAGGGAGTACGCCCTCTGTCAGCGGGCCTTCTCAAAGAGCGCTGCTCGCTGCATCAGCGGCCTTCTGGATGGAACGCTCCTTCACCCACCACCCCCGATTCCTGGGTTGGTGGAGTTTTGGAAGGACCTTTTCACCCGGCGACCTTCTGGCCGGGTGGACCGTCTGGAGGGTCGGCTGTTGCCCTCCTCCATCGAGGTTCCCTTCAAACAGCTGTGGGCGCCTATTACGATGAAGGAAGTTGCTTCAGCGCTCCCCCCTCGTCGCTCTGCTGCAGGCCCAGACCGACTGACACCGGCCCAGATTCGCCGTATACCCCGTGAGGTCCTCCTTAAAATCCTTAATCTCTTCCTCTTGACCCGTCGCCTCCCATCCCGTCTTCTCCTAGCCCGTACATCCCTGTTGCCCAAGAAGGCCGCCCCAGCATCCCCCGCTCACTTCCGTCCGATCACGGTTTGCTCAGTCCTCGCTAGGGTCTTCCATAAGATCCTGGCGGGTCGTCTGATGCGGACCTGTGTGCTGGATGGGCGTCAGCGGGCTTTCCTTCCTCAGGATGGGATGCTGCACAATACGTTCTTGTTGGACTTGTCGATGACTCAGGCCAGGGCGAACTGTCGCTCCCTCTATGTTGCGTCCCTGGATGTGTCCAAGGCTTTCGACTCGCTAGACCATGGTGCCCTGAGGCCCGCCCTGAGGGCACATGGCCTGCCTGACGAGTTCATTGGATACGTCCTGGGATGCTATGCGGATGGGGTGACGATGATCTCTGGTCCTGGTATGTCGCTGGGTCCAGTGCGGCCTTCAAGGGGTGTTAGGCAGGGTGATCCACTCTCTCCTATCCTTTTCAACCTCTCCTTAGACCTCATGCTTGCTCGCCTCCCAGATTACATTGGTGCCAATGTGATGGGACGACGTCTCAACGCTGCTGCCTTTGCTGACGACCTTCTGCTGTTCGCCGAGACCCCAGGAGGGCTCCAGGACCTTATTGATGCAGCAACATCTGCCCTTGGGGACCTTGGTCTCCAAGTCAATCCCGGAAAGTGCTTCACTCTCGCCCTGACGGCTTCTGGCCGTGAGAAGAAGATTAAGGTCGACGACACCACGACCTTCAGGGCTGGGTATACCATCCTCCCAGCCCTGGGGATCGAGAGCACTTTCCGGTATCTTGGCCTGGAGTTCTCCACGAGCGGACGTAGCCTCTTTACTCCGAGGCGGGAGGTTGAGCGACAGCTGACCATCCTGTCCAAGGCACCACTAAAGCCACAACAGCGTTTGCACGCCCTCAGAACCGTCGTCTTGCCAGGGATACACCATGGCTTGGCCCTTTCGAGTACCCGCCTAGGAGCCCTGTCAGCAATGGACACCACCATCCGCGCAGCGATTAGATCTTGGTTGTGCCTGCCAGCGGACGTTCCTGTTGGTTACTTCCATGCCCCTGTGTCATCTGGGGGGCTGGGAGTGCCATCAGCGCGCTGGCTAGGTCCTCTTCTGCGGCGGAACCGGCTCGCGAAGATATGGGCATTGGGTATCCTATCTGACAGGACAGCAGACGACGTTCTGGGGCGTGAGATTGGGAGGCTTGAGCAGCAACTACGGGGTAATAATACGGTCATTAGAACTTCCAACCAAATGGGCCGGATGTGGGCTGAACGGTTGCATCTCTCGGTGGACGGCGCTGCCCTTAAGAAGTCTGCCCGAACACCAGGGCAGCATCGCTGGGTCGACGATCCTCGACTAGCGATCACAGGCCGCGACTTTATCTCCTGCATCCGTACGAGGATCAATGCCCTTCCAACCCGGGCACGGTTGCAGCGAGGTCGTGCTGGTGATACTAACTGCCGGGCTGGCTGCATCGCTAAAGAAACTGCGAACCACGTTGTCCAGCACTGCTTCCGAAGTCACGACGCACGAGTGAAGCGACACAACGCCCTGGCGTCTTACGTCGCGCAGGGACTTCGTCGCAGGGGCTTCGACGTCGACCTGGAGCCCCACCTCAGGACATCCGAGGGACTGAGGAAGCCGGACATCGTGGCAGTTCGTGGCGATGCAGCCTGTATCATCGAGGCCCAGGTGGTTGGTGTCAATGTTGACATCGAAGAGTGTCACCAGCACAAAGTCGCGGTTTATAATAGGGAAGCCGTCCACCAGGCGAATAGGAGTCAGACCCCAGCAGCCAAGACCATCACCACCTCTTCAGCTACCATCTCATGGAGGGGGGTGTGGTCACCCACATCTGCACAGGATCTGCGGCAGCTTGGATTCAAGGACCACCACTTCGCGGCGATGTCAACGAGAGTACTCATCGGGACTGTGATGGCAGCACGGCGGTTCGACACTATGACTGCCATTAGGTGCACGATGCCCCGGACTGGTGTTGGGTGAGGGCCCAATTATATGTCGTCTACGCTACTGCCTGGCGTCTGTCTACAGGCACAACCCCTTCTCTGTTCACGTCTCTTCCTGTCCGTCTAGTGTTTGTTCTGTTTTTGTCATTTGTAAACCCACTTCGTGGGTACTTATATCTGTTTGTATGTTCACATAGACGTGAATAAAGACGGCTTAAATAGTTAAATGCCTCGTCATCCGGCGATGTACATTTGCTAACTCGAGAAACCCGTAGTGGGAGTAACTGTGAAGACGTTACGGTGGACATACAGTGGCATATCGGTTCTCTAGGACTGGCCATAGAGAGAATGATAAAGGCCTAAGAAAATGAGAGCAGCCGGCAGGAGTAACTATGGCTCTCTTAAGGTAGCCAAATGCCTCGTCATCCGGTGAAGTACATTTGCTAACTCGAGAAACTCGTAGTGGGAGTAACTGTGACGACGTTAAGGTGGACATACAGTGGCATATCGGTTCTGTAGGACTGGTCATAGGAAGAATAATAAAGTCCTAAAGAAATGGGAGCAGCCGGCAGGAGTAGCTATGACTCTCTTAAGGTAGCGAAATGCCTCGTCATTCTGCGAAATTTGTTTTAAAATTCGAGGATATCGTCGTTGGAGTAACTCAGACTACGTGAAGGTGGATATGCTGTAGCATTTCGCTTCCGCAGGACCGGCCGCAATACGAATTAAAGAGAGGAAAGTTTCAAAGAAGGGGGAGAAGCTGGCAGCAGTAACTATGGCTCTCTTAAGGTAGCCAAATGCCTCGTCACTCTGCCAAATTTATTTGAAATCTCGAGGATATCGTCGTTGGACTAACTCAGACAACGTTAAGGTGGACATGTTGCAGCATATCGCTTCTGCTTGGACATTCCGCAGTACGAATTAAAGAGAGGAAAGATTCAAAGGAAGGGGAGCGTCTGGCTGCAGTAACTACGACTCTCTTAAGGTAGCCAAATGCCTTGTCATCCGGCGAAGTACATTTGCTAACTCGAGAAACTCGTAGTGGGAGTAACTGTGACGACGTTAAGGTGGACATACAGTGGCATATCGGTTTAGTAGGACTGGCCATAGCAAGTATGATAAAGGTCTAAAGAAATGGGAGCAGCCGGCAGGAGTAACTATGACTCTCTTAAGGTAGCCAAATGCCTCGTCACTCTGCGAAATTTATTTGAAAACTCGAGGATATCGTCGTTGGAGTAACTCAGACAACGTTAAGGTGGGCATGCTGTACGATTTCGCTTCTGCAGGACTGGCTGCAATACGAATGAAAGAGAGGAAAGTTTCAAAGAAGGGGGAGTAGCTGGCAGCAGTAACTATGGCTCTCTTAAGGTAGCTAAATGCCTCGTCACTCTGCCAAATTTGTTTGAAATCTCGAGGATATCGTCGTTGGACTAACTCAGACAACGTTAAGATGGACATGTTGCAGCATTTCGCTTCTGCTTGGACATTCCGCAGTACTAATTAAAGAGAGGAAAGATTCAAAGGAAGGGGAGCATCTTGATGCAGTAACTATGACTCTCTTAAGGTAGCCAAAAGCCTCGTCATCCATCGAAGTACAATTGCTAACTCGAGAAACTCGTAATGGCAGTAACTGTGAAGAAGTTAAGGTGGACATACAGCGGCATATCGGTTCTGTAGGACTGGCCATAGAGAGAATGATAAAGGCCTAAGGAAGTGGGAGCAGCCGGCAGGAGTAACTATGACTCTCTTAAGGTAGCCAAATGCTTCGTCACTCTGCGAAATTTACTTGAAATCTCCAGGATATCGTCGTTGGAGTAACTCAGACAACGTTAAGGTGGACATGCTGTACCATTTCGCTTCTGCAGGACTGGCTGCAATACGAATTAAAGAGAGGAAAGTTTCAAAGAAGGGGGAGAAGCTGGCAGCAGTAACTATGGCTCTCTTAAGGTAGCCAAATGCCTCGTCACTCTGCCAAATTTATTTGAAATCTCGAGGATATCGTCGTTGGACTAACTCAGACAACGTTAAGGTGGACATGTTGCAGCATTTCGCTTCTGCTTGGACATTCCGCAGTACGAATTAAAGAGAGGAAAGATTCAAAGGAAGGGGAGCGTCTGGCTGCAGTAACTACGACTCTCTTAAGGTAGCCAAAAGCCTCGTCATCCATCGAAGTACAATTGCTAACTCGAGAAACTCGTAATGGCAGTAACTGTGAAGAAGTTAAGGTGGACATACAGCGGCATATCGGTTCTGTAGGACTGGCCATAGAGAGAATGATAAAGGCCTAAGGAAGTGGGAGCAGCCGGCAGGAGTAACTATGACTCTCTTAAGGTAGCCAAATGCCTCGTCACTCTGCGAAATTTATTTGAAATCTCCAGGATATCGTCGTTGGAGTAACTCAGACAACGTTAAGGTGGACATGCTGTACCATTTCGCTTCTGCAGGACTTGGCGCAATACGAATTAAAGAGAGGAAAGATTCAAAGAAGGGGGAGCAGCGGGCAGCAGTAACTATGACTCTCTTAAGGTAGCCAAATGCCTCGACACTCTGCGAAATTTATTTGAAATCTCATGGATGTCGTCGTTGGAGTCACTCAGACAACGCTAAGGTAAACATGTTGCAGCATTTGGCTTCTGCTTGGACATTCCGCAGTACTAATTAAAGAGAGGAAAGATTCAAAGGAAGGGGAGCGTCTGGCTGCAGTAACTATGACTCTCTTAAGGTAGCCAAATGCCTCGTCATCCGGCGAAATACATTTGCTAACTCGAGAAACTCGTAGTGGGAGTAACTGTGACGACGTTAGGGTGGACATACAGTGGCATATCGGTTTAGTAGGACGCCATAGCAAGAATGATAAAGGTCTAAAGAAATGGGAGCACATGGCAGGAGTATCTATGACTCTCTTAAGGTAGCCAAATGCCACATCACTCTGCGAAATTTATTTGAAAACTCGACGATATCGTCGTTGGACTAACTCAGACAACGTTAAGGTGGACATGCTGTACCATTTCGCTTCTGCAGGACTGGCTGCAATACGAATTAAAGAGAGGAAAGTTTCAAAGAAGGGGGAGAAGCTGGCAGCAGTAACTATGGCTCTCTTAAGGTAGCCAAATGCCTCGTCACTCTGCCAAATTTATTTGAAATCTCGAGGATATCGTCGTTGGACTAACTCAGACAACGTTGAGGTGGACATGTTGCAGCATTTCGCTTCTGCTTGGACATTCCGCAGTACTAATTAAAGAGAGGAAAGATTCAAAGGAAGGGGAGCATCTGGCTGCAGTAACTATGACTCTCTTAAGGTAGCCAAAAGCCTCGTCATCCATCGAAGTACAATTGCTAACTTGAGAAACTCGTAATGGCAGTAACTGTGAAGAAGTTAAGGTGGACATACAGCGGCATATCGGTTCTGTAGGACTGGCCATAGAGAGAATGATAAAGGCCTAAGGAAGTGGAAGCAGCCGGCAGGAGTAACTATGACTCTCTTAAGGTAGCCAAATGCCTCGTCACTCTGCGAAATTTATTTGAAATCTCGAGGATATCGTAGTTGGAGTAACTCAGACAACGTTAAGGTGGACATGCTGTACCATTTCGCTTCTGCAGGACTTGGCGCAATACGAATTAAAGAGAGGAAAGATTCAAAGAAGGGGGAGCAGCGGGCAGCAGTAACTATGACTCACTTAAGGTAGCCAAATGCCTCGTCACTCAGCGAAATTTATTTGAAAACTCATGGATATCGTCGTTGGAGTAACTCAGACAACGCTAAAGTGGACATGTTGCAGCATTTCGCTTCTGCTTGGACATTCCACAGTACGAATTAAAGAGAGGAAAGATTCAAAGGAAGGGGAGCATCTGGCTGCAGTAACTATGACTCTCTTAAGGTAGCCAAATGCCTCGTCATCCGGCGAAGTACATTTGCTAACTCGAGAAACTCGTAGTGGGAGTAACTGTGACGACGTTAAGGTGGACATACAGTGGCATATCGGTTCAGTAGGACTGGCCATAGAGAGAATGATAAAGGCCTAAGGAAGTGGAAGCAGCCGGCAGGAGTAACTATGACTCTCTTAAGGTAGCCAAATGCCTCGTCACTCTGCGAAATTTATTTGAAATCTCGAGGATATCGTCGTTGGACTAACTCAGACAACGTTAAGGTGGAAATGTTGCAGCATTTCGCTTCTGCTTGGACATTCCGCAGTACTAATTAAAGAGAGGAAAGATTCAAAGGAAGGGGAGCATCTTGATGCAGTAACTATGACTCTCTTAAGGTAGCCAAAAGCCTCGTCATCCATCGAAGTACAATTGCTAACTCGAGAAACTCGTAATGGCAGTAACTGTGAAGAAGTTAAGGTGGACATACAGCGGCATATCGGTTCTGTAGGACTGGCCATAGAGAGAATGATAAAGGCCTAAGGAAGTGGGAGCAGCCGGCAGGAGTAACTATGACTCTCTTAAGGTAGCCAAATGCCTCGTCACTCTGCGAAATTTATTTGAAATCTCCAGGATATCGTCGTTGGAGTAACTCAGACAACGTTAAGGTGGACATGCTGTACCATTTCGCTTCTGCAGGACTTGGCGCAATACGAATTAAAGAGAGGAAAGATTCAAAGAAGGGGGAGCAGCGGGCAGCAGTAACTATGACTGTCTTAAGGTAGCCAAATGCCTCGTCACTCAGCGAAATTTATTTGAAAACTCATGGATGTCGTCGTTGGAGTCACTCAGACAACGCTAAGGTGGACATGTTGCAGCATTTGGCTTCTGCTTGGACATTCCGCAGTACTAATTAAAGAGAGGAAAGATTCAGAGGAAGGGGAGCGTCTGGCTGCAGTAACTATGACTCTCTTAAGGTAGCCAAATGCCTCGTCATCCGGCGAAATACATTTGCTATGTCGAGAAACTCGTAGTGGGAGTAACTGTGACGACGTTAGGGTGGACATACAGTGGCATATCGGTTTAGTAGGACGCCATAGCAAGAATGATAAAGGTCTAAAGAAATGGGAGCACATGGCAGGAGTATCTATGACTCTCTTAAGGTAGCCAAATGCCACGTCACTCTGCGAAATTTATTTCAAAACTCGACGATATCGTCGTTGGACTAACTCAGACAACGTTAAGGTGGACATGCTGTACCATTTCGCTTCTGCAGGACTGGCTGCAATACGAATTAAAGAGAGGAAAGTTTCAAAGAAGGGGGAGAAGCTGGCAGCAGTAACTATGGCTCTCTTAAGGTAGCCAAATGCCTCGTCACTCTGCCAAATTTATTTGAAATCTCGAGGATATCGTCCTTGGACTAACTCAGACAACGTTAAGGTGGACATGTTGCAGCATTTCGCTTCTGCTTGGACATTCCGCAGTACGAATTAAAGAGAGGAAAGATTCAAAGGAAGGGGAGCGTCTGGCTGCAGTAACTACGACTCTCTTAAGGTAGCCAAAAGCCTCGTCATCCATCGAAGTACAATTGCTAACTCGAGAAACTCGTAATGGCAGTAACTGTGAAGAAGTTAAGGTGGACATACAGCGGCATATCGGTTCTGTAGGACTGGCCATAGAGAGAATGATAAAGGCCTAAGGAAGTGGGAGCAGCCGGCAGGAGTAACTATGACTCTCTTAAGGTAGCCAAATGCCTCGTCACTCTGCGAAATTTATTTGAAATCTCCAGGATATCGTCGTTGGAGTAACTCAGACAACGTTAAGGTGGACATGCTGTACCATTTCGCTTCTGCAGGACTTGGCGCAATACGAATTAAAGAGAGGAAAGATTCAAAGAAGGGGGAGCAGCGGGCAGCAGTAACTATGACTCTCTTAGGGTAGCCAAATACCTCGTCACTCAGCGAAATTTATTTGAAAACTCATGGATATCGTCGTTGGAGTAACTCAGACAACGCTAAGGTGGACATGTTGCAGCATTTCGCTTCTGCTTGGACATTCCGCAGTACGAATAAAAGAGAGGAAAGATTCAAAGGAAGGGGAGCATCTGGCTGCAGTAATTATGACTCTCTTAAGGTAGCCAAATGCCTCGTCATCCGGCGAAGTACATTTGCTAACTCGAGAAACTCGTAGTGGGAGTAACTGTGACGACGTTAAGGTGGACATACAGTGGCATATCGGTTCTGTAGGACTGGCCATAGGAGGAATAATAAAGTCCTAAAGAAATGGGAGCAGCCGGCAGGAGTAGCTATGACTCTCTTAAGGTAGCGAAATGCCTCGTCATTCTGCGAAATTTGTTTTAAAATTCGAGGATATCGTCGTTGGAGTAACTCAGACTACTTGAAGGTGGATATGCTGTAGCATTTCGCTTCCGCAGGACTGGCCGCAATACGAATTAAAGAGAGGAAAGTTTCAAACAAGGGGGAGCAGCTGGCAGCAGTAACTATGCCTCTCATAAGGTAGCCAAATCCCTCGTCACTCTGCGAAATTTATTTGAAATCTCGAGGATATCGTCGTTGGACTAACTCAGACAACGTTAAGGTGGACATGTTACAGCATTTTGCTTCTGCTTGGACATTCCGCTGTACGAATTAAACAGACGAAAGATTCAAGGGAAGGGGAGCATCTGGCTGCAGTAACTATTACCCTTTTAAGGTAGCCAAATGCCTCGTCATCCAGCGAAGTACAATTGCTAACTTGAGAAACTCCTAGTGGGAGTTACTGTGACGACGTTAACGTTCACATACAGTGGCATATCGATTCTGTAGGACTGGTCATAGCAAGAATGATAAAGGCCTAAAACATGGGAGCAGCCGGCAGGAGTAAATGTGACTCTCTTAAGGTAGCCAAATGCCTCGTCACTCTGCGAAATTTATTTGAAAACTCGAGGATATCGTCCTTGGAGTAACTCAGACTACGTTCAGGTGGTCATGCTGTACCATTTCGCTTCCGCAGGACTGGCTGCAATACGAATTAAAGAGAGGAAAGATTCAAAGAAGGGGGAGCAACGGGCAGAAGTAACTATGACTCTCTTAAGGTAGCCAAATGCCTCGACACTCTGCGAAATTTATTTGAAATCTCATGGATGTCGTCGTTGGAAACACTCAGACAACGCTAAGGTGGACATGTTGCAGCATTTGGCTTCTGCTTGGACATTCCGCAGTACTAATTAAAGAGAGGAAAGATTCAAAGGAAGGGGAGCGTCTGGCTGCAGTAACTATGACTCTCTTAAGGTAGCCAAATGCCTCGTCATCCGGCGAAATACATTTGCTAACTAGAGAAACTCGTAGTGGGAGTAACTGTGACGACGTTAGGGTGGACATACACTGGCATATCGGTTTAGTAGGACGCCATAGCAAGAATGATAAAGGTCTAAAGAAATGGGAGCACATGGCAGGAGTATCTATGACTCTCTTAAGGTAGCCAAATGCCTCGTCACTCTGCGAAATTTATTTGAAATCTCGAGGTTATCGTCGTTGGAGTAACTCAGACAACGTTAAGGTGGACATGCTGTACCATTTCGCTTCTGCAGGACTTGGCGCAATACGAATTAAAGAGAGGAAAGATTCAAAGAAGGGGGAGCAGCGGGCAGCAGTAACTATGACTCTCTTAAGGTAGCCAAATGCCTCGTCACTCAGCGAAATTTATTTGAAAACTCATGGATATCGTCGCTGGAGTAACTCAGACAACGCTAAGGTGGACATGTTGCAGCATTTCGCTTCTGCTTGGACATTCCGCAGTACGAATTAAACAGACGAAAGATTCAAGGGAAGGGGAGCATCTGGCTGCAGTAACTATTACTCCTTTAAGGTAGCCAAATGCCTCGTCATCCAGCGAAGTACATTTGCTAACTCGAGAAACTCCTAGTGGGAATTACTGTGACGACGTTAATGTGGACATACAGTGGCATATCGGTTCAGTAGGACAGGCCATAGCAACAATGATAAAGGCCTAAAGAAATGGGAGCAGCCGGCAGGAGTAACTAACTCTCTCTTAAGGTAGCCAAATGCCTCGTCACTCTGCGAAATTTATTTCAAAACTCGAGGATATCGTCGTTGGAATAACTCAGACAACGTTAAGGTGGACATGCTGCACCATTTCGCTTCTGCAGGACTGGCTGCAATACGAATTAAAGAGAGGAATGTTTCAAAGAAGGGGCAGCAGCTTGCAGCAGTAACTGTGGCTCTCTTAAGGTAGCCAAAAGCCTCGTCACTCTGCGAAATTTATCTGAAATCTCGACGATATCGTCGTTGGACTAACTCAGACAACGTTTGGTGGACATGTTGCAGCATTTCGTTTCAGCTTGGACATTCCGCAGTACTAATTAAAGAGAGGAAAGATTCAAAGGAAGGGGAGCATCTGGCTGCAGTAACTATGACTCTCTTAAGGTAGCCAAAGCCTCGTCATCCATCGAAGTACAATTGCTAATTCGAGAAACTCGTAATGGGAGTAACTGTGACGACGTTAAGGTGGACATACAGTGGCATATCGGTTCTGTACGACTGGCCATAGGAAGAATGATAAAGTTCTAAAGAAACGGGAGCAGCCGGCAGGAGTAGCTATGACTCTCTTATGGTAGCCAAATGCCTCGTCACTCTGCGAATTTTATTTGAAAACTCGAAGATATCGTCGTTGGAGTAACTCAGACAACGTTAAGGTGGACATGCTGTACCGTTTCGCTTCTGCAGGACTGGCTGCAATACGAATTAAAGAGAGGAAAGTTTCAAAGAAGGGGGAGCAGCTGGCAGCAGTAACTATGGCTCTCTTAAGGTAGCCAATTGCCTCGTCACTCTGCGAAATTTATTTGAAATCTCGAGGATATCGTCGTTGGACTAACTCAGACAACGCTAAGGTGGACATGTTGCAGCATTTCGCTTCTTCTTGGACATTCCGCAGTACTAGTTAAAGAGAAGAAAGATTCAAAGGAAGTGGAGCATCTGGCTGCAGTAACTATGACTCTCTTAAGGTAGCCAAAAGCCTCGTCATCCATCGAAGTACAATTGCTAACTCGAGAAACTCGTAATGGGAGTAACTGTGACGACGTTAAGGTGGACAAACAGTGGCATATCGGTTCTGTAGGACTGGTCATAGCAAGAATGATAAAGGCCTAAAACATGGGAGCAGCCGGCAGGAGTAACTATGACTCTCTTAAGGTAGCCAAATGCCTCGTCACTCTGCGAAATTTATTTGAAAACTCGTCGATATCGTCGTTGGAGTAACTCAGACAACTTTAGGGTGGACAAGTTGCAGCATGTCGCTTCTGATTGGACATTCCGCAGTACTAATTAAAGAGAGGAAAGATTCAAAGGAAGGGGAGCTTCTGGCTGCAGTAACTATGACTCTCTTAAGGTAGCCAAATGCCTCGTCAGCCGGCGAAGTACATTTGCTAACTCGTGAAACGCGTATTGGGAGTAACTGTGACGACGTTAATGTGGACATACAGTGGCATATCGGGTCAGTAGGACTGGCCATAGCAAGAATGATAAAGGCCTAAAGAAATGGGAGCAGCCGGCAGGAGTAACTAAGACTCTCATAAGGTAGCCAGATGCCTCGTCACTCTGCGTATTTTATTTGAAAACTCGAGGATATCGCCGTTGGAGTAACTCAGACAACGTTAAGGTGGACATGTTGCAGCATTTCGCTTCTGCTCGGACATTCCGCAGTACGAATTAAAGAGAGGAAAGATTGAAAGGAAGGGGAGAATCTGGCAGCAGTAACTATGACTCTGTTAAGGTAGCTAAATGCCTCGTCGTCCGGCGAAATACATTTGCCAACTGGAGAAACACGTAGTGGTAGTAACTGTGACGACGTTAAGGTGGACATACAGTGGCATATCGGTTCTGTAGGTCTGGCCATAGGAAGAACGATAAAGTCCTAAAGAAATGAGAACAGCCGGCAGGAGTAACTATGACTCTCTTAAGGTAGCCAAATGCCTCGTCACTCTGCGAAATTTATTTTAAAACTCGAGGATATCGTCGTTGGATTAACTCAGACAACGTTAAGGTGGATATGCTGTAGTATTATTATTCTGCAGGACTGGCCGAAATACGAATTAAAGAGAGGAAAGATTCAAAGAAGAAGGAGCAGCGGGCAGCAGTAAATATGACTCTCTTAAGGTGGCCAAATGCCTCGTCATCCAGTGAAGTACATTTGCAAACTCGAGAAACTCGTAGTGGGAGTAACTGTGACGACGTTAAGGTGGACATACAGTAGCATATCGGATCTGCAGGACTGGCCATAGTAAGAATGATAAAGGCCTAAGGAAATGGGAACAACCGGTAGGAGTAACTATGACACTCTTAAGGTAGCTTAATGCCTCGTCACTCTGCGAGATTTATTTGAAAACTCGAGGAAATCGTCGTTTTAGTAACTCAGACAACGTTAAGGTGGACATGCTGTACCATTTCGCTTCCGCAGGACTGGCTGCAATACGAATTAAAGAGAGGAAAGATTCAAAGAAGAAGGAGCAGCGGGCAGCAGTAAATATGACTCTCTAATGGTAGCCTAATGCCTCGTCATCCAGCGAAGTACATTTGCTACCTCGAGAAACTCGTAGTGGGAGTAACTGTGACGATGTTAAGGTGGACATACAGTGGCATATCGGTTCTGTAGGACTGGCCATAGCAAGAATGATAAAGGCCCATGGAATTGGGATCAGCTGGCAGGAGTAACTATGACTCTCTTAAGGTAGCTAAATGCCTCGTCACTCTGCGAAATTTATTTGAAAACTCAAGGATACCGTCGTTGCAGTAACTCAGACAACGTTAAGGTGGGCATGCTGTACCATTTCGCTTCTGCAGGACTGGCCGCAATACGAATTAAAGAGAGGAAAGATTCAAAGAAGAAGGCGCAGCGGGCAGCAGTAACTATGACTCTCTTAAGGTAGCCAAATGCCTCGTCATACGGCGAAGTACATTTGCTAACTCGAGAAATTCGTAGTGGGAGTAACTGTGACGACGTTAAGGTGGACATACAGTGGCATATCGGTTCTGTAGGACTGGCCATAGCAAGAAAGGTAAAGGCCTAAAGAAATGGGAGCAGCCGGCAGGAGTAACTATGACTCTCTTAAGGTAGCCAAATGCCTCGTCACTCTGCTAAATTTATCTGAAATCTCGAGGATATCGTCGTTGGAGTAACTCAGACAACGTTAAGGTGGATATGCTGTACCATTTCGCTTCTGCAGGACTGGCCGCAATACGAATTAAAGAGAGGAAAGATTCAAAGAAGGGGGAGCAGCGGGCAGCAGTAACTATGACTCTCTTAAGGTAGCCAAATGCATCGACCCTCTGTGAAATTTATTTGAAATCTCGTGGATATCGTCGTTGGAGTAACTCAGACAACGTTAAGGTGGACATGTTGCAGCATTTCGCATTCGGAGTTAGTCTTCCGACGAGAGCGGACGTGTCGCGCGAGAGCTCGTTACGTCTACGGACGCTACTCCGGCTGAGGGTGTGGCGGATCGCCGTCCGGCGGAGAATACTTCGTCGGCGGCCTCATCCGGCCCCCCACCTATGATGACCCGGCAACGCCTCCGTGAGAACGATCTGTTGACGACCTGTGCAAGGACTTTGGATCTCGGTATGGATTGCACTCCTGATTCTTCAGGCGAAGATGACGACGGCCACCAGCAGCATAGTCGTAAGCGCACCGGCGACGCCGCCACCGGGGCAGATGACGGTTTCCGGAAGCCACCAAAGAAGAAGGTCTCGAAGCAGCCGCAGCGGCGGCCTGACACGGACGCGGTGCCAACGTCTAACCGCTACGACGTCATCCAAGACGGCGCGGACGGCGTTCCACCGCCCCAGCAGCAACAGCAACAGCAGGGGGCGCAGCAGCAACCGTCCCAGCCTCAGCTGCAGCGGAAGGTGCCGCCCATTGTGTTTCAGTTTAAGAATTCCTACAAGCAACTACACACGTGGTTAAAGGAATATTGTAAGCAGTCATTTACTGCCAAGCAGACGGGGGGTGATACCCTCAAACTCAGTCTCTCCTGTACAGAGGATTATGTGACTGTAATGGATATGATTGGGCGAGAGGGTATCCCCATGTATACCTATCCAGCGGTCCGTCCGCCGACTCTGAAGGCGCTGTTGAAGCACATTCCGGCGTCTCTCACCCATGACGACCTGAAGGAAGAACTGGAGGACCTCGGATTCGTCGCGACGGTGGTGGATTACCATCGTATGCCCGGGACCAATCAGCTTACTGGCCACCGCGTCGTCGTCCTGCAGGACACTCCTCGGCATCGGGAAATATTCCAGCTAACCAGGATTTACGATCTCTCCGTCACCGTGGAACGTCTGCGGAAGTCCCGTGGCCCGGTCCAATGCTTCCGGTGCCAAGGGTTCAACCACGTGGCCCGTCACTGCACTATGCCGCCTATGTGCGTCAAGTGTGGTGCTGGCCACGACAGCCGCCTTTGTCCACGAAGCAAGGATGAGCCGCCCGTCTGTGGCCTGTGTGGAGGCAGTCATCCTGCCAATTTTCGTTCTTGCGCGAAGCATAAGGAGGCTAGCCGTCGGCAGCGGGGTCTTCCTCCCGTCCCGCCTTCCCGACGTGCTGATACCCGCCGGCGGCGCCAACCGCCGCCCACACGGCCGGCCAATGACAACCGTACGTGACCCTCCCTCATGGAACGCCGGTCCGCGAGGATCCAGCCCGGTGTCTCAGTGGCCGATGCACTGAAGGGCGTCTCCCACCCACGGGCTACTGCAGCTGCCGAGGTGCCAAGCGTCCCGCCGCCTCTTCCGCGCCAGGACCGCCAGCCAGCTTCTCCTTCCCCCACTGCGGTGCCTACTGTTGGACTCTACGACGTTTTCCAGCTGCTGCAGCATCTGACCACGATGGTGACCGAGTTGACCAATGCCATCGTCAACCTGCCTGCAACCATCGCCGCCACGGTGGAGGCGACGATCTCACGCAGCCTTCAGGCTCCTACTGCAGACACTTCAGTAGCCCAGCATGCCTAGACGCCGCCGCTTGGATGATTTCCGCATCGTGGCTTATAACGCCGCCAACCTCACCTACGACCTTGAGGAGCTCCGGCAGTTCTTGTTTGAACATGACGTGGACATATGCCTGGTGAATGAGACGTTTCTCAAACCAGGCATCCGCTCCAACATCGCCAATTACCGATGCTTTCGGACCGACAGACCGACGCAGGGGGGTGGCACGGCGATCTTCATCCGCTCCTCCATCCCGCATTGTGAAATTCAACCGCCTGCCATCGGGGTCTATAGAAGTCACTGCTGTCCAGGTTGAAACAGCCACTGGACAGGTCACGTTTATGGCTGTCTACCGGAGCCATCGCCGCCAGCTCCTTATCGATGATGCCCGTCTCCTTCTACGGACTCCAGGCAAATGTTTCATCGCAGGTGACCTCAATTGCAAACATGCCGCCTGGAATTCATTGGTCACCAATCGTAATGGGCGCCTTCTACTCCAGGCCACTGAAGAGGTGAACGCGTATGTCTGTGGTCCCGTGGAGCCAACGTGTTATCCAAGCAGAGGGAGGCCTGACGTACTTGACATCGCTATTACTCGGGGACTTAATCAGTTCCTGACTGCTGACGTTCTCCATGCCCTGAACTCCGACCACCTGCCAGTTCTCTTTCAACTGGACGTCGCCCCGGTGCAGAGTACGGGCCGCCTCAATCTCAACCGCACGGACTGGCCGTGCTTTCAGCGTCGAGTTACTGCAGCCCTGCAGCGACAGGTGGATGGCGTCGGCGTTCACGAGGCCTCTGCAGCCCAGTTTGCTGATACACTCACAGCAGCTCTGGTGGGAGCGACGCCCCGCCCGCGCACCAGCACAGTCGCATCTTCCGCTCTCCCAGCGGAAATCCTCCAGGACATCCGCACACGTAATCGCCTCTGCAAGGAATGGCGTGTGACCAGGGACCCACAGCTGAAGCGCCACATCAACAGCCTGCGCCGTGACATCAAGGCCGCAATTGTCCAGCATAAGAATCGACGCTGGGCTGAGAAACTGCAGGCGTTCACCCCTGACCCCATGCACTGGAATGCGGTCCGCTTTTTTACGAAGCGCAGGACACGGATGCCCCCTCTTGCTACACCGACTGGGACGGCCTATCTACATGAGGATAAGGCGAATCTCCTTGCGGACATCTTTCAGGAGAATTTTACCCCCCTTCAAGCAGATGTGGACCAGCTACACGTCGACCAGGTTGACGCAGCAGTGCAGACCATCCTCCACGGGGACGGGGAGGAGGACCGTGACGACATACCACCTATTTCAGTGGCCGAAGTCCGTGCAGGCATCAAGGCTCTCCTGGCGTCCAAGGCTCCAGGTGTTGACGACGTTACCGGCCGGGTCCTGAAGAACCTGCCGCTCCTGGCTGTGGTTCGTCTCACTGCCATCTTCAATTCGGTTCTGCGGACTCGCACCTACCCTGCAGCGTGGAAGCACTCCATCGTTATTGCTGTTCCTAAGCCGGGCAAGGATCGGAAGGACCCAAAATCCTACCGGCCTATCAGTTTGCTTCCGCACATCAGTAAGCTGTTTGAGCGGCTTCTTCTTCAGCGACTCCGGACCATCCTGGATATTCGGGAAATCCTCCCCCCGGAACAGTTTGGATTCCGCAGCGGCCACTCCACGACCCAGCAGATTGTACGTGTTGTGGAGTACATCACTCGCGCCTTCAACAACCGGGAGTACTGTGGAGCGGTTCTTCTAGATGTCACGAAGGCCTTTGACAGTGTTTGGCATGCTGGACTTCTCTGGAAGATGGACCACCTTGGCATTCCCCGAGCGTACGTGCGCCTCATTGCGTCGTACCTGCAGCACCGTACTCTCGCCGTCCGCGTTGACGCGGCTCTCTCCACTGCCAGACCTATCGTCGCCGTGGTGCCGCAGGGCTCTGTCCTGGGCCCCGTCCTTTATACTATATTTACCTCGGACCCTCCGACGTCGCCCCGAGTGGAGAAAGCCGTCTACGCCGACGATACGATGCTCTACACCAGGAGCCGGTGGCATGCCGCCATGCATTCCCGGTTGCAGCAGGCATGCGACGACCTCAAGATCTGGGCAGCTCGCTGGCGCATCCGGTTCAACCCCCTGAAGACGCAGGCCATCGTCTTTACGAGGAAGACGACGATGCCGGCCCCGCCACTTCGACTCTATGGGACCGCCCTCCCCTGGCAGAAGATCGTCCGGTACCTGGGCGTTATCATGGACGATCGCCTACTGTGGAAGCCACACATCGACGCCGTCCGTACCAAAGTCCACCAGCGGATGGGTGCGCTGTACCCGTTCCTTAATAAAGGGTCTGACCTCTCCATCCGGAATGGCCTCCTCATCTTCCGCTTATTTATACGACCAATTGTGGACTATGCGTGTGAGGCCTGGGGCAATGCGGCTCCCACGCATATTCAGCGTCTTCAGGCGCAACAGAATAAGATACTCCGGCGGGTCTTCCATGTACACCCGCAGTTTCCGCATCAATACCTCCACCATGCAGCTGATGAACTGGAAATGATGCCCCGCATCCAGCAGAATGCCAGCCGTTTTTACCGACGGTCGCGCGCCTCTGCCAATCCCCTCATTCGAGACGTTGGCGCACCTCAAGATGTTCGTGACCGCTATCAGCGGCCTGTTGCACTCCTCGTCCGCTGAGACTCGGGAGTGCACCAAGCGGACGCTGCTTGCAGCTCCGTCCCTATGATTTTCTTTTTATGATCCCGCATACCCCGATGCCATACAACAAATAAAGAAGTTCAACACACGCTTTCTCCTCTGACGAATGCAGGCAATGCCGTCAGATAAATCCTGTGTTGCTCTCCTCTTCTTGGGAAATAACGACTGGCGGATGGGCAGCATTTCGCTTCTGCTTGGACATTCCGCAGTACGAATTAAAGAGAGGAAAGATTCTAAGGAAGGGGAGCATCTGGCTGCAGTAACTATGACTCTCTAAAGGTACCCAAATGCCTCGTCATCCGGCGAAGTACATTTGCCAACTCGAGAAACTCGTAGTGGGAGTAACTGTGACGACGTTAAGGTGGACATACAGTGGCATATCGGTTCTGTAGGACTAGCCATAGCAAGAATGATAAAGGCCTAAAGAAATGGGAGCAGCCGGCAGGAGTAACTATGACTCTCTTAAGGTAGCCAAATGCCTCGTCACTCTGCAAAATTTATTTGAAAACTCGAGGATATCGTCGTTGGAGTAACTCAGACAACGTTAAGGTGGGCATGCTGTACCGTTTCGCTTCTGCAGGACTGGCCGCAATACAAAAGAAAGAGAGGAAAGATTCAAAGAAGGGGAGCAGCGGACAGCAGTAACTATGATTCTCTTAAGGTAGCCAAATGCCTCGTCACTCTGCGAAATTTATTTGAAAACTCGAGGATATCGTCGATGGAGTAACTCAGACAACGTTAAGGTGGACATGCTGTACCATTTCGCTTCTGCAGGACTGGCCGCAATACGAATGAAAGAGAGGAAAGATTGAAAGAAGGGGGAGCAGCGGGCAGCAGTAACTATGACTCTCTTAAGGTAGCCAAATGCCTCGTGACTCAGCAAAATTTATTTGAAAACTCGTGTATATCGTCGTTGGAGTAACTCAGACAACGTTAAGTTGGACTTGTTGCAGCATTTCGCTTCTGCTTGGACATTCCGCAGTACGAATTAAAGAGAGGAAAGATTCAAAGGAAGTGGAGCATCTGGCTGCAGTAACTATGACTCTCCTAAGGTAGCCAAATGCCTCGTCATCCGGCGAAGTACGTTTGCCAACTCGAGATACTCGTAGTGGGAGTAACTGTGACGACGTTAAGGTGGACATATAGTGGCATATCTGTTCTGTAGGACGCCATAGCAAGAATGATAAAGGCCTAAAGAAATGGGAACAGCCGGCAGGAGTAACTCTGACTCTCTTAAGGTAGCCAAATGACTCGTCACTCTGCGAAATTTATTTGAAATCTCGAGGATATCGTCGTTGGAGAAACTCAGACAACGTTAAGGTGGACATGCTGTACCATTTCGCTTCTGCAGGACTGGCCGCAATACGAATTAAAGAGAGGAAAGATTCAAAGATTGGGGAGCAGCGGGCAGCAGTAACTATGACCCTCTTAAGGAAGCCAAATGCCTCGTCACTCTGCGAAATTTATTTGAAAACTCGTGGAGTTCGTCGTTGGAGTAACTCAGACAACGTTAAGGTGTACATGCTGTACCATTTCGCTTCTGCAGGACTGGCCGCAATACGAAAGAAAGAGAGGAAAAATTCAAAGAAGGGGAGCAGCGGGCAGCAGTAACTATGATTCTCTTAAGGTAGCCAAATGCCTTGTCACTCTGCGAAATTTATTTGATAACTCGAGGATATAGTCGTTGGAGTAACTGAGACAACGCTAAGGTGGACATGCTGTACCATTTCGCTTCTGCAGGACTGGCCGCAAAACGAATTAAAGAGACTAAAGATTCAAACAAGGGGGAGCAGCGGGCAGCAGTAACTATGACTCTCTTAAGGAAGCCAAATCCCTCGTCATTCTGCGAAATTTATTTGTAAACTCGTGGATATCGTCGTTGGAGTAACTCAGACAACGTTAAGGTGGACATGTTGCAGCATTTCGCTTCTGCTTGGACATTCCACACTACGAATTAAAGAGAGGAAAGATTCAAAGGAAGGGGAGCATCTGGCTGCTGTAACTATGCCTCTCCTAAGGTAGCCAAATGCCTCGTCATCCGGCGAAGTACATTTGCTAACTCCAGAAACTCGTAGTGGGAATAACTGTGACGACGTTAAGGTGGACATACAGTGGCATATCGGTTCCGTCGTACTAGCCATAGCAAGAATGATAAGGGCCTAAAGAAATGGGAGCAGCCGGCAGGAGTAACTATGACTCTCATAAGGTAGCCAAATGCCTCGTCACTCTGCGAAATTTTTTTGAAAACTCGACGATATCGTCGTTGGAGTAACTCAGACAACGTTAAGGTGGTCATGCTGTACCATTTCGCTTCTGCAGGACTGGCCGCAAAACGAATTAAAGAGACTAAAGATTCAAAGAAGGGGGAGCAGCGGGCAGCAGTAACTATGACTCTCTTAAGGAAGCCAAATGCCTCGTCATTCTGCGAAATTTATTTGTAAACTCGTGGATATCGTCGTTGGAGTAACTCAGACAACGTTAAGGTGGTCATGCTGTACCATTTTACTTCTGCAGGACTGGCCGCAATACGCATTAAAGAGAGGAAAGATTCAAAGAAGGGGGAGCAGCGGGCAGCAGTAACTATGACTCTCTTAAGGTAGCCAAATGCCTCGTCACTCTGCGAAATTTATTTCAAACCTCGTGGATATGGTCGTTGGAGTAACTCAGACAACGTTAAGGTGTACATGCTGTACCATTTCGCTTCTGCAGGACTGGCCGCAATACGAAAGAAAGAGAGGAAAGATTCAAAGAAGGGGAGCAGCGGGCAGCAGTAACTATGATTCTCTTAAGGTAGCCAAATGCCTCGTCACTCTGCGAAATTTATTGGAACACTCGAGGATATCGTCGTTGGAGTAACTCAGACAACGTTAAGGTGGACATGTTGCAGCATTTCGCTTCCGCTTGGACATTCCGCAGTACGAATTAAAGAGAGGAAAGATTCAAAGGAAGGGGAGCATCTGGCTGCAGTAACTATGACTCTCTTAAGGTAGCCAAATGCCTCGTCATCCGGCGAGGTACATTTGCTAACTCGAGAAACTCGTAGTGGGAATAACTGTGACGACGTTAAGGTGGACATACAGTGGCATTTCGGTTCTATAGGACTGGCCATAGCAAGAATGATAAAGGCCTATAGACATGGGCGCAACCGGCAGGAGTAACTATGACTCTGTTAAGGTAGCCAAATGCCTCGTCACTCTGCGAAATTTATTTGAAAACTCGAGGATATCGTCGTTGGAGTAACTCAGACAACGTTAAGGTGGACATGCTGTACCATTTCGCTTCTGCACGACTGGCCGCAATACGAATAAAAGAGAGGAAAGATTCAAAGAAGGGGGAGCAGCGGGCAGCAGTAACTATGACTCTCTTAAGGAAGCCAAATGCCTCGTCACTCTGCGAAATTTATTTGAAAACTCGAGGATATCGTCGTTGGAGTAACTCAGACAACGTTAAGGTGGACATGCTGTACCATTTCGCTTCTGCGGGACTGGCCGCAATACGAATTAAAGAGAGGAAAGATTCAAAGAAGGGGGAGCAGCGGGCAGCAGTAACTATGACTATCTTAAGGAAGCCAAATGCCTCGTCATCCGGCGAGGTACATTTGCTAACTCGAGAAACTCGTAGTGGGAACAACTGTGACGACGTTAAGGTGGACTTACAGTGGCATATCGGTTCTGTGGTACTAGCCATAGCAAGAATGATAAGGGCCTAAAGAAATGGGAGCAGCCGGCAGGAGTAACTATGACTCTCATAAGGTAGCCAAATGCCTCGTCACTCTGCGAAATTTATTTGAAATCTCGAGGATATCGTCGTTGGAGTAACTCAGACAACGTTAAGGTGGACATGCTGTACCATTTCACTTCTGCAGGACTGGCCGCAATACGAATTAAAGAGAGGAAAGATTCAAAGAAGGGGGAGCAGCGGGCAGCAGTAACTATGACTCTCTTAAGGTAGCCAAATGCCTTGTCACTCTGCGAAATTTTTATGAAAACTCGTAGATATCGTATTGGAGTAACTCAGACAACGTTAAGGTGGACATGTTGCAGCATTTCGCTTCTGCTTGGACATTTCGCAGTACGAATTAAAGAGAGGAAAGATTCAAAGGAAGGGGAGCTTCTGGCTGCAGTAACCATCACTCTCTTAAGGTAGCCAAATGCCTCGTCATCCGGCGAAGTACATTTGCTAACTCGAGAAACCTGTAGTGGGAATAACTGTGACGACGTTAAGGTGGACATACAGTTGCATATCGGTTCTGTAGTACTAGCCGTAGCAAGAATGATAAGGGCCTAAAGAAATGGGAGCAGCCGGCAGGAGTAACTATGACTCTCTTAAGGTAGCCAAATGCGTCGTCACTCTGCGAAATTTATTTGAAAACTCGAGGGTGTCGTCGTTGGAGTAACTGAGACAACGCTAAGGTGGACATGCTGTACCATTTCGCTTCTGCAGGACTGGCCGGAAAACTAATTAAAGAGACTAAAGATTCAAAGAAGGGGGAGCAGCGGGCAGCAGTAACTATGACTCTCTTAAGGAAGCCAA
This sequence comes from Schistocerca americana, assembly GCF_021461395.2. NCBI lineage: Eukaryota > Metazoa > Arthropoda > Insecta > Orthoptera > Acrididae > Schistocerca > Schistocerca americana. The sequence continues at coordinate 212,819,623 of NC_060127.1, read as the reverse complement.
ATGCCTCGTCATTCTGCGAAATTTATTTGTAAACTCGTGGATATCGTCGTTGGAGTAACTCAGACAACGTTAAGGTGGACATGTTGCAGCATTTCGCTTCTGCTTGGACATTCCACACTACGAATTAAAGAGGGGAAAGATTCAAAGGAAGGGGAGCATCTGGCTGCTGTAACTATGACTCTCCTAAGGTAGCCAAATGCCTCGTCATCCGGCGAAGTACATTTGCTAACTCGAGAAACTCGTAGTGGGAATAACTGTGACGACGTTAAGGTGGACATACAGTGGCATATCGGTTCTGTGGTACTAGCCATAGCAAGAATGATAAGGGCCTAAAGAAATGGGAGCAGCCGGCAGAAGTAACTATGACTCTCATAAGGTAGCAAAATGCCTCGTCACTCTGCGAAATTTATTTGAAAACTCGACGATATCGTCGCTGGAGTAACTCAGACAACGTTAAGGTGGACATGCTGTACCATTTCGCTTCTGCAGGACTGGCCGCAATACGAATTAAAGAGAGGAAAGATTCACAGATGGGGGAGCAGCGGGCAGCAGTAACTATGACTCTCTAAAGGTAGCCAAATACCTCGTCACTCTGCAAAATTCATCTGAAAACTCGAGGATATCGTCGTTGAAGTAATTCAGACAACGTTAAGGTGGACATGCTGTACCATTTCGCTTCTGCAGGACTGCCCGCAATACGAATGAAAGAGAGGAAAGGTTCAAAGAAGGGGGAGCAGCGGGCAGCAGTAACTATGGCTCTCTTAAGGTAGCCAAATGCCTCGTCACTCTGCGAAATTTATTTGAAAACTCGAGGATATGGTCCTTGGAGTGACTCAGACTACGTTAAGGTGGATATGCTGTACCTTTTCGCTTCTGCAGAACTGGCCGCTATACGAATTGAAGAGAGGAAAGATTCAAAGAAGGGGGAGCAGCGGGCAGCAATAACTATGATTCTCTTGAGGTAGCCAAATGCCTCGTCACTCTGCGAAATTTATTTGAAAACTCGAGGATATCGTCGTTGGAGTAACTCAGACAACGTTAAGGTGGACAAGCTGTACCATTTCGCTTCTGCAGGACTGGCCGCAATACGAATTAAAGAGAGGAAAGATTCAAAGAAGGGGGAGCAGCGGGCAGCAGTAACTATGACTCTCTTAAGGAAGCCAAATGCCTCGTCACTCTGCGAAATTTATTTGAAAACACGTGGATATCGTCGTTGGAGTAACTCAGACAACGTTAAGGTGGACAAGTTGCAGCATTTCGCTTCTGATTGGACATTCCGCAGTACGAATTAAAGAGAGGAAAGATTCAAAGGAAGGGGAGCATCTGGCTGCAGTAACCATGACTCTCTTAAGGTAGCTAAATGCCTCGTCATCCGGAAAAGTACATTTGCTAACTCGAGAAACTCGTAGTGGGAATAAGTGTGACGATGTTAAGGTGGACATACAGTGGCATATCGGTTCTGTAGCACTGGCCGTAGCAAAATGATAAAAACCTATAGAAATGGGAGCAGCCGGCAGGAGTAACTATGACTCTCTTAAGGTAGCCAAATGCCTCGTCACTCTGCGAAATTTATTTGAAAACTCGAGGATATGGTCGTTGAAGGAACTCAGACAACGTTAAGGTGGACATGCTGTACCATTTCGCTTCTGCAGGACTGGCCGCAATACGAATGATAGAGAGGAAAGATTCAAAGAAGGGGGAGCAGCGGGAAGCAGTAACTATGGCTCTCTTTAGGTAGCCAAATGCCACGTCACTCTGCGAAATTTATTGGAAAACTCGTAGATATCGTCGTTGGAGTAACTCAGACAACGTTAAGGTGGACAAGTTGCAGCATTTCTCTTCTGCTTGGACATTCCGCAGTACGAATTAAAGAGAGGAAAGATTCAAAGGAAGGGGAGCATCTGGCTGCAGTAACTATGACTCTCTTAAGGTAGCCAAATCCCTCGTCTTCCGGCGAAGTACATTTGCCAACTCGAGAAACTCGTAGTGGGAGTAACTGTGACGACGTTAAGGTGGACATACAGTGGCATATCGGTTCTGTAGGACTGGCCATAGGAAGAATGATAAAGTCCTAAAGAAATGGGAGCAGCCGGCAGGAGTAGCTATGACTCTCTTAAGGTAGTTAAATGCCTCGTCACTCTGCGAAATTTATTTGAAAACTCGAGGATATCGTCGTTGGAGTAACTCAGACAACGTTAAGGTGGACATGCTGTACCATTTCGCTTCTGCGGGACTGGCCGCAATACGAATTAAAGAGAGGGAAGATTCAAAGAAGGGGTAGCAACGGGCAGCAGTAACTATGACTCTATTAAGGTAGCCAAATGCCTCCCCACTGTGCGATATTTATTTGAAAACTCGTGGATATCGTCGTTGGAGTAACTCAGACAACGTTAAGGTGGACATGTTGAAGCATTTCGCTTCAGCTTGGACATTCCGCAGTACGAATTAATAAGAGGAAAGATTCAAAGGAAGGGGAGCATCTGGCTGCAGTAACTATGCCTCTCCTAAGGTAGCCAAATGCCTTGTCATCCGGCGAAGTACATTAGCTAACTCGAGAAACTCGTAGTGGGAGTAACTGTGCCGACGTTAAGGTGGACATACAGTGGCATATCGGGTCAGTAGGACTGGCCATAGCAAGAATGATAAATGCCTAAAGAAGTGGGAGCAGCCGGTAGGAGTAACTATGACTCACTTAAGGTAGCCCAATGCCTCGTCACTCTGCGAAATTTATTTGAAAACTCGAGGATATCATCGTTGGAATAACTCAGACAACGTTAAGGTGGACATGCTGTAGCATTTCGCTTCTGCAGGACTGGCCGCAATACGAATTAAAGAGAGGAAAGATTCAAAGAAGGGGGAGCAGCGGGCAGCAGTAACTATGACCCTCTTAAGGTATCCAAATGCCTCGACACTCTGCGAAATTTATTTGAGAACACGTGGATATCGTCGTTGGAGTAACTCAGACAACGTTATGGTGGACAAGTTGCAGCACTTCGCTTCTGATTGGACAATCCGCAGTACAAATTAAAAAGAGGAGAGTTTCAAAGGACGGGGGGGCATCTGGCTGCAGTCACTATGACTCTCGTAAGGTAGCCAAATGCCTCGTCAGCCGGCCAAGTACATTTGCTAACTCGAGAAACTCGTAGTGGGAGTAACTGTGACGACGTTAAGGTGGACATACAGTGGCATATCGGTTCAGTAGGACTGGCCATAGCAAGAATGATAAATGCCTAAAGAAATTGGAGCAGCCGGCAGGAGTAACTATGACTCTCTTAAGGTAGCCAAATGCCTCGTCACTCTGCGAAATTTATTTGGAACCTCGATGATATCGTCGTTGGAGTAACTCAGACAACGTTAAGGTGGACATGCTGAACCATTTCACTTCTGCAGGACTGGCCGCAATATGAATTAAAGAGAGGAAAGAATCAAACGAAGGGGGAGCAGTGGGCAGCAGTAACTATGACTCTCTTAAGGTAGCCAAATGCCTCGACACTCTGCGAAATTCATTTGAAAACTCGTCGATATCGTCGTTGGAGTAACTAAGACAACATTAAGGTGGACAAGTTGCAGCATTTCGCTTCTGATTGGACATTCCGCAGTACGAATTAAAGAGAAGAAAGATTCAAAGGAAGGGGAGCATCTGGCTGCAGTAACTATGACTCTCTTAAGGTAGCCAAATGCCTCGTCATCCGGCGAAGTACATTAGCTAACTCGAGAAACTCATAGTGGGAGTAACTGTGACGACGTTAAGGTGGACATACAGTGGCATATCGGGTCAGTAGGACTGGCCATAGCAAGAATGATAAAGGCCTAAGGAAATGAGAGCAGCTGGCAGGAGTAACTATGATTCTCTTAAGGTTGCCAAATGCCTCGTCACTCTGCGAAATTTATTTGAAACGTCGAGGATATCGTTGTTGGAGTAACTCAGACAACGTTAAGGTGGACATTTTGCAGCATTTCGCTTCTGCTTGGAAATTCCGCTGTACGAATTAAAGAGAGGGAAGATTCAAAGGAAGGGGAACATCTGGCTGCAGTAGCTATGACTCTCTTAAGGTAGCCAATTGCCTCGTCACTCTGCGAAATTGATTTGAAATCTCGAGGATATCGTCGATGTACTAACTCAGACGACGTTAAGGTGGACATGTTGCAGCATTTCGCTTCTGCTTGGACATTCCGCAGTACGAATTAAAGAGATTAAAGATTCAAAGGAAGGAGACCATCTGGCTGCAGTAACTATGACTCTCTTAAGGTAGCCAGATGCCTCGTCATCCGGCGAAGTACATTTGCTAACTCGAGAAACTCGTAGTGGGAGTAACTGTGACGACGTTAAGGTGGACATACAGTGGCAAACCGGTTCTGTAGGACTAGCCATTGCAAGAATGATAAAGGCCTAAGAGATGGGAGCAGCCGGCAGGAGTAACTATGACTCTCTTAAGGTAGCCAAATGCCTCGTCACAATGCGAAATTTATTTGAAACCTTGAGGATATCGTCGTTGGAGTAACTCAGACAACGTTAAGGTGGACATGCTGTACCATTTCGCTTCTGCAGGACTGGCCGCAATACGAACTAAAGAGAGGAAAGATTCAAAGAAGGGGGAGCAGTGGGCAGCAGTAACTATGACTCTCTTTAGGTAACCAAATGCCTCGACACACTGCCAAATTTATTTGAAAACTCGAGTATATCGTCGTTGGAGTAACTCAGACAACGTTAAGGTGGACATGCTGTACCATTTCGCTTCTGCAGGACTGGCCGCAATACGAATTAAAGAGAGGAAAGATTCAAAGAAGGGGGAGCATCTGGCTGCAGTAACTATGACTATCTTAAGGTAGCCAAATGCCTCGTCATCCGGCGAAGTGCATTTGCTAACTCGAGAAACTCGTAGTGGGAGTAACTGTGACGACGTTAAGGTGGACATACAGTGGCATATCGGTTCTGTAGGACTGTCCATAGGAAGAATGATAAAGTTCTAAAGAAATGGGAGCAGCTGGCAGGAGCGACTATGACTCTCTTAAGGTAGCCAAATGCCTCGTCACTCTGCGAAATTTATTTGAAAACTCGAGGATATTGTTGTTGGAGTAACTCAGACAACGTTAAGGTGGACATGCTGTACCATTTCGCTTCTGCAGGACTGGCCGCAATACGAACTAAGGAGAGGAAAGATTCAAAGAAGGGGGAGCAGCGGGCAGCAGTAACTATGACTCTCTTTAGGTAACCAAATGCCTCGACACACTGCCAAATTTATTTGAAATCTCGAGGATATCGTCGTTGGACTAACTCAGACAACGTTAAGGTGGACATGTTGCAGCATTTCGCTTCTGCTTGGACATTCCTTAGTACAAATTAAAGAGTAGAAAGACTCAATGGAAGGGGAGCATCTGGCTGCAGTAACTATGACTCTCTTAAGGTAGCCAAATGCCTCGTCATCCGGCGAAGTACATTTGCTAACTGGAGAAACTCGTAGTGGGAGTAACTGTGACGACGTTAAGGTGGACATACAGTGGCATATCGTTTCTGTAGTACAAGCCATTGCAAGAATGATAAAGGCCTATAGAAATGGCAGCAGCCGCAGGAGCGATTATGACTCTCTTAAGGTAGCCAAATGCCTCGTCACTCTGCGAAATGTATTTGAAAACTCGAGGATATCGTCGTTGGAGTAACTCAGACAACGTTAAGGTGGACATGCTGTACCATTTCGCTTCTGCAGGACTGTCCGCAATACGAATTAAAAAGAGGAAAGATTCAAAGAAGGGGGAGCAGCGGGCAGCAGTAACTATGACTCTCTTAAGATAGACAAATGCCTCGACACTATGCGAAATTTATTTGAAAACTCGTCGACATTGTCGTTGGAGTAACTCAGACAACGTTAAGGTGGACAAGTTGCAGCATTTCGCTTCTGCTTGGACATTCCGCAGTACGAATAAAAGAGAAGAAAGATTCAAAGGAAGGGGAGCATCTGGCTGCAGTAACTATGACTCTTTAAGGTAGCCAAATGCCTCGTCATCCGGCGAAGTACATTTGCTAACTCGAGTAACTCGTAGTGGGAGTAACTGTGGCGACGTTAAGATGGACATACAGTGGCATATCGTTTCTGTAGGACTGGCCATAGCAAGAATGATAAAGGCCTAAGGAAATGAGAGCAGCCGGCAGGAGTAACTATGATTCTCTTGAGGTTGCCAAATGCCTCGTCACTCTGCGAAATTTATTTGAAACGTCGAGGATATCGTTGTTGGAGTAACTCAGACAACGTTAAGGTGGACATGCTGTACCATTTCGCTTCTGCAGGACTGGCCGCAATACGAATTAAAGAGAGGAAAGATTCAAAGAAGGGGGAGCAGCCGGCAGGAGTAACTATGACTCTCTTAAGGTAGCCAAATGCCTCGTCACTATCCGAAACTTATTTGAAAACTCGAGGTTATCGTCGTTGGACTAAGTCAGACAACGTTAAGGTGGACATGCTGTACCATTTCGCTTCTGCAGGACTGGCCGCAATACGAATTGAAGAGTGGAAAGATTCAAAGAAGGGGGAGCAGCGGGCAGCAATAACTATGACTCTCTTAAGGTAGCCAAATGCCTCGACACTCTGCGAAATTTATTTGAACACGTGGATATCGTCGTTGGAGTAACTCAGACAACGTTATGGTGGACAAGTTGCAGCATTTTGCTTCTGATTAAACATTCCGCAGTACGAATTAAAGAGAGGAGAGATTCAAAGGAAGGGGAGCATCTGGCTGCTGTAACTATGACTCTCTTAAGGTAGCCAAATGCCTCGTCAGCCGGCGAAGTACATTTGCTAACTCGAGAAACTCGTAGTAGGAGTAACTGTGACGACGTTAAGGTGGACATACAGTGGCATATCGGTTCTGTAGTACTAGTTATAGCAAGAATCATAAAGGCTTAAGAAATGGGAGCAGCCGGCAGGAGTAACTATGACTCTCTTAAGCTAGCCGCATGCCTCGTCACTCTGCGAAATAAATTTGAAAACTCGGGCATATCGTCGTTGGAGTAACTGAGACAACGTTAAGGTGGACGTGCTGTACCATTTCGCTTCTGCAGGACTGGCCGCAATACGAATTAAAGAGAGGAAAGATTCAAAGAAGGGGGAGCAGCGGGCAGCAATAACTATGACTCTCTTAAGGTAGCCAAATGCCTCGTCACTCTGCGAAATTTATTTGAAACCTCGAGGACATCGTAGTTGGAGTAACTCAGACAACGTTGAGGTGGACATGCTGAACCATTTCGCTTCCGCAAGACTGGCCGCAATATGAATTAAAGAGACCAAAGATTCAATGAAGGGGTAGCAGTGGGCAGCAGTAACTATGACTCTCTTAAGGTAGTCAAATGCCTCGACACTCTGCGAAATTTATTTGAAAACACGTGGATATCGTCGTTGGAGTAACTCAGACAACGTTAAGGTGGACAAGTTGCAGCATTTCGCTTCAGCTTGGACATTCCGCAGTACGAATTAAAGAGAGGAAAGATTCAAAGGAAGGGGAGCATCTGGCTGCAGTAACTATGACTCTCCTAAGGTAGCCAAATGCCTTGTCATCCGGCGAAGTACATTAGCTAACTCGAGAAACTCGTAGTGGGGGTAACTGTGACGACGTTAAGGTGGACATACAGTGGCATATATGGTCAGTAGGACTGGCCATAGCAAGAATGATAAATGACTAAAGAAGTGGGAGCATCTGGCAGGAGTAACTATGACTCTCTTATGGTAGCCCAATGCCTCGTCACTCTGCGAAATTTATTTGAAAACACGTGGATATGGTCGTTGAAGTAACTCAGACAACGTTAAGGTGGACATGCTGTACCATTTCGCTTCTGCAGGACTGGCCGCAATACGAATGATAGAGAGGAAAGATTCAAAGAAGGGGGAGCAGCGGGAAGCAGTAACTATGGCTCTCTTTAGGTAGCCAAATGCCACGTCACTCTGCGAAATTTATTGGAAAACTCGTAGATATCGTCGTTGGAGTAACTCAGACAACGTTAAGGTGGACAAGTTGCAGCATTTCTCTTCTGCTTGGACATTCCGCAGTACGAATTAAAGAGAGGAAAGATTCAAAGGAAGGGGAGCATCTGGCTGCAGTAACTATGACTCTCTTAAGGTAGCCAAATCCCTCGTCTTCCGGCGAAGTACATTTGCCAACTCGAGAAACTCGTAGTGGGAGTAACTGTGACGACGTTAAGGTGGACATACAGTGGCATATCGGTTCTGTAGGACTGGCCATAGGAAGAATGATAAAGTCCTAAAGAAATGGGAGCAGCCGGCAGGAGTAGCTATGACTCTCTTAAGGTAGTTAAATGCCTCGTCACTCTGCGAAATTAATTTGAAAACTCGAGGATATCGTCGTTGGAGTAACTCAGACAACGTTAAGGTGGACATGCTGTACCATTTCGCTTCTGCGGGACTGGCCGCAATACGAATTAAAGAGAGGGAAGATTCAAAGAAGGGGTAGCAACGGGCAGCAGTAACTATGACTCTATTAAGGTAGCCAAATGCCTCCCCACTGTGCGATATTTATTTGAAAACTCGTGGATATCGTCGTTGGAGTAACTCAGACAACGTTAAGGTGGACATGTTGAAGCATTTCGCTTCAGCTTGGACATTCCGCAGTACGAATTAATAAGAGGAAAGATTCAAAGGAAGGGGAGCATCTGGCTGCAGTAACTATGCCTCTCCTAAGGTAGCCAAATGCCTTGTCATCCGGCGAAGTACATTAGCTAACTCGAGAAACTCGTAGTGGGAGTAACTGTGACGACGTTAAGGTGGACATACAGTGGCATATCGGGTCAGTAGGACTGGCCATAGCAAGAATGATAAATGCCTAAAGAAGTGGGAGCAGCCGGTAGGAGTAACTATGACTCTCTTAAGGTAGCCCAATGCCTCGTCACTCTGCAAAATTTATTTGAAAACTCGAGGATATCATCGTTGGAATAACTCAGACAACGTTAAGGTGGACATGCTGTAGCATTTCGGTTCTGCAGGACTGGCCGCAATACGAATTAAAGAGAGGAAAGATTCAAAGAAGGGGGAGCAGCGGGCAGCAGTAACTATGACCCTCTTAAGGTATTCAAATGCCTCGACACTCTGCGAAATTTATTTGAGAACACGTGGATATCGTCGTTGGAGTAACTCAGACAACGTTATGGTGGACAAGTTGCAGCACTTCGCTTCTGATTGGACATTCCGCAGTACGAATTAAAGAGAAGAAAGATTCAAAGGAAGGGGAGCATCTGGCTGCAGTAACTATGACTCTCTTAAGGTAGCCAAATGATTCGTCATCCGGCGAAGTACATTAGCTAACTCGAGAAACTCATAATGGGAGTAACTGTGACGACGTTAAGGTGGACATACAGTGGCATATCGGGTCAGTAGGACTGGCCATAGGAAGAATGATAAAGTCCTAAAGAAATGGGAGCAGCCGGCAGGAGTAGCTATGACTCTCTTAAGGTAGTTAAATGCCTCGTCACTCTGCGAAATTTATTTGAAAACTCGAGGATATTGTTGTTGGAGTAACTCAGACAACGTTAAGGTGGACATGTTGCAGCATTTCGCTTCTGCTTGGACATTCCTTAGTACAAATTAAAGAGTAGAAAGACTCAATGGAAGGGGAGCATCTGGCTGCAGGAACTATGACTCTCTTAAGGTAGCCAAATGCCTCGTCATCCGGCGAAGTACATTTGCTAACTTGAGAAACTCGTAGTGGGAGTAACTGTGACGACGTTAAGGTGGACATACAGTGGCATATCGTTTCTGTAGTACAAGCCACTGCAAGAATGATAAAGGCCTATAGAAATGGCAGCAGCCGCAGGAGCGATTATGACTCTCTTAAGGTAGCCAAATGCCTCGTCACTCTGCGAAATGTATTTGAAAACTCGAGGATATCGTCGTTGGAGTAACTCAGACAACGTTAAGGTGGACATGCTGTACCATTTCGCTTCTGCAGGACTGTCCGCAATACGAATCAAAAAGAGGAAAGATTCAAAGAAGGGGGAGCAGCGGGCAGCTTTAACTATGACTCTCTTAAGATAGACAAATGCCTCGACACTATGCGAAATTTATTTGAAAACTCGTCGACATTGTCGTTGGAGTAACTCAGACAACGTTAAGGTGGACAAGTTGCAGCATTTCGCTTCTGCTTGGACATTCCGCAGTACGAATAAAAGAGAAGAAAGATTCAAAGGAAGGGGAGCATCTGGCTGCAGTAACTATGACTCTTTAAGGTAGCCAAATGCCTCGTCATCCGGCGAAGTACATTTGCTAACTCGAGTAACTCGTAGTGGGAGTAACTGTGGCGACGTTAAGATGGACATACAGTGGCATATAGTTTCTGTAGGACTGGCCATAGCAAGAATGATAAAGGCCTAAGGAAATGAGAGCAGCCGGCAGGAGTAACTATGATTCTCTTGAGGTTGCCAAATGCCTCGTCACTCTGCGAAATTTATTTGAAACGTCGAGGATATCGTTGTTGGAGTAACTCAGACAACGTTAAGGTGGACATGCTGTACCATTTCGCTTCTGCAGGACTGGCCGCAATACGAATTAAAGAGAGGAAAGATTCAAAGAAGGGGGAGCAGCCGGCAGGAGTAACTATGACTCTCTTAAGGTAGCCAAATGCCTCGTCACTCTCCGAAATTTATTTGAAAACACGTGGATATCGTCGTTGGAGTAACTCAGACAACGTTAAGGTGGACAAGTTGCAGCATTTCGCTTCTGATTAGACATTCCGCAGTACGAATTAAAGAGAAGAAAGATTCAAAGGAAGGGGAGCATCTGGCTGCAGTAACTATGACTCTCTTAAGGTAGCCAAATGCCTCGTCATCCGGTGAAGTACATTTGCTAACTCGAGAAACTCGTAGTGGGATTAACTGTGACGACGTTAAGGTGGACATACAGTGGCATATCGGTTCTGTAGTACAAGTTATAGCAAGAATCATAAAGGCCTAAAGAAATGGGAGCAGCCGGCAGGAGTAACTATGACTCTCTTGAGCTAGTTGCATGCCTCGTCACTCTGCGAAATTAATTTGAATACTCGAGCATATCGTCATTGGAGTAACTGAGACAACGTTAAGGTGGACATGCTGTACCATTTCGCTTCTGCAGGACTGGCCGCAATACGAATTAAAGAGAGGAAAGATTCAAAGAAGGGGGAGCAGCGGGCTGCAATAACTATGACTCTCTTAAGGTAGCCAAAAGCCTCGACACTCTGCGAAATTTATTTGAAAACACGTGGATATCGTCGTTGGAGTAACTCAGACAACGTTAAGGTGGACAAGTTGCAGCATTTCGCTTCTGATTAGACATTCCGCAGTACGAATTAAAGAGAAGAAAGATTCAAAGGAGGGGGAGCATCTGGCTGCAGTAACAATGACTCTCTTAAGGTAGCCAAGTGACTCGTCATCTGGTGAAGTACATTTGCTAACTCGCGAAACTCGTAGTGGGAATAACGGTGACGACGTTAAGCTGGACATACAGTAGCATATCGGATAAGTAAAACAGGCCATAGAAAGAATGATAAATGCCAAAAGAAATGGGAGCAGCCACCAGGAGTAACTATGACTCTCTTAAGGTAGCCAAATGCCTCGTCATCCGGCGAAGTACATTTGCTAACTCGATAAACTCGTAGTGGGAATAACTGTGACGACGTTGAGGTGGACATACAGTGGCATACCGGTTCTGTTGGACTGGCCATAGCAAGAATGATAAAGGCCTAAGGAAATGGGAGCAGCCGGCAGGAGTAACTATCACTTTCTAAAGGTAGTCAAATGCCTCGTCACTCTGCGAAATTTATTTTAAAACGCGAGGATACCGTCGTTGGAGTAAGTCAGACACGTTAAGGTGGATATGCTGTAGCATTTCGCTTCTGCAGGACTGGCCGCAATACGAATTAAAGAGAGGAAAGATTCAAAGGACGGGGAACATCTGGCTGCAGTAACTATGGCTCTCTTAAGGTAGCCAAATGCCTCGATACTCTGCGAAATTTATTTGAAAACACGTGGATATCGTCGTTGGAGTAACTCAGACAACGTTAAGGTGGACATGCTGTACCATTTCGCTTCTGCAGGACTGGCCGCAATACGAATTAAAGAGAGGAAAGATTCAAAGATGCGGGCAGCAGTAACTATGACTCTCTTAATGTAGCCAAATGCCTCGTCACTCTGCGAAATTTATTTTAAAAGGCGAGGATACAGTCGTTGGAGTAACTCACCCAACGTTAAGGTGGACATGCTGTAGCATTTCGATTCTGCAGGACTGGCCGCAATACGAATTAAAGAGAGGAAAGATTCAAAGAAGGGGGAGCAGGGGGTAGCAGTAACTATGACTCTCTTAAGGTAGCCAAATGCCTCGACACTCTGCAAAATTTCTTTGAAAACTCGTGGCAATCGTCGTTGGAGTAACTCAGACAACGTTACGGTGGACAAGTTGCAGCATTTCGCTTCTGATTGGACATTCCGCAGTACGAATTAAAGAGAGGAAAAATTCAAAGGAAGGGGAGCATCTGGCTGCAGTAACTATGACTCTCTTAAGGTAGCCAAATGCCTCGTCACTCTGCGAAATTTATTTGAAATCTCGTCGATATCGTCGTTGGAGTATCTCAGATAACGTTAAGGTTGACAAGTTGCTGCATTTCGCTTCTGATTGGACATTCTGCAGTATGAATTAGAGAGAGGAAAGATTCAAAGTAAGGAGAGCATCTGGCTAAAGTAACTATGACTCTCTTAAGGTAGCCCAATGCCTCGTCATCCGGCGATGCACATTTGCTAACTCGAGAAACTCGTAGTGGGAATAACTGTGACGCCGTTAAGGTGGACATACAGTGGCATATCGGTTCTGTAGGACTGGCCATAGCAAGAATGATAAATGCCTAAAGAAAGGGGAGCAGCCGGCTGGAGTATCTATGTCTCTCTTAAGGTAGCCAAATGAATCGTAACTCTGGGAAATTTATTTGAAAACTCGTCGATATCGTAGTTGGAGTAACTCAAACAACGTTAAAGTGGACAAGTTGCAGCATTTCGCTTCTGATTGGACATTCCGCAGTACGAATTAAAGAGAGGAAAGATTCTAAGGAAGGGGAGCATCTGGCTGCAGTAACTATGACTCTCTTAAGGTAGCCAAATGCCTCGTCACTCTGAGAAATTTGTTTGAAAACTCGAGGATATCGTCGTTCGAGTAACTCAGACAGCGTTAAGGTGGACTTGCTGTACCATTTCGCTTCTGCAGGACTGGCCGCAATACGACTTAAAGAGAGGAGAGATTTAGAGAAGGGGGAGCAGTGGGCATCAGTAACTATGACTCTCTTAAGGTCGCCAAATGCCTCGTCACTCTGCGAAATTTATTTGAAAACTCGTGGATATCGTCGTTGGAGTATCTCAGACAACGTTAAGGTGGACAAGTTGCAGCATTTCGCTGCGGATTGGACATTCCGCAGTACGAATTAAAGAGAGGAAAGATTCAAAATAAGGGGAGCATCTGGCTGCAGTAACTATTACTCTCTTAAGGTAGCCAAATGCCTCGTCATCCGGCGAAGTACATTTGCTAACTCGAGAACCTCGTAGTGGGAGTAACTGTGACGACGTTAAGGTGGACATACAGTGGCATATCGGTTCTGTAGGACTGGCCATAGCAAGAATGATAAAGGCCTAAAGAAATGGCAGCAGCCGGCAGGAGTAACTATGACTCTCTTAAGGTAGCCAAATGCCTCGTCACTCTGAGAAATTTGTTTGAAAACTCGAGGATATCGTCGTTGGAGTAACTCGGACAACGTTAAGGTGGACATGCTGTACCATTTCGCTTCTGCAGGACTGGCCCCAATACCAATTACAGAGAGAAAAGATTCAAAGAAGGGGGATCAGCGGGCAGCAGTAACTATGACTCTCTTAAGGTAGCCAAATGCCTCGTCACTCTGCGAAATTTATCTGAAAACTCGTGGATATCGTCGTTGGAGTAACTCAGGCAACGTTAAGGTGGACATGTTGTAGCATTTCGCTTCAGATTGGACATTCCGCAGTACGAATTAAGGAGACGAAAGATTCAAAGGAAGGGGAGCATCTGGCTGCAGTTACTATGACTCTCTTAAGGTAGCCAAATGCCTCGTCATCCGGCGAAGTACATTCGCTATCTCGAGAAACTTGTAGTGGGAGTAACTGTGATTACGTTAAAGTTGACATACAGTGGCATTTCGGTTCGGTAGGACTGACCACAGCAAGAACGATAAAGGCCTAAAGAAAAGGGAGCAGCCGGCAGGAGTAACTATGACCCTCTTAAGGTAGCCAAATGCCTCGTCACTCTGCGAAATTTATTTGAAAACCCGAGGACACCATATTTGGAGTAACTGAGACAACGTTAAGGTGGACATGCTGTACCATTTCGCTTCTGCAGGACTGGCCGCAATACGAATTAAGGAGAGGAAAGATTCAAAGAAGGGGGAGCAGCGGTCAGCAGTAACTATGACTCTCTTAAGGTAGCCAAATGCGTCGTCATCCGGCGAGGTACATTTGCTAACTCTAGAAACTCGTAGTGGGAATAACTGTGACGACGTTAAGGTGGACATACAGTGGCATATCGGTTCTGTAGGACTAGCCATAGCAAGAATGATAGAGGCCTGAAGAAATGGGAGCAGCCGGCAGGAGTTACTATGACTCTCTTAAGGTAGCCAAATGCCTCGTCACTCTGCGAAATTCATTTGAAAACTCGTGGATATCGACGTTTTAGTAACTCAGACAACGTTAAGGTGGACATGTTGCAGCATTTCGCTTCTGCTTGGACATTCCGCAGTCAGACTCAAAGAGAGGAAAGATTCGGAGGTAGGGGAGCATCTGGCTGCAGTAACTATGACTCTCTTAAGGTAGCCAAATGCCTCATCATTCGGCGAAGTACATTTGCTAACTCCAGAAACTCGTAGTGGGAGTAACTGTGACGACGTTAAGGTGGACATACAGTGGCATATCGGTTCAGTAGGACTGACCATTTCAAGAATGATAAAGGCCTAAAGAAATGGGAGCAGCCGGCAGGAGTAACTATTCTCTCTTAAGGTAGCTAAATGCCTCGACACTCTGCGAAATTTATTCGAAAACTCGAGGATATCGTCGTTGGAGTAACTGAGACAACGTTAAGGTGGACATACTGTACCATTTCGCTTCAGCAGGACTGGCTGCAATACGAATTAAAGAGAGGAAAGATTCAAAGAAGTGGGAGCAGCGGGCAGCAGTAACTATGACTCTCTTAAGGTAGCGAAATGCCTCATCACTCTGCGAAATTGATTTGAAAACTCGTCGATATCGTCGTTGGAGTCACTCAGACAACGTTAAGGTGGACAAGTTGCAGCATTTCGCTTCTGATTGGACTTTCCGCAGTACGAATTAAAGAGAGGAAAGATTCAAAGGAAGGGGAGCATCTGGCTGCAGTAACTATGACTCTCCCAAGGTAGCCAAAGGCCTGGTCATGCGGCGAAGTACATTTGCTAACTCGAGAAACTCGTAGTAGGAGTAACTGTGACGACGTTAAGGTGGACATACAGTGGCATGTCGGTTCAGTACGACAGGCCATAGCAAGAATGATAAAGGCCTAAAGAAATGGGAGCAGCCGGCAGGAGTAACTATGACTCTCTTAAGGTAGCCAAATGCCTCGTCACTTTGCGAAATTTATTTCAAAACTTGAGGATATCGTCGTTGGGGTAACTCAGACAACGTTATAGTGGACATGCTGTAACATTTCGCTTCCGCAGGACTGGCCGCAAAACGAATTAAAGAGAGGAAAGATTCAAAGAATGGGGAGCAGCGGGGAGCAGTAACTATGACTCTCTTAAGGTAGCCAAATGCGTCGTCACTCTGCGAAATTTATCTGATAACACGTGGATATCGTCATTGGAGTAACTCAGACAACGTTAAGGTGGTCAAGTTGCAGCATTTCTCTTCTGATTGGACATTCCGCAGAACGAATTAAAGAGAGGAAAGATTCAAAGGAAGGGGAGCATCTGGCTGCAGTAACTATGACTCTCTTAAGGTAGCCAAATGCCTAGTCATCCGGCGAAGTAAATTTGCTAACTCGAGTAACTCGTAGTGGGAGTAACTGTGACTACGTTAAGGTGGACATACAGTGGCATATCGGTTCTGTAGGACTGGATATAGCAAGAATGATAAAGGCCTAAAGAAATGTGAGCAGCCGGCAGGAGTAACTATGACTCTCTTAAGGTAGCCAAATGCCTCGTCACTCTGCGATATTTATTTGAAAACTCGAGGATATCGTCGTTGGAGTAACTCAGACAACGTTAAGGTGGACATGCTGCACCAGTTCGCTTCTGCAGGACTGGCCGCAATAGGAATTAAAGAGACGAAAGATTCAAAGAAGGGGAAGCAGCGAGCAGAAGTAACTATCACTCTCTTAAGGTAGCCAAATGCCTCGTCACTCTGCGAAATTTATTTGAAAACTCAAGGATATCGTCGTTGGAGTAACTCAGACAACGCTATGGTATACATGCTGTACCATTTCGCTTCTGCAGGACTGGCCGCAATACGAATTAAAGAAAGGAAAGATTCAAAGAAGGGGGAGCAGCGGGCAGCAGTAACTATGACTCTCTTAAGGTAGCCAAATGCCTCGTCACTCTGCGAAATTTATTTGAAAACTCGTGGATATTGCCGTTTTAGTAACTCAGACAACATTAAGGTGGACATGTTGCAGCATTTCGCTTCTGCTTGGACATTCTGCAGTACGAATTAAAGAGAGGAAAGATTCACAGGAAGGGGAGCATCTGGCTGCAGTAGCTATGACTCTCTTAAGGTAGCCAAATGCCTCGTCATCCGTCGAAGTACATATGCTAACTCGAGAAACTCGTAGTGGGAGTAACTGTGACGACGTGAACGTGGACATACAGTGGCATATCGGTTCAGTAGGACTGGCCATATCAAGATTGATAAAGGCCTATAGAAATGGGAGCAGCCGGCAGGAGTAACTATGACTCTCTTAAGGTAGTTAATGCCTCGTCACTCTTCGAAATTTATTTGAAAACTCGTCGATATCGTCGTTGGAGTAACTCAGACAACGTTAAGGAGGACAAATTGCAGCATTTCGCTTCTGATTGGACATTCTGCAGTACGAATTAAAGAGAGGAAATATTCACAGGAAGGGGACCATCTGGCTGCAGTAACTATGACTCTCTTAAGGTAGCCAAATGCCTCGTCATCCGGCGAAGTACATTTGCTAACTCGAGAGACTCGTAATGGGAATAACTGTGACGACGTTAAGGTGGACATACAGTGGCATATCGGTTCAGTAGGACTAGCCACAGCAAGAATGATAAAGGCCTAAAGAAATGGGAGCAGCCGGCAGGAGTAACTATGACTCTCTTAAGGTAGCCAAATGCCTCGTCACTATGCGACATTTATTTGAAAACTCGAGGTTATCGTCGTTGGCGTAACTCAGTTATCGTTAAGGTGGACATGCTGTACCATTTCGCTTCTGCAGGACTGGCCGCAATACGAATTAAAGAGAGGAAAGATTCAATGAAGGGGGAGCAGCGGGCAGCAGTAACTATGAGTCTCTTAAGGTAGCCAAATGCCTTGTCACTCTGCAAAATTTTTTTGAAAACTTGTGGATATTGTCGTATTAGTAACTCAGACAACGTTAAGGAGGACAAGTTGCAGCATTTCCCTTCTGATTGGACATTCCGCAGCACGAATTAAAGAGAGGAAATATTCAAAGGAAGGGGAGCATCTGGCTGCAGTATCTATGACTCTCTTAAGGTAGCCAAATGCCTCGTCACTCTGCGAAATTTATTTGAAAACTCGAGGATATCGTCGTTGGAGTAACTAAGACAACGTTAAGGTGGACATGCTGTACCGTTTCGCTTCTGCAGGATTGGCCGCAATACGAATTAAAGAGAGGAAAGATTCAATGAAGGGGGAGCAGCGGGCAGCAGTAACTATGACTTTCTTAAGGTAGCCAAATGCCTCGTCACTCTGCGGAATTAATTTGAAAACTTGTGGATATTGTCGTTTTAGTAACTCAGACAACGTTAAGGTGGACAAGTTGCAGCATTTCGCTTCTGATTGGACATTCCGCAAACGAATTAAAGAGAGGAATGATTTAAAGGAAGGGGAGCATCTGACTGCAGTAACTATGACTCTCTTAAGGTAGCCAAATGCCTCGTCACCAGGCGAAGTACATTTGCTAACTCGAGAAACTCGTAGTGGGAATAACTGTGACGACGTTAAGGTGGACATACAGTGGCACATCGGTTCTGTAGGACTAGCCATAGCAAGAATGATAAAGGCATAAAGAAATGGGAGCAGCCGGCAGGAGTAACTATGCCTCTCTTAAGGTAGCCAAACCTCGTCACTTTG
Source organism: Schistocerca americana (assembly GCF_021461395.2). Lineage (NCBI taxonomy): Eukaryota > Metazoa > Arthropoda > Insecta > Orthoptera > Acrididae > Schistocerca > Schistocerca americana. The sequence continues at coordinate 212,801,283 of NC_060127.1, read as the reverse complement.
CGAAATTTATTTGAAAATTCGAGGATATCGTCGTTGGAGTAACTCAGACAACGTTATGGTGGACAAGTTGCAGCATTTCGTTTCTACTTGGACATTTTGCAGCACGGATTGAAGAGAGGAAAGATTCAAAGGAAGGGGAGCTTCTGGCTGCAGTAACTATGACTCTCTTAAGGTAGCCAAATGCCTCGTCATCCGTCGAAATACATTTGCGATTTCGAGAAACTCGTAGTGCGAATAACTGTGACGACGTTAAGGTGGACATACAGTGGCATATCGGTTCTGTAGGACTGGCCATAGCAAGAAAGATAAAGGCCTAAAATAATGGGAGCAGCCGGCAAGAGTAAATATGACTCTCTTAAGGTAGCCAAATGTCTCGTCACTCTGCGAAAAATATTTGAAAACTGGAGGATACCGTCGTTGGAGTATTTCAGACAACGTTAAGGTGGACATCCTGTACCATTTCGCTTCTGCAGGACTGACCGCAACACGAACTAAAGAGAGGAAAGATTCAAAGAAGGGGGAGCAGCGGGCAGCAGTAACTATGACTTTCTTAAGGTACCCAAATGCCTCGTCACTATGCGATATTTGATTGAAAACTCGTCGATATCGTCGCTGGAGTAACTCAGACAACGTTAAGGTGGACAAGTTGCAGCATTTCGCTTCTGCTTGGACATTCCACAGTACGACTTAAAGAGAGGAAATATTCTAAGGAAGGGGAGCATCTGGCTGCAGTAACTATGACTCTCTTAAGGTAGCCAAATGCCTCGTCACCCGGCGAAGTACATTTGCTAACTCGAGAAACTCGTAGTAGGAATAACTGTTACGACGTTAAGGTGGACATACAGTGGCACATCGGTTCTGTAGGACTAGCCATAGCAAGAATGATAAAGGCATAAAGAAATGGGAGCAGCCGGCAGGAGTAACTATGCCACTCTTAAGGTAGCCAAACCTCGTCACTTTCCGAAATTTATTTGAAAATTCGAGGATATCGTCGTTGGAGTAACTCAGACAACGTTAAGGTGGACATGTTGTAGCATTTCGCTTCTCTTTGGACATTCCGCGGTACGAATTAAAGAGAGGAAAGATTCAAAGGAAGGGGAGCATCTGGCTGCAGTAACTATGACTCTGTTAAGGTAGCCAAATGCCTCGTCATCCGGCGAAGTACATTTGCTAACTCGAGAAACTCGTAGTAGGAATAACTGTTACGACGTTAAGGTGGACATACAGTGGCACATCGGTTCTGTAGGACTAGCCATAGCAAGAATGATAAAGGCATAAAGAAATGGGAGCAGCCGGCAGGAGTAACTATGACTCTCTTAAGGTAGCCAAATGCCTCGTCACTCTGCGATATTTATTTGAAAACTCGAGGTTATCGTCGTTGGAGTAACTCAGTTATCGTTAAGGTGGACATGCTGTACCATTTCGCTTCTGCAGGACTGGCCGCAATTCGAATCAAAGAGAGGAAAGATTCAAAGATGGGGGAACAGCGGGTATCAGTAACTATGACTCTCTTAAGGTAGCCAAATGCCTCGACACTTTGCGAAATTTATTTGAAAACTCGTCGATATCGTCGTTGGAGTAACTCGGACAACGTTAAGGTGGACAAGTTGTAGCATTTCGCTTCTGAATGGACATTCCGCAGTACGAATTAAAGAGAGGAATGACTCAAAGGAAGGGGAGCATCTGGCTGCAGTAACTATGACTCTCTTAAGGTAGCCAAATACCTCGTCATCCGGCGAAGTACATTTGCTAACTGGAGAAACTCGTAGTGGGAATAACTATGACGACGTTAAAGTGGACATACAGTGGCATATCGGTTCTGTAGGACTGGCCATAGCAAGAATGATAAAGGCCTAAAGAAATGGGAGCAGCCGGCAGGAGTAACTATGACTCTCTTAATGTAGCCAAAAGCCTTGTCACTCTGCGAGATTTATTTGAAAACTCGAGGATATCGTCGTTGGGGTAACTCAGACAACGTTAAGGTGAACATGCTGTACCATTTCGCTTCTGCAGGACTGGCCGCGATACGAATTAAAGAAAGGAAAGATTCAAAGAAGGGGGAGCAGCAGCCAGCAGTAACTATGACTCTCTTAAGGTAGCCAAATGCCACGTCACTCTGCGAAATTTATTTGAAAACTCGTCGATATCGTCGATGGAGTAACTCAGACAACGTTAAGGTGGACAAGTTGCAGCATTTCGCTTCTGATTGGACATTCCGCAGTACGAATTAAAGAGAGGTAAGATTCAAAGGAAGGGGAGCATATGGCTGCAGTAACTATGACTCTCTTAAGGTAGCAGAATGCCTCGTCAATCTGCGAAATTATTTTGAGAACTCGAGGATATCGTCGTTGGAGTAACTCAGACAACTTTAAGGTGGACATGCTGTACCATTTCGCTTCTTCAGGACTGGCCGCAATACGAATTAAAAAGAGGAAAGATTCAAAGAAGGGGGAGCAGCGGGCAGCAGTAACTATGACTCTCTTAAGGTACCCAAATGCCTCGTCACTATGCGATATTTGATTGAAAACTCGTCGATATCGTCGCTGGAGTAACTCAGACAACGTTAAGGTGGACAAGTTGCAGCATTTCGCTTCTGATTGGACATTCCACAGTACGACTTAAAGAGAGGAAATATTCAAAGGAAGGGGAGCATCTGGCTGCAGTAACTATGACTCTCTTAAGGTAGCCAAATGCCTCGTCATCCGGCGAAGTACATTTGCTAACTCGAGAAACTCGTAGTGGGAATAACTGTGACGACGTTAAGGTGGACATACAGTGGCATATTGGTTCTGTAGGACTGGCCATAGCAAGAACGATAAAGGCCTAAAGAAATAGGAGCAGCCGGCAGGAGTAACTATGACTCTCTTAAGGTAGCCAAATGCCTCGTCACTACGAAATTTATTTGAAAACTCTTGAATATCGTCGTTGGAGTAACTCAGACAACGTTAAGGTGGACATGCTGTACAATTTCGCTTCTGCAGGACTGGCCGCAATTCGAAATAAAGAGCGGAAAGATTCAAAGATGGGGGAGCATCGGGCAGCAGTAACTGTGACTCTCTTAAGGTAGCCAAATGCCTCGTCACTCTGCGAAATTTATTTGAAAACTCGAAAATATCGTCGTTGGAGTAACTCAGACAACGTTAAGGTGGACATGCTGTACCATTTCGCTTCTGTAGGACTGGACGCAATACGAATTACAAGAGAGGAAAGATTCAAAGAAGGGGGAGCAGCGGGCAGCAGTAACTATGACTCTCTTAAGGTAGCCAAATGCCTCGTCACTCTACGAAATTTATTTGAAAACTCGTGGATATCGTCGTTTTAGTAACTCAGACAACGTTAAGGGCGACATGTTGCAGCATTTCGCTTCTGCTTGGACATTCCGCAATACGAATTAAAGAGAGGAAAGATTCAGAGGAAGGGGAGCGACTGCCTTCAGTAACTATGACTCTCTTAAGGTAGTCAAATGCCTCGTCATCCGTCGAAGTACATTTGCTAACTCGAGAAACTCGTAGTGGGAGTAACTGCAACGACGTTAAGGTGGACATACAGTGACATATCGGTTCTGTAGGACTGGCCACAGCAAGAATGATAATGGCCTAAAGAAATGGGAGCAGCCGGCAGGAGTAACTATGACTCTCTTAAGGTAGGCAAATGCCTCGTCACTTTGCGAAATTTATTTGAAAACTCGTCGATATCGTCGTTGGAGTAACTCAGACAACGTTAAGGGGGACATGTTGCAGCATTTCGATTCTGCTTGGACATTCCGGAATACGAATTAAAGAGAGGAAAGATTCAGAGGAAGCGGAGCGACTGCCTTCAGTAACTATGACTCTCTTAAGGTAGTCAAATGCCTCGTCATCCGTCGAAGTACATTTGCTAACTCGAGAAACTCGTAGTGGGTGTAACTGTGACGACGTTAAGATGGACATACAGTGGCATATCGGTTCATTAGGAGTGGCCATAGAAGGACTGATAAAGGCATAAAGAAATGGAAACAGCCGGCAGGAGTAACTATGACTCTCTTAAGGTAGGCAATTGCCTGATCACTCTGCGAAATTTATTTGAAATCTCGTGGATATCGTCGTTGGAGTAACTTAGACAACGTTATGGTGGACATGCTGTACGATTTCGCTTCTGCAGGACTGGCCGCAATACGAATTAAAGAGAGGAAAGATTCAAAGAAGGGGGAGCATCTGGCTGCAGTAACTATTACTCTGTTAAGGTAGTCAAATGTCTCGTCATCCGTCGATGTACACTTGCTAACTCGAGAAACTGGTAGTAGGAGTAACTGTGACGACGTTAAGGTGGACATACAGTGGCATATCGGTTCTGTAGGACTGGCTATAGCAAGAATGATAAAGGCCTAAAAAATGGGAGCAGCAGGAAGGAGTAGCTATGACACTCTTAAATTAGGCAAATGCCTCGTCACTCTGCGAAATTTATTTGAAAACTCGTGGATATCGTCGTTGGAAAAACTCAGACAACGTTAAAGTGGAATTGCTGTACCATTTCGCTTCTGCAGGACTGGCCACAATTCGAATTAAAGAGAGGGAAGATTCAAAGAAGAAGGATCAGCGGGCAGCAGTAACTATGACTCCCTTAAGGTAGCCAAATGCCTTGTCACTCTGCGAAATTTATTTGAAAACTCGAAAATATCGTCGTTGGAGTAACTCAGACAACGTTAAGGTGGACATGCTGTACCATGTCGCTTCTGCAGGACTGGCCGCAATACGAATTAAAGAGAGGAAATATTCAAAGAAGGGGGGGGGCAGCGGGCAGCAGTAACTATGACTCTCTTAAGGTAGCCAAATGCCTCGTCACTCTGCGAAATTTATTTGAAAACTCGTGGATATCGTCGTTGGAATAACTCAGTCAACGTTAAGGTAGACTTGCTGTACAATTTGGCTACTGTAGGATTGGCAGCAATTCGAATTAAAGAGAGGGAAGATTCAAAGAAGAAGGAGCAGCGGGCAGCAGTAACTATGACTCTCTTAAGGTTGCCAAATGCCTTGTCACTCTGTGAAATTTATTTGAAAACTCGTCGATATCGTCGTTGGAGTAACTCAGACAACGTCAAGGTGGACAAGTTGCAGCATTTCGCTTCTGATTGGACATTCCGCAGTACGAATTAAGAGAGGAATGATTCAAAGGAATGGGAGCATATGGCTGCAGTAACTATGACTCTCTTAAGGTAGCCAAATGCCTCGTCATCCGGCGAAGTACATTTGCTAACTCGAGAAATCCGTAGTTGGAATAACTGTGACGACGTTAAGGTGGACATACAGTGGCATATCGGTTCTGTAGGACTGGACATAGCAAGAATGATAAAGGCCTAAAGAAATGGAAGCAGCCGGCGGGAGTAACTATGACTCTCTTAAGGTAGGCAAATGCCTCGTCACTTTGCGAAATTTATTTGAAAACTCGTCGATATCGTCGTTGGAGTAACTCAGACAACGTAAAGGTGGACATGCTGTACAATTTCGCTTCTGCAGGACTGGCCGCAATTCGAAATAAAGAGCGGAAAGATTCAAAGATGGGGGAGCATCGGGCAGCAGTACCTATGACTCTCTTAAGGTAGCCAAATGCCTCGTCACTCTGCGAAATTTATTTGAAAACTCGTCGATATCGTCGTTGGAGTAACTCAGACAACGTTAAGGTGGACAAGTTGCAGCATTTCGCTTCTGATTGGACATTCCGCAGTACGAATTAAGAGAGGAAAGATTCAAAGGAATGGGAGCATTTGGCTGCAGTAACTATGACTCTCTTAAGGTAGCCAAATGCCTCGTCACCCGGTGATGTACATTTGCTAACTCGAGAAACCCGTAGTTGGAATAACTGTGACGACGTTAAGGTGGACATACAGTGGCATATCGGTGCTGTAGGACTGGCCATAGCAAGAATTATTAAGGCCTAAAGAAATGGGAGCAGTAGGCAGGAGTAGCTTTGACTCTCTTAAGGTAGCCAAATGCCTCGTCACCCTGCGAAATTTATTTGAAAACTCGAAAATATCGTCGTTGGAGTAACTCAGACAACGTTAAGGTGGACATGCTGTACCATTTCGCTTCTGTAGGACTGGACGCAATACGAATTAAAAGAGAGGAAAGATACAAAGAAGGGGGAGCAGCGGGCAGCAGTACCTATGACTCTCTTAAGGTAGCCAAATGCCTCGTCATTCTGCGAAATTTATTTGAAAACTCGTGGATATCGTCGTTTTAGTAACTCAGACAACGTTAAGGGGGACATGTTGCAGCATTTCGATTCTGCTTGGACATTCCGCAATACGAATTAAAGAGAGGAAAGATTCAGAGGAAGGGGAGCGACTGCCTTCAGTAACTATGACTCTCTTAAGGTAGTCAAATGCCTCGTCATCCGTCGAAGTACATTTGCTAACTCGAGAAACTCGTAGTGGGAGTAACTGCAACGACGTTAAGGTGGACATACAGTGACATATCGGTTCTGTAGGACTGGCCACAGCAAGAATGATAAAGGCCGAAAGAAATGGGAGCAGCCGGCGGGAGTAACTATGACTCTCTTAAGGTAGGCAAATGCCTCGTCACTCTGCGAAATTTAGTTGAAAACTTGAAAATATCGTCGTTGGAGTAACTCAGACAACGTTAAGGTGGACATGCTGTACCATTTCGCTTCTGCAGGACTGGCCGCAATTCGAATTAAAGAGAGGAAAGATTCAAAGAAGGGGGAGCAGCGGGCAGCAGTAACTATGACTCTCTTAAGGTAGCCAAATGCCTTGTCACTCTGCGAAATTTATTTGAAAACTCGTGGATATCGTTGTTTAAGTAACTCAGACAACGTTAAGGTGGACATGTTGCAGCATTTCGCTTCTGCTTGGACATTCCACAGTACGAATTAAAGGGAGGAAAGATTCAAAGGAAGGGGAGCACCTGGCTGCAGTAACTATGACTCTCTTATGGTAGCCAAATGCCTCGTCATCCGTCGAAGTACATTTGCTAACTCGAGAAACCCGTAGTGGGAGTAACTGTGACGACGTTACGGTGGACATACAGTGGCATATCTGTTCTGTAGGACTGGCCATAGCAAGAATGATAAAGGCCTAAAGAAAAGGGAGCAGCCGGCAGGAGTAACTATGACTCTCTTAAGGTAGCCAAATGACTCGTCACTCTGCGAAATTTATTTGAAAACTCGAGGATATCGTCGTTGGAGTAATTCAGACAACGTTAAGGCGGACGTGCTGTACCATTTCGCTTCTGCAGGACTGGCCGCAATACGAATTAAAGAGAGGAAAGATTCAAAGAAGGGGGAGCAGCGGGCAGCAGTAACTATGACTCTCTTAAGGTATCCAAATCCTTCGTCACTCTGCGAAATTTATTTGAAAACTCGTGGATATCGTCGTTTTAGTAACTCAGACAACGTTAAGGTGGACATGTTGCAGCATTTCGCTTCTGCTTGGACATTCCACAGTACGAATTAAAGGGAGGAAAGATTCAAAGGAAGGGGAGCATCTGGCAGCAGTAACTATGACTCTCTTAAGGTAGTCAAATGCCTCGTCATCCATCGAAGTAAATTTGCTAACTCGAGAAACTCGTAGTGGGAGTAACTGTGACGACGTTAAGGTGGACATACAGTGGCATATCGGTTCAGTAGGACTGGCCATAGCAAAGAATGATAACGGCCTAAAGAAATGGGAGCAGTAGGCAGGATTAACTATGACTCTCTTAAGGTAGCCAAATGCCTGGTCACTCTGCGAATTTTATTTGAAAACTCGTCGATATCGTCGTTGGAGTAACTCAGACAACGTTAAGGTGGACATGTTGCAGCATTTCGCTTCTGCTTCGACATTCCGCAGTCCGAATTAAAGAGAGGAAAGATTCAGAGAAAGGGGAGCATCTGGCTGCAGTAACTATGACTCTCGTAAGATAGCCAAATGCCTCGTCATCCGGTGAAGTACATTTGCTAACTCGATGAACTCGTAGTGGGAGTAACTGTGACGACGTTAAGGTGGACATACTGTGGCATATCGGTTCAGTAGGACTGGCCATAGCAAAGAGTGATAACGGCCTAAAGAAATGGGAGCAGTAGGCAGGAGTAACTATCACTATCTTAAGGTAGGCAAATGCCTCATCACTCTGCGAGATTTATTTGAAAACTCGTGGATATCGTCGTTGGAGTAACTCATACAACGATAAGATGGACATGCTGTACCATTTCGCTTCTGCAGGACTGGCCGCAATTCGAATTAAAGAGATGAAAGATTCAAAGAAGGGGGAGCAGCGGACAGCAGTAACTATGACTCTCTTAAGATAGCCAAATGCCTCGTCATCCGGCTAAGTACATTTGCTAACTCGAGAAACTCGTAGTGGGAGTAACCGTGACGACGTTAAGGTGGACATACAGTGGCATATCGGTTCAGTAGGACTGGCCATAGCAAAGAGTGATAACGGCCTAAAGAAATGGGAGCAGTAGGCAGGATTAACTATGACTTTCTTAAAGTAGCCAAATGCCTCGTCGCTCTGCGAAATTTATTTGAAAACTCGAAAATATCGTCGTTGGAGTAACTCAGAAAACGTTAAGGTGGACATGCTGTACCATTTCGCTTCTGTAGGACTTTTTTTTTTTTTTTTTTTTTGTTTGTGGTTTTAGGGCGCAAAACTTCTATGGTCATTAGCGCCCAGCCCGTGACGTAGAAAACAGGAAAAAAACGAAATTTAAAATCAGCAGCAATGGAAACATAGTCAGAAAATTGGAGAAACTAAAGGCAGAAGGAATGCTTAAAAGTCCACTATAGAAAGGGGTTGGTTGTCCACAAAAAAAAAGCTTCAAATGACTGACGTCATTTCACTGTCACTAATAAACTGTAGAACGCGGTCAGCTGAGCGCGTGTCATCTGCTAAAATCGACGATAGATCAGGCGATAGCTGTAGACGGGAGCGTAACGGATTAAAATAGGGGCATTCAATTAAAAGGTGTCTGACCGTCCACAGCTGAGAGCAGTGGGGACAGAGTGGGGGAGGATCACCGCTTAAAAGATGTCGATGACTAAAAAGACAGTGCCCTATCCGGAGTCGAGCTAAAATTACCTCCTCCCGACGACGCGTTCGGGAGGAAGAGGTCCAAGCGCAAGGAACGGCTTTCACTTCCCGCAATTTATTGTGGGGAAGTGTTGACCAATGCGCATGCCATAAATGAGTGACTTGGCGACATAAACCGCTCCGTAGATCGGTAAACGGAAGAGACTGAAGAGCTGGCCGAGGAAGAGAGACTGCAGCCTTGGCCGCTATATCGGCCGCCTCATTTCCACAGATACCAGCGTGTCCCGGGAGCCAGAGGAACGCCACTGAGACGCCCCCCAGGTGGAGCAAGCGCAGACAGTCCTGAATCCGGTGGACCAGAGGGTGCACAGGGTAAAGAGCTTGGAGACTTAGGAGAGAGCTGAGAGAATCGGAGCAGATTACGTACTGTATCCGCTGATGGCGGCGGATGTAGAGGACAGCCTGGAGAACAGCGTAAAGCTCCGCAGTATAGACCGAACACTGGTCGGGAAGCCGAAAGTGATTTGGGGTGTCGCCAACAATATAGGCACTCCCTACACCTAACGATGTTTTCGAGCCATCGGTGTAAATAAATGTGGCTTCCGTCATTTGTGCACATAGAGCAGCAAATGCCCGACGGTAAACAAGTGTAGGGGTACCATCCGTGGGAAATTGACATAGGTCTCTGAGCAAGTCGATCCGGGGACGGTGCCAAGGCGGTGCTGTACCCCAAGTTGTCAAGAAGGTTTTAGGAAAGCGGAAGGAAAGAGAATGGAGCAGTTGACGGAAGCGGACTTCTGTAGGACTGGCCGCAATACGAACTAAAGAGAGGAAAGATTCAAAGGAGGGGGAGCAGCGGTCAGCAGTAACTGTGACTCTCTGAAGGTAGTCAAATGCCTCGTCACTCTGCGAAATTGATTTTAAAACTCGTGGATATCGACGTTTTAGTAACTCAGACAACGTTAAGGTGGACATGTTGTAGCATTTCGCTTCTGCTTGGACATTCCGCAGTACGAATTAAAGAGAGGAAAGATTCAAAGGAAGGGGAGCATCTGGCTGCAGTAACTATGACTCTCTTAAGGTAGTCAAATGCCTCGTCAGCCATCGAAGTACATTTGCTATCTCGAGAAAGTTGTAGTGGGAATAACAGTGACGACATTAGGGTGGACATACAGTGGCATATCGGTTCTTAAGGACAGGCCATAGCAAGAATGATAAAGGCCTAAAGAAATGGTACCAGCCGGCAGGAGTAACTATGTCTCTCTTAAGGTAGCCGAATGCCTCGTCACTCTGCGAAATTTATTTGAAAAGTCCAGGATATCGTCGTAGGAGTAACTCAGACAACGTTAAGGTGGACATGCTGTACCATTTCGCTTCTGCAGGACTGGCCGCAATGCGAATTAAAGAGAGGAAAGATTCAAAGAAGGGGGAGCAGCGGGCAGCAGTCACTATGACTCTCTTACAGTAGCCAAATGCCTCGTCACTCTGCGAAATTTATTTGAAAAGTTGTGGATATCGTCGTTTTAGTAACTCAGACAACGTTAAGGTGGACATGTTGCAGCATTTCGCTCCTGTATGGACATTCCGCAGTACGAATTAGAGAGAGGTAAGCTTTAGAGGAAGGGGAGCATCTGGCTGCAGTAACTATGACTCTCCTAAGGTAGTCAAATGCCTCGTCATCCCTCGAAGTACATTTGCTAACCCGAGAAACTCGTAGTGGGGGTAACTGTGACGACGTTAAGGTGGACATACAGTGGCATATCGGTTCTTAAGGACTGGCCATAGCAAGAATGATAAAGGCCTAAAGAAATGGGAGCAGCCGGCAGGAGTAACTACGACTCTCTGAAGGTAGTCAAATGCCTCGTCACTCTGCGAAATTTATTTTAAAACTCTTGGATATCGACGTTTTAGTAACTCAGACAACTTTAAGGTGGACATGTTGCAGCATTTTGCTTCTGCTTGGACATTCCGCAGTACGAATTAAAGAGAGAAATAATTCAAAGAAGGGGGAGCAGCGGGCAGCAGTAACTATGACTCTCTTAAGGTAGCCAAATGACTCGTCACTCTGCGAAATTTATTTTAAAACTCTTGGATATCGACGTTTTAGTAACTCAGACAACTTTAAGGTGGACATGTTGCAGCATTTCGCTTCTGCTTGGACATTCCGGAGTACGAATTAAAGAGAGGAAAGATTCAAAAAAAGGGGAGCATCTGGCTGCAGTAACTATGACTCTCTTAAGGTAGTCAAATGTCAAGTCACTCTGCGAAATTTATTTGAAAACTCGAAAATATCGTCGTTGGAGTAACTCAGACAACGTTAAGGTGGACATGCTGTACCATTTCGCTTCTGTAGGACTAGCAGCAAAACGAATTAAAGAGAGGAAAGATTCAAAGAAGCGGGAGCAGCGGGCAGCAGTAACTATGACTCTCTTAAGGTAGCCAAATGCCTCGTCACTCTGGGAAAATTATTTGAAAACTCGAGGATATCGTCGTTGGAGTAACTCAGACAACGTTAAGGTGGACATGCTGTACCATTTCGCTTCTGCAGGACTAGCAGCAAAACGAATTAAAGAGAGGAAAGATTCAAAGAAGCGGGAGCAGCGGGCAGCAGTAACTATGACTCTCTTAAGGTAGCCAAATGCCTCGTCATCAGTCGAATGACATTTGCTAACTCGAGAAGCTCGTAGTGGGAGCAACTGTGACGACGTTAAGGTGGACATACAGTATAATATCGGTTCAGTAGGACTGGCCATAGCAAGAATGATAAAGGCCTAAAGAAATGGGAGCAGCCGGCAGGAGTAACTATGACTCGCTTAAGGTAGCCAAATGCCTCGTCACTCAGCGAAATTTATTTGATAACTCGTGGATATCGTCGTTGGAGTAACTCAGACAACGTTAAGGTGGACATGCTGTACCATTTCGCTTCTGCAGGACTGGCCACAGTACGAATTAAAGAGGGGAAAGATTCAAAGAAGGGGGAGCAGCGGGCAGCAGTCACTATGACTCTCTTACGGTAGCCAAACGCCTCGTCACTCTGCGAAATTTATTTGAAAACTCGTGGATATCGTCGTTTTACTAACTCAGACAACGTTAAGGTGGACATGTTGCAGCATTTCGCTTCTGCTTGGACATTCCGCAGTACGAATGAAAGAGAGGAAAGACTCAAAGGAAGGGGAGCATCTGGCTGCAGTTGCTATGACTCTCCTAAGGTAGCCAAATGCCTCGTCATCCGTCGAAGTACATTTGCTAACTCGAGAAACTCGTAGTGGGAGAAACTGTGACGACGTTAAGGTGGACATACAGTGGCATATCGGGTCTGTAGGACTGGCCATAGCAAGAATGATAAAGGCCTAAAGAAATGGGAGCAGCCGGCAGGAATAACTATGACTCTCTTAAGGTAGCCAAATGCTCGTCACTCTGCGAAATTTATTTGAAAACTCGAAAATATCGTCGTTGGAGGAACTCAGACAACGTTGAGGTGGACATGCTGCAGCATTTCGATTCTGCAGGACTGGCCGCAATACGAATTAAAGAGAGGAAAGATTCAAAGAAGGGGGACCAGCGGGCTGAAGTAACTATGACTCTCTTAAGGTAGCCAAATGCCTCGTCACTCTGCGAAATTTATTTGAAAATTCGTGGATATCGTCGTTTACTAACTCAGACAACGTTAAGGTGGACATGTTGCAGCATTTCTCTTCTGCTTGGACATTCCGCAGTACGAATGAAAGAGAGGAAAGACTCAAAGGAAGGGGAGCATCTGGCTGCAGTTACTATGACTCTCTTAAGGTAGCCAAATGCCTCGTCATCCGTCGAAGTCCATTTGCTAACTCGAGAAACTCTTAGTGGGAGTAACTGTGACGACGTTAAGGTGGAAATACAGTGGCATATCGGTTCACTAGGACTGGCCATAGTAAGAATGATAAAGGCCTAAAGAAATGGGAGCAGCCGGAAGGAGTACCTATGACTCTCTTAAGGTAGCCAAATGCCTCATCACTCTGCGAAATTTATTTGAAAACTCCAATCATCGTCGTTGGAGTAACTCAGACAACGTTAAGTTGGACATGCTGTACCATTTCGCTTCCGCAGGACTGGCCGCAATACCAATTAAAGAGAGGAAAGATTCAAAGAAGGGGGAGCATCGGGCAGCAGTAAGTATGACTCTCTTAAGGTAGCCAAATGCCTCGTCACTCTGCGAAATTTATTTGAAAACTCGTCGATATCGTCGTTGGAGTAATTCAGACAACGTTAAGGTGGACTAGTTGAAGCATTTCGCTTCTGCTTGGTCCTTCTGCAGTAAGAATGAGAGAGGGGAAAGATTCAAAGGAAGGGGAGTATCTGGCTGCAGTAACTATGACTCTCTTGACGGAGTAACTATGACTCTCTTAAGGTGGCCAAGGGGCGGCGGTGTGGCTGCATCCGGACTTGGCTTTTCGAAGTGCGGTCTTGATGTAGTCGTGCTGCTGCTGCTGCGAGGTGCCTTCCTTGGGTTATAGTTACAGGGAGAGTGATGCGCAATACATGGGCCTAGCCCTCTTAGCCTCTCCTCTCCTGCGGTCTTCTCCCCTTCTCGTGGGCCCGCTGATTTTTGCAGAGTGGAAGACCGCACCAGGGGCTTGGGGGGGTTACCAGCCCCCCCTCGCACTATCCCTTTTTTAGTTGGGGGCAGTAATCAGAGAATAAGTGGTGGCCCTTCCGCTGAAGGTGCCACCCCAACTCCCCCAGCACCTAGCCGGCCAACCGGCCGTGCCGAAAATTTTGTAACTTTTGCAGCTATGTATACCTGTAGTGAGTGCCACCGCAGCTTTACAACCAAGAATGGTCTCGGGGTCCATCGCCGCCGCCAACATCTTGCGGCCGCCAACGCGGAGATCGTCACGGAGAGGCATCGCGCGAGGTGGACGGAGGAAGAAGTCCTGTCGCTCGCCAAGGCGGAGGCCGAACTGTTCCTTGAGAGGGACGCCCGGTTCTTCTTCGTCAATCAAGAACTCATCTGGATGTTCCCCGACCGAACGCTCGAGGCAATCAAGTGCCGACGGCGGCAAGCTGCCCACAAGCAGCTTGTCCGCCAATTCATGGAGGCGCTTGAGATCGGTCGGGGGGAAGAGCCGGCGTCCCGCCGGGGAGCAGCGAGCCCGCTGCCTGACGCGGGCGAGGCCGCTGCGCCGCCCGTCGACGCAGCCGAGGACTTCGCGGCCGACACCACCGGGCCGCCGCCGGAGGGGCCGACTGACGCCGCCATCTGGGAGCATCTGGCGGGGCTACCTGCTTCCGCCCAGCGCTTCTCTGCCCTGGATCGAGTCATTGGTCTGGGGCGGGGCACGCCGCCCGATGTCATCCTGGGCATGCTCCCGGATGCCCTTGCGTCGGTCGGGTCCAGGGGGGAGAGGTCGATCACCAGGACACAGCGGCCGCGCCAACCATCGAAGCGGCCGCCTGCCGCGCCGCCGACGCAGAAGCGCAAGCGGCGCCGCTGGGAATACGCGAGAACGCAGGATGCCTTCCGACGGTCGCGTGCACGTTGCGTGCGCGGCCTCTTGGATGGCACCCTGCTCCAGCCGCCACCTGCCATCCCTGGTCTGCTGGACTTCTGGGCGGACCTCTTCACTAAGAAGCCCGTCTCCACCGCGGGCTTCATTCGTGACCGCCTCCTCCCGCACTCGGAGCCTGTCGCTCTTGAGTGCCTATGGGGGCCGGTCACACATGAGGAGGTCGCCGCGGCGTTGCCGCCCAGGGGATCAGCGGCCGGGCCGGACGGCCTTACCCCAGCGGAGTTGCGGCGCCTGCCGCACGAAGTCCTGGTGAAAGTGATGAATCTCTTCCTTCTGGCCCGCGCCCTCCCGGAACGCCTGCTTCGCGCGCGGACGTCCCTTCTCCCGAAAACGGCTGCACCAACATCCCCCGCTGACTTTCGCCCCATTACGGTCTGCTCGGTGTTGGCGCGGACCTTTCACAAGGTTCTCGCGTCACGCCTGATGCGTGCCTGTGCTGTGGACGAACGTCAGCGGGCATTCATCCCTCGGGATGGGATGTTGGAAAACACGTTCATCCTGGACACTGCTCTCACCGACGCAGTTCGCTCCTGCCGCTCTGTCTTTGTGGCATCGATCGACGTATCTAAGGCATTCGATTCGGTAGATCATGCTGCCCTTCGCCCCGTGCTGAAGGCGCATGGCCTGCCGGATTGCTTTGTCGAGTATGTCGAGCGGTGCTACGAGGGCAGCACGACAGTGATAGCGGACGGCGCCGGCGTGGGCGTGTCTGTGCAGCCAGCACGGGGCGTTCGCCAGGGCGATCCCCTCTCCCCCCTCCTGTTCAACTTTGCGGTGGACTACGTTTTAGGCCAACTGCCCTCCCACATCGGAGCTCGGATCCTCGGTCGCAGAGTCAACGCTGCGGCCTTTGCAGATGACGTCTTGCTGTTTGCAGCGACCCCGAGGGGCTTGCAGTCCCTCATCGACGCAGCTACCGCAGCCCTCGCCCACCTGGGGCTGCAGATCAACGCCCGGAAGTGTTTCACCCTCGCCTTAGTCGCGTCAGGGCGCGAGAAGAAGGTGAAGGTGGACAGCAATGTCACCTTCACAGCAGGCAATACCACCATGCCTGCCCTGCGTGTGGGTGAAACCTTCCGGTACCTGGGGCTGCAATTTTCCACGGCGGGTCGCTGCGTCTTCAATCCACGTCGCCAACTGGTGGAGCAGCTTGACGTCATCTCCCGAGCTCCGCTGAAGCCGCAACAGCGCCTCCACGCTCTCACCAACGTGCTTCTCCCTGGCCTGTACCACGGGCTGGCCCTCAGCCGCACCCGGGTGGGTGCCTTGAAGTCGGCCGACGTCACCATCCGGGCCGCCGTCAGGAGATGGTTCCGCCTTCCGGCGGACACCCCCCTGGGATACTTCCACGCTCCTGTTGCTCAGGGGGGCCTCGGCATTCCATCTTGCCGATGGATGGGTCCAACCCTCCGTCGGTCCCGTCTCCTGGCGCTGAAGAAGATAGGGCCAGCCTGCGACGGTGCAGGCATGGATGAGGTGCAGCGTGAGATCGAGGTGCTGGAGCGCCACCTAATGTGGGAGGGCCACCTCCTCAAATCGTCAACGCAGGTTGGGGAAATGTGGGCGGCGCGCCTACACATCGCCATTGACGGTGCGGCGCTGTCATCTTCTGCCGCCGTCAGTGGCCAACATCAGTGGGTCGCCGACACCAGTCGCCTGCTATCTGGGCGTGACTACATCGACGCCCTCCGCGCCCGCATCAACGCCTTCCCCACGAAGGCACGGCGCAGTCGCGGGCGGGAGGCGGACACCAGATGCCGCGCGGGGTGCCAGGCCGTGGAGACCGCCAACCACGTACTTCAGGCTTGCTTTAGGACGCACGGGTCCCGGGTCAAGCGCCATGACGCTGTAGTGCGTTATGTCGCCCGTGGACTCGCGCAGAGGGGCTTCAATGTCTCCGTGGAGCCCCACCTCCGAACACCTGAGGGCATCCGCAAGCCTGACGTGGTGGCGGTCAAAGACGGCATCGCCCGCGTGGTCGACGCCCAGATAGTCGGAGACCACCTCCGGCTCGACTGGTGTCACTCCCAGAAGGCGGCCTACTACGACACGCCGTCCATCCGGCGTGCCATCTCCAACCTGCACCGTGACGTTGAGGAGGTTATTGTGTCCACCGCGACGTTGAACTGGAGGGGTGTATGGTCTCCAGCGTCGGCGAGGGATCTCGCCGCCTTAGGCTTCCGACCCCGAGAACTGGCGGTGCTGAGCACCAGAACACTACAGAGCTGCTGCAAAAGTTACAAAATTTTCGAGCGTATGACGGCTCCTAGCCCGAAGCAGCGTGTCGGCGTCGGCTAGGCTGCTGGTTATTTTCTTCGCCTTGACTCCTGGGGCCTATCCACAGGAGGAATAACCCGTCTTTGTTCTTTCTTCTATTTTGTCTGTAATTTGTGTTGTTCTTGTCTTTCTTTTCCGCACTTATATATGTACATATATGTTAGTTTTATACTTTTATTGTGGCTTCGCCCTGTAAGTCCCCACCTCGGTGGCGGACATGGCGAGTAACACCTGCCACACATGTATATGTATATATTTGTGTTATTCAGTTACTGAATAAAGACGGCTGTTGTATACAAATGCCTCGTCACTCTGCGAAATTTATTTGAAAACTCGAGGATATCGTCGTTGGAGTAACTCAGACAAGGTTAAGGTGGACATGCTGTACCATTTCGCTTCTGCAGGACTGGCCGCAATACGAATGAAAGAGAGAAATGATTCAAAGGAAGGGGAACATCTGGAAGCAGTAACTATGACTCTCTTAAGGTAGCCAAATGCCTCGTTGTTCGTCGAAGTACACTTGCTAACTCGAAAATCTCGTAGTTGGTTGTAACTGTGACGACGTTAAGGTGGACATACAGTGGCATATCGGTTCTGTAGGACTGGCCATAGCAAGATTGATAAAGGCCTAAAGAAATGGGAGCAGTGGGCAGGAGTAACTATGACTCTTTTAAGGTAGCCAAATGCCTCGTCACTCTGCGAAATTAATTTGAAAACTCGTCGATATCGTCGTTGGAGTAACTCAGACAACGTTAAGGTGAACAAGTTGCAGCATTTCGCTTCTGCTTGGACATTCCGCAGTACGAATTAATGAGAGGAAAGATTCAAAGGAAGGGGAGCATCTGGCTGCAGTAACTATGACTCTCTTAAGATAGCCAAATGCCTTGACACTCTGCGAAATTTATTTGAAAGCTCGAGGATATCGTCGTTGGAGTAACTCAGACAACGTTAAGGTGGACAAGTTGCAGCATTTCGCTTCTGATTGGACTTTCCGCAGTACGAATTAAAGAGAGGGAATATTCAAAGGAAGGGGAGCATCTGGCTGCAGTAACTTTACCTCTCTTAAGGTAGCCAAATGCCTCGTCATCCGTCGAAGTACATTTGCTAACTCGAGAAACTTATAGTGGGAGTAACTGTGACGACGTTAAGGTGGAGATACAGTGGCATATCGGTTCTGTAGGACTGGCCATAGCAAGAATGATGAAGGCCTAAAGAAATGGGAGCAGCCGGCAGGAGTAACTATGACTCTCTTAAGGTAGCCAAATGCCTCGTCACTTTGCGAAATATATTTGAAAACTCGAGGATATCGTCGTTGGAGTAACTCAGACAACGTTAAGGTGGACAAGTTGCAGCATTTCGCTTCTGCTTGGACATTCCGCAGTACGAATTAAAGAGAGGAAAGATTCAAAGGATGGCAAGCTTCTGGCTGCAGTAACTATTACTCTCTTAAGGTAGCCAAAGGCCTCGTCACTCTGCGAAATTTATTTGAAATCTCGAGGATATCGTCGTTGGAGTAACTCAGACAACGCTAAGGTGAACATGCTGTACCATTTCGCTTCTGCAAGACTGGCCGCAATACCAATTAAAGAGAGGAAAGATTCAAAGAAGGGGGAGCATCGGGCAGCAGTAAGTATGACTCTCTTAAGGTAGCCAAATGCTTCGTCACTCTGCGAAATTTATTTGAAAACTCGTCGATATCGTCGTTGGAGTAATTCAGACAACGTTAAGGTGGACTAGTTGCAGCATTTCGCTTCTGCTTGGTCATTCTGCAGTACGAATTAGAGAGAGGAAAGATTCAAAGGAAGGGGAGCATCTGGCTGCAGTCACTATGACTCTCTTAAGGTAGCCAAATGCCTCGTTGTTCGTCGAAGTACACTTGCTAACTCGAAAATCTCGTAGTAACTATGACTCTCTTAAGGTAGCCAAATGCCTCGTCCCTCTGTGAAATTTATTTGAAAACTCGAGGATATCGTCGTTGGAGTAACTCAGACAAGGTTAAGGTGGACATGCTGTACCATTTCGCTTCTGCAGGACGGGCCGCAATACGAATGAAAGAGAGGAATGATTCAAAGGAAGGGGAGCATCTGGCTGGCGTAACTATGACTCTCTTAAGGTAGCCAAATGCCTCGTCACTCTGCGAAATTTATTTGAAAACTCGTCGATATCGTCGTTGGAGTATCTCAGACATCGTTAATGTGGACAAGTTGCAGCATTTCGCTTCTGATTGGACATTCCGCAGTACGAATTAAAGAGAGGAAAGATTCAAAGGAAGGGGAGCATCTGGCTGCAGTAACTATGACTCTCTTAAGGTAGCCAAATGCCTCGTCGTCCGTCGAAGTAAATTTGCTAACTCGAGATACTCGTAGTGGGAGTAACTGTGACGACGTTAAGGTTGACATACAGAGGCATATCGGTTGTGTAGGACTGGCCATAGCAAGAATTATAAAATCCTAATGAAATGGGAGCAGCTGGCAGGAGTAACTATGACTCTCTTAAGGTAGCCAAATGCCTCGTCACTCTGCGAAATTTATTTGAAATCTCGAGGATATCGTCGTTGGAGTAACTCAGACAACGTTAAGGTGGACATGCTGTACCATTTCGCTTCTGCAGGACTGGCCGAAATACCAATTAAAGAGAGGAAAGATTCAAAGAAGGGGGAGCATCGGGCAGCAGTAAGTATGACTCTCTTAAGGTAGCCAAATGCCTCGTCACTCTGCGAAATTTATTTGAAAACTCGTCGATATCGTCGTTGGAGTAATTCAGACAACGTTAAGGTGGACTAGTTGCAGCATTTCGCTTCTGCTTGGTCATTCTGCAGTACGAATTAGAGAGAGGAAAGATTCAAAGGAAGGGGAGCATCTGGCTGCAGTCACTATGACTCTCTTAAGGTAGCCAAATGCCTCGTCACTTTGCGAAATATACTTGAAAACTCGAGGATATCGTCGTTGGAGTAACTCAGACAACGTTAAGGTGGACAAGTTGCAGCATTTCGCTTCTGCTTGGACATTCCGCAGTACGAAATAAGGAGAGGAAAGATTCAAAGGAAGGCAAGCTTCTGGCTGCAGTAACTATGACTCTCTTGAGGTAGCCAAATGCCTCGTCGTCCGTCGAAGTACATTTGCTAACTCGAGAAACTCGTAGTGGGAGTAACTGTGACGACGTTAAGGTGGACATACGGTGGTATATCGGTTCTGTAGGACTGGCCATAGCAAGAATGATAAAGGCCTAAAGAAATGGGAGCAGCCGGCTGGAGTAACTATGACTCTTTTAAGGTAGCCAAATGCCTCGTCACTTTGCGAAATTTATTTGAAAACTCGAGGATATCGTCGTTGGAGTAACTCAGACACCGTTAAGGTGGACAAGTTGCAGCATTTCGCTTCTGATTGCACATTCCGCAGTACGAATTAAAGAGAGGGAATATTCAAAGGAAGGGGAGCATCTGGCTGCAGTTACTATGACTCTCTTATGGTAGCCAAATGCCTCGTCACTCTGCGAAATTAATTTGAAAACTCGAGGATATCGTCGTTGGAGTAACACAGACAAGGTTAAGGTGGTCATGCTGTACCATTTCGCTTCTGCAGGACTGGCCGCAATACGAATGAAAGAGAGGAATTATTCAAAGGAAGATGAACATCTGGCAGGAGTAACTATGACTCTCTTAAGGTTGCCAAATGCCTCGTTGTTCGTCGAAGTACACTTGCTAACTCGAAAATCTCTTAGTTGGTGTAACTGTGACGACGTTAAGGTGGACATACAGTGGCATATCGGTTCTGTAGGACTGGCCATAGCAAGAATGATGAAGGCCTAAAGAAATGGGAGCAGCCGGCAGGAGTTACTATGAGTCTCTTAAGGTAGCCAAATGCCTCGTCACTTTGCGAAATATATTTGAAAAATCGAGGATATCGTCGTTGGAGTAACTCAGACACCGTTAAGGTGGACAAGTTGCAGCATTTCGCTTCTGATTGCACATTCCGCAGTACGAATTAAAGATAGGGAATATTCAAAGGAAGGGGAGCATCTGGCTGCAGTAACTATGACTCTCTTAAGGTAGCCAAATGCCTCGTCGTCCGTCGATGTAAATTTGCTAACTCGAGAAACTCGTAGTGGGAGTAACTGTGACGACGTTAAGGTGGACATACGGTGGTATATCGGATCAGTAGGACTGGCCATAGCAAGAATGATAAAGGCCTAAAGAAATGGGAGCAGCCGGCTGGAGTAACTATGACTCTTTTAAGGTAGCCAAATGCCTCGTCACTCTGCGAAATTTATTTGAAAACTCGAGGATATCGTCGTTGGAGTAACTCAGACACCGTTAAGGTGGACAAGTTGCAGCATTTCGCTTCTGATTGCACATTCCGCAGTACGAATTAAAGATAGGGAATATTCAAAGGAAGGGGAGCATCTGGCTGCAGTAACTATGACTCTCTTAAGGTAGCCAAATGCCTCGTCGTCCGTCGATGTAAATTTGCTAACTCGAGATACTCGTAGTGGGAGTAACTGTGACGACGTTAAGGTTGACATACAGAGGCATATCGGTTGTGTAGGACTGGCCATAGCAAGAATTATAAAATCCTAATGAAATGGGAGCAGCTGGCAGGAGTAACTATGACTCTCTTAAGGTAGCCAAATGCCTCGTCACTCTGCGAAATATATTTGAAATCTCGAGGATATCGTCGCTGGAGTAACTCAGACAACGTTAAGGTGGACATGCTGTACCATTTCGCTTCTGCAGGACTGGCCGCAATACCAATTAAAGAGAGGAAAGATTCAAAGAAGGGGGAGCATCGGGCAGCATTAAGTATGACTATCTTAAGGTAGCCAAATGCCTTGTCACTCTGCGAAATTTTTTTGAAAACTCGTCGATATCGTCGTTGGAGTAATTCAGACAACGTTAAGGTGGACTAGTTGCAGCATTTCGCTTCTGCTTGGTTATTCTGCAGTACGAATTAGAGAGGGGAAAGATTCAAAGGAAGGGGAGCATCTGGCTGCAGTCACTATGACTCTCTTAAGGTAGCCAAATGCCTCGTCACACTGCGAAATGTATTTGAAAACTCGAGGATATCGTCGTTGGAGTAACTCAGACAAGGTTAAGGTGGACATGCTGTACCATTTCGCTTCTGCAGGACTGGCCTCAATACGAATGAAAGAGAGGAATGATTCAAAGGAAGGGGAACATCTGGCAGCAGTAACTATGACTCTCTTAAGGTAGCCAAATGCCTCGTTGTTCGTCGAAGTACACTTGCTAACTCGAAAATCTCGTAGTAACTATGACTCTCTTAAGGTAGCCAAATGCCTCGTCCCTCTGTGAAATTTATTTGAAAACTCGAGGATATCGTCGTTGGAGTAACTCAGGCAAGGTTAAGGTGGACATGCTGTACCATTTCGCTTCTGCAGGACGGGCCGCAATACGAATGAAAGAGAGGAATGATTCAAAGGAAGGGGAACATCTGGCAGCAGTAACTATGACTCTCTTAAGGTAGCCAAATGCCTCGTTGTTCGTCGAAGTACACTTGCTAACTCGAAAATCTCGTAGTGGGAGTAACTGTGACGACGTTAAGGTTGACATACAGAGGCATATCGGTTGTGTAGGACTGGCCATAGAAAGAATTATAAAATCCTAATGACATGGGAGCAGCTGGCAGGAGTAACTATGACTCTCTTAAGGTAGCCAAATGCCTCGTCACTCTGCGAAATTTATTTGAAAACTCGTCGATATCGTCGTTGGAGTAATTCAGACAACGTTAAGGTGGACTAGTTGCAGCATTTCGCTTCTGCTTGGTCATTCTGCAGTACGAATTAGAGAGAGGAAAGATTCAAAGGAAGGGGAGCATCTGGCTGCTGTAACTATGACTCTCTTAAGGTAGCCAAATGCCTCGTCGTCCGTCGAAGTAAATTTGCTAACTCGAGATACTAGTAGTGGGAGTAACTGTGACGACGTTAAGGTGGACATACGGTGGTATATCGGTTCTGTAGGACTGGCCATAGCAAGAATGATAAAGGCCTAAAGAAATGGGAGCAGCCGGCTGGAGTAACTATGACTCTTTTAAGGTAGCCAAATGCCTCGTCACTCTGCGAAATTTATTTGAAAACTCGAGGATATCGTCGTTGAAGTAACTCAGACAACGTTAAGGTGGACAAGTTGCAGCATTTCGCTTCTGCTTGGACATTCCGCAGTACGAATTAAAGAGAGGAAAGATTCAAAGGAAGGGGAGCATCTGGCTGCAGTAACTATGACTCTCTTAAGGTAGCCAAAAGCCTCGTCAATCGTCGAAGTACATTTGCTAACTCGAGAAACTCGTAGTGGGAGTAACTGTGACGACGTTAAGGTGGACATACAGTGGCATATCGGTTCTGTAGGACTGGCCATAGCAAGATTGATAAAGGCCTAAAGAAATGGGAGCAGCCGGCAGGAGTACCTATGACTCTCTTAAGGTAGCCAAATGCCTCGTCAGTTTGCGAAATTTGAGTTACTCCAACGACGATATTCTTGAGTTTTTAAATAGACATCGTTAAGGTGGACATGCTGTACCATTTCGCTTTTGCAGGACTGGCCGCAATACGAATTAAAGAGAGGAGAGATTCAAAGAAGGGGGAGCAGCGGGCAGCATTAACTCTGACTCTCTTAAGGTAGCCAAATGCCTCGTCACTCTGCGAAACTTATTTGAAAACTCGAGGATATCGTCGTTGGAGTAACTGAGACAGCGTTAAGGCGGACATGCTGTACCATTTCGCTTCTACAGGACTGGCCACAATAAGAATTGAAGAGAGGAAAGATTCAAAGAAGGGGGAGCAGCGGGCAGCAGTAACTATGACTCTCTTAAGGTAGCCAAATGCCTCGTCACTCTGCGAAATTTATTTGAAAACTGGTCGATATCGTCTTTGGAGTAACTCAGACATCGACAAGGTGGACAAGTTGCAGCATTTCGCTTCTGATTGGACATTCCGCAGTACGAATTAAAGAGAGGAAAGATTCAGAGGAAGGGGAGGATCTGGCTGCTGTAACTATGACTCTCTTAAGGTAGCTAAATGCCTCGTCGTTCGTCGTAGTACATTTGCTAACTCGAAAAACTCGTAGTGGGAGTAACTGTGACGACGTTAAGGTGGACATACAGTGGCATATCGGTTCTGTAGGACTGGCCATAGCAAGAATGATAAAGGCCTAAAGAAATGGGAGCTGCCGTCTGGAGTAGCTATGCCTCTCTTAAGGTAGCCAAATGCATCGTCATTCTGCGAAATTTATTTGAAGACTCGAGGGTATCGTCGTTGGAGTAACTCAGACAACGTTAATATGGACATGCTGTAAAATTTCGATTCTGCAGGACTGGCCGCAATACTAATGAAAGAGAGGAAAGATTCAAAGAAGTGAGAGCAGCGGGCAGCAGTTACTATGACTCTCTTAAGGTAGCCAAATGCCTTGTCTCTCTGCGAAATTTATTTGAAAACTCGTCGATATCGTCGTTGGAGTACCTCAGACAACGTTAAGGTGGACAAGTTGCAGCATTTCGCTTCTGATTGGACATTCCGCAGTACGAATTAACGAGAGGAAAGATTCAAAGGATGGGGAGCATCTGGCTGCAGTAACTATGACTCTCTTAAGGTAGCCAAATGCCTCGTCATCCGTCGAAGTACATTAGCTAACTGGAGAAACTCGCAGTGGAGGTAACTGTGCCGACGTTAAGGTGGACATACAGTGGCATATCGGTTCTGTAGGACTGGCCATAGCAAAAATGATAAAGGCCTAAAGAAATTGGAGCAGCCGGCAGGAGTAACTATGACTCTCTTAAGGTAGCCAAATTCCTCGTCACTCTGCGAAATTTATTTGAAAACTCGAGGATATCGTCGTTGGAATAACTCAGACAACGTTAAGGTGGACATGCTGTACCATTACGCTTCTGCAGGACTGACCGCAATATGAATTAAAGAGAGGAAAGATTCAAAGAAGGGGGAGCAGCGGGCGGCAGTAACTATGACTCTCTTAAGGTGGCCAAATGCCTCGTCACTCTGAGAAATTAACTTGAAAACTCGTCGATATCGTCGTTGGAGTGGTGGTGGTTGTTGGATGTTTAAGGGGGACTAAACAGCGAAGGTCATCAGTCCCCCATTCCAAAATCAGGCGAGCCGGAAATCTACGGAGCAGATAAAAACCAAAGGGGAGGAGACGTCCCCCCAGGCGCTAAAAGAACACAAATGCAGCAACGAACACTACAGACAAGAACAGGACAGAGGAACACCAGACAGAAGGAAACAGAAGAAAGGAAGAGGGCCGGAGACTGGTTGACTGACCACGAGATCAAAAAAGGGAAAGAGTCAACCATCTCACGGCCTACCAGAACAGCAACAGACACGAGGACAAAAGACACAGAAAGGGAAAGTCGCAGGACCTCCCTAAATCGAACCATAAAGAGGACTACCACGGATAAAATTTAAAACGTCATCAGCCATGGAGGCATCGTCAGATAAAACCAAAGCCAAAGTGCCCGGGAGATTAAAAGATTGCCGGAGTGTGCGCAGTCGAGGACACTCCAGCAAAATGTGGCCGACCGTCAGCCGGGACCCACACTGACACAAGGGGGGATCCTCCTGACGCAAGAGATGGCCGTGCGTCAGGTACGTATGGCCGATGCGCAGCCGACACAGGACTACCGAGTCCCTGCGAGAAGCCCGCAGGGAGGAACGCCACACGTCGGTCGTCTCCTTGACAGCCCGCAGTTTATTCGGGGCTGTCATGCCACGCCACTCAGCAGCCCACATCCCAAGTACCTTACGGCGCAACACCAGCTGCTGGTCGCGAGCCGTAAGGCCGATCTCCAAAGCTGGGGCGTCTATCGCCCCTTTGGCCAGCCTGTCTACACGTTCGTTCCCTGGGATGCCAACATGACCGGGCGTCCAAACCAGGACCACTGAACCACCAGAACGGGCAATGGCGGAAACAGCCTCCTGAATGGAGGACACCAGAGGAGAGGAGGGATAGCAGCGGTCAATGGCCTGAAGGCTGCTCAGGGAGTCACTGCAGATGACAACGGACCTACCTGAGCAGAAACGCATGTGCTCAAGAGCGCGCAAGATGGCCACCAGCTCTGCAGTAAAAATACTGCAGCCAGCCGGCAAGGAGCGTTGCTCAACATGGTCAGAGTGAGCAAAGGCGTAGGCAGTGCGACCATCAACCAGGGAACCATCAGTGTAGACAGTCTCACAGTCCGAAAATGAGGCGAGGAGAGCAAGAAAACGGCGACGGAGGGCCACAGGCGGAACCGAGTCCTTGGGTCCCTGTGCCAAGTCCAGACGGACGGACGGCCGGGACAAACACCAGGGAGGCGTAGGTGTATGGACCTGGAAGGGAGGCAGAAGAGGGAATGACCCCAGTTCTGACAGCAGGGACTGGACACGGACGGCTATGGAAAGCCCAGACCTAGGGCGCCGTTCGGGCAGATGGAGGACCATAGCAGGGAAAAGCAGGCGACGATTGGGATGATCTGGCGAGCAATGAACGTGGACAGCATAGTCGACAAGCAGACGATGGCGGCGAATCCGCAGCGGGGGAACCCCGGCCTCCACCAGTAGACTATCCACGGGGCTGGTGCGAAAAGCGCCAGTGGCAAGCCTAACCCCACAGTGGTGTATGGGGTCTAACAACTTCAACACTGAGGGGGACGCAGACCCATAGGCCAGGCTCCCATAATCAAGCCGGGACCGCACAAGGGCTCTGTACAACGGCAGCAGCGTGCGGCGATCTGCACCCCAAGACGTGTGGCTAAGGCAGCGGAGGGCGTTGAGGTGCCGCCAGCATTTTTGCTTCAGCTGAGTAACATGAGGAACCCATGTGAGCCGGGCATCAAACACGAGTCCCAAGAAGCGGCAAGTGTCCACCACGTCAAGCAGGTGGCCGTCGAGGTAAAGTGCAGGATGAGGGTGGACCGTCCGACGCCTGCAGAAGTGCATTACTCGAGTCTTGGCAGCAGAGAACTGAAAGCCATGAGTCAGTGCCCATGATGCTGCCTTGCGAACGGCGACTTGCAGCCTGCGTTCGGCGACTCCCGTTGTCGTGGAGCTAAATGAGATGCAGAAGTCGTCGGCATACAAAGAAGGAGACACCGACGACCCCACTGCTGCTGCCAGACCATTAATGGCCACTAAAAATAAGGAGACGCTCAACACCGAACCCTGCGGGACCCCATTTTCCTGTATATAAGAGGAACTAGAGGTGGCACCGACTTGCACCCGGAAAGAGCGGCGCAATAAAAAGTTTTGAAGAAAAGCCGGGAGCCGACCACGAAGACCCCACCCATGCAACGTGGCGAGGATGTGATGCCTCCACGTGGTGTCATACGCCTTCCGCAGATCGAAAAATACAGCAACAAGATGCTGACGTCGGGCAAAAGCCGTACGGACAGCAGATTCCAGCCGCACCAAATTGTCCACTGCAGACCGGCCCCGACGGAAGCCACCCTGGGATGGAGCGAGGAGACCGCGCGACTCAAGGACCCAACACAAACGCCGCCCCACCATACGTTCGAGCAATTTGCACAAAACGTTGGTGAGGGTAATGGGACGATAGCTGTCCACCGCCAGTGGGTCCACACCGGGTTTCAAGATGGGGACAATAACGCCCTCCCGCCATTGCGACGGGAACACGCCTTCGCTCCAAATGCGATTAAATATCGCGAGAATGTGTCTCTGGCAGTCCCTGGAGAGATGCTTCAGCATCTGTGCGTGGATGCAGGTTGGGCCTGGTGCTGTATCAGGGCAATCGGCGAGTGCGGCGAGGAATTCCCTCTCGCTGAAAGGTGCATTGTATGTTTCAGAACGACGCGTGTGGAATGAGAACTGCGTCCGCTCGGCTCGCTCCTTTAGAGAGCGAAAGGCGGGGGGATAGGATGCAGTCGCAGAGCTCTGAGCAAAGTGCGCGGCTAGCCGTTCAGCAATGGCGGCAGCGTCCGTGCAGACAGCGCCGTCCAAGGAGAGCCCAGGGACACCCATAGGGGTCTGGGAGCCATAAATCCGCCGGATCCGGGACCACACGTGCGAGGACGAGACACGGGAGCCCAGGGAGGAGACGTACCTCTCCCAGCACTCCTGCTTACGCCGTGCAATAAGTCGACGGGCGAAGGCACGGAGCCTCTTAAAGGCGATGAGGGTCTCCAGAGACGGGTGCCGCCTATGACGCTGGAGAGCCCGCCTACGGTCGCGAATAGCCTCAGCAATCTCCGGCGACCACCAGGGGACAGCCGTCCGCCGAGGGAGGCCAGAGGAACGGGGGATAGCAGCCTCGGCCGCCGAAATGATGGACGTGGTGAAAACACGGACCACCTCGTCAATGTCACCCTGTGGGGGAGACGCAATGGTTACAGCGGAAGTAAAAGCTGGCCAGTCAGCCCTGTGGAGAGCCCAGCGGGGCAAGCGCCCAGAAGAATGACACTGTGGCAGTGACAAATAGATGGGAAAATGGTCACTGCCACACAGGTCAGGATGCACCCTCCAGTGGAGGGATGGGACAAGTCCAGGGCTGCAAATAGAGAGATCGATGGCCGAGAACGAGCCATGGGCCACACTGAAATGCGTGGGAGCACCAGTGTTCAAGAGGCTAAGGTCGAGCTGAGCCAACACATGCTCCACGGCCCGACCGCGATCATCGGAGACAGTCCCACCCCATAGAGGATTGTGGGCGTTGAAATCGCCCAGAAGCAGCAATGGTGGCGGGAGTTGAGCTAGCAGCGCAGCCAAGACATGGCGGGGGAGCTCCCCATCCGGAGGAATGTAAACAGAGCAAACAGTAATAGCCGGCGAGAGCTCAACCCTGGCAGCAACTGCCTCTAAAGGCGTCTGAAGGGGTACTGGCGAGCTACAGACAGAGTGGTGAACAAAGAGGCAAACCCCACCTGACGCTCGTTGACAGGCAGCACGGTTCTTATAGTATCCCCGATAACCGCGAAGGGCGTGGGTCCGCAGTGCAGGAAACCAAGTTTCCTGCAGAGCAATGCAGAGAACAGGGGAATCACTCAGAAGCATCCGGAGCTCTGGCAGGTGGCGGAAATAACCGCCGCAGTTCCATTGGAGAATGGAAGCAGGAAGGGACTGGGAGGGCGTGAATGCGACTAAGAGGCAGACAGCGCTTCAGAGCCAACCGCCGCCACTGGGGGAGAGTCAGCGGAGTCCATAGGAGAGGCCCCCAAGGGTTCCGTGAGGGCGAGATCCGCGGCAGAGGCGAGGATCTCCACCTCATCCCGGGAGCCAGGACTATGTACAGCAGGCGGTGCTGAAACCGCCGGAACGTCCTTCTTCTTGGACACATTCCGTTCCTTCTTCTCGCGTCTGCCCTTAGGGTGAGAGGGCTGGGAGAGCTTCTCTGAAGGAGCGTCAGAGGCTGACGATGACGCAGAAGCCCTACGACCAGCAGGTGGCGGAACCTTCAGCCACTGGCTTACATCTGGCTGGGAAGGAGAAGAAACGGAGGAAGGGAGAGCCCCGAGGGACCCCTTCCGTGAGAGAGGAACCGGCGGAGGCAACGCCGCCGGAGAAGGAGGGGGAGGAATCGAGCCTCCCGGTTGTGGAGCAGATGTCACTCCCGAAGTAAGCTTGGGGGGAGCGACAGAAGAGGGTTTGCCCCCAACTGCTAAGGGGGCAAGAGAGGAAGGCTTGCCCCCAGGCACGAGGGGGGCAGACAGAGATACATGGCCCCGAGGGCCCACTGAAGGCGGCACAGATGAAGCGACAACCGTCGCTCGTGCGGGCGACGATAACGTGGCTGCAGCATAAGATGTTCGAAGGGAAGCAGGATACAACCTTTCATATTTCTGTTTAGCCTCTCGATAAGTAAGCCGGTCCAGGGTCTTAAATTCCATGATCTTCCGCTCCTTATGAAGAACGGGGCAATCCGGCGAGCATGGAGAGTGGTGCTCCCCACAGTTGACACATACAGGCGGGGGCGCACATGGAGAATCAGGATGAGATGGGCGTCCGCAATCTCGACATGTAGCGCTGGATGGGCAACGGGAGGACATATGCCCAAACTTCCAGCACTGGAAGCACCGCATCGGGGGAGGGACGTATGGCTTCACGTCGCAACGGTAAACCATTACCTTGACCTTCTCGGGCAAGACATCACCCTCGAAGGCCAAGATAAAGGCACCGGTGGCCACCCTGTTTGTCTTGGGTCCTCGATGGACACGACGGACAAAATGCACACCACGTCGTTCCAAGTCGGCTCTCAGCTCGTCATCGGATTGCAACAAGAGGTCACGATGGTAAATAATCCCCTGGACCATATTTAAGCTACTGTGGGGAGTGACGGTAACAGGGACGTCACCCAGCTTATCACACAAGAGCAACGCTCGTGACTGGGCTGGGGAGGACGTCTTGAGGAGGATGGACCCATTCCTCATTTTTGACAACCCCGCCACTTCCCCAAACTTATCCTCCAGGTGTTCCACAAAAAACATAGGCTTCGTCGGAAGAAAGGAGTCACCATCAGTCCTGCTGCAGACAAGGTATTGCGTTACGTAAGGCTCCCGCTTGGCACTAGATCGGCGTCCCTCCCATGGCGCAGCCAACGAGGGGAACGTCTGAGGGTCATACTCCGCAGCATCGAAGTCGACTCTACCTCGCTTAGAGACGCTGGTGGCCGTGCGACCACCAGCTTGATGTGATTTATTGCGCTTCATTGCGCCACATCCGCCCAGATGCCACCTACTCCGAACGAGGGCTCTCCCCAAGGGCGCCACCCAGCCAAAGCAACGGGTACCTGGCCGATATCCCGTTGCCCGGAGTCCCCGTGCCCCAGACAAGATGGGCACATACTCCTTGGCATGCATGGGGAGGAAACAGCTCAGGCATCTGTAGTGCGATCCCTGCGTGGTCAGGGGGCCACCACCAAGAGGGTGCATGACGACCCCACCACAACGGACTGGCTACCGTGCTGGATTTTAGGTGTTTAAAGGGTCCACAGTTGTCGTAGGCGCGAAGAAGAAGAGTGCGCACAAGGCGAGAAGGAGACCACCCAGAAGATGTTGGGCGTAGTCCCCCCACACGACAATAGGTAACATGCAAGATGGTGGAGCATGATGGACCAATACAAAAACACCACGTAAGGTGTCCTTCCAAAAATGGCACGCACTGACGACGGAAATTTGGAAGAAAAAAGGAGGTCAAACCCAAGAGGGGACCATCACAGAAGGCCGAAACGTTTGAGACTCCTTTTAGTCGCCTCTTACGACAGGCAGGAATACCGCGGGCCTATTCTAACCCCCGAACCCGCAGGGGGAGTCGTTGGAGTAACTCAGACGACGTTAAGGTGGACAAGTTGCAGCATTTCGCTTCTGATTGGACATTCCGCAGTACGAATTAAAGAGAGGAAAGATGCAAAGGAAGGGGAGCATCTAGCTGCAGTAACTATGACTCTCGTAAGGTAGCCAAATGCCTCGTCATCCGGCGAAGTACATTTCCTAACTCGAAAAACTCGTAGTGGGAATAACTGTGACGACGTTAAGGTGGACATACAGTGGCATATTGGTTCTGTAGGACTGGCCATAGCAAGAATGATAAAGGCCTAAAGAAATTGGAGCAGCCGGCAGGAGTAACTATGACTCTCTTAAGGTAGCCAAATGCCTCGTCACACTGCGAAATTTATTTGCAAACTCGGGATATCGTCGTTGGAGTAACTCAGTCAACGTTAAGGTTGACATGCTGTACCATTTCGCTTCTACAGGACTGGCCGCAACACGAATTGAAGAGAGGAAAGATTCAAAGAAGGGGGAGCAGCGGGCAGCAGTAACTATGACTCTCTTAAGGTAGCCAAATGGCTCGTCACTCTGCGAAATTTATTTGAAAACTGGTCGATATCGTCGTTGGAGTAACTCAGATAACGTTAAGGTTGACAAGTTGCAGCATTTCGCTTCTGATTGGACATTCCGCAGTACGAATTAAAGAGAGGAAAGATTCAAAAGAAGGGGAGCATCTGGCTGCAGTAACTATGACTCTCTTAAGGTAGCCAAATGCCTCGTCATCCGTCGAAGTACATTTGCTAACTCGAGAAACTCGTAGTGAGAGTAACAGTGACGACGTTAAGGTGGACATACATTGGCATATCGGTTCTGTAGGACTGGCCATAGCAAGAATGATAAAGGCCTAAAGAAATGGGAGCTGCCGGCTGGAGTAGCTATGACTGTCTTAAGGTAGCCAAATGCCTCGTCACTCAGCGAAATTTATTTGAAAACTCGTCGATATCGTCGTTGGAGTAACTCATACAACGTTAAGGTGGACAAGTTGCAGCATTTCGCTTCTGTTAGGACATTCCATAGTACGAATTAAAGAGAGGAAAGGTTCAAATGAAAGGGAGCATCTGGCTGGAGTAACTATGACTCTCTTAGGGTAGCCAAATGCCTCGTCATTCGTCGAAGTACATTTGCTAACTCGATAAACTCGTAGTGGGAGTAACTGTGACGACGTTAAGGTGTACATACAGTGCATATCGTTTCTGTAGGACTGGCCATAGGAAGAATGATAACGGCCTAAAGAAATCGGAGCAGCCGGCAGGAGTAACCATGACTGTCTTAAGGTAGCCAAATGCCTCGTCATCCGTCGAAGTACATTTGCTAACTCGAGAGACTCGTAGTGGGAGTAACTGTGACAACGTTAAGGTGGACATACAGTGGCATATTGGTTCTGTAGGACTGGCGATAGCAAGAATGATAAATGCCTAAAGAAATGGGAGCAGCCGGCAGGAGTAACTATGACTCTCTTAAGGTAGCCAAATGCCTCGTCACACTGCGAAATTTATTTGAAAACTCGGGATATCGTCGTTGGAGTAACTCAGTCAACGTTAAGGTTGACATGCTGTACCATTTCGCTTCTACAGGACTGGCCGCAACACGAATTGAAGAGAGGAAAGATTCAAAGAAGGGGGAGCAGCGGGCAGCAGTTACTATGACTCTCTTAAGGTAGCCAAATGGCTCGTCACTCTGCGAAATTTATTTGAAAACTGGTCGATATCGTCGTTGGAGTAACTCAGATAACGTTAAGGTTGACAAGTTGCAGCATTTCGCTTCTGATTGGACATTCCGCAGTACGAATTAAAGAGAGGAAAGATTCAAAAGAAGGGGAGCATCTGGCTGCAGTAACTATGACTCTCTTAAAGTAGCCAAATGCCTCGTCATCCGTCGAAGTACATTTGCTAACTCGACAAACTCGTAGTGAGAGTAACAGTGACGACGTTAAGGTGGACATACAGTGGCATATCGGTTCTGTAGGACTGGCCATAGCAAGAATGATAAAGGCCTAAAGAAATGGGAGCTGCCGGCTGGAGTAGCTATGACTGTCTTAAGGTAGCCAAATGCCTCGTCACTCTGCGAAATTTATTTGAAAACTCGAGGGTATCGTCGTTGGAGTAACTCAGACAACGTTAATATGGACATGCTGTAAAATTTCGATTCTGCAGGACTGGCCGCAATACTAATGAAAGAGAGGAAAGATTCAAAGAAGTGAGAGCTGCGGGCAGCAGTTACTATGACTCTCTTAAGGTAGCCAAATGAGACGTCACTCTGTGAAGTTTATTTGAAAACTCGTCGATATCGTCGTTGGAGTAACTCAGATAACGTTAAGGTTGACAAGTTGCATCATTTCGCTTCTGTTTAGACATTCCGCAGTACGAATTAAAGAGATTAAAGTTTCAAAGGAAGGGGAGCATCTGGCTGCAGTAACTATGACTCTCTTTGACTCCCAAAGCCCACCTGATGCGTAATATATGGACCCTCTCGATTCACCCCTCAGCATCCTTGTGATGTCGGGTGGATGATGGTTCAATTAGCCTCTCGGTGGGAAATCCTAGCTCTGGCCTTCAAGTGGCGGGAGTCGTGAGGGTGCTGTGAAAGGTTTCGCGTAGGTGTACCTTTCCAGTATCCCGACCGACAGAGCAGGGTGCTTTTCGGGCTTGGGGGTTACCTCCCCCCCTGCCTTTGTTACAGCTGGTGCAACTAATAGAAGCGAACGTGGTACCAGGCCTCCCGCTGGAGCGCCTGTGCCAGCTGATGAGCCAGCCAACCAGCCAACCGGTGCGGGTCGAGCGCTGCTCCCCGCCATCTGCCCTGATTGTATGCGGTCCTTCTCCACCAAGACCGGACTTGGTGTCCATCGGCGTCGCGCCCATCCGATTGCTGTTAACGCTGAGATCAAGACCGAGAGGGAGAAGGCCAGGTGGTCCCAGGAAGAGCTCCTGCGTTTGGCCCATGCAGAAGCGACTCTTGCCACCCAGGGTTGCAGATTTTTAAACCAGGAGCTTGCAAAGGCCTTCCCCGAGCGTACGCTGGAATCAATTAAATGTCAGCGTAGAGCGCAGCCCTACAAAGACATGGTGGCGAAGTTTGTCACCGAGCTCGCTGGCATGGATCGCGGCCTTCGGGGTCCTCCTAGCGAGCCTGCAGTCAGTCATTCTTTGCCACAGTCTCCACCTCGAGTGGAAGATGTTGACCTAGCCATCTGGTCATTTGTAGTAGAACTCCCCCAATCAGACCGCCGATTCCGCTCGCTTGATGATCTCGTGGCTCTGGGTCCCACCACTAGCCGTGAAACAATCCAGGCTATGTTGCTGTCTGCTCTTGACGAAGTAGGCAGCAGGGAGCCAGCCGTCCACCAAGCTGCGAGTGTGCGGACCCAACAGCCCCCAGAGCGGAAGCGTGCACGCAGGAGATGGGAGTATGCGGTGGTTCAGCGTGCTTTCAGGAAGAACGGAGCACGCTGTATCAACGGACTTCTTGATGGCACACTCTTGCATCAGCCACCATCCATCCCAGGGCTGATTGAGTTTTGGACAGACCTCTTCTCTCCACCACGTGTCAGGTCTCGACCTCCGTGTGGGGAGGGTCTGTCCGATGAGCTGCTGCCATTCTCGAAGAGGGTGCCCTTCCGTGACCTCTGGGCTCCCATTTCTGCAGAAGAAGCCACCGCTGCTCTCCCGCCTCGCAATTCTGCTGCAGGTCCTGACGGCCTCACGCCGACGCAACTGCGTCGCCTTCCCCGGGAGGTTCTCCTCAAGATCCTTAATTTCCTCCTCCTTTCCCGTTCCCTTCCATCCCGACTCCTTCAGGCCAGAACAACCCTGCTGCCCAAGAAGACCGCCGCAGCATCCCCTGCTGACTTTCGTCCGATCACAGTGTGCTCGGTGCTGACCAGAGCCTTTCACAAGGTTCTGGTTGGCCGCCTGATGCGCTACTGTGTGTTGGACGGTCGCCAGCGGGCTTTCATCCCTCAGGATGGGATGCTTCATAACACCTTTCTTCTGGATCTGGCGATGACCCAGGCGTGCCGAGCTGCCGGCTCGCTGTACTTGGCATCTCTGGATGTGTCAAAGGCCTTCGACTCGCTTGCCCATGGTGCCCTTGGCCCTGTGCTAAGGGCCCATGGTTTGCCGGTCGAGTTCGTTGACTACATCCAGGGATGCTATGAGGCGGGATCGACGGTTATCTGCGCGGACGGGAAGTCGTCAGTTCTAGTGCGGCCTTCGAGGGGTGTTCGGCAGGGTGACCCGCTGTCTCCTATTCTCTTCAACATGTCCATTGACATTCTCTTGTCTCGTCTGCCTGCTCATATTGGTGCACGCATTCTTGGACGGCGGATAAATGCGGCTGCATTCGCTGATGACCTCCTGCTGTTCGCCGAGACTCGTGATGGATTGCAGGAACTTCTCACCATCGCCACGTCGGCCCTGGGGGGTCTCGGGCTCGAGGTCAACCCACGGAAGTGTTTTTCTCTCGCCCTTGTCTCATCAGGCCGGGAGAAGAAAACCAAGGTCGACGAGACTGTCATCTTTCGTGCTGGGGGGAACAACATCCCAGCACTGGCGATGGGAGATACTTTCAAGTATCTAGGCCTGCAATTTTCCACGTGCGGACGCAGTCTTTTTCATCCCCGGCGGGAGGTCGAGAAGCAGATGAACATCATCAAGCGTGCACCACTCAAACCTCAGCAGCGGATTTTTGCCCTTCGTTCTGTTATCCTCCCGGCTATTTTCCATGGCCTCGCCCTGGGGAGGACTCGTCTTGGGGCCCTCTCTTCCCTTGACGTCTGTGTTCGTGCAGCCCTTCGATCTTGGCTGCACCCGCCAGCAGATACGCCTGTCGGTTACTTCCACGCCCCCATCTCTCATGGGGGCTTGGGGGTGCCTGCAGCCCGCTGGCTGGGCCCTCTTCTTCGTAGGAGAAGATTGGCGAAGATGCAGGGACTGGGTGCGGCGGTAGACGATTCTTCCCAGGACTTAATCCAGCGAGAAATTCACCAACTGGACCACGCCCTGCAATGGCAGGGGGAAGTTATAAAGTCCAGTTACCAGTTGGGCCGGTGTTGGGCCGACCGCCTGCACTCGTCGGTCGACGGCGCTGCGCTACATGAGTCTGCCCGAACACCAGGGCAGCACTGCTGGGTCTCCAATACTCTGCAGTTCGCAACCGGCCGCGACTACATCTCATGCCTGCGTGTCCGGATTAATGCCTTACCTACTCGGGCACGGCTGCTACGTGGGAGGGAAGGTGACACCAGTTGCCGCGCTGGCTGCAATGCCACGGAGACTGCCAACCATGTCATTCAACAGTGCTGGAGAAGCGACGGGGCTCGCATTGCTCGACACGATGCCATGGCGTCCTATCTGGCGCGAGGCCTCCGCCGCAGAGGCTACAATGTTCTGCTAGAGCCTCACCTTCGTACATCTGAAGGCCTGAAAAAGCCAGACATCGTGGCGGTCCGTGACACTGCAGCATTTGTCATCGATGCGCAGGTGGTTGGCGACAACCGTGGTCTTGGAAGGTGTCACCGTGAGAAAGTAGCCGTCTACGACAAGCAGGCTGTCTACGACAAGATCCGCGAGCTGTTTCCAGTGGTTACGGAATTCACCACCACGTCGGCGACCATCAACTGGCGTGGGGTTTGGTCTCCAGCCTCTGCTAAAGCACTGCTGGATGTCGGTGTGACGAAGGGCCACCTTTCAACATTGAGCACCAGAGTACTTCTGGGCAGCATCATGGCGGCGCGGCGTTTCGAATCTATGACTGCCCCTCGCCGCCGCACGATGCCCCGCACTGGCGTTGGTTAGCGTGGTCTCAATTCTTCGGCTGCTGCCTGGCCTCTCAGGCATAATACCTTTCTTTGTTCATGTACTGTGTTTATTATTAAGTGTGTTTTGTAATTTATGTACCATCTGTAAACCCGCTTTGTGGGTATTCACTTATTTGTGTTATTCACCGTACGTGAATAAAGACGGCTTTGATAGCCAAATGCCTCGACATCCGTCGAAGTACATCTGCTAACACGAGAAACTCGTAGTGGGAGTAACTGGGACGACGTTAAGGTGGACATACAGTGGCATATCGGTTCTGTAGGACTGGCCATACCAAGAATGATGAAGGCCTAAAGAAATGGGAGCAGCCGGCAGGAGTAACTATGACTCTCTTAAGATAGCCAAATGCCTCGTCACTCTGCAATATTTGTTTGAAAACTCGAGGGTATCGTCGTTGGAATAACTCAGACAACGTTAAGGAGGACATGCTGTACCATTTCGCTTCTGCAGGACTTGCCGCAATACGAATTAAAGAGAGGAAAGATTCTAAGAAGGGGGGGGGGGCAGCGCGCAGCAGTAACTGACTCTCTTAAGGTAGCCAAATGCCCCGTCACTCTGCGAAATTTATTTGAAAACTCGTCGAAATCGTCGTTTGAGTACCTCAGACAACGTTAAGGTGGACAAGTTGCAGCATATCGCTTCTGCTTGGAGATTCCGCAGTACGAATTAAAGTGAGGAAATATTCAAACGAAGGGGGGCATCTGGCTCCAGTAACTATGACTCTCTTAAGGTAGCCAAATGCCTCGTCATCCGTCGAAGTACATCTGCTAACTCTAGAAACTCATAGTGGGAGTAACTGTGACGACGTCAAGGTGGACATACAGTGGCATATCGGTTCTGTAGGACTGGCCATAGCAAGAATGATAAAGGCCTAAAGAAATGGGAGCAGCGGGCAGCAGTAACTATGTCTCTCTTAAGGTAGCCAAAAGCCTCGTCACTCTGCGAAATTTATTTGAAAACTGAAATATATCGTCATTGGAGTAACTCAAACAACGTTAAGGTGGACATGCTGTACCATTTCGCTTCTGCAGGACTGGCCGCAATACGAATTAAAGAGAGGAAAGATTCAAAGAAGGGGTAGCATCGGCAGCAGTAACTTGACTCTCAAATGCCCACCTGATGCGTAATATATGGACCCTCTCGATCCTCTCCTTAGCATCCTTTCGATGTCGGGTGGATGATGGTTCACTTAGCCTCTCTGTGGGAAATCCGAGCTCTGGGCTTCAAGTGGCGGGGGTCGTAAGGGGTGCTAAGAAAGGTGTGATTCTTTTTGAAGCTCTCCTACCGACAGAGCAGGGTGTCGTTCGAGGCTTGCGGGTTACCTCCCCCCCTGCCTTTTGTTTCCAGCTGGTGCAAGTAGTAGAAGAAAACAAGGTACCAGGCCTCCCACTGGAGTGCCTGTGCCAGCTGACGAGCTTTCCAGCCAGCCAACCAGTGCGGGTCGAGCGCCGCTCCCCGCTGTCTGCCCTGAATGTCTGTGGTCCTTTTCAACAAAGACCGGGCTTGGTGTTCATCGCCGTCGTGCCCACCCTGATGCCGCCAACGCGGAAGTGCAAACGGAAAGGAAGAAGGCCAGGTGGTCGCAAGAAGAGTTGCTCCGTCTTGCGCATGCTGAGGCGACTTTGTCCCTCCAAGGTTGCCGGTTCTTTAATCAAGAGCTGGCCAAAGCCTTCCCAGAGCGCACACTTGAATCTATCAAGTGTCAGCGCAGGGTGCAGGCCTATAAGAACATGGTGGCCAACTTTGCTGCTGAGCTCTCAAAGAGAGACCAAGATCATCAGGCCTCTGTAGACGGATCTGCTGTGGGCTCTTCCCCACCACAGTCTTCTTCTCTGGGGGAAGACGCCGATCGGGCTATCTGGTCCCTGTTAGCTGAGTTGCCCTCTTCGGTCCCGCGTTTCCGCTCACTTGATGCAGTTGTGGCCTTGGGCCCCACTGCTAGCCGGAGTATCATCCAAGCCATGCTTGTTCCCGCTCTTGAAGAACTAGGTAGCAGGGAACCACTTGTTTGTCAAGCTCCTGGTAAGGAATTTCAACAGTCGCCGGAGCGGAAGCGGGCGAGAAGAAGGTGGGAATATGCTGTAGTGCAGCGTGCTTTTAAGAAGAACCCAGCGTGCTGCATAAATGGTCTTCTCGATGGCACACTTCTCCATCAGCCACCCACCATCCCGGGGCTGATTGAGTTTTGGAGGGATCTCTTTACTCCCCCTCGTGTTAGGTCTCGGCCTCCACGTGGGGAGGGTCTCTCAGGTAAGTTGTTGCCATTTTGTAAGTGTGTGCCCTTCGAAATTCTATGGGCGCCCATTACTGCAGACGAGGTAGCTGCAGCTCTTCCCCCTCGCAACTCTGCTGCAGGCCCTGATCGCCTTACACCATCCCAGTTACGTCGCCTTCCTCGTGAGGCTCTTCTTAAATTCCTCAACCCCCTACTCCTCTCACGTTCCCTCCCATCCCGTCTCCTACAAGCTCGTACCACCTTGCTGCCCAAGAAGACCGCCGTAGCATCCCCCGCTGACTTCCGACCTATCACGGTGTGTTCGGTGCTGACCAGGGTCTTCCACAAGGTCCTGGTTGGCCGCCTCGTGCGCCACTGTGCCTTGGACGGACGTCAGCGGGCTTTCATCCCACAGGATGGGATGCTCCACAACACCTTTCTGCTGGATCTGGCGATGCCCCAGGCACGGAGCACTGCCAGCTCGCTGTATGTAGCATCGCTGGATGTGTCAAAGGCCTTCGACTCGCTGTCCCATGGTGCCCTAGGTCCTGTGCTGAGGGCCCATGGTCTGCCGGTCGAGTTCATTGACTACATCCTGGGGTGCTATGATGCAGGCTCGACGGTTATCTGTGGTGCTGGGAAGTCGTCAGATCTAGTGCGGCCTTCGAGGGGTGTGCGGCAAGGTGATCCCTTATCCCCCATCCTCTTCAATATGTCTATAGACATTCTCCTTTCCCGTCTTCCTGAGCATGTTGGTGCACGTATTCTCGGCCGAAGAATAAATGCTGCTGCGATTGCGGATGACCTTCCTCTGTTCGCCGAGACGAAGGATGGATTGCAGGAGCTAATCACCATCGCTGCAAGGCCCTAGGTGACCTCGGTCTTGAGATCAACCCAAAGAAGTGCTTCTCTCTCGCCCTGGTAACTATGACTCTCTTAAGGTAGCCAAATGCCTCGTCACTCTGCGAAAATTATATGAAAACTCGAGGATATCGTCGTTGGAGTAACTCAGACAACGTTAAGGTGGACATGCTGTATCACTTCGCATTGCAGGACTGGCCGCAATACGAATTAAAGAGAGGAAAGATTCAAAGAAGGGGGAGCAGTGGGCATCAGTAACTATGACTCTCTTAAGGCGGCCAAATGCCTAGTCACTCTGCGAAATTTATTTGTAAACTCGAGGATATCATCGTTGGAGTAACTCAGGCAACGTTAAGGTGGACAAGTTGCAGCATTTCGCTTCTGCTTGGACATTCTGCAGTACGAATTAAAGAGAGGAAAGATTCAAAGGAAGGGGAGCATCTGGCTGCAGTACTGCAGTAACTATGACTCTCCTAAGGTAGTCAAATGCCACGTCATCCGTCGAAGAACATTTGCTAACTCTAGAAACTCGTAGTGGGAGTAATTGTGACGACGTGAACGTGGACATACAGTGGCAAATCGGTTCTGTAGGACTGGCCATAGCAAGAATGATAAAGGCCTAAAGAAATGGGAGCAGCCGGCAGGAGTAACTATGACTCTCTTGGCGGGAGTAACTATGACTCTCATAGTTAGTGGGCAAGTGAAGTGCAATACATGGGCCATGCCCTCTTAGCCTCTCCTTGCCTGTGGCTTCCCCCCTTCCCGTGGGCCCGCCGATACGCCAGTCCTTGATAGGACTGGTAGGCAGAGTGGAAGTCCGCACTTGGGGCTTTGGGGGGTTACCAGCCCTCCATCGCAAAACCCTTAATAATGGGACAACAAGAGAAGAAAACACGGGTACCGGGCCTTCCGCTGAAGGACCCGGCCTAACAGTCCCGACTGCTAGCCTGCCAACCGTCCCTGAAGTAGAGGAGGCCGTGGAGCCATGGTTCCACTGCAGCATTTGCAGCCGTGCCTTCCGCAGCAAGATCGGGCTCGGACAACACCGCCGCCGCGCCCATCCGGAAGCGGCAAATGCGGAGATTACAACCGATAGGAAGCGAGCTCGGTGGGCGGAAGAAGAAATGCGGGAGCTCGCCCTGGCGGAGGCTAGGCTTCTCTGTGCCAGTGACTCCAAAGTCTTCTTTGCAAACCAGGAGCTTCTACCCTTGTTTCCGCACCGTACCATGGATGCCATCAAGTGCAGGAGGAGGACGGTGGCACACAGGACGATGGTGCGGGAATACGTGGAGGAGCTGAGGCGGGAACAACAGACGCAGCATGGTCTGCGCCATCCACCCGTCCCGGAGTCACTGCCGGAGGGGCCACCCTCTCCGCCGGAGCTTGAGCGCCCGCCACAAACATCTGTAGTCGACGAAGCTATATGGAGGCACCTCGCCGGCCTGCCGCGGTCGGCCGCGCGCTTCTCGGCCCTGGACGACCTTGCGTGTTTGGGGCCGGGTACGCCGTTGGCAGTGGTCGCGGCTGGGCTGCCTGAGGCCCTCCGTGCTGTCGGCTCTGAGGAAGCAGGAGCAAGGAAGAGGAAGACGTTGCGCCCGCCATCCAAGCAGCGGTCTGATGGTGGCCCTCCGCTCTCCAAGCGGAAGCGCCGCCGGTGGGAGTATGCCAGATGCCAGGATGCCTTCAGGAGGAATCGCGCGCGCTGCGTGCGTGGCCTCCTGGATGGCACCCTGCTCCAGCCGCCGTCGAACATCCCTGGGCTGGTGGACTTCTGGCGCAGCCTCTTCACGACAGAGCCACCTTCCAGCGCTGGCTCCATTCCCGACCGTCTTCTGCCGCGCTCGGAGTCTGTTGACTTTGAGCGCCTATGGAGGCCGATCACTGCAGAAGAGGTTGCGGCCGCCTTGCCGCCCAGAGGCTCCGTTGCCGGCCCTGACGGCCTCTCGCCGGTGCAGCTGCGCCGCCTTCCAGCGGAGGTCACCACCAAACTCCTGAACCTTTTCCTGCTTACCCGCAAGCTTCCCCCTTCCCTCCTCTGAGCCAGGACCTCTTTGCTCCCTAAGACAGCCGCCCCAGCATCCCCCGCTGACTTTCGGCCCATCACCGTCTGCTCGGTGCTAGCCAGAACCTTCCATAAGGTTCTGGCGACTCGCCTTATGCAGATGTGTGCTGTGGACGAACGTCAGCGGGCTTTCATCCCAAGGGATGGGATGCTGGAGAACACTTTCCTCCTCGACCGGGTGCTCGTCGGCGCCGTCCGCCGCTGTCGTTCTGTGTTCATGGCATCCCTCGATGTGTCCAAGGCGTTCGATTCGTTGGACCATGCGGCTTTGCGGCCTGTGCTTAAAGCCCATGGTCTGCCGGACGAATTCATTGACTACGTCGAGGGCTGCTATGCGGACAGCACGACGGTAATTGCGGGGGGTGGCGACGAGTCCCCGGCTGTGGGGCCAGCAAGAGGTGTTCGGCAAGGAGATCCTCTGTCCCCTCTCCTTTTTAATTTCGCTGTTGACTGTGTTCTAGAACAGCTGCCCTCACACATAGGTGTCAAGGTATTGGGCCGCCAGACCAACGTGGCGGCCTTCGCGGACGACATCCTGCTCTTCGCCTCCACGAGGGGGGGCCTGCAGTCTCTTATCAACGCAGCAGTGGCAGCCCTCGACCAACTGGGGCTGCGGGTTAACCCGCGGAAGTGTCTCACTCTCGCACTCGTGGCGTCCGGCCGCGAGAAGAAAGTGAAAGTGGATGCGAGCGTCACCTTCACGGCCGGCGAAACCACCATGCCGACGCTGGGAGTGGGTGAGACCTTCCGCTACCTGGGACTGCAGTTCTCCTCCTCTGGGCGGTGTCTCTTCCATCCGAGGCACCACATCGAGGAGCAGCTGTCGATCATCACGCGGGCACCGCTGGAGCCGCAGCAGCGGCTCTTTGCACTTCGTGAGGTCCTTCTCCCGGGCCTGTATCATGGCCTAGCACTGAGTCGCACCCGCATCGGTGCGCTCAAGGCCATGGACAATTGCGTTCGAGCCGCGGTGAGGAGATGGTTCCGCCTCCCAGCCGACACCCCCTTGGGCTACTTTCACGCTCCAATTGCCCATGGGGGCCTTGGGATTCCATCAGCACGCTGGATAGGGCCATCCCTGAGGCGGGGCAGGCTCCTCACCCTGTTGCAGCTCGAGACCTCCACCACCGACGCAGACCTGGGGGAGGCACGACACGAAGTGGCGGCGCTTGAACGACACCTCACGTGGGAGGGCCACCTGCTGCATACGGCTGCAAAAGTTGGCGAGATGTGGGCGGCGCGCCTGCATATTTCCTTCGACGGGGCAGCTCTCTCGTCGTCAGCCAGGACATCAGGCCAACACAGCTGGGTCGAGGACACCATTCGCTTCCTGTCTGGCCGTGACTACGTCACGTGCATCCGCACGCGCATTAACGCTATACCATCCAAGGCGCGCAGGAGTCGCGGCCGAGACAGGGAGAAGATGTGTCGCGCAAGATGCAACGCCGTCGAGACCGCGAACCACGTCGTCCAGGGCTGCGGGCTGACCAGCCGAGCCCGGGTGCGGCGACACGACGCGGTTGTGAAATACGTCGCGCGCGGGCTGGCTCAACGAGGGTTTTTCGTGTCTGTCGAGCCACACCTTCGAACACCAGAGGGAGTCCACAAGCCCGACGTTGTGGCGTCTAAGGACGGCGTGGTGCATGTCATCGACGCACAAATCGTCGGCGACCATCTTGACACCGACTGGTGTCACCGGCAGAAGGCGGCGAAATACGACGTCCCGTCGGTGCGGCAAGCCGTCGGCGCTCTCCGACCTGCAGCCAGCAGCATACAGTTTAGAACAGTGACCCTGAACTGGAGGGGGACTTGGGCACCTACATCAGCCCGCCAGCTCCTACAACTTGGCTTCCGCAGGCGGGAGTTAAGCACCATCAGCACGCGGGTGCTCTGTAGAACGACGTGGATCTTCGGCCTGTTCGAAAATATGACGTCGACCAGGCCGAAGTACAGGAAGGGCGTAGGCTAGTTAGTCGGTTAGATTTAGGTTAGTTTGCCCCGACTCCCGGGGCTTCAATATCGGGAGCAATTCCGTTCTTTATTCAATTCTTGTATTTAATTGTTTTATACTGTGTTTAATATTAAGGTAAAAGCGGTTACACAACACCAGTAACCGGCGCCCTTGTGAGCTCCTCTCGGGGAGCAAGGCGCAATAGATTAAGAGTGTTTTATTACCTTGTGTTATTCACTGTATTTATAGACAAATGCATCGTCACTCTGCGAAATTTATTTGAAAACTCGAGGATATCGTCATTGGAATAACTCAGACAACGTTAAGGTGGACATGCTGTACCATTTCGCTTCTGCAGGTCTGGCCGCAATACGAATTAAAGAGAGGAAAGATTCAAAGAAGGGGGAGCAGCCGGCAGCAGTAACTATGACTCTCTTAAGGTAGCCAAATGGCTTGTCACTCTGCGAAATTTATTTGAAAACTCGTCGATATCGTCGTTGGAGTATCTCAGACAACGTTAAGGTGGACAAGTTGCAGCATTTCGCTTCTGCATGGACATTCCGCAGTACGAATTAAAGAGAGGAAAGATTCAAAGGAAGGGGAGCATCTGGCTGCAGTACTGCAGTAATTATGACTCTCCTA
This sequence comes from Schistocerca americana, assembly GCF_021461395.2. Taxonomy (NCBI): domain Eukaryota; kingdom Metazoa; phylum Arthropoda; class Insecta; order Orthoptera; family Acrididae; genus Schistocerca; species Schistocerca americana. The sequence continues at coordinate 212,756,626 of NC_060127.1, read as the reverse complement.
AGGTAGCCAACTGCCTCGTCATCCGTCGAAGTACATTTGCTAACTCGAGATACTCGTAGAGCGAGTAACTGTGACGACGTTAAGGTGGACATACAGTGGCATATCGGTTCTGTAGGACTGGCCATAGCAAGAATGATAAAGGCCTAAAGAAATGGGAGCAGCCGGCAGGAGTAACTATGACTCTCTTAAGGTAGCCAAATGAATCGTCACTCTGAAAAAATTTATTTGAAAACTCGCGGATATCGTCGTTGTAGTAACTCAGACAACGTTAAGGTGGACAAGTTGCAGCATTTCGCTTCTGCTTGGACATTCCACAGTACGAATTAAAGAGAGGAAAGATTCAATGGAAGGGGAGATTCTGGCTGCAGTAACTATGACTCTCTTAAGGTATCCAAATGCCTCGTCATCCGTCGAAGTACATTTGCTAACTCGAGAAACTCGTAGTGGGAGTAACTGTGACGACGTTAAGGTGGACATACAGTGGCATATCGGTTCTGTAGGACTGGCCATAGCAAGAATGATAAAGGCCTAAAGAAATGGGAGCAGCCGGCAGGAGTAACTATGACTCTCTTAAGGTAGCCAAATGCCTCGTCAGTTTGCGAAATTTATTTGAAAACTCGAGGATATCGTCGTTGGAGTAACTCAGACAACGTTAAGATGGACATGCTGTACCATTTCGCCTCTGCAGGACTGGCCGCAATACGAATTAAAGAGAGGAAAGATTCAAGGAAGGGGGAGCAGCGGGCAGCAGTAACTATGACTCTCTTAAGGTAGCCAAATGCATCGTCACTCTGCGAAATTTATTTGAAAACTCGTCGATATCGTCGTTGGAGTAACTCAGACAACGTTAAGGTGGACAAGTTGCAGCATTTCGCTTCTGCTTGGACATTCCGCCATACGAATTAAAGAGAGGAAAGATTCAAAGGAAGGGGAGCATCTGGCTGCAGTACTGCAGTAATTATGACTCTCCTAAAGTAGCCAAATGCCTCGTCATCGGTCGAAGTACATTTGCTAACTCGAGATACTCGTGGAGGGAGTAACAGTGACGACGTTAAGGTGGACATACAGTGGCCCATCGGTCCTGTAGGACTAGCCATAGCAAGAATGATAAAGCCCTAAAGAAATGGGAGCAGCCGGCAGGAGTAACTATGACTCTCTTAAGGTAGCCAAATGCCTCGTCACTCTGCGAAATTTATTTGAAAACTCGAGGATATCGTCTTTGGAGTACCTTAGACAAAGTTCAGATGGACATGCTGTACCATTTCGTTTCTGCAGGACTGGCCGCAATACGAATTAATGAAAGGAAAGATTCAAAGAAGGGGGATCAGCGGGCAGCAGTATCTATGACTCTCTTAAGGTAGCCAAATGCCTCGTCACTCTGCGAAATTTATTTGAAAACTCGAGGATATCGTCGTTGGACTAACTCAGACAACGTTAAGGTGGACATGCTGTACCATTTCGCTTCTGCAGGACTGGCTGCAATACGAATTAAAGAGAGGAAAGATTCAATGGAAGGGGAGATTCTGGCTGCAGTAACTATGACTCTCTTAAGGTATCCAAATGCCTCGTCATCCGTCGAAGTACATTTGCTAACTCGAGAAACTCGTAGTGGGAGTAACAGTGACGACGTTAAGGTGGACATAGAGTGGCATATCGGTCCTGTAGGACTGGCCATAGCAAGAATGATAAAGGCCTAAAGAAATGGGAGCAGCCGGCAGGAGTAACTATGCCTCTCTTAAGGTAGCCAAATGCCTCGTCATTCGTCGAAGTACATTTGCTAACTCGAGTAACTCGTAGTGGGAATAACTGTGACGACGTTAAGGTAGACATACAGTGGCATATTCGGTTCTGTAGGACCGGCCATAGCAAGAAAGATAAAGGCCTAAGGAAATGGGAGCAGCCGGCAGGAGAAAGTATCACTCTCTTAAGGTAGCCAAATGCCTCGTCACTCTGCGAAAATTATATGAAAACTCGAGGATATCGTCGTTGGAGTAACTCAGACAACGTTAAGGTGGACATGCTGTACCACTTCGCTTCTGCAGGACTGGCCGCAATACGAATTAAAGAGAGGAAAGATTGAAAGAAGGGGGAGCAGCGGGCATCAGTAACTATGACTCTCTTAAGGTAGCCAAATGCCACGTCACTCTTCGAAATTTATTTGAAAACTCGTCGATATCGTCTTTGGAGTTACTGAGACAACGTTAAGGTGGACAAGTTGCAGCATTTCGCTTCTGCTTGGACATTCCGCAGTACGAATTAAAGAGAGGAGAGATTCAAAGGAAGGGGAGCATCTGGCTGCAGTACTGCAGTAACTATGACTCCCCTAAGGTAGTCAAATGCCTCGTCATCCGACGTAGTACATTAGCTAACTCGAGATACTCGTAGTGGGACTAACTGTGACGACGTTAAGGTGGACATACAGTGGCATATCGGTTCTATAGGACTGGCCATAGCAAGACTGATAAAGGCCTAAAGAAATGTAAGCTGCCGGCAGGAGTAACTATGACTCTCTTAAGGTAGCCATATGCCTCGTCACTCTGCGAAATTTATTTGACAACTTGTCGATATCGTCGTTGGAGTAACTCAGACAAAGTTAAGGTGGACAAGTTGCAGCATTTCGCTTCTGCTTGGACATTCCACAGTACGAATTAAAGAGAGAAAAGATTCAATGGAAGGGGAGATTCTGGCTGCAGTAACTATGACTCTCTTGAGGTAGCTAAATGCCTCGTCATTCGTCGAAGTACATTTGCTAACTCGAGAAACTCTTAGTGGGAGTAACTGTGACAACGTTAAGGTGGACATACAGTGGCATATCGATTGTGTAGGACTGGCCATAGCAAGAATGATAAAGGCCTAAAGAAATGGGAACAGCCGGCAGGCGTAACTATGACTCTCTTAAGGTAGCGAAATGCCTCGTCACTCTGCGAAATTTATTTGAAAACTCGAGGATATCGTCGTTAGAGTAACTCAGACAACGGTAGGGTGGACATGCTGCACCATTTCGCTTCTGCAGGACTGGCCGCAATACGAATTAAAGAGAGGAAAGATTCAAAGAAGGGGGAGCAGCGGGCAGCAGTAACTATGACTCTCTTATGGTAGCCAAATGCCCCGTCACTCTGTGAAATTTATTTGAAAACTCGTCGATATCGTCGTTGGAGTAACTCAGACAACGTTAATGAGGACAAATTGCAGCATTTCGCTTCTACTTGGACATTCTGTAGTACGAATTAAAGAGAGGAGAGGAGAGATTCAAAGGAAGGGGAGCATCTGGCTGCAGTAACTATGACTCTCTTAAGGTAGCCAAATGCCTCGTCATCCGTCGAAGTACATTTGCTAACTCGAGAAACTCGTAGTGGGAGTAACTGTGACGACGTTAGGGTGGACAAAAAGTGGCATTTCGGTTCTGTAGGACTGGCCATAGGAAAAATGATAAAGGCCTAAGAAATGAGAGCAGCCATCAGGAGTAACTATGACTCTCTGAAGGTAGTCAAATGCCTCGTCACTCTGCGAAATTTATTTGAAAACTCGTGGATATCGTCGTTGGAGTAACTCAGACAACGTTAAGGTGGACAAGTTGCAGCATTTCGCTTTTGCTTGGACATTCCGCAGTACGAATTAAAGTGAGGAAAGATTCAAGATAAGGGCAGAATCTGGCTGCAGTAACTATGACTCTCTTAAGGTAGCCAAATGCCTCGTCACTCTGCGAAATTTATTTGAAAACTCGACGATATCGTCGTTGGAGTAATTCAGACAACGTTGAGGTGGTCATGCTGTACCATTTCGCTTCTGCAGGACTGGCCGCAATACGAATTAAAGAGAGGAAAGATTCAAAGATGGGGGAGCAAAGGGCAGCAGTAAGTATGACTCTCTTAATGCTCACATGATGCGTCATATACGGATCCTCTCGGTCCACTCCTTAGCACCCTTGGGTGTCGAGTGGGCGATGGTTCGCTTAGCCTCTCAGTGGGAAATCCTAGCTCTGGCCTTCACGTGGCGGGAGTCGTGAAGGGAGCCGAGGGGAGGCACAGAATTCTGTGTCTTCCTAGAGCTCTCCGACCGACAGAGCGGGGTGAACCTTCGGGGCTTGGGGGTTGCCTGCCCCCCTGCCTCTTGTTTCAGCTGGCCCCAACACTCGTAATAGATCAGGTTGCGGTCCTCCCACTGGAGGAGCCGCGCCAGTTGTTGGGCCACCAGCTGACGTCGCCAGTCCGGGTCGTGACGTCTTGCCGTCTTTCCAGTGCCCCGAGTGCAGTCGGAGTTTCGGCACCAAGACTGGTCTTGGTGTGCATCGCCGCAGGGCTCATCCTGGCGCAGTGAACGCAGAAATTAACATCCAGAGGGCGAAGGCCAGGTGGTCTAGTGAGGAACTGTTACGCCTGGCCCATGCAGAGGCAGTGCTAACACTCGAGGGCACCCGGTTCCTGAATCAAGAATTAGTGAAGATCTTTCCGCACCGCTCACTTGAATCCATTAAGTGCCAGCGTCGTGTGGGAGCTTACAGGAACCAGGTCGCCGAGTTCGTTGCTGCTCTCTCTGCCTCTGCAGAGCGACCTCGCCCCTCTGATGCTGCTGCACACCCTGCTGTGGCTTCCATGTCTTCCCTGACTCCACCGTCGTTAGAAGATCCTGTTGACCAGGTCATCTGGTCGGCCTTAGCAGCCTTGCCATCGTCGGGTCCGAAGTACCGCTCAGTTGACGACATCTTGGCGCTGGGACACAGTATATCCAGGCATGTCATTATGGGCATGCTGGCACCTGTACTTGATGCATTAGGTAGCAAGGAGGCATCCCACAATCCCGTTGCCTCCAAGCACATGTCCCAGCCACCTGAGCGGAAACGAGCTCGTCGAAGGTGGGAGTACTCTGTGTGCCAACGCGCGTTCTCCAAAAACGCGGGGCGGTGCATTAACGGCATTCTGGACGGTACACTGACTCACCAACCACCTCCAATTCCTGGTTTGGTCGAGTTTTGGAAAGATTTCTTCACCCGCCGTCCATCTGGCCGCGTTGACCGCCTAGATTGTCGGTTGTTACCGTCCCGCGTTGAGGTGCCATTTCAAGAGCTGTGGGCGCCTATCACATTGGAGGACATTGCCGCAGCTCTCCCACCTCGTCACTCCGCTGCGGGCCCAGATGGATTAACACCTGCCCAGCTCCGTCGTCTTCCCCGTGAGGTCCTCCTGAAAGTGTTAAACCTTTTCCTTTTGACCCGCCGCCTCCCATCCCGACTCCTACAGGCCCGTACCTCCCTGCTGCCCAAGAAGGCCGCCCCAGCATCCCCCGCTGACTTCCGCCTGATCACTGTTTGCTCAGTCCTCGCTGGGGTCTTCCATAAGATCCTGGCGGGTCGGCTGATGCGGACCTGTGTGTTGGACGGGCGTCAGCGGGCCTTCCTTCCTCAGGATGGGATGCTGCACAATACGTTCTTGTTGGACCTGGCGATGACTCAGGCCAGGGTGAACTGTAACTCCCTCTATGTCGCGTCCCTGGATGTGTCCAAGGCATTCGACTCCCTGGACCATGGTGCCCTGAGGCCTGCCCTGAGGGCACATGGTCTGCCGGACGAGTTCATTGGATACATCCTGGGATGCTATGAGAATCGGGTGACGGTGATCTCTGGTTCGGGAAAGTCACTGGGACCAGTGCGGCCTTCAAGGGGCGTTCGGCAGGGCGACCCTCTTTCCCCTATCCTGTTTAACCTTTCGCTGGACCTTATGCTTGCTCGCCTCCCAGATCATGTAGGTGCCAACATCATGGGACGACGCCTGAATGCTGCCGCCTTCGCTGACGACCTCCTGTTGTTCGCTGAGACGAAAGGTGGTCTCCAGGACCTGATCGATACATCTGTATCAGTTCTTGGAGACCTGGGTCTCCAGGTCAATCCTGGGAAGTGCTTTACTCTCGCCCTCGCGGCCTCTGGCCGTGAGAAGAAAGTTAAGGTCGACGACACCACGACCTTCAAGGCTGGATATACCACCCTTCCAGCCTTGGCAGTCGAGAGCACTTTTCGGTATCTTGGCCTGGAGTTCTCTACCAGCGGATGTAGCCTCTTCCATCCGAGGCGGGAGGTCGAGCGACAGCTGAGCGTCCTTTCCAAGGCACCACTGAAGCCACAACAACGTCTTCACGCCCTGAGAACCGTGGTCTTGCCAGGAATCCACCATGGCCTGGCTCTGTCGAGGACCCGTCTTGGTGCTCTCTCCGCAGTGGACATCGCTGTCCGCACAGCTTTGAGATCTTGGCTGTGCCTGCCAGCGGACATTCCTGTTGCGTACTTCCACGCCCCTGTTACAGCTGGGGGTTTGGGAGTGCCATCAGCTCGCTGGCTTGGGCCTCTGCTGCGGCGGAATCGACTCGCCAACATCCGAGGGTTGGGAATCCTACCAGACGGGTCGACAGAGGACGTTCTCGGGCGCGAATTTGGGAGGCTGGAGCATCAGCTACGGTGGAACGACGGGGTCATACGGACGAGCAGCCAGCTTGGCCGGATGTGGGCAGAGAGGCTGCACTCGTCGGTGGATGGAGCTGCCTTGAGGAAGTCTGCCCGAACACCAGGGCAACACAGCTGGGTGGATAACCCCCAGCACCCTATTAGTGGCCGCGACTTCATCTCCTGCCTGCGAACCAGGATAAATGCCCTGTCAACTCGGGCTAGGTTGCAGCGTGGCCGTTCAGGTGACACCAACTGTAGGGCAGGCTGCGTCGCAACTGAAACCGCAAATCACGTTGTCCAGAATTGTTTTAGGAGCCATGACGCCCGTGTTAAGCGACATAATGCCTTGGCATCTTATGTTGCGCAAGGCCTTCGTCGCCGAGGCTTTGACATCCACCTTGAGCCTCAACTTCGAACATCTGAGGGCCTAAAGAAGCCGGACATCGTGGCGGTTCGGGGCGACGCAGCACACGTCATCGATGCCCGAGTCGTTGGTGTTAACCTGGACATCGATCATTGCCACAAGGAGAAGGTCGCGGTCTACGACAGGGAAGCCGTCAACCAGGCCATTAGGAGACTTCACCCAGCAGTCCAGCGCATCACCACCACCTCGGCGACCATCTCGTGGAGGGGTGTATGGTCGCCGAATTCTGCAAGTGATCTGCGCAGGCTGGGCTTCAGGAACCATCATTTTGCGGCCATGGCAACGCAGGTCCTCGTCGGTACTGTCATGGCGGCAAGGCGCTTCGACACCATGACTGCCACAATGAGCACGATGCACCGGACCGGTGTCCGCTGAGGGCCCAATTTGTGTCTCTCTGAGCTGCTGCCTGGCGCCTATCACAGGCATAAACGCCTTTTTGTTCACGTGTTTTCTTCCTGTCCTGTCTAGTGTTTGTTATGTATGTGTCATTTGTATGTATGTGTCATTTGTAAACCCATTGTATGGGTAATTCTTTTATGTGTATTCACGCACGTGAATAAATACGGCTATATATAGCCAAATGCCTCGTCACTCTGCGAAATTTATTTGAAACTCGTCTATATCGTCGTTGGAGTAACTCAGACACCGTTAAGGTGGACAAGTTGCAGCATTTCGCTTCTGCTTGGACATTCCGCAGTACAAATTAAAGAGAGGAAAGATTCGAACGAAAGGGAGCATCTGACTGCAGTAACTATGACTCTCTTAAGGTAGCCAAATGTCTCGTCAGCCGGCGAACTACATTTGCTAACTCGAGGAACTCGTAGTGGGAGTAACTGTGACGACGTTAAGGCGGACATACAGTGGCATATCGGTTCTGTAGGACTGGCCATAGCAAGAATGATAAAGGCCAAAAGAAATGGGAGCAGCCGGCTGGAGTAACTATGACGCTTTTAAGGTAGCCAAATGCCTCGTCACTCTGAGAAATTTATTTGAAACCTCGAGGATATCGTCGTAGGAGTAACTCGGACAACGTTCAGGTGGACATGCTGTACCATTTCGCTTCTGCAGGACTGGCCGCAATACGAATTAAAGTGAAGAAAGATTCAAAGAAGGGGGAGCAGCGGGCAGCAGTAACTATGACTCTCTTAAGGTAGCCAAATGCCTCGTCACTCTGTGAAATTTATTTGAAAACTCGTCGATATCGTCGTTGGAGTAACTCAGACAACGTTAAGGTGGACAAGTTGCATCATTTCGCTTCTGCTTGGACATTCCGCAGTACAAATTAAAGAGAGGAAAGATTCAAAGGAAGGGGAGCATCTGGCTGCAGTAACTACGACTCTCTTACGGTAGCCAAATGCCTCGTCATCCGTCGAAGTACATTTGCTAACTCGAGAAACTCGTAGTGGGAGTAACTGTGACGACGTTAAGGTGGACATACAGTGGCATATCGGTTCTGTAGGACTGGCCATAACAAGAATGATAAAGGCCTAAAGAAATGGGAGCTGCCGGCAGGAGTAACTATGACTCTGCCCCTGTTTCATCTGGGGGACTGGGAGTGCCATCAGCCCGCTGGCTTGGGCCTCTCCTGCGGCGGAATCGGCTCGCAAAGATGCGGGCATTGGGTGTGCTGTCTGACAGGACAGCAGATGACGTTCTGGGGCGTGAGATTGGGAGGCTTGAGCAGCAACTACGGGGTAACAACACGGTTATACGAACTACCAACAAAATGGGCCGGATGTGGGCTGAACGGCTGCATCTGTCGGTGGACGGCGCCGCCCTTAAGAAGTCTGCCCGAACACCAGGGCAGCATAGCTGGGTCGATAACCCACGACTAGCTATTACAGGCCGCGACTTCATCTCCTGCATCCGTACTAGGATCAATGCCCTTCCAACCCGGGCACGGTTGCAGCGAGGTCGTGCTGGTGACACTAACTGCCGGGCTGGCTCCATTGCTAAAGAAACTGCAAATCACGTTGTCCAGCACTGCTTCAGGAGTCACGACGCTAGAGTGAAGCGACACAACGCCCCTGCATCCTATATCGCGCATGGACTTCGTCGCAGGGGCTTCGACGATCACCTGGAGCCCCACCTCAGGACATGCGAGGGACTGAAGAAGCCGGCCATCGTGGCAGTTCGTGGCGATGCAGCCCATATCATCGATGCCCAGGTAGTTGGTGTTAACCTTGACGTCGACGAATGTCACCAGCAGAAGGTCGCGGTCTACAATAGGGAAGCCGTCCACCAGGCGATTAGCGGCCAGATCACAGCATTCAAGAGCATCACCACCTCTTCAGCTACCATCTCAAGGAGGGGGGTGTGGTCACCCACATCTGCACAGGACCTGCGGCAGGTTGGGTTCAAGAACTACCACCTCGCGACGATGTCTACACGGGTACTCCTCGGGACTGTGATGGCGGCACGGCGGTTTGACACAATGACTGCTGTAAGAAGCATGATGCCCCGGACTGGTGTCGGTTGATGGCTCAGGTATATGTGTCTACGCTGCTGCCAGGCGTCTATACGCAGGCATAACACCTTCTTTGTTCACGTTCTTTTTCCTGTCCGTCAAGTGTTTGTATTGTATATGTATTTTGTAAACCCACTCTGTGGGTTACCAATTCTTTATGTATGTTCACTTGACGTGAATAAAGATGGCTTAAATAGCCAAATGCCTCGTCACTCTGCGAAATTTATTTGAAAACTCGAGGATATCGTCGTTGGAGTAACTCAGACAACGTTAAGGTGGACATGCTGTACCATTTCGCTTCTGCAGGACTGGCCGCAATACGAATGAAAGAGAGGAAAGATTCAAAGAAGGGGCAGCAGCGGGCAGCAGTAACTATGACTCTCTTAAGGTAGCCAAACGCCTCGTCACTCTGCGAAATTTATTTGAAAACTCGTCGATATCGTCGTTGGAGTAACTCAGACACCGTTAAGGTGGACAAGTTGCAGCATTTCACTTCTGATTGGACATTCCGCAGTACAAATTAAAGAGAGGAAAGATTCAAAGGAAGGGGAGCATCTGGCTGCAGTAACTATGACTCTCTTAAGGTAGCCAAACGCCTCGTCACTCTGCGAAATTTATTTGAAAACTCGTCGATATCGTCGTTGGAGTAACTCAGACACCGTTAAGGTGGACAAGTTGCAGCATTTCACTTCTGATTGGACATTCCGCAGTACAAATTAAAGAGAGGAAAGATTCAAAGGAACGGGAGCATCTGGCTGCAGTAACTATGACTCTCTTAAGGTAGCCAAATGCCTCGTCATCCGTCGAAGTACATTTGCTAACTCGAGAAACTCGTAGTGGGAGTAACTGTGACGACGTTAAGGTGGACACACAGTGGCATTTCGGTTCTGTAGGACTGGCCATAGCAAGAATGATAAAATGGTTCAAATGGCTCTGAGCACTATGGGACTCAACGGCTGTGGTCATAAGACCACTAGAACTTAGAACTACTTATAACTAACTAACCTAAGGACAGCACACAACACTCAGCCATCACGAGGCCGAGAAAATCCCTAACCCCGCCGGGAATCTAACCCGGGAACCCGGGCGTGGGAAGCGAGAACGCTACCGCACGACCACGAGATGAGGGCAGCAAGAATGATAAAGGCCTAAAGAAATGGGAGCAGACGGCAGGAGTAACTATCACTCTCTTAAGGTAGCCAAATGCCACATCACTCTGCTGAATTTATTTGAGAACTCGAGGATATCGTCGTTGGAGTAACTCAGACAACGTTAAGGTGGACATGCTGTACCATTTCGCTTCTGCAGGGCTGGCCGCAATACGAATGAAAGAGAGGAAAGATTCAAAGAAGGGGGAGCAGCGGGCAGCAGTAACTATGACTCTCTTAAGGTAGCCAAATGCCTCGTCATCCGTCGAAGTACATTTGCTAACTCGAGAAACTCGTAGTGGGAGTATCTGTGACGACGTTAAGGTGGACATACAGTGGCATATCGTTCTGTGGGACTGGCCATAGCATGAGTGATAAAGGCCTAAATATATGGGAGCAGCCGGCAGGAGTAACTAAGGGCTGACACTCTCACTTTTTATGATTTGAACCTGTCCTGTGAGTCCAGTTTTAGATTCCGATGCTTCACTTCAGGTTTACTGTATCCCTTGGACCTTCTTATTGACGATGAAACACAGAAATTGCATCCGAATTTAATACAAAAAGCACAATGCTGACTTAAGTAAAAGAAGACTGACACTTTAACTTTCTATGATTTGAACCTCTCCTGTGAGTCCAGTTTTAGATTCCGATGCTTCACTTCAGGTTTACTGTATCCCTTGGACCTTCTTATTGATGATGAAACACAGGAATTGCATCCGAATTTAATACAAAAGGCACAATGCCGACATAAGTAAAAGAGGACTAACACTCTCCCTTTCTATGATTTGAACCTCACCTGTGAGTCCAGTTTTAGAATACGATGCTTCACTTCAGGTTTACTGTATACCTTGGACCTTCTTATTGACGATGAAGCACAGAAAATGCATCGGAATTAAGTTGAAAAGGCACAATGACGACCTAAGTAGAAGAGGACTGACACTCTCACTTTCTATGATTTGAACCTCTCAAATGAGTCCAGTTTTAGATTCCGATGCTTCACTTCAGGTTTACTGTATCCCCTGGACTTTCTTATTGACGATGAAACACAGAAATTGAATCCGAATTTAATACAAAAGGCACAATGCCGACTGAAGTACAAGAGGACAGACACACTAACTTTCTATGTTTTGAACCTCTCCTGTGAGTCCAGTTTTAGATTCCGATGCTTAACTTCAGGTTAACTGTATACCTTGCACCTTCTTATTGACGGTGAAAAAAAGAAATTGCATGCATACTTAATACAAAAGTCACAATGTCGACTTCAGTACAAGCGGACTGACATTCTCACTTTCTACGATTTGAACCTCTCCTGTGAGTCCAGCTTTAGAGTCCGATGCTTCACTTCAAGATTACTGTATACCTTGCTCCTTCTTATTGACGATGAAACACAGAAATTGCATCCGAATTTAATACAAAAGGCACAATGCCGACTTATGTAAAAGAGGACTGACACTCTAGCTTTCTATGGTTTGAACCTCTCCTGTGAGTCCAGTTTTAGATTCCGATGTTTCACTTCAGGTTTACTGTTACCCTTGGACCTTCTTATTGACGATGAAACACAGAAATTGCATCCGAATTTGATACAAAGGGCACAATGCCGACTTAAGTACAAGTGAGAGTGTCAGTCCTCTTTTACTTATGTCGGCATTGTGCGTTTTGTATTAAATTCGGATGTAATTCCTGTGTTTCATCGTCAATAAGAAGGTCCAAGGGATACAGTAAACCTGAAGTGAAGCATCGGAATCTAAAACTGGACTCACAAAAGAGGTTCAAATCATAGAGAGTTAGAGTGTCAGTCCTCTTGTACTTAAGTCGGCATTGTGCCTTTTGTAATAAATTCGGATGCAATTTCTGTGTTTCATCGTCAATAAGAAGGTCCAAGGGATACAATAAAACTGAGGTGAAGCATCGGAATCTAAAAGTGGACTCACAGGAGAGGTTCAAACAATAGAAAGTGAGAGTGTCAGTCCTCTTTTACTTAAGTCGGCATTGTGCTTTTTGAATTAAATTCGGATGCAATTTCTGTGTTTCATTGTCAATAAGAAGGTCCAAGGGATACAGTAAACCTGAAGTGAGGCATCGGAATCTAAAACTGGACTCACAGGAGAGGTTCAAATCACAGAGAGTTAGAGTGTCAGTCCTCTCGTACTTAATTCGGCATTGTGCCCTTTGCATTTAATTCCAATGCAATTTCTGTGTTTCATCGTCCATAAGAAGGTGCAAGGGATACAGTAAACCTGAAGTGAAGCATCGGAATCCAAAACTGGACTCACAGGAGAGGTTCAAATCATAATAAGTGAGAGTGTCAGTTCTCTTGTACTTAAGTCGGCATTGTGCCTTTTGTATTAAATTCGGATGCAATTTCTGTGTTTCATCGTCAATAAGAAGGTGCAAGATATACAGTAAACCTGAAGTGAAGCATCGGAATCTAAAACTGGCTCACAGGAGCGGTTAAAATCATAGAAAGGGAGAGTGTCAGTCCTCTTTTACTTAAGTCGGCATTGTGCCTTTTGTATTAAATTCGGATGTAATTCCTGTGCTTCATCGTCAATAAGAAGGTCCAAGGGATACAGTAAACCTGAAGTGAAGCATCGGAATCTAAAACTGGACTCACAAAAGAGGTTCAAATCACAGAGAGTTAGAGTGGCAGTCCTCTTGGTCTTAAGTCGGCATTGTGCCTTTTGTATTAAATTCGGATGCAATTTCTGTGTTTCATCGTCAATAAGAAGGTGCAAGGTATTCAGTAAACCAGAAGTGAAGCATCGTATTCTAAAACTGGACTCACAGGTGAGGTTCAAATCATAGAGAGGTAGAGTGACAGTCCTCTTTTACTTGAGTCGGCATTGTGCCTTTTGAATTTAATTCCGATGCAATTTCTGTGTTTCATCGTCAATAAGAAGGTGCAAGTTATACAGTAAACCTGAAGTGAAGCATCGGAATCTAAAACTGGACTCACAGGAGCGGTTCAAATCATAGAAAGGGAGAGTGTCAGTCCTCTTTTACTTATGTCGGCATTGTGCCTTTTGTATTAAATTCGGATGCAATTTCTGTGTTTCATCGTCAATAAGAAGGTCCAAGGGATACAGTAAACCTGAAGTGAAGCATCGGAATCTAAAACTGGTCTCACAGGAGAGGTTCAAATCATAGAAAGAGAGAGTGTCAGTCCTCTTTTACTTAAGTTGGCATTGTGCCTTTTGTATTAAATTCGGATGCAATTTTTGTGTTTCATCGTCAATATAAAGGTGCAAGGTAAACAGTAATCTTTAAGTGAAGCATCGGAATCTAAAACTGGACTCACAGGAGAGGTTCAAATCATAGAAAGTGAGAGTGTCAGTACTCTTGTACTTAAGTCGGCATTGTGCCTTTTGTATTAAATTCCGATGCAATTTCTGTGATTCAACGTCAATAAGAAGGTGCAAGGTATACAGTAAACCTGGAGTGAACTTTTGGAATCTAAAACTGGACTCACAAGAGAGGTTCAAATCATAGAAAGAGAAAGTGTCAGTCCTCTATTACTTAAGTCGGCATTGTGCCTTTTGTATTAAATTCGGATGCAATTTCTGTGTTTCATCGTCAATAAGAAGGTCCAAGGGATACAGTAAACCTGAAGTGAAGGATCGGATTCTAAAACTGGACTCACAGGAGAGGTTCAAATCACAGAATGTGAGAGTGTCAGTCCTCTTGTACTTAAGTCGGCATAGTGCCTTTTGTATTGAAATCGGATGCAATTTCTGTGTTTCACCTTCAATACGAAGGTGCAAAGTATACAGTAAACTTGTAGTGAAGCATCGGAATCTAAAACTGGACTCGCAGGAGAGGTCCAAATCATAGTAAGTGAGAGTGTCAATCCTCTTTTACTTAAGTCGGTATTGTGCCTTTTGTATTAAATTCAGATGCAATTTCTGTGTTTCATCGTCAATAAGAAGGTCCACGGGAAACAGTAAACCTGAAGTGAAGCATCGGAATCTAAAACTGGTCTCACAGGAGAGGTTCAAATCATAGAAAGTGAGAGTGTCAGTCCTCTTTTACTTATGTCGGCATTGTGCCTTTTCTATTAAATTCGGATGCAATTTCTGTGTTTCATCGTCAATAAGAAGGTCCAAGGGATACAGTAAACCCGAAGTGAAGCATCGGAATCTAAAACTGGACTCACAATAGAATTTCAAATCATAGAAAGTTAGAGTGTCAGTCCTCTCGTACTTAAGTCGGCATTGTGCCTTTTGAATTTAATTCCGATGCGATTTCTGTGTTACATCGTATATAAGAAGGTACAAAGTATACAGTAAACCTGAAGTGAAGCATCGGAATCTAAAACTGGACTCACAGGAGAGGTTCAAATCATAGAAAGTGAGAGTGTCAGTACTCTTGTACTTAAGTAAGCATTGTGCCTTTTGTATTAAATTCCGAAGCAATTTCTGTGACTCAACGTCAATAAGAAGGTGCAAGGTATACAGTAAACCTGAAGTGAACTATCGGAATCTAAAACTGGACTCACAAGAGAGGTTCAAATCATAGAAAGAGAAAGTGTCAGTCCTCTATTACTTAAGTCGGCATTGTGCCTTTTGTATTAAATTCGGATGCTATTTCTGTGTTTCATCATCAATAAGAAGGCCCAAGGGATACAGTAAACCCGAAGTGAAGCATCGGAATCTAAAACTGGACTCACAGGAGAGGTTCAAATCATAGAAAGGGAGAGTGTCAGTCCTCTTGTACTTAAGTCGGCATTGTGCCTTTTGTATTAAATTCGGATGCAATTTCTGTGTTTCATCGTCAATAAGGAGGTCCAAGGGATACAGTAAAACTGAAGTGAAGCATCGGAATCTAAAACTGGACTCACAGGAGAGGTTCACATCATAGAAAGAGAGAGTGTCAGTCCTCTTTTACTTAAGTCGGCATTGTGTCTTGTGTATTAAATTCGGATGCAATTTCTGTGTTTCATCATCAATAAGAAGGTCCAAGGGATACAGTAAACCTGAAGTGAAGCATCGGTATCTAAAACTGGACTCACAGGAGAGGTTCAAATCATAGAAAGGGAGAGTGTCAGTCCTCTTTTACTTATGTCGGTATTGTGCCTTTTGTATTAATTTCGGATGCAATTTTTGTGTTTCATCGTCAATAAGAAGGTGCAAGGTAAACAGGAATCTTGAAATGAAGCATCGGAATTTACAACTGGACTCACAGGAGAGGCTAAAATAGTAGAAAGTGAGAGTGTCATTCCTCTTGTTCTTAAGTCGGCATTGTGCCTTTTGTATTAAATTCCGATGCAATTTCTGTGATTCATCGTCAATAAGAAGGTGCAATGTATACAGTAAACCTGAAGTGAAGCATCGGAATCTAAAACTGGACTCACAGGAGAGGTTCAAATCATAGAAAGCGAGAGTGTCAGTCCTCTTTTAATTATGTCGGCATTGTGCCTTTTGTATAAAATTCGGATGCAATTTCTGTAGTTCGTCGTCAATATCAAGGCCCAAGGGATAAAGTAAACCTGAAGTGAAGCATCCGAATCCATAACTGGACTCACAGGAGAGGTTCAAATCACAGAAAGTGAAAGTGGCAGTCCCCTTGTACTTAAGTCAGCATAGTGCCTCTTGTATTAAATTCGGATGATATTTCTGTGTTTCATCGTCAATAAGAAGGTCCAAGGGATACAGTAAACCTGAAGTGAAGCTTCGGAATCTAAAACTGGACTCTCAGGAGAGGTTCAAATCATAGAAAGGGAGAGTGTCAGTCCTCTTGTACTTAAGTCAGCATTGTTACTTTATAATTTAAATCCGATGCAATTACTGTGTTTCATCGTCAATAAGAAGGTGCAAGGTGTACAGTAAACCTGAAGTGAAGCATTGGAATCTAGAACTGGACTCACCAAAGAGGTTCAAATCATAGAAAGCGAGAGTGTCAGTCCTCTTTTAATTATGTCGGCATTGTGCCTTTTGTATTAAATTCGGATGCAATTTCTGTGTTTCATCGTCAATAAAGGTGCAAGGTATACAGTAAACCTGAAGTGAAGCATCGGAATCTAAAACTGGACTCACAGGAGAATTTCAAATCATAGAAAGTTAGAGTGTCAGTCCTCTCGAACATAAGTCGGCATTGTGCCTTTTGAATTTAATTCCGATGCGATTTCTGTGTTACATCGTGAATAAGAAGGTACAAAGTATACAGTAAACCTGAAGTGAAGCATCGGAATCTAAAACTGGACTCACAGGAGAGGGTCAAATCATAGAGAGTGTCAGTCCTCTTTACTTAGGTCGGCATTGTGCCTTGTGTATTAAATTCGGATACAATTTCTGTGTTTCATCATCAATAAGAAGGTCCAAGGGATACAGTAAACCTGAAGTGAAGCATCGGAATCTAAAACTGGACTCACAGGAGAGGTTCAAATCATAGTAACTGAGAGTGTCAGTCCTCTTGTACTTAAGTCGGCATTGTGCCTTTTGTATTAAGTTCGGATGCAATTTTTGTGTTTCATCGTCAATAAGAAGGTGCAAGGTAAACAGTAATCTTGAAGTGAAGCATCGGAATCTACAACTGGACTCACAGGAGAGGCTAAAATCGTAGAAAGTGAGAGTGTCAGTCCTCTTGTACTTAAGTCGGCGTTGTGCCTTTTGTATTAAATTCCGATGCAATTTCTGTGCTTCATCGTCAATAAGAAGGTACAAGGTATACAGTAAACCTGAAGTGAAGCATCTGAATCTAAAACTGGACTCACAGCAGAGGTTCAAATCATAGAAAGAGAGAGTGTCTGTCCTCTTTCACTTATGTCGGCATTGTGCCTTTTGTATTAAATCGGATGCAATTTCTGTATTTCGTCGTCAATATCAAGGTCCAATGGATACAGGAAACCTGAAGTGAAGTATCGGAATGTAAAACTGGACTCACAAGAGAGGTTCAAATCATAGAAAGAGAAAGTGTCAGTCCTCTATTACTTAAGTCGGCATTGTGCCTTTTGTATTAAATTCGGATGCAATTTCTGTGCTTCATCGTCAATAAGATGGTCTACGGTATGCAGTAACCCGAAGTGAAGCATCGGAATCTAAAACTGGACTCACAGAAGAGGTTCAAATGTTAGAATGTTAGAGTGTCAGTCCTCTTGTACTTAAGTTAGCATTGTGCCTTTTGAGTTCAATTCCGGTGCAATTTCTGTGTTTCATCGTCAATAAGATGGTGCAAGGCATACAATATAACTGAAATGAAGCATCGGAATCTAAAACTGGACTCAATGGAGAGGTTCAAATCATAGAAAGTGAGAGTGTCAGTCCTCTTTTACTTAAGTCGGCCTTGTGCCTTTTGAATTAAATTCGGATGCAATTTCTGTGTTTCATCGCCAATAAGAAGGTCCAAGGGACACAGTAAACCTGAAGTGAAGCATCGGAATCTAAAACTGGAAACACAGGAGAGGTTCAAATCATAGAAAGTTAGAGTGTCAGTCCTCTTGTAATTAAGTCGGCATTGTGCCTTTTGAATTTACTTCCGATGCAATTTCTGTGTTTCATCGTCAATAAGAAGGTGCAACGTATTCAGTAAATCTGAAGTGAAGCATCGTATTCTAAAACTGGACTCATAGGTGAGGTTCAAATCATAGAGAGTTAGAGTGTCATTCCTCTTGTACTTAAGTCGGCATTGTGCCTTTTGAATTAAATTCGGATGCAATTTCTGTGTTTCATCGCCAATAAGAAGGTCCAAGGGACACAGTAAACCAGAAGTGCAGCATCGTAAACTAAAACTGGACTCACAGGAGAGTTTGAAATCATAGAAAGTTAGAGTGTCAGTCCTCTTGTACTTAATTCGGCATTGTGCCTTTTGAATTTAATTCCGATGCAATTTCTGTGTTTCATCGTCAATAAGAAGGTGCAAGGTTTGCAATAAACCTGAAGTGAAGCATCGGAATCTAAAACTAGACTCACAGGAGAGGTTCAAATCATAGAAAGTGAGAGTGTCAGTCCTCTTGTACTTAAGTCGGCATTGTGCCTTTTGTATTAAATTAGGATGCAATTTCTGTGTTTCATCGTCAATAAGAAGGCCCAACGGATACAGTAAACCCGAAGTGAAGCATCGGAATCTAAAACTGGACTCACAGGAGAGGTTCAAATCATAGAAAGGGAGAGTGTCAGTCCTCTTGTACTTAAGTCGGTATTGTGCCTTTTGTATTAAATTCGGAAGCAATTTCTGTGTTTCATCGTCAATAAGAGGGTCAAAGTATACAGTAAACCTGAAGTGAAGCATGGGAATCTAAAACTGGACTCACAGGAGAGGTTCAAATCATAGAAAGAGAGAGTGTCTGTCCTCTTTCACTTATGTCGGCATTGTGCCTTTTGTATTAAATCGGATGCAATTTCTGTATTTCGTCGTCAATATCAAGGTCCAATGGATACAGGAAACCTGAAGTGAAGTATCGGAATGTAAAACTGGACTCACAAGAGAGGTTCAAATCATAGAAAGAGAAAGTGTCAGTCCTCTATTACTTAAGTCGGCATTGTGCCTTTTGTATTAAATTCGGATGCAATTTCTGTGCTTCATCGTCAATAAGATGGTCTACGGTATGCAGTAACCCGAAGTGAAGCATCGGAATCTAAAACTGGACTCACAGAAGAGGTTCAAATGTTAGAATGTTAGAGTGTCAGTCCTCTTGTACTTAAGTTAGCATTGTGCCTTTTGAGTTCAATTCCGGTGCAATTTCTGTGTTTCATCGTCAATAAGATGGTGCAAGGCATACAATATAACTGAAGTGAAGCATCGGAATCTAAAACTGGACTCACAGGAGAGGTTCAAATCATAGAAAGTGAGAGTGTCAGTCCTCTTTTACTTAAGTCGGCCTTGTGCCTTTTGAATTAAATTCGGATGCAATTTCTGTGTTTCATCGCCAATAAGAAGGTCCAAGGGACACAGTAAACCTGAAGTGAAGCATCGGAATCTAAAACTGGAAACACAGGAGAGGTTCAAATCATAGAAAGTTAGAGTGTCAGTCCTCTTGTAATTAAGTCGGCATTGTGCCTTTTGAATTTACTTCCGATGCAATTTCTGTGTTTCATCGTCAATAAGAAGGTGCAACGTATTCAGTAAATCTGAAGTGAAGCATCGTATTCTAAAACTGGACTCATAGGTGAGGTTCAAATCATAGAAAGTGAGAGTGTCAATCCTCTTGTACTTAAGTCACCATTGTGCCTTTTGTATTAAATTCTGATGCAATTTCTGTGTTTCATCGTCAATCAGAAGGTCCAAGGGATACAGTAAACCTAAAGTGAAGCATCGGAATGTAAAACTGGACTCACAGGAGAGGTTCAAATCATAGGAAGTTAGAGTGTCAGTCGTCTTGTACATAAGTTGGCATTGTGCCTTTTGTATTAAATTCCGATGCAATTTCTATATTTCATCGTCAAAAGAAGGTGCATGGTATACAGTAAACATGAAGTGAAGCATCGGAATCTAAAACTGGACTCACAGGAGAGGTTCAAACCATAGTAAGTGAGAGTGTCAGTACTCTTGTACTTAAGTCGGCATTGTGCCTTTAGTATTAAATTCGGATTCCATTTCTGTGTTTCATCGTCAATAAGAAGGTCCAAGGAATACAGTAAACCTGAAGTGAAGCATCGGAATCTAAAACTGGACTCACTGGAGAGGTTCAAATCATAGAAAGTGAGCGTGTCAGTCCTCTTTTACTTAAGTCGGCATTGTGCTTTTTGTATTAAATTCCGATGCAATTTCTGTGTTTCATCGTCAATAAGAAGGTGCAAGGTATACAGTAAACCAGAAGTGATGCATCGGAATCTAAAACTGGACTCACAGGAGAGGTTCAAATCTTAGAAAGAGAGAGTGTCAGTCCTCTTTTACTAAGCCGGCATTGTGCCTTTTGTATTAAATTCCGACGAAATTTCTATGTTTCATCGTCAATAAGAAGGTACAAGGTATACAGTAAACCTGAAGTGAAGCATCGGAATCTAAAAATGGACCCACAGGAATGGTTTAAATCATAGAGAGAAAGAGTGTCAGTCCTCTTTTACTTAAGACGGCCCTGTGCATTTTGTATTAAATTCGGATGCATTTTCTGTGCTTCATCTTCAATAAGAAGGTCCATGGTATGCAGGAAACCTGAAGTTAAGCATCGGAATCTAAATACTGGACTCATAGGAGAGGTTCAAATCATAGAAAGGGAGAGTGTCAGTCCTCTTGTACTTAAGTCAGCATTGTTACTTTATAATTTAAATCCGATGCAATTACTGTGTTTCATCGTCAATAAGAAGGTCCAAGGTGTACAGTAAACCTGAAGTGAAGCATTGGAATCTAGAACTGGACTCACCAAAGAGGTTCAAATCATAGAAAGCGAGAGTGTCTGTCCTCTTTCACTTATGTCGGCATTGTGCCTTTTGTATTAAATCGGATGCAATTTCTGTATTTCGTCGTCAATAGCAAGGTCCAATGGATACAGGAAACCTGAAGTGAAGTATCGGAATGTAAAACTGGACTCACAAGAGAGGTTCAAATCATAGAAAGAGAAAGTGTCAGTCCTCTATTACTTAAGTCGGCATTGTGCCTTTTGTATTAAATTCGGATGCAATTTCTGTGCTTCATCGTCAATAAGATGGTCTACGGTATGTAGTAACCCGAAGTGAAGCATCGGAATCTAAAACTGGACTCACAGAAGAGGTTCAAATGTTAGAATGTTAGAGTGTCAGTCCTCTTGTACTTAAGTCGGCATTGTGCCTTTGGAATTTAATTCCGATGCAATTTCTGTGTTTCATCGTCAATACGAAGGTGCAAGGTATACAATAAACCTGAAGTGAAGCATCGGAATCTAAAACCGGACACACAGGAGAGGTTCAAATCATAGAAAGAGAGAGTGTCAGTCCTCTTGTACTTACGTAGACATTGTGTCTTTTGTATTATATTCCGATGCAATTTCTGTATTTCATCGTCAATAAGAAGGTCCAAGGGATACATTAAACCAGAAGGGAAGCATGGGAATCTAAAACTGGACTCACAGGAGAGGTTCAAATCAAAGAATATGAGAGTGTCAGTCATCTTTTACTTAAGTCGGCATTGTGCCTTTTGTATTAAATTCGGATGCAATTTCTGTGTTTCATCGTCAATACGAAGGTGCAAGGTATACAGTAAACCTGAGATGAAGCATCGGAATCTGAAACCGGACGCACAGGAGCGGTTCAAATCATAGAAAGTGAGAGTGTCAGTCCTCTTGTACTTAAGTCGTCATTGTGCATTTTGAATTAAATCCGATGCAATTTCTGTGTCTCATCGTCAATAAGAAGGTGCAAGGTATACAGTAAACCTGAAGTGAAGCATCGGAATCTAAAACTGGACTGACAGGAGAGGTTCAAACCACAGAAAGTGAGAGTGTCAGTCCTCTTTTACTTAAGTCGGCATTGTGCCTTTTGTATTAAATTCGGATGCAAACTCTGTCTTTCATCGTCAATAAGAATGTCCAAGGGATACAGTAAACCTGAAGTGAAACATCGGAATCTAAAAGTGGACTCACAGGAGAGGTTCAAATCATAGAAAGTGAGAGTGTCAGTCCTCTTTTACTTAAGTCGGCATTGTGCCTTTTGTATTAAATTCCGATGCAATTTCTGTGTTTCATCGTCAATAAGAAGGTGCAAGGTATAAAGTAAACCTGAGATGAAGCATCGGAATCTAAAACCGGTTGGACACGAGCGGTTCAAATCATAGAAAGTGAGAGTGTCAGTCCTCTTGTACTTACGTCGGCATTGTGCTTTTATGTATTAAATTCGAATGCAATTCCTGTGTTTCATCGTCAATTAGAAGGTCCAAGGTATACAGTAAACCTGAAGTGAAGCACCGGAATCTAAAACTGGACTTACAGGAGAGGTTCAAATCATAGAAAGGGAGAGTCTCAGTCCTCTTTTATTTAAGTCGGCGTTGTGCTTTTGCATTAAATTCGGATGCAATTTCTGTATTTCATCGTCAATAAGAAGGTCCAAGGGATACATTAAACCAGAAGGGAAGCATGGGAATCTAAAACTGGACTCACAGGAGAGGTTCAAATCAAAGAAAGAGAGAGTGTCAGTCATCTTTTACTTAAGTCGGCATTGTGCCTTTTGTGTTAAATTCGGATGCAATTTCTGTGTTTCATCGTCAATAAGAATGTCCAAGGTATACAATAAACCTGAAGTGAAGCATCGGAATCTAAAACTGGACTCACAGGAGAGGTTCAAATCATAGAAAGTGAGAGTGTCAGTCCTCTTGTACTTAAGTTGACATTGTGTCCTTTGTATTACATTCCGATGCAATTTCTGTGTTTCATCGTCAATAAGAATGTCCAAGGGATACATTAAACCTGAAGTGAAACATCGGAATCTGAAACTGGACTCACAGGAGAGGTTCAAATCATAGAAAGTGAGAGTGTCAGTCCTCTTTCACTTAAGTCGGCATTGTGCCTTTTGTATTAAATTCGGATGCAAACTCTGTGAATCATCGTCAATAAGAATGTCCAAGGGATACAGTAAACCTGAAGTGAAGCATCGGAATCTAAAACTGAACTCACAGGAGAGGTTCAAATAAAAGAAAATGAGAGTGTCAGTCCTCTTTTACTTATGTCGGCATTATGCCTTTTGTATTAAATTCCGATGCAATTTCTGTATTTCATCGTCAATAAGAAGGTCCAAGGCATACATTAAACCAGAAGGGAAGCATCGGAATCTAAAACTGGACTCACAGGAGAGGTTCAAATCAAAGAAAATGAGAGTGTCAGTCCTCTTTTACTTATGTCGGCATTGTCCCTTTTGTATTAACTTCCGATGCAATTTCTGTATTTCATCGTCAATAAGAAGGTCCAAGGGATACAGTAAACCTGAAGTGAAGCATCGGAATCTAAAACTGAACTAACAGGAGAGGTTCAAATCATAGAAAGAGAGAGTGTCAGTCCTCTTATACTTAAGTCGGCATTGTGCTCTTTGTATTAAATCCGGATGCAATTTCTGTGTTTCATCGTCAATAAGAAGGTCCAAGGGATACAGTAAACCTGAAGTGAAGCATCGGAATCTAAAACTGGACTCACAGGAGAGGTTCAAATCATAGAAACGGAGTGTGTCAGTCCTCTTGTACTTAAATCGGCATTGTGCTTTTTTGTATTAAATTCGGATGCAATTTCTGTGTTTCATCGTCAATTAGAAGGTCCAAGGGATACAGTAAACCTGAAGTGAAGCACCGGAATCTAAAACTGGACTCACAGGAGAGGTTCAAATCATAGAAAGGGAGAGTCTCAGTCCTCTTTTACTTAAGTCGGCATTGTGCCTTTTGAATTAGATTCGGATGCAATTTCTGTGCTTCATCGTCAATTAGAAGGTCCAAGGGATACAGTAAACCTGAAGTGAAGCATCGGAATCTAAAACTGGACTCACAGGAGAGGTTCAAATCATAGAAAGAGAGAGTATCAATCCTCTTTTACTTAAGTCGACATTGTGTCTTTTGCATTAAATTCTGATGCAATTTCTGTATTTTATCGTCAATAAGAAGGTCCAAGGGATACATTAAACCAGAAGGGAAGCATGGGAATCTAAAACTGGACTCACAGGAGAGGTTCAAATCAAAGAATATGAGAGTGTCAGTCATCTTTTACTTAAGTCGGCAGTGTGCCTTTTGTATTAAATTCCGATGCAATTTCTGTGTTTCATCGTCAATAAGAAGGTGTAAGTTATACAGTAAACCTGAAGTGAAGCATCGGTACCTGAAACTGAACTCACAGGGGAGGTTCTAATCATAGAAAGTGGGAGTGTCCGTCCTCTTTTACTTAAGTCGGCATTGTGCCTTTTGTATTAAATTCGGATGCAAACTCTGTGATTCATCGTCAATAAGAATGTCCAAGGGATACAGTAAACCTGAAGTGAAGCATCGGAATCTAAAACTGGACTCACAGGAGAGGTTCAAATCATAGAAAGTTGGAGTGTCCGTCCTCTTTTACTTAAGTCGGCATTGTGTCTTTTGTATTAAATTCGGATGCAAAGTCTGTGTTTCATCGTCAATTAGAAGGTGCAAGGTATACAGTAAATCTGAAGTGAAGCATCGGAATCTAAAACTGGACTCACAGGAGAGGTTCAAATCATGGAGACTTAGTGTGTCAATCCTCTTTTAATTAAGTCGGCATTGTGCCTTTTGTATTACATTCCGATGCAATTTCTGTGTTTCATCGTCAATAAGAATGTGCAAGGCATACAGCAAACCTGAATTGAGGCATCGGAATCTAAAACTGGACTCACAGGAGAGGTTCAAACCATAGAAAGTGAGAGTGTCAGTCCTCTTTTACTTAAGTCGGCAATTTTACTTTTGTATTATATTCGGTTGCAATTTCTGTGTTTCATCGTCAATAAGAAGGTGCAAGGCATACAGTAAACCTGAAGTGAAGCATCGGAATCTGAAACTGGTCTCAGAGGAGGGGTTCAAATCATAGAGAGTTAGAATGTCAATCCACTTGTACTTAAGTCGGCATTGTGCCTTTTGAATTTAATTCCGATGCAATTTCTGTGTTTCATCGTCAATAAGAATGTGCAAGGTATACAGTAAACCTTATATGAAGCAACGGAATCTAAAACTGGACTCACACGAGAGGTTCAAATCATAGAATGAGAGAGTGTCAGTCCGCTTTTACTTAAGTCGGCATTGTGCCTTTTGTATTAAATTCCGATGCAATTTCTGTGTTTCATCGTCAATAAGAAGGTGCAAGGTATACAGTAAACCTTACGTGAAGCATCGGAATCTAAAACTGGACTCACAGGAGAGGTTGAAATCATAGATAGTGAGAGCGTTAGTCCTCTTGACCTTAGGTCGGCATTGTGCCTTTTGTATTAAATTCCGATGCAATTTCGGTGTTTCATCGTCAATAAGAAGGTGCAAGGTATACAGTAAACCTGAAGTGAAGCATCGGAATCTAAAACAGGACTCACAGGAGAGGTTCTAATCATAGAAAGTGGGAGTGTCAGTCCTCTTTTACTTAAGTCGGCATAGTGCCTTGTGTATGAAAATCGGCAAGCAATTTCTATGTTTCATCTTCAATAAGAAGGTCCAAGGAATACAGTAAACCTGAACTGAAGCATCGGAATCTAAAACTGGACTCACACGAGAGGTTCAATTAATAGAAAGTGAGAGTGTCAGTCCTCATGTACTTAAGTCGCCATTGTGCCTTTTGTATTACATTCCGATGCAATTTCTATGTTTCATCGTGAATAAGAAGGTGCAAGGTATTCAGTGAACCTGAAGTGAAGCATCGGAATCTAAAACTGGAGTCACAGGAGAGGTTCAAATCGTAGAAAGTGAAACTGTCAGTCCTCTTTTACTTAAGTCGGCATTGTGCCTTTTGAATTAAATTCGGATGAAATATCTGTGATTCATCGCCAATAAGAAGGTCTAAGGGATACAGTAAACCTGAAGCGAAGCATTGGAATCTAAAACTGCTCTCACAGGAAAGGTTCAAACCATAGACAGTAAGAGGAGTCAGTCTTCTTGTACTGAAGTCGGCATTGTGCCTTTAGTATTTAATTCCGATGCAATTTCTGCGTTTCATCGTCAATAAGAAGGTACAAGAGACACAATAAACCTGAAGTGAAGCATCGGAATATCAACCTGGTCTCGCAGGAAAGGTTCAAAACATAGTCAATAAGAAGAGTCAGTCATATTGTACTTAAGTCGGCCTTGTGCCATTTGTACTTAATTCCGATGCAATTTCTGTGTTTCATCGTTAACAAGAAGGTCCAAGGGACACATTACTCCTGATGTGAAGCATCGGAATCTGAAACTGGTCTCACACGAATGGCTCAAAGCATAGAATGCAAGAAGAGTCAGTCGTCTTGTACTTAAGTCGGCATTGTTCCTTATTTATTTAATTCCGGTGCAATGTCTGGGTATCACCGTCAATAAGAAGGTCCAAGGGATACAGTAAACCTGAAGTGAAGCATCGGTATCTAAAACTGGTCTCAGAGGAAAGACTCAAATCATAGTATGTAAGAAGAGTCAGTCCCCTTGTACTAAAGTCGACATTGTGCCTTTAGTATTTAATTCCGATGCAATTTCTGCGTTTCATCGTCAATAAGAAGGTCCAAGGGAAAGACTAACCATGAAATGAAGCATCGGAAACTAAAACTAGTCTCAGAGGAAAGACTCCAATCATAGTATGTTGGAAGAGTCAGTGCTCCGGTACTTAAGTTGGCATTGTGCCTTTTGTATTTAATTCCAACGCATTTTCTGCGTTTCATCGTCAATAAGAATGTCCAAGGGATACAGTAAACCTGTAATTGAGCAGCGATATCTAAAACTGGTCTCACAGAAAAGGCTCAAATCATAGAATGTAAGATGAGTCAGTCCACTTTTACTTATGTCGGCATTGTGCGTTTTGTATTTAATTCCGTTGCAATTTCT
The DNA here is from genome assembly GCF_021461395.2 of Schistocerca americana. NCBI lineage: Eukaryota > Metazoa > Arthropoda > Insecta > Orthoptera > Acrididae > Schistocerca > Schistocerca americana. The sequence continues at coordinate 212,729,777 of NC_060127.1, read as the reverse complement.
GTGTTTCATCGTCAGTAAGAAAGTCGAAGGGATACAGTAAACCTGTAGTGGAGTATCGGTATCTAAAACTAATCTTACAGGAATGGTTCAAAGCATAGACAGTAAGAAGAGACATTCCTCTTGTACTTAAGTCAGGATTGTGCCATTTGTATTTAATTCCGATGCAACTTCCGTATTTCATCGTCAATAACAAGGTGCGAGTGATACAGTAAACCTGAAGTGAAGCATTGGATTCTAAATCTGGTCTCACAGGAAAAGTTCAAAACATAGACAGTAAGAAGAGTCAGTCTTCTTGTATTGAAGTTGGCATTGTGACTTTAGTATTTAATTCCGATGCAATTTCAGTGTTTCATCGTCAATAAGAAGGTCAAAGGGATACAGTTAACCTGCAGTGAAGCATCGGAATCTAAAACTGGTCTCACAGGAAAGTGTCAAATCATAGAATGTAAGAAGAGTCAGTCCTCTTGAACTGAAGTCGGCGATGTGGCTTTAGTATTTCTTTCCGATGTAACTTCTGTGTTTCATCGTCAATATGAATGTCCAAGGGATACTATGAACCTGACGTGAAGCATCAAAATCTAAATCTTGTCTCACAGGAATGGTTCAAATCATAGAACGTAAGAAGAGTCAGTCATCTTCTTCTTAAGTCGGCATTGTGCCTTTTGTATTGAATTCCGATACTATTTCTGTGTTTCATCGTCAATAAGAAGGTCCAACGGATATAGTAATCCTGAAGTGAAGCATCCATATCTAAAACTGGTCTCACAGGAAAGGCTAAAATCATAGAATGTAAGAAGAGTCAATGCTCTTGTACTTAAGTCGGCATTGTGCCTTTTGTATTTAATTCCGATGCAATTTATGTGTTTCATCGTCAATAAATAGGTCCAAGGGATACAGTAAACCTGAAGTGACGCATCGGATTCTGAAACTGGTCTCACAGGAAAGCCTCAAATCATAGAATGTAAGAAGAGTCAGTCTACTTGTACTTATGTCGGTATTGTGCCTTTTGTATTTAATTCCAATGCAATTTCTTTGCATCATCATCTAAAAGAAGGTCCAAGGGATACAGTAAACCTGAAGTGAAGCACTGATATCTAAAACTGGTCTCAGAGGAAAGGCTCAAATCATAGAATGTAAGAAGAATCAGTCATCTAGTAGTTGAGTCGGCATTGTACATTTTGTATTTAATTCCGATGCAATTTCTGTGTTTCATCGTCAGTACGAAGGTCCGAGGGATACAACAAACCTGAAGTGAAGCATCGGAATCTAAAACTGGTCTCACAGGAAAGGTTCTATACATAGACTGTAACAATGTGTCAGTCTTCTCGTACTTAAGTCGGCATTGTGCCTTTAGTAATTAATTCCTATGCAATTTCTGTGTTTCTTCGTCAATAAGAAGGACCAAGGAATACAGTAAACCTGAAGTGAAACATCGGAATCTAAAACTGGCCTCACAGAAAAGGCTCAAAATATAAACAGTAAGAAGAGTCAGTCTTCTTGTACTTAAGTCGGCATTGTGCCTTATGTATTTATTTCCGATGCAATTTCTGTGTTTCATCGTCAATAAGAAGGTCCAAGGGATACAGTACACCTGAAGTGACGCATCGGAATCTAAAACTGGTCTCACAGGAAAGGTTCGAAACATAGACAGTAAGAAGTGTCAGTCTTCTCGTACTTAAGTCGGCATTGTGCCTTTTGTATTAGTTCCGATGCAATTTCTGTGTTTCATCGTCAATATGAATGTCCAAGTGATACAATAAACCTGAAATGAAGAATCGGAATCTAAAACTGGTTTCAGAGGAAAGGTTAAAAAAAAAAACAGTAAGAAGAGTCAGTCTTCATGTACTTAAGTCGGCATTGTGCCTTTTATTTTTAATTCCGATGCAATTTCTTTGTTTCATCGTCAAAAAGAGGGTCCAAGGGATACAGTAAACCTGAAATAAAGCATCGGAATCAAAAACTGGTCTCACAGGAAAGGTACAACATATAGACAGTAAGAAGTGTAGGTCTTCTCGTACTTTATTAGGCATTGTGCTTTTTGTATTTAATTGCGATTCAATTTCTGCGTTTCATCGTCAATAAGAGGGTCCAAGAGATACAGCAAACCTGAAGTGAAGCATCGAAATCTAAAACTGGTCTCACAGGAAAGGTTAAAAGCATAGACAGTAAGACAAGTCAGCCTTCTTCTACTTAAGTCGGCATTGTGGCGTTTGTATTTAATTCCGATGCAATTTCTGTGTCTCATCGTCAATGTCAAGGTCCAAGGGATTCAGTAAACCTGAAGTCAAGCATTGGAATCTAAAACTGATTTCACAGGAAGGCACAAAACACAGACAGTAAGAAGGGTCAGTCTTCTTGTACTTAAGACGGGATTGTGCCTTTTGTATTTAATTCCGATGCAATTTCTGTGTTTCATCGTCAATGTGAAGGTCCAAGGGATTCAGTAGACCTTAAGTGAAGCATTGGAATCTAAAACTGGTTTCACAAGAAGGCTCAAAACACAGATTGTAAGAAGAATCAGACTTCTTGTATTTAACTCGGCATTGTGCCTTCTGTATTTAATTGCGATGCAATTTCTGTGATTCATCGTCAATGTGCAGGTCCGAGGGATGCAGTAAAACTGCTCTAATGCATCGGAATCTAATACTGGTCCCCCTAAGAGGCACTCAAGAAACAAACTCTTAGAAGATTCACTCTTCTTGTACTTAAGTTAGCATTGTCACTTTTGTATTCAATCCCAATGCAATATCTGTGTTCCATGGTCAATGTGAAGTTCCATGGGATACAGCAAACATTTACTGGTGCTTCGGAATCTAAAACTGGTCTCCCAAAAGCCGCTAAAAACCGCGAACACTTAGAAGTTTCACTCGTCTTGTACGTAAGTCGGCATTGTGACATTTCTACTCAATCCCGTTGCGATTGCTGTGTTTCATTGTCAATGTGATGGTCCAAGGGATACCGTAAACCGGCACTGGTGCATCGGAATCTAATACAGGTCTCCCAGGAGACGCTCAAAGCACAAACTCTTAGAAGATTCACTCATCTTGTACTGAAGTCGGCATTGTCCCATTTGTATACAATCCCGATGCAATTTCTGTGTTTCATGGTCAGTGTGAAGGTCCAAGGGATACAGTAAACCTGCACTGGTGCATCGGAATCTAATACTGGTCTCCCAGGAGCCGCTCAAAGCACAAACTCTTAGAAAATTCACTCTTTTTGTACTTCAGTCGGGTTTGTGCCTTTTGTATTCAATCCCGATGCGATTTCTGTGTTTCATGGTCAATGTGAATGTCAAAAGGAAACAGTAGGCCTGCTATGGTGCATCGGAATCTAATACTGTTCTCCCAGGAGACGCTCAAGGCACAACCTCTTTGCAGATTCACTGTTCTTGTACTTAAGTCACCATTGTGCACTTTGTAATACATCCCGAAACAATTTCTGTGTTTCATGATCAATCAGAAGGTCCAAGGGACACAGTTAACCTGCACTGGTGCATCGTAATCTAATACTGGTCTCCCAGGAGACATGGAAACCACAAACTGTTAGAAGATTCACTCTTCTTGTACTTATGTTGGCATTGCCAATTTTGCATTCAATCACGATGCAATATCTGTGTTCCATGGTCAATGTGACGTTCCAAGGGATACAGCAAACCTTTGCTGGTGCATCGGAATCTATTACTGGTATCCCAGGAGCCGCTCAAAACACAAAATCTTAGAAGATTCACTCTTTTTGTACTTAAGTCGGCATTGTCCACTTTGTATTCAATCCCGATGCTATATCTGTGTTCAGTGCTCTATTTGAAGGTCCAAGGGATACAGTAAACCTGCACTGGTGCATCAGAATCTAATACTGGTCTCCTGAAGCCGCTCAAAGCACAAACTCTTACAAGATTCACTCTTCTTGTACCTAAGTCGGCATTGTGCCTTTTGAATTCAATCCCGATGCGTTCACTGTGTTTTATGGTCAATGTTAAGGTCCATAATATACAGTAAAGCTGCACTGGTGCATCTGAATCTAATACTGGTCTCCAGGAACCCCTCAAAGCACAAACTCTTAGAAGATTCACTCTTTTTGTTCTTCAGTCGGCATTGTGCGTTTTTTATTCAATCCCGATGCGCTTTCTGTGGTTCATGGTCATTGAGATGACCCAGGGGACACAGTATACCTGCACCGGTGCATCGGAATCTAATACTGGTCTCCCAGGAGCCGCTCAAAGCACAAACTCTTGGAAGATACACTCATCTTGTACTTAAGTCGGCATTGTCCCATTTGTATTCAATCCCGATGCAATTTCTGTGCTTCATGGCCAATGTGAAGGTAGAAGGGATACAGTAAAACTGCACTGGTGCATCGGAATCAGATACTGGTCTCCCAGGATCCGCTCAAAGCACATATTCATAGAAAATTCACTCGTTTTGTACATAAGTCGGCATTGTCCATTTTTATTCAATCCCGAAGCTATTTCTGAGTTTAGTGGTCTAATTGAAGGTCCAAGGGATTTAGTAATCCTGCACTGGTGCATCGGAATCTAATACTGCTCTAACAGGAGCCGCTGTAAACACAAATTCTTAGAAAATTCTCACTTTTTGTACTTCAGTCGGCAATGTGCCTTTTGTATTCAGTCCCGATGCAATTTCAGTATTTCATGGTCAATGTGATGGTCCAAGGGATACAGTAAAAGTGCACTGGTGCATCGGAATCTAATACTAGTCTCACAGGAGGCGTGCAAAGCACATACTCTTAGAAAATTCACTTTTATTGTACTTAAGTTCGGATTGTGCCTTTTGTATTCAATAACGATGCAATTTCTGTGTTTCATGGTCAATGTGAAGGTCCAACGGATACAGTAAACCTGCACTGGTGCATCGGAATCTAACACTGGTCTCCCAGGAGACGCTCAAAGCACAAAGTCTTATAAGGTTTATGTTATATCCTAGCCAGTAATGCGAACCGACCCCGCTGCCAAAAGGTTGGCAGCATCAAAGTCCGGACGCCGTCCGCATAAGCAGCGCCAGCGATACAGGAAATCGCCGCAAGTCTGCGCGCGCCACCGCTGGCTTCTGGCTTCTTAAGCGCTGGAGTCGCGAGCGCTAGGACAGTTCTGTATTCGCCGCTCAGTTGTATACTCGCCACCGAATTGTGTACTTGCTAGTCAGTTGTGTGTTCATCGCAGCAGAGTAGTTGTTTGTCGTCAGCCGACGCTGACCTAGCCGCTCCGACTCGAACTAGACAGATTTCTGTAGGCACGGAGTTCACGACCTTGTTTCTGTATCTTCGTTAATAAAGATAAGTACCGACTTTTATTTAATCTGAGTGTTTGGACTTTCATCTTTCTGTTCACAGTTCCAGCGGACCGGTCGGCCCGCAATTAAAAGTGTGGCGGAGACTTCGTAAGCCGTTTCTACAGCGAATTGCTTGTCGCTACGAACACCGCCACAAAACTGGCGACGAGGACTTCCGAACTCGTGTGCAGGGCTGGTTCAACTTGTTTCTGGTTATACTAATTATAGTGAAAAAATGTTGGGGGCTGGTTTAATTTGTGTTCACTATGTCTGCCGAATTACAACAGTTGATCTTGTTACAGAGTCAGCAAATACAAAGCTGGTGGAAGCAATCGCCAAACAAGCGGCTAATCCTCCAACACAAAAGGAACAAGCACAGGCAGCACCACCTTTCCGTGCTTTTGATGCAGCACGAGAAGAATGGCGAGAATATTTCGCGCAGTTGCAGGCGCACATGACAGTCTACAAAATTACAGGTACTGAGCGGCAGCTTTATTTAATTTCCACTGCAGGCGTGGAAGTCTATCGACTACTTTGTAAGTTGTTCCCGGAATCCAACCCAGAAGCTTTAGACTATGACGTTGTTGTTAACAAGCTTGCTGAGTATTTCGAGTCACGAGTTCATGTGACAGCTGCCAGATTCAAGTTTTTCAGATTAAAGAAACTGCCACATCAATCTAATAAACAGTGGTTAACAGATTTACGGGGCCTCACCCGTCAGTGCCGATTTAATTGTGTGTGTGGAGCTTCCTACAGTGTTGTCATGTTACGAGACGCTATTACTCAAAACATTGCAGATTCTCGTATTCGTGCTGCTATCTTAAAGTTGCCTGACCCGTCATTAGAGACTGTGATGAACATCATTGAAGCCCAAGATACTTTTGACTATGCTGAGTGTGCGGTAGATCAGCCATGTATTTCTCAAATTGCCTGTGCTAAGCAAATTATGTCACGCCCGCGGCCCCACCGGCAGAGTCAGACTGTAAACACTAGCCGGCCGCGTCATGTTAAACACATTCGTCAGCCGCGTGTGCAAAATGATAGGGCAAGACTTAACTCTAAGTGTATTCTTGCTCATCCTCGTGAACGTTGCCCGTTAAGAAACGCGGTTTGTCACTTTTGTCAAAGGAAAGGACACATCCAGACTGTTTGTTTGCGTAAACGCAAGAACAATTCTAGTGCTGCCCAGCCCATGGATATTCATGTTCTTCAAAGCCAGCCCGCCCAGGAGGTCGCGTTTAAAGACTCTTCCACGGTTCGTGTGGGTAATAAACTTGTTCGCAATAAGCCACCCACCCAGCCCTCTGCTATGCGACCCAGGCGTAATTCAAACGCTGTAAAAAGTAATGTACAGACTGCAAGTGAAGCGGGAGTTGATGTTCCACCCGCCCAACCCACGAGTTGTCGTAAGCAGCGAACACGCGCTAAACGAGCTGATTTTGTGTCTTCCGCCTCCACTGCACCGATCCAGAGACAGTGTAATAAACTATTTGTGAAGTTACGCATCCAGGATAAGACCTTCAATTTTCAATTAGACACTGGTGCGTCTGTGACTCTCATAAATAGTGCTACGTATGCGGCTATCGGCCGCCCTAAACTTTCAGCGGCAAAACATTCTTTGGCTACTTATAGTGGCGAACACATTCCTGTGTTAGGTGTATGTAGCATGCCAGCCACATTCCGTGGCAATACAAAAACAGTTTCATTCACAGTGCTCCGCGCTACCGACAGTGTAAACATTTTCGGATTAGACTGTTTTGACTTGTTTGGCCTGTCTATCCAAGACAATGTGTTGCAAATTAATTCTGTTGTTGTTCCTCCAGACAGCATAACCGATTTGAGTAAACGATACAGTGACATATTTAAAGACGAACTAGGTTGTGCTGCGATCTTTGCCGCTCATATTACGTGAAAAGATAATGCTCAGCCTCGATTTTGTCGTGCTCGTCCAGTGCCTCACGCCCTCCGGGCACCTGTGGAAGATGAACTTCGTCGTTGGCAAAACAACGGTGTTATTCAACCCGTTTCAGCGAGCCAGTGGGCTTCTCCCTTAGTTACTATAAAAAAACCGTCTGGCAAGTTACGTTTGTGTGCTGATTTTAAGTCGACAGTTAATCCTCAGACTGTCATTGGTTCTTTTCCTTTGCCTAGACCGGACGAGCTGATGGATAAGTTAGGGGAAGCTCGTTTCTTTTCCAAAATTGATCTCCGTGAAGCATATTTGCAATTGCCCCTCGACGAGCAATCACAACAGTATTTTGTCATAAACACGTCGTTGGGGTTGTTCCGTTTCCTGCGTTTGCCTTTTGGTGGTGCGTCAGCTCCAGCTGTTTTTCAGCGTTTTTTGTCACAACTTCTGGCTAATGTGCCATCGTGTTGCAACTATTTAGACGATATTGTTGTGTCCGGTCGGACGCCTGCTGAACATTTCCGTAATTTGGAGTGTTTGTTTAAAGTGTTGTCTCAGGCAGGCCTACGTTGCAACATCGATAAATGTTCCTTTTTCCTTACGGAGCTGGAGTATCTGGGACATGTTATTAATGCTCAAGGCATTCATCCCTCCCAGTCACATTTAGCAGCTATTCGTGATTTGCCCGCCCCTCGCAATCTGCAGGAATTGCAAGCAGTTCTTGGCAAATTGACATATTATATTAGGTTTATACCTAATGCATCACAGATTGCTGCACCGTTGCATCGTCTCCGCCATAAGAATGTTCTGTTTGTGTGGTCAGCTGATTGCCAATCAGCCTTTCAGCAGCTTAAAGAGGCTTTATTGAATGATCGTTGTCTGGTCCATTACGACCCTAACAAGCCTCTGGTGTTAGCTTGTGATGCCTCTTCTTTCGGCCTCGGTGCTGTGTTGTCTCACCGAGTCGGTACCACCGAACGTCCTATTGCGTTCGCATCTGAATTGCTAAACAAAGCTCAGTGTAATTATAGCCAATTGGACAAGGAAGCGTTGGCTGTTGTGTTCGGTGTCACAAAATTCCATCACTACCTCTATGGTAGACCATTCTATTTAGTAACAGATCACAAGCCCCTGACGTCACTGTTTCATCCGTCTAAACCACTTCCTCAGCGGACAGCTCAGAGACTACAACGTTGGGCTCTTTTGTTATCACAATACCAGTATGAGATACTGTATCGCCCTACAGCTCAGCATGCAAACGCTGACGCGCTTTCTAGATTGCCGATTGCTGCGGATGATGTCTTCGATTCCTCTGACGACTCTTGCCATCAGATTGACGCCGATGAGCATCAATCCCTCCGGGATTTTCCGATTGATTATCGTCAGGTGGCACGTGAGACAGCTACGGATCCTCATCTGAGTTTACTATTACGTTTTGTTCAACGTGGTTGGCCGTCCAAGGCAAAGGACATATCGGATCCTGTGGTTCGTCGCTATTATCCGCAACGTCATCTGTTGTCTGTTTCGCACGGAGTTTTGCTGTTTCGCACCGAGAATGACCAGCTTCGTGTAGTGGTTCCCCAAGTGCTCCAATCCAAGGTCCTCGACTTGTTGCATCAAGGTCATTGGGGAGTGGTCCGCACCAAGCAGCTTGCCCGCCGTCATTGTACATGGATCGGCATTGATAAGCAGATTACGCAGATGTCTACAGATTGTTCGACGTGTGCCGAACACCAAGCTGCTCCGCCTCAACGCTATTTTGAGTGGGCACGCCCTGCCGGTCCCTGGCAGCGAGTACATATTGATTTCGCTGGTCCATATTGGAATTCTCGTTGGCTCATCGTGATAGATGCCTTTAGTAATTTTCCGTTTGTTGTGCCCATGCAGTCTACAACGTCTGCACAAACTATACAGGCGTTGACTTCAATTTTTTGTATTGAGGGTCTTCCAGAAGTTTTAGCGTCTGACAATGGTCCACAATTTACCTCTGCTGAATTTGAAAGTTTTTGTTCTGCCAATGGCATTCGCCATGTTCTTACTCCGCCGTTCCACCCTCAATCGAATGGTGCAGCGGAACGTTTTGTACGTACTTTCAAGGATCATATGGACCGCCTTCGTGCTACGCACTCTCGTCAGCAGGCCCTCATCACGTTCCTGTCGTCGTACCGGACCACGCCACGCGACGGCCCTTCGCCTGCGGAGCTTCTCCACGGCCGTCGTCATCGCACCCTACTACGGTTGTTGCACCCCCCGGATCGACCCGCCGCTTCTGAGCATCGCACGCGTTTTCAGCGCAACTACGCCGTTTTTTTCAGAGTTTATCACGGTCGCCGTCGTTGGGAACGTGGTATCGTGATAAGTGTCCAGGGTCGCGGTTTTTATACTGTTCAAGGTGCTACTGGGGTGCACAGGAGGCATCAGAACCAATTGCGCCACGCTGGCCGCCCGGATTCTGCCGCTCGTTCTTTGTCCACAGATTTGGTCCGCGGCGGGTTCCAGCCGCGCCTTCCGACTTCGCTGCCGCCCCCAGGGCCGCAGCAGCAGCCGTCGCCGCTACCACGCCGACATCCCATCCCGTTGATGCCTCCCGCGCAGCTTCATCCGGGAGCGCCCCCGGTGGTCGCTCCGGCGCCTGCGGTCCCGCTTCAGTCGCCACCGCCTTCGGAGCTGATGGACGTCGACCCCTCAGCCGGGCCGCCTTCCCAAGCGGTGGCTGTGCAGCCTGTCCTGCAGCCGCTTTCCTTGGGCACCCCCAAGGAGTCTGACCCCGCAGCGCCTTGTCCGGCGCTCACTCAGCAGCCGTCGACGCAGCGTCAGGAGACGCTGCCTCTCTTCGTGGGTCCCGACGCCCCGTCACGTCGAGTACCAGAAGCTGCGCCCGTGGTCACAGGCGGGCACCCTGACCTCGGTTTTCAGTCGGTGTTTCCCGAGGCCCCGCGCGGATAATGCTGGGGTGCGGACCGGGGACTGCCACCGACAACAGTCTCCGCCCCGGTCTCTTCTGCTACCCCTGCGGCCAGACCCCTCCCCCGCCGTCGACGCTCGCCACGTCATTATTCAACGACGGAGCGGCGATTTGGGGGGGAGGAGTGTTATATCCTAGCCAGTAATTCCAACCGAGCCCGCTGCCAAAAGGTTGGCAGCATCAAAGTCCGGACGCCGTCCGCATAAGCAGCGCCAGCGATACAGGAAATCGCCGCAAGTCTGCGCGCGCCACCGCTGGCTTCTGGCTTCTTAAGCGCTGGAGTCGCGAGCGCTAGGACAGTTCTGTATTCGCCGCTCAGTTGTATACTCGCCACCGAATTGTGTACTTGCTAGTCATTTGTGTGTTCATCGCAGCAGAGTTGTTGTTTGTCGTCAGCCGACGCTGACCTAGCCGCTCCGACTCGAACTAGACAGATTTCTGTAGACACGGAGTTCACGACCTTGTTTCTGTATCTTCGTTAATAAAGATAAGTACCGACTTTTATTTAATCTGAGTGTTTGGACTTTCATCTTTCTGTTCACAGTTCCAGCGGACCGGTCGGCCCGCAATTAAAAGTGTGGCGGAGACTTCGTAAGCCGTTTCTACAGCGAATTGCTTGTCGCTACGAACGCCGCCACAAAAGTTTACTCTTCTTGTACTTAAGTCAGCATTGTGCCTTTTGACACCGACACCGAACTCTCCGACACCGACACCGAACTCTCCGACACCGACACCGAACTCTCCGACACCGACACCGAACTCTCCGACACCGACACCGAACTCTCCGACACCGACACCGAACTCTCCGACACCGACACCGAACTCTCCGACACCGACACCGAACTCTCCGACACCGACACCGAACTCTCCGACACCGACACCGAACTCTCCGACACCGACACCGAACTCTCCGACACCGACACCGAACTCTCCGACACCGACACCGAACTCTCCGACACCGACACCGAACTCTCCGACACCGACACCGAACTCTCCGACACCGACACCGAACTCTCCGACACCGACACCGAACTCTCCGACACCGACACCGAACTCTTCGACACCGACACCGAACTCTTCGACACCGACACCGAACTCTTCGACACCGACACCGAACTCTTCGACAAACTCTTCGACAAACTCTTCGACATGGTCACATCTCCAGTAATCCCATGTACTTTGATGGGTTAGGACTCTGAAAGATCTATTCTTTCATGAGACGTGGAGTGTAGCGGTCTTTTTGGTCAATGAATGTGTGAGGATGGTCTTTTAAAGATGAGGAGAATGCTTTGTGACTCCCTTACGCAGAGAGATGGATCGTAAATTAAGGACTATGTTCGAGGTCTTAGAAATATGTGGAGCACTGTTTGGTATACTTTGATGATTTAAGTGTTCGAGAATTAACTGTTAATGTTTGTACTGAATAGTCATCTATCCATGTTCGCAATGGTGCTCGCAATGTAGAGAAGGTGTGGTTTAGCTATGATACTGAAACTGAGGAAACATGCTGTCACATGAATCGCTGGTGTTGAAGTTAGAGTAATAATAAACATGAAACGTGATAGCTCGAACAATTTTAGAGTACATGGATGGTGTCTTTTCCATCCCATCCCTGCATTCATTAGCAGATAATGATTGACTGATATGGCTTCTTTGAGTTGGAGGGAAAATTTTTCTTGGACGGACGGCAACTTCTGTGGGTTCCCAGCAGGGAAGCATTCCTCATATTGCACTCATGTACTTGATCACTGAGTGGAAAGGGGGTCGCATAGTCGTCAGCTATTACGTCTGTGTGAGGGATGAGTCTAAATGTATAGGTTGTCATTCGCTTTTGGACATCAGTTTGGAGACCTACGCCTATGCCGTGAAAGTCTACTTTCGTTGTGTTGTAAGTGGGTTTTTAGTTAAAATAAGATGTGTGGCGTGTTACGGTAGTTGCAGTAATAAAATTATTTACACCACGCGATGTCTAGTTTTCTGCGAGAGGTGTCCTAATGTTAATTTAGAACATGAGACAAACATGGAACTTATGGCAGAAAAACGAAATATTTGTTTTCTAACAAGCTTTTGTACAACTACAGTGTGAGACAACTAAACAGGACCAGAGGGAGGGTGTCATTGCGCCCACATCTGTGCCTGTGTGACTTCTAATTCGTATGAGCTTTTGCAGTTCCTAATTTTCATCTGATGAGCTGCCTGATTTGAATGGACGTGGATCTGTAGTAGCCTACTTGTATCTAGTTTGGGGACGTACAAAATTGCGTGCATTTCCAGCGAATTGTTAAAACGGAACGACACGAATTAGTGTAACAGGACTGTTTCTACAGAGGTTGCTGAAGGTGGTGGATATGTCTTTCTACGACTTTGGCTCAGTTCAGACTGAAATTGGACCGATCACATGCGCGAAGCTGCAGAAGTGGGATCAGTTGCACAACGTGTAGGGGGTCAGTAAAACCATGTTGGAATTTTACTGTAGAAGCTAGGTTCGGGAAATATATGATCGACTTGTGGGTGTGAGCGTATGCAAGTATGTGTTTGAATGGACGTAATTTCTGACATGTAGCGTAACGATTGAGATCTTAGAAGTTAGTAGATGATGTCCTGATTGAGGTAATAAGAAGGAAAATACACACTACTGTCTGTCATCGCCTATAACTCAGCGGATGTATTGCGAAAACTCTGACATGGTCTCGAGACAGGGTGTGTTGTCGAAACTAATGAATTATCTAGCTGGGTGCGGTTTGATGAAGTCGCAAACACCGTGTGCATACCACGTTCCTCAGCCGAATCACTTTCAAACCTCAGTGATTTTATCGCGAGATTGCATCGTTGAGTGTTAATACACACACATTTCTATGATCACCGTCATGGTATTTGTCCGGAAAACGCCACCTCATTCAAGGTAATGTCGTACCTCAATTAGTAAAGCAGTTATAGGTTTTAACATGGATACTTGCGTGCACCTGTAGAACCAAGAGCGCTTGTGAGTGTAACATGCACTAGTTGCTGGGATTGGGATTTTTTTCTTTAACATCTTGTTGGTTGGTTGTAGAAGGGACCAAACTACACGGTCATCAGTCCCTCCGACCTTAGATTAACTAAAACCGATAAAATTCCACATCAGGAGAGGCAACGACAATGTCCATAAAATGAGAAACAAATGGAGGGAAGGAAGGAAGGAAGGAAGGAAAATGGTGGAAGAAGATGTGAGGGAAAGAGTGACTAATGACAGCGGCGGGAAGGAAGAATCACGGGAGACAAGATAGGCGCTCAAGACGTAACAGACCCCTTAACGAAAGGAGTGGGAAGGCAGAGGGCCAGGGTGAACCACGAAGCCTAGTTGAAGCCAATCCAGTCATGACAAAGGGGGGGGGGAGGGGGGAGCCTGCCATCCCCTCCACTCACTGAAGAGGTGGAGGGTCCCCTCCTTAAATGAAGTGAAATCCCATCACGAATAAAACTTTAAATGAGATCCATCGCTGAGGCATTGTTAGCCAACACCAGCAGTAGAGAGTCTGGAAACCTACAAGTCTGCCATAGGGTGGCTAAGTTGGGGCAGTCCATTAAGATGTGATCCACAGTCAACATCGATCCCCAACGAGAGTGGGAGGGGGGGGGGGGGGGTCCTCATGACAGAGGAGGTAACTGATTCAAAGAAGTATGGCCATTGCATCGCCAGCAGAGGATGACAGGATGACAGGACGACAGAGGCCTTAAGAGAATCCTTAATTGCCCTGAGCTAGTTAAGCGAAGTAAGAGTGCTCCATTCTGCATCCCAAAGGCCCAAAACCTAACGACATAATGCCGAGCAAAGGTCTATTCCCGGAATAGCAAAAGCAACAGGTGGCCTGGTAGTTGCTAATTTACCCAGTCCATCGGCAAGTTCATTGCCAGGAATCCCATCATGGCCTGGGGTCTAAAATACCACCGAGCATCCACGTTGATTGAGAAGAGAAAGGAACTCCTGGATAGCAATAACCAATGGGTGGCGAGGGAAGCACTGGCGGATAGCGTGCAAACCACTCTATGAGTCACTGCAGATAGTGAAGGATAATCCTGAGCAGGAGCGGATATGTTCCAGTGTGTGCAAGATGGCTACCGATTCCACAGTAAAAACACTACAGCCGTCTGGCAAGGAACGAAGTTCCGTGCATCGTGCATAGGTGTAAGCAAAACCAGTGTGACCAGCAACTACGAAGTCATCAGTACAAATCACTTCTGAACCCTGAGGAACACTGAGGAGACAGGAGAACTGGTGGCGAAGAGCCAGTGGAGGGAGAGAATCCTTTGAATCGATTGAGGGATCAAGACAGAGCTGCATCATATAATACTGCACCAGCCATCCTAATGCAGAGCCCTGTTGGAGTTTATCAGAGTTAACTTTGCCCTCGTCTAGACGACCAAATAGCGAACTGATAATACGTGTTGGGCGGCTTTCGTGATCAAGTGGAAATTTGGGAAGATTACGTACGGATGTGCGTTTGCGTTTGACTGTTATTCCCACCCATGTAACTTGTTCGGTTGACTGCTTCTGCACATTTCGTGCCTTTATTTAGTTGAGGGAAGACCGATTGTGGTGTATGGGACACGTTTGCTTGTTCTCTAGACATGGGAAAGACCTTAGTTGACTTGTAAATTATAGGCGTGATTTGGAATCTGTTACATGATCGACATCGGTATTCGAGAGGGGACATATCCGTTTCTTCTATTTGGTTCTAGTTACTCCGTGGTTTACAGCACCCTGCACCTCGCTAAAGTTTGGTGTTTCCATACAAACAATTTATATTCTAAATCTTGGGAATTATGTTGTGCTAGGGATCGGTTGGATGCCGTCTAGTGCTTGATATTGAGAAGTATCTCCGAAGTGGTATAATGTTATGACGAAAATGTGTGTTCTTGTAATCCTGGCGTCTGGATGTCTGTAGAAAAGGAAGCAGGTTCGGATCAGAAAGACTAACACGTTTGTGGCAGAGGTGTAGCAATCACGAATTTTTAGGACAGTTTTTTTTTTTTGGTAGGGTTTAAGGGCGCTCAACTGCTGAGGTCATTAGCGCCCAGTCACTGGTGTTAGAGCACATGGAATCTGCTAAAACTCAAGGGGATGTGGGGACACCAGAAGGACCTGACAAAGATGAAGATAAAAGAAGTAAAAAGGTTAGATGTCTTTGGACAAACCAGTCAAAGTTATAAAACGCAGAGTACGAGCAGCTGCTCGAGCGTCATCAGCTAAAACATCCGGTAAAGTAGATGGCAGGGACAGCATAACACGAAATTGACTAAAACGGGGACACGACAATAAAACATGGCACACTGTTAATGCCTGACCACAAGGGCACTGCGGGGCTGGGTCACCGGAGAGCAGGTAGCGGTGGCTAAACCGGCAATGCCCAATCCGCAACCTGGTCAGAAGGACCTCCTCGCGCCGAGATGGTCGGGAGGATGTTGTCCAAGCAGTTGGGAGCGGTTTTACTGCCCGGAGCTTGTTTCCTTGGAGGGATGACCAAGCATCCCACCACAACGACACAAGCCTCTTACATACATCCCCACGAGCGTCAGATGACGGGACACAATGGGAGGCTGGCCGAGGCAGGAGGACTGCAGCCTTGGCTGCAGCATCCGCAGCCTCATTCCCAGGCACTCCTACATGTCTGGGAACCCAGAGAAAGCTGACAGAACCACCATTATCAGCGAAAGAATGGAGGGACTGCTGTATCCGTTGAATCAAGGGATGGACCGTTTAGGGAGCTCCAATGCTCTGAAGAGCACTGAGTGAGTCAGAGCAGAGTACATACGATGAATGGCGGTGGCGGCGGGCATACTGAACGGCCTGATGGAGAGCAAAAAGCTCGGCCGTAAAGCTGGAACATTGGTCGAGGAGCCGGTATTTAAAGGTGGCGGCCCCGACGACAAAGGCACAGCCGACACCATCGTCAGTTTTGGAGCCATCGGTGTAAATAAAGGTGTGACCGGCAAGTCGAGCACGAAGTTCGACAAACCGTGAGCAATACACTGCAGCCGGAGTACCCTCCTTCGGGAGTGAGCTGAGGTCGAGATAAATAGGAACCGGAGCCTGGAGCCAAGGTGGTGTCGGGCTCTCACCCTCTCTGAAGGTGGTAGGGAGGGCAAAATCCAATTGTCGAAGCAGGCGACGGAAGCGGACTCCGGGGGGGCAGCAGGGCAGACACATACAACCTGTACTGACGGTCGAGAGAATCGGCGAAGAAGGACTTGTAAGAGGGGTGGTCAGGCATAGCCAACAGCCGGCAGGCATACCGACACAGCAGTACGTCGCGCCGGTAGGTCAATGGTAACTCGGCAGCTTCAGCATAAAGATTCTCCACAGGACTAGTGTAGAAGGCTCCGATCGCAAGACGTATCCCCCGATGGTGGATGGAGTTGAGTCGGCGTAAGAGGGACGGCCGAGCGGACGAGTAGACGAAGCTCCCATAATCCAGCTTCGATCGGACTATGGACCGATACAAGCGAAGCAGGACAGTGCGATCCGCTCCCCAAGATGAACTGCTAAGAACTCTGAGGACATTAAGGGAACGTGTACAACGGGCCGCCAAATAAGAGACATGTGGAGACCAACACAGTTTCCTGTTCAACATGAGCCCTAGAAACTTAAATAATGTGGAACGCTTCACGATTTTGCGTGTCATCCTTGCGCAGGGGCCATGCTAATCTTCTCTGTATCGTTCCAATTTTAGTATATGTACCGCCGAAGCGAGTACTAGGACAGTTCTGACGTGTTTTTTTTTTTGTTTGTGGTTTTAGGGCGCAAAACTTCTATGGTCATTAACGCCCAGCCCGTGACGTAGAAAACAGGAAAAAAACGAAATTTAAAATCAGCAGCAATGGAAACATAGTCAGAAATTTGGAGAAACTAAAGGCAGAAGGAATGCTTAAAAGTCCACTATAGAAAGGGGTTGGTTGTCCACAAAAAAAAAAAAAGCTTCAAATGACTGACGTCATTTCACTGTCACTAATAAACTGTAGAACGCGGTCAGCTGAGCGCGTGTCATCTGCTAAAATCGACGATAGATCAGGCGATAGCTGTAGACGGGAGCGTAACGGATTAAAATAGGGGCATTCAATTAAAAGGTGTCTGACCGTCCACAGCTGAGAGCAGTGGGGACAGAGTGGGGGAGGATCACCGCTTAAAAGATGTCGATGACTAAAAAGACAGTGCCCTATCCGGAGTCGAGCTAAAATTACCTCCTCCCGACGACGCGTTCGGGAGGAAGAGGTCCAAGCGCAAGGAACGGCTTTCACTTCCCGCAATTTATTGTGGGGAAGTGTTGACCAATGCGCATGCCATAAATGAGTAACTTGGCGACATAAACCGCTCCGTAGATCGGTAAACGGAAGAGACTGAAGAGCTGGCCGAGGAAGAGAGACTGCAGCCTTGGCCGCTATATCGGCCGCCTCATTTCCACAGATACCAGCGTGTCCCGGGAGCCAGAGGAACGCCACTGAGACGCCCCCCAGGTGGAGCAAGCGCAGACAGTCCTGAATCCGGTGGACCAGAGGGTGCACAGGGTAAAGAGCTTGGAGACTTAGGAGAGAGCTGAGAGAATCTGAGCAGATTACGTACTGTATCCGCTGATGGCGGCGGATGTAGTGGACAGCCTGGAGAACAGCGTAAAGCTCTGCAGTATAAACCGAACACTGGTCGGGAAGCCGAAAGTGATTTGGGGTGTCGCCAACAATATAGGCACTCCCTACACCTAACGATGTTTTCGAGCCATCGGTGTAAATAAATGTGGCTTCCGTCATTTGTGCACATAGAGCAGCAAATGCCCGACGGTAAACAAGTGTAGGGGTACCATCTTTGGGAAATTGACATAGGTCTCTGAGCAAGTCGATCCGGGGACGGTGCCAAGGCGGTGCTGTACCCCAAGTTGTCAAGAAGGTTTTAGGAAAGCGGAAGGAAAGAGAATGGAGCAGTTGACGGAAGCGGACTCCCGGGGGTAGTAGGGAGGAGGAGCGGCCTGCATACCCGACATCAAAGGAGGCGTCGAAAAAAAGGTTATGGGCTGGATTAGCAGGCATGGAAGACAGATGGCTAGCATAACGACTCAGAAGGACTGCCCGCCGATTGGACAGCGGAGGTTCAGCAGTCTCAGCATAAAGGCTTTCCACAGGGCTGGTGTAAAAAGCTCCAGACACTAAACGTAATCCACGGTGGTGGATAGAGTCGAGACGCCGAAGAATAGACGGCCGAGCAGAGGAGTAGACTATGCTTCCATAATCCAATTTCGAGCGCACTAAGGCGCGATAGAGGCGGAGAAGGACCACCCGGTCCGCTCCCCAAGAGGTACCATTCAGGACACGGAGGGTGTTAAGGGAACGCAGACAGCGAGCCGAAAGATAGGAAACGTGGGAGGACCAGCACAGTTTTCTGTCAAACATAAGACCCAAGAATTTAGCGACGTCGGAAAACGGAAGGTTGACAGGACCTAGATGTAAGGAGGGCGGAAGAAACTCCTTACGTCGCCAAAAATTAACACAAACGGTCTTACTGGGTGAGAAACGGAAGCCGGTTTCGATGCTCCACGAGTAGAGGCGATCGAGACATCCTTGAAGACGTCTTTCAAGAAGGCTGGTCCTTTGAGAACTGTAGTAGATCGCAAAATCGTCCACAAAGAGGGAGCCCGAGACATCAGGAAGGAGACAATCCATAATTGGATTAATGGCGATGGCAAACAGTACAACACTCAGCACGGAGCCCTGGGGTACCCCGTTTTCTTGGGAGAAAGTACGGGAGAGAGTAGTGTTCACCCGCACCCTAAATGTGCGCTCTGCCATAAATTCGCGAAGAAAAAGGGGCAGCCGGCCTCGAAAGCCCCAAGAGAACAGTGTGCGGAGGATGCCTGTCCTCCAACAGGTATCGTACGCTCTCTCCAGATCAAAAAATATTGCTACCGTTTGGCGTTTCCGGAGAAAATTGTTCATGATATAAGTGGAGAGAGCAACAAGATGGTCAACAGCAGAACGATGCTTTCGGAATCCGCATTGGGCTGGTGTTAAAAGACTGCGGGACTCCAGCCACCAAGCTAAATGGTAATTCACCATACGCTCCAAAACCTTACAGACACTACTCGTGAGAGAAATGGGGCGATAGCTAGAGGGGAGATGTTTGTCCTTTCCAGGTTTCGGAACGGGAACGACAATAGCTTCCCGCCATCGCCTGGGAAAGGTACTGTCGGTCCAAATTCGATTATAAAGGCGAAGGAGGTGACGCAGGCTATGGGTTGATAAATGCAGCAACATTTGGACATGGATACCATCCGGTCCTGGGGCGGAGGAGCGAGAAGTAGAGAGTGCACGTTGGAGTTCGCGCATGGAGAAAACAGTATTGTAGCTTTCGCGATTTTGAGAGGAGAAAGCAAGATGCCGCACTTCTGCTGCACGTTTCTTCGGGAGAAACGCTGGCGGGTAATTTGAAGAGCTCGAAATCTCAGCAAAGTGCTGACCCAATGAGTTAGAAATTGCGACGGGGTCCACTAAGGTATCATGCGCGACAGTGAGCCCAGAGACCGGGGAGAAACTAGGCGCGCCTGAGAACCGTCGAAGCCGACTCCAAACTTCCGAGGAGGGAGTGAAGTTGTTAAATGAGCTAGTAAAGAATTTCCAGCTTGCCTTCTTGCTATCGCGGATGACGCGACGGCATCGCGCACGGAGCTGCTTATATCGGATACAGTTGGCCAAAGTTGGATGGTGACGGAAAATGCGAAGAGCACGTCGCCGCTCACGTATTGCGTCACGGCAGGCCTCGTTCCACCAAGGAACTGGAGGGCGCCGGGGCAATTCGGAGGTGCGTGGTATTGAACGTTCCGCAGCTGTGAGAATAACGTCGGTAAAATGTGTGACCTCATCGTCGACGCTGGGAAAGCGACGGTCATCGAATGTCGCTAGAGACGAAAAAAGTGTCCAATCGGCTTGGGCAAACTTCCAGCGTCGCGAGCGCATATATGGCAGTTGAGGCTGCAGTCGAAGAACACATGGAAAGTGGTCACTCGAGTGTGTATCATCAAGGGCGAACCATTCGAAGCGCCGAGCTAGCGGAACAGTACCGACCGCAAGGTCCAAATGGGATAAATTTGCCGTGGAGGCAGACAAAAATGTAGGGACCCCAGTGTTGAGGCAGACTAGATCCGCTTGGTGGAAGACGTCTAGCAATAGTGAGCCACGTGGACAAGGATGTGGAGATCCCCAAAGCGGGTGGTGGGCATTGAAGTCCCCAACCAGCAAATAGGGGGGTGGAAGCTGATCAAGAAGATGAAGGAGATCAGCTCGTGCCATTGGTGTAGACGATGGAATGTATACCGTACAAAGAGAGAACGTGTATCCAGAAAGGGAAAGACGGACGGCGACAGCTTGGAAGGAAGTGTTTAAGGGGATTGGGTGATAATGGAGAGTATCATGGAGCAGAATCATGAGTCCTCCATGGGCTGGAGTGCCTTCAACTGAGGGGAGGTCATATCGGACGGACTGAAAATGAGGGAGAACAAAGCGGTCATGGGGACGCAGCTTTGTTTCCTGAAGACAGAAGATGACCGGCGAGTAGGATCGTAAGAGGATCGACAATTCCTCCCGATTGGCGCGAATGCCGCGGATATTCCAGTGGATAATGGACATAGGGTGAACAGAAAATGGAGGAACGGCACCAAGGGTGCTGTCAACTCAACGACTGCTCAGAGCTTGCGACCGACAGCATGGAATGGCATTCAGTCGAAGGCAGAAGATCCTGATCCATAGGTTGGTCAGGAGCAGCTCCTGCCACCAACGATCGGCCAGTTGACCGGCCACCAACAGTGCGCCTCGGCGACACAGAAGATGGCCGAGGGCGATTTCCGCCAGGTGGTGCTGTAGATGGGACACGCCTTGGCGGAGAAGGAGAGGAACTGTGTTTCTTCGTAGCCTTCTTGGAGGTATGTTTAGATGAAGGAGGAACCGATGGTTGTGAAGTTGCAGTACGTAAAAACTCTTCACGAGAATGCTCTTTTTTTGTAGACTTGGTGTCTGACTTTTGGGCTCGAGATTTAGCAGAACCCGACGAAGGGTGAGCCATAGAGTGGGCAGGCGAAAGAGGTGAGGTTGAACGGGCGATCTTTGCGCTGGCCGATCTGACGACCGTGGTACTAAATGTGAGGTCGCAAGTCTGCGTGGCCGCCTCCTTTGTTGGCCGAGAAGAAGCAAGGACAGCGCTGTATTTTCCCTTCTGAGGCACAGTGGGCTGTCGACTGGCGAGTAACTTTCGAGCAGCAAAGGTCGACACCTTTTCCTTCACTCTTATTTCCTGGATCAGCTTTTCGTCCTTAAAAACAGGGCAATCTCGAGAGGAAGCAGCGTGGTCACCCATACAGTTGATGCAGCGAGGGGATGGAGGTGGACAAGCACCCTCATGGGCATCCCTGCCACACGTAACACATTTGGCCGGATCGGAACAGGACTGGCTGGTGTGATTAAACCGCTGACATCGATAGCAACGCGTAGGGTTTGGGACATAAGGGCGAACGGAAATTATCTCATAGCCTGCTTTGATTTTTGATGGGAGTTGAACTTTGTCAAAAGTCAAGAAGACAGTGCGGGTTGGAATGATGTTCGAGTCAACCCTTTTCATAACCCGATGAACAGCGGTGACTCCCTGGTCAGACAGGTAGTGCTGAATTTCTTCGTCAGACAATCCATCGAGGGAGCGTGTATAAACGACTCCACGCGAGGAATTTAAGGTACGGTGCGGTTCCACTCGGACAGGGAAGGTGTGGAGCAGAGAAGTACGCAGCAATTTTTGAGCCTGGAGGGCACTGTGTGTTTCTAACAACAGGGTACCATTCCGTAATCTGGAACAAGACTTTACAGGACCCGCAATTGCGTCGACACCTTTCTGAATAATGAAAGGGTTGACCGTGGAAAAGTCGTGACCTTCGTCAGACCGAGAAACAACAAGGAACTGTGGCAACGATGGAAGAACCGTCTGTGGCTGAGACTCAGTGAACTTACGTTTGTGAGCAGACATAGTGGAAGGTGAGGAAACCATTGCGGAAGAATCCCCCATGATTACCGGCGTCTCCGATGGCGCGCTCCTCCCTTGTGGGGGCCCTCACCGAGGGCACACCCGCCTTAGGTGATTGTTCACACCTCAGGTCACACCTCCCGACATACGGACGGAGGGACCAATCGGCACTTTCGGAAGGTATCAGCTCGGGTAATCACCCCTCCCTGGGCCTGGCCTTTACCAGGGGGTACGTACGTGTCCTACCTGTCTACCCGGGGCGGGGAATTACGCGTTACCCCGTCACCGGCTACGCATGGAAGTGCGTGGGTCGGCCTTCAGACACGCACAGGGAGGAAGAAAGAGAAAGGGAAAGGAAAGAAGAGGGGGTCTCAAACGCCGCAGCGGAGAAAAGGGTAAAGAGAAGAGGTAAGGAAAGGAGATGGACAAAGGAAGGAAGAAGACATACAAGCAAGGAAGAAGAAGAATGCAGTACATTTACAAGCGTCCGTCTCCGGACGTAGGCGCAAACCATACTCCCAGAGGGGGAGAAAGTGAAGGAAAGAGCAAGAGGTGAGGGGGGGGGGTGAAGACAGGGGATGGGGAAGGATGCGGAAAGGGAAGGTATGCAGCCCGGAAAGGAAGGAAGGCCACATTAGCTCGGGGCCCCGTGCTCGCTACGCACGTATCCACAAAAGAGTTGTGGATCCCCTGGGGGGTTCTGACGTGCTGTGCGCACCTGTCGGGCGTGGATGCCCTAGTGCTTAAAGGAGTATATACGATACTGTCTGTTGATGTAAAAGGCCTGATTTTATGCGGTAGAGGAACGGAATTCTGTGTTTACTACATGGATACACTACGCGTTGGATGTCGGTTTAAGTCTTTAATATTCAAGCTCCTGCCCTTGGTTGGAGAGCTCTGTAGGTGAGTAAGAGTCTTTCTGTATTTGACTATACGTATGAAACCTTTATTGGGTTTAATTGTTCATGCAATATGGCTATCTGTGTAAAAATAAAATTGTGCTCTACTGAGTCACACGAGATACGATGTGTGTCGGGAGAAAGATGCTTGTACGTTATGGTTAGAACATTGTGGATGCAATATAAGTAGCCCAAGTTCTGCGAAAGCATATGATCAAGGAATGGATGAATGGATGTTGCCAGTCTTTTACCACTGTATAATTGGGACGTCTACAGACATGTCGGATAACTGAAATTGAGTGCATTTTTGTCTTCTGTATGACTGTGCCTGGAATTATCTTAGTCTGTTCTAAATTCCCCTCCCCTGCACCTCACACCTGTGTTTAGTTCATCATAGAAAAAGCGTTCTTTGTCTGTTTTCACAACTGTACGCAGGCTTTTATCTATGTGACTGTTTAACGTTCGGGGGCGGTATATTGTTAACGGAATGAGCAATTCGCCGCCAAGTGTGAATGAGGTAGGGTTCACTGGCTGGGAAAGACACCGTTTAGGTGTCCCGCTGGAGGAGAAGGGGAACAAAGTGAGCTGGGCTACTCAAGAGCCGATTAGGCAATCGCTGGAGAGCAGGTATAGAGTGTCCACGTCAGCTGCCTAGTCGGGGAGGTGAGGCGTGGCGTGGCGTGGCGTGGCGTGGCGTGGCAAGTGGATGGCTGTTTAGATGGAGAGAGACGTAACCCATAGGCTGTCGGCGGCGCTCCGACGCTGGCTTTCCAAGGTGTGATGGAGCATTTCGGAGAGCAGTGTAGGTGAGTAAGACTCTCTGCATAT